>NC_073696.1:113058881-114453990 GCF_029784165.1 Wyeomyia smithii
CTCGCGTCTGTATGCTTAACGGGGTGTCATCCTTCAGCGGTGGTCTATTTCTGAAACCACTTTATACTAGATTTACACCAGCGAAACCTGAATAGAACCAGCTAATATAGACCAACTTTTCGTTCTCCGCACCGGTGTTGTATATCTTGTTGTTTTAAACCGCTGACATCTGCCACTGTCAACAATTCAATACCCCATGTTATCAGTTTATGAGACTTGCTATAATGAACAGCATTCAATATTTATCGAACGGAAATTCGATAATTTTTACGCACATCAAACGATTACTTTGGCAAGACACTATATCCTCAAGATTTTATATATTTGATGGTTTGACCCAAGCGTCAGTGACATTTTTCAGGATGGATTGGTATGATCGAAAAATTTCTGCTACAAGTAGGGCTTCGGAGGATAGTGAAAAATATTTGATCGCGTGGATGTTCATCTTCCGTTTTCGTCTCATCAATCTTTCAAAATCGTGCAGTTCTTCAAACTTGGGTTTGGTTATGAAGATATTGAAACAAGCCTGCATTTTGAACGTTTTCAGTTCAGTGTCAACGAGAAACATTTTTCTGGCCTCTTGAGGTCTCCTGTAGTCCCACTACAATTAAGGCGATTAACGAATAGCCAACATATTTGTCATCCTGGTGGCGGATGGTTGCAAATCAAGTAGTTGAACCTATGGTTATGGTCTTCCAGAATTCCCCATTTTGCTGGTCGGTTTCCTGGAAGCCAAAAACGACAAACCTGTTCATTTTCTTCTTCAGAAAAGCCACAAAAACGAATTGTGAATTGTCATAAAAAATCATTGTTTTATTTATTCCCCAACACTCGCAAAACGCTTATATGGAAATAGCCAAAAATGAGGTATTCAATTAAAATATGACATTTTACCCACCTATTGATAGCGTACAAAGAGCAGGTATCATCAATGCTAAGGGAAATTGTAGCATGGTGCATTAGCATGTGATACTTGAAATCACCAAGAATCATCGTGGTATATCACGGTGAAAGCACGACGTGCATTAGCCGAATCCCGCCTACAAGCAACCAATATTTGAAAGTATCATTGCGATCGCTTGAGTGCAATCGTTTGCGAAACTTTCGTGAAACACTCGCTATATGTTGCTCGCTCCGCCTAAAGCAGGCAATACTGAAACAAAATCATCAAAGAAAGCTACCATACCTATATTTCTTTGCTCTAAGTTGTCTCTTGCAAGCTTGAGAATGTGTAACTTTTAATAGCGATGGTTAGCTAGGATTGAAAGCTTATATATAGCACGTTCAGAAATGATACCCGAATGATTGTTATGCGATACGATTTTTTCAATCCTTGTGTATGACCTTTCTTTCCATTACAGTCGTTAGAGATGCAGAGGGAAACTCAGTTTCTGGCCATAACGATTGTTACTCTTCCTTCTCTTCCCTAACCGATCGTAAGGACGTATCCGGCGTCGTTATCGATCTATACAAAGCGGAAGCTACTGAATTGTTGATCATTGAATATGGCAAATAATCCCTAATAAGTCATCTTACGGTGGTTATTTGTGCAACTCCACTAGCTCAGATCCATCACGGAGGAGCAACAAAAACTTAATTTTGAAATATGTTACAAACAGAAGCATTTAAAAATTAAGTCACCATCATTAAAACATTGTTATACTAAAACTATACTAAATTGAAAAAATTCTTTAAAACTTTTAAATCAATGTTACATTACATTTCTTCATCCATGACTTTTTTTGAAAAGTTTTTGAATAGTGGCAAGTTTCAACAAAAATAAATTTGAACCATTCTTATTTTCCCAACTTACATTTGAAATAACTTGTTTCCACATTTTTTATAAGGCAGCGTTCGTTCCCCACAATTCATACTCAGACAGTTTCTGTAAAACCAAAAACTTCTGAGCTACAATGCTTTGAATAAAACCAGTGCCAAAATACATACTTCCTTATAGAAAATTACTCTTGAGTTTGAATTTTTGTTCCACTGGCAGAAAATACTCAGTTTGTTGAGTCAGACGTGCAAAGTTTGATTTAAATCGAAAATCGTCGATCATTTGGCATGGTTTTGCTCATATATCAAGACTTGTAACTTGAGACAACCCCATTCATTTAAGGTGAAACTATGCTGAACCCATAAATGGCCGACATTTACTTTTCTAATATTCGTTTTATTGACATACCATGTTGAGATGATATTTAGTATATAAAAATTGTGAAAGAATGACAACAAGTTTTTATTTGTATCTCAGCCGCTAGTGGCGCTGCAAAATCTAATTTTTCAGTCTCACACTTAAGAAAAAATAAGTCTTCAGTTACAGCTTGTTGTGTTGTCAGAAAAAAACTTTGCGGAAGGTTTTTTTCTTCTAGCTCTTCTTGTTTTGGAATTTCGACGTTTCGTTTTGGACAAAATTTTTTGAATATCTAAACTGTAGCTGTTAGAATCCAACAATGCTCAGCATATATTTTCCATTCCCATGTTATGGCAACTGTTTCTTGAAACCGCCGCTTACGATGATGGCGCTAGTGTTGAAAATATGGTCTTAAGATCCGTTCATTGTGCCGCATCTGTAACACATGGTTTTTTTAGCGCTTCTAATGATACTGAATGTAGAGTTATCCGGAACGTGTTAGAACATGTTTGAACGTGACCATTTATGTCCTGCACAAAATCCATAAAACTTTCGAAACGAAACAAACGTTCTTGACGCTTCGCATTCCTACATACCACTTGCAGCAACAGTTGATCTCGCATGAACGGAACCTATCTGACTGTTTCGCGAGCACTGACAGCTTTTTGACGTATAATCGAGCCAATGAGCCAAAGAAAAACGGCTTGAAGCAGAATGTATTGGAATGACGTTCGTGACGGGGATGTGATATTTGCACATCATTAAAAGACACAACTTTGTAGAAGACACAAAAAATAGCTTCCACGAAGGGTTATTGTAAAAGATGTAAAAATATCATTTTTTGTACATGCCCAGATCACATTTATGCGAAAACGTAAACGGAACCTGCATAGGGTGAATTATGTATTATCATATCCACTCAAAAATATTGATTGAAACGTTTGTCCCTTCCAGTGTCTTCAATGCCCGATATTCAAAAACATTTTTTTTTATTTATTGATAATAGCTTGATCTGTGTAGAAGCTATTCATTTCGTAGGGATGGACGATGCTGACGAAAGTATCGATACTTTAGTATCGCGATTTTTCAATGAACTTTGATACCAGGCAACGAAGCATCGGTTGAAGGAGTATCGATTATCGATGTTTCGATAGTATCGGTACCAGACCTTCAAGTTTTTTTCAAAAATCATCATTTAGAAAGTATGCCGCGACCGCTAGTATCGATACCGGTGGTATCGATGCTAGTATCGCCCATCCCTACTATTTCGTATCTTTTACAAAATTTTTTGTTTAGATGATATACAAATATATGCTAAACATTGTTGCCTTCTAAATACTACAGTTTTTTTTTTAATTTGAAAAATCTAATTTTTAGAACTAGTATACGAATATATGATGAACATTGCTGCCTTCTGAATGCAACAGTTTTTTTTCTAGATATTCAAAAAAAAAAAATATAAGGATTTGTCTAATACGAAACCATGTATATACATCGTTAGATTTTGGCACGTTTCGTTTTTGGCATGGTTCAATTTCGGCAACATAAAAACTTTTGACGTGTTGCCACCAGCAACAATCCAAGCGTAGAATTGAATTTTCGCTTCAGTCCGGTAGTCATCGGACAATACTGCTCGGATTGGCTATTGAATTTTCTCATTAGTTCGGTAGGCTCATAAAAAATTAAATTTGGACGTGTTGCCAAAATCGAACAAGGCCTGTATCTCCAAAACAAGAGAAGTAGGGGGAATAGGGGCATAATGAGCACCCTAACTTGGTTACTGATTTAAGCATAGAAAACGACAAAATTTTTAAGCTGTCTTCAGTGCAAAACTTGCATTAACTATCTCTAGTTAAAGGTACACTATTCACAAATTGAAAAGTTTATCGTGTAATGGTGAAAAACACAAATTAGATTCATGCATCAAAAACTAGCAATCAGTCGATGTGTGGGGTATAATGAGCACTCTAATAGAACATATATTGAAACTGTGTAGGAGTACAACTAATGGGCTAACGCTTGTCGCGGGATGCCGTGATACTTGGCCGCTTGTTTCGTGAATGTCCCGTTGCGCCTTATGGTGGCCAATTCTGCCTGCAGTTCCTTCTTCTGACCGATTCGGTCACAAAGATTTTCTAATATATACATCTATGTTCGCACCATCACTGTAAACAAACACTGACTATGGAAACAGACAAACTCACAAGTCTACTGAGATGAATTTCAGCTAAGTTCATGTGACAAGGTGTGCTCATTTGACCCCACCTGAGGGTGACCATTACGCCCCTATCGAATTAGTTAAAGTTAACATGAGATTTCAATACTAATTATAGCCTAAAATCAAAACTTCAATGATGGTGAAATTTGGGGTACGACCCATACGTCATATTTATGTGTCTACATATTTGATTGAGCCATTTAAACGACCGTAGAAGCTTATTTTGTAGTGCGCAATAATAATAATTTTTCCAACATCCGGGAACCAAGTTGATTTTTTCAATATCTTTCCATAGTTTTAACAGACAAACCACTTTTGTTCTACATAAAGAGATACTGTAGTAACTACGGAAGAGTTCCAAATACCATATTGTATTAAAAAATTCGTAGTTTCGCATAAAAGAGGGGTGCCCATTTCGCCCCGTGTGCTCATTATGCCCCAAATCCCCCTAAGCAGAAAAAAGTCTTCAGAAAAGTTTTTTTTTGACTACATTATCTACAACTTTGGCGAAGTTTCAATTTCTCTAAAGTGTTTTGCAACGCCACTGGCAGCGGAATTTACAATTACTTACAATAACTTGATAATATGAATGAATGTCATCTGAACATAGTATGTCAATAAAACCAGTATACTGGAAGAGTAAATGAAAAAAGTTCACAATTATGAATTTTCATAAGCACAAGACTCAGAAATAATAAATGCGTTTCATGTGAAAACGAAATTTTATGTTTGCTTCACCACAGCAAACATAAAATAGCATTTTCACAGGTGACGCATTAACTATTACCGAGTTTTGTGCCTTTGAAAATTCGATGTGGTGGCTCAAAAACGGCCATTTGAGGCTTCAGCACAGTTTCAACTTAACAACGTCATCAAACGAAATGCTCTAACGAGATGTTCTAACCAACTTTTTATAACTAAACTTAAAAGCTCGATTAGTATAAGAAAACTGAGATTAGCGGTAGGAGAGTAAAATAAGAATAATAGACGAAATTCCAGCACTTATTGAAGGAGAATGAAATCGTAAAATTTGCTATCTACCTCACACAGCTGAAAACTAATAAAATACTCTAAATGTAAATTGATAGGAAATTAGTCTTTATCTTAGGATACATTTGTTTATCACGTAACGCGGAATTTGGCACTTTTCAATACCGACCTACCTCCGCGTAACGCAATTTTCCCATGAGCGCGTTATGTAATATATGAATGTTACCTTTTATGAAGAAGTAATATCATAGAATAACACGTATATCAAAATCTAATCAAACCATTCTGTATAATTGCAGCCGAATTGTAAATTATTGGGCCGATCGACTCTGGAATTGAAACGTGGAATTGCAGGTGCTATTCGATTTTGCCCACTTGTGTTATTCAGTAAGGACATTGCTTATAAATTGCCAAATTGAATAACATTTACTGGATTTAGGATGAAAATAAACGCGTTGGTGAAACGCCAGTGCAATTGCTCGCATGATTTTAACGCCATCCAATTTTCAAATATTATTTTCACGTTAAGGTTTTAATTTTTATTTCTAACAAGTTTTGGTATTGTTTGGTTTCCAATTGATTGTCAAAAAACATCGATGAGGATTCATTAGTTTATGGCGTAAATGGCTTTAATGTGTGAAAGCAAAATTATTATTTTTCCACCACCTTTTGGTTTTTATTTGGGTTTCCACTTCCGTATATCACTGAAATGTATTGCACGCAGAGTGTGAACAGATAGCAATACATATAACTTCTGTAACTAGTAATGCAGCTTTATACCAACATTCAAAAATATCCAATAGTCATTGCTTTTCTCGCACACCAGATTACTCTACGATAGCTTCACCCTAACTATCAGGCAATAATAAACTATTTAAAAGCATTTAACGATATATTATATTTAAAAAGTTAAAAAAAAAACTAAAAATGTTTCCAATGAGTAACAGACTATTCCGTATATAAGGGGTATAATTTCAACCAAAGGTTCAACAAATCCACGAAAAAATAGAATGGTGAGAAACAACACCCATGGTGTGCGCTATTAGTGATATTTTTATTTAGGTTTGCAATTAGTTAACGTTTTTTTCTTAGCTATAACTTTTTGTCATGCGTATAATCTACATTAACAAAACGTTTACCAGTTTTAATGTCGCTCTGCGTGCTTGTACTTGTATTGGTTAAAGAGTTTCACAAACTGATAACTTCACCTCAATCTAGTTCAGCATATTCCATTGCGTCAGACTTTTCGTATACTTTTTGTTTCAAATCAGTTCATAACTTGTGCAAGTACAATATTTGATAAAGGTTCAAACTTTTGCGAGTTTCCCTATTCGTCGGATAGCAATTGCTAAAAAAAGTCAACAACATTGGACTTTCTACATTCGGTCACCTGGTAGCAAGCGTCTTCGTGTACACGGCATATACAACTTTTCCTTATATTCATCACATCGATTCAGTATGCATCAGTTGCATAACCGTATAATGTGATGTTATTGTATGCATGATTATTATCGTTACAAACCAGTACGCTCGCAAAACCAACATAGCTCACAACGGTGGTACATTTTTTGGAGCATCGATCGCAACGGATTAGCTCCAATTAATGACTGAACTGTGGAACAATTTCCAGCTGCGTCGATTGCAGAAAGAGAAGGCCCATCATACAGTTCAGTTAATAGACTACACAAGTACTCCAAAGTTTCATTGAAGATCGCGATGAATTTCGGTAGCCAAGTGAGGCCACTTGAAAACATAGCTCTTCATATACTGTTGCCTCAAGCAGAAACCAGAGAAACATTCGACTGTATGAAGCTGCTGCATACCTGTACCACATACTGGGCAGCAGAAGAGGCCCTCTTCTCTTCCAGCTAGCAGTCCACTTGAAACCCATCTCCAGTCAGGCAGTCACTCACTCATTCGCTCATTTCACAGGCCGTTTTTTCCTCCTTCCAATTTCGCTGATGGCTGGATTTTAATTCCCAAATGGATTCCTAATTACATCGCGCACACCCACTCACCGTCAACAGCGTCGCAACAAACTCATCCATTCGTGATGGCAGGGAACATTTTCCAAAAACCCCAACCAACTTTGCGCGCCCATCCTCTTCCATGCCCAACGAACGAACCAAGGCTCAACATCGCCCCGCTTGGGAAAAAGGAAAAATCCCCAGAAGATGAAGGAAACTGCCCACCAACCATATAATTCAATGTTAGGCCTCATTGAGAGTAATAAAAATCAGAAATCAATTAATTACCAACTGAAAGTTGATTAAATACAGATAATTGCAGTTTGATTCCATGGTTGTACAATTCGAAGATCCTACGCACGCACGGAAAAAGCTCCTTGTGTGTTGCAAATAGTCCACGGTGGGCCTAATATTCAAAATTCATTCGAATTAATAATAAACTAACATAACAACATTTTCTGGACGATTTCTCTTGCCATCGCCCCACTCCTTGCTTCACCCACTGCAAGGTGCTGAAAGTTAGAGTAAGCGTGAAAATGGCCCAAGTCATGCCACATGGCCTGCCATAAACATATATATATATATATATATATAAATTCCAACCTTGCCTCTTGTCGTGAGAATCGGAACAGTCAAAATCGGCTGATGCTGACGTGAAAATCTGCCAAGAAGTGTACCTATGAGGGTGCGACGGCGTCTCGTCAAATGCGAACGCAATCAAACAGTTCGAAAGAAGTGCTAGGGAATGGGCCGCCAAAAGTAACCCTCGCCACTCTATCTTTACCAGCTACAACCAGCAGCAACTCACCCAAACGCAGACACTTAATTTGTTTGACTCTAATTTGATTACATTTAGGAAAACATGTTGTATGAAAGTACTGCAGTTTTGAATGAACGCGTACCGGGCAGGCAGACCGGGAAATGCAAGCCAGGATTGTCTGGCCAGGACGTGACGTTTCAAGGGTTGTGCGTCTTTCGGCTTGAAGTTCATATGATTTTTATGCTGGTCGTTAATTTGTTTGCGGTTGGTGTCACCATGCTTAACTACAAGGGTTTACGGTTGCTTGGGGCTTAAAAGAGTTCGAACTGCCATGATGAAGTGTAATTGCTCCTCACCCGAAGACCGCCATTTACGACGTGATTGGCTCGAGGGTTAATAGACAAATAACCAACAATTATCAACCGTTCGCGGGAATCGGTTTGTGATGGGATATGTTCGTATCTTCAAAACGGTCAATTAGAATCTGGAAGAAAATAAACGGCTGAAGTCGAAGGAACGTAATCAAAGTGGTGCGTGGCAAGGTGTTTATGTTTGTGTTTTGAAAAGTGTTAATGAAGCAAAATCAAGCATGTTGCAAATCGTTATACCTACTGATGAATGCCAATTTTTATGGCCATTGGAATTGCATGCTTCTTTTTCAACAACCTTAATGGCCTACACTAGTAAAAGAAGAATTTCATCACATTTCTTGTTGTTATGTTTTGAAGTGCTTTTCACGAAGAGATTGAAATAAAGCAATTGGAATCCAGCAGATTATAAAATGTAATTCGTATAAATGCCTAATCAATGTCGAATAAAAAAAAAGGTTAAGGTTTTAGTCGAAAATTGTAACGTCCTCCAAATTTCCTCTTCATTCCGGTTCAATCTAACTTCGTTCGAAGTCCGCAGTTTAAGAATGAAAGTTCCCAATCATAAAAATTGGTAATGAATCTATGACATAGTTTCAAAGAAAATGTCGGGCTGAATCAGAACAATGTTTGAGTAAATTTTACTGCCTTATATCACTGGTTCACTAATGCTTTCTTCAACTAAAAAAGTGGATGTAAAAAATGACATGCGAGGCTGCTGTTACAAAAACATTTTTATTATCACTGCGAAGTGTTTCCTAAGGTATGAATAGTTTTGTTTTTGTGCGACTCTTTTTTGTGCGAAATTCATTTTGTGCGACTTTTTTTATGCGATTATTTTTTTTGTGCGACTGTTTTTGTGCGATTTTTTTGTGCGGCATATGAAAAAGGACCACTTCCGACAACATTTTCAGCCATTTAGTTTTTCCGATTCTTGGAATGAATTCCAATGCATTACAGAAGTGTTGCGTCCAAAAATTACTATTTGATCCAGTTTTACGTAGGAAAAGTCACGAATTGCTTGCCTACGAAGGAAAGCGGTTGAAAGGATTAGCATGTTTGAAAAAGTTTCGTTTATCAATCCGATGTTTTAAAATTGTTCTCATAGGTATTCTAAATCAGAATCAACAACTTTCGAGTTATTTTTAACTGAAAATTTTCTGTTATGCAGTCCCTATCCACCGCATAAAAAAAAGTTTTTTTTTCAATAATGCTGTGGAAATATTGTTTTGTAGCTGCACGTCAAGTTTCAAATCATTTTTTATGCGATTTTTTTTGTGCGGTCCCTATTCCTCGCAAAAAACAGGTTTGACTGTATAGACCAATCTTTCTGCTAAACACAGCTAAGGTGCTTGAGAGGATTATCCTCAACGGACTTATGAGATTCACGAAAGATGGAAACGATCTGTCAAGTAACCGGGTTAGCTTTCAAAAGTGCATGTAATTCTCTCCATCACCGAGACGACATTTTTCGAACTAAATTTCTATTTTTAACAACGGCTTTTACCCGTTAACACGCAAGTTCATTAAGCAGAAAGTATGTGAAGTAGGGAAAGCGAAAAATAAGCGAACTGAAATATGATACAGATTTAGAAAAATATACAGCATCCCGACGGGACTTGAACCCGCAATCCCCCTGTCTCCGGCATTGTGTTTTGACCAATTAAACTACGGGGGTCTAACTAACGGGTAAAAGCCGTTGTTAAAAATAGAAATATTGCGAAAAACTTAGCCGTACAGAGTACCTTCCGTTGTTATGTCGCACTTGCAAGCACGACGCAGACTGACTTTGGTCTTGATCACACAGGTCTATAAGAGTTATCAGCATCAGCTGACTCTTCTGTGTGTGATGAGACCTTCCCTTTAGTCTATAAATAACGCTTGCACAGCAGTGTGTGTAGTTAGGGATGGGCAATAGAATAAGTCGGCAGTGGAATGTGATACGATATACGATACGATACGATACGTCGGGATGCGGTATATTTTCCCAAATCTGTATCATGTTTTCAGTTCGCTTATTTTTCGCTTTCCCTACTTTATATACTGTCTGCTTAATGAACAAGACGACATTCCAGCGTAAAGGAAGAGGTGCCCTCTATTGCGCAATTGTTACGCTAAACGTGTGAAATGCGTTCGTTAGTGTTAGTTGGGACTCCATAGCTTACGCGCTTCGAAATCTTCGCGTGCTGGTGCCATTGTAAAAGATTCTAGAAAATTACATTACAATTATCTCTTGATGGTCAAAATGCACCAGAAACTTTCGGTTGCCAACAACATCCGCTACTGTCACACGCTACGGTATGATTTGGAGCGACTTAAACGCCCCGAAGTCGATACTGCTCGTAGCATAGGCTTGAGGCAGCGTTCCGATTGAGGGAGAAGCCCCTCTGGAGGACTGCTGAATTACTGTGAATGCAGCCATTAACAACGCAGCGGGACGAGGAGTGTAAATGACCTTATGACGGGTCAGGTGAGTTATGACGGGTCAGGTGAGGTGAGTTGATACGGAGAGGAACGAAAACAGCAAACCCATCTTTTCCGGGACAAAAACCGATGCCTGGAAGAGTTGGAGTGTGAAGAAATAAAGAAGCTGTACCGTACTCAAGAAAGATGCAGATACTACAAGAAACTAAACGCATACAGACGAAGGAACCCTGACGCATAAACGTGAGGTGATCGACAGGTGGAAGCAGTAACACAATAAACACCTAAATGGCGCGAAGGCAGAGAACCAAGACGGTAGGAGGAACGACTTCGTCGGCGAATGAGGAAGACATACCGTCCCCAATGAAGTTAAGGATGCTATCAAGCAACTCAAAAACAAAAAATCAGCTGGAAAGGATGGCATCGTAGCTGAGGTTATCAATGCTGAGCCCGGAGTAGGTTGGCTTTTCGTCAGTATCAGCTGATAGTCATGATCTGAGATATAGAACAGCTTCCGAAGGAGGGAAAGGAGGGTGTAATATGTTCAATATACAAGAAGGGCGACAAGTTGGAAGGTGAGAACTACCGAACGATCACGATTCTCAACGTAGCCTACGAAGTGCTCTCCCAGATAATCTTTCCCCGTTTCTTGCCACTAGCACGAAGGTTTGTGGAAAGTTATCAATCCAGTTTTGTGGATGGGCGATCAACAATGGACCAAATCTTTACGCTGCGGCTGATCCTCCAAAAGTGTCGCTAATACAAAGTCTCCACGCACCACCTGTTCATCGATTTTAAAGCCGCTTACGACACTATCGACCGTGTAGAGCTACGGCAAGTTATGGACGAAAATGGATTCCCTGCGAAACTAACAAGACTGATTAAGACCTCGATGGATGGTGTACAGTGCTGTGTGAAGATTTCGGATACGGTATCAAGCCCGTTTGAAACACTCAAGAGACTTCGACAAGGCCACGGTCTTTCGTACCTTCTGTTCAACATTGCGCTTTAAGGTGTTATGAAACGTGCGTCCTTCAACATGCGGGGCACAATCTTTAATAATTCCAGTTAGTTCATCTGTTTCGCTGACAACGTGGACCTTGTCGGATGGACGTCCCAGACCCTTGATGAACAGTACACCAAACTGAAACGTGAATTAGAAAAAGTTCGATTGAAGGTGAATACGTAGAAGACCAAGTATCTGCTAGCAAGGGGAACCGAGCGTGATAGAGCTCGTATAGGCAGTAGCGTAGTGATCGACTGAGTTGAGTTCGAAGTGGCTGACGAATTTGTGTACCTCGGATAAGCCCTATTTAGAGTTCCAAGCGAAGTGAAAATCTCATACAAAATGTTCATTTTTTCACCCTCGTGAAAAATGCAACCTTCAAAAATTTCACTTCGCTTGGAACTGTAAACAAATTCGATCCAGCGAAATCGAAGGTTGTGGATATTATCTTTTTCACTTGGGTTTACTTTTTTAGCATAGTTTACAGTTCCAAGCGAAGTGAAAAATTTGACAAGTGAAAAAGCGTAAATTTTCGCTTGCGAAATCTGTCGTGAAAACCCGCTTGTGGAACACGCAGGTATTTCACCAGTCTGCAATTTACAGTTTAAGTGAAGCGAAATTCACGAGTTTACACTCAAAGCGAAGTGAAAATTGACTGCAACTGACAGAATATAAACGCACGCAAGTTTTCGCTTGCTGCTGCTTTTTTCACTAGTGTTTGCATGCGTGAGAAAAGTGAACCCAAGTGAAAAAGTTGAGATCCACAACCTTCTATTTCGCTGGATCGAATTTGTTTACAGTTCCTAGTGAAGTGAAATTTTTGCAGGTTGCATTTTTCACGAGCGTAAAAAAATGAACATTTTGTATGAGATTTTCACTTCGCTTGGAACTCTAAATAGGGCTTTTCACGCATGCAAACGCTAGTGAAAAAAGCAGCAGCAAGCGAAAACTGCATTCGTTTATATACTGTCAGTTGCAGCCAATTTTCACTTCGCTCGGAGTGTAAACTCGTGAATTTCGTTTCACTTAAACTGTAAACTGCATACTGGTGAAATACCTGCGTATTATACAAACGGGTTTTAACGACAGATTTCGCAAGCGAAAATTTACGCTTTTTCACTTGTCAAATTTTTCACTTCGCTTGGAACTGTGAACTATGCTATAAAGCCCTATTTAGAGTTCCAAGCGAAGTGAAAATCTCATACAAAATGTTCATTTTTTCACGCTCGTGAAAAATGCAACCTGCCAAATTTTCACTTCGCTTGGAACTGTAAACAAATTCGATCCAGCGAAATCTAAGGTTGTGGATCTTATCTTTTTCACTGATGTTTACTTTTTTCACGCATGCAAACGGTAGTGAAAAAAGGAGCAGCAAGCGAAAACTTGCGTGCGTTTCTATTCTGTCAATTGCAGCCAATTTTCATTTCGCTCGGAGTGTAAACTCGTGAATTTCGCTTCACTTAAACTGTAAACTGCAGGCTGATGAAATACCCGCGTGTTCCACAAACGGGTTTTCACGACAGATTTCGCAAGCGAAAATTTACGCTTTTCCACTTGTCAAACTTTTCACTTCGCTTGGAACTGTAAACTATGCTTAATTGGTGAAGTCAGATAACAACTGCAGCAGGGATATACGGAGACGTATTGTAGCTGGAAGTCGTGCCTACTACGGACTCCACAAGACGTTAAGGTCTGGTAACCTCCGCCCCCTGTACCAAGTGCTCCATGTACAAGACGCTTATAAGACCGGTAGTATTCTTTGGGCACGAGACAGCACTAGTCGTTTTCGAACAACGTGTGCTGAGGACCATCTTCAGTGAAGTATGGAGGTGAAGAATGAACCCCCTTAAACCACCTAAAAAGTCGCTAAAGCTGGAAGAGTACAACGGGCGGGACATGTTGTAAGAATGCCGAAAATCAATCCTGCAAATATAGTGTTCGTATCGAATTCGGCCGGTAAAACACGTAGAAGCGCGCAACGAGTTAGGTGGTTGACCCAAGTGAAGTAAGATCTCGGAAATGTTGGACGCTCCAGTAACTGAAGACAAGGTGCCAAGGTGCCATGGACCGAGTGCGTAGGCGTAACATTGTGACGCCAGTGAAATTCTGAGCGATGTTTCACCAGGAAAGTAAGTATGTCAAACAGCTCAGCGGTATACTTCTTGACAGTGTGAGGTGCCATGGGGAAATATGTTTTGTCACGTGGAATCTTCCATGTATTCCGAAACTATGGATGCCTTGTTTACCCTCGGCAGTACTACCCAACTCGGCAGTATATCCCAAACAACGAAAAGGTTATCCTCAAACCGGAGCTCTTTCCCTCTTACTGCAGTCTTATTATACAGCCTAACTGAGAAAGGTTTCGAGGTTACAGTTTTCGCAGACTAAAGGTGTCGCCACACGGACGCTAAATCCCTTAGTTTCTGAGTCATAGTTGATTGTAAAAAGCATTTTTTCATCACTGAATATTAGGCTATGAACTATTCGGGCATGACGGAGTAGTTCAGGGTCTCTATGTTATACGCATACAGATGAAGGAACCCTGACGCATAAACGTGAGGTGATCGACAGGTGGAAGCAGTAACACAATAAACACCTAAATGGCGCGAAGGCAGAGAACCAAGACGGTAGGAGGAACGACTTCGTCGGCGAATGAGGAAGACATACCGTCCCCAATGAAGTTAAGGATGCTATCAAGCAACTCAAAAACAAAAAATCAGCTGGAAAGGATGGCATCGTAGCTGAGGTTATCAATGCTGAGCCCGGAGTAGGTTGGCTTTTCGTCAGTATCAGCTGATAGTCATGATCTGAGATATAGAACAGCTTCCGACGGAGGGAAAGGAGGGTGTAATATGTTCAATATACAAGAAGGGCGACAAGTTGGAAGGTGAGAACTACCGAGCGATCACGATTCTCAACGTAGCCTACGAAGTGCTCTCCCAGATAATCTTTCCCCGTTTCTTGCCACTAGCACGAAGGTTTGTGGAAAGTTATCAATCCACTTTTGTGGATGGGCGATCAACAATGGACCAAATCTTTACGCTGCGGCTGATCCTCCAAAAGTGTCGCTAATACAAAGTCTCCACGCACCACCTGTTCATCGATTTTAAAGCCGCTTACGACACTATCGACCGTGTAGAGCTACGGCAAGTTATGGACGAAAATGGATTCCCTGCGAAACTAACAAGACTGATTAAGACCTCGATGGATGGTGTACAGTGCTGTGTGAAGATTTCGGATACGGTATCAAGCCCGTTTGAAACACTCAAGAGACTTCGACAAGGCCACGGTCTTTCGTACCTTCTGTTCAACATTGCGCTTTAAGGTGTTATGAAACGTGCGTCCTTCAACATGCGGGGCACAATCTTTAATAATTCCAGTTAGTTCATCTGTTTCGCTGACGACGTGGACCTTGTCGGATGGACGTCCCAGACCCTTGATGAACAGTACACCAAACTGAAACGTGAATTAGAAAAAGTTCGATTGAAGGTGAATACGTAGAAGACCAAGTATCTGCTAGCAAGGGGAACCGAGCGTGATAGAGCTCGTATAGGCAGTAGCGTAGTGATCGACTGAGTTGAGTTCGAAGTGGCTGACGAATTTGTGGACCTCGGATAAGCCCTATTTAGAGTTCCAAGCGAAGTGAAAATCTCATACAAAATGTTCATTTTTTCACCCTCGTGAAAAATGCAACCTTCAAAAATTTCACTTCGCTTGGAACTGTAAACAAATTCGATCCAGCGAAATCGAAGGTTGTGGATATTATCTTTTTCACTTGGGTTTACGAATTTGTTTACAGTTCCTAGTGAAGTGAAATTTTTGCAGGTTGCATTTTTCACGAGCGTGAAAAAATGAACATTTTGTATGAGATTTTCACTTCGCTTGGAACTCTAAATAGGGCTTTTCACGCATGCAAACGCTAGTGAAAAAAGCAGCAGCAAGCGAAAACTGCATTCGTTTATATACTGCCAATTTTCACTTCGCTCGGAGTGTAAACTCGTGAATTTCGTTTCACTTAAACTGTAAACTGCATACTGGTGAAATACCTGCGTATTATACAAACGGGTTTTAACGACAGATTTCGCAAGCGAAAATTTACGCTTTTTCACTTGTCAAATTTTTCACTTCGCTTGGAACTGTGAACTATGCTATAAAGCCCTATTTAGAGTTCCAAGCGAAGTGAAAATCTCATACAAAATGTTCATTTTTTCACGCTCGTGAAAAATGCAACCTGCCAAATTTTCACTTCGCTTGGAACTGTAAACAAATTCGATCCAGCGAAATCTAAGGTTGTGAATCTTATCTTTTTCACTGATGTTTACTTTTTTCACGCATGCAAACGGTAGTGAAAAAAGGAGCAGCAAGCGAAAACTTGCGTGCGTTTCTATTCTGTCAATTGCAGCCAATTTTCATTTCGCTCGGAGTGTAAACTCGTGAATTTCGCTTCACTTAAACTGTAAACTGCAGGCTGATGAAATACCCGCGTGTTCCACAAACGGGTTTTCACGACAGATTTCGCAAGCGAAAATTTACGCTTTTCCACTTGTCAAACTTTTCACTTCGCTTGGAACTGTAAACTATGCTTAATTGGTGAAGTCAGATAACAACTGCAGCAGGGATATACGGAGACGTATTGTAGCTGGAAGTCGTGCCTACTACGGACTCCACAAGACGTTAAGGTCTGGTAACCTCCGCCCCCTGTACCAAGTGCTCCATGTACAAGACGCTTATAAGACCGGTAGTATTCTTTGGGCACGAGACAGCACTAGTCGTTTTCGAACAACGTGTGCTGAGGACCATCTTCAGTGAAGTATGGAGGTGAAGAATGAACCCCCTTAAACCACCTAAAAAGTCGCTAAAGCTGGAAGAGTACAACGGGCGGGACATGTTGTAAGAATGCCGAAAATCAATCCTGCAAATATAGTGTTCGTATCGAATTCGGCCGGTAAAACACGTAGAAGCGCGCAACGAGTTAGGTGGTTGACCCAAGTGAAGTAAGATCTCGGAAATGTTGGACGCTCCAGTAACTGAAGACAAGGTGCCAAGGTGCCATGGACCGAGTGCGTAGGCGTAACATTGTGACGCCAGTGAAATTCTGAGCGATGTTTCACCAGGAAAGTAAGTATGTCAAACAGCTCAGCGGTATACTTCTTGACAGTGTGAGGTGCCATGGGGAAATATGTTTTGTCACGTGGAATCTTCCATGTATTCCGAAACTATGGATGCCTTGTTTACCCTCGGCAGTACTACCCAACTCGGCAGTATATCCCAAACAACGAAAAGGTTATCCTCAAACCGGAGCTCTTTCCCTCTTACTGCAGTCTTACTATACAGCCTAACTGAGAAAGGTTTCGAGGTTACAGTTTTCGCAGACTAAAGGTGTCGCCACACGGACGCTAAATCCCTTAGTTTCTGAGTCATAGTTGATTGTAAAAAGCATTTTTTCATCACTGAATATTAGGCTATGAACTATTCGGGCATGACGGAGTAGTTCAGGGTCTCTATGTTATAGCTTTTGACAGTAAAATCCCGCATTAGGATGAAAAAAATGCTTTTTACAATCAACTATGACTTAGAAACTAAGGGATTTTGCGTCCGTGTGGCGGCACCTTAAGTAGTAGTTTTTGTTAGAAGGAACTCCGCCTCGGTTATATACAGGAAATAGTAGCTTGGGACTAAGTATGGAGTGTAAGTAAACAATTTGTAGGGCAATTCTTTCAAATCCAGCTCATTCTGTTTTCTTGGTGAAAGAGCACTATTTACTTCGCGGTCGAGGCAGATTATCAAGCCGTTATATCACTTGGACAGTACTTTTCTCCTCAGAAAGCAATGCTTAATAAAAACACAAAACTCACTTTTTCTCATGACACAACAGAAGTTTCTGGAAACTAATTGATAAAATACCATGAAATGATGACAGCCTTCTATTTAAGGTCGGTCCGATTGTTCTAACCCCAAAGACTTTTTTATTTGCAACACCATCTCTGTGTCAGGCTGAATATTTACAATGATGTACCAGTGAGATAATACTATCAACTGATAGCAATTTTTTGGAAAAAATAATGGAGCAACAAACTAAACTGGAACACTCCTATCAAAAAACTTAAGACTCAAAAAACTCTACCGATGTGCCTCGTTATCTTTAAAGGTAGTATAATAACTGGATTTGTATAACAATTATCAGACCAAGAATTATCCAGGCCTCGGTAGTCTGGTAGCTCAAAACTAAAGAAAAATCAAACTTCGAAGTTTGGCAACTCTTCAGATGCAATTCCTCATCTTTTGCCACTTACCAAGTGGTTCTAAACAACAATTGGGTAGAACTTTTTTCTTTACTTTTTCTTCATTTTTACATTACATGCTCAGAATTTCAAAGGCGCTGAGCCATGATATGTTGCTTGAAAAAATCCTCTGGTCGTTTTCCCCCTGGGCAAATGCGGCTCACAATCCATAACCTGCCTCACCCCCAAACTTCGATTTTTTTAAAATATCACAGTTACGTAACTGTCTCAACTATCCCCCTGCCTCCATAGGTAACAATAAGTAATGCTACTTCCACCTTCACACGACGACGCCTTAGTACTAGGATCATATGGCTAAAAAGCTATCAAAAATGCACTAACAGCAGCCTAACCGATAAATTAAATCCATGTTTAGTATTCTTCAAGACCATGTTGCGGCTGTAATCGATCCGCTGAAGTGGTGCCCAAAAGTGTTTGTTTAAAAAAAGAAGCAGAATTTCCTCAAGTAGTGTCAAAATAAGCGAGATATGTCGAAGTAAATTCCTCAACCAACTCTTCGTTTCTCTCTCTTTCTCTGTAGTTTCTTTCTGGTTATCGCAATAACTTTTTAATGGTGCAGGATATGGTGCGAAATTATGTCGTAAACATTAATTCGCATATTTTAATTCCGATGCAATGGCATATCTGAAGACAATAACCCATTATTACTATTTACACACGAGCATCCACAATTCATTTTACCGACTACTGCTGGGTTTACTTTTCTCTTGGAAAAGCGTAATAGTCACTGTAAAAATTTGTCACTCAAGGGAGACTGTATGATTCATATTCTATAGACAAAACTGATAAACGTTATTTGTTGTAATCCAGTTTCCTGGAGTAACGAGAAAATTACAAGTTTTTGCCTTTCTCCTAGAAAGGTAGGTATAGCAATCACTGAAAAAACCAAAGGCATAAAAGTGCTTCAAAAGGTCGAATCTCGTATATCAATCGACTAAGTTCGACGAGCTGAGCATTTTCTGTATGTGTGTGTGTATGTGTGTGTGTATGTATGTAACGGTCTCCCAATCTCACTCGATTTTCTCAGAGATGGCTAGACCGATTTTCATGAAACTAATTGCAAATGAAAGGTCTAGTTGCCCCCATAAGACCCTATTAAATTTTATTGTAATCGGATTTTTAGTTTCGAGGTTATGTATCAAAATGTGGAAATCACAAAACTTCATTATCTCAGAAACTACAAAACCGATTTGAACAAAATTGGTATCAAAAAAACGGGCTTGTTTTTTGCACCATTTGTAAAATAATCTTATAATGATTTGACATGTAGTGCAAAAGTTATGCAAAGAAACGTGTTTCAAACACTGTTTAAACTCACTCACTTTTCTCAGAGATGGCTGGACCGATTTTCACAAAATTAGTGTCATATGAAAGGTCTTGTTGCCCCATAAGACCCTATTGAATTTTATTGTCATTGGACTTTAACTTTGTCCGTTATGAAAAATAATGTGAAATCAGGCTATGACAAGAAACATGTTTCTAAGACTGTTTGAACTCACCCACGTTTCTCAGAGATGGCTGGACCGATTTTCACAAAATAAGTTGTAAAAGAAAGGTCTAGTTGCTTGATAAAACCCTATTGAATTTTATTATAATCGGACTGTAACTTTGTCTGTTATGTATCAAAATGTAAAAGTTATGAAACTCCATTATCTCAGAAACTACACAACCGATTTGAACAAAATAGGTATCAAATGAACGGGCTGTCTTTCAAACCCCTAAATAACGAATTTAATGATGATTGAACGTGTAGTTTGAAGGTTATGAAAAGAAACGTGCTCAGAAAACTTTATCAAATTCACTCGTTTTGCCAAAGATGGCATCACTGATTTCAACAATCTTAGTTTTAAATTGAAGGTTTTGTTGCTTTATGACAAGTTGACAAAATCGAAAAAATGCTGCTCTAAAGCTCATAATAGTTGCCCTAGAATGTGAAAAATTCACAGGAAAGCTATAATTTTTCATTTTTTCTTAGTTTGACCTTCGGGGCAACATTTGTGTTGACCAGTGTGATCGGACTTTTATTTTATCCATTATGTGTTAAATTGTAAAAATATTTCTTCTTTCAAAGGTTACACGACTTGTTCAAAGAAAACAGGTGTCGCACAATGCGTTTAATACTGATGGATCACTTCTCAACGGGTCCACTGGCTTCGGTATCTTCAACAATAATTTTACCGCCTCCTACAAGCTCGATAATCCTGCTTCTGTTTACGTCGCAGAATTGGCTGCAATTTAGTATACCTTAGGGATTGTTGAAAAAATGCCCACGAACCATTACATCATCTTTACGGACAGTCTCAGTTCTAATGAGGCCCTCCGATCGATGAAGGATGTAAGGCACTCTCCGTATTTCCTGGGGAAAATACGGGAACATCTGAGTGCTTTATCAGAAAAATCTTCTCAGATTACCTTAGTGTGGGTCCCTTCTCATTGTTCCATTCCGGGCAACGAGAAAGCGGACACTTTGGCTAAGTTGGGTGCAACAAACGGTGATATTTACAACAGACCTATTGCCAACAATGAATTTTTAAAATTTTCACGTCAGAATACACTTGTCAACTGGCAGGCCTCGTGGGATAAGGGAGAACTGGGGAGGTGGCTACACAGCATCATCCCCAAGGTTTCCACCAAACCTTTGTTTCGGGGTTGGATGTAGGACGAGATTTCATTCGGATGATGTCTCGGATTATGTCCAACCACCACGGGTTAGACGCACATCTCCTGCGTATTGGGCTGGCGAGCGGTAATCATTGCGTTTGTGGATTGGGGTACCAAGACATTGAACACGTGGTTTGGGTGTGTGCTGAATTCCGCGGCGCCAGATCTCTACTTTTGGATACCCTCAGGGCCCGAGGAATACAGCCCTATGTGCCAGTTCGTGATAACCTCGCTCAGCGAAACTTGCCATACATGCTATATGTTTATAGCTACTTGAAGAGCATCAAAGTGCCAATTTAACAGCAAAACGAATCTCGGATAAAAAGAAAACATGTTAGTTTTAGTATCAGCTCGTAGTCGGCAGCGAGAATAAAAAATTTGTCTTTAGCTTATAAGATATTTTAGACCATAAGGCATTAGATTAAATTGGCTCCGTAAAACATTAATTTGTATTGTGCCGTGTCAAATAAATGTTGTAAAAAAAAAACAGGTGTCGCAAATTCGGATTTCAAAATGAAGTATGAAGTTGATTCCTGGTTTCTGAGCATCATCCCGGGTACTGGAAAACTCACATTGGGTAATGTTTGTCCCTTTTAGACTGGTAGAAACCGTAGCCTAGAAATTTAAAATGGCGTCTGAAGATGATGCCTCAGGGTATCATACCGCTTCCCCAAATCGTATTGGATGGTATTTGTCACTTTAGGCTGTTGATCGGAAACTGTCGCCATCTTCGCCATAGAAATACCCAGATTATGATGGATTTTATGATTATCAGGCAACCAGAAGTGGTCATCTGGATTGAAAATTGGGTTTTAGGACGGATTCTGGCCACTGGGTATAATCCAGGTTTCAAGAACCCATATTGATTGGTATTTGGCCATTTATTAGATGCCTCTCAGAAACGATCAGTAATATCAACTGCGTTAAAGAATTCCAATTTCACTGATAAGATCATTCAAATAAATGTATAAGAAACAACATTTAATTATACATTATTTGAAATCTACTGACTAACGTTGACTTAAAGAACCTGAATATTTATAGGCAGTATATGAGTACAAATCGATTATACCACAATCAAAAACAAAATCGCATCATATAGTTGAAAGAATTTAATGTTATTTGCATGTATATGTGTTAATTTATATTCATATAATCGGTTTCGTGCAACACTGGCACAACTCAAAAAACATAGTTTCGAGAAAAACGCGTTTGAAAATTTGCATCAAAAATTTATTTTTCGATTTTAAAGAAAACTTTGAAGTTTAAGATTACCAATCCTTATTAAACACCTTTCGGTCTATTATGCTCATATTACGTGCTCACGTTGCCCAAGTTAAAACCTTATTTTTACTAACTTTATGGAGAAATTTCGATTTGTGCAGCCAAGGCACTTCTACTCATAACTCTGGAATTTTTGTGATTTTCGAAATGGGATTTCGTGTGATGAAACTTAACAGTATTTGGCATCGTTTGCCATCAAAAACTCAAAACTGCAAAATTTTGAGTTGTGCCAGTGTTGCACGAAGCCGATGATATGTTAAATTTTAAATGTTCGGTATAGTTGTGCTGTTGGCTACCAAAAATTTGTTGTTTAGAATGAATAACAAATCCAGCAGAAATAATCAAAGTGTATTTTTTAAGTGTTGGAGTAAATCTATTTTACCAATTATAGGTTCGAAGGAGAAAGGCTGGGTCTCACCGCTAGGTGGATTAATTTAGGTTTTATGGCAGCGAACAAAAAAATTAATGATTCTTGAATGAGAAATACCGAATAACACCACTAAGTGATTCAAGGGAGATTTACTGTACTTTTATAGCCGAAAATTGAGAGTGATAAAAATCAGTTCGGTAATTTGATTGCTTTCACATCAATAAAATATTTGTACGAACATATATTCAGCGTCATTATTCAGGCCCTTCTAGAGACTGAAGTTTTGCTATATCCAAACAATTTCGGTGATTCGAAATTTTAAGTAGCTTATATAATATATATCCGTTTTGTTTAAATATATTCTAGGATATTGTGATAATCTATAGACTGATCGAATCTGTAAATTATGGTTGCTACTACTACCAAAGCCGAGCCAGGAGGTCTATCAAGCTCATACACGACCTGTTTCCTACCAGCGATAATTTCTCACTCCGTGATCCCAACAGCTTCATATAACCGATAGCAAGCACATCCTTATAAAACGCATAGCAAAAGGTCCTAAAGACAAGCTGTCGATAGTTTGCCACGAACCACCCACCTCCCACTGTGAGCTGGTAGAACAACATAGACGCAAACGCGTCAAAACCATATCCGTGCCGATGCATTATATAAAGTGCCTGCTACATGGGGTGAGGGTGTCGAACATTCCCTCCCAGGGGCCAAGGGGTACGAACTACCTAAAAAGGTACCATCGCGGCCGCGTCACACTGTCTACTTTGAAACTTACCTAAGCGGTTTGGAAACAGACCGAGACAGAGCACAAAACTATAAATTTAAAGAAAGATGCCAACAAGAGAAGCCCAAAATGCGAGAAGGTGTAAAAGAGAGAAGCAAGAAACCCACGAACATCTGCCTAGTCATTAGGCTTCCTCCTGCGCGTGGGGTGCAATTGTACAGAGTGATGGTCAGTCGGATGGAATGTTAAAGGAGGGATCGGAGAATTTTTTTCTCTATTTCCAGCATCCCTCCCAACCTGGCAGAATGAGTTATGGCATCGCTTCCTAGGAGGTTTCCTAACCGTTTCACATTTTCTCTCGGATCAATGGCGTAAATCGGACAGTTCTTAATTTTAATTGTTAATTCAATCAGCCCTCGACTGACAGCCGGAATATACATTTGCTAACTTGCACCATTCCAGCATACGCATGATTAGACAATTAGCATAAACTCACACTATCCCACCT
This sequence comes from Wyeomyia smithii, assembly GCF_029784165.1. Lineage (NCBI taxonomy): Eukaryota > Metazoa > Arthropoda > Insecta > Diptera > Culicidae > Wyeomyia > Wyeomyia smithii. The sequence continues at coordinate 113,082,610 of NC_073696.1, forward strand.
CAAACGGCCATTTTAATGAACATTATTTAAATTTGTTTATTTATGTGTGTTATATGTTTATTTACACATAAATTTTATTTTATTTTTCACACCTTACATCATTTTCCATTGTTGTTTGACTTCGGACTATGGCCTGGGGTGAGCATCATTCGGTATTTACAGGGGCAAGAGCGGTAAACTTACGATTGACGGTGAAGGTGGTCATCGGCTGGAAGCTTCTGGGACGAGTAGCTCCACCGGAGAAGCCCCACTCGTTCATAACCACTAACGGAAGCGATTTTACCTACTTCTCAAGTACTGCACCCCTCCCGGCGGTTCGGTGGCCGGTGGGGTATGAAAAATGGGGTCGGTGATCAGCCACGCGTGAGAGCGCAAAACCGGGAGTCGAGAAGATAGCTGATTACTTATGCTACACTTCTGCTTCTGGAATGGGAAATGAACAGTTTATTTTTCACATGATGCAGCACAATAATCAATATTTATTCCGACTGGATGAGTGAGTATTGATTTGGTGTTGGTAGCAGCACATCACACCAGTCAGTCAGTCAGTGGGTGAATCTGACGCGGGGTCTGCGATTGTGGCCGCGCCGCTCACGGGAGTCTAGATGCGACTAGATCGCTACGCTGCCTGACTGACGTGTGAGGTCCGTGTCAGGTTTGTGTACATTCAGAAACGGTGAAAGAGCGCCAAAGAATGGAAGGTGTTAGCTACTTAGCTGTATCAATATTTTCTTTTGCTTTTGTGAATGTTATAATTTAAATTGAAATAACAAAGATCAAGTTATCATAACAATCGAAGTGTAACTTTTACGGTCACGTTAGGTGGCAGGTTCACACGGTTGTTGATGCGTTCTTGAGCTTGACTCACTTCAGAATAACCTCTAAGGTAATTCCTGACCGGATGTGTAGTAGCGGACTCATTGATTCAATTTAAAAAAGTGATGTTTAAACCTACACCAACGCAGAAGAGTTTATTAATTCTACTCACCAATTTGTATAGCCTTAGCAGGTGCTTTTTCATCAATTATTTTTTCTCTACTATGTTTCCTTGAAAACTATAGATTATACCGAAACAGCTTTACCATTGTGAGTACTTCCTGCTAAATGTATCTTTCGCGATAACTAAGTCGTAGAGAGTGATTTTTTTTTTTCGAAAACTGATTATGTTTGAACATCTGCAATGCCATATTTTTTTTAGGGCGTTGCTACTTGAAGCAAACTTGATTTTGAAATATCAAATTTATTTTTCAACCAGAGGCATCTTTTATAAACAGACCAAAAAATTAAGTGGTTGAAAGTATGTAACATGAAATTCTGATTCTATCGTTTAGTAATTTTGAATTTCAAAGTGGCACCTGCAGTTGATCTTTGGTCTCTATGCATCATCCTAGTTGCTGAAATACCCATATAGGATAATATTGGACCAACAACAACGATATCGCACGCTAGCCTGTGGAGCTAATAGCGGTCTCGATGGCCTAGTTTAGTTGAGAGAATTCGTTATCGATATTTTGCATGTTGTAGAATAAGTACAACGATACACCTTGCCCTAGTGCTGAATCGAGAAAATTTCCAGCTCGAAGAGATCCTCGAGCTAATCAAACCCGATATAACGACCGTGTGAGAGAGCTAGACATCGCTAACCCAAGTATAAATGACAGTTCTAGAAGGTATGTTATTCACGTCGATGCATTAGTATTAGTGAGCGTTATGAACTTTTTACAATTTTGTATGAGATTCAAAATGACTATGCATTTTAAACTAAACTTATAAAACATATTTTCCTGAAAAGTTATAGAAATGATGTTAAAACATGTTTTATTTGTGAGAAATACATAAACATGCTGGGGTTTAGGTAAACTATGCTGTTTTCATTATTCTGCCGGTAACCTTTTGGCACTTTTCGGTTTTACCTGTACTCTAATAGCGCTTCTAAATAGAGCCGCTTATGTTTCATACAGTAACTAAAGTCATAAGCTATGACAATGACCAAGATAATGCTCCAACTATTAAAATATAGCATTTTTATATATATTATTTCGACACATTGTCGCAATTTTTCACACTAAATCTCAAATAATATCAATTTCTAGTGTGTTCCAGCTGGAGATTTACTCTCCAACCAAAAAAATCAAATATAAAACAATATTACATATAAGAAGCCAGATGTGAATAGAATTGTTCCAGCTGGAGTCTACAGAGAACATCGAGCAGTGTCTACAATCCTACAATGAGTCGATATCCGAGGCCCAGAATCAACACCTGCCGGCTTCCAAACTGATAAGTAATCTTCGAAACAAACTATATATTTAAATTCGTAACCAAGCGATGCATTCAACTCCGTAACAGAGTATGACGGCAGTTTCAACAAAATTGCAAAGGTCAGGTTAGTGGATCTTGAAAATAAAAACTTTTTTCAACATCTTCGCTTCCTACCAGTTCATGCCATGCCCTTTACTAAAATTTTGAAAATGTAAACCGAAGCCCATTCCGCCTCTAACACCTCTAGCAAAAATCTCCAAAATTCCTTTTCACACCGTTAGAAAAGCCAATGCTCTTGGATAATATTTTGTCAACTCTCACAATCAGGGCCGTGCCATGGTTAGCCTGCACGAGCCTGCCGTCCAGATGACAATGACTAGAGTCATCGATCTTCCCACGGTCGTCCCTGACGAATCTCAAACGTCTGTTGATGAGGGGATAGCTACCATCAAGCTCTCCAAGAACATGAAGGCCGTACGCATCAATGGAGTCCTTAACCTTCATCTGAAAAAGTTGGGTCGACACTTGTTAAAACATCTGGTAGTGGTCTTGCTTAAGTGTCTTGAGCTTACCACCTTCCCGTCTCGTTGGAAGTTAGCTAAAATGATTCAAATTCACAAACCTGGTAAAGACCTTACTTCAAAAAGGCGTTCGATTATGACTGGCCTGGTGTTCAAGCTGCAGTGACTAGACTTCCCGATCTTCTTCGTGAAAATCATTGAAAACTATCCATCGGGCAGATCATTCCAGGTTCGCCTTATACGTTTTATGTAGATGGTGGGGTCCCGCAGTATCGCTTTCTTGGTTCCTTCCTGTTCAACATTTTTACTTAAGACGCTTCTTCTCTTCCAAGTGTGTCGAGCGATTAGAGCTCTGACGTGTGTTTTACAGGAGTATGCTGTATGCTCTGTCCGACTATTTCAACAGCTCGAAGATCCGCAACATTGCTGCAAAGATCATTTTATTGTTCTGCCTTTCAATGGAAGAGTATATCTTGGAAACACCCCCATTTAATGTTCAAGTTGTCTACTTCGAACTATCCCTGAACCAAAAGCTCCTTTTTCGATCGCATGTTGGAAAAACAGTTACCCAGTGCAACATACTTATTAAATCCCTCTATTCTCTCATCAATAGAAAGTCCAACCTTTCTCTTAACTGTAACCCAACGTCTCACAGTGCGTTGAATGTATGGGAACGCGGGACACAAATCAAAACAGCCATTCTAGTATTTTTTTCAATTGGTGTGACACGAAAAATGTTTAGTACCGATGAGAGCTACTATTTGTACAATTGACGAATGTCAAACACGTCATCGCAAAAATATCTCAAAAGCCATTTTTTTGTTCAGAAGCATAGAATGATGATTTTCCAAGAATATTATCCATTTGGAGATTAAAGGCTTGAAAAGTATATTAAAATAATTTCTAGGCGATGAAAAAGTGACCTAAACGGCATCACATTCAGTTTTTTTGATTATTTCTATTTTATTTTCTTTTATTAAGTTTATTCACGGTTTACTGTTGCAAAACATCTAGACATTGTCAATCCAAGAATCTTTTATGTGTTTTGTCCATGAATTACGTGTTATACATAAAAATAAGGGACAGAATAACGACAACTTTCTCACTCTTGGTTCCAGAGGTATCATTTGCAAACGCGAATTTCGGTTGAAAGAGCACACTTGAGCAATGGCGTTTGAAGGACATTCCAAATAAGAGGAAAAGGTGAAATTCAGAGAGGTACTTCGGGGTACTTATTTTGACAATCGAATTTAAATCGAAAGTGTCTTTTTTCTCTAAGCATAAATAAGCATGACTAAGAAGCCTTTAACTTCCAAATGCGCTACGTTATGTCTCAATAGTAACATGTGAAATGTAGTAGTTACATGCCTCTACCGTTGTCATTTTGGTTTTAACATGAAAAGATATAAAATATATTAAAAAAATAATTTGAAAACTAACAATTTTTTTTTAAAAATAACGTGTTACTTGAATAGTTGAACCACTTCGCAGTAGATGCGTGCCATAATCGTCTGAGTGAACCTGGGAGATTAATAATATCATTACAGTATGTCTCAAACATGTATAAAACATACCAGCATATAGAATTGGTTCAATAAGAAATCCACTTTTTTGATTTTTGTCTATGGAACGTTGCACTGTGCGTCCCACAGGCAAATAGTGTCCCAGGCCATTGTGTACGCTTTGCCTATCTGGGAGGGTTGGATCATAACCTACCATCTCAAACTCCGGCAGTCTTTCGCCAGGTCACCTCACCAGATCATCCCACTCTCGAACCCTAATTTTAAATTTGTTTTTAACCTAAAACTAACGATTCCCAGAAAGAAGGAGCTGTAAAACCCGAAACTCATCAAGGGGGCCGCGAAGGCCCTTGTAAATTTGACAAGTGATTAATACAGATTTTGAACCCTTCTGCAAGTTAAGACCAAGATATAAAATGAATTGGACGTGCAGAACGATATGAAACTGACAAACAAAGCCCAGGACTACAAAACTTGTAGGGGAACTGCTCCATTATTCATCTCAGCCCATATATTCATCTCATACAACATAAAAACACAATTGAAAACAGGAAAAAACGCATATTTTCTTCTTAAACCAATCTGCTAATCCTTGGAATGGATTCTATTCAGTCCACTTTAGATTTCTCATAAAGTATAAAACTCGAAAGCTCACTTAAAAGCACTAAATTTGATATTATAGTCGGGCAAGCTCACTCGAAAACTCATTTAATTCAATCACCTACCTCAGAAAACAAAATCCGCGCATTGTTCTATACGGCTACAACGGGACTCGTTCAGCAGCCAACCAGAGTTTTTTTTATCACTAAAGGACCACTTTTTATTCTAATCACTAAACAAAATCACTCACTACACTAAAAATACTTTAATCTTTGAAATGTTCACTTCAAATTTCCTAAAACAAGCTTGAGTTAGCAGGCCACGAAGCCCTTTGAACTTAGCAAAAGTAGTTGCGAAGCTAAAACGGTTGGGAACCATTACTCTAGAACAAAAAAAAAACCAATAAATAAAAAAAATAAACAGAGCCTAATAGACTAAATTGTTAAAACATATGGTTTATATGGCAAACATGGGAAAATACAAATAAATAAACTTCAACTTCAAAAATGTAAACGGCAATGATTCTCTGTTATATTTTTTTCACATAGAGAACATATTTGAAGAGGCGAACATCGAAAACTTCATTATTATATCATGAGAAAAATAAAAAATGCAATTTTTTTCATGGTATAACTATAGTCTTTTTTCACTATACTTTTATTTCAAACGTAATTAACCAACCGTGCATATGGTTCGAGTAGAACATTGGATAACTACACACTAAGTTTTTATTGCTAAAGCAATTTTTCAATTCCAACATTTTGAAGAATAATTGTTTTCGAATGACATCAAATGATTTGAGTAATTATTTTAAATCGAAAATCTTGTGATCAATAACAATTTGTTTGACTTTGCTCCATCCAGGAATTTCTTCTACAAGAAAATAATTCGACCCGATTTTGATTTATTATAAAATAGACAGTTTATTTTTTAAATTTCGTAACTCAATTTCGTAATAATTTTTATACGGATGCTAACTCAATCATCACGAGAGCGGGGGCCTAGTGTGGTTGGTAACGTCTCCGCCAACCACGCTCGACGCCTGGGTTCGAATCCCACCGCCGACATAGGTGTCGATGGTTGTGAGGTGGCGTGATCCACTCACAACCAACCCAACTGGTCTAGATTCAATCCTAGCCGACACCGGGAGATTTTCTGAGGCGAAAAATCTCTGGGATCACGCCTTCCATCGCATGAGGAAGTAAAGCCGTTGGCGCCGGTCCGTTAATAAACGGGTCGTGAGTTAGGGTCCTGGGTGTGGAGTCGTCTCCCTGGGCGTCGGTGATTGGCCACAACAGTGGCGGAACTAGACCGACGGTAAATAAGCGAAAGTAAAAAAAGAACTCAATCATCACGAGCTTATTGATTTAAAATAATTGCTCAAATCATTCAACATCATCTAAATACCATTATTGCTGAAAATGTTGGAATTGGAAAAAAATGCTTCAAAAGTTAGCGTTCGATAAAAAGTTTATTTTTCATTTCTCCATCCTGAACTATTCGACTTTTCGAAAATTAGACTTTTTTTTGTAAGCTAAAATTTGAGTGTTCACTTTGAATTTTTCACCGTAAATTATTTTTTTCAGTGCTTTTTTTACAAGATGACATCCGTTCCCTACCATTTATTTTTAGGCAGATTTTTCGTACAGCCAAAGGTTTCTGAGCTATAATGCTTTAAATAAAGCCATAAACACGACCATCCAAGATTGTGCCCAAAGTTGGGGGAATTGTAGACCGCATCTTTGATTTCTGAGTTCAACTTTCATTATGCAAACAGTTTGTCTAATGTATTCACTTACAAATACTGCTTTACGCTATTTCTATATCCAAGATGGCGGACTTTTCCTCTAACCGTCTTTATAAGGTTCTATCCAGACGCACTTCCAACAAAAGTGGCCAATTTGAACTAGTGTTTTTTGAATTTTTTCACTGTATCTACTGCTCTGACATGTTACCTGAAGTTTGCCTTCACTAATGTCCAAAATGTCTCGGCATATTGACCGCGTTGTCTGCAAACCTCTTCCGAGTGGCTTTCGCATAGTGGCAGGATTCCGAATCAGGCCAAAACACACTAATGTTTAATAGTCCAGTTTTGCGTAGGTCTCATCATCCATTATAATACCGGCCACTTTTTCGCAAAAGATGTCGTCGTGCAACTTTCTGGCTCTCGATTTTACCGATGCTGCTTGTTTTGAACTTCTTTTCGGCATATGTTGCACGATCTTTTGCGGCGTTCTGCGAATGTCCTAGCATATTGAAACTATCCGGAAAAAAACTGTGTTCGCACGCATGTAAACAAACGTACGCAGCCAATTCAATGCACAAAGATCGACTCAAGTTTGAAAGGCGCCATTTTTTAGTGTGCTCATACTTTCTGGTGCGGTTTATATTCATTGGATTGCTTGGTTTATTTTCTCCAAAAATCACCAGCAGTATTTTTCAAACGTCTCACATCTATCCAACTTTCCACGAGCGGGGGTATTCCAATAGACACCAAAATTGAGATTTTTCCAAAGTGACACTAGATTTTTGGACAAAATTTGTGGGTGTCGTGTCCAAGTAATGTAGATTTCGAATGGAATGACCCATATGCTCTTTAAGAAAATTGCTCTTGAGTCTCAGAAGTTTCGACGTAGAACTACGTCTCTCAAGTAGTTCGGTAACATAGAGGAGTAAAATGAAAATCTAAAAACGGAAACGGGAAAAAAAAAGTCCAGTTTGAAATACTATAAAGTCGGTTAGTTTTCATTGTAATTTTTTTCTCACCGCAATTGATAGATGAATCATCTATGCGCTTGCCAAAATGCTGAAATTGTAATTCGATTATTCGAACTCATATCGATAACTGTCACGCCTTATTGAAACGCAGACTCTGATCTCGGATTGATCGCTTGATGCTTGCTTTACCTTACACGGTCGGATGAAGTATTTAACAAAATTGAACAACAAATTGTCCTTTGAGGAAAAGTTAAATGCTTGATTGAAGAACTAATATTTTCTCGATTATTCATTACACTCCATTCAAAATGTAGGAACCTTCACAATTATAAATTCGACTTCGTGTCCATGTCTCAGTACGAACCAAATTTTCTCTGGGCAGCGTAATGAAACATTACGTAACTGATTGCGAAATTTTCTGCTATCTGCTTTCATACGACACTAATATACATAATCAAACCAAGCGTTGATGAAACGCAGTTTTCGATTGGTTTTCTGATTGGTCGTTTAATTCTCGTTTTCCCAAATACGGCCAGCATTGGAAATTTTTATAATTACCTTTGCACTTTAAAGTTTTTTGTAAATTTTTTTGCAATAAAGGTCAGGAGATTGAAAATAGGAATATGTAATAAAAAAATATATAGTGATGGCTCACTGTATAATTCAACTCTGAATACATTTGAAAAATGGTACAAGAAATATTGAACCGTCAATAAGAACAAAACAAAAATATATGTGGCTGCAATTCGAAACACCGTTTTCTGTTTTTGTGCTCTATCGGAGATTAAAGTTTGATTTTAATTTCTGGGGGTGAAAACGAGCATTTTTCTACGAAAAATTGCCTGCTGTTCTCTCCGGTTGAAACATAACAATAAGCGGTTGACCCTGAAAGATAAATAATCATATTTTGATGTGCATAAAAGGATAATCATGCGTCGAATTGACTCCCGACTTTCAAATATTTCATAAATTATCAATGAATGGTTATTACGGTGTTAACACATTGATGAAAAACAAACACCAGAATTCAGGTTTTAATATTTCTTCATTGATTAAGAAAAGCGAGTCAAAACTAACCAACTGTTAGCAAGAACATGAGTAATTTTGCTGAAGGCGAGGAGTCAAATTGACGCAAACTATCTTTCCGGGGTTAAAAAAAATAACCTGATAAAAATACATGGAGCATGAGCACGAGCAAAGGTATCATCGTGGTTGACCTGTGCTAGTGATACAAGAAACCAGACCAGACTCGCTAGTTTTTAGGACATCATGCTATCTTAAGTATGCAACAATTTAGTAACTCATTCTCTATCAAGATCAATAACAGAACCGGCCACGTCCTTGCGGTCGTTAGGAAAAATTGGATCGTTAGGAAAACAAATATGATATCAAGAGCTTCGTGTATATTTTTTCAAAAGAATTCTTTGGGAACCAAATTTTAAAACTATGTTAAACTATGAAAGTATGATGTCTAAAAATAAATTGATATTGATTATAAACAAGACAAGCATATTTACTTCTACACAATTTGAAGTCAAAACACAGTAATTTAAAGCCGTATTCGGTTTAAATTAGATGATAGTTGCATACAAGAAAAAAATAAAACTTTTTAAAACAGTTTTACGTTTATATCTTCTACAATCGTTTAGATGTAACAAAATTTGATTTGCTATGCAATGCTGTAATGTTTGACGACAAACCCATTTGATTCGAAGCAGTCAAAATTTCCGTGATTTCTTTTAAAACGTCCGAACATCAGCGTACTGCGTTCTACAAAAAAAAATCAATACAATTTAAATAACACACCATGCGTTTGCATCTTAAAACAGTTTAAAGTATTCCATCACAGTGAATGATCGAGGTCCGCACAGTTTCCTTCGGTTTAAATCCTCTCCTGAGAATCACTGATTAGAGCAAGACACGATTGCTGCCACCCTTCGTTTGCCACCGCCCCGGCAGTCTTCCGAGAGCAGCGCGCCTTCGTCGGTCGAAGCTCTCAGACACCGCTAAACTGGCAGACATTTCCATACTCCAATCCTCCAAGGACCACCTCCACCGGTGAAAAGTGGGAGTGAATGGCTCGAAGACGATAAACTTTTCGTCCTTCGTCGTGCAATCTTCCGTTTGGCCGGGATTTTTTTCTCTACTTACAGGTTGACTGTGCTCTCATTCTGCGTCGTTTTTTAGCGATTCCTGCACAGGCCAAACAAGAATGCTGATGAAATATCCAATTTTCACAACTTTTCCCAGCAGAATCGAGCAGCCGAGCAGTACGCGCACTGAATACTGGTTTGAAGGGGAAATGTTGGTATAAGCTAGCATGCAGAGTTCTAATTGGCTGATTAAAAATTCATAGCCCCGCTCGGCAAGTATACGCATGTAACACAAGACAACATTTTGATCGAAAATGTAAATTCAAAGATTTGTTAATTTGATAAACAATACAATGGTCGTGGATTATGATTGTGCTTTAAGGGGTTATATACCTTTTTGGTCGAGAAAAATGAGGGAAGTTTGAATATATTTTTAGTGCATAGCACCATTTTCATTGCATCAAAGGGATATTTTTCTGAAAGTACAGTTTATCAACAACAAAGAAATACGTTTGATTTTGAGAAACACCAATTATTACTGGAGTAATTGCCGTTTCCCGAAACGCTATTTTTTTGCAGTGGCTTGCGGTGATCCTGATAGCGACTCAGTGGGTCAACCGAAATCAAAAAACTCATATTATTTCATTAGTTTAGAAGTGTGCCGGGTCCTTGAACGATCGCTTTTATGAGTATTTTGTTTTCAGTGCAAACGGGAACGTTTTCCCCAAAAAATGCACGTTTTGAGCGCTAAAAATTGCAATAAGAAATTTTTTGCGGCAAAATGTAACTGTATGTTTCAAAAAGCGATCGTTCAAGGACCGGCAAATTTAATAACGAAAATTTTTAAAAAAAATTAAGGAAATCGGTTCAGTAGTTTTTCCGCAATCAGGATCACGGCAAAGTCATTTATCGGAAAACACTATTCCGAGATAATCGCGTGTAAAGTTTCAAGTTTAGCTTATGCGGCCGTGGCGAGGCGCGCTGCGAATCGCTCTAACTTTCTTCCTATTGCTCAGATCTTTATGAAAATTTGTGAAAATGTTCTCAAGATGTTGTATTTGAAGATAATACAATAAATTTTTTTCGGTTTTTTGAAAACTAAAAAGGTATATAACCCCTTAAAAGGATGGCATAGGTGAAGAGATGATCTGGTCTGCGATTTCGAATGAAAACAGTTCGAACAGTTGATGCAAAATTCGGGTTCATACGAAGACTGCCAATGTATTCAGTAAAAAATAAACGAACTTTGATAATGTACAAACTCTACCAAAATTCAGACCAGTACGTTTCACTACAAAACCTAATTTAACAATATAACTCTATGCAAGACACAGCCAGCGTCCGGCGAAATTAGATCAAAGTTTGTGTGACGCATGCAAATCAGAGCTAAACCCACCACCCTGCCGACTCCGGTAGCGAACCTTCAAAGCATTTCGAGTGGAAGCATTATGTGTAGGACTTGCACGAACCGGACAAGCGGAACGAAGTGGTATTTGCCTGCTACACAGGATAAGCGAAATTGTAGCACAGCACCTAGTAGAATGATATGTTCGGGCAAAATGGACGACGTACGCGATATCCGGCATTGGCTCCATGTGGACTGGTCTCATTTACGCTCGCTGTTTTTTCCGCACCCCTGGAATTGACAGTGTGGGTGATTCGGCAGTGACAAGCGTTAACGAAGGGGTTCGTCCACAAATTGTGGGGGTCTATTGTATAACAATTTCAATAATTCCGAACGGCTAATCAACTAGACAAGTAATAATAGTCATCGAAAAGGTATAACCAGAACAGTTTTCTGCGATACCAACGATTAAAAAAATTTTTTTTTAATTTTAATATTAAGCTTATTATCCCTTTCTAAAAGTATCCATAAACCAAAAATAAGCTAACGTCTATTACGGACAGCCCCCGCTGCGTTGGGTTTTGTGGATGAGCGTGCAATCCAGTCAGGAGAAATCCAATCTCTACCGCGTCGGTCTATCTGCTGCACAGAAATCGAATCGAAGGGTTGCAGAATCGAAAATGGCTCTCATCGGCCCGACTGGTTGGCAACTTTGACGTCTGAACCTCCAGCCGGCGCCACCCGTTTCCGCACCCGGTACAAAGGACGTTCGGGGTGCTGGCGGGCGGATAAGTGAGTGGACATTGGCTACATACCCATCCATCGTAAAGGCCTCAACAACGTGCATCGTTGTTGGTGGCTGGTAAAGAGCACCGCCGAAGCATGGAACCGTGATGAATGCGCGCTTCATTGGTTCAAGAGTATATGAAAGTGCAAGAAGAGGGTTGGCCTTCGAAGAAAAACTCACTTTCTATCTATATTTAGGAAACAGCTAATCGAATAAAAATAACAACAGAGTGCGACAAAATATTATTACATTTGCACAACATAAATATTGTAGGAACGGAGAGGAAATTCTCTGACGGCATTTTTCGTCGGAAACAAATTAGCATCCCTGATTGCATACTATCCAGCGGTCAGTTTATGGATTTGCAGTTCAGATCAGACAGGTTCATCGTACATACCTAGTGCTGTCTGCATATGTAAATGCAATACATTCCACCTGTGTACGATAGAACATGATAAATAACCCCCTAAAGGAGAACAAGACGAAAAACAGAGTCCAGCGTTGTAAATCTATTGAAGGCAGGAGACTGTACGAATATGTATGTGTATGTACTTTTCTGCCACTGGAAGAGCACTACCAGATGAATATACCAAGGGAGGAATCATTATGAGGCGAACATATGCAAATAGGACATCAATGGCACTGGAATATTGAGAATACGGTGATACTGGTCTTTCTGATGGAATCGAAAGTTCACTAAATTAATCTCTTCGTGAGTAGGAAGTTTTTGAACTGCACTTGTACAAGGATACACAACTTGCAAGTGTAACATTGTTGAGTTTTGTGATTTCTAATTATTTATGTAAAAATGTACCAAAACAACAGGTAACTTTTCGATGTAGAAAACGACGAATGATCTAATTGAATCTAAAAAAAAGTAGAGTCTTGAACAATAATTAAAATTTTTAATTCATTTTTTCGATAATTCACGATAAACATACTTCACAAAAAATAAATACTAGGTACAATAATGACGACATAGAATTTACCGAGTTATTGTTACGCGAGTTCGAGTCAATTAAAACTTCAAATTTGCAAAAACGTCATAATTTTTTCCGGAACGCGGTGGGATCATCGACAATCGACTGTGCTTTGTTCAATTTACTTGCGAAATTCTCCGGAAATTACTACCAATCTGCTGATACATAAGATTTTCATCCTTGTATCAAGCTGCCATACTCTGATGAAATATTCCACGCGCATCGTTCACAGTCACGCAATTAAATTTGCTGAAAATCCAACCAGAGTCCAGAGTGATTCGCGATTAGGGCGCGACTAACATAATGTAAACAAACCGATTTATTACACCAGTGGCTTTAAAAAGTCTAACAACATTCATGGCAATAATCCTTTCTTTTGTAATAATCGATAAAATTATTCAAATCAAGTTTTTAGTAAAAAGATATAGAATAGTTTACTCAAAACAAAGGATACTTAGGCCCTTTCCATTGTTTAGCTCATTTGCGAAATACGAATTAATTCGTAAGCAGGCGATAGTAAAGGGTGGATCTACATTGTTTTCAAAATATTTGCTTGTTGCATCCTAATCGCAAATCATTCTGGAAAGGATCGTGACCGTTTCTTTGGTAAACTGAAAATGAAAATCAAACATCAAGCGTAAGCGTTATCAAAATAAAATCCAAGAGCAGATTTTCCGAAACCGGTTCCTTTCGGGGTACTGTTTTTTTCATCCATCAATAGTCGCACAATGACACTGTACAGTACACAAATCAAATTTACAAAACAAGAGTTAACACAATGAAACTCAGAAAAATAGATTAACAATACTAATAGGGAGAGATATGCGGAGCGAATGTTGTGAGCCAAACGAACTGTCAAAATCTGAGCCAAACGAACAATAGAGATACAACAAAGGACGTGTTTATTTTAATACGTTTCTCCTGTCCTATTGCTAAGCAATAAATTGGGAATGCTTCAAACTTACGTTATCACAGTGATTCTTAACTGTTGGTTTACAAACCTTATGTATGGTTAGCAAAATAAAGATCAATTGAGGTGAAAATGTATAAAATTGAACATAACCATAAAATTTAACCTCTTCGCGGTTTTTGCGATGCACTTTATGATTCCCCAGTACACTGAGGTCGCTTTTGACGCGGTTTTTTCACGCGGATTCCAGAATTTACGCGATTTTTTACGTGAATTCCGTAATTTACGCGGATTTTCTACGTGGATTCCGGAATTCAGGTGGTTCTTTGTAAGCGGATTCCGGAATTTACGCGGTTTTTTTGCGCGGATTCCGGAGTTTACGCGTTTTTTTCACGCGGTTTCCTTTTACGCGATACGTACCCCCGCGTAAAAAGCAACTTTAGAGTACTCCTATCGTCACCATCGATTATACGAGTCGAATGAAAAAGTTAGTCAAAGTTGCGCTTAGAGATCTGGCACCTGACACGTGAAATCCAGTCACCAAATTGGCGTCTCTCTTTCTCTCTCTCTCACTGAGTATTTCTAACAGCGTTGGAAAAAATCACCTCTTGTTATTTAGAATACATATGAAGCAAGTAAATGACAGTGACAGCGCCCCCCCCCTCCGAATTTGAAATTTTAAGCAAACATCACAGTGACGTAACGGTCTCACCAACCCCCCAAGCCTGCGTTACTTATTATGTAACAATAAGTAACGCAGGCTCAATTACGTAATTTGTGTATGACGCCTAACGACGGGCGTATGGAGACAACGAGCAAATCGCTTCTTAGTTTCTCCTCTGTTTTCTCCCAAAAACCTATGCACTATATCAGCGGTTCTCAACCTGGGGTACGCGAAAAAAAAATCAGTAATGGCGGACAAAGCAATGTTTTTTATAATACTTCAGTTGTTGTTCAAATTTGCTCTTAAAACATGACTGTAGCAATAAAACAAACTATAGTCCAATTTGAAACCTGGACTAGACTACCACAACGTGATCTACCTCTATTTTCTTCCACTCTGCGAGTACATTAGAAGGGGTACAAATAATTTGGAAAATATTGCCAAGGGGTACGCGGACAAAAAAGATTGAAAACCGCTGCACTATATCATCATTTCGCTATGGGTTAAAAGGATTCAAGTTTAGTTGCGATCTGTTACACGTCAGGTGTTGTGCAGATCGGGATTAAACGACGATTACATCATAACCGTCTCATTTCGATCACTGATCTATTGGTAGCTATTTTTCACTTGCATGCAAAAGCGTAGAAAAATATCACCTTAGAACCAAACCAATCAGACGAGAGCGGTGGGGCTCGTGCTGTACCAAGAAAGTGCCACCATGTTGCTCGGTATTAAGCTGTGTTTCAACAGTTCCCCAGGCGTCTCATCACTCGCAAGTCTCCTTCGATCTGGTCGAGCCATCGTGCCTGCTGCGCCTCTCTATTTCGGGTGCCGACAAGGTTACTGAAGAGAAGTGATTTCACAGGGTTGTCGTCCGGCGTCCGAACAACCTGACCGGCCCACCGCAACCTATTGATTTTCGCCAGGTGTGCAATTGAGTTTTCTCTAAGCAGCGCGTTCAGCTCATGGATTCCGTAGAAGACTACCGGTCTCATAAGGGTTTTGTACAGCGTCAACTTCACGCGTCGTCTCTCTTGACTCGACCGACGTGTCTGCCGCAGTTTGATCCGTCGGGCTTCTGCTTTCAGTAGGCTTAAGTTTCCTCCGCTATCACAAAGTTACGTGTTATGATGTCAAAGAATCATCCGTGAAGCCCAAAAGCTGAACAGACCATGTGATAATCGTGCCCCTCGTGTCGATGCTCGCCTTCCGGATCACACGCTCAAAGGCAATGTTGAACAGCAAACAGGAAAGTCCATCACCTTGTCTTAACCCTCTGCGCGATTCAAAAGGGCTCGAGAGTATCTCCGAAATACACATGTAGCACATCACTGGCGCCATGGTGGCCTTTATCAACAGTTTATCCAAAAATCCGTTGTCATGCATGATTTGCCATAACTGTTCTTGATCGACTGTCTCATAGACCGCCGTGAAGTTGATGAAGATGTAAAGTGTGGGCCGGTTGTACTCGCGACTTTTCTGTAAGATCGGTCGGATTAAAAAGATTAGGTCCGTGGTGGCACGGGCTTCCACAAAACCCGCTTGGTACTGGTCACAAAACTTCGGTTGAAAGTGATAGACGACAGAACAGGAGAGTATTTTATAGGCGGCATTGATTAGTGAGATACTGCGGTAGTTGCGGCACTCCAGCTTGTCGCTCTTCTTGTAGATGGGGCAGACGACTCTTTCTATCAATGGCAGTTTTTCCTCCTTCCAAATCCTGAAAATGACCCATTGCAGCGGTCTAGCCAGCGCCACTTTCCCATGTTTAAAGTTCGCTCGGCAGTCCTTCTTTGCCTGCGGGTTTGTTGTTCTTAAGCTTTTCGATCACACAAAGAACTTCATGTACATCGGGGGCTGGTACTCGGTCATCTGCTGCCGGTGCTCCTAGATCAGTTCCTGCTCCGCTTCTGTTTACTGTATCGTTGTTCAGGTGTCCATCGAAATACTCCTTCCACCAGTCGACCACCTCGTTGGCATCCCAGAGGGTTCTCATTCGCGTCGATGCACATGTGGGCTTGCGGCACATAGCCTCTGCGAGACTAGTTTACCTTCTCATAGAACTTCCGCGTATCACTGGCACGGTACAGCTGCTCTAGCTCCTCATGCTCACGGTCCTCTTGCTGGCGCTTCTTTCGTCTTAGAATCGTGGTCATGTCGTTCCGTTCTCGTTTGTAATTTGCCTTGTTCTCTTTTTCCAGTCTGCCCCAGTGTTGAGTCGAGATAGTGGTCCGAGCCAATATCTGCACCGCGATTGGTGCGTACGTTTGTAATGTCTGAGATGAATAGGCCGTCGATGAGAACATGGTCAATTTGGTTTGCTGTACGTCGGTCAGATGATCTCCAGGTGGTTTTGTGGATGTAATTTCTGTCGCTGTGCGGGCTGGGTACCGGCTTGTATTTGTCTTCCCTACCGAGCTTTCATGTCCCTGATGACGATCTTAATGTATCTACGCGAGCAGCTATCGTAAAGTTTCTCCAGCTTTGCGTAGAACGCTTCTTTCTCTACATCGGGTCTTCCTTCGTGAGGGCAGTGCACATTGAGGATAGTGTAGTTGTAGAACCGGGCTCAACAAATACAGCCTGTCGCTGATCGGCTGCCACTTGATCATACGACTCTTCTGCCCAGCAATATAAAGCTGGTACCCAGCTCATTGGTTGTGCCGTCGCTCTGGTAGTACTGTGCCCTGCAGCCACAGCACCTTCTCTCCTCTCCTGCAGAACTCCTGAAGTGCAACGATGTCGAAGTGGCGGATTTCTAACTGATCCAGCAGAATTCGGCGTTCAGCGATCTACAGTTCCATGTACCGAGTTTCCAATCGTCGTCCTTTTTTTGTCGCCTACGTCGTTACCGGTTGTTCCAGTCCTATTTCAATTCTTGATTGTTCATGATATTTTGATTTTTCGGCATGCTGGCTTACTAGGGCTGCGGGTGCCCAATCTTGCGACTGGACTGCCGTCTTGGGTATAATTGGCGAGACACAAAAAAAAAAACAATATCGTACGCTTAGCCTTGGGGCTCATAGTGGTCTCGATCAACTATATTAATTGAGAGAATTCGTTATCGATATTGTTTTTGGCACATTTTGCATGTGTAGGATAAGTACAACGATACACAGTGCCCCAGTGTTGAGTCGAGAAAATTTCCAGCTCGAAAAGATCCTCGACTCGATCGGGAATCACAACCGTGTGAGAGAGCTAGCCGACCGACATCGCTAACCACAGAGTCACGGGGACCACATTGACGAGACACCGCATTTCATGATTCAACCGTTCGCTCCGGATCAGACCGTGTTTGAGCCGCACCCAACATAGAAAACAGACGCTAAGGCAAGCTGCCCTCCTAGGGGAACAGCTGTCCTTTCCTTGTCAGCATACGACCAAGTTCCCACCGGCTCATCGGTCTTCCCTTTTAGGGGGAAATTTGGGTCTATAGTTCTATACCAATATTTTACAGAAAAAACTTTCTTCTACAAAGTTGTTGATGATAATGATGATGATGGTCCCGTCTCTTACCCCTACAAAGATTTGAGGTAGACGATTTATCTATTAAATAACACAGTGCAACAAAAATTGACTTTTTTTCTGCCTTGGCTTCAATATATAATTTTTTTGTGTATTTTTATGCAAACTAAATTTCCCCGAGTTTGAACATATTTCAACTTAAGGGGCAACAATGGCGCTATTTTGAATTTTTGAGAAACCGGTAATTTTTGATATTTTTTGGACGCCATTTTGTTTTAAGACCAAATATCAAAATTTTAAGAGTTTGTCCACATATTAGCATCTTTTTACCCATCTTTTGAAAAAAAACAGATCTTAAATCGGACAAAAACTGAGCTCAAAACGGTGATTCTACGAAACCGGTTTTGGCATAGTTTTAGTGTATTTCACAAAGCAAAATAATATCGATTATTTCTGAGCATTAATGGTAGTTCGCTAATATCTCAAATTGGTACTCAAATTATATATTATTTTGAGTAAAAAAGTCTCAGAAATCGAATGGTAGGTGTCTGATCTACGTAAAATGTCAGCAGATGAACCTTTTTTTGTATTGTAGGGGAATTGGGGCAAAATCGACATTTTGCTGACATTTTACGTAAATCAGACACCTACCATTCGATTTCTGAGCCTTTTTTACTCAAGATAAGATATTATTTGACTACTACTTTAAGATAATAGCGAATTACCATTATTGTTCAGAAATAATCGATATTATTTTGCTTTGTGAAATACACTAAAACTATGCCAAAACCGGTTTCGTAGAATCACCGTTTTGAGCTCAGTTTTTGTCCGATTTAAGATCTGTTTTTTTTTTTCAAAAGATGGATAAAAAGATGCTAATTGTGGACAAACTCTTAGAATTTTGATATTTGGTCTTGGAACAAAATGGCGTCGAAAAACATAAAAAATTTCCTGTTTCTCAAAAATTTAAAATGGCGCCATTGTTGCCCCTTGAAGTGAAATATGTTCAAACTCCGGGAAATTTATTTTCGCATCAAACTTCATCAAAAAATCATACATAGAAGCCAAGGCAACAAAATTGTTTCACTGTGTAATTAGTAATTACTTCAATTAAACCAGAAAGCAAAAAACGGACTGGTTTTGTCAATACAGATATAAAATCCTCCATAATATTCCAGTGCTTAAACGGCAGTATTACTATCAAAATAAAAAATTAAAGACAAATTTCTAAGTCGTTCAACGACTCTTTTCAATCAATTGGACATTATTCACATCTGAATTAAGCCAACACCCAATCTAGCCCACAGGTAAATTGCTACAGTCGCAACAAGGCCATTTCCGCCGAACTCAGCAAGCAAAGCACAGGTAAACCGTGAACTTAACATGAGACTTATGAGGATGTCCCCACCTAGGGAAGTCTAGAAAATTTCTAACCCGAACAAGTTCTAGAACAGCTAGGAAATTCCACATCCAAAGACAATCAACATAATTTTCCCGAGTAATCCGACGTTTACGACGAACTACTAGTTTATTGTTACATATGATAAAGCGCTTATTTGAAAATTATCAAAAATTGGGATGACCCAAATTTTCGATGAAATCAAGTATCGAACTATTTTATTTTCGTCGAAAGAAGAAAGAGTTCTTCCACGATGGAGCTCCGTTAATTTTAAGTAACTTTGTAGAAAAAGGTTTTTTCTATCTTTGAAAATAACCGATACAGATTGAAAAACACGTTTTTCACGCAAACTTTTTTATTTCAATTTTAACAATCTGTCTTAAACGACTTTTAGGGCTTATTAAGAAAAATAATTTGCAGTGCTGGCATCGAAAATATCGCAATTATACTCAAAGTTATTAATGTCTTCCATACAAAAATGCCTTTTTCATTTGTTTGCCGTTTGACATTTGACTCTATATATACCCATAGAGAAATGTAAAAAATATATAATTTTTTCATATTTGAGTAGGGTAGCGGACGGCTTCGGCAGCGGGTTTCTGCAGCAATCTTATGCAGAAACTTGCCGAAGAAAACCACTTCCAAAGCCGTTCGCTACCCTATATATAATTTGAAAGCATTACAAAAATTGTAGTAATTTTCTATATTTTGCCTGTATAAAACAAGATTTTTGTTTGGTTTTTTCTTAAAACTAGAAATAATCAATTTTAATTTGGTCCAAAAAATCGAGAAACGATTAACTGATTCAAGATATATGACGTAATTGAATCGTGATATATAAGTAATTGAATCGTTAATTGGAACGTTTCAAGCATACTTTTATTTCAATACATTTATAGTCTCACTCCGAAGATTACTCTATCATCGATCGGAATTTATTTCCTGAGACCGGATCTTGTACCCATTAGAATAATGATATGAATTTTCGTTGTCCCTACTTCGCTTCATACATCTCCAGCAGGACCGTTCAATGCCATTGACCAAATTCGTTCCAGTCGGTCGATGTCAACATCATTAAATCGGTAACATGCCGGAGCACATACTGTGACTGCTGCCCTGTCCCTCCAGGAATATATGTGTATGTAATTGAAGTTCCTTCAACCATGGGACGTACAAACCAACGGGCATGGACCGTGCAATTGCGTATGTGCATTGCTTCACATCATCACCGTAGCACAGAGTCATTAGCTTATTTCTTGAACGATGCAAAATTGGAAATCTTCAGAAACGGATGTTCTGCTCGGAGGTCTTCTCGGTCGTTCGACGATTCAACCAGTCGAATTTCGATCCTTGCTTCCAGTTATCAGAGCCCGGCACAAAATCCTGCTGACTGGCGTTCAGGTTTCCGTGCTACAGCAGTTGTCTGTCATGCCTTCGTAATCGTCATCGTCGGGCGGCCATTATGGCATCATCTGCAGCAGCAGCAGGATTTCTTCCGAATGGTAGTCAGTCAGACAACACTCCCCAACACCAACCCAACCCATTTCGTACTTAAAACCGAGTCCGCACAGCAAACAGCAGCTCATCAGTATTCAGCAGGATTTGTGATTTCTATACGGGCAAATGAATAAATTTGAGTATGTGAGATGAAAAATCAATAATCTCGAACGGCTGATTTGGGTAAATATATTTATACACATACGTGAGCATAGCTTGTACTGGGCAGTATCAATCTTTAAATAATTCAGAAGCGAGCAACGACGAATCATATGAGCGATAGATTTTTTATATGACTAGGTTGGGCTTGGTTGTGCAGTAAATCACATTATCTTCGGTTTCACGATGTCGCTCCTCAGAAGGGTCGACTTTTTAGTTAAAAATATCATTTGCGGTAAAAAGCTTGCTTTTTATTTTCCTAGATATTAGATAATACAGTAACATTCCAATGAAAATTACAAACCAGTAACCAGCAGCCACATAAGACGATGGCAGATAATAATAAATTACGATGATTCAGGCAACTTTTAGTTAAGTAAAAAATGAACAGTTGGAAAAAGTTTTGTTTATTACGAGCCACTGCGCCGACTAATGACACGTTGCCCTGGCAGCTGATGCAGTCGTCACATCAGTAGTGCAGAATGCACTTGTCTGATCTGAAGAGTTCATCACACTTAGCTATCATCTCTTATTTTACGTTATGTGTGGCAGAATAGGCAAGTTTTGAACTTTATTTTCCATTTTTTTCTCAACACCATCCATCGAAAATTAAAAGTGTGGCGCAATTAAAACTTTGAGATGAATAAGCAGCCCTGCTGGAAGCACCCCATGAATACAGTTTTACCAAGCAACGGAAACTTTGCGGTTTCGAGTCGGTGCACATTTTTAACTTCCCTTTTTTGTGAGGCGGTGCCATTCTACCGGGAACCACAAATGTATTGAAACTATGCAAGACTCGACACTTATATCGTGGGTGATGACAGCAATAACAATAATCGCAGCGTTAATGTCCGTTCAAAGGTGTTGTGGGCAGCACGAATACTAAACGCAAAGCCAGAAAGGACTTCCGGGTAACCTTGCGTGTACTGTTTAAACTAACAAATTGGAAGTTAGATGATGATTCGTGTACAGAAATTAGAAGAAAAAAAAAACACGAATACAAATTGTCATCATTATGGTCATGTTACACGAGCATAGCTCAGTTATTTTATCACCGTCTAAGTAGAGTCTCACATCACTGCTTTTAGAATCCTTTAATTTGTTTCCTTATAACGTTCGACTACTGCTGCGACTGCTATTTGAAACATTGATGATTCTATCCATCATGCTATGCCATTAATTTAAAGCTATGCACTCGCTCAGCCGGAACCAATCAATCCTCTGACGAACAGATAATCAATCCTGACGTGCGAGAACACAAAACGCCGCATTGATGCAACTTCCAATAGATGCTTCATACTGGCGGTCGTTAATTTACAAAATATATTGAAATTGTTTCTACTCTTGCATACATAATTAATTTCCGATCGGTTGCCTGTGACGGCTTGTTCAGCTACTCCCTCTTCAAGCGTATTAATTATTTTTAGAGAAATGCATCCTTTATGTGCGCGCAAATCGCATCCATACGCCGGTGGACAGTCAATTATGAAAATGGCGTGTTCGTCCAAAATGTGCTACAAGTTGTTGTATTATGGGAACAAAATATGTTTCAGTTTTGGAAATGAGCAAACTAACTGTACAATGGTATAGCTAAACAATTTCGTTTTAATATTTTAAGGTCGCCTTAAAAATCTGGTATTATTGTATGCACAACATGGTGTAACGAATCGATTCAAAAATAAGCGATGGAGGGTTTTTTTTTTGCATTAAATCAATATTTTTTTCATATTTTGTGTTTTGTAACTTGTGATGTGTTTTTTAGACGCATGGATATTAGGGTGTCCCAAAATTGCACAAATCTGGGGCTCACCCTCCAGATGATAGAAAATGGTGTTACGAACAAACTTTTGTTCGACGGCAGCTCTAGAAAATGATGTTTTCAACTGGCCCCGATGATTTTTTTGAAAAAATCGGGTTTCTTTATGTTAAATCCAAAAAACATGTCCAGTTATTCAATTTTCCGCTCTAGATACCCGATCAAACGGTTATAACAGACGGGTAACACAAATATATCTGAACTTAATAGAAATAACAAAGCCTGTAATATTCTTGATATGCCAGAATGACAAAAAATACAGAATTATATCAAATTTTGTTAACATACACTTGAATGTTCAAAAGTGTTTTTTAAGCATATTTATAACAGAATTTGTTAGTCAATTAACAAAATACTGTACATTCTAACTAATTCTGATCTTTATTTTGCCAAAAACCATACAAAAATTGCTATAATTTGTAATAATCAGTAAGTAATTTTGATAGGAAATTTGATATTTTACCTATTAACGAGACCAAGTTTAGAACACAAGTTGATACAAAAAATTCGTAACAAAATATCAAGATTTGTTATAATCCTGATATTTTTGACTGATTGGGTAACTGGTGTATATTTGACGATCCTCAAAGAAGTAGATCTTCTCTTTTGGGTATTTTTGCTACACAATTTCAATCCGATCATATCGAAAGCGTATTAATTACCTCTACACTCAGAAGACTGCTACTGACTAACTGAGGCGATTTCGTTTCATAAATTTATAAAAATATGTACTCTGATATCATCTCACAAATAAAATGAAATAAGAAATGAAAATTATTCAAAGAAAATATGTATTTCTCAACCCCAAAAAATGGCAAAATCATAATCATATCGGGCAGTACCAAAATCAAAAAGGCCCTACATGATTAATGTAGGAGCAAATGGGACAATTAGGAGTTCTGTAAAATTTTACGATGGTTGGTTGTAATTTCGGCTGAGCAGTCTTGAATAAGTAGAACGATCTTCAGAGGAGACTGTGGGTATTTATTAGCGATTAGTGTCTGTTTTAATTCTCAACGTTGTTAACAATTGGTAAGAGTTTGGCTAGTTGTCTGTGGTTGAGGTGTCTGTGACTTATTTAAGAAGTAAAGAAAAGTTCACATATTAGCATGTAAAATTTTTTATTCGTCTTTTTTTTTAGTTTATTTTTTGTTGAATCGCTACGTGATAGATGCTTAGTTCGGCAATTTCTTCTCTGCGGCTTTTTCTTTCCAGAAAAAAGGAAATCTGCTCAATGAATACATTGGATTGTAAATAAAATTTTACAGATATTCTGTTCTTGGAGTTATTGTCACCTATATTTCAGATACATTTGGAATCATTTTATTCGTCACCTCTTCGTCTTATTTAGAATCCTCCAGAAATTCAGGTAAAATAGGATTTCTCCACTTTTGTTTCTCTCTCGATAGAATTACTTAATCATTTTTAAATCATTTTTTTCGGATTCTAGGAGCATTCTCGAGCTTTTCTAGTTAATCCAGAGTACCTAGTTTGCTTCATCCGTTTTTTGAGAGAAATCTTCCAACCTCAACACTAATTACAGCAAAATTTGGAATCAATTTCTGCTTTGCCCGTTTTTGAACTTTTGATGCATTTCTCAGCCTTTTTAGGCTGAATTTTGATGAGATTATTTTCATTTATGGCTTTTTTGGTCCACGGTTGTTCACGGAGGGGAACGCGAGGTAGGGTCTTAAATGACGATTTTTTTCTCACGTGGAATATGGACGGCCTTTTTTTAACTGTGTACTCCACCAATGTGAGAATGGGGGTTTGTAAAAACTTATAGGAACTCTAGGGGGACTTCGACAAGCGGGGTCGTCGTTGGTTCGAAGAAGTTGTGGAGGGGAGCGGAAGAGGGGGGGGGGGGGAGTTACCAAAATCCTCAAAAATCTGTCCACGTGGACATAGATGGCCCCTAATATACACTACACACAGACACACACCACAGGCTCAGCATGATTTGATATTGGCCGCGCGTCATGCGTTGAACGGTTTGAAGCTCGATTTTGAAAAGTGACCAGAATATACAAGATAACCTCAATGCTCACCTAATACTTTGAATGTATCTTAACCCATTAACGGGCCGAGGCTAAAAAAATGTCATTGAATTTTATTGTTTATTTCTGATCATTGATCATAACTCGTAATTATCTGGCAGAAAAAAAAAAACAAAAGTTGTTGGTGGCAATATAGTTGCCACTGCCTTATAATGGGTTAAAGCAAATTTTTCAAGCTTTCCAATGGTGATGTCAAATTTAAAATCGGTGTTTGCAAACTCGCTCAAAAACACGTTTATCTGATGAAATCCAAGATGACGGCAAGATCCAAGATGGCAGCCAATTTTTTTCTACTTCAAATGAAAGCTCTATCATTCCTCTTGAAAACTATGTGTTGGTTGAAGGAGGTTTAATGACAAATTCAAGAGAAATAAATCAATTAAAAGATCAAGAACTGCTCAAAAATCAATTTTTGTAAAAACCGATTTGTGCCCGAGGGGCCCATCAATATGAACTAACCAAAGTGGTTTTCTCATTTTTCCGCTACTTTCAATCCTTTAGACATGAAAATATCCTTTTTGAGAGACCTCATGTCCCCAGTGGGACGGTTTCAGCGAGAATTGCTCTAATAGAAGGCGAAATACAGCAAAAACTTGGGTGTCAAATAAATGTTGTGTGAATAAAAAAAAACAAAAAAAAAACTCAAATACATGCCTACACGAATGATTTCGTCCGCCATGGCAAAAGTTCCGGTTAAATACCGGAAGGCCGCTCGCAAGGGCGTCGATTAATTTGTAAGTAAACTAATTACCTTTCATGGGAAATTCATCAAACTCAATCTGTCTTAGTTTTTCTTATCACCATCCGAAAAAAGTCAATTTTTTAATGCAAACGTTACTGAGTGATTCTTGAATGTCTGTACACCCACCGATTTGAGTCTTTACATTAGAGCAATTTCAGGAATACTGAGCACCACCGCAGTGCTTCCTACTAGCTATTTTTAAGCATTATTACTGAAACATTTTTGCAGCCTAACATTGAATTAAAATATGATCCTAATTACGTGGTTCATAGATACGATAGAATTCAGGGCTCCGGTTTTGAAGGTGATTTGCGAAAATTCACCAGAAATCGTTCAAAATTCTTTATAATCGGTGAATTGAACGCTAAACATCGATAACGGAATAATTCTCAAAGTAAATCCAATGGCAAAATTTTATTAAATGATTGTTTCTCAGGATACTATTCTATTTTTTCTCCGAATAGTCCTACATGTTTTTCTTCTGTAAGAAATCCATCAACATTCAATTTGGTACTAACGGATCAAAGTCATGGATGTAGTGAATTGATCACACATGCTGATTTTGATTCTGACCATCTTCCAATAACTTTTTCTATATCACATAAATCAGTTTTGAACCCTATGAGCTCTTTTTTTTAGTAAGGGGGGGATTTGTTAGTAGCTTAAGTATTTATGATAAATATTAGTAAAAAATGAGTATGTGTGTCCAATCACAAATGGTGATTTCTCAACACTGTTAGAAATTTGTAATTTTATTTATTAGGATTTGTTTGCTTTCGCAATTAAAACTTATCATTCGTAGGGATTTAAACCTACTTGTCAAAAGAAGGAAAGTAAACTAATAAATAACTTAATTGCTAACTTATTGGCTATAAAGAGAGCTTATCGTAGCAATTGAGGATTGCAACGATTTTTGTCGAAAATTGTTAATAATTTTATTTGACATAGCTTCTAATGTTTCAGCACCAGTAAGTCTATGTAATTCGAGTGTACCAAACCGAGAAGGACGCTTCAAAATCATTTTCAGAATTTTAGGGATTTAAACCTACTTGTCAAAAGAAGGAAAGTAAACTAATAAATAACTTAATTGCTAACTTATTGGCTATAAAGAGAGCTTATCGTAGCAATTGAGGATTGCAACGATTTTTGTCGAAAATTGTTAATAATTTTATTTGACATAGCTTCTAATGTTTAAGCACCAGTAAGTCTATGTAATTCGAGTGTACCAAACCGAGAAGGACGCTTCAAAATCATTTTCAGAATTTTATTCTGAATCCATCGGAGCGTTTTCTTCCTTGATGAACAGCAACTTGACCAGATTGGTACAGCATAAAGCATTGCTGGTCTAAAAATTTGTTTGTAAATTAAATATTTGTTCTTTAAACAAAGTTTAGAATTCCTGTTAATGAGAAGATACAAACATCTCGTATATTTGACACTTGGCTTGTATACTCTCAATGTGTTCTTTGAAGATAAGTTTTTTATCGTAAATTAGTCCCAAGTACTTAACCTTGTCAGACCAACTTAAAATAATCCCATTCATCTTGACAACGTGATTATTATTTGGCTTGAGGAAAGAAGCCCTAGTCTTATGTGGAAAAATTATCATCTGAGTTTTAGAAGCATTGGGAGAGATTTACCACTTTTGTAAGTAGGAAGAAAAAATATCTAGACTTTTCTGCAATTGACTGTATATGACACGAAGACTTTTTCCTTTTACGGAAATGCTTGTGTCATCGCAGAACAATGACTTTGTGCATCCTGGAGGCAAATCAGGAAGATCTGAAGTGAATATGTTGTACAGGAACGGACCCAAGACTGAACCTTGAGGCACACCTGCTCTGACAGGAAATCCGGATTTTGAATTCTGATAGACAACCTGCAGAGTTCGATCAGTAAGATAATTTTTTTTTAAATTTGATTAGGAAAATTGGAACATTAAAAGTTTGCAATTTCGCAATCAAACCTTTATGCCAAACACTGTCGAGTGCTTTTTCTATGTCTAAAAGAGCAGCTCCAGTGGAATAACCTTCAGATTTGTTAGCTCGTATCATATTAGTAACTCTGAGCAATTGATGAGTAGTGGAATACCCATGGCGAAATCCAAACTGTTCATTTGCAAAAATTGAATTTTCGTTGATGTGTGACATCATTCTGTTAAGAATAATTCTCTCAAACAGTTTACTTATTATAATTTTTGCATTTTTCCATAATTTGGGAAAATATTGGCATCGGTAAACCTTTTAAATTGTCACCTAGTAAAATAAAGAACTGAAAAAAAAACTAGGAAAACAGCGGTTAATCAATCATGAACTCGCTTTCAGTGGCATACAAAAAGGTAGCAAATATTTTAATACCATTTCCAAATCTTTATAGTCTTGCTACGAATGTCTTGATTGACAGGTAAAATATTGCTCAAGATTGTAGTGTAATAATTGGAATAAACCTCGTGCAAACTTGACCAATCACAAGCTCGCTTTCGGTAACTTGCTGGTTATTTATACAAGGAACTGGGAAGCGAAGCTTATTATTATAACGAACAACCAATAACAGTCCAGACGTTTGATTTGCATTGTATGGAGTACACTTTCATGTTTGTTTTGCATTTCAAATTTTCCAATTTATTTTTTTCAAGACTGAAAATTCGTCCATGTTTTCGTGAAACAATCAGTATGCGAATTTTGACATTTCATGTAGGTTCCGAATTAAATGGTTTCTTTGGCATCTGTTTATTTCCATTGTGTTTTTCTAGACTTTCATTTGCGATCCGAGGAAAATAGATCTGAAACCACATTTTATTCCACCTGGTAAAAAAATTCATGTACTACTTTTCTCTAACCAAAAATGTTTCTTCATGTTGTCATTTTGAATTGCTTTTTTTTCTTATCATAGTGGGTTACCACTTTGATTCTGATGGTTCACAACGGTAGGATGTAGGGATGGGCGATACTGACAAGAGTATCGATGCTTTGGTATCGCAATACTTCAAAAAACTTCGATGCCAGGTATCGGAGTATCGGTAGGAGGTGTATCGATACTTGATACTTCGAAAGCATGGGTATCAGACTCAATTTTTTTTTAAACTGCAAATATCTGCGAATCAACAAAAATCTGCACACAAACTCTAAAAACCTGCGTTTCGAAGACAAATGTGCACATCTAGTATCCCTGGAGAGAGGCGGTTGCTGGTAAAAATAAAAGACTAACGATGCTGCAAGTATCGTTTAGAAAGTATCGATACCGGTACTCATCTTTCGCGGTAAGTACCGATGCCAAAATACACGATACCGCAGCCCCTAGTATCTATACCGTTGGTATCGATGCCAGTATCGCCCATCCCTACTAGAATGAAATAACTGTTTTTAATTGAACAATTTATTGACTTAAAATTTTACTAAATTCGTTCTTGGAAAAAGCAGCTTGTAACTTTTTTAAACACTATTTTTATTTAACCTTCCTAGCTTTGTTTATTGTTTACTCACGCTGTAAATAGCAGTTAATGGAACTAAAAATAATTATAACTTACCGTCGTACAGTATTTCCGATTATGACTCTTGCTGTAGATACTGAAAACAAACCCCGGTAGAAACCTGAAAACCACAAACCAATGTCATCCGTTGCCAAGCAAAACGAAAGGGCGACAAACAACAACTGAAGGCGGAATAAACAGCAAACAGAGGGCTTTTCAATGCAAAGTTTTGCCAAATCGGCGACCCCTAGTAATTAAAACTACCAGAATTCACTTTTTTCATATTATTAAATAAATTTTCTTTATCATCGATTTTATTTCATCAATATGATACATATTTATAGATAATGTCGTTTTGTTCAGCGTTTTTTTTTACTTTTTTGTGTGTTATCATCTCATCGTGTAGCTGTTCTCATTACATTGCTCATCATAATCATCATCAATAATAATAATAATAATAATAATCATAACTGTAATAATAGTAATAATAATACATCACTTTGAAATCATAACCGCGTGTGAGTGTTATGTTTTTTTTTTGTTTTGTTCTGTTGCGTTACTACTGAGCTATGGATTGTTGTATAGTCTTTTGTTTAACTGCTTTGTTTCGTGTCAAGTTGTGTGTGTATGTAAATAATAGAAGCGCAATCAGTATACTAAATTGATAACTCGTACTCTTCGTACCACAACTGTTGTGTTTTTTATGACGTGTTAATGCACTCATTCTTGCACACGTTATCATGCTGGTCTCTGATTTTTCATTTAATTTGTTTAATTACTTTCACTATACTTGTTTTGTTCATTAATACTATAATAACTTTTTACAAATTTCATCGTTTGCTCTGGCATTCGTTCTCATGTAAGTTTTTTCTTTGTTTTGTTGTAGTTATGATCTATGTGCATAATTATCCTCGATGAACTAACGAGACACGCCGAACAAAACATTGATCTATACGAAAACTAGATTAACGTAACACAGAGAATTTGCTTGTGATAAATTAGATAATCGATTTTCGTTTTGTTCCGAATTAATGCGCACGGGTTCCGTAATCACTAGAGAAGGTCGAATTAAATTGGAATAATTGGAATGGTTATAACTGAACCTTTTAAGTGTTCGTTTGCCTAACAGAGGAAATAAAAAACAACCGAACAAAATATGAAAAAAAAAACCTAAACAAATCTCGTTCTCTCGCATTTAATCTCAACTCCGAATATCGGCAAAGAAAAATGAGGCAAGAAAAATCATCGATTTTATCGCAAATCAGCGATTCTGTAGGCTGCTGTTTACCTCACTCTATTGGAATAACAAGGCGCAAACCTGAACGGATAGTGGATGAGCTTTCAGAAACAAACCGAACTTTACCCAATATTTACAATACGCGTTTTAAACTAGTCCCATCTAATGTTGGCTTCTTATTTCTCTCTCTCTTTCGCCGACAGCCTCATGTTTTATTCTACGTTGCTTGTCTGGGATCTTCTCTCTCTCTCGCTCGCGCACACTACCATTCTTTCGCACATAATTTTAGCGCAATTAGTTACTAACCAATTAATTATAATAATTTACAACCACACTTTCGCGTGCCTTTTATCCTTTCCTATAAATTAAATGAGCACTGGCTAAATTTGTCGTCTTTGATTTATTTTCACTTAATATATACTTGTGTGAGTGCTAGTTTGTTTTTTTTTTCGTCAGTTTCTCGTTTTATGTTTGTTTGTTTGTTGCTTGGGTTGATTGTTTGCATTATATGATAAAATTTTTTACTCTCCTCTCCTCTGGTTTACTAGACTATTCTTATTTCGTTCTTTGCTGCGTTTAAAAAGCTGCTCGTTTGTTTTTCTTTGTAGCGGATTCTCTAACTCACTGTTTTGCTCATCTCGGATAGGCAAAATCGTCGTAAAGATTACGACAGACTGTCGTCTGTTGATTTTGTCGTTTTGGTATCTGTTTTAAGTAAGTACTTGTTCGAGATCTTGTCTGCTGTATGCAGTGCTAAGATGAGGGACGTTTTGAAAGAAGAACTTTTCTGTAAATAAGCTGGAGAAAAGTTTTGACGGAATACTCTTTCCAAGGTGCTTAACCCTCTGAGGTACATCCAGTAAAGTAACCGTGGAAAACGTTCAGTTGAATTGAGTTCGCACCGGGGAACGTCTTAGTTTTTTCGAAGTATAACGAGCCTCGATGTCTTAATAATTTTTCAAATTAAACTTCTTTTTGGAACGAACGAACGAACGAACGAAGTCGTTGTGTCGAGGACGGTGAAGAAGAGCACACGGGAGAAAAGGGCTTCGAAAGATGATAGATTTCTCTATTCGGTTTTCTCGGGTTCTCCTTCATGCTCGTTTACGCGCAGATTTAGGCGCTGCTGACTGGCAGACGAACAGGCGGACCTACGTTCAGCCGTCGTCGGAGATGATTCCGTCGGCTGCAGGACTACTGGAAGATTTCCAGAAAGCCCGACGGCAAAAAGCAACAAACAGAGCCATTATTTTACCGAAGGCAAGGATTAACTAAGAGATGACTCCATCTGCGGTGAGCGTATTATGATGGGTTTGTTATATTCCAGGTTCTCAGATATGTCGCGGGTTGTATACATCAACGGGAGTTACAACGCTTGCTTTGTCGACACACTGTCAAAACATTGGCTGTCAAAAGCAATCTTTTTTGTTGTTGTTCATGAAATTTTTGTAACGAATTAAAAATCAATCCGTCTGTAGAATAATAATTGCTCGCTTAGGCAATTCACTGATGCATTTTGATTTGTTGTTAATAACCTCGTAACAAGTGTCAAAAAATAAAATGAGAAAATTCAAACAAAAATCAACATGGAAGATTATAAGCCAATGAAGTAGTTTGATTAGAAACCCCACTTTTATCGCTTACAAAAACTTATTCGTTGAATGTTTCATTAACATTTTGGAAAATTATTTTTTTCATTAAAACGTACTTCGATATTTTTTTTATCAAATCGAATTTATAGTATTTAAAGTTTTCTTGAACAATTTAGTATGAAAATGAAAACATTCGAACGTACTTATATCTGACAAAAAAAGCCGTCGGTAGTTTAAAATTTATAGACGGAGGCCTTTTCAATGCTGCGATCTGTCGGTAGATTATGTCAAATGCTATTATCTTACAACATAAATTAAATTCGGATCATATGCAACATAATTTTGTAAGTTTCACCAGCAAGTAATAACGATTCTAAAGTCATTTTTGAAAGTAAAACACTATTTTTTGCACCGAAAATACGATTTTTTTCCTAACAGTTCGAGTATACCAAAACTAATCCTCAAATGTCAAGTTTAGAGCAAAAAAAATCTGTTTTTTCGCAGGATCACTATTGATAACTGTTGAAATTCATTGAAATAAATATCGTAGTAAACAAAATACCTTTAAAATATAACTCGATTATTGAATTTCATAACTTTTCTACACGAATACCCACAATTGGAATTGTATGTAAAATTTTTCATCAAGATTTTTGTATTCTTTTGGCAAAAATTCTACAATTTTAGAGCAAATTATTTGACCAATCCCAAACTACAATCACTTTTGCCTCAACCATCAATACCGTTTTTTTTTCATGAAATATTAACGGATTTTTAATAACCACTGAAAAAACAAAGCTTCATTTTAAATAGATTTAGAGAATTTTTTTAGTCTCAAGTTTACTTGACAGAGTCAACTTCATGCATTAACTTCATGATCTGTTTTTTAGTAATTAGTTGTCAGGATTGAGTGAATGTTAGTTTGAGATAAAGATACTGAAAACAGGGCCATTTGCAAAATGTACCCCAATCACAGCAAAACATAGCGGTTCAGAATTTGTTGACTGACATTAAATTTAGAATCTTTTTATAATAAATATAAATATTCTAAGCAACACTTCTGAATTTCAGCAAAGTAATATCACTGTTTTTGTTTACGAATGGAGCAAAAACTGACAATCAATTTTTTTGTGAATCCCGCCAAAACTTTGATCATCTAACAAGGCAGATAGTTGCTAATGAACCATCTGATGAAGTGAAAAAAGAGCGTTTCAGTGCCCAAAGAATCTCAGTGGGCGCATCCGTCGCTGCTCACAACTTCAATAAAATGTGAAAAAAAAGTAAATATAACTCATTTGTCACGGTCTGGTGTAACCCAACGTGCGGCTACAAGCAAGAGAATGACTATCCATGTTCCGATTAGAAAAGCAACACGCACGTTCGTCGCTTCGGACCTTAAAGTTTGAAGAACTGAGACGCTTCTTCTCCAAAGCAGCTTAAGAGCCGCAAAAATCCCCGACGTGAAAAAAAAACATTCTCGTTGCGCCCGCCTTATGGAGTTGGCTCTAATGAAGTGATTAAGGTGAAAACGCTCTTGACGCAGATTAATTTTACCGTCAGCCTTTCTTCGGTCCTTTGTTTCAACATTTAATGCTATCGGCAGTGAATAAAATAAGGATTGGTTGGCGCGATCTAGTTTCTTAAGGTTTGATTAGTTTTAATAATTCACCGGCAGCAGCAGCAGCAGCGATAAACTGTTATGGCCCGTTTCGGCGTCCCTTCGGTGAATAACAATCGAACAGGATTAACATAATTTCATTTTAATTTACGATCAAGATCCAGACAACAGGTTTGACAAAATCGAACGAATTCGATTTTTTTCACACATTAGATAGAGAGTGTAAGACTCCAGTGGCGAGGCGCAGGATAAAAAAAAGACCTCGAAATAAGTGACGATTTTCCTTTCATTGCTTGACGAAAATAAAATCACAGATTCCGAGACGAGTTTTACGACCTTAAACGAGACTCGTCGGCAATTTCACCCATCATCGCTCAAGGCCCGGTCGAGTGAGGTGCCGTTAATGGGCTCATAAAATTGTCACTCGTAAAATTTGGGATCGAATCCAAATCACTCGATTCGATCCCCTGTTGTTTCGATCAGCTTTCTTCTCCTTCACCCGTATGGAAAATTATCGTCTCATGCTCTTCCACCAATCAATGGCTGGTTGTCTCCAGCTCTCTGTTCTCCGCATACTAACCATAAGATTTTTAATTAGAATCAGCTTCAAACCCGCCATTACAAGGTTTAAAGGAAACGACCAATTACGGAAGCTTATGTTGCCGATCACACAAGAGTCAAAAATAAAACTTTCAACTCACAGTTATGAAATTATTATGTCCCGCAGACTTCAGGACTTGAGCGTTCAAGTATCGCTTACCGTGTCCAAGACGAAAAAAAAAACAGTTTCATTGCGGACCAGCCGCAATTTCTGTTCCTATTTCTCCCTCACACACAATTAATTGTTAAATGTTGGAAAATAGTTTTCGACGGAATAATACTTGAAAACTTTTTATTTGGGTCACAAATGGCTGCACCGTCGTATCGTATAATCGTTGTTGTCCACTACTTTCGAGCTCTACATCAGACCTCCTGTAACAACCGTTCGACCGACCAAAATTCACCCGGTCGAGTGGTTAAACAAGAATCAAAAAAGTTTCACCACTCGGCGAAGCCTAAATTATTTTGAATGATTTTCCAAAAAAATCCCTACACTTATCAGAAACCACCTTTGGGCACTGGCGGCAGCAGGGACCTGCCCTGCACTCTGACGCAGGTCTGATGGACGAACAATGGCCAGTGTCGGTTTTGTTCCAGCAGCATTGCGCAGTAAAACCGAGAAAATTCAGCTAAACAAATAGCAATTAATTCAAATTACCTGTCAGCTGTTGGCTGATTTTTTCGAGATGATAGTTTTCGTGCTTGGTCATTTCGAGAATTTTGTTTCACGCGTTTGGTCGCATTTTTTGGTTGTTTGAAACTAACTTTATCCAAAAAACATGCTTTTCGAGTGAATCCTTGATACGATACGATCATCGTTGTCCTACAATTTCGATATACTCAAAACGAGACGTTCGCTCATGACGGATAGAGAACCGTGAGTTTCCGCTTATACAAAAAAAACACTTGCAGCACTACTTCGATTGTTCAATCTAACTATGGCAATTTGGCGTTTTCTGTTTTTGCTTATAGCAGCAAACAAACTAGAACTCGGACCATTTTTTTCTGGCTACTGCTTTCGAAATTATATATGTACACAGAGATGAAGGATTGGTTTAACATTACTTTTAATTTCTGTAGCTTTATTTCAGTTCTTTTATTGTTAGCTTTCAATTTTGAAGGAAGAAGGAGGAAATTATTAACAACGGCTCTTAAAAGATATATCGATTTAGAAAATAAAAAGAGAATAAAAATAGCATTTCAACTTCTTCTAGTAGGTACTGAACCGAGAAGTTCAGAAATATACATATTCAATCGTGTACTTTGAAGCAAAAAAATAGTAATATCACACAGTGGTTTTCTTCTCTTGGATTGCTCTCGCCACGTACGATGGGGAGACATCGAACTGTCAACAGGCGCACGCGAGACGGACTCAGAAATGGGAAATTTTCAAACTTAACAACACGTCCGCGAATTTCTCGACTATTATCAAATCGTGGAAGGAAACACATGAATGAGCAGAGGGTTGATTAAATGATAAAAGAGTAGTAAAGTGAAGATTAGAGGGGCGATATGTCCATTAGATGATTAGCTCTATCGGTACTAACACAGTTGCTGATGTGATGAAGTTGATGTCCTAGACTACTGTTGCTGCTGCCACCGCCACTGACGTCGACTCCCGGCGGAGATGCCGATGATGCGTTGAGATTATGGCCAAGGCTGAGACTGTTACAGCTGGATCCACTGCCACCGCCAATTCCGCCCCCATTGCTAAGATGATGGCGATGGAGGTGATGGTGGTGGTGCCGGTATGCTGACAACGGAGATGAAGACGAGGACGAGGACGATTGCGGTGGCGGCGGATGGCCGTGGAATAATGGTGGACCGGTTCCGGTGTTCAGCACCGGCGATAAAGGCGGTGCCAGCGCCGCCGGTGAAGACGAGGACGTAGATTGTAACCCGACAGAAGTGGCCAAATCTCACATATGCGAGATCGGAGCCATCGTCCGAAGAACTTGTTGTTGCTGGGATTGCAAATCCGGCGATACACTGTGCTGGTAGTGCTGCATAAGGTTCCGCTGGTGTTCCGTACTTTGCATATCTGGCACATGGTACATGTTGATCAGATGACTTAGATCAGGTCCGCCCGGTTGACCGTATTCACGTTTCATTATCAGATTATTGTTGGTGGATGTGGGACTAGGCGACACGGGTTCGGATTTAACGCTGGAATCGCTGGGACTATGGCTTTGGCAGGAGAGTTGGCTACCAGGTTGATTCAGACCGTACGGCGATCCTGGTTGCTGCTGGATTGTACTGTAAGGTGATCCGGGCTGCTGAAGACCGTAAGGAGACGTTTGTCCACCAGATACGGTACCGTACATTCCGTAGCCGGTTGCATTCATGTACGAGTTAAGGGAGCCCGTTGAAGCCGCGTTGTGCATCTGGCCCATATCGTACCGGTGATAATTGCTCATGTAGTGCTGCTGTGATTGATAAGCCGCTGCAGACGCATCGTGCATCATATACCCATTGGGCATGTAACCGTTTGGAGGCATCTGGTACATATCACGATTTGCAGCTGCTGCTGCGGCTGCTTGCTGGGCGGCTGACATTGAACTCGTATTTCTGATGGAGTTTCCTTCGCTGGATTGCAAAAGTGATCCTACTCCAAGAGGATATTTCTCCTTGGTTTTGGTCAATGTCTTCGTCTTCCGACGGGGACGGTATTTGTAGTCGGGATGTTCTTTCATATGGACCGCTCGCAGTCGCTTCGCTTCGTCAATGAATGGACGCTTCTCCGTTTCGGACAGATCTTTCCACTGAGCTCCCAACCGTTTGGAAATTTCCGAATTATGCATCTTCGGATTATCTGATGCCATCTTCCTCCGTTGACCACGGGACCACACCATGAAGGCATTCATCGGTCGTTTTACGCGGTCCGCATTCTGTTGGGCTGCCTTGCTTGTATTGTTATTGTTATGATTCACGGCTCCACCAGATCCTAGATGAGTGTGCCCGTGCGTCTGACCACTCGAGGTAATATGATGATTAACAAGTCCCGTCTGAGGCGGTGTCTGCTGTTGAGAACCTTGATTTGGCCCATTTGGACTGAGCCCCGAACCCGGTTGTAACGGAGATCCATGCGGATTGTTATGGCTTTGGCCGTACGAGCTGCCATTGTTGCTGTGAGTCAAATGCTGCTGATGGCCGAGATGCTGCGACTGATGACCCAGCTGTGATTGTCCTATGTTCATCATACTCAGCGATCCCAACGCACCATACGGTGACGTCGAATGGCCGTGTAATGATGACGCATGATGCGGCGGCATGGTGGCGTGCAGTATGCCGCCCTTCATGTCGGACTCCATGGTCAGCATTTCGTCGGCGGTGCTTTGCCTGTACGTAAACAGTTTGAAGGTCTTCTGTTAAAACACTCACACTTTGATTTAATCCTTTAAGCCTGTGGTACCACAGAACGAAACTAGTCTTCCTGTTTCCAACGTGGAAAACAATACATCCAAACACAGACAGAATTCACAAAACATTTAGCATGCTTTTCTTCGCCCATGAACAATCATCATTTTTGTTTACTCTCCTCTTGCATAACTTGCATCCAATCTTCGGGATGCACCGAGGCCACTGACACTGACTTTTGCTTTAAAGTTGTAACTTTAATTCGAACAATCGCTTCTTTGTTAATTGAAACCTTCACCCCCTTTAGATTGCCACTACTAGTGGCCGGGTTCTATTGTTAGTAGTTTTTCTTTTGTTTAGCTCCACGCTCTCTCACTCACTCTCGTCCACGGACAGCGACTGCACTGTCTCGCTCTCTATTGTTATGTATCTTTCGACACTCTTTACCCCTTCCGCGAACCGGGTCTGTGCCAATTCAATTCATCGATAGTACAAAAACCGAAATAATCATAATCATTACACAACAACAATACACACACGGAGAGAACAATTCATTGACCATCGGAACGAGCGTACTCGTCGGTCGGGACTTTGCGAGAGCGGAGATTTGCACGTCACTCACTTTCACGGGCCGCAAACGTACGCACCAAAGACATGCGGACAATCGAACTGAACGAACAAAAAAAATACAATCTACTCTTCACTGGGACTTGAATCCATGACAAATCGAACGCAATTCTTGCACTCCGATTAGACTCCGGAATCACTGGTTTTTTCCACTGGCTGATGTGATGCACAAAGAAACACGCGACCGCCGTCGAACCGTCTACTCTGTTCAAGAAAAAAGGTCTAAAACTGCCGGCGAGAACGGCCGCAAAAATGCCTCTATACAGCTTCGAATTGAGCACCCTTCTGTTTCACTGTGAGCGCTTGGGAAAACCTGGTAGTAGCCAGCAGACCAAACCAGACACACCAGCAGATTGGCATTTACCCCCACCAATCGAACCGAGCCCGAAGCAGCCGCGCCTGTCGCCTCATAGCAAACCAATCACAGCGCAGTCACGTACCCATACAACCAAAACGACGACGCATAAACACACCGTGTTTCAGCATAAGCCCTGTAGTATGGATTGATTAATATGCTGCTCGTGTCAGCGGACTCTCTCATTGCACGCTCTTCCGACTGTGGCAACAGCTTCAGCAGCTTCGCGCTGACTGTGAAATTCTCACACACACAGTCATAAACAGCACCAATACTACGAAAGAGGGTAGAAAACGGACAAGGCAAACAAGCATAACATGATTTACATCTCACCATGCAACGCAAGCTCAATGCTATGGGCGTGGCTTACGCCTCACTTTCGCTCAAATGCTATAATATCTACGGCAACGTTGCCAAATTTTCACTGACGATGCTATAAAATTTTAAAACGGATGATTTAAGGTCAAATCAGTGTAATGCCATTCCGAATGAAAAAATATCAGAACCTAAAGCGAATAGATCCATCGGAAAATCGAAAGAGGCATAGAAACCAATATATTTATTGCGATTGGCGGTACGTGCCGCCGCCGTGTCCGCAAGCCGTCTACGTCCGTACCTACTCATCGATACGAAAGGGGAATCGTACCACGGTTTAGGTGGAATGAAAAATCATTTTATGAATTAATGCTCTGGCCGTCTATTTTTGCGATCCACTTTCGCCACTAGGTATCGCCCTCAATCGACTCGACGGCACATTCCACTTACACTACTGCACGTGTTCTAAAATACTTCTGCACGGGGAGACCTGGGGACGGCCTTTCCCACATTTGGGGCTCGTTCCGACAGAGGATGCGGTGCACAGTGGACACAGAACTAGTTGTTTGAACTTTCTGCCTGAACTCCGAAGTCGCGTACCGAAACGGCAAAAACATTTCCATACACGACGCCGAGATTCGAGTTATTTTAAATAATAATAATTTTATTCGTTTTTCTGCCCAGACCATTCCGCCGAGTTCGACTTTGTTCCTGGTCCGCCGCAATGTACAGAGGAGTCTCGCGTTGGTCTGTCCACGTGATTTAAGGATTCGCTATTGTTGTACGACTCCTGGAATCAGAGACGGCAGCAGCAAGGAGCAGAATTTTGTGTTTGTCTGATTGTGATTCATTTTCACTCTGGCACTCTGGGTCGTGAATTGGCAGTCAATACCAGGGGAAGAATACTGTCGGCTCGCGTTTTGTTCCTTCCTACGTACACGCAGACATATGAAGCGAACTCGGTGCACGAGCAAAAGGACTTCAAGTGTTTTGAACTGAATTTGGAATAGGTAGGAAAAGCTGTCACATCCTTGAGCTTTCCTGACACATTTGAGGGACCTGAGGAATCACGTTTAGTAAGCGAAAGAAAGCGAATTGAATGAACTAATGTACAAAGGAACAAGAGGTACAGGCAAAAAATTCAACAGCGAGTGTTTGCAAACCAAACGAGCGAAGATAGGTGTAATCCTGTTTTCCGGTTTTTCGTGTGGCGAATAATGCCAGGAACAGGGTCTAGTTTTGTCCCCTTTTTGCTGCATGACTCTACACATTATTTAGGGAACAACATGTAGACACGCAGTAAGCGCCGTAGCGGTGCGGGGAAAGTACAACAAGCAGAAAAACTCTGCTGCCTTCGTGAGTTGGATTCCAGAACACGCAAGTTTTTTAGAGAAGGGGCGAAAAAAGTGAGACGCAAATTCTAATTTAAAGTTTTGATTAAAGTGCAACACCACCGAAACACAGTTTACGGGATTTACCAAAGGAAGAAGGAAATTTCTAGCAGGTACTTTGCCTCCGAAGGTAATTATGTTGCGCTATTGAAGCGACCAATCCGGAGCAAGTGCACAACCTAAAATGAAAAATAAAACTAGTGTTACCGTGTAACACACACACAGCACAAATGTGTGCACGAAATATGCAAACAGTTTAAAAATGGTTATTAAGAAATTTTGTAAAATATCACCCAAAAAAGTGGTGACGTTTACGTGGTGAAAAAAAAACGCATTATACTTAGTTATTATTAACTAAATTGTGTTTGAAGTTTCATCAAAATCTGAGCAAGTGGTGCGAGTTTCTGAATGTTGTCACATTAGCTTGAGCGGAATCACACGGGTGCAAAAAGCGCTACATATTTTTATTCGTTGCACTCCAAAAGCTCATACCGGGAAAAATGAAATATTATAGCTATTCAACCATTCCTGTGAATTTTGGTGTCCCTAGCCACTAGCTTTTTTCAGAGACTTAAATGCATTTTCTAGTGAACATAACTGTAAACGACGAACCTGGCGTGCAATTACTATGCGGCACTCTCACGTAAGTTGACGTGGTTTGATAAAGGCTAGGGGCACCAAAGTTCATAGGAATGGTTGAATAGCTCTAATCTTTCACTTTTTTATTTTGGTGCCCCTAGCCATTACCAAAACGCTTCGACTTCCGTGAGAGTCCATATAGTAATTGCTCATCAGGTTCGTCGCTTCACCGTTATGTTTACGAGAAAACTCATTCAATTCTATGAAAACCAGTTAGGGGTTAGCGGGGTAAGACCGCCCCCTCAAGCAATTCTGTTTATAGAAAAAAAAAGTTGCGGCTGCAATTTCATTTTTTCTTCGCTAAGAGGTTCTTCCATTCAATACCCGCATTTAAAAAATAAGAACTGAAATATTTTTGTTTATTTTCCAGCTTTTTTTTTAATTTTTAAAAATTCATTGAAAATGTGCAGATCTTTTTCATGCGGGGTAAGCCCGCCCACCAGCGGGGTAAGATCGCCCACCATTTTTTGAGGATAAACAATATTTTAGGGCCGAAACGGTTGATTTTATCGGTATAGTGTCTCTGACAAAGTTGTAAATGGTATTTCATTTTCTTTTTAAATAAAATATACACTGTGAAAAATCTGAAAAAAAAATTTTTTCTAAGTTTCAACTTATTTTGTTTTCTGATTATTCAAGTTCAGATCAATGTTTAGGTAACTTTTTTGGTTTTCAACATAAATAGATTTTTCAGAATTGGGGGTTTTCAAGATATTGAATTCATAATATACCTATCTTTAAGCTAAAAATTAAAACTCGTTAAACCTGCCTGTATGATTCTTTTAAAGACTTATTATGTATAGAAAAATACTAATAATTATTATTTCTTTTATTTATATTTTCAATTTCCTATGTTCTTTTTGAAGAACAAAATTATCAACGACTCTATACACCAAACAAACCGTTCAAAAAAAAATTCTTCACAAAAATTGAGCTATTAATATTTCTATTACTCCATGATCCAACAACCATAAAATTTTAGCTTACCTTTTGCAGATTTTACAGGCAAAACATGTTTTTTCAAATAAATTTGAAAAAAAAAAATATATTTTTAATTCTATTTTTATATCTTTTCTTTAAATTTTTTAGAGTGTGTACTTTTTTCGGAAGTAAAAAACTACTATTTTCAATTCTGCCGGAGACGTCATACCAATCAAACAAACCGTCCTGGCTCTAAAATTATTTTGGTTCATTAACACCATTTTCACACAGGTTTACTTTTTTCAAAAATAAGTCTTGCTAAAATATATTACTAGAAAAGCTTCAACCAAATCGAAAATGGTCGATTAACATCGATGTCTTATGTGGCTTTAAGTTGCTTCATTGATCCTGTAAATACTCCCTTTGTAGTGTCGACGCATTTGGGTCTTGAAGTAAAACAACAAGCAGTTGGATACGTGGCGGTTTTACCCCTTGTATAGTGGGCGACTTTACCCCCAGTGGAACATTTTCATATTTGACCGAAAAAGTAGTCAAAATTACAAGATTACTCACGGCCTTCGATATTTCCGAAAGAAGATAGATTCAGGCAAGCGATTAAACGTATATTCACGAACAAAATAATAGATTTTTAGACTGAAAAACCTTAAGTCCCGTTGCCGCAAAACAATAGCGCATTGACTGGTTGCCAGCTGAAAGGTTGTTTTTGATTATTTCTGCGACCGTTCGCGCAGTATCAAAACAGAAAAACGTGCAAAATGTTATGTAGTTATACTGTAATAGACACGTTGAAGAAATTTTTCAATTATTTTATAACTTGGTAGTAAAACTACAGTGGGCGGTCTTACCCCGCAGGGCGGTCTTACCATGTTTACCCCCTAGTGGCTAGGGACACCAAAATTCACAGCAATGAATGGTTGAATAGCTATAATCTTTCATTTTCCCGGTTCAAGCTTATGGAGTGCACCTGTGCTGACCAGTGTTAACAATAATACAATTATAGTTGGAAATTATATTTTTGAGCTTTCATTAAACTATGGTCAGTTCTCAAAGCCTCCCGTAACTTAGCCAAAATTCATATTATTGAAAAAAATGTAAATTTTTGGTACTTTGAAACTTGTAATAACAAGTTAAGGAAGGAGACACCACCTAGTCAATCAAATTGAAGTAACGTTATCAAATCAGATAAAATTACTTTGATCGTGATCAATTACTTATGAAGTAAAATGTTTACTGTATCATTACGTTAGACAGCATAGCTCATGTTGAAATTTTTTACACAATGTTAGAATTGGTGAAATTGGAAATTCCGTAATTGAAGGCAAGGTTGTCAAAGTGATGGATTAAAAATAAAAAATTCAGAACTTTTATTACTCATAATTTGATTTAAATCATGTTCCACTATCATAGGCAATTGAAAATTGTTAGGTTCAAAAGCTCCGAATTTTTTCTGGGAAATCTGGGAAGTTGATAACTGGTGAATTTTATTTGCACTACGCGCCAAAAGTTTGTAATCGCTTCTCTGAGTTTTGCAACACACAGGGTTTTATTTTTGCCGTTTTCGTGCGAATAATTTAATAGTGAGTCGAATGTTGATTATAGACATTACATACGTTCGGAGAAGTTTAAGATATTCATAAACGCATCTTCAAAAGTGGAAAAATGGGAGATCAATCCACTTAAAAGTAGAAAATTTACGCAATTGTACGCAAGTTGTAGTTCCATACCTAATAAAGATATGAAAGTACCGCATTTAAATGATCAAGCAAAGTTATTTTCGGTACGGTAAACTGGGGTGACTTTGACCACTGTTTTGAATATATCTTAAATATTTTAAGAATATATTGAATATAGAATTAATTGGTATTTCTAAATTGAGTAGTGGTTCGCATTTAGCAAGATCCAGTAACTAGCTACTTCAAAAGTTTAGCAACAACTCTGCTTTTTTTAAACATGTTTGAAAAAATTTTCATCAATCTTCATTCCGAGGTGACTTTGTTCACTTCATTGTTTCGATAAATTTGAAAAAAAAAACTTTGCTGCTTTAACAAATTTGAACAGTCGAAAGCGACTTAAACGTGTTTATAAATATGAAAAGCCATTTGGAAGCCATTCACATACCACGTGAACAGTTTATGTTGGTGATTGTCCAAGATTCATAAAAATTGTTTAGAATATTGTCCACGGAGAGAGAAGGGAATCCAAAATCATCAATTCCTATGGTCTAAAGTTGCATGTTACATGACGTTTTGGGTTGTCGTTAAGAAAATGTAAACATGTAATACGCTACGAGCTTATTGGGACTCAACATTGCCTTTGAAGAAAAAAAAAACAATTATGGAAATCGTTGCGATAATAATTTCAAGAACTAATTTGGGAACAAATTTAAAAAACTCGTATCACAGCTTGCTGTTTAGTATATGCTTGAATATATTGATTGTATGCAATAAAAATCGCTCAAAATCCAGTTTATTCTCGTTTATTTTAGTTTTATTCACATTTTAGCATGAAAAACATTCTTCACATAGCAGGAAATGCATGAATAAAGGCAATGTACACATATCTAAATACAATCAGTGAAAATTACGACAAATCCTAAGCTCTACGAGCGCTTTTAATCACAAACTCAAAAAA
Source organism: Wyeomyia smithii (assembly GCF_029784165.1). Lineage (NCBI taxonomy): Eukaryota > Metazoa > Arthropoda > Insecta > Diptera > Culicidae > Wyeomyia > Wyeomyia smithii. The sequence goes on from NC_073696.1 coordinate 113,126,918, forward strand.
GCGGTAGATTGATCAAAGTTACCCCACTTATCAAAGTCACCCCGGTTTATGGCACCGAATATCTTCAATCCGAAATGTAGCCAAACATTGTAAGGAGAAGTCTTCAGTGCTCTGTAGCACTGCCCAATGAGTGAATATGGGAATTAGTGTTTAGTGGGATAAATTAGATTAGAAAAAATTTGGTAGGACAAATATGTTTAGAAGACAATCGGTAGGACAAACAGACTTGGTATGGCTTTTGAAGTTTTTTGGAACAATGTTATTTTTAAAAGTTTTACAAAAATATATATAAAACAGACTTTCTGGTGAAAAAAAAAAAAACGAAAATCGTCCAAAAGTAACGTGGCACAACTGTGCGTAGAAAGGCAGTGCATATTAATAGAGGATAATTTCTGTGGGAAAAAAGAGTGGAGTATTGAGAAACAAAAAAAAGTAGGAGGGTGGTATTCAAGACACGACCGCATGACGTTGACTACCGTATTCTTAAAAAAAAAAAATATTCCATTGAAGCAAATAGTAGAGGGAATTGCAACGCTTCTTTTACAAAACTTCTGTAACAAAATTTCGAGGCTCCAAAAGGTACCAGTTTCTGATTATTCTCGTCCAGAACTCCAGCCATTTTAGTATTTTGCAGTAGCCATTTATTACTAACAGCCACCAGCATAACGGGTGAAACCGGCACGAGATGACCGGTACTATTTTGTCTTTCCTCCTTTCAGCTGCTAACATCCTGGCGCTGTCGTGAAATTAACATCAACATGAACATGCATTTTTGCAAGGTTTTTTTCCGCTAGCAACAGCAATTGTAAAACATAAAATTCAACTAACCGCTTCTTTTATAAAACTGCGAGGCACCAAAAGGTGCCAGTTGCCGATTTCTTGTTTACTGGTTTCCGTCCAGAATTCCAGCCATTTTAGTATTTTGCAGTAGCCACCAGCATCACGGGTCAAACCGGCACGAGATGACTGGTACTATTTTGTTTTTCCTCCTTTTAGCTGCTAACACCGAGCGTCCGTTTGTATCCGGTACGGTTTAATAATGAAACTGATGGGGTGAAATAGGGTTGTTGTTTAAGTTTATCTGTATTTTTATGCTTTTGTAGGGTATAATACATGTTTTTAAGAGTATAAGTGATTCACATTACTGTTTTCATCTTTGATGTGCGAGTTTTGATTTTTGTTTTACTAAGCTTTCTAATTGTAGAGATTTTGAATTTTGGATTGTCCACTTTGGTGGCGCTTGTTTGAAAGAAAACTACTTAAAACTACTATTTACAGCTTAAAATTACTATTTACAGCTTAGAACTAACTTAACCTACTATGTACAAACCGCTTATTAAAGCGTATTCTGAATGCTGACATTTATGTACAAATTTGGTTTTGGTTTCTGTTATTCTGTCATCTACTTTTGGAGTAACTGCTTCTTGGTGGAGATCTGTGATCCTGGTGTCATAGGGACAATCGAGGATCATCCGTAAGATTCGGTTTTGCGCAATCTGTATTTTGTTCCTGTGAGTTTGTGCACATGACTCCCACACCGGAGCTGCGTAAAAGACTGCGGGGGCAATTATTTGCTTGTAGACTGCCAGTTTGTTTGTTCTTGAGAGGCGAGATCTGCGACAAATTAGCGGGTATAGTGACCGAACCAAAGCTGAGCACTTAACCAGTGTCCTCTCCACATGCGATCGGAAAAGAAGTTTCTCGTCGAATAGCAGTCCAAGATAGGTAACTTCGGAAGACCACTCAACCCCTGTACCGTTCATAACCACAACGCATGATGGGAGGGCTTCAGTTTGGGGGATTGTCGATGAAGGAACATTATTGTCTGGGTTTTGGAAGCGTTGATCTTGATTTTCCAGGTGTTAGCATACTCGACAAAGGCGTCTAAGCATCGCTGAAGTTTGTTGGTGATCTCACGAGGCATTCTTCCCTTGACGGCAATTGCAGTGTCATCTGCGAACAGAAAGAGCACGCAGCCATCTCCCAGGGAAGGAATGTCGGAGGTGTAAATGTTGTATAGCAAAGGGCCCAGCAGACTGCCCTGCGGGACCCCTGCTGGGATGGAAAAAGTATTTGATAAACAACCATTCAGCGATACCCTGAACGACCTCTGCCGAAGGTAGCTGCAGATGATTTTCGTCAAATATGATGGAAAGTTGAAGGCACAGAGCTTGTATACCAGACCGTCATGCCAGACATTGTCAAACGCCTTTTCGACGTCCAACAATGCCATGGCTGTGGACTTGGATACAGCCCTGTCCCTTCTGATGTTGTTCATCACCCGCACCAGCTGGTGCGTGGTGGAGTGACCCTTCCTAAACCCAAACTGTTCCGGGAGAAAGATGTTGTTTTCCTCAGCCACCTTTATCATGCGGTTGAGGATCAGTTTTTCAAACAGTTTGCCCAGCGATGAGAGTAGGCTGATCGGACGGTAGCTTGATGCTAACGTCGGATCTTTTCCCGGGTTTGCGGATCGGTATGATCTTGGCTATCTTCCAAATGCTTGGATAGTAGTGCAATTCCAAGCATCTGTTGAAGATAGAGCTCAACAACAGGTGAACCCTGTTGCTGAGCTTTTTTAAGACCATATTGAAGACCCCGTCAAACCCAGGAGCCTTCATGTTCTTAGTACTCATCAGCGCTGAGCAAACCTGTTCTGCTGTGATTTTATGTTCTTGAGGAACGGTACAGGGGAAGTTTTCGAGGTCGCGGACGCACTGCTCGACCTGGTCTTCCATTGGACTAGCCATGGTCGAGCCAAGCAAATGCGATGAGGCAATGTGATTGCCTACCGCATTTGCTCTCTCGACCGGTGCAACAAGAAGCCTCTCTCCGACCCTGAGGGGAGGAACTGGTTTGGGGTGCGATTTCAGCACTTTGGCTACTTTCCAGAATGGCCTGGAGCGGTCGTCCAAACTTTGGACTAAGCGTCCGAAATTTTCATTCCGGAGTGAGACCATCCTGGAAGCAATTTGCCTATTCAGATCGGTCACCTCGAGCCTAATGTCCAGATCCCTGGTCCTCTGGAACTGGCGTCTACGCACATTCCGCAGTCTAATTAGCAGCCGGGTATGGGAATCAATAGCAAGGAACTTACCCCTCACAGGAACACGTCGCACACACGCCTCGTCGGCCACGTTTATGGCTCGTTGGAGACCCTCCAACGCCTGGTCGATGTTTTCCACGCTGTCGAGCGGCGGCGCCTCGTCGATGTTGTTGTCCACCATTCGAGCAAAGCGCTCCCAGTCGACATGATGGTAATCTTTCCGCAGACAGCTGACAGGAGCAACACCGATCCCCACCTCAGCAACGACAGGTTGGTGGTCTGAGCTCAGATCGTTGAGGGCCACTGGTTTGGAGAGCTCGATGTTGGCCAGGAAGAAGTCCAGGGTTGAAGGGTTCCCCGCTGGGGAGATGAAAGTCGGCTCATCCGGAAACTGCACCGTATAAAACCCATGCTGCGAGTGTTCGAAGAGTTGACGACCGTTCAGATTCTGCCGATAATTTCGCCAAGCCTCGTGCCGAGCATTTAGGTCTCCCCCAACGACGAAGCGGGAGTTGGTCCTGGTGATGGTTGCCAGGTCGTTCTTGAACTGCATTGCTGTACCGTTGCTGATACTACACTGGCGAGGACAGTAGACGACGATGAACCGGATGAACCCGGTAGCTGATTTGACCTCCACACTAAGGGCTTCGATGATGGCGGTGTGGATGTGCGGCAAGATGTTGTATTTCATCCCTTTTCTAACGATGATCGCTATACCACCCCCCCTGGAGTTGGTGCGATCGAGACGGATGATGTTGTGATCCGGCAGCCAAAAACTGTCGCCGGACTTTAGGTAGGTCTCTGTGAGTAGACCCACGTCGATGTTGTACTTGCGGAGAAAGTCAGCAAGCTCAATGTTTTTTGCTCTAATAGAGCAAGCGTTCCAGGTGACGATGGAGATGGGTTTAGGATCCATATTGGATAATAAATTTACCGAGCACATGGATTTGCTCGGGCTTGTTGCGACACGCACGAAGGGCATTGGTCATGCTGCTAAAAATTTCTAGCAGCTCATCCGCAGAGTACTTCTCGGACTCAGCGCTCGGTGGTGTTGTTGTGGGTGGACGCCAGTAGCCAGGGGGGGAGGCGACCGTTGACCGGCTGACCCGCCGGATGGTAAGTGTGGAAGGTCAAGTTGCGTACGCGTACTTGGGTGCCCTGCTTGCTGGGATGAACGCAGAGGAGGAAAATCTTCCGCCCTGAAGACCGGTGGTTTGTCTTTCTTCCTGCTCGGCTGGTTGGTTGACGACGCCTGCTTGCGGATATGTTTGAAGCTCTCCCTTTTCGGGCACTGTCGATCAGAGCTCTGGTGATCACCGCCACAGTTAGCACACTTAAACTGTACCGCACCAGCACCGTCCACAGGGCAATCCGATGTAGAGTGGTCCTTGGCGCAAATGTTGCAACGCGGTTTGATGTTGCAGTTCCGGGTACCGTGACCGAAGTTGAGGCACCTCTGACACTGCGTAACGTCTCGGCGGCCTCCTCGATAGGGCTCCCAACGGATGATAATGGAGAACAAAGAGCGGATGGCTCGCAAAGCGCTCAGTGTAACTGTCCCTTTTGGGAAATGAACCAGAAAGAGGCAGTCCGGGTATTTCCTTTCATTTTCATTCCTGCGTTTGATCGGATAGACAGCAATTGGGGCCAATTTGTACCGATCCTTGATTTCGGCACCGATCAGCTTGGGGTCGAAACCTGGCAAGCCTCTGATGACCACCTTGAAAGGCTTTTCCCCAGGAATGTCGTGGGTGAAGAACTCAGATTTAGAATTTTTCAAAAACTTCGTGGCCTTCTCAAAATCCACCTTCGTGTGGAGCATAACCTTCGTACCGATGCCGCATAACTTATATTCAGCTGCTACGCCCAGCGATGCAAAGTCGCTAATGAGCTTGTTGAGAGGAACGTTTTTCACTACTAGCGGGGGAAGCTTCACTTTCACCGTATTGGGGCTGGCAGAATCCGGAACATCAGTCGGCCCGCCAAAATCTCCAACGTCGCTAGCGTTTGTCACCGTGTCGCAGTCAGCCACACTTTTCGAAGTGCAACTGCTTCCGCCTGGTTTTTTCTTTTTACTGCCTACTTCAGCAGCAGAGTTTTGTTTCGCAGGGCTCGAGCCTGCTCTTCTCTTTTTCTTTGACATCACACAGCGATGCAAGCGACGAACTGTCGCACAAAACGGAATAAAATTTTTAACTAACCCGGCTTTTCAGAAATAGAACTGTACTTCCTGATTACTAATGTATGAATGATGGGGTGAAATGTTCGAACGATACGTTTTATACCAAGGCTTCGTCAGATAAATAGAAAGAGGGATGGGCTACATAGCTGATGGAATGGTAGAGACAAATGTTTCTTGAAAGCTGCGCCGGCCGCTGTCATAATATTAACACCAACACAAACATGCATTTTTGCAAGATTTTTTCCGCTAGCAGCAGCATTTGGTAAAACAGAAAATTCAATTTGCCGCTTCTGTAACAAAATTTAGAGGCACCAAAAGGTGCCAGTTGCCGATTACATTGTTGTTTTCTGGTTAATCTACTAAAAGCCACCAGCATAACGGGTGAAACCGGCACGAGATGACCGGTACTATTTTGTATTTCCTCCTTTCAGCTGCTATCACCTAGCGTCCGCATGTCACTGGTGCGGTTTTGGAATCAGAATGATGGGGCGCCGGCCGCTGTCGTAAAATTAACACCAACAAAAAGATGCATATTTGCAAGGTTTTTTCCGCTAGCAGCAGCATTTTGTAATAAAACAGAAAATTCAATTAGCCGCTTCTGTAACAAAATTTCGAGGCACCAAAAGGGGCCAGGTGCCGAATATATCCATGTTTTTGGTCAGTCCGTTTAGAATTCTTTCAAGATAGCGTCCGTATGTAGCCGGTACGGTTTAGTAATGAAACTGATGGGGTGAAATGTTCGAACGGTACGTTTTATACCAAGGCTTCGTCAGATAAATTAAAAGAGGGATGGGCTACGCAAATTATGGAATGGAAGAGACAAATGTTTCTTGAAAGCTGCGCCGGCCGCTGTCATAATATTAACACCAACACAAACATGCATTTTTGCAAGGTTTTTTCCGCTAGCAGCATCATTTGGTAAAACAGAAAATTCAATTAGCCGCTTCTGTACCAAAATTTCGAGGCACCAAAAGGTGCCAGTTGCCGATTATAGTTTCCTGGTTAGTCCGTCCAGAATTCCAGCCATTTAAGTGTTTTGCAGTAGCCATTTACTACTAAAGCCACCAGCATTACGGGTGAAGCCGGCACGAGATGACCGGTACTATATTGTATTTCCTCCTTTCAGCTGCTATCACCTAGCGTCCGCATGTCACTGGTGCGGTTTTGGAATCAGAATGATGGGGCGCCGGCCGCTGTCGTAAAATTAACACCAACAAAAAGATGCATATTTGCAAGGTTTTTTCCGCTAGCAGCAGCATTTTGTAATAAAACAGAAAATTCAATTAGCCGCTTCTGTAACAAAATTTCGAGGCACCAAAAGGGGCCAGGTGCCGAATATATCCATGTTTTTGGTCAGTCCGTTTAGAATTCTTTCAAGATAGCGTCCGTATGTAGCCGGTACGGTTTAGTAATGAAACTGATGGGGTGAAATGTTTGAACGGTACGTTTTATACCAAGGCTTCGTCAGATAAATTAAAAGAGGGATGGGCTACGCAAATTATGGAATGGAAGAGACAAATGTTTCTTGAAAGCTGCGCCGGCCGCTGTCATAATATTAACACCAACACAAACATGCATTTTTGCAAGGTTTTTTCCGCTAGCAGCATCATTTGGTAAAACAGAAAATTCAATTAGCCGCTTCTGTACCAAAATTTCGAGGCACCAAAAGGTGCCAGTTGCCGATTATAGTTTCCTGGTTAGTCCGTCCAGAATTCCAGCCATTTAAGTGTTTTGCAGTAGCCATTTACTACTAAAGCCACCAGCATTACGGGTGAAGCCGGCACGAGATGACCGGTACTATATTGTATTTCCTCCTTTCAGCTGCTATCACCTAGCGTCCGCATGTCACTGGTGCGGTTTTGGAATCAGAATGATGGGGCGCCGGCCGCTGTCGTAAAATTAACACCAACAAAAAGATGCATATTTGCAAGGTTTTTTCCGCTAGCAGCAGCATAAACATCGGAAACAGAAAGTGACAACAACAATAACAACAAAGTCAGATCGATTGTATCCGTTAGTGTCGACTGTGCTTGGGAAGAGAGGTAGTGATTGGCTGCGCGGTATGATTTAGACAATCGATATTAATTACCAATTTTTCAATAGTGTATCTCAAACAATAGTTTGTTTTTGTTACATAAGCTTAACCGTAAAAGAATTTCTGATCGATTGATGCCAAAACCTCGAAAACCTGATTATAGATGACTGCAAAATAAGCGCTCAAAACCTGACCACTTTTCTCTGGTTTTCCCTGGTTGAATTACTAGATTTTCAAATTCAGGGGCCTAACTTCGATATAGACGTTAGTCAACGTCAAAATAGACACTGATTCATAAAACAGCCTACAGCTAATTCCAAGTGCAGCAGCTGCGTCATTAAAATATAAAATAAACAGCAGTGGTCCCAAATTGCTGCCTTGAAGTACACCAGATTGATTGGAGAACAGAGGCGATAATTGTGATCCAAATTTTACTCGCATTATTCTATCACATAAATATGAGTACAGAAATTTTACGAATTATTGCGAAGCACCTACTTGCGCTTGTTCCAGTTCATTAAGGGGTTATATACCTTTTTAATTTTCAAAAAGAAACGAATTTTTTAATCGCATTAGATAATACAATAATAATAGAAAGTACAACATTTCGAGAACATGTTTACAAATTTTCATAAAAATCTGAGCAAAAGGGAGAAAGTTAGAGCCATTTGTAGCGCGTCTTGCCATGGCCGCATGAGCTTAACTTGAGACTTTAAACGTGTTTATCTCGGAATGGTGATTCTCAAAAAATAAATTTGCCGTGTTTACGATTGCGGCGAAACTACTAAGCTGATTTTCTTCATCTTTGTTTTTAAAATGTTCGTTATTAAATTCCCCGGTCGTTGAACGATCGATTTTTGATACACGAAGTTTAATTTTGCCGAAAAAAAAAAATTATTGCGATTTTCAGCGCTGAAAACAAGTTTTGTTTGGGGAAAAAGGTTCCCGTTTGCACTGAAAACAACATACTCAATAAAACGATCGTTCAGATACCCGGCACACTTCTAAACTAATGGAATATTGAGTTTTTTTTAATTCAGTCAATGTGTTTTCTTCTTGTTGAACAGCTGTACTTTCAGAAAATTACTGCTTTTAAGCAATAAAAAGGTGCTACATGCTTGAAAAAACTCCAAACTTTGCTTTTTTTCTCGAGTTATATAACCCCTTAATGCAACTAGAGGTAGATTGTAGAATCGAAGTTAGTAAATAAGTTTTCTGTGAGGTATTCTGAAAAAAATCACAGGAAAATTATTTGAATTTATTTAACGAAATTCGAAAAGCGGAATTCCATTGATACCTTAGTATACAATGTACTTTATGTCCATCTAAGCAACGAGAAGGCTTCATGTGTAAAAATAGATATTACTAGAGAAACATTTCAAAAGGTCCTATCTGCTTTGATCGATATTTGGTCGATCACTTTCATTCAATCACCACAACTTATTGAACACCTTTCATGATACGTTATTTGCACAAGTTAATAACCTTCTGAACGAAAACCACGCTTGGGAGAGTTACTAAAGTTGAACCATTACCAAAATAAAATGACGCTCCGGAAAAACGATGAAAGCACATTAGGACCTTTTGAAATGTTTGTCTAGATTACTTCAGGATTTAAAAGCAAACAATTTAAAATGTTGTGCAGAAGACTCTTATTTCGAAATGGGTTTTGTGGTGTGTATTTGAATTATGGGTCATTCCATACGACCATAAGTGACCACGAAAAAGCAAAAACTTGGACACGACCATCACAGATATTGCTCAAAGTTGGGAGAATTATTCATCTACTGTCACTTTGGAAAAATCCCAATTTCGGTGTCGATTGGAATACCCCCCGCTCTGTGGGACCCCTCTGTTTATTGCAATGTCACGCATTTTTTGTTCAAAATCTCTTGTTCCTTTTTCTTACAATTCATAGACGTAAGATGTCCGAAAAATACTGGTAGATGATTTATGAAGAAAACAAACCAAGGAATCCAGAAAAAATATAAGTTTTAGCCGGATGTGTTGCCAGATAGGTTATTTTTGTATTTGAAAACTAAATTTACATTTTTCGGCAAATGCAGCCATTTTTATTTTAAATTTGATAATTTCATCGTGTTCCTTGGAAAATTTCACATCAGAAACAACTATCATCTCGAGGTAATATGAGCCAATCTCGAGATAAAACATTTTTACGAAAAAATTTGTTAACTTCGCAATTATTTTTTTTACAATTTATAGATGTAAGACACCCGAAAAACAGTGATAGATGAATTTTGAAGAAGATAGATTATTTTTGTATTTTATAATTGAATTTGCATTTATCGGCCAATGCTGATAATTTTATTTTAAATTTGATAGTTTCATCGTATTTCTCGGAAAATTTTACGTGAAAAACACTTACCACCCCGGGGTTATATGAGCCAATCTCGAGATATAACATTTTTACGAAAAACTTTGTAAACTTCGCAATTTTTTTTTACAATTTATAGACAGACACCCGAAAAATAGTGATAGGTGAATTTTTAAGAAAATAAACCAAGGAATCCAGAAAAAATATTGTTTTTGACCGGAAGTGTTGCTAGATAGATTATTTTTGTATTTTAAAATTAAATTTGCATTTTTCGGCCAAAGCTGATAATTTTATTTTAAATTTGATAGTGTCATCGTATTTCTCGGAAAATTTTACGTAAAAACACTTACCACCCCTGGATAATATGAGCCAATCTCGAGATATAACATTTTAACGAAAAAATAATTACGAAATTCAAAACTATCTTCGAAAAAATGCTATATCTCGAGATTGACTCATATTACCACGGGGTGGTAAGTGTTTCTTATGAAAAATTGTCCAGGAAGTACGATGAATCCATCAAATTTAAAATAAAATTAGCTGCATGGGCCGAAAAACGCAAATTCAATTTTAAAATACAAAAATAATCTATCTGGCAACACTTCCGGTCAAAAATAATATTTTTTCAGGATTCCTTGGTTTATTTTCTTCAAAATTCACCTATCACTATTTTTCGGGTGTCTTACGTCTATAAATTGTAAAAGAAAATAATTGCGAAGTTAACAAATTCTTTCGTAAAAATGTTATATCCCGAGATTGGCTCATATTACCTCGAGATGATAGTTGTTTCTTATGTGAAACTTTCCAAGGAACACGATGAAATTATCAAATTTAAAATAAAAATGGCTGCATTTGCCGAAAAATGTAAATTTAGTTTTCAAATACAAAAATAATCTATCTGGCAACAGTTCCGGTTAAAACTCATATTTTTTCTGGATTCCTTGGTTAATTTTTGCCTTTTTCCTAGAAAGGTATAGCAATCACTGGAAAAACCAAAGGTATAAAAGTGCTCCAAAGGGTCGAATCTCATATATCATTCGACTTAGTTTGACGAGCTGAGCATTTCCTGTATGTGTGTGTGTGTATGTGTGAGTGTATGTGTGTGTATGTAACGCTCTCCAAATCTCACTCGATTTTCTCAGAGATGGCTGGACCGATCTTCATGAAACTAATTGCAAATGAGAGATCTAGTTGCCCCATAAGACTCTATTGAATTTCATTGCAATCAGATTTTTAGTTTAGAGGTTATGTTTAAAAATGTGAAAATCACGAAACATCATTATCTCAGAAACTACTCAACCGATTTTAACAAAATTAGTTTTAAATGAACGAGCTACTTAAAAAACCCATAACTTTCGAGTTTTATGAAGATTGAATATGTGGTTCAGAAGTTATTTAAAGAAACGTGTTCTGGAGAGAGTTTAATCTCACTCATGTTTCTCAGAGATGGCTGAACCGATTTCCACAAAGTCAGTGTCATTTGGAAGGTCTAATTACCCCATAAGACCCTATCGATTTTTTTTGCAATCGGACTATTACTTTGCCTGTTATGTTTAAAAATGTGAAATCCAGCTATGAAAAGAAACAAATTCCGAAGACTACATAAACTCACTCACTTTTCTCGGAGATGGTTGAACCGATTTCTACAAAATTAGTGTCAAATGAAAGGTCTAGCTGCCTCATAACACCCTATTGAATTTAGCTATAATCGAACTGTAACTTCGTCTGTAATGTATCGAAATGTGAAAATCACGGAGCTTCATTATTTCAAAAAGTACACAACCGATTTGAACAACATTGGTATCAAATGAACGGGCTAGTTAAAGGTTAATTGATGAATTTTATATTGATCAAACACGTGGTTCAAAAATTGTGAAAATAAACATGTTCCGGTGACTTTTCAAATTCAATCGTTTTCCCAAAAATGGCTGGACTAAATTCAACAATCTTAGTGTCAAATGAAAAGTTTGGCTTTCCTATAGGTTCCCATTTTATTTGACTATAATTGTATTTTTAACCCAACCGTTATGTATTAAATTGTTAATAAAACAACGAACTTCTATTATCTCAAAGATTACACGACTTGTTTGAACATTACTAGTGTCATACGAACGAGTCATCTCTCAAACTTACAAATAACAAATTTCATAACAATTTGATATGTGGTTCAAAAGTTATGGAAAGAAAAGAAATTCAAAGGCTATTTAAAAGTATACCTGCTTTGATCAATATATGTGGCCACAATATAATTCAAATGTGCTAGCGTATCATTTGAATGTTCCCGGTGTCGCTCGTGATTGAATTGTTCGAAATTAAGAGTCATTTCTTTTATTTCGCTATTTATTGAGCATTTACATTACGTCAAATTTCATAATTTATACTTCTATTACAACATCATTATTTTAGAACCCAAAAAGTGAATACACATTTATTGGATTGAAGCGTTCATGTAAATCTATTTTTAAAAATAATAAGTTTGAATGAGAAAGGCTGGGTCTGACCGCTAGGTGGATTAATTTAGGTTTTTCATAAATCATCAACCAGTATTTTTCGGACATCTTACGTCTATCAATTGTAAGAAAAAGAAAAGAGATTTTGAATGAAAAATGCGTGACTTTGCAACAAACAGGGGGGTCCCACAGAGCGGGGGGTTTTCCAATCGACACCAAAATTGGGATTTTTTCAAAGTGACAGTAGATGAATTATTCCCCCAACTTTGAACAAAATCTGTGATGGTCGTGTCCAAGTGGCATGTACACTTCGTATGGAATGATCCTGATACAAAACACTCGATATACAATATTTAGGTTATGCAAATAAGGCCGTTACAAATTTTATTTTCATTTTATGTCACCCCCCCCCCCCCCCTTCAAAAATCTTGAAAGGGGCAGAAAAAAAAAGCTCAAACCGTTTTGTTCATTTTATTGGTTTTCCGACAGCATAATTGCTTTATTTAACAACAAACAAGTCCAGTGACAGCGAGTGTCGTCAAAAGGCAAGCGAAATAAATAATAATAATAATAAAGTGTAATTTTTCAACATTTATTTGAGTGCAAGTTACAAACGTCATAACTTGCACACACACTTTGATCAAAGATATTTCTTTTTTTTCGTCTCGGTGTTATTTATTTTTTGCCACCCCCTTTGCTAACTTTGATAACCTTGGACATAAAAAGAATTCGAAATTTCTATCAGCCTAAGTACGAAACAAACGATAGCTAGCGACGTGTGTACACGACGCTTGCGAGGCTAGCGATGCTATCCTATTGACACTAACAGTCTCTCCCAAGCCGTGATTCGGACATACAAGCAAAAATGTCCAATAGGTGCACAATTAGTAAATTCTCCCAATTAAATATTATGTTGATAAGTTTAAAATCGAATTCTGATGATTTTTGAAAATTTCACCATCAATCGCAAAGCCTCTAGCATGGATTCAACGCTAAATTTTACTGAACGAAATACACGTTCATGTTTTTACATATTTTGGCAACCTGCAAGCATCAAAAGCAATTTTCGTAACGCATCCTCTCCAGCCGGGAGCCCTTTAATCGAAGAAATTTTTCATTTACATTCTATAATGTCCCGGCAAAAACGGCCTAGCTTCAGTTTACGCATAAATCATAAATCATGCAACTCGCCCATAGTCGACCTTTAAGGTCCTCCATCGGTGGAGCAAACTCCATTAATAATTCCACACCAATTAAACAACTGACAAATGAATCAACCGTCCTGAATGCTACGAGTGCAGGGCTTACGGTGTACAGTAACCAACAAACCCGATGCCCGGGCGCGGCAACATCATGCGCCGTGTATACGAGATAGCACCATGGTCCTGAAATATTAAAGCCGAAAAATTGCAATGTACCCAACGTAAGACCACCGAAATGCAAACATTCTCCGACCGAGGCTAACCATTTCACATCCATACATGTCGCACCGTTGCACGGGGAGACTTCAAACCACGAATACTGACTTCCGAAGTAAATTATTGCTTCCCCTGCTACACGGTAGGTTCCGAAATATATCGAGCATACGTACGAGAAGGATTCTGAATAGTTAATACATAGGCTGAGATACAGGATGGGTGCTTCTATAATAATTTCGAGAGCGCTGGCAAACAAAATTTGCCTCTGCACCCCTGGGTATTGCATCGAGAAATTTACTGATGGAGCAGAGCTTCAGCAGACGGTATGTTCAATGGCGGTAGCCCCGTTAGCCACAACACACTACCCACTGTCCAGTGGCTGCAGGACATTGGCAAATATTGTAACCAGGGTGTTATTTTGTCCGAAACATGCGCACGACGGTGATGCAAACGGTGTGCTTGATGCTTGACAATTGAGAACTTTTTCTAGCAAATAGGTAGGCATGCAAATTATAAAAAAAACTGCTTTGGTAGACTATCAGATAATTTACCTAACATTTTTCGTTCAAAGTAATACAAAATTATTTCTTAAAGGTAATGAATTGTTGACAAATATATACATGAAGATTTCACATAATTCAAGCTAGTTGTATTCATAAAAATTAGAAGCCAAATAATATCGTAACATTTGTCGAACATCACGTTTCACATCAACGCGGTACGACTTATGGCAATGTTACCTGATCGAAAATCCGCATAACTAATATATTAGTCAACAGTGGGCTATGGTGCGGTGCTATACGTAAGAGCTAGGTATTTCGCCAAGAGAAAAAGACAGCAATGATCCTTAAATGAATAATAAGGGTATCTCAAAAACTGGAATTATTAGGTATTCGAATGCGAAGCAAGACTGATTTGAAACATTGTACAATGTATAGACTGTGTGTTATACTCTGTGTTTCGAGGAAACAACAAATAGGTAAAAGCTGAAAAATAAAATTCTGGAAATCATGAGAGAATGGTTTTTGGTTATTGTAATGTCTTTATGTCTCCAGCTATTGTTTTTGGAAAAGTCCAAAAAAATAAATAAAAGCTTTGATGGGATGCCAAAGAAAATGTTACATTATGGTCATTTGTAAGTTGTTGCCATGATAAAAATATACAATGTCAACATTCCCTTATCAAAAAAAATTGTGAAAGCGGAAAATTTCCTCTAATCAAGACTTGGCTTTGAACAATAAAAATAGCATATGGTACATTAAATGTGAAATATTTTCAAAGCGGGTTCTTGTTCAGAGTTTCGAGACACCCCAAAAAAGGGCTTCGTCCTAACTTATCACTAGCCCCCACTAGAAACAACATGAATTTGTCCAGACATGACCGTATCGCTTTGCCATTTCTGGTTAGTCTGGTTAGTATTTCGGCTGAAGAATGCGCGCAAGCGATAACAATATACACTCACACTTGCAGCCATTATATATATTTATAATGGGTGTTTTTCAATATTCAACAAAAGGCTTAGGTAATTCTGTTAATCTTGAGGAAGATTAATTTGTATATTTTCTACCGAAACGTTCTTCAACATATAAAACGTTATAAAAATTTCAAATTTGTACAGTCTGTTACTGCAAACACCGCGAGCAAGTAGCTGCGAAATACTCAACAGAAGCCATCGCCATAATGTCTACCCTTTCACAAGCTGCTCCTCGAGAGACTGTGATCGTGCGACGTCCTTCGCCATGAATCGGAGGAGAAGTACGGAATTTGCTGCATTCCCGAGAGAACCATAAAACAAAACAAAAATATTCAGCGCCATCGGAAAACAGGAATGCGAAACACGCAACGGCATACGCATCCTCGCGTTCACCCAAACTGGATATACCTATGGGATATGTCTGCGGCAACAGTGACGGCGGTCGCCAAAACGAGGCAATTACAACAACCAGCAGTCAAAGGATTTGAACGGATTGCATTCGGTCAAAAAGAGGGTACACACACTTCAGGGTTCTAAAATATCTCCGCGTTTTCAGCCGGCTATCTAGCAGTCCAGCTCTCCCGACAAGTAGCTGTTAATTGCATAATAATTTAACAAAATTTATTGCACTAGAGGTGATTGGTGGGTTTCGATGCTCATTAGAGATGTAATGTACGATTGTATTTAATTTATGATAACGATAAACGACGACACAAATCAGTTGGTTGATTCGTGAATAGTTTAATAAGCTTAGACATGAAAATAACATGAATATAACTTAAAATGGCGTAACTTATAGTAATAATACAGTTTAGAGAGGAAAGATCATAATAAAATATAGCCTGATATAAGAATTTTAAAAACCAAAAATTGCGTTCCTTCAAAAACGCGTTTGATGAGACAATTGCGACAAAAGTGAATATTGATTTTTTTCTAGGATACTAATATGTATCAGAAATCATAAAAAGCATAGAGACGCTGAAAAACCATTTAAACTATGATTAACAAATCGTTAAGAGGTATCGAATATTAAAATTCATCGAAGTTCTGACCAATGGTGTAGCCAGAATTCTATTCCTCGCAGTATGAGCAAATATAATTCGTAATATTTGATTTACTTAGTTTTTTTTTTACGCGGTGATACGTACCTCACGGAAAACCGAGTTAATAAAAAAATCCGCGTGTAAAAACGCGTAATTTGAAAATCCTTCGATTTAAAAATCCGCGTGAAAAAACCGTTAATTCGAAAATCTGAGTAGAAAAATACCTAGTAGAAAATCTGAGTGTATCTCTGATGATCCACTTTCATCAAACCACTTTGAATTATTACGCATTAGTAGATACTTCAAAAATTCAACACAGGTAAACTGTTTCAACTCAAACTTAACAAATGCTAGATGCTTAATGGTAACGGTCAACGCGTGAGAGATTCGTCTTATTACTCTAGTGAGATTCAACCAATGAAAAATTTCGATCGCAGTGAACGTTGTGACCTGGAATCGAAAACACTTATTGAGCAGTTTTGAAAAATTCTGCTCATTGCCACACAACAAAGTCAAATATCTCAAGAAAATCAGGAAAAATGCTAAAATATAAAAAATAAATCAGGACGCCCAAATAGGTCTTAAAAATCAGGACATGTCCTGCTAAATCAGGACGGATGGTATCCCTAAGTGCAACGCACAAGCGATCAAAAATTGACTTTCGAATTCAGTTCAATAGAAGGACACAGAGGATTCGTCTTCTTGAAAAAGCTTCCATTAAAAATTTCAACTCAATCGTCCCGCAGCCTATTTTCCAGAGCCAAGTATAGTTACAAAATTTGATTCCTACAGACAAAAAAACATTCTAAGCAACCTCCCGTTGCATGGTCTTAAATAGTATATTTTCCCGGCATTTCTTCGCCGGAATAAAGTGCTAATAATAGACAACTCCATTCCCATTAGAAGCAATGACGGCCGCGTGGTAATATCAATAATTTTCTAACAAAAATGTAGGTATTAGGCTCTCCTCTCTCAAAACTTAGGGATAGGGACAAAGTCATGAAATAAAAGGCTAGAAATGGAAAGGGAGAGAAATTAGAATGCAAAATTGCATTTCTCCGGTTTTCCAGTAGTTAAGGATTAAAAAGAATTTGGTTAAAAAACTCAACCTAGCAACAGACATGATTTAGAGTAATTTTTATGTTCTCCGCTCGTACGGGAACTTCCTGGCTACGGGAGGCATCCTGGCTACGCTTTATTATCCTCACTATATCAGTATATGATTATCTATTTATTTCATTTATTTGGCATTCCGTCATAATGACATGGGCTGATTTACAAAGTTTCCCCAATTCACTCGGTTATTAGCTGCCGCTCTCCAATATCTGGGACACCCTGTACTCTCTGCCAGATCCAGCTCCACCTGGTCTACCCATCTTGCCCGCTGCGCCCCTGGCCGTCTTCATCCTACCGGATTCGAGGCAAACACCATATTCGCAGGGTAGTTGTCCGGCATTCTTGCAACATGCCCCGCCCAGCGTATCCGTCCAGCTTTAGCCACCTTCTGAATACTGGGTTCACCGTAGAGTTGCGCGAGCTCATGATTCATTCTTCACCTCCATATTTCGTTCTCCTGCTTGCCGCCAAAGATCGTCCTTAGTACTCGTCGTTCGAAAACTCCGAGCACTCGCAGGTCCTCCTCGAGCATTGTCCACGTTTCATGCCCGTAGAGAACAGTCGGTCTTATGAGCGTTTTGTACAGGTTACACTTCGTACGGGGGCTCAGTCTGATCGACCGCATTTGCTTGTGAAGCCCATATTAGGCACGACTTCCGCTGATAATACGCCTCCGGATTTCTCGGCTGGTATCATTGTCCTCAATAACCAGTGAGCCAAGATAGACAAACTTATCGACTACCTCGAGCTTATCGCCGTCGATCTTATGTTACTGCCTAGGCCGGCTAGCATATACTTCGTTTCAGACGTATTTATCTGCAACTCAATCCTCGCTGCTTCGCGTTTTAGTTTGGTGTACTGTTCTGCCTCCGCCGCAGTTATTCTACCGACAATGTCCATATCATAAGCAAAGCAAACGAATCGATTTGTTGGAAATCGTACCCCGCGTGTTGATGTCCGCTCGATTCATTACACCCTGTGGCGCAATGTTCCACGTCCCGAGTTTCCAATCGTTAGTCTGTTTTCGTCGCATGGGTCTGTGCCGATGGTTCCAGTCCGAATTTCTTTGTTCCTTGTTCGTTACTTGTGACTGTTTTACGGTGGCGGCTTGTAAGGCCTGCGCACCAACCCCCTATCTCGCCGGGGGACCATCGTGCACAACACTGTTTAGAGTCCCACGTTGGCACGAGGACGGTAATCGGCCGCCCCTCACCTGGAGTACAGACACTGTTTTGAGCAGCTCCTAACATGGAGGACAGACGCTCGGAAACTCAAAGAGCCCTCCTTCTCTGTCAACATACGACCGAGTTCCTACCGGGGTTGGTTACCCGATCTTCCCTTAGTTGCTCGTATCCCAGCCGGCACCGCATGGAGGTTGGGATAGGAGTGCCTGGAAAAGAGGCTAAGGACCACGTGTGGGGTTTATTTTATTCCTGTAGGTGCACTTGGCACCGATGATACGCAGTATCCAGCCATTATCCATTCTCAGTATATGATACAAGCCGTGATTCATGCGCCTGCACTCAACTCAATCTTCCAATTTCCCACCAAGTATCGATCGCAGAACTTCACGCCCAAAACACCGAGCACTAGTCGATCAGCTTCCTTCGGCGTCTATGCTTCATGTGCGTAAAGGGCAACCGAGAGGATCAGCGCCCTATACAGCGCTAGTTTTGTGCGAGTTCGCACAAACGAATTCTTCAATCACTTCAAATCTTTTCCCATCTATCTCCACTTCAGCACCAACACCATCCTCGCTCAAACTTCGCCGGTTCCCTTTAAAAAAACTTGAAGCTTCCTGCACGGCCCTAGTTGATACCGATGATATCAATGTCGCCCGCAAAACCAAGGAGTATTTGAGATTCCGTGATCGTACCGTTTCTTGGAACGTTTACTCTTAGTACTGCACCTTCAAGAGCAATGCTGAACAGTAAGTTAAAGAGCGCATCCCCCTGCTTCAGCCCATCTCTCGTTTCGAACGCGACTGATATCTCGCTAGCTTTTCGTTCCTTCCAGAGAGATACTGCCACTCACGACAATATTCTTTATTTAACGACGTCTCTCGACCTGATGAGAATCGTCTTCAAGCGAATCCCAAAAAGTTCTAGAGCTATGTGAACGAACAACGCAAAGAATTTGGTTTGTCGTCTAACACGACTCAAAGGACCATTGAAGTGGACTTTATCGAAGGTATTGCCGACTTGTTCGGCACGCAATTTGCAGTGTGCTTTCTGTGTAAAATCTAAATGCTCTGGATGTCACAAATGCCACGAGTAATATACAGACTATGCTGTTATTCGGATCTTCGTTCACTATTAAGAGACATGGTGATTGAAGCCGGGAATCGGTTGAAAACATCAATAGGATCTGGGCCTGATGGTATTCCCTCGTTAATCCTCAAACGCTGTTTAAATTTCCTTGCTGCACCTTTGGCCAAGGTTTTCAACCTATCCTTAACGACGGGCGTTTTCCCTGAATGTTGTAAGGTCATTAGATACTCGTGGTTCTCGTGGAAGTGCAGAGTTGTGCTCGGCTTCCAATAAAGCGAGTATCACGTCAACATATTCCTATACACACTCCTTCTTTGACCTGCATTTGAATGCGGCCGGCGCTGGTATTGCCTAATATAAAGATTAAGGTCACCAGTTTTTACACATTGAGGATGAATGTTAATCCCAAGCATCATCCATTGGTTCTCTGTGTAATTACAGCTGATCTGGCAATAACGGAGTAGCAACCGCGAGCGGTCAATCATGCTCATGCTCATGCTCAATGTTGTAAGGTCATTTATCTTCCCTATTCACAAGACAGGAAGTAAGCGGACTGTTACTAACTATCGTGGAATAGCATCGCTAAGTTCTGTCTCAAAGCTTTTTGAAATAGTTATACTTGGAAAACTAACTCATGATTGTTCCCACATCATTTCTCTGGACCAGCATGGGTTCATACCCTAAGCGCTCAACGACGACAAATCTAGTTACTTTTACATCGTTTATTACTCGAGAGATTGAACGTGCTCACTCATCAAGTAGACGCTATATATACCGACCTCTCCGCTGCATTCGACAAGGTAAACCAATTAACCAGATGTCACTAAATGTGTCTAACTGCTCAGCTATCTCCTTTGGTCGTAAACATGCTTACAAGGGATTGTCTTGAGTCGCGAAGCGGTAGTGAGGTGTCGTACACAAATTACGTAAAGCCTAGATTTCAGACCCCCATCCCCCTATGTAACGACAAGTAACGTTCGATTCGATTCCCCTCCCCCTAAAATTACGTAACGCTGGACAACCTGCCCTCCCTCCGAGTTTACAATTTAAAGCAAACATCACAGTTACGTAACGGTCTCAACTAACCTCCCCCTAATTTGTGCATGACGCTTTAAGGATCTGGGAGCTATGCTCGATTCGAAATTAAGCTTCAAGGATCATGCTGCTTACATGGTCTCAAAGGCTTCATCGCAATTGGGGTTTTTGTTTCGCTTCGCTAAAAATTCAAAAACGTGCACTGCCTAAAAGCGCTCAATTGCTCCCTGGTCCGTCCTATATTGGAAAACTCCGCTGTAGTATGTTGTCCTTCCTACCAAGACACAATTGCGAGGATTGAAACCGTACAACGCAAGTTTGTTCGCGATGGCTTGAGACAGTTTCCTTGGCGTGACTCACGTAACCTACCAAGCTATGAAAGTCGTTTCAAACTCATCGACTTAGAGCTACTGGAAGGAACAACACCTCTTTCGCAGTCATTTCAATGGCACCCTGAATACTACTCCAAAACCCGCCACAGCGATTCGTTGATCTAGCTCTCTAACGTGTTCTCCTGCCACGCCATCAGCTTTCAACCACTATATGTTGAAATGCATCGTCCTTTCTGTGCGAGATTTCCGCACGTTCGACAACATATAGAGTCATTGTTTGGTCCCCGAAAATACAGTAAAACTCAAAAAGACAGTAAAACCTGGAAAGTGCTGACCGTCAATGTATGTGATCGATGTGTCCCATGTTAGGAGCGGCATACAACGGCGTCTGACCCGGAGCAAGCGGCAAAATCATGAAATGGTGTATTCCGCCAGCAACACCTCAGATGGCAGCCCCATTAGCAGGATGGTATAGCAGGAGGTATCGCAACCCTGGTAAGAATCCATACCGAAACCCCTATCAATCAGAAAAGACCTAGACTACGAACACTTGGAGCGTCCGATCTCTCAGTGAACCGGCGCGAGCTGGCTTGCTTGATCGAGAATCGAAATCGCAATGATTCAGTAGGTTCGGTGGCCAAATTCCATGCAGTAGACCTATTACACACACTTCTACCAGGTACCACATCTACTAGAGTGGCGGCTGAGCAGTGGAATTATGCGTTGGTTTCCTAGTGCTGGGATATCAGAAAACGAGAGTCATCCCGTGACGGCCCGTAGGTGATCGAATATGCATATTGAGAGTAAGGGAAAAATTCTTCAAATACAGTTTTATTAACACCTACGCACCGACAAATTCGGTGATTTTGCAGAGAAATCCGCATTGAACTCATCAGTACATTAACAATTTTAAATGTAAAAATCATTCTCAAAAAATCTTAATAATCACATTTGATAGATTTTTTTCCCTTTATGGTCTTATCACTGCGACCCCCGAAAAGTTTATCTGTTGTAATTTTGCCCGGGTACTTGCTTTATACCGCACTTCCATTATTAGCATTACCACTATTGCGAGTGAGTGCTAATTATTTATCCGTGCTTGTGTGTATGTTTTCTACCCTTCCTATAACGCTACCAAACCAAACTGATAAAGGTGATTCGTACCACCCTTGACGGTATTGTGCCTTCCCTCAAGAATCCAGAAAGATCAAGTGATGTGGAAACGAATTCTAAAATAGACAATGTGTCGAGATAACAAGCTTTTTTTTAGAAGTGAAGTAATGCAAACTTTTAGAGCAAAAATTCCAAAAAAGAGTACAATTTCGGTTTGAAATATTACAGTCAAAACATTACAAAAGTTCATAAAATTAAAACAGTTTTTATCAGAGACAAAATGTCATGTAAAAATTGTGTAAAATTCATATGATAAGAATTTACCCCTAAAGACGGTAGTATCAGCTGAAAATTAAGTTAAAGTTTATTGAACATTAAAACAGAAGAAAATTTATAAAAAAGCAAAGAGCAGAGAGTTAAAGTCAGAAATTGATTCATCTTTGGTATTAATTCAATTTGTTTTGTAATAGTCGAAGTTAAAGAGATTGTTTAGAACATCTTTTTCGGAATCAAGGTAAAATTGACGCATTTCGTATGTGAAATTCTTAACAATACTATAACAAAACCTTGAGTTGCTCCACTTCGTCAATATATACGAAATATAAATGCGCTTAGTACATCACTGTTTGTCAACTTACGAGCGACGATTAGCTTAGGAAAACGAGTGTTGAGTTTGATTTTTATCGAATCGAATACATTTATCGCTAAATAGTGTCACAGTCACTCGCATCTGAATAATCACAGCACCAACAAGTGCACCAGCGTATGAGCCCATGAGATCTACTGGATACATTGTTTCACACGGCTCGTTTGACGCTTGTTTGCACTAGCGGCTAATTAGTTGTGAGGCTTATATTAATAGCATCATTCAACAGGGCAGAATTTAGTAGTCAACTCCTACTAGCAAAGTACGAAATACACAACAAAAACCTAATAAACATATTTCCGCTCAGTGATTTTAGCCGCCACGAACAAGCGGAGAAACTTTCCTCTCGTTCTGTTACACACGGACCCAAAGCTGAGATTGACAACCTACAATGGCTCCCACCGACCCGTTGGCTGCTACTGTTGTTGTTGTTTGTCGCTGATGTCAGCCGCCAAGTCACCGCGGAACCGAGAAAACTGAACTGAACAAAAAAGATACCGTAGGTAGTGTGGGCACATTTATCACTGCTCATACGCTGGGCTTATTAGCTTTTTTATGCTGCCGAAGTTGCGCTGCCGCCACTCGCAATGAAATGTGACAGCGGCCCGTGCAGACTAAATAACCTCGCGGCGATCCCAATCGTATAACATATTAACGAGAACCGATTTTTATATGCAGTGCATTGCCTTTGCACAGATATCGGCAGAAGACGAGCTTTGCTCGGTAGGTACTTTGGACCAACGAATAAAAGTGTTGTTTGATTTGATCTGTATTGCCAGTTAAATAAATGGAACACTAGTTCTGCAAAATTTAAGTTATATCCAGCGCATTTTTTATGATCTAATGCTTGGTAACCGCTTCTCTAATGGGCCAATAGAGCGGTGCAAAAAAAAAGAAACAGAAATGGAATAAAAACGTCGTAATCATTAATTTTGGTCACTCCTCTGGCCACATAAATAATTGAGAAAACAAACCTGTAGTACAGCGACGAGTCGTTTCCCTCGCTCTATTACTCAGTACGAAAGGCGAACGGGTTGTCGATGCTGTTGTCCCGACACCGCCGGTGCGGACCCCAAAGTACGAAACTCCAACCGTGCGAGATGCCGCATAATTGACGAATGAAAATTACACATGATAAATTATGCTTCGCTTCAAGACTACTTTACACATTTGATTTTGTTCACCTGGGAAATAATTATGGCGAAGTAATTTAAAATACTAATTAATCAATCAATGTAATTAACACAGCAGAAGCAATTTTTCATGCACACGCTGAACCGTCATTTGGAGGGAGTGAAGTTAAGTGAGATGTACATTTGTTCCGCGAGCTCGCTCTGTTGGTTTTCACGATTCGCTGTGGATTCGGTTAATCCAGGAATGGTTTCTAGAAGATTTTCGAGATCGTCATCGAGAAGGTCAAAAAACTATCAAATCCTCGATAGATTTATGAAGTGCTGAAAGACGATGAGTTATATTTCCGAAATTATATGTTAATGGGATAGCGTTTTAACAACTGAAAATGTAAAGTAGTCAAATCAGTCAGGAATAGTAAATAAGAAGTATAAAACTTTTGGGGAAAAAGTTTTACAATGGCATGCAAAAAGACACCCCAATTTCTCTCACGGTGTGCGGGCGGTCTGAAATAGATAACGCGTTAGTTTTTAGAGTATCGCGTTATTCACTGTGATGAGAGTGTGGTAGCAGGATAAAGGCGGTTTGGGATTCAACATTAGTAAGGCAGTATCCATAAATTGCGTAACCCTGATAAGAGAGATAAAAGTGTAATATTCTTCGTACCGAATTATTACTTAGGGAAAGATAAGCAACAACTAGCTTTACGTATATAGTAACAATCAAGATTCACGGAGTGTTAGGATAAGAAGACAATCACTAACACCTAAATTATATAGTTCAGTTCTAAAATTAAAATTGATGTGAATGCTTTCCTGCCTGAGACTGATAATTGGCATTCCTAACAGTAACAAAACTCTCCTGGTTTGGTGGTAGATATTTTGGTTTATATTTTGGTGGGCCCGAATGCGTGACGTTGAAAAAAAATCGTTCACCACCCGGTTCATACAGATTGGAATTTAACGGTTTCATGTGCAGGCGCTAAATATTGACAAAAAGTGGTACCTCTACCAGCCTAGGTAAATGTTTTATTGTGATCGTTTATGTAGCTGGCCACGCGAAGCCAAACGGTCATCTACGAAGGCTAGTTTTTTTTTGCAGATGGTTGATGATGTTTTTTGTTTACCTTTGCGTATCTTCTGCGCATAGGCAATAAGCAGCATGTCTTACGGCTGTCCATATCCACTCGATAGCCGAAGGCAATGAGCAAGAATAAACAGGTTCAATTATTTATGATTAAATGCGTGAAAATTACCTTCTCAACGAAGTCTCAACGAACTCCCAGGTATAATCGAGATGCGCGTGTTATTATCCTGGGCAACGCTGAGTAGACAAATTCGTGAAGATTTTCAGTTTTTGTGAAAGGAGAAGTGTTGACTGTGCTCCAGCGGTTAACTTCATCGGAGATAGATGTTACATTTGGCGTTGAGGCAATCAACGGTACGAATAAAAAAAATCGAATGCTGACTAAATAGCTATATATAATGCGCATCCCTAGTTATAGCAAAGCTTCCATTGCTTGACAGGCTTGCCTCCCATCTTTGACTCTATTTCCAATCTAGTATTTAATTACACTCAGTGAGTTTATTCCCTTCTATCGAATTGCTGTTTCAGATACTTCAATTGATACTCAATGTGTCGTAGTGAAATCATAGGTTGAGTTTCGAATGACATAGCACAATAGACAAATTGCGCTTCTAAACGTAACCATTCTACAATTCAGGGACTGATAACGATAAGCGCTAACCCCGCAATTGTCCCAGTATACTAATAGATGGTCGCAAAGTACCGTACTGCATCAAATTTCGAACACTCAAGCTATCATGTAACTTCTTGCACTAAAAAATCAACGAAAAATAAACATTTTCATCATAAAGGTTTAGTATATTGGTAATTTTATTGTTGTTGCAATTCAGTATCATTTATTTAGATTTAAACACGTTTTGTACATGAAAACAAAGAATATTTAGAAATCGGCTTAGATTTAAACTTCGAACACTTCAACGTAATCGCTAAGAGTTAGAAAGAGAGACCGTCTGAATACTGACTGTCACTTTTTTCAACGCCTGCTGATTCTCCGGAAGTAACCCTACAGTAATAAGCTCTACATCAGTGGGTGAAGGACACTCAAAGGAACGAAATGGTATATAATACCATACATTTTATTGCACTATTTATAATAATTCGTTTTTAATGTGAAGTGTTCGAAGTTTGATACTGTTCGAAATTTGAATCAAAATGGTATGTGTTAAATGAACAAAAAGGTCAAGTTTCGATAGAAAATTGTTCAAAATTCATTCTCAGACACCTTCTATACACACATTTTTTAATTACAATGTTTTAATAGAGCCTATGCGCAAATTTCTGGAGAATTTCCAACCCGCGGAAAATATTCAATTTACTATGTCAAATAGCGAAAAGGCTCCTATATTCTTCTCAACACTCATATTCGTCTCATCAATCTTATTTGTCCAATGTACTGTCAAATTTTAGTATTCTTCCAAAGTTAAACTTCCGGCCTATCGACTAAATTGAGAAGAAAAATTAAAATTGAATATTGAATATTGAGAAAAGGTTATGTCACCATTTAATTCTTCTACAAAAAACCGAATACCCTCTTACACCGTCCGCAGGTACGTACGTATTTCGGTTGCTTCTTACAACCATCATCAGTGCTTATGTGGACCACAGTAAAAATTGAAATTAATTTTATTTCGAAAAAAATGGTAAAATATGACGAATAGGAGCGAAGCACAGTGGTTCGCCCATAGGACAAAAATAGTAAAAAAGTTTTTTTGTTTTCTGGTTTTTATCGATTCAATGGATCGGTTATGAACCTGAAAATGCAGAAAAGCGGTTTTTGTTGGCCTATTTTATGAACAGTTTACTTTTGAGTACGAGATAATTAATGGTGTTTGACACTTGCAAAATCAAGCAGTACATGTTTTTTACGTTGTGTATATATCCGCTGTGGAAAAAATTCAATTGCTTCATTTGCTTATTTTCATCATGAACCTTCAGAAAACAGGTATGTTTTGCTATTGTGCCGTTGTTTGAATAGGTATGCTCTAAACTGTAATCAAAACTAGTCGTAAGCGGGAATTTAGTAATAAAGTCAAAGACCACCACTCATACTAAAACTTCTCTCACTTTCAGAAAATTAATAGTGTACAAATACCATCAAAATTGTGGATCTGTGGATTCTTCAATTACATCGCAGACTTCAAAATTTTCAATAGAGAAATCAAAGTGCTTTCGACATTCCGAGAGATCATTTTACTCGACATGGAAATCAAATCTAACAATTCCACTACCCTATTTTTAATCATTTATTAATTTAAATTTCAGCTGACATCGTGGCCTTAATGAATTGTTTTAAAACTAGTCTAAAGTTAAAAATACAGTTTGCAAGCGTTGTCTAAAACTGACACAAGAAACATTAAAGTCGAAAACGTGATAGCCTTCTTGAAAACGTCTTTGTATTGTGTTGACTGGATCGTAATCACCGTATACGGTGTTCCTTGGTTCTGGCGATATAAGTTGCCGTGGACGCAGTACACGTGCGGGAGCATAAATTCTCATGCGCTCCAGCAAGCAGGCACTATCGACTTCTCCGCGCAGTATTTTAGCGCCAAACACAGCTTGGTTTATATTTCGACGAGACTCCAGTGGCTCTATACCCAATAGAGCACATCGATGTCCGTAAGGGGGCAGGTCGTTGGGATTGCGCCATGGAAGTCTTCTTAGCGCACGACGGACAAATTTATGCTGAACAGATTCGATTCTAGATTTCTACACAGCTTCATATGGTGACCAGACGACCGATGCGAACTCGAGTATCGAACGAACTAGGGAACAATAGAGAGCACGTAAGCAGATGGGGTCAATAAAGTCGTTTGCCATTTTCAGAACAAAACCTAGTTGACGATTGGCTTTGTTCGTTATCGCGGAATAATGCAGCTTGAATGTGAGTTGGTAGTCAAGCAATACTTCAAGATCCCTGACTTCGTCAACCCGTTCGAGTATCTGATCACCGATGACATAGTTGTATAGGATAGGTCCTTTAAGTCGTCGATATGAAATCACGTAACACTCTGCCACACTCACTACCAGAAAGTTTGACTTGCACCAATGAACGAATTTATCCAGTAGCTTCTGGAGTTCTCTGCAATCAGCTTTATTTCGTATGATCAGGTAGATTTTCAAATCGTCAGCGTAGATTAGTACTCCACCATTCGCAAGAAGTATCGTCACGTCATTAAAAAATATCACAAACAGCAGTGGACCCAGAATGCTTCCTTGAGGCACGCCAGAGGAGGGGGTCAAGCTTTCAGATACTGTTGATCCAATTTTTACGAAGAGCTGTCTGTTGCTCAGGTAGGAGCGAAGCCAGCTGCAAATATTGTCGGACATTCCAAGACGATGCAGCTTAGCAAGGAGGATATCGTGATTGACGGTGTCAAATGCGGCTGTGATGTCGGTGTATACTGCATCAACCTGAGCTCCACCATCCATTGCACCGATACAAAATGATGTGAACTCGCACAGGTTAGTGTCCACGGAGCGTTTAGGATAGAATCCATGTTGAGCGATGCTGATATAACTCTACAAGAGCTGAATAGCATATCTTTCATGATGATCTCGAAGCATTTTGATCCAGCTGATAAAGAGGTTATGCCACGATAATTAGCGATGTCGGACTTTTCGCCTTTCTTGTGCACCGGCAGCATATGGGAAATCTTCCATTCTGATGGGAATACTTGATGAACCAATTCTCGAACGCAAGGTTTATATAAATTTTCAGCAATAATATGTGTGACCAAAGAAAAAAAAGCACAGGTTCACGAAATTGTCGAAATCGATTTTATCTATGCCAAATGACAATATTCGACTTTCTGTGACTTTCGAGCTGAGACTGAGATTCAAAAACAAAATATTGGATAACACTAGATTTTAATGTGTCATGTATTTTTAAAGCATTCAGGACCAAATAAATATTTCGGATTACGAACATTCCACGTACAAGTTTTTCTCATTGACTTAAGAACGCAGGTGCTCCACCAAATATTTTGACTTGAAACAGTGTTCCGTCGAGCAAAAGATCTGAGACGCTGCAGAGTACTAGGAAAAGCTTCCATTTGGAAACACCTGTGCCATAGAGCATTACTTGCAGGAAATAAATTTAACCAGTATATCAAATCAGTAAATCCCAGATGGCGTAGAGGTACGATGCTGGCCTAACAAACCAGTCGACGTAGGTTTGAGTCTCGGCTCG
Source organism: Wyeomyia smithii (assembly GCF_029784165.1). NCBI lineage: Eukaryota > Metazoa > Arthropoda > Insecta > Diptera > Culicidae > Wyeomyia > Wyeomyia smithii. The sequence goes on from NC_073696.1 coordinate 113,155,819, forward strand.
GGAGAGACTGTTAGTGTCAGTTGAATCGTAGCGCTAGCCCCGCAATTGTCCTGTACCCTAAACAGTCGGCTGCTAAGTCTGTGTATAAATAAAACAGAAGGTCGAGCTCCTAATCGGAATGTAGCACCAAGGCCTTCCAAGGCTTTGCTTTATAAAACTAGCACTTGATGTATTTTGTGTTAAAATTTATGGCAACATAAAAGAAAACGGTATTCACTACCAGAAAAATCCCTCTATCCCTCTATAAGAATCAGATGGACTTGAAAATTTCTGAGGTGAGAAAATTTGATTGTAGAAGTTTTTTTGGGCCGTGATAGGTTTTCATGATGGTTCAAAACCCCTCTCTAATATGAAAAGGGCTCCCACACAAATGAAACATACTTTTCTGCATAACTCGAGAACTAATCAAACATCTTCTATAGTGGATTGACCCTCCTCCCCTTATTATTAGAGTTAGGTTTGACAGACCTTTGACGATTTTGAACCCCCTCCCCTCCGCTCGGTGGACGACTGCCAAAAAAATTCTAAAAAGTTTGTGTCCACATCCCACGTGGACAACCTAGGGGGTAGGAGGTACGCAAATGTCCACGCTTGTTCACGGTAGGAGAGGAGGGGGTAATGATAATGTCCACGTGGACACAATATTTTTTTCCGAAAAAATCGAAATCTGTAAAAAAAATATTGGCCTGCAGTAAAAAATCTACAGCTGTTCGGGTTTTAGAGTAGCTGTCAACTGTATTTGTGATAAATTTGACTTCTAAGATATATTTCTTTTTTAATCATTTTCTTTCGTTAGCAGAGGTCTTTAAAGCATTTTCTACTAAGCTCAATTTGTAATAAGTGTTGTCTTTAGTCTCGTCCATCTAACAATCCACTTTTCGCTAAATTTGGAATCATTTTCTGCTTTGCGTTTTTTCTTCAAAACGCTTCTATTCTTCAACCATTTGGCTTAACTTACATCATTTTTATTTTTACCTTTAGAGAATCAATTTGTTAATTTGACCCAAGGAGGAGCGTTCCTAAGCATTTTAAGTTAGTTCGGAATATCTAATTTGCTTCATCCGTTTTCTAAAGACTTTTTAACAAGATTTCAGTCTATTTTTTTCTTCTGTTTTTCTTTACCTGTGAAACATTTCGCAGCCGTTATTCGTTCATTCATGATCATATTTTATTTCAATTATTTTTGTTTAATTAAAGCGTCATAAACCATTATTTCCATTGCAGGCTTTTCTAGACATCAGTGACGTTTTTTAATCATTTTGAACTTAATTCAGTAATCATCTTTTCTATGAGAAAAAGGTGTGTTCAAATGTTTCAAGTTACATTTACTAGATTTTTTGTGCATTTAAAGTTAAACTTGATATAGTTTTCCTTGAGTTTGGTATTTTTTTTTGGTTGTTAGTCGCTCTTTTAAGTTATTAAACACTAATTTGAAATTAATTTTTTAGCTGTTTTTCTTGTTTTAGAGGCGCTTCTCTGCTCATTCGAACAGTTTCCTATTTTAATTTGGAATTCATTTCTGTTGGGGCCTCTCCACTGTTTTACGTTTTTCGGCATTTTGGCTGAATTTTGATCATGTAAATTTCAGACCTCTAAAAGTTAGAGATATACGCGAGATGATTTTATTTTCATAATTTGTATTAGGCCGCGTTTGGAGCCATATTTTTTCATTTGTTCCTATGCGTGCAATAATATGTATGAAAATTTTGGTCTCAACTGATTGAAAAAAAAACTTCTATTAGACTACATTTAAATAATTTTGGTTTTGTTGAAAAAAGGTTTAACAATTTTATAATTGCCTTTATTCTCTATTTCTTCTTATCTTCACATACGTTTTTAGAATTTTCATTTTGTTTTTCTTAACGTGTTTTCAATCTTTTAATGTTATATTCAGGATTATTTTCTTCTAGACCTCTCCTAGATATCAGGGATGTTTTTCCAGTATAAACTTTTGTTTGCTTCCTTACTAGCTTTTAGAAAGATTTAGAGTCTTTTGATGTTCATTTTTGGAAAAAAATTTAACAGTTATTTTACTCCTTTTCCTGACGTAAGATACATTTTAACTCAATTTGTTTTGGGTTTTCCTGTTTTTTTTTTTCAAGATTTACTTGTTTTCCTGAAATTGAAGTTACATATTTCTATTTTCTGGTTAAAATGTTTTCAATCAGTATGCCGCGTTGTTTTTTAACTCTTCTACCTTGTAGAAAAGATTTTATCTCTCCAGCTTCTACAGAAGGTTTCTACACATTGAATCCGTTTTGTTTTTTGTCACTTGTTTGTTTTTTTTTCAAGCAGTATTTCGAAAATAAAAAATTTATTGTGTTTTTTCACTGGCGTTTAAAAATGTTTTCAAATATTCAAAGCATGGCCCCTATTTCAGAAAACGAGACGAGCAAAATATTGTATCAGGGGACTCGAGTATAACTTGGCTTGTGACAGCTGAGTGACAGACGAGCTACTCGTCCAAAATCCAGCCGACTCGCCATCTGCAATACCGAAATTGGTCAGAAAAGTAACTCGCCACTCGCCTCGTCTTCTGTAATAGGGGCCATAATTTGTGATTATATAACATAAGGTTTCTTCTGAACTATAAAGGCATTTGATTTGCTCTTCTCTGTTTATTTGCCACATTTCTCGGCTCCCTTAGGCTGAAATAAACATTTTTCGACTTTTCGTTGTGAAAAATGTCCACGTGGACAAAAAAGAGGGTTGTTAAATGCCACGCTTGTCCACGAGGCGGGTCTAAAATGACGATTTTTTTGTCCTCGTGGAATGTGGAAGACCCCTTAGGAAAGGCATTTTTTAATTTTTAAAACTTATGTAAGATTTAATTGAATCTTCCTTTTAAGCATTCGTAAGGTGTTAAATACAATTTTCGTAAAATAAAGTGTTTGCATTTCTGCAAACTTGTCACAGAATCGCCAGTATAAAACTGTGAGTACAACTATACCTAACGTTTGCGTTAAAAAATGGACAAAAATTGCCGATTTTTCATGGGTTTACCTTTAATCGCACTGACGAAACTACTCATGCATCATCAATCATAGTATCTCATGAGTTAGCAAATAAATGGACAGCTCTATCAGTCAAACTCTAACTGTGATGGCGAAAAAAGTGAAGCTACTCCGTTCAGAAGTGTGCGCGTTCAAAGAACGGTACCCCGCCGCGTCAAAAACGGACATCGTGCGGCACTTTGTGGACGCCGGGTATGCCCGTTCCGACATTTACAACATCTTGACACTATTGGACAACGATCAGAGCATCGAAAGAAAGCCCGGTTCCGGACGGCCAACGACCCCGAGCGACAAGAATCTTCAAAGGATGCTGAACAGGAAGACCGAGGGAGTGTAAAGTGGCTAAATCGCTGCGTGCACTTGGCCGGGAGGTTGATGCATGCGGTAAAACAATGAAAAAGTATCTGGAGAACATGGACTACATGTCAGAAAGCGGCGGTCCCGTCCACTGATCTCGGAGCTGCAGGCAATGACGCAGCGACAGCGCATGAAAAAGATTGTCAAGACAATTTTCCCGGCGAATTGCGACGTGGCAGTGGTGATGGACGACGAGACCTATCACACGCTGAATGGCAACGACTGGCAGGGTACTTCGTATTTCACTTCTCCCACGAAGGAGCTCCGAAGTGAAATTTATTTCATACACCAAGTTCCCAAGAAGGTGCTGCTACGGAGTGCCTTCCAGAAGTTGCGTCGTTCATCAAGAAATTCCATAAGGGCGAAGACACGGTCTTCTGGCCAGATTCGGCGTCGGCTCACTACACGAAGCGATCGTTGGAGGCTGAATATCGATGTGGTTCAGAAGTCGGCGAATCCGCCCAAGGTCCCCCAGCTGCGTCCCATCGAGAATTTCTAGGCAAATTTGAAACGCAAGATCTTTTCCAACAATTTTGTCGTGAAAGCGGAGGAGGAATTGATATAAAAAACGAAGAAAGAGCTTAAAAACATGCCTACACGCATGTTTTCGTCCGCCATGGCGAATGTTCCGGTTAACTGCCGGAAGGCCGCACGCAAGGACGTAATATTTTTTTGCGAGGAAGCTAACATGATGACCTTCCATGGGAAATTTATCCAACTCAATTATCTGTCTTAGTTTTTTTGTTCATCACCATTTGAAAAAAGTCCATTTTATACCGCAAACGTTATTGTAGATTCGATCATAATTTTAACTTTTCGAAATCCATATTTATTCGAATACTAGCGAAAAAATGGAGAAAGAACGTAAACACTGAAAATTTATTGCCGAGTCTCGGTAATTTTTGCCGAGAACGGCACCACTGAGTGCTCGGTAAAAAAAATAATGGCAGCTGTCACATTTCTCGTAAATCTCGGTTTACCTAACTGAAATTTCAGCACATAATATCCGTAATCTCGGCAGTGATAGCTCGGTAATATTTTATGCAGTTCCGGTTTGCAAAAATTATAAATGAATATTTCACCAATAGTAGAAATATTAATTTTAGTGTTTTCTCCAATATTTCAACGCATTTAAAAAGTTACCACATAGTAACTCAGTGCTGCTATTAAATTATCGTTTGAAACCCTTTCCGTTTCCCGTGGCACTGAGGACTGATTTTGTTCCACACTCTGCCTGCTATTAGTTAAGGCTGATAAGAAGTATGTATCATATCGACGCTGAACAACGAAAGGTAAACCGAAAGGTGTAAAGGGGGTTTCAGGCACTAGTCATTAAAAAACCTGATTCTACTGAGATTCGAACCCACGACCAAGCAGCAAATCAATCATACTTCGTTACATTTCTCATCACTTCGAACAAGCATGGAGCTAAACACTATCTTATAGTAAATCCCAGTGTTGTGAATTAGTAGTCATGCAAAACAACATTACAAAGAACAAACAATAAATTAAATGTTACAAGTATCTCCCAATAAATCATATAAACATAGACATACCTCATGGAGGCCAACTTGTACTGCATTAGATACTTGCTGAGAAACGCACTATCCGGATCTGTGTTGAGATTCGTGCCGTCGTCATCGTCGTCCGATGATCCGCTTTTCATTTCCAGCTGATTGTAGTACCGATCTACGGCTTTCTTTACCTCGTCGTCGGATTCGCTTATACGCTGTACCTCCATCACGGTGATGGCGGATGACGACATGTCGTCCACAGTGCCGCCACCACCAGCTAGAGACGCATTTTCACAGCTGTTGTCGGTCAGAAAGGCCACGCTGCTGCTGTTGTAGGAAAGAGTACAATGACAACATTATAATGGATGCTAATCAGTTTCAGATTTTTCTGGGGCGATTAGTATCGAACAAAAGTTGTGACGATCTTTTTAAAGTTTTACTGGATATTCTTGGTCACTCTCGACAACGATTGTCAACTATGGTAATTGCAACTATTTTTAGATTAAAGATTATCGTGTAACATAAGTTGAAGGCGGTTTTAGAGGCATCCAAAAAGCGCTAGTACCTTCAGAGTTGAACTGGCGTGTAAACAGATTCAAAATTCAATGTATAAAATTTTAGTTTGATTCAAACTAAGTGTTGACCTCAACTCCGAAGGCAATTTTGTGAACAAACGTGTTGTAGATGCCTGCGCATAAAAATAAACGAAAAACTAACAAAACACGCAAAAGCACATGAACACAAACATACAAGCACCCAAAAACTTTAGTCGCATAAATCATTCAGAAGTTTTAAAGTTTTGTAAGCGCAAACAAAAAACAGTAAAATAAATCACAATTCTAGATTATAATAAAAAGAATAAAATTTTAGTGTTTATTAGAAAAAAATACATTTAAAGCGTTTGTTAACGTTCATCGACGTTTCAATTTCAAATTTACATATGTTTCGAATATACTGTTAAAAACGTCGTACTGGCAGTGTGAAGTAACATAGTTAATTGGTTACACAAACACTTTTTAATAAGCGTACAATTCATTAGCCCAGGGTCAACTAATCACATCATGTCATGTTATGAAAACATATTCCAACAGAATATGAATTCGCTATATTAAACTAGTGTATAATTTCGATTCCGTTTTTACACCGATTCTGCAGTTAAAAACGAGCAGGCGAACGAAGCTGCACTACGCTGTCATTTTTTATATGGCATTTGTATTTGTTGTTGGAAAACTCTGTCCCTTTCCACTGCTACACGGGACAAAAAAAATAGTTCTGGTGTAGCCTGGAAAGCAAAAAACGAACGCAACAGTACAATAGTGCAGTAACAAAACCAAAAATTATCGAAAAAAAAGCAGAACTTGCAGCCATATCAACTCACCCAAATTCATCTGTTCCCTCGACTAAAATGTGTCCCGGCCAATGATCATCGATCGTAACAGAAATTGCTGATCCGGTCAGCTCTTCGTGGATAACCTCTTCCGACAGATCCACGGAATCGTCTACCACAGAACAAGAAAAATCCTGGGCAGACACGCCGGAGGCGTCGGCGCCGTTCATTCACGCTTTTGTTGATTTTACACCCTACTTAGAAACAACAAAACTGCTGACAATCAATTGTATTTGATTTCTCTCTCTATTGATTGCTAGTAATAATGCACTGCGTAAAGAATCGGCGAAATAATAGCACTTTGTTCACAATCCGCACAAAAGTTGTCCCAAGCGAATAAAGAAACCGCACCTCGCGGAATTCGTCGCAGAAAGATTAGTGATGGTGGACTGATCGGACTCAAAAGGCATCGGAGAGCAAGCAACGAGGAAGGATTGAATTCTACGTGAACATTTCGCGGGAGAACAAAAAGGACCACAACATGATGTCCGTCGTTTCATAATCAATCGAACGGTGAATGCGCTCGCGAGAGAACCGTCGGGATTAACACATTCTCTATTGTGAGAGTAGCGGTTTATTGTGTGAGTTTATCGCCACTTGCTTGCTGTCGGCTTTGTTTCCGCTTTTTGTTGATCGGCTAATGTGCTGCGCCTCGCTTCGAGATTGTGCTGTCAAACAATGCGTTTCGTGTGTTGTTTGTGGAACGATTCAAGCAGTTCGAAGGGGATAATGGGGTGAGTGTTGAAAAGACCACACGGGAGTGTTTAGATTGATTTGTAAATTGAAGACTAGATGATTGATATTATAGTATAAGACTTTCACTAAACGCGAAAATTTGTGACGACATACTGGTAAACATATAATATAATGCACAATATATTTTACTGTTAATTTTATCAACAATACATATGAACAGGCGAATTTATTTTTTGCACAATCATAACTACAATTACATTTCTTTTAATAAAATGAATTCACTTACTAGTAATTCGAAAAAATAGCAACTTGTTACCACCGATGTTAACGTAACTAATTAGGACTCGTGTTACTTAATATGAATTCTAATGCAATTACTGAGTGAGTCGAATTCATTTCGAATAAATTAAAAGATTCATTGTTTCATCGCCGCACATAGGAGTATTTGACCCAAAAAGTTGGCCAAAAGTCCGACATACAAAATACACGATTTCCATTATTTTTGATTAATTTCAGTTAAAACATACCCTTATGCTATCGTAGAACCCATTGATGTCTAATCACATAAACCAAACTGTTATATTTCAAAGTTATTCCACAGTAAATTGGTCAATTTGACTATACATGCTACTGCTCGGGTGGCGTATAAAATTGAAAAATTATGTCAAATAGTTTTTCTCTCTCACAGGACATAAACTACAAGATAAGTAAAATGTTTTGCAATATTTAAAACGTTGAATGCATAAAATAATCATGGATTATTTACGAAATAAGTGATTATGAAAACCAACCGCGAAAAATCCATAATATTGTGAAATTAATTTTATGATTTAGTAACCTTCCGGGCAAGTCCCGTCTAAGCTTTATTCATTTACAGAAAGGTCAAAGCCTTCTGAAAATATACAAAAAGAAAAATCTTCTTCCTGGTCCCTCTTTTTTATTTCATTGACATTTTATTAAATGAAGATTTATATGGAAATTTCTAAATCTTTGTTTTATATCATGTGTAAAAAGACACTAGAAAAATGGAGCAAGTGAATTTAAAGAAATATTTTATATATTGGGTGACGTTTTAAATGGATGTCACCTTTTTTGTGTTGATTACACGAAAACAACACGTTTTTGATGTAAATCTATCCAGTTACTACCAAAATAGAGCAACTAGGACTTTTGGCCAGCTTTTTGGCTCAAATACTCCTATGTGCGCTGTGTAACGGATTTCAATGAATAACAAAATTGATTGTGTTCTTATATACTTTTTGTTTCAAATACACGATGGAATAAAAGCATGAAATATGACGTTTTGAGGATCAAATAATTCATAGATTCTAAAACATTCGTACCCATAAAAATGCATATTAGTTCTCTATTCGAAACTGTTGTAGGTTACAACTGTGTATTGTATTGAAATATATAATTCGTATATTGTATATTTGCTAATTCACGAAACTTCACGAAATTTTATCAACCATATTCTGTTAACATATCAGAATGATTTTTCATACTCTAGCGAAGGCTTAAAACTTTTGCTACCAAAAAAGCAGGGAAGCAGAAGACATAAGAAACTTTTAATTCCAATGACTTGTGCAAAGCATCTACGCATTTATTTTTCGGTTACGAGAATTACTCGCTCTCACATACGCTGCAGAGTAACATTTGAGACCATATCGCTCGACTTGAGCAGCCAGTTATGATTTATTACCACGCAAAGTTTCTCAAATAAGAAAATGCTGTATGCGATGTTAAGGACGAAACCTTCTGCCGTATCCGACGAACATGAAAATTTGGCTAATAAAAATAGTAAAAATAAATAAAAGCGTTCTTTTTTCCCGAAAACCGCACGAGCATCGGTTTTATTTATGACACCTCTACACACCCTTATAGTTTCTTCCAGCACAAACTCCGCTTCGTTAGGATGTTGGTGCGCAAAAATTTACGACGACAAGAACGCAGTTTATGGCCTTTGTGTGATTTTGGTTGAAAAATTTTCTGAGCATACGGCGGCACATGGTTATTTGGTGCAGTTTTGCATTGCACGGTTCACTTCGAAGCTAGACAAAAGTTTATCGAAAGTGTTAGCCAGGGTTATTGGATGCCATAAAAAATCATAAACACACAAGCTTAACATTTTCATAAATATCTTGGAATGCCTAAAGAACAGTAGCGATGAGCAGCCCGTTGTGTAGAAGTCAATTGTTTAACCGTTTGCGAGATGGAACAATTTTAAAATTTTTTGAATCATCTTTTTCTGAATCAGATGATTATTTGTTTTTACTCTGTTTAACGCTAACTGTGGATTCACTATACGTGTTAAAACACTAGACAGCGCGCACAAAAAATTTTTGCATCCAAGCGTCTTTGATATATATGTATATATTGTCACTTCCAAGAGTTCGTCATCCTTGTTCCATCTGACCAACCGACTCAGCCTGACAGCGCAGTAATTTCCACAATGAGCTCAAGTAATTGCATCCTGCCTCGTTACCAATCGCGGTACAGTGAAAACTGAGCACCGACTTATGTCTTCCACTAGCCAGCACACCACCGGCCAAATGCAAGCTCAGCCGTTCGTCGAGAAATAAAAGGCATCCATTTCAATTTGCGACTGCTGCCAGCCAATGGAAGAAACTTGGAAAGCTAATTTGGTCAGTCCAATTAGAGCCGAGATTTATAGCACTTTCTCAGAGGTCATCCTCTGACTGCCAATCTCCGAATTTCTTCAAATGTGGTGGGAGATTTTTACTGCTTATGCGGCAAACCGTTTCTCCCGTTGGCCAGTGTGTCGTGTGCTGGACGAGTAAAATGTCACCGTTCAGCTTCAGCCGGATTGAAAGAATACACATAAAACTTTGTTAGCACTAATTTAATCAGCGAGGATGAGACAATTTAGCTTTTTATTCAATGTGCTCCAATTGCAATGGGTGGGAGCTAAAAATGACGCCAATTGACTGATTATTTGCAACGTCGCCGGCCAAAAAAGGACATCTTGGATAACGGTCTGTTTCGGAAACTGTTATTAGAGGATTACTATCAATAAGCCATATTGAAGAAAACTTCAATCATGGCTCAAAAAGAAACAAAAAGCGTTTTTTTTGAAATTAGGGGTTTTCGATTATCTCAAACTATTTGATTTTCAACATTCATTCGATGGTGAAGCAAAAGGTAGTAGAAAAAGAAAATAAGCAAAATTCGAAAAATAATACTAAAAATGTAATTAGAATTTTAGTGAAAGTGGTTTTAATTTGATCCTAATCTTTGAATGACAAAAAGTACCATTACCTATGTCTTACGCATGTCGTTGCATTTAAATCATTTACATGGCAGCAACCATGATAAGCTTAATCGGGACGTATTAGCATGAAACAATACCGGAAAACTTTGCCATAAACTTAAATTGACGGTACTGGTGGAAGTTTAGTTACCGTCTCAATTTGTTACAGGAAAAAAATTAAACGAAACTACACCTTGATACTGCCTGGTGCAGCTAAAAGTCAAAAACTTTAACAAGTTATAAATTTATCCCACAATGTGCGATTGCCGTCAAAACTTAACAGAGACGTGCACCATTTTCGGTGCACGATATCGGAGACAGGGTGTGAACGTCACAGGTTTTCATTTTGCTAAGAAAAGTACAGGAAACTTCATCTACCGGCGACGTTAGATGCTGGCATCATGAGTCCCCAGAATCACATAGCGTGAGAGGTAGAAAAAACGAACCCTATTTCGTTCCGGGCACCCACACGCTCCGCGTAAACGCCCACCGTTCGGTCATGCACGTGTGAGTCCATGGGTTCGTCCGGTCCTTTACGGCCGATATCTAACCGGAAGTCCTGCCATGCACAACCTCGCATCCGTTCTGAGTGTCCCGCTTCAGAGTGGCCTGTAGGAAAAATGCACTTCTCCCATGTTGCCAACCGAAGAAACGGCACGAAGGTGTTGAAGAACGGGCCCTCCATAATATTCAGCCGCTCACGTTGTTATACATTACGCTTCCTTCGGCACTGTGTAGAGTGGTTTTCTTATTCGCAATTGTTGGGGGAAAGTTTCGTTATGTTACGATCGCTGGGGGTTGCTTTGGTGGGGACTAAATATAAAGTAAAGAAAATCTTAAGAACATCTCAACACTACAAAAAATGAATTTGGTTATTATTGGTTATCTCAGATTGTTTTTAAAATAGGGTTTTTGGAAATTCAATTTGGTTACTTAAAACTCCTCACAACTCGTAAGAAGAAAGTTTTTTTAACAAAAACCAGAAAATATTTTGAAAAAAAATGTGCAAAATTACTTGGTTTAGTAAGGCCCAGAAAGCTTCAATTAATTCAAAGAGGGTGTTTCCACATACATAAGACATACGTAACACTGGCGTTTTTTCTGGTACACGTTGCCTCATAGTACTCCGTACCTCGTTCCGTCAAACTGCTCGATAAATAATGAACAAAATGAATTTTCTTTTTATCGGCTTTATCGAGCCCCAAAGAAAATCCCATACGGGACGAACCAATAATGATGTCACGCAAAATTTGGAAAAAATTTACTCCCCCCCTCCCCCTTGTCACAAGCTGTCACAACTTCCTTAATTACGTCACTTTTTTAAACCCCCCCCCCCTTCTTTGGTAATAATTGATTAAAAATCGAGAAATTTGTTGGGAATGCATTTTTTCTTAATAAGAACGATTTTACTGAAAAAAAAACTGAAACTAAAAGGAAGAGAAGATTATAGAAGATAACTAGAAAAGGCGTTTACTTTTTAGTCCAAGGATGCTGTTGATGGAGTCGCATATCGACGACATAGAAAGCCGAGACAGTAAGCGCAGCATCATTGCTGATTTTTGAAAGACCATCAATATTTAATTCCTCTTCTTCAATCATTTCGCAACCCAAATCTTCTCCACATGTTTCAATAGTCAAGCATTCTTATTTACGTTTTGTCACAATTTTTGTATTGATTGTATTGAGAGACACTAAACATTAATGAAATTGCGCTGTCATTCATAAACGAACATGCACGGTAAAACAGAATTAACAAACATTATGCGTTTTTAACGAGAAAAAAAATTGTCATTTATTTTATCCGTAGCAAAAAAGGGATCGTAGAACTGGATCAGAAAATGAATGATGCAAATATCACGAATAGTTCTGAGTTGAACTCTGTAGTTAGATATGTGACTTTTTTATTTTTTTTTTTTTGAGTTGAAATGTGACGTCACACTCAAGCTTAACAAACCCCCCCCCAACCCCATATGTCACAATAATCGAACCCCCCCCCACCCCCTAAACGCGTGACATCATTGACGGATGGTCCCTAAGGAACTGTCAAAAAGTTATTTACAAAATCAATGCAGCATTTCTCGAGTAGGAACGAGACAAATGCCGGGCTGCGCAGGTACACTGCCTTCAAAAACAACTCAAACAGTGATTTTATTCTGAGTGTGATACCATTCGAGTAGTTCATTTTGTACCAACTTTTTTGGAAGATTTTTTCCTGAGTGTTACGTATGTCTTATGCATGTGGTGTTTCTATGTTGTGCTATAAAAGTATACGTTAAAAATGTAAATTCATGCATTTCATCATTCATTCATTTCATGAAAAATCCGGAATAAAATTAGCCAGATGATTTAAGGAGCAGTGGCTGTCGCTACAATTCATAGAGATTTTCAGATTCAACTTTTACCGAATTATCCTTCTTTTTTACATCTTGTAGACTGCAGAAAGTTCAAAAAACTGTTTACTAAAAACTCAACTCTTTTCTTGCCGATAGACATCGTTACCGCGGAATTGATGAAACGATTAAAAGGTGTTTTTCTTTTTTTTTTTTGGAGTGAAAAAAGGTACATAGCAAGAGCCGTCATGCGTCCTGTTTTTCATGGCATTTAATTCTGTTGAATAGTTTACTTTCGAGGTCTTTTGTTTTTGAGTGAAAATTGTCTCATTGTTGAATAAAATTTTGAGAGCGTGTAAAAATGACAGTTTTCATTCTGAATTTTCGTTTCCCTAGCATCGTTGTTGATTTTGTGTTTCGTCTCAAAATTCTTAGCTGATTTTTTAAATATTTAAACGGAAGTGTCATTTTAGCGATGAACTGCACCCTGTTTCACGGGGGGACGTGATGATTGTGAGTCTAAAGGTCCAAACACAATGGATACGTTGCGGGTGCGTTTGCGGCAATTTGACAGTTAGCTCATACGCAAACGGATTCATTGTAGTGATGGGAAATATCGCCCAAAACGGACATCGATAACAATCGATAATTCCAGGGTTTTCATCGATATTATCGATAAGTATCGATAATTTGACAGCTAACGTTTGCGGTGAAAAAAATTTTTTCAGATGGCGATGAAAAAAAATACTATTTCAGATGGTGATGAAAAAAAACTATGCCAGATAATTGAGTTGGGTAAATTTCCCATGGAAGGTCATCATGTTAGCTTCCTCATAAAAAAATATTACGTCCTTGTGTGCAGCCTTCCGGCAGTGAACCGGAACATTCGCCATGGCGGACGAAAACATGCGTGTAGCCATGTTTTTAAGCTCTTTCTTCGTTTTTTTATTAATTCATCCTCCGTTTTCGCGACAAAATTGTTGGAATAGGTCTTGCGCTTCAAGTTTGTCCAGAAATTCTCGATGGGAAGCAGGTGGGGGACATTGGGCGGATTCGCCGACTTCGGTACCACATCGATATTCAGCCGCTCCATCTCCTCCAACGATCGCCGACGTCAAATCTGGCCAGAACACCGTGTCTTCGCGCTTATGGTGTTTCTTGATGAACGTCGCAACTTCTGTCAGGCACTTCGTACTATAAATTTTCCCGTTCACGGCCAGCCCGGAGCGAAAGAAGAGCAACTTTAACATCCCTTTCTCACTGATTGTCAGCCACAGCCGCACCTTCTTTGGGAACTTGGTCTGTGAAATAAACTTTACCTCGGTGCTTACTTCCTTCGTGGGGGAGGTAAAATACGAAGAGCCCTGCTAGTCGTTGCCATCCAGGGTGAGATAGGTCTAGTCGTCCAATACCACTGCCGCGTCGCGATTCGCCGGGAAAATCGACTTTACCATCTTATTCAACCGCTGTCGCTGCGTCATTGCCTGCAGCTCCGAGACCAGTGGACGGGACTGCCGCTTCCTGCATGTATGTCCATGTTCTCTAGATGCTTTTTCACTGTTTTAGAGCATACACCAACCTCTCGGCCAAGTGCGAGCCACTTTTCCCTCGGTCTTCCTCTTCAGCACCCTTTGAAGCTTCTTATCGCGCAGGGTCGTTGGTCGTCCGGAACCGGGCTTTCTTTCGATGCTCTGATCGTTGTCCAATAGTGTCAAGATGTTGTAGATGCCAGAACCGGCATACCCGGCGTCCACAAAGTGCCGCACGATGTCCGTTTTTGACGCGGCGGGGTACCGTTCTTTGAGCGCGCACACTTCTGAACGGAGTAGCTTGACTTTTTTCGCCATCACAGTTAGAGTTTGACTGATAGAGCTGTCAAATTTTTTTTGCTAACTCATGGGTTACTATGATTGATGATGCATGAGTAGTTTCGTCAGTGCGATTAAAGGTAAACCCATGAAAAATCGGCAATTTTTGTCCATTTTTTTTACCGCAAACGTTATTCGACAAATGCAATTTTGCTATATAAATTTGTTAAAAACAGAGACAGAGATGGCCCAAACAGAATGGATACGTTTGCGTTGCGTTGACGTCAATGTGACAGTAAATGTATGGGCTAACTGTCAAATTGCCGCAAACGCAGCCGCAACGTATCCATTGTGTTAAGGCCTTGAATGACAAATTTTACGATACTGCGAATGAAAATTCAAACAACCGGACGAGTTAAACAGTTTGTTTTGGAAAGTCTTCGGGTTTTACGCCGGGAGTGCTTTCTACGGAGTAGTTTCAAACCGAAGTTCATTTTGAAGGTTGTATAATTAGGGAAATAATTGAAGCAGGCAAAATTCTGTCAATTTTTAAATGGCCAAAACTTCACGAAAAATGAATCAATTCTGACAAAACAGGTTTCATTTTACTGGAAAACTGTCCTAGTTTCCTAGTATTACTTGAGAACTGGACGTGACCAAGGGTCACTGGAAATGTTTCGGATTTCCGGAGTGTGCGCCAAAGTGTACAGAGCGTTGCAAATCGAGCGAGAAGTAAAACCTTTCTTCTCCTTTCTGCTTGAGAACGAAACATATGTTACGCTTCTCGAGTCTTTTGTACACACGCTTTGGAGATACTCTTTCTTCTTCATGCATTCCCTTGAGTAGCAGCAAGCACGCACCGACACGAACAAACTCTTTCGTATTGCTACTCAGCTACCGTAAAAGAATACGTGAGTAGGAGTACTCGACTAGAATTGCTCGACTAGGAGTTCTTGAAAAACTGTGCTCGAAAACGAAAATGCTTTCTTCCCGGTTTAACCTCATGCACCGACAGTGGGGTAACGTGTATGGTATCGGACTGCTTCGGTAAGTTTTTTACAGCAGTCTAATGCAAACGGGCCGAAGCGAACCGCTGCCGAAGTAGTCCGATACCCTATCATTTTTTTTCCCTATGCAACCATCGCAAAGCATCTTGAAACAATTGTCTTCGGCTAGTAGTTCTGGCGAGTTGGGCAATAGGTACACACGAGTACACATGAGGAGAGTAGACGGGAGTGTGTGCATATGATCTCGGGAGTAAATGCGAGCAAGAAAGAAGTGAAATAGCTTGAATAGAGAAATCTCTACTGTGTGAAAGCGGCATCACCGAGAACCTCACATGAGGTGTTGCATGCCGCTTACGAGCGAGACTAACAACACTGAGTGTACATTTTTGCAACGCGTAGAACTTTTTCTGACATTCTGTTTCACTTAGGTTTATATGTTGTCAATAAATCAGAATTTATTTCGGGTTCATTGGTAGCCAAAGATTGAAAATTCGCCAAGGAATCACCGAGGTATTTATCAAGTATGGGTGTTGATTTTGGCGGTTTTTTCCCTGTTGGGTACTAATTTTCTTTTAGCTTGCAGCACTCTAGCAGAATTCAATCGAACATTGTGGGTGTGTAGGTCTTGTTAAACCAAGCAACTTTGCAAACTTGCGTTTGAAAATTTATTTGGATTAACATTTAAAAAGGTCAGATTATTTTCACGCGGATTTTCTCTAAAAGGTTATTTATGCAGATTTTCAAATTAACGTGGTTTTTTACGCGAATTTTTGAATTAAAGCAGTTTATCAAGCGGATTTCTGAATTAACATGGTTTTTTCACGAGGCATCCCCCGCGCAAGAAAACCTAACTGTATTTGAACCTTTTTCTTATGAATCAATATATCTTAGTAAAAATTATCTGAACTTTCCTTCAAAAATATAAAAAAATGAGTTTAAGATCCTACTCTGAGAAAAATTTAATTTTAAAAACAAAAAATGATTTTAGAAATTATCGGTGATCTCTGATTTTTTTAAATGAAGTATTTTAGATAGACAATTTAGCTGCCTAAAACGTTCTATGCGTTGCAAAAATGTACACATTGACACACACTCTTGAAATCCGAAACATTTTAGGTGTAGGTTGGTCACACCCAGAGTCTATGTTCATAACAAGAGTCCCGCAAAGATGAAACCAAAGGAACCAAATCAGTGTCAAACGAGGGTACCAATCGAGCAATGTAAATAAACAAGGTGATAATGTTAGGAGTGGATGGAAAGTGTTGTAATTGAGCGTAATAAAGAATATGTGTTTTTCCGAAGTTTCACTTACACATTTCAATCCAACATTAAACCTGTACACTGGTTCACTCAAATTTAACAAAACATTACCGGTGTAATCTTTCAAAACTGTGTACCTTGTGAAGAATTTCAAAAAATGATATTCGCTTATGCATGGTGAAAAACAGAACTGTATAGTTTTTGACAACAAACGGCATAGAAACTGTGTTGCCGAAACGATAGATTTTCTCTTCGCGCGACTCTATATACACATAGACTCTGGTCACACCAAGTTCCCAAGTAATACTAATATAATACTGTTTTCTAGTGAAATGAAACCAGTTATCAAAATTGATTCATTTTTTGTAAAGTTCTGGTCATTTAAAGTTCGAGAGAATTTTATTTATCTCAATTATTTTGTCTACCCCAGGATATTTTTTGGCGCAACAATTTCGTTGATTTGGATTTTTAGTGGAACTAAAAATTGTTTGTTGGGTAACAGATACTTTAAACTTAAACAGTTCCAAGCTAAACTAAACAATTACCAGAGAATTACCAATAGACTACCGCTATGAATGTCTATCATATTATGAGAGTTGGCAAGCCAAAGAAAATGCATTTTATTACAATTTCGTATCATTGCTTTTTATGAGATGGTGCAAAAAGTTTGGATATTTTTTTAAAGTTCTCCAGTACTAAGTTGTCGAATTCATCTGTTCTTAGGAAACTAAAATCTATAAATACCTTATTAGTTACCATTATTTCTCAGAAACTCAGTGACACCCGGGGCTAAAGGTTCGCCCGCACCACCCCCAACAATGCTAAATCTTGTCGAATAGCAGCACCCAACAAATACCTAGCGGCAGAAGCAACTCCTGGGGTAGGGTAGGTGAGGTCTCCTTCTTTTGAGTCTCCTCCAGTAACCAGCCGCACTGACTTTTGCTTACCCTTATAATATCGATAATTATCGCTAACGTCAAAAAATTAACGATAATATCGATGACCATCATTTATCGATATTATCGATAAGTATCGATAAGTTTCCCATCACTAATTCATTGTGCTTGGGGCTTAAATGGTGCATGCATGCCGATGGCTAATAGCGGTTTATTTTGTCTAAATTGAAACCGAAGTTTGAAGTCAACCACAAACCATTAGGTACATCTAAATATGATTTGGAAAAGCATATTCAAATCCGGAAACATTTTAAGAATGTTTTATCTGGTATTCACTTCCAAATCCAAGTGCGAATTCTAAATCCCTATAAAAAGTGGCCAATGAAAAAGCTTGTATGATTGCTATCGAGTTCTCGAAAAAGAATGAGATACAATTTGCAAGCAAAATATAAAATGTTTAGCGGAGACAACACTTATGCCTTGTTCAGACTACGCCGGATATCACCTGATATCGCCAGATGATATCGGATATCACCTCGAGCGTTCACATTGGAGTGAGCTGATATGAAATGACATTTGCTTTAGTGATTGAAAAAAGAAGAAAACAAAAACATGTCAAAGCTAAAACAAGACAACAAGAGCAATGGGATTAGGATAGAGATGTCAGTGGGTTGGCTCGCACCAACGCGAACTCTCATATGCAATTGTCAACATGTGCGGGATGAAAATAGCGAAAATATTTCCTTCCTTTTTTCTCGCTTGCAACGCGAAGTACGAAATTTGTAGAGATGCGTCAAATGTCTGTTGGTCGTGTTGCTAATTGCTTGAAATGTGGTTATTATTGGTTTTCGAACATGATATCCGCGATAGCATGTAGCCGAGGTGATATCCGTCGACAACTCGATTGTATGGGATATCAGGTAATATGGATGGTGATATGAGCTCGATAGCATGAATCGCCTGATATCAGGTGATATGCGGTGTAGTGTGAACGGGGTATTACACTAACTTTGGTGATATCAGCAGATGTGGTAAGAAAAATATTTTTAAGTTGTTAATATAAACATTTAATACCAACCTGGCTGGTGTAAGATGCTTTGCTCACGTTCTGCATAACGCAATCCACTGCGACCTTACATCAGATCAGATGGAGGGGGGGGGGGGGCTTTTGCATTGATTCACTGGTTTTTGATGTACACTGTTAGGACTGCAGAGCTTTGCGATTTTATAGACATAGCAACTGAACGGCGATGAAGTAGAGAACGAGGGCGGTGACGCAGTTGATTTAAATGCACGAGTAGAAGACAACAGGATATCAGCCGCTGATCTCCTGAAGGAGGAGAAGGAGATTGGCGAGCTTAGAATCAATAAAGCTGCTGGAGTTGACCAACTTCCCAGCGAGCTGTTTAAATACGGTGGAGAAACACTCATTAGAGCCGTGCACTGGACCACCGGAAAAGTACCGGAGATGTGGATGGAAGGTATTGGTGCTTATTACGGGAGTCACTTCACGGTGAAATATATTTCACTCTCACGCTCACTTCACTTTTTCAGACCTATTCCCGATTCCACCTCAAGTTAGGTGACAAAAATCACCTCCGTGGAGTGAGATTGACAGTGAAGTGAAATTGAGAATAGGACAAGTGAAATGAGATTGTTTCCCAGCTCAAAAATGTCTAAGTCCCAGAAAGTCGTTTTTTCCCGTTTTTTTAGATAACACCAGATCTTGACGTGTTCTGCATTTCTAAGACATTCGGCATAAAAAAAATGTTTTTTTCGGTATCGAATATTTCCTGAACTAGTTTGCATTTTTTTCATCAGGCAAAAAAATGAAAAATTGACCGCTTTAAGGCACGGATCAAACTCTGATTCGCTTCGTTACTGAAGAATAAATCCAATATTTACCATTAGATCACAAATCAATCAACTTTAAGACTTACGGCAGCTTCGTGGAATCATTTCACCGTTCAAAATGGTCGTGAAATAATTCCACGCGAAACGTCGCTTTTTCCGTTCTCACTTCACTGATATGACACTCATAATAACCCAGATTCCACGGCAGATGTCACTTCGCGACGTTTTTCTCACTTACGTGAGTCCCGTAATAGGGTTTTGTTCACTTCACTCTGATTTCACCGTGAAGTGACTCCCGTAATAAGCACCATTGTGTGTCCCATCTACAAAAAGGGCGACAAGATGAAGTGCTGCATTTAACGGGCAATCACTCTGCTGAACACCGCCTACAATGTACTCTCCCGAATACTCTGCCGTCGCCCAATAACCATTTGCGAAGCAGTTCGTGGAACAGAAATTCGCGGTTTGGCTGGCTATGTAGAAACTCCACGAACATAACGTTCCAACGCATCATCACGACTACGGATACACGAACAAACTAACGCGATTGGTCGAAGCGAGGATGGATCGAATGATGAGTGCAGTTCGAGTATAGGGGCATACTTAAACCCCTTCGAAATTCGAAGAGGCTTAAGGCAAGATGAAGGTTTCTAGTGTCTACATTCTAATATTGCTTTGGAAGGTGTGATCAGAAGAGCGGGGATAACAACACGAGTAATACGATATTACAAAAGTCGGTTCAACTGTTTGGATTCTATGGCGATATCTACATTGTGGCTCGAATCAGATGTTGGATACTTTGTGGAGATAATGCTAACCTTCCAGTGAAAGTTGGGCTCACTGGCAACTACGCTTCTATCGAGCAAAATTAGCCACCACACTAAGTTGACCATCAACAGGGCACTGATCAGACAGTTATTCCTCTACAGCCATGAGACATTTCCATCTAAATTTTATTGTGTTTACGTCGTTGAAAGCCCTCAGATAAGCGTTAAGTGGATTGTTCTGGCCGTACGTAGTTCTATGTGTGGAAACGGCAAATAAAGGAGATCTTCTCAGTTGTCGTGGAGGAACATAGAGAGGAATTTCCAGAAGTAATTGAGGCAGTCGTTGTTCCCGTCGAGTTTGTCGATGATAAACATTATCTGTAATCTTTGTCGTCTTGTTCCTAAGGTTTCCAATTTGATTAGTGCACAGCGATCTGGATATTTTGGAAGATGAAGCGGGTCTTGCCAAGGTAAATTGAGTAATGCGAACCTCATGAACAGCCTCTGTATTCGTTCAATTTTGATAACGAGCGAGGCATGAATCGGATCCCAAATGGGAGCAGCGTATTCTAGAAGGCAACGAACAAGGGTGCAGTACAGTCTTCAGAGTATAGATTTCCGTGAAATGCTAAGCGTATCGTTGGATGAATCCAAGAAGAGCATATGCTTTTGATGCTATTAGTACAACGTGGTTGTTGAATCTTAGTTTGGATTCTAGTCAACGTCACTCCTAGATCAGTGATGGAGGAGACAGGTTCCAACGGGGATGATTTTAGGGTGTACTAGTGATTGACTGTGATATAGCGACAAGTGATTAAGATTATTTTGCATTTCTTGCCATTGATGCTCATTCCATTTTCCTCACAACATTGAATGAGAATGTCTATATCGCGTTGGAGAGCCAGAAAATCAAGAAAGGAAGTGATACTCCTTTACATCTTCAGGTCATCTGCCAACAACTGCTTGAAAGATGATATACGAGGACACAAGTCGCTTATGAACAATACGAAAATCAGTGGCCTAAGGACGCTGCCTTGTGGGACGCCCGACGTGATTGAAAGAGATTCCTAACAAGTTGAGTGTATCTTCACAAAAGCGCAGGCATGGGGGAAACACAACACACCAAAGCGCGTGTGGCCCATCTGCTAACAAACACACCACGCAGGGCATTTCGTATTACCCTTCGTCGCGAGCTCAAGACAAAACACTGGAGAGCCATTCGTAAACACGCCAACCGAGGGTTTTTAACTGCGGCACATGAGGCAACCGAGGGCTTGCAGTTTCGGGGAACACACAAGCATCAGTCGCCACGAATAGATTGACAATGGAATAATAATGGATAGTTGGATGTTAGCCGTCGCATACAACCACCTGCAATATTTTTTTCGTATGTACTTTTGAAAAAATGAAGCGTTTGAGAAAACACATGTAGGCATGCGGGCTCCCGAGGGCTCACGAAGTTGAGATCACTCGGGCCTGTGTTTGCCGAATCTTTCGAAGGGCTGTTTTATCTAGAGCACTGCGGGTTTTTCGTTTTGTATACGCACTGGAGGGCAATCTAAATACCTTCCGTAGCATCGCTTGAAACACACCCGCGGTGGTGTGGTGGGTTTAGACATGCCTGCAAAAGCGTATCAATTGGTTAAGTAAGAACCAAGAAGACCTAACACTCTTAGTTTGTCGCAGGCACGAAGGTGTCGTACCGTGTCGAACGCACTTGCAAAATCAATGTAGATGGAATCAATCTGATTGAGTAGTTCAATCTCTCGGAATAACGTAATTTTGTATCACATCAAGTTCGTGGTTGTGGATCGACGCTGAACAAATGTGTGTTCCAACTCCGATATCAAGGGTCAAACAGCATCATACAGTGCTCCATGAATCAGCGTTTCGAAGGTCTTACTGATGCAGCATAGAAGTGAATCCCTCGGTAATTCTCGATATTGTTACGATAAGCGGACCTATAGATAGGTGTAATAGATGAAGTTTTCCGAAGGTTAGGAACAGTCTTCACCAACAAAGAATGATTGAATATGTAAGAAATCGGAAGCGAAAGCGAGCACGCGCGGTGTTACAAAAAGAGCGGAGGGATGCCATCTGGTCCAGGGCTCTTAGTAGCATCGAGATTGGCTAATGCATTTAAACGTCGTCCGGTTTGAAGTTCAGCAGAGAGAAATTCGCGTCATGTTCCGCGTTACTAGTAACTCTTTGTGCCACAGGAAATTAGCAAACAGATTTGTCACCTCGATGAGAGAGTTTGCGGTTGTATTATCTAGAGAAATCGTAGCAAGAATCGCATGAATTTTCAGAACATCTATTTATAATCTTTGAAGCTAGTTGCAAGTAGCGAGCTGCACTGACTTTCGATTGAACGAAGAGAGCTTCGGCTATCCTTGGATTTGGAAATGAAGTATTGCTTAAGGGTCTTGCGGAGTTTATTACGGAGAGTACGAAGTTCAACCTTCCACCAAGGCTTCCACTCAGTGCCGGTGGAGGGAGATCGGCGGAGACGGACATGGTCGCAAAAGATTTCATTGAGTTTTGTAGAATTATTGAGTAATGACATCCACTGAATCGCCGTTCATTAGCTAATTCAAGTCTACTCTGCTGAGAAGGTCGTTCAAGAAAATAAAATCACTGTTCTTGAAGTTCAAAACAGCAGGGGCATGCTGACAGTCGGGTATGCGTGATTCGACGTTGATTTTTAAAATGAATGGTTTATGGTGAACATCGATATTGAGTAAGGGAACAGATGGTTTTATGAGATTTGCAAGCATTTTTTCCAAGAGAAATTACTTTTGCTCAGTTAATGCATTCGAAGGCAGATATCCATTGATATCCTCGTCAAAGTTCCATGGCAAATCGGGTAAATTTTAATTGCCCAGTGTCGAGATGATGTCTTCGTTCGTAGACATCTCAACGATGTTCCGTACAGCTGTGGTATGCAACTTGTACACCTCTGGACTAGCCGTAGGCCGAATGTAGATTCCAGAGATGGACAAAAGGCGACCCTTCAGTCTAACCTGGACAACAACCTGCTCAAGCATGTCACAATCATGCAACGGAATCAGGGTACTGTGGTGATGTGATTTGACTGCTATGAGTGTACCGCCTCCTCTGGATAGATGACCTGAAGCCTCATTGCGGTCACATCGGAAGATTTGATATTCCTGGGAGAGCTCGCAGTCCGGAATATCCGGCCGAAGCCATGTTCCAGTCAAAACCAGAGCGTCGTAGTCGCAAATGGAGAGACATGACTATTTGAAGGTTGTGTGTTTTTGTACTTAGGCCGTAGACATGGACTATGCTTGTGGAGCACCAACGCTCTCTTGCGGTTTTCGAGCTTAAGGTGTGGCGTATCATCTTCAGTGGAATGCAGATGGATAACGGAACGCGGAGAAGGTAAAAGAATCATTTAGGAGTTGCCCTCTATCGTCCACACCGCTAAAATTGGCAGGTTGCACTGGGCTGGGCTTGTCGTAAAGATGTCGGACGACATCTTGGTAGAGATGGTCCTTCAAACCAATCCATCAGAGATGAGACGATCAGCGGGTATGGTGGATGGATTAGTTGGAAGACGACCTACAGACCATACATAAACTGAGGAGCTGACGATCTGCAGCTTTGGCCCGAATTGAAAAAATAAATGCTTATATCTTTTTTAAAGACTTGTTTATGGTCAACATTACACAATTCACTTTTAGACAGCATAAATATTGAATAAATCTTTCTGAAGTTCACATGAATACTTTTGAATCATTTAAGCAATTTTCTGGCTGTCAAACAGTAAATTGTGTAATAGAGAATTATGAAAGCAAAGCAAAGCCTTGGTGCTATATACCGATTCGAAACTCGACCTTCTGATAATTATACACAGACTTCGCAGCCCACTGTTTTAGTGTACAGGACAAACGCGGGGCTAGCGCTACGATTCTACTCTGGATCGATCCCATACAAATGACAAGCGTCAAATCAAACAGCGCACTTCATCCAATAAAGGTGGAAGTTTGCTATGAAAGTGCTGGTAATTACATCGCTGCGAAGACAGAGTGTGTGTATGTGGTAGTCCAGCCGAGGCGTACGGCTCGCATTCGCATCGCCAGCACACACACTAGCATGCTTCAGTTCCACTTTTACTCAAAAGACTGCGCTGCCAAAACTGTCGATCAATCTCAGGCAGAGTTCCCAGTCTTCTTGATATGGTGTTTTTGCTAACATTCTCTTCCGAGCCGAAACTCGAACCTACGACGACTGGCTTGTTAGGCCAGCATCGTACCTCGAAACCATCTGGGAGTCATAGAGAGTTATGAACATCAGGGTATTAGAAAACCTGCGTAGAGTACGAGTACAGAAATACGCTATCTAGAATTCAAGTTTTATAAAATTATATTAGAAAAGAAAGCATAAGTAGGTATGTCGTTGATGTGCTTTAGTAAATGTTGTGATAATATTCCTTTATTTTACCATTGTATTAGCATTGGACGAAATCATGACACTAGTCACAGAGTTTCAAACTCAATGATATGAATAATCTCAAAGTAACACTCAAATACAGTGATCGTGTCAGTCTTTCACAAATTGAAGGAATGCACGTGTTCAGTAGAGCTACTAAGGTTTAAAAAGCTCATCTACAGCAAACTACACGCATACCTAAACACGCCAACAAATGGAGGGTCGAGTTGACAAAATATTACCATCTTTGTATTTAGTCATTGCCGGTGCCCGCTCCGGTGGTAAACACCACCATGCAGACCGGGCGCCAGCCGCAACGCCAACTTACTCACTAGCAGCGAGAAGCACAGACGGAGAAAAGCTAAAAGTTTCCTTGCACAAGATAAGAAAATGGGTCTTTGTTGGATATTTTTCTTGTCGGTTTTCTCCTCACGTCTTAGAACGGTCCATCGAAGGAAAGAGGGTAGGCTCCTCTCTCAGCAACCGTGCTTTCCACCTTCTGTATTGCTGAATTGGTTGGGAAAACTTGCAAAGGATGCCATCGTCATATTCGCTGATTTTTTTTGTAACTTCCCATTTTTCCTTGTCCGCAGAAAGTACCACATCAAGAATCTCAAAAACGGAAAAACGAGGGCGAAATGTAAAGCTTTTTAGAAGGGTTGAAACCGTGACCGAGACAGGAAAATACAATCATTTATCCTGATGATTAATAGTTTAATTAGAATAATTTACACTTCTTTCCTTGTGCCAATTGTTTTCCATTCCTTGGCCAGACAGGAAGAAACCACACCACAGGAGTAGCAATGCTTGCTCGTGGTCGTTTCTTGGAATGAAGCTCGGTTCTCGATTGCTTTTGGTGCCAAGGTGTCGGAAGTTGAAAGTTTGCAGCTTTCAAGCCCTTAAATTCGGTTGGTAATTGGAGTTGGTAGGAAAGTTTGCTAAGACCGAGTGATGAATTGTGGCAACAAAACCCTGTCGAGAAAAACGTCCGGGCTTGTAATGAATGAGAGTTAGGAAATAATTAACTTTGGTTGGAAAAAAATTTAATTATTTGATAACTAATACAGTTTGAAGCAACGGAATGAATTTAACAGCGAGGAATTACCAGCTAATTCTAAGCTGAAATGTAAAATATCCTCCATTGACACTAAATATTCAAACGATACTATAAACGCAAATTAGAAATGCATGTCTCGGTTGCGTGCTACTTGGCTCTGTTACAATTTGCTATTTTATCCTGCAACCAGTCAGCACCACACTGTCTAGCATCACCAATAATCTCACACTCAAGAGGATTTATCTGTTTTTTTCCTTCTTTGCTCTAATATATTGATTCGTCCCATACAATCATGGAGATATCGTGCAAAAGTAGAAAATTCTGTCATAAGGTGTTTTCAATAATCTCACAGCGGGACACTGGTAGATCTGCTTCGGATTAACTCCGTTGCACCTTTCTCGAGCAGATTGGAAGGATATTTTCCCTCTATTTACACCACCTTCGGACCTACCCCCGTGGCTTCGAAACATCAGGAATGTCACCCGGAGGCGCAACGTCAGCCAACCAGTTGGTGGCACTCCCGCGGCGCGAATGATATTATGATCCGAGGTGGAGTGCAAAATCCGTGTTGCGCATGGATGGGCTGATGAAAATGCGAAATGATGCCACCAGTTAATCATTTTCCGCGCGCACCTTTCCTCCGCACGCTGTGAGAGCGTCAATTTCCTATGTGACGCGGTTCATTTGAACACGCCGGGCTCGACAGGCGAAATTGAAAGGAAATGAACACATCAAAGAAAGTAATTTTCATAAATATTTTAATCCTTTCATTTATGTACCGATTTGGGATTTGCTTAATATCCTATCATTGGTCTCGTCCCCCTCAGCTTTAAGGTTTGGAATTTGGCTTGGTTCGGCTATAGATGAACTCAATCGTGCACATAACAGCCGCTGTGGCGTTCTGCCAAAGGGAGGAGGTTTTGATTCGTTCGTCCTTTTCACCTCATTAAGGATTATCGGATTTGTACCGAAGGGATGGAACTGTTTTGTCGCACTCTCACGTGTATCTATGTGTTCAGATAGAAACTTAGAGATGGAAAAGTCTTGCGAAAAGCAATTGACATCAACAACATAAAGGTTAATTGATTGCTGGGAGGCGAATGAGGAAAAGTGCTGCCGATTGTGGAAAATTATGATGCATTAGAGAATAATGAAAAAGAGAGAGAAAAAATACACGAAAGCTACCATTGAGCTGCTAATTCGTAACTCGGCATTCAACAAGATATTCAAAAAAAAAATACATTTTAAGCAGGTATTACACGAAGCAAATATTTGCTATTTTTGGTACGGATTTTATTTTGTGCAAATAAAAATCGTACCAAAAATAGCAAATATTCGCTTCGTCTAATACCTGCTTTAGTCTACTTTTTCAACAAGTGTGTTGCATTTTTTCTACCCAAGAACAATCATTGAGGAAATATGAGTAAATTTTGAGATACATCATTTTTACTAGAGCATTTCAAAACTTTTCAATTTTCATCATTCAATAATATTTATTTAAAAGTGGCTATTATCTTACTAGCCCATAGAAATGATTTTTACGATTTTGGGGTTATTCAGGAATTAAAAAAATCACAGGAAGGTTGTGTGCAAAGCCACGACCGCAAGGTTGAAGTAGAATATTTTTACAAGAAAGATAACCCGGCTGCTTGCGTGTCAGTCATTTTTCCTAGTAAATAAATGTTGACCGCTCATTGGCAGTATTGAAAATTCTGTGCAAACGAAGTTGAAGTACTACTCAATTTCAGTTTGCACATATAAATACGACCTCACTGAACAGGAAAAGTACAAACTCTTTGCGGCGCAAACAAGTTTCAACAGTCAGAGTATATGTACATGTGAATTCAAATTAAGATAATTAACTTTTGGTTAAAGCTCAGAACAAGAAAATATTAAATCTTCAATTCATTTGTTTGGTTGTCCTAAAAATGGTTCGACTTCTCCTACCTCTAGTAGAAGGCCCTTCGCCAGCGTCCCAACCAGAGGTTGGACACGTGTTACTTCTGGCTGCTTTCAAATTGACCTCCGTACTGGTACTTGGCTTCTTCGATGCACTTCCCCCATGCTGGTCCTTCGCGCGTTTCCGAGCATCACGCTTGTATTTGGCGTTCATATATTTAGACATAGCACTGAATACACTTCCGATGGATTTCTCAATAAATGCAATAAATGCACTCGTAGTCTCTTACCCGAGAATAATAAAACACTTCCAAGAAATGTTGCACTCACTAGTAAAAAGACAATTTCCACGTGTTGTAACGTGCTGGAGCACGAAATCTATGTCTGTGATAGGGAACCTTCACGTTCACGAGGCATGACTGGAGAAACGCGTCTAATAATGCGGTAAAATTTTTAATGTCTTTTTGTGCAAATTATTGTACTCAGACAAAAACCTGTTTTGAATTGGATGAATTTTTAGTGAATAAACGTTAACCGTTTGTTATTCAAAGTTGGTCATGCTGATCGCAGCCTTTGCGCTGCCCCTACAGTGGGGGGATTAGTAAATAAAGTAAAAATTGGACAACTACAACAGAATTCGATTGCATCCCCCGCACAGAATGTCTGCTTGTGTTGATGCCAGAAAATTATTAACCTTCAATTATTTTTTTATTTGCCTTGAAAAACGCATGTTGCGGTTCAAAATCGGTTGCTAATTACAACCTTTGAGCTGCCCTAACATTGGGGGAATTAAGATACACGGACAACATGCACTGTGGAAGCTATTTCACATTCAGTAAATTAGACGGGTGCGACAAATTTAAATTGCTAGGATGCAACACAGAATACTTGCTTGCGTTGACAAAAATTATTAACTTTCAATGACTTGTTTATTTGCCTTCAAAAAGGCATTTTGATTTCCAAAATTGGATTTCCTGATGGCAATCTTCATGCTGCCCCAACACGGGGGGAATAATGGCTGTCTGGCGACACACGCTGAGAAAAACCGCGCTGCTCCTGAGACGTGGTGACCAACCACAGGGCTAGTGCTGCTGCTAAGGAAGGACGACTGCTGTTGTCGCTGTTCAGAACTATTATGAGCGGCTCCGGCTGAAACAGGCTCTTATATAGGCCAAATAGCATGTTTTCAATTGCAAGGTATATAATCCTGTCGACCTTGCTTGGGAAGCAAGCATATAACGACCAATCAGAGGTCGAATTTTTCGTTTTGACAAGGCTTGACTATTTTCAATAGTACAATAGTGTGAATAATAAGATTACAATTATCTTATTTTGGGAAGAATCTTAGACGATTTTCCAATCTATTGCTGCAAGAACGAAGGAAATCCATCGAATACTAACCGATTTATTAGCATTTGAAATTGGACATATTTTTCACTTTATCCGGTTTTAGATTTTCATTTCACATCCCTATGTAGCCGAACTTCCTGAGAGAAGTATTCTACTTCAAAAATCTTACCTTTTTGCTTCAGTATTGCCAGTTTTTCTCCGTTCAATCTAGCCTTAGGTCTTCGCCATAATGGTAAGATTTAAAATGTTTTCAGAAGTATCTCTTTCGATTACTAGTATTCGATCCATGTATACTGCAATTCCTTCTAGTATAGATTCCATGCTTATTAGAATGACTTCTAGTTCAGCAAAGAGCTCCACGTTCAACTAATATCATCTCGCAAAAAAATAACATGCGAAGCAACAACTTGATTATTTTTCAACATTCAAGGTTCAAAAATAATCAAATTGTTGTTTCGTATGTTGTTTTTCATATCATTTTTCAAAACACTGGTCAACACAGGTGCACTCCAAAAGCTCAAACTGAAAAAAAATGAAAGATTATAGCTACTTAACCATTCCTGTGAATTTTGGTGTCCCTAGCCACTAACTTTTTTCAGAGGCTTAAATGAGTTTTCTCGTAAACATAACGTTGAAGCGACGATTACGGCGAGCAATTACTATGCGAACTCTCACGTAAGTTGACGCGTTTTAGGAATAAAACAATATCAAAAAAAAAGAGTGGCGAAAGTGCAATAACAGAAACGAAGAGATAAAAAAAACCACAACTTTCAATTGAAAAGTTCAATGTTTGGGAATAAAATTAAAAAAAAAATAATACAAGGTATACAGCCCTAGGGTCTGTATGAAATGGTGACGTAAGATTAAACAATATTTCATAGAAATTATTGGTTGAAGATTACAGAGTTAATTGTATTAATTTAAACTTGAAGAAGAGAACTTGACTTTCAAACCCTTGGTAAAAGTTTCAGAATAGTGTAATCTAATACAATTTTTAGAAGTATTTTTTTAATACTACATTTTTAGGAATAATCATATTCCAATGATGTCTCATGACTTTGATAGTGATTTAATCATAATGAATGAAGCAAATAATCATAAAGCAAATGATGACAAACATTTTAAAGGGGGAGGCTAGAAGTATAAAATTCCGTCACTTACCACGGTTACAAACCGTGCTTACCTCCTTTCCGTCACAGTCGTTAGAGATGCAGAGGAAAACTCGGTATCTAGCACCAACGAATGTAACACTTCTTTCTATGTTTTCCTAACTATGAAATATGCGGTCGTTCAAGCTAAAGTAATCAAGCATCAAGCAGAACATACTTTTTAGCTGTAATAATGTGAATAAGTCCGATACAAAGCTCAAATTATTTTTATGTCCAAGGTTATTAAAATTAGCTAAGGAGAGAGGTTTGTTTGTCTAATTCATTTAGACTTGGAAATTGCTGAATGTATCGGCATGAAATCTTGTTTTTGGGGCCAAAAGGTGATTAGGATAGTTAGAAATCCCCCCCCCCCTTCTGGAGGGGAGGGCTCCAATACAAATTAAACATAAATTTGGTGTCGTACACAAATTATGTAATGCATGAAGGGGGGAAAGGGGTAGAGTCTGCGTTACTTATTAATACATAGAGGGAAGTATAACGTATATTTGTATACGACGCTTTTCTGCACAACCTGAGAATTAATCAAGCAACTGGAACCAAAGTTGACATGTGGAGGTTTTTTGGAACAAGAAATATTTCGATGTTGATTCGAAGCCCCACTATTTCTGGAAGGAAGGGCACACAAATTGCTATGAAACACAAATTTCTGCACAACTCGAGAACTAATCAAGCAATTCGAACAAAATTTACCATGTGGAGATTTTCAAGGGGTAGAAATATTTCATGGTGGTTTGACACCCCTCCCTGCTCTGGAAAGACCTGCGACCAAGCATGGAAATTTTCACTCACTAGCAATATTCCATGCAAACGTGTTCTCTGATTCATCATGTATCGTCCAATTATTTTCACACGCGTACAAGTTTCCATAGAAACGTTGATTGTTTTTCGCTTCTTAGTGTTCCGAATACCATAAAAAGAGGCTGAATGATTCAAATACGATAATATTTATTGTATCCAAGCTCACTTACATTCAACAGTATCGCGAGAATCTTTTAGAGATTATCGCCAGTGATACAAAATTATGAATCCAAATTAACGTTAGATTGCGTTCAACTGTTTGCTCACCGGAGCAAATAAGTATCATCAATGCTTACGGAAATTGTAGCATGGGGCATATCACTTAAAGCATCTAGAAGTCAATGTACACTAAAGTCTTCTTCAAGTGTGGAATACGCAGCGCGTAAAAAAACCGCGTAAATCCCGAAATCCGCTCAAACATTTACTGAAGGTTTTTTATCATTTCTGCTAATACTTTCGAAAAAGAAACAATAGCAGTGTTGTTTCCACCTGCGAATCAGGCTGAATATTGAGGAAAAATATAAGGAGGTTAGGCCAAATACGTAAAATTCAGTAATTGGAAAAGGAAACTTATCGGACATCTAAATAAATGATTTGATAACGTGATAAAAAAAAACAACTTTTCTGAAAAATCCGCGTGAAGCAACCGCGTAAATTCTGAAATCCACGTAAAAACCAAGTAGAATCCGAAATCCGCATAAAAAACCTTGTGAAAAAGACCTTAGTGTATCAAATCCAAAGGGCAAATTCTAGGACGAAGATGTTCTCATTTCCAAAAAAAATCATTTCAAACGATTTGTTTTTAAGTTTTAACGTTTCCAATATCCGATTCGTCAAACATTTGCAGACTATTAACAAAACGCAAGGTCAATCTTTGGAAGTAGGTAGTATATGGAATCTATTTAGAACGTTTAAAATTAATCAGATGAAAAAAAAAACGGGACGAAATTTGCCAGGTCAGCTAGCAATAATTCCAATAACGGCTTAATTTTTTTCTTTTCGTTTCAATTTTTAACAATTCTGAAGGAGGAGTGACATGAAAATAAAAAATAAAAATGTAAATAGATCTGTACCGGCTTGACTGAATTGAAAATCGTACAAAAGTTGTGTTCAAATTAAGAATTCAATTAAAAAAAGTTCATCTTCGTGATCAACCATTAATCTATTAGATTGTTCTACAGAAAGTTCGGCTTCCGTCTCTATCTTGGAATTCAAAAAGGCTCGAATAATGTTTTACCGTTTCAGGCTGTTTTCCAGGAACCGGAAGTTAGCAACTTGAATTTCGAAATGGCACTGGGGTCTACTTTCGGACTTTATCTCTATCAGATGGTATTTGGCCATCTTCAATTTCAAAACGGCGTCTTGGAACGATCTATTTGGCAGTCTACAGTCCAATAAAACTCAGAAACGAATGGAACAGCTTCGATGAGGCCAATGACATAGTACATTTAACCACGTAGAGTTTAGAATATAAAAAAAATATTTCACTCAATTCAGATCTGTGATGAAAAAATTGGAGTATTGGTAGTGTCTTAATGTTAAGCGGTTTAAGTGGTTGTTCGCTATTGAACGTCAAATTTCAATATTTTCTAAGATAGTAAGTTTTGGTGTAGATGAGGTGGTAGATGAATTTTTCGGTATTGATGTGACCTAGTCGGTTTTAAGTGTCGAGAGAATTAATGAAAAGCAAAGCAAAGCCTTGGTGCTACATTCCGTATCGGAACTCGACCTTCTGTTTAGTATACACAGACTTCGCAGCCAACTGTTAAGTGTACAGGACAATTGCGGGGCTAGCGCTACGATCCTACTGACACTAACAGTTTCTCCCGAGCCGAGACTCGAACCTACGACGACTGGCTTGTTAGGCCAGCATCGTACCTCGAGACCAGCTGGGAGAGAACTAATATATGTGCTGAAATAAAAATAGGAGCAACTATACTAGAGTAGATGAGCCAGTAATAGTGGGTGTATCAGTAAGAGTGGTATACCAGCATTTAGCGTTATGAAGGCATTTTCCGGGATAATTATATATTATCAGATAATTTTTATTGATTCTATGGAAATATGTCTACGATTTGGTGAACTATATTGGTTTGAAATCTTATTTGAACACTTTGTATTTATTAGGGTATCGAACGTCTTCGTCAGTGGTTTTCTTCGGCAGTTTTTCTGCAGCAATCTCATGCAAAAGAGGGCCGAAGAAAACCACTGACGAAGACGTTCGATACCCTAATTCATTCAAGAGTGAAAAAAACAGCAAGTTTCTCACGAAATTTGTAACACAACAGTGAAATTTCGTAGCTTAAAATATCAATGTAAACACGGTTTCTGTGGCAACAGTCTTTGTAGAACTGTTCTTAACTATTTTTCTTACCATAAACAATCGAAAAAATCACAAATAATCATCAAAATACTTAATAAATTAAAACTCCACTATAGGAACAATTTCAGTACCCCTGTTCCAGTAATAGTGGTAATGCTGATTTTCTCTGATTTGGACTATTTAAACAATTGTTACATGACCTGTTTGTTTTTCTTTTGTATTTCCATTATAACATTCGAATTTTTTGATTCATACAAGCGCTCGTAGAGTGTCCCTTGATTTGAAGAACAAAATTGAGGAGACACAAAGATCAAAAGTAGAGTTGGGTAAAACTACCGGAAAAGATCCTTCTAGCATTGCGAAGCATCATCTGGAGCAAAAGAAGTAGTTTTTTTTCATCTCACAACTTTTTTACCATTAAACTCAAAACGAATAATTATCACAGCTCATGCTAGACAATTGCCCACGGTGACAGAGGTTTGGAATGCTACCTTAGAGCATAAGAACAACTAAATCGTGATTAATTTGCTGCAACCTAAGAAAAAATCAACTACCACTATTACTGGCACAGTTTCCACTATCATAGGAACATTGCCTCTATAACTGGAACATAAGATTGGTGTACAATTATTAGTTTTTAATACTTACTTTGTTAAAAACATAAACAAACTGTAATTGTACATGACAGTTCATGATATTTTCTATCACACCAAAGAGAAATGGGTTTGATATATGCGATATGAATATTGATATTCTCGTTTTTAAAAAACACTGGTGCTTAGACCCTCCATTACTGGACCATCTACCCTATATACGATAATATTAAGAAGAAGTCATGAAATCATTACTGCCGTTCCAAGCATAGTTATCCCAGCGTGCATGAGTTTTGTGTAGAACATGGGACAACTATGCTCGGAACGGCAGATTAGTAGCTTGAAAAAAAAAACTGTTGTACACTGGAAACTTTTCGATTTTGTTCATCGTGATAATTAACTTTATCCAGTTTTTTTTGGTGTTAAAGAATGGGATTGTTACATTGGTCATTCATATAAATTTACGCTCGTTGCTCGAAAATGACGAATAACTTACAAAAAGGCGTATTATTTCAAAACACCACAATTCGGAAACCTAATTTAAAATTTTCTCAAAAACGGATGCATTTAGAAAGTTAGTCACCAACAACCTTATAAGAAGGTGTTTTTACGCCAGGGATGCGTAGGTACCTCGTAAAAAGCCGCGTTAATTCGAAAATCAGCATGAGAAAACCTCGATAAACTTCCGCTTATAGAAACCGCGTGAAAAACCATAATTCTAGAGAAACATTTCAAAAGGTCCTATCTGCTTTGATCGATTTTTTGATCGATCACTTTCATTCAATCACCACAACTTAATAACACCTTTTAAGACACGTTTTTTGCACAGGTTGATAGCGGAGGGATCACTCTAGCCTTCTGAACGAAAACCACGCTTGGGAGAGTTACTAAAGTTGAGCCATTACCAAAATGAAAAGACGCTCCGGGAAAACAATAAAAGCAGAAAGGACCTTTTGAAATATTTAGCTATAATTGTACTTTTAAAATAATCTTGCATCCTTGTAATTTTATTAGTCTGGAAAATTTAGAAAAAAAAATTCTGAAAAAAAATCTTTAGAACTTAACCTTTAGATAATTTTTGCCTTTCTCTTAGAAAGGTAAAGCAATCACTTGCAAAACCGAAGATATGAAAGTGCTCCAAAGGGTGTGTGTGTGTGTGTGTGTGTGTATGTATGTGTATGTGTGTGTGTATGTGTGTGTATGTGTGTGTGTGTGTGGGTGGGTGTGGGTGTGTATGTGTGTGCGTGTTTGTGTGTGTGTGTGTGTGTGTGTGTGTGTGTGTGTGTGGTTGTGTGTGGGTGTGTGGGTGTGTGGGTGTGTGTGGGTGTGTGTGTATATGTGTGTGTGTGTATGTGGGTGTGTGTGGGTGTGTGTGTGGGTGTGTGTATGTGGGTGTGGGTGTGAGTGTGTGTGTGTTTCATTCAACTTTATTGTAATCGGATTGTTACTTTGGAGGTTATGTATCAAAATGTAAAAACCACGAAACATCGTTATCTCAGAAACTACGCAACCGATTTGAACAAAATTGGTTTTAAATGAACGGGCTACCTGCGGTTCAGCCATCACTGAGAAACATTAGTTAGATTAAACAGTCCCAGAACACGTTCCTTTCCATAACTTCTGAACCACATGCTCAATCTTTATAAAATTCAATAGTTAAGTGTTTTTTTTTGTAGCCCGCTCATTCAAAACTAATTGCGTTAAAATCGGTGGTGTTTTTGAGCTAATGATGCACGAGATTTTTACTTTTTGATACATAACCTAAAAACGAAAAATCCGGTTTTCCGAATGAAATTGATTTTGGTCTTATGGGGCAACTAGACCTTGCATTTGAGAATGATTTTGTGAAAATCGGTTCAACCATCTCTGAGAAAATCTAGTGAGATTGAAAAGTTGCACATACACACACATACAGAAAATGCTCAGCGCTTCGAACTGAGTCGAGTGATATGTGACATTCAGCCCTCTTGACTACTTTTATACCTTTGGTTTTGCCAGTGATTTCTATACCTTTCCAGGAGAAAGGCAAAAATAGCTTGATTTGTCTTATTGTCAAAATATATAATTGAAAGATATTCTGATAAAATTTCAAGAACTTCAACTTTTTTTTTTTAATATAAAATTTAGAGTTCAGTTTCTAATTTTTTGATTTTAAATTGAATATAACTTTAAAACGAATATATTCAAGAGATTATTCATTTCGGTTTAAAATAACTGCTAAAATTATATTGCATCATTAGAATATAATTATTCGTAAAAATGTTGGAATCGAAAAAATGCTGTTAAACTTAGCCTTCAAGAAATACTTGTCTTTTATTTCTTCATCCTGACTTTATATCAAAAGTTTTGTTATAACATCTGGGTAATTTATTTCAAAAACATAAGAAAAATATTTTTTTCAATTTAAATTTGGTGTTGATTTAAGAATATTTGTTTTTAAATGTCTTTTACGGTTTATGATATTACGAGGCATCATCAGTTCCATGCAATTCACTCTCAGACAGTTTTCATATACAACTTAAGAATTCTGAGCTACAAGATACTTGACTCCCTGATCACTTAACGTGCGGCCCTGCCAGTGACCCGGTTTAGCATTGGTATTGAACGATTATTGCATTAAAATTATAGAAAGGAGAAGAGTTATTTCAACTTTCAATCTTTTTTTAAAATTCGACGGATTCTTTTCTACAAAGAACTTTCTACTGATTTCAAATTTAGAGTTATTTCACGGTTCCACAGTTTAGCAAAAAGTTTAAACTCTAAATTTGTAGTCGAAATACCCAGGGGGAATATAAGTTGTATGTTTGTATATCATTTTGATTCGAGCAAACCTTCAATTCCTCCAGACTGAATGAGATCAACAGTTATTCATGTGATGTCATGTCAATTACGATTTAATTTATTTTTCAATAGCCTCTATGAAGTTCCTCATTGATTTTCCGCATGATTATAGTTTTTGATTGTTGACTGATCCTGGAAAAGTCATCGATTAGTCCCCTAGGAATCCTGATTTCCCAACTGCATTAGCAGGTTTGTAATCAACTAATGAAGGCAGGAGTTTTGCAAAAGATTTGCATCACCTCAAAATAGTTCCCTACTCTCTACTTTGGCAGGAGAAGTTGCGACTTGGGGACGGTGGGGGAACAGAATCTCAATCAGTACAGTGTAAGTACAGTGGTAGCAGACATGGAACCTGCGATACGACGGGCTGCGAAGCGAAATTAAATACCACTACGGAGGTTATTCGATTCCGGGACCCGCGCGCCGAAACAAGGGGGCGTTACACGTCAATCAAGCATGCATTGTGTAGTCATCGCGTTGCATGACGTCCTGCGTCCGGAACGTCGTCGTAGGTTCATACGCTGTTGCAATAAACCAGTAACGGTTGGGTGGCTGGTTGGTACAACTTCGCAGCCGCAACAGGCTAGGAGACGAGGAGCATCGGAATAATTATAATCATACAGACCGCGCGACCGAACCGTTCCTGCCTTTAAGGGCCCTATTTTACAATCTTAGGGTGGGCTACCACTAGGTATCTGGGTGAATTTTAATTATTCTGAATGTTTGGGTACCAATTGGAAATAAATTGCTTATATATAATGCAGGAGGCAGGGTTGAAACATAAAAATCATCCACCAATTCGATATCCCATGTTAGAGCTACCTATCGAAATATAGATAAGCATCTTAAATTCTAGAAATTAACGGATCCTTCAACTGTGATCATTTTAGTCAAACCGATACACAAAAGAGCACCTTACCAAACCGCATTGCGAGAGCCCCATTGTAAAAGTGTAGCAAATCCCAAACATTGGTCGTGTAATCCGCAATTGTGCCCATTCAGGGAAACTCACAACAGAAATTAACTTTAAATTCATCAATGAACGTTTCATAGTGAGGTATATATTGATATCATGCATTGGTCCATCGTTGCAGGACGCAAACAATAGTTTGTCCTCGCCATTCACAATCTTAAAGGTGCCTGCCTGCTTCTTGAATCTCAAATTGCATTCCCCGAAAAGGACCAACTATTCTTTTTGATTCGTCGTGGCAGTATTCAAAAATTATCGATTTCACAATCGGCATGGGCATTCAACGCACGTAGAATAGGAAGAAAGGATCATATGATTTGCCAGCTCCTGCCAGTACCGGTGCGGATTTCTTCGGTGCAACGACGGCCGCAGTATCCGAGCTGGAAAATCGATAAGGTGATCAATTTTTTTACTTGTTGTATCCTGCACGGTTCTAGGAATATGAGACGTGCGAACTAAAAAAGGCATGAAATTAGTTTCAAAAGATCGGTTATCGTTGGAATAATAGATATTTTGTGAACTGAAGATGGAAGAAGTATAAAACTGAACGAAGGAAAACATTGAAACGGTTCTCATTCTAGTCGGTGAGGTTTTAGCTTTTGGTTTCTAACTAAATTAATATTATTATGTTTTTATTTTATTCAGTCGTTTGTGTTTTAAGTTTACCTCTTCTCTGTGCACTCTCAAAAAAGGTGGAATGTAGTGTTCATAGCGCAAGAGTTTTTTTTTATTATGTACTCGTAGAGACTTGACATGCTTAAATCTTAGGAATTCTTTTTTTTTCTTTTTATTTTCAACAAGAATTAACCATCCCCTGAAAACAGGCTGCTCCAGATATCAATTTATCGAGAAGCAGCAAAAAAATAATGAATGGCGGATTTTACCTCACAGTATCCGCCGCACAAGCAATGCAGCAGACTTGACAGGGGAGAGGTAAATCAGTAAATACCTAGGATGAGGCAAAAAAGGAAGAAAACTGGCAAGATTTTATGAATAAGATTTCTTTTTCCTATTCGTTTTCGGTTGCCGCTTTCGTCCCTCTGGAGTGCAATTATTTGAAACCTAATATTTCCAGGAATAGGTTTCCCATTGTGCAAGGACATCGAATGGTGCGTCGTGTGTCCCACTTTAAGGTTTCCGAATGTACTGTGATCAGTTAACAAACACTGGAACTGGGATGAAATGTGTATTTCTTTGTGTAATCTTATTGCTTTTGGTTTTGCTCTGTAATCTCCTAACTTCAAACATTTTTCGAGAAGCCATTCGAGTTGCAGTAAGTGATTGAAATATTTATTTTAATTACAATATTATTTGCTAATTTCCTTTATCCTTTGTTATTTACTATGCTCGCGTAACACAATTACATGACGATTACAAGGATTAATATAATAAATTCTATCTATATTCAAAATGCCTTTTATCACTGTTCCACTGTTCCTGCTTGAATTAATGCTTCAAAGTTGAATATAAAAATGTCATTACATTCAATTTTCATAACATTACATTTTCTGAATGGTACGATGCAAGTTTAACATGCTTCATAATTTGGATGACACTATAATTTTATGAAAAAGAAACTATGGAGCAAAGCTTAAGTGCTACATTTCGCTTTTGAAAGTTAAGCTTCTGTTTATTAGACACTGTCTTCACAGTACACTGGATTTTATGGCTCTTCCAACTGGGTTTCGAACAAATGATAACTAGTTTGATAAATTAGCATCGCACTTAGAGGCTCATTTTTTTCACAAGCCCATAGCCCATTCAACAAGTACATTTTTGAGCAACTTCACATGACAAACTTAAAGTCCTCAAGTAGTACTACAATTTTTACGAAGAGAGTATTACTCGTACTCAAATACCGGAGCTGGGAAAGAATACTCATAACTACCAACACGTATCTCACAACTCATAACTCACAGTTCACAACTTCCAATACACTTTCTGTAGTTAGCTTAGTTTTGAAAGCGTTATTTTTATGATTTTAATTTCGTTAAAACGTTGGTGAAGTTGAAACTGCCTTGTGTCAAGATTTTATTTAATTAATTTGTTAATTATTTGTAGTCACATTTTGCATCTTGATAAAAAGGACGTGTTATCGAAAGCTCCCTCAATATCAAGAAAAGCGCAGACGGCTGTCTCTCAATATATTAGTACCTTCTCGATGTTCGTCACTAGGCAATGCAAAGCGGTTTCAGTAGACTTGCCTTGTTGATAAGCATATTGATGCTTATACAAGGGTGACTCCTTCAGAAACTCGCTGCGGATATAACTTGAAAGGCCTTGGGGAATGTATTGCATTTTTAGCCCGGCACCTTAACCACCTTAACGTTCCGCCAGATGGCTGAGATATGTACCAGAGTAAAGCTGGCTCGAAAAAGGCTGATGAGATCAGACGGACATGATGATTCCTTCTGTTTTGCGCAGAAAAATTGGTAGAATGCAATTTGGTCATGGAGAATTCATGGACTCAAAAAAGCTAAGTGCCCAGTTAATAGAAGTCTCCGTGAATAGTCGACGAGCGAGCCCTGCGGAGTCGAGCCGGGAAAGTGAATGTGCATAAGAACATCCAGTGTTTCTCTGGCTGTGACAGTCATACTTACATAATCCTTTTTCAATTGCCCAAGACCATTGGTATAATCTTTGGACATCGCTTTTTGCAGTCGCGTTGTCTCGAGCAGAGTTTGAATGTCTTCACAAAATCGAATACTTAATGCGATGCCCAGTTCAGCTGGAGTTCTAACATTTTTGTAACAGCATGTTCTCGAGTTAATCTGACGTGTCTATGGTCTGGTAAACTGGGATAATCAGAGACATGCCGACCTTCGCAGTGCGTGCCTCCGTGCAAGACGGAGGATGCAGCGTGCGCGAAACGAAGATGAGAGGACAGAGCGCCGCGCAGCATTCATTTCGGCAGGATCGATGCTAAAGAGTGCGATAAAGGCCAGCAAGAGGGCCTGCTTCGATAGGCTATGGGCGAGTGCCAATACAAATCCGTGGGGTGACGCCTACAGGATCGTAATGACCAAGACTAAAGGCGCGCTGGCGCCTGCTTCGATCACCAGCGATGCTGGAGCGTATCATCGAGGGACCCTTTCGCGCCACGAGCCAAGTCCTTGGCCTCCGGCGGTCGAGTCTCACGTGCGACGTTCCAGTATCTCAGACATAGACCAGGGATGGTCGGCCAACCTGCCGAGCATCCAATCCGTGAGCGACGACAGCCGTGTCGAGGTAGAGGAGGAGGCAAGGGTTACGAATGAGGAACTCATCGTGATCGCCAAATCCCTAAAGGTGAGCAAGGCACCGGGACCGGATGGTATCCCTAACCTGGCGATCAGGCTGGCGATAAAAACGGCCTCCGGGCTGTTCAGGGCAGTCATGCAGAGGTACCTGGATGACTGTCTCTTTCCGGACAGGTGAAAGCGGCAGAAACTGGTCTTATTGCCGAAGGCTGGGAAACCGCCAGGGGACCCATCGGCATATAGGCCTATCTGCCTGCTGGACACCGCGGGCAAGGTGCTTGAGAGGATCATCCTCAACAGACTTGTGAGGTACACGGAGGGTGTACACGGTCTGGCAAGTAACCAGTTCAGCTTCCGGAAGCGCAGGTCCACGCTGGATGCAATTTCTTCCGTCATCAAGACGGCGGAGGTAGCAATCCAGCGCAAGAGAAGGGGAATACGCTACTGCGCAATCATCACGCTCGACGTGAAGAATGCGTTCAATAGTGCCTGTTGGGACTCCATAGCGCTCGCACTCAGGAGCATCCATATACCGGTGTCGCTGTACAAAATTCTGGAAAATTATTTCCAGAATCGAGTACTTGTTTACGACACGGAGGAGGGTCAGAAGTGCGTCCCAATTACCGCAGGAGTTCCGCAAGGTTCTAACCTGGGCCCAGTGTTGAGGAATGTCATGTATGACGGAGTGTTGAAACTCAAGTTCCCTGTAGGGGTTGTGATCGTCGGCTTTGCAGACGACATAACGCTGGAGGTTTACGGCGAGTCTATCAAGCAGGTCGAGTTGACGGCCGCGCACTGTATACGCAAGGTCGAGGACTGGATGCGCTCCAGGAAACTGGAGCTCGCGCATCATAAGACGGAGGTCACG
Organism: Wyeomyia smithii; assembly: GCF_029784165.1. Taxonomy (NCBI): domain Eukaryota; kingdom Metazoa; phylum Arthropoda; class Insecta; order Diptera; family Culicidae; genus Wyeomyia; species Wyeomyia smithii. The sequence goes on from NC_073696.1 coordinate 113,197,539, forward strand.
GTTGTGAACAACCGTAAATCGGAGCAACAGGCGGTGGTCAGAGTCGGAGACTGCACCATCACCTCGAAGCGATCCCTGAAGCTCTTGGGGGTTATGGTGGACGACAAGCTCACGTTCGGGAGTCACGTCGACTATGCCTGTAAGAGGGCCTCATCGGCTATTGCAGCACTATCTCAGCACGTATCGTACGGTGTCATACGATGCAATCTGTGTCTTGTCCGGCATGATGCCTATCAGAATCGCCATCAAGGAGGACAGAGAGTGTTTCGACCAACGTGACACAAGGGGCATACGAGGTACCAGAAGGTCATTCTCGATGCTCCGCTGGCAGCGGGAATGGTTCAACTCCACAAAGGGCAGATGGACGCACCGACTCATACCGGAGATAACCGGCTGGGTCGGGAGACGACATGGTGAAGTGAACTTCCACCTGACACAAATCCTGTCAGGCTATGGTTGTTTCAGGCAATATCTGCACAGGTTCGGACACGCGGGGTCCCACATGTGTCCCGAGTGCGTGGAGGAGGAGGAGACTGCTGAGCATGTCTTTTTCGTATGCCCCCGTTTCGTAAGAGCGAGGAGCGACATGATGGCTGTGAGCGGGCCTGGCGCTACTCCGGACAATCTTAATAGTAACTAACAAAAGTTAAGTACAAAAAACTAACTTTTCAAGTAACTTTTACATGAAATACTCTGTAACTCTGTTCCCAATGAAGATAGAAATTTTGTTTGTTCAACAAAGTTTCATATTTTTATACGTTCTAAAACTTTGCCGAATAAACCATTTCTCTATCTCCTAACACAAAAAAGTTAGTATTTTTGATATATGAAAACCTACAGTGACATATGCTCGCCGTACTCTAAAATGGGTGGATTGGGACAAATGGAACCCAAAGAAGTTTATAGTACTTCAGCTTAACTTCAAGGAAAAGTATTGACATCATGATTCCACTAGCCCCTTTTTAACCTATACGTTCTTGAAGTTATCGAAAAAATAAGCTAAGATATGATATAACTTTGTAAGGAAAAGTCCTGGAGATATATGGTCTTCGGCAAAAATGTGTGTTTTGTATGCTCTAACAGTTCCTCCGAACTACACTTTCGTGTAAAATGCAACTAACAAAAGTTAAGTACAAAAAACTAACTTTTAAATAAGTTCCATGTAGTGTACTTTATAACTTTGTACCGAAAAGAGATAGGATTTTCATTTGTTCAACAAAGTTTCATATTTTTGAATTTTCTACAACTTTGCTGAATAAACTATTCTTCTATCTCTTAACACAAAAAAGTAAATTTTTTTATTTTAAGTATAGTAAACTTTCCATATTTTTTGACAATTTGCAATTATGCGGGTTATTCATACAAACAATTGCTCCGAAGACACTATTAAGCTAGGATGAAGTTGAAAGGCGCTATGGAAATAAGTTCCACTTTTTGCCTTATTGGACCACTGCACACACAGTGGGGAATCGCTGGCCATCAGCCAAAAAAAATTTTTTTCGTTAGCTGTTTCATAATATTTTTCCTTTATTGCTATAACATTCAAGTGTCTAAATCCAAAATTTGGGCGCAATATCATGAAATCTGAATTTTTTATGACTTTTCAAAGCATGGCGAACTGACGTTTTTTGACATTTTTTTGAAAAAAAGTGCATTACTTTCAAACGCTCTGTAGCTTCAATGATAGCTTGGATTTTTTTGATGTCAAAGGAAAAGTTGTTGTAAATATTGTGCAAAACAAACCCTTTTCATAAGATATTGTGAAATTTTGTCATAGCAGGCCTTACACTAAAAAAATTTAAAAAAAACGTGATATTTTGTAGAAAAGTAGCTTAAAAGTTTAGTTGCCGCAGTTTGCCACGGTTGTGACTACATTCAAAATTTAGGTAAAAACGTAAGCTTTCAAATGCATACTGTCCGCTGCTGTGCAAAACTGCGCAAATTGTCACTTTAGTAAAGAAAGTGATAGCAGATTTTTTTAGTTTTTATTTTCGAAGTTGAAATTATATCCAGGATTAATTTTAATCATAACCATGATACCTCGCCAATGAAGATTTATGTTATCGTACTCAATCCGTAAGGATAAATTATAAATTTGGGTAAAAATCACAAAATTTATCAATGAAAAGTTATAAAATAAGTGTAAAACAAGAAAACAGTAAACAAATTTTTATGAAATTTTTATTATGTCAAACTTTATCAGTTTCTGCAAATTTAAAACAATATTAGAAAAAAAAGCCCTTTTCAATTTATGATCATGAAATTCGCTAAACTGATTGAAGTGTCAAATACTAGCAGCAAATTCATACCATCAAACTCCGGCTAACAATAGCCCGTTTGAAGATTGCTTGTGCTTCGCACTCGTTTGCATACAAAAATAAAGCACATATTTTGCTTTATGAGAAAAAAACAAAGAACAGTCGTCGCCCTCCGCATCTTTTCGTATTCATTTTGAACGTTGTGTCATTCCAGTGTTTTGGTTTTCAAATTCATAAATTCGTTGAATTTTATAATGGAGCCTTTAACTTCAGTGGCATCACCTAATTTAATGTTTAGTAAGTTGTCAATTCATGGTGTTATACATGTATTTAAATGTCCTCTTTCAACCATAGAAACCGGATTAGGAAGATAACATATATATGAAACAATGAAATATCGAAAATTACTAGAAGAAATGAAAATTGCAGCGTAAAACATTTTTCCTGCTGATAAGTAAAATGAACTTCAAATTTTCTGGAAACAATTCAACACGAGATTTAAGCGATCACAGCAGAAGATGATGATGCTGATGATGATTTTTTCAATTTGTAACTAGTTTGTATTACTTATGTTGTTTTAGTTTATTTAAAAAAAAAAAAAAAAAAAAATATATATATATATATATATATATATAATATATATATATATATATATATATATATATATATATATATATATATACATATATATATATATATATATATATATATATATATATATATATATATATATATATATATATATATATATATATATATATATATACATATATACATATATATATATATATATATATATATATATATATATATATATATATATATATATATATATATATATATATATATATATATATATATATATATATATTTAGGCAAAATTTGTTTAGTTCGAGGGGTCGTCCATAAATAACGTATTTTTTTTAATGGGGAGGTCGCCCGGTGGCACTACTTGTGGTTAAAGATCATATAATTCTATAAAAAAGAAAAAATGTGGCAAAAATATTAAAAATTGAATTTCGTGCTTTATGGACGGCCCCAAATAAAAAATTGATGCAAATTCGTGTTCAGCGCCCCAAAATTATGTAAATACCAAGTTTTTGTCGCATTTATCGACACTTTTTTAGCTTGGCCAGCCTTTGTATGGAGTCGCCCCACTGTGCACTGTGCAGTGGTAGCTAATTACCAGTCTTCAGGTAGTTAGCTAGGAAGTTATAAGAGTAAAGAGGGTGCATCACGCACAAAAGCCACTCCCCGACGTAATACTTAACGGTCGTTCCGGGTAGACCAGGGCTGGAGACTGGAGGGGTTTTAGTGGGTCGGGACAGGGATTAGTAGGTGCCTGGGGGAGTGTAACTACCCCAGCATCTGTCCCCTAGTCTCATCCCCACACCCTGAGTTCTCTTCTCAGGTGTCTGTTTGCAGATTTCCCCGCCACCTTTTAAAAAAAAAAGAGACATGCCAGTTTTTGACTTTTTCCGTTATCGAGGTGCTAGAGTGAGATGTAAAACCTTTTGTCTAGTAGCATTACTCAAAGTTGGCTCGTTCCCTACATTGCATACATTAACATTGTCAGAAGCAAGGTATTTAAGCAGGTACTCACCTCGTTTGTTGACATCTGAACTGCCCCAACAGTATGGTGCGCGTTGGCATCGCAGCCGACGATGAGTGGCTTGTTGTTGCTTCGGCAGTCCCGCACACGCGCTGTAACTTCGGATGGCGGTATGTCGTTCACGCCCCCGAGAAGTAAGCGGAGGCAACGACCATCTCTTGGGTGCCGTTAGTCCTTGGGACTTCCACCGCAATAACAACCAAATCCCGTTGGATGAACAGAAATGGGAACAAATTTAAAATTTCTGTTAAACAGAATTGCAGTTCTAGGATATGACTGTTGCTTGTAATAAATCAACTTACCGTTTGCGTTGGTTATGCCAAGGTTCCTGGTTTCCTGGACCCATGGTTCCTGAATCAGTGCTACGGATAGATGATCTTTGGTAAATCTCCTGCAAAGGACACTAGAGGCGCCGTTTGCGTGATGGAGGTTCACCTGATCTAGTTGGTTCTTCAGATCTAGTTGAGTTCCGATTGTCGGAAGGCTGTTATCAGCTTTGATGCTGTGTTGGGCTGACCGCGTACCCTCAGCAACAGGCTCCTTTTTTGATTTTTTGACGAATGCTTTTTCACTTTCGCGGGAGTGCATCGTGCAGGTGATAGCGATGCACTCCAAGAGGAAGTCTCCGAGCGTACCTTTCCTGCCTTAGCACCAGAGCCTTCCGCGCCTGTGTTCCTGCCAACCTGCCGCATATGTGCTTTGTCGCTCTTGTAGTTCAGCAGGACGCTCTGTACCGCCATTAGGTTAGCAGACTGTTGGTCCAGCTCCACCATCGGCTCAACAGTCTTTCCCGTAGCGTTACGTTAACATACTCGCCATGCACGTGTGGAGAAACCATTGTTCTGGTTTTGGAGTAGACGGAGAATTCTCTCATTTGTGGTTTCCACACTGTTCTGAAAGTACTCTAAGAATCTTCAGGTCTTTGGCAGATCGTTCGTGTACAAGACACGAAGGTGTCCTCCTTCCCACGATTTGAGAGAAGTCGCCGTAGTCCCCAGCCATCTAACAGTGTCGTCATCGGCTCCACCAAGTTGTAGGATACCCTTTTTAAGCTTTGGCCTGATGGCAGGTGATTCCTGGTCCGCAATGCTGTCCAGGATGACGTCGCGAACATTTTTTTAACTGTTCAGGGGTAAGTAAGGAGACTGAATAGTCGATCGATGGGATTGACATACTTGTGGCCTTCAGCATCTCCCTATAAGTTACCCCTGTCGTTTATCGCGGTGCACAAGGCTCCCGGAGCTTTTTACTGCTCGGGCTCTTAGCGCTCGCGTTTGGCGACGCTGTCTCAGTCGACCGATGTCGCTCGGCTGCGAGCTGACCTGAGCGGTCAGTCTAGTCGACTGCTGAACATACTAAGCTAGCAGCCCCCTCGCGTGAGTGGCCTTGGCGTAGCAGTCTCTACAGGTGCCACCGTTGCGATTGGGAGATCCATCTCCTCGGTTCTGCCTGTTGCGTGCGACCTTGTAGGGCTGCACACCATGGCGCTCGTTCACTTCATTTGTTTCAGCAGAGTAAGGTTGCCAGGGCCGTGGTTTGAAATTGATTGTTTTTGTGTATTGGAGTTTTTTTTTTTTGATCCCACAATTTTGCCTCGAAAAAGGGGGCCATCTGCGTGTTACGGTAGCCTAACGCAGAAGGCTAGAATACTGTGGAAAGGCGCTAGGTATTCCGAAGGCTTCATTAGCGGCTGGGAATTTGTTAAACCCCTCCCCTACCCCATTCATCTATCGGCACGGGACGCATTACACCTTAGCTTATAGGTTTAACCATTAGATTAGATTTTTTTTTGTATGAGCCATAGTTAAGAGCTGTTACAAGCATCCTCCTTTCCATCCAGAAGCTTTGGAGCCTCTGCTTCAGTTCTCTACAACATGCTGTTAACTCGTTCTCAGGTTAATGCTCTAGAAGTAACACTCTTTTCGTTGTTGCGGTTTGATTATTGTTACGGAACATCTGCTCCAGCTAATCGAGCGGGGGCCTAGTGTGGTTGGTAACGTCTCCGCAAACCTCGCTTGACGCCTGGGTTCGAATCCCACCGCCGACATAGGTGTCGATGGTTGTGAGGTGGCGTGATCCACTCACAACCAACCCAACTGGTCTAGATTCAATCCTAGCCGACACCGGGAGGTTTTCTGAGGCGAAAAATCTCTGGGATCACGCCTTCCATCGCATGAGGAAGTAAAGCCGTTGGCGCCGGTCCATTAATAAACGGGTCGTGAGTTAGGGTCCTGGGTGTGGAGTCGCCTCCCCGAGCGTCGGTGATTGGCCACAACAGTGGTGGAACTAGACCGACGGAAAATAAGCGAGAATATATATAAAAAAAAAATAACTGGCTCCAGCTAATTCAACTGTAAAATATTGGTTTGCTCGTTTTCTGAAAAAAAAAAATCGTGAAATCATGACCCCAAGGTAAAATTTAGGCAACTGGTTATTCATGAATGGTTACACATGGAAAAACTGTGCACGCGATTGGCGGTTACTTAACAATCAAACAAAAATTCAACGGAGATTCTGGCATTGATTGCGACCACATATGGTGGAAAAAGCACTCTTTCCTCATCACAATATTCCCGCCCATTCTGCCGACTCTACAACCGATTATTTGAAACAATTGCGCTAAGAACTGGTTTTTTACATTCCGTGTTCACTAGATTTATTGCCGTTACGATGAAAAAGTTCGTCTTTTGAGGCTATCTACGAATAAAGCCATTTTTCGATGTATTTAGATAAGCAGAGCTGCTGATCAGCCAAACTAAGTACTATCGAACTAAACAAGCTCGATAGTACTTGATTTAACTGATTGAAGAGTGAGGTAAAACTTCCAATTTAAGTGTTGCTATGTAAGTTTTAGCGACTTTGGCAGTATGAGGCCGAGCGTTGTCATGCAGCAAAATCATTTATTCTTACCTTTGTTCGTATTGTGGTCGTTTTTCGACTCGTTTCAATCGCATCAAGTGGAGTCTATGCCGCTCTCCAGTGATGATTTCGCTCGGTTTCAACAGCTCATGATAAATAACATCGTCGTGGTCCCACCAAAACACAGCATAACCTTCGCAGCGTGTATATTCGGTTGAGCCGACGACGTAGAAGCTTGACCGGGCAGTCCTCATGATTTTCTTCTCTTTGGATTGTTGTTTTGAAATTTATTCTGCGATGAAGAAAACTATTGTGAAAGCAGTTGTTCCTACCTAAAAATGAATAGATTAACAAAATATAGACTAATGAAATTTAAAAAGAAATCTCTATGAAGAATCAACGAACTATTTGCCGTACTTAAGATATGCGAAATTGATATTTCAAGAGTGGAAACTAAACTAACGAAAAGTTTTGAATTTTCGAATAGTGCAACGTGAAATCAAGGGTGTTTTTTGGATCTAGCTCGACCTGTTTACGATCTACTCTAGTGAGAAGATACAAATACAGTTTACGTATCTCGTGTTTTATTTTAGTTTAAACATACATATGCTAATAATTGGTCCAACTTATCAAATCACAGTCTCATATCACATAAAGTTGCTCAAACTCACCTTGTCAACACATATAAAACCTTCGCCGAAGGACCAATCCAACCGGAGTTCACTGAAATCACGTCGAGCCTGCCTGAAATTTCGTTCAGGTTATGTACCTTACGATTCAGCTACTGCTGCTGCTACGGTGTCCAAACATATCCCACTCGTAACCAACCGGTACGGCTGCTCGACAGGGACCCGATTCGACAAAGAGAGCATCCGATTTGCTCAGCCCGCGCGCAAACAGGAAGGATAAGGGCTATTTTCCCGCCAGTGTGCAGCAGCACTCGGGATGAGAAGTAATCCGTTTATCGTAGTTCGAACACGGATGGACTTAATTTTCAATCATCGCACCAGACTCACACCAAATTCACCGAAATGCGCCACGGCTTACGATGCAGCACACGCTGTAATGGATTAACGCCGACAGTAGGCAAAGCGTGATCCGTCGTGCATTCGTTTGCCAAGCTGCATACCGTTCGAATTGATAACTCTATAACGAACTTAGAATTATTTCTGGGAAGAAAATAATTCAGACATATGAAGCCTTAAAGCATTTTGGGCTGACCTAAAAGCTTTTCTAGAACAGCAATTACCAATTATCTATTTGCAACTGTCGAATAAATTCAATAAAATAGTAACTAAACTGTGCATCAGTTCTCGTAAAATTTCTTCCTCTCTTTCCGCACATTCACTAAAACTCAACATCAATTGACTGGTTACTGCAATCAAAATGACTTTCTTCACATGACCATAGCAATGCTTGAGGTGTGACCATCATCTCGTTTGGATTTAGTCGTTGCCCAATGAAATGCACTTTAACTGGGCATCACTTGCGATGCAGAAGACGAAAAGCTAGTGCCATTGAAGATGCAAATGCAGGATTATAACATCCGCTTAGCAACCTGTGGAGTGGAACGGGGGAGGTAATGCGTTTAGTGCTCACGTGTTTTCATCCGAGCGTATCCTTCGATGGGGGGACGAACGGGTTAGTGCATCTTTAGACATATGAGCATCGAATCGAACCAGAGACTATTATTGACCATAGAGTTGTAAAATTCCATCTGAAATGGACTTTTTCAGATTGCTCACAAGCCCGTAAGTGAATGAAGGGAATGTTTTGTTTGGTCGCCCGTCATTCGCTGTCTCACTCTACTACTCTTTCCTTTTCACTCTCCAGCGGCAGCAGCAGCAGTCCACCTGGAAGAGCGTCAGTGGAATTAGATTAAGTCCCAGTACGTCCCAGCACGGTTCGGTGGGTCTAAATTATTCTGCATCAATTTCGAGGAGGGAACGCGTTTGTCAACCGGCTTTCAGCAAAGCGAGCATGATTAAATTCTTTGCACACCTGCGGAGCGTGAAGCGAACACAGGTGGATGCAATTAATTTGAATTCTTGGTTGGATTGACTTTCGTCTATGCAAAGACTGCGATTTCAAGGATGAATCGGTTTTAATTCCGTTCGGTTCAACGGCGTTCAAATGCCGTTCGGGGAGAAATGTGTATCAGCAACACTATCGTATTGAATGGCGATTATCACGATATTACAAAAAGAATAACCTGGAATTGATCTAAATATAATGCGTAGACACAGTTTCTTGTTGATGTTTTTCATTTGTCATGAGCATAATCCAAAATTCATATTCATATTCAAAACCATTGTTCTTGGTGCATTGCTAACCCGTTGTTTAAATGCATTGAATATAATGCTAATTAATGAGAGGCTTGTTAAGACACTGAAATCAAAACAGTAACTAAATATATCTCAATATATTAACTAAAACAACAAAAAAAAAATCTTAAATATTAAGGCTCTATTTTCGTCAGATTTGTTCTATTATCGTTCAATAGTTATTGAAGTTATAGAGAACTAATCTTTTGCAATAATATGCTCTGCAATATAAAGAACCATTATGCAACAAGTCAATGCTCTATGACATCATTTAGCCTCCTGACGATAATGAGATAAACTTGACGATAATAGAGCCAAAATCTATGTAATCTAAACATATATTTTAATCAATTAAAAACATAGAAATAAGGGTGTAGAGGTTGTATTTTCCTTACGCTCAAATTACTTTTCCTTTTTACACGTTGCGTAAAATAAATAAACTTTTGAGTGGAGTTTTTTACCTGTATGGACTTTTTTTCTAAAAAGGGGGGGGGGGGGTTGTTAGTAGCTTCAATATTTATGATAAATTTTAGTAAATAATGAGTATGTATGTCAAATCACACATGGTGACTTCTCAACACTGTTAGAAACATTTTAATTTTAATTGTCAGGATTTGTTTGCTTTCGCAATTAGGACTTCATCATTCATAGGGATTTAAACCTACTTTTAAAAAAGGGAAGTAAACTTACAACTAACTCAATTGCTAACTTATTGGCTATAAAGAGAGCTTATCGTAGCAATTGAGGATTGCAACGATTTTTGTCGAAAATTGTTAATAATTTTATTTGACATAGCTTCTAATGTTTCAACACCAATAAGTCTATGTAATTCAAGTGTACCAAACCACGCTCCAAAACCATTTTCAGAATTTTATTCTGAATCCTTTGAAGCGTTTTCTTCCTTGTTAAACAACAACTTGACCAGATCGGTACAGCATAAAGCATTGGTGGTCTAAAAATTTGTTTGTAAATGAAAAGTTTATTCTCTAAACAAAGTTTCGAATTCCTGGTCATGAGAGGATATAAACATCTTGTATATTTGATGCACTTTGCTTGTATACTCTCAATGTGCTCTTTAAAAATAACTTTTTTATCGTAAATTAGTCCCAAGTACTTAACCATGTCAAACCAACTGAATATAACCCCAATCACATTGACAACGTGATAATTGTTTGGCTTGAGGAAAGAAGCCCTAGTTTTATGAGGGAAAAATATCAATTGAGTTTTAGAAGCATTGGGAAAGATTTTCCTGTTTTGCAAGTAGCTAGAGAAAATGTCTAAACTTTTCTGCAATCGACTGCATATGACACGAAGACTTTTTCCTTTTACGAAAATGTATGTGTCATCGACTTTGTGCATCCTGGACGTAAATCAGGAAGATCAGAAGTAAATATTTTGTGCAGGACTGAACTCAAGAGTGATCCTTGCGGCACACCTGCTCTGACGGGAAATCTATCAGATTTTGAATTCAGAGTTCGATCAGTTAGATAATTTTTTAAAATTTTGATAAAAAAATTGCAAAATTGAAAGTTGACAATTTCGCAATCAAATCTTTATGCCAAACTCTGTCGTACTGTATGGACTTCCTTCCTTCCTTCGTGAGATATGCCTGAGTGTCTCGCTGTATCTCGCACTTCTATTATTAGAAATACCATGTTTAGTATTTATCCGTGCTTGTATGTAACGTGATTTCACCCTTCCTTTTACGCGGTTACTTACCAAAAATTCTTGATTTTGCAAGCGATTTGTTACTACCATTTTCCTTAGGAGCACCTTTTGTTACTTTAAGCACAACTAATGGACAATTGGAAGAGTGTCTTCTTCTCCCTCTCACGAATACTTAAAACAGTCTAACGATCTTCTGACTGGATTTGGCATCATGCCACTACACGAAGGGCGTGCCGAAAGTTCTTGACCTCCCAAGTACACCGGAGTTTAAATGTTATAAAGTAGTATCTTCTCAAATATCCTAAAGTAGCTAAGACACTCAACGCATGAAGAGAGCATGGATAAACATGCAGAAAATTATAGATTCCGAGGTCGTGCAAAACCTTAAGGCCAGTTAAGTTACATTTCGGCTACTGTCTCCAAAAAACGATGAACATTTTCGCTATAAAACGGGTTTGATTACATGTTTCTTTTCCGTCTGAGGTTCATTGGTTCATTTCGAATGAAACTAATGACTGGCAGTGTTAAATTGGAATCAATCACATTTTATTATGCAGGGAGTGGGAGGGCACGCGGCTCCGAATCGATCCGCTCAAAACCGTAATTGAAACGACTATAGTTTTTTTTTTTCAATTACCTACGTCATGTAGATTTCAGGTTGCGCTGATCACCGGTATTTAAATTGGAATTTGCTTTGGCAAAAATCTCTTCCGCAGAAAAGTATTAGGTGAAAAGGTTACGAACAAAATATAAACTATACATTTTTCCCAATGAACTTTTTTTTTGTTTCTAAGGATGTTTTATGAGACGTCACACAATTTTAAATACCAACCTGACCTCCCTCCTATGCAATTCCCTCTTCCTTTTTAACGCGTGAAGTTTGTATGAAAGCCCCCTGTCCTGTCCTGTCCTCCCAGATGGTCTCGAGGTATGATGCTGACCTAACAAGCCAGGTTTGTAGCGCTAGCCCCGTAATTGGGTTGTTTAGCTATATCAGTTTTTTATATCATCTGAAAGATCTGCATTTTCTGAGTAAAACGTGATTTAAAAAAAAATTTCTATCGTTGTCCTTCGCTTTTTAAATCAAGATTTAAAACTGCTCGAAATCAGCTCGAAATCGCTACAATGACAGTTCGCCCATATACAAACTGTCATTGTAGCGATTTGGAGCGAATTTTAATTCTTCATTTAAAAATCGAAGGATAATGATATTAAGTTTTAAAAAATCACGTTTCGCTCATAAAATTACACTCTTTCAGATGATACATAAAAATCGGAAATCCATGAATAGCTAAACAACCCAATTGTCCTGTATACTAAACAGTCGGCTGCGAAGTCTGTGTATAGATAAACAAAAGGTCAAGTTCCGAATCGGAATGTAGCACCGAGGCTTTGCTTTGCTTTGCACTCGTCAGGAGATAGCAGTTAACTTTCGCTTCAGATATGCCAGATGTTTTTGAAAAATGTCTGCAACTGCTCGAAATACCAAAAAATTTGCTCGAAATCAGAAAAAATCTATCCGTAATTCGAAAAAGTTTCGCTCGCGCAGTCAAAAGTCTATAAAAATCTGCGCACATGTTTAAAAAGTCTGCTCAAATATAAGGAGACTCTGACAAAAATCTGCAGACACTATGGAGAAACTGTAAATACAGTCAGGTTTTTTTTTTACGCGGGGGATACGTACCTCGTAAAAAAAACCGCGGAAAAAAAACGCGTTAATTCGAAAATCCGCGTAAAAAAAACCGCGCTAATTAAAAAATCCGCGTAAAAAAACCGCGTTAATTCAAAAATACGCGTAAAAAAACCACGTTTTTTAAAAAATCCGCGTAATGTAATCCAGCAAGAAGGGCTTTAGAACAAAACCCGAGACACTTTAGAACCAGTATTTAAAACAGTATTTAATTGTCCTCTTTGACGGTCATTCCGGATCTTTCGGTGGGCGGAGAGTATTTTTGGACTATGTCTTTTACTAGATAAACACTTAAACGTTTCTGGTTCCAAACCCACGTTAATTCGGAAATTCGTGAAATTTTTTTTGAATTAGCGCGGTATCGCGTAAAAAAAACCGCGTTAATTCAAAAATCCGCGTAAAGAAAACCGCGTTAACTCAAAAATCCGCGTAAAAAAAAACCGCGTTAATTAAAAAATCCGCTTAAAAAAAACCTCGTAAAAAAACCGCGTAAAAAAAACTGACTGTATGTGCAAATCAATAAAAAAGTCCGTTTGCAGACTCTAAAAATGTGCATTTTGCAGACAAAGCTGCATATTTGGGATCCCTTCTTCTTTTTTTCGAGCCCTTCAGCTGTCAAACTCAATAAACCTGTATACGTACGAATGTGTTAGTGCCATTAGTTGAGGAAAATATTTACAAAAAGCTGTTTTGTTTGCAATGCTATGTTTTTAGCAGCTGGACAAATATTCAGTTGAACACTCATTATGTGTTTTAAACTTATTTCTGAATAAATGTTTTCATTCGTGATCAGAAATCGGAAGAAGCTGCTAAACATAATCGACCAAAATGGGGAAAAGGGATAAAAAGTCGAAGCAACGAGTTGCGATGATTTACAGTTTGGAGGAAACAGAAGCAACTCTACACGGGCTTACACGTTCACTAGTGTGCGTAGGTGAAAAGTCACTTAGGGGCTGTTCCTAAACCACGTGGTCATGTTTTGATCACTTTTTATACCCACCTAACCCCCCCCCCTCAAAATTCATTTAAATTTTTACACTTTTATTATAAAACTTTCAGTACATTCTACAGTCAGTCAGGAAAAAAGACCACGTGGTCATTTCGTTAACCCCCCCCACCCCCGTGCATGGTCTTTTGACAAACCCTCCCGTCCCCCTCCTTATGACTACGTGGTTTAGGAACGGCCCCTTATCTCTATGCAAGAGCCTTCGAGCAGTTTTCATATTACTGACAAAGTGCTCGAAAATTGGCCCTGACACAAGTAAAAGAGATTTTTAAGGCCGTTCGCACTTACGCGAATCCTCATATGCAATTGTCAATTTATGTGTGAAAACAAAAGCAAAAATATTTCCCTCCTTCACTTTCGCAAGTAAAAACCAAACCAATATCAACATAGTCGTCAGGGCCAATAAAACAAATATTTTTCAACAGACCATTGCACACTAAAAATAACCTAACTTTTTTGACAGTTCAGGTAGTTTTTTTTACAAGGTGTTAGTATTTTTTGCGATTCATAATCCAGTGAATTTGTCCTGCTGGAAGTGAAAACAATTTGTATGAATGTAAAAAATAGAATGAAATGAAGAATCATGAACATAATAGAATTTCTTACCACCGGACAATAAAAAGGGCGACGCTGAAAAATTTCGTTCCGAAAATTTCACAATCCCATGTAAACAAACCTTCCTGAACTGTCGAATCTCTTTTCTTTGTTTTCTTTGTTACGACGGTTGACAGCGTCATTATCAACTGACGGTTGTTAACTGAAAATGACTTTGTCAGGCCTTAATGCAGATTTAAAACCGTACGCCCTCTTTATGACGAATTTCGCGCCAATTCGATTATAGATGCTGGCAGTACCCAGCACATTTGAAGTGGGCGAAAGTTTTTGAACCGAACGTTTTCATGCTAAATGACCTGTAATCGAATAAAGATCATTTTTTATTGTGCCGTGTCAAAAAAATGCTGTGAAAAAAAACGACCATTTTTTGATTTGAATGAAACATTACGCACGGCTTAGCAAACTGCGTATTTTTCACTGGTGGAGGATTTTTTTAGATTCCAAACTAATGTACTAAAAGGACGTATGAATTTTGACATAGGTTATCATTTCGAAGCATTCAAAGCATTGTAACTCAGAATCCTTTGATTGTACATAAAAAACTATCTCAGAGTGAATTGTGAAGAACAAATGTAACCTTGTAAAAAAGTATACACAAAAAATACGTAGTTTGCTAAGCCAAATACGTGAGCAAAGTTTATTTCCCTTTCTTGACAAGTAGGTTTAAATCCCTACGAATGATAAATCCTAATTGCGAAAGCAAACGAATCCCAACAATTAAATTTACAATTTTTCTAATAGTGTTGAGAAGTCACCATTTGTGATTGAACACACATACTTATCATTTACTAATATTTATCATGAATACTTAAACTACTAACAAGCCCCCTTATTAAAAAAAAAACGTGAGCAAAGTTTCGTTCGAACAAACAAAAAGTCGATTGATTTTCCACGAAATTCCAGATCATTTGGCGTGGAAATGCTAAACCCTTTTTGAAAATAGATGTATGGTTTTGAAGTAGAATACTTCTCTCAGGAAGTTCGGCTACATAGGGATGTGAAATGAAAATCTAAAATCGAAAAAAGTGAAAAATATGTCCAATTTCAAATGCTAATAAATCGGTTAGTATTCGATGGACTTCCTTCGTTCTTGCAGCAATAGAATGCAAAATCTTCTAAGATTCTTCCCAAAATAAGATAATTGTAATTTTATTATTCACACTATTGTACTATTGAAAATAGTCAAGCCTTGTCAAAACGAAAAATTCGACCTCTGATTGGTCGTTATATGCTTGCTTCCCAAGCACGGTCGACAGGATCATATACCTTGCAATTGAAGACATGCTATTTGGCCTATATAAGAGCCTGTTTCAGCCGGAGCCGCTCATAATAGTTCTAGACAGCGACAACATCAGTCGTCCTTCCTTAGCAGCAGCACTAGCCCTGTGGTTGGTCACCACGTCTCAGGAGCAGCGCGGTTTTTCTCAGCGTGTGTCGCCAGACAGCCATTATTCCCCCCGTGTTGGGGCAGCATGATGATTGCCATCAGGAAATCCAATTTCGGAAATCAAAATGCCTTTTTTAAGGCAAATAAACAAGTCATTGAAAGTTAATAATTTTTGTCAACGCAAGCAAGCATTCTGTGTTGCATCCTAGCAATTCAAATTTCTCGCACCTGTCTAATTTACTGAATGTGAAATAGCTTCCACAGTGCATGTTGTCCGTGTATCTTAGTTCCCCCAATGTTAGGGCAGCTTAAAGGTTGTAATAAGCAACCGATTTTGAACCGCAACATGCTTTTTCCAAGGAAAATAAAAAAATAATTGAAGGTTAATAATTTTCTGGCATCAACACAAGCAGACATTCTGTGCGGGATGCAATCAAATTCTGTTGTAGTTGTCTAATTTTTACTTTCACTTTATTAAGTAAACCCCCCACTGTAGGGGCAGCGCAGAGGCTGCGATCAGCATAACCGACATTGAATAATTAACTGCCCTGTTAGTACGCATTAACAAAAGCAGTTAGTTCGACTATGCAGAGCTAATATGAAGTCGATTCAATCAATCAGCATAAACAGAATTTCGTCGTCTCCCAGCTCCCAAGTTGCAACATGATGCAACACGCAACAGTGAGCAAACGAAATCGCTTGATGTTACAAACCGCAATAAGATACGGGTTAAATCCGTTGCGTGTGTGAGAGCACCATCGGTGTTTATTCGCTGGATACACTATCTACTGTCTATTGAACGCAATAATCTGCTTACATGCGACACGAGGACGGGAACATTTTCTTCAACCAAGCTGCACAACACGACACAAAACATGTTATTTTGTTGCTTCAATGAGAGTGCTATCGGTCCGACTCGACAAGAAATCATTTTTGTGCATCCGTGCTAAGAAACTGAGGAAAAACTTTAGAAACTGGAAAAAGAGGTGGAGCTTATCAAATGATCGCTCTGAGCCGGAATGAAGTCACACATATTTTTCAAGTTATATTATTCCACCACGTACGTAAAATAATTCATTCCTATTTTCATCCCTATATAAGAGCCTGTTTTAGTCGAAGCCGCTCATAATAGTTCTGAACAGCGACGACAGCAGTCCTCCCTTAGCAGCAGCGGGAGCGAGCAGTGGGTACCATCGATAGCAGATAGCGGCCACAACTGTGGCATGGCTGCGGATAAGCGTAGCAGTTTCAGCGGATCTCACCATCGATAGCAGCAGGGCCAGCAGAAGCAGGTACAGCGGGTACCAATGGCGGCCACAACTGTGGCATGGCTACGGATAGCGTTGCAGTTGCTCAGCAGTTGGGCCAGCGAATAGCGGCCACAACTGTGGCATGGCTATGCATAGCGTAGCTATTGCAGCGGGTATATCAGCATCGATAGTGGCAGGGTCAGCTGATGCAGCGACACTCCCTTCACGAAAATGCTGTTTCAGCGTGGTAGCGAGAAGCATCAGCAGCAGGCTTGCATGAAGTGAATACATCAGCCAGCAACTTTCTCTAAGGCCTCTGCCATAGTAGACGCCAAAAGCGGCACGAACCGATTCGCTTGGCCGTAGGTTTATGCACAGCTCTACTGATGGCTGTACATTAACCTACAGCCGAGCGAAACGGTTCGCGTCGCTTTTCGCGTCTATTATGGCAGAGGCCTAATGGGAAAGTTGTATAGTTTTGTTCAGAAGAATATTATTGTCGGTAATATTACAGAGATGCGATTGCGTAAATCCGATTTTGAATTGAACAATTGTTCTTTTGAGAACAAATAAAACACTTATTTGAAGAGTTAATAGCTTTTGGTACCAATAGCAGTATAGTGACAGCCTCAGCGGTAGATGCAGATGCAGCCGGTACTTCCCTGAGGCCGATGTAAAGGTAAATGGGAGCAGCACGGCAAAACAGTTCGGGTTATGCTTAGACGCGCGTCATTTTTCGTTCTTGATATTCCCCACATGAAACGACGCGCTTTCGTATGATAGCGGTGGTATTAGCGGTAGATGCATTTGCCAACACTTCCTCCAGTAAAGCCGTGTCTAGTTTTCAATGTGAAAACACCTTTCTCATTGTGTTGACCGTGCGCCTTAGTCCTCACTATCGAGGTAACACAGAGATGTAAGATAAACACTACATCCTATGATAAATTGAACAATTGTCCTTAAAAGGACAACAAATGAATTAATGAAGATTTAATTTTGAATTAGAATTCTTCTCTCAGGAAGTTCGGCTACATAGGGATGTGAAATGAAAATCTAAAACTGAAAAAAGTGAGAAAAATTTCAAATGCTAATAAATCGGTTAGTTTTCGATGGATTTCCTTCGTTTTTGCAGCAATTGATTAGAAAATCTTCTAAGATTCCTACCAAATGCATGAAATTGCAATTTTATCATTCTAACTATTGTACTATTGAAAACTCTTGAGCCTTGTCAAAACACAAAATTCGACCTCTGATTGGTCGTTATACCGCGCTTTCCCAAGCACGGTCGGCAGAGTTATGGACCTAGTAAATTGGGAATGCATCATTTGGCCTATATAAGAGCTTCATCAGATAATAAACAAACATTTCATCGGATATTAAATTGAACAACTAAAATTTGAAGAACACAAATGATTATTTGACGAGTTAATATTTTCTCGTTTTGCGCTATAATCCAAAGTTAATTATCTTCATCTACATGCATATTCTGATTATTATTACGTGTTTGCGTCGCTCAGTGTTTGGCTACGGTCATGCAGAACGCAAATAACGGCGCGATGCGATTCGGCAAGACGAAATCTGTTGAAATGTATAGCTCTACTTCGCCTTAAAAAGAGCTGTACATTTCACCACGGTAAGGCGAATCGCATCGCGCCGGCATTCGCGTTCTGCATAACCGTAGCCTTTGTTCCGTTCCCGTTTAATGATGTCGTATTAAATGTGCATATCACAATTCGGCAGCACCTCAACTTCTCATTTGCACAAAATTTAAAAATATTCAATGAACTTCATTCAAAATATCAGACAAAAAGAAATTACAATACTGCCAATGAACGGTCAACGTTTATTTACTAGAAAAAAAGACTGACACGCAAGCAGCCGGGTTATCTTTCTTTTAAAAGTATTCTACTTCAACCTTGCGGTCGTGGCTTTGCATACAACCTTCTTGTGATTTTTGATTCAGTGTATCTAACCGTGAATACGTATAAGATAAACCTAAAATCGAACTTCTATTTTAATAGTTAAACAACGTGTGCAGCCGTAGTTAAAATATCTTCTGTGAAAACTTTATCCTTTCATCAGGAACATATCGTGGAGTACAAGTGATTCGTGGCCTGTGTTTGATTTGCGAAGTGATTATTTCATTTGCATCGCTGGTACTTTTTGTCACCGATAGCACCAGCTTCATCGCTTATTTCGTGTGCTCACTGTGTGCTTGACGTTTGCAAAACCTCGCACAGAACGAAATGGAGAGAAAACAATGCTGCGAGTGTAAAGGCGACATAAACGACCTCGAGCCACTGCGCTGTGGTTTCTGTGAAGCTTACTTGCATATCAGCCAGCAATGTTGCGGAATTAACGCTCGCGGTTTGAAAGAAGCTTTTGCTCATGGGAAGATTCTGTTAATTTGTTCTTCCTGCAGAGATGAGCTAAAAGGTCGCAGTATTAACACATACATTTCTGAAATAAAACAACCGCTATCACCCGATACTCCAAATCTAAACACTCAATTTCAACATCTGTGCGGCGTTGTCGAAGCGTTGAGCAAAAAAATAGACAATTTCGCATCTAACCCGAAACTGCCACCGCCACCCGCTACCCCTTCTCTATGTGACACACCGGTTTGGTCAAGACGCAGTGTGAAGCGCCGGCGTGATGAGCGCCAGCCATTCATTCATGCCCCTGCTGAATCTGGAACAAAGGAAATAAATCTGAGCGATCTTTCCGTTCCATCACTTTTTCCTGCTGTTGCAACGAACAGATTTTGGCTATATATATATATATATATATATATATATATATATATATATATATATATATATATATATATATATATATATATATATATATATATATATATATATATATATATATATATATATATATATATATATATATATATATATATATATATATATATATATATATATATATATATATATATATATATATATATATATATATATATATATATATATATATATATATATATATATATATATATATATATATATATATATATATATATATATATATTCTGGTTTAAACCCGCTTACAACGAATAGTGATATACAAAAAATTGTTTCTCGTTGCCTGGACACAACCGCTTCCGCTGAAATCATTCGGCTTGATCCGAAAGATAAAGACGTAACCAGCTTATCGTTCGTATCATACAAAGTTGGACTGGATCCCGATTTGAAAATTCGTGCACTGGACCCATCTTCCTGGCCTGCTGGCTTGCTGTTCCGTGAATTTGTTGATCGTTCAAAAAACTCAGACAGACAACCCAGGGCACAGGAGTTAACTATTTGAATTTATTGCGTTCTCCTGTGGACGGTGGGAACCTTCGGGTTTCCACCAAAGGCGAGTATTTGTCTAATAATTATATTCCTCTTGCGCTGAGTAATCCTGTGTTGCAGTGTACCGACCACGACAATGACGGTAGTGTTTGGCTCTACTACCAAAACACGCGGGGATTAAGAACCAAAATCGACGAGCTCTGCCTGACGACCCGTGAGTGTAATTTCGAGACCGGCTTGGATGACCGCATCAACTCACTGCAACTGTTTGGGACATCATTCAACGTTTATCGGTGCGATCGCAGTGTGCGCAATAGCAACAAATCCAGTTTTGGTGGTGTTCTGATTGCTGTGGCGCAGTGTCATCATAGCTCACTCATCGAAACTGTGAATGGAGATAGTTTGGAGCAAGTTTGCGTCCGTGCCACGGTTCGAGGAACTAAACTGCTGCTGTGTGGTGTATATATTCCACCAGATAGGAGTCAGGATGTCAACGTCATTGATGCACACATCTCCTCTATTGGTGAGCTGTCTGGTAAAAGCACTGTAAATGACATTGTGTTTGTCTGTGGCGACTACAATCAGCCGCGTATCATGTGGATGCCCGATTCTCTTCCAGCCTCCGATCAACTACCTGCTGCTAGTGCGACTCTGATAGATGGTACTGATTTTTTGAATCTAAAGCAGCAAAACTTTCAACGGAATCATAACGATCGCACGCTGGATCTGGTTTTTTGTTCTTCTGAGCAGCGACTTACTGTGGATAGTTGTATCACACCTCTGCTCCCTGTCGACCGCCACCATCCGCCCCTGACAATCAAGCTACCTAACTTGTGTTCCAATAGTCCTTTTTACGTACGAATGTATTAGTGCACCTAGTTGAGGAAATTATTTACAAATCGCCTTATTGCTTGCTATGCTATGTTTTTGGCAGCTGGACAAATATTCAGTTGAATACTTATTATAAGTTCTAAACTCGTTTCTGAATGAATTTTTCATTCGTGATCATGAATCGGGGGAAGCTGCTGAACATTATCGACCAAAAGTGGTAAAAAGTGATAAACAGGAGCAACGAGATGCGATGATTTACATTTTGGAGGAAACAAAAGCAACTTTACATGAGTTTACACGTTCATTAGTGTGCGTAGGTGAATAGTCACTTATCTCTATAGCGCTGCTTCAGTAAGCGCAGAGAGTTTAACACGATCACCGAATTATCGCAAAATTGATTTCGTCGCACTCGAAGATTACTTGTTGGGTTTCGACTGGACTTTTATATATCTATGCACTGATGTCGACGATATGACTGCACATTTTTGCGTCGTTATAATTCAGTGGTTAAACGTAAATGTACCGTTAGTGAAGCGACCGAATAACCCTGCGTGGTGCACACGTCGGTTGCGCGATCTGAAACGATTTCGGAATAATGCACAGCGAAAATATCGTCGTCTGAAAACGCTGATAACGAAACGCAATTTCAAAAGCGCCAGCGACGAATACCGTCGCCTTAATAGTGAATTGTACAAATCGTACGTCCTACGTGTGCAGACAGACCTCCGTAGGAACCCCAGAAATTTTTGGAACTTCGTCAACTCCTAAAAAAAATGCTCCTCGATACCTGCAAATGTTTGGCTGGATAATTCAGTTTCTGCTTCAGAATCTGACTCATGTGAGCTCTTCGCAAATTTCTTCGCCTCCGTGTTTGCTGACAGAGTTGCCTCGAATTTCGATGCGGAAATTGCGGCGGCTGCCGTCCCGGCCGGTTCGGCTGATTTAACCACATTTGAAGTTACCACCGACTTGATACTAAGTGCAGCGAAGAAACTTAAACGTTCTTATTCACCGGGACCCGATGGCATCCCCGCCATAATTATCAGTCGATGTGCCACTGTGTTGGCAAATCCACTGCGCTGTATTTTTAACAAATCGTTAGAGCAACGAAAATTTCCCGAAGTGTGGAAACAGTCTTTTATGTTTCCAGTACTAAAATTTGGCGACCGACTAAATGTCAGGAACTATCGTGGCATCACTAGTCTTTCGGCAGGCTCTAAACTGTTTGAGATTCTAGTTAGCGATGTCATGCTTCATTGTACTAAAAATTACATATCTACCACGCAACATGGATTTGTACCGAATCGCTCAGTGTGTACAAATCTATTGGAGTTCACTTCAACGTGTATCTCAAATATGGAACAAAGAGCTCAAATAGATGTTATTTACACCGATTTGAAGGCTGCCTTTGATCGCATTGACCATTGCATATTTTTTTTTTTGTTCATCTATAATTTATTTGACACGGCACAAATACAATTTAATGTTTAACGGCGCCAACTATATCTGGTAGCTTACTTTCTAAAGTATCTTAATAACTAAAAGCAAATTTTTTATCCTCGCTGCCGACTACGAGCTGAAACTAAATGTAACTTAAAGCTATAATATTTTGCATTAAAAGCACTGGTTTGCTGTTTGATGGTTTTCATTGCCATAGGTAAGCACATGTTCCGCTGCTGGGCCAAGATATTACGGACTGGCATATTGGGTTGTCTCCCTCGGGCCTTGAGAGTATCGTGCGGGTCAGATTGCTGTTTCCGGATCCGGGGTCTTAACGTGTTCTTGTCGTTAGGCTGGATGCAGGCGGAAGGGGGTAGGACTAAACTGGGGCGTGGATGGATTTCAGGAAAACGTATATAAGGGACATGTAGGATAGGTCACGGCTCGCCAAGACATCACGAACAGGAACAGCCGACTGCCTACCTTCGGCCTGCAGGGAAGCTATTAATTTAGACCTGGCGTCACGGTGTACAGGGCATGACCAAACAACGTGCTCTATGTCGTGATAACCTTCACCACAGGCACAGATACCACTTTCCCCGAGCCCAACACGACGGAGATGCGCGTCAAATCTATAGTGATTGGACATAAGCCGGGACATCACGCAAATGAAATCCCGACCTACATTCAACCCCTTGAACCACGGGTTCGTCGACACCTTGGGGATTATGGAATGTAACCACCTTCCCAGTTCCCCTCTGATCCAAGCATTTTGCCAACTGATGATCGTATTCTGACGTACAAATGAGAAAAATTCATTAAAGGCAATTGGTCTTTCATAAATTCCACCGTTTGTTGCGCCCACCTTAGCCATAGAGTCCGCTTTCTCATTGCCCGGTATCGAGCAGTGAGAAGGGACCCACGCTAAGGTAATCTGATACGATTTTTCGGATAAAGCACTCAGATGTTCCCGTATTTTCCCCAGGAAATACGGAGAGTGCTTAACATCTTTCATCGATCGGAGAGCCTCAATGGAACTGAGACTGTCCGTAAAGATGAAATAATGGTCAGTGGGCATTTTTTCGATAATCCCTAGGGTGTATTGAATTGCAGCCAATTCTGCGACGTAAACAGAAGCAGGATTATCAAGCTTATGGGAGACGGGTAAATTGTTATTGAAAATACCGAAGCCAGTGGACCCATCAAGAAGTGATCCGTCAGTGTAGAACATATTGTCGCAGTTGATGTTTCGATATTTATTGGAAAAAATTTTGGGGATCTGCTGCACGCGTAAATGATCCGGGATTCCACGAGTTTCTTCTATCATGGATGTATCGAAAAACACAGTAGAATCAGAAGTATTTGATAAGTCGACACGATTTGGAATATTCGAAGAAGGGTTAATATTATGGGACATGTGATTGAAATACAATGTCATTAACCTTTCAAAATTTTCAATCACAGGACGGTTCAAGACCTCACATTTGATAAGAATGCGAGAAGACAGGCTCCAGAAGCGGTTTTTCAATGGTAGTACTCCAGCTAAGACCTCCAAACTCATCGTATGGGTCGACTGCATGCAACCCAAGGCGATACGCGAACAACGATATTGTATTCGCTCCAGTTTGATCAAATGTGTGTTTGCTGCGGAGCGGAAGCAGAAACACCCGTACTCAATGACAGACAATATCGTTGTTTGGTAAAGCCTTATAAGGTCTCCTGGGTGGGCTCCCCACCATTGTCCGGTTATTGTACGAAGAAAATTCACTCTTTGTTGACATGTTTTCATCAGATACCTAACGTGACAACCCCAGGTGCCTTTAGAGTCGAACCAGACACCAAGATATTTGTGTACC
Organism: Wyeomyia smithii; assembly: GCF_029784165.1. Taxonomy (NCBI): domain Eukaryota; kingdom Metazoa; phylum Arthropoda; class Insecta; order Diptera; family Culicidae; genus Wyeomyia; species Wyeomyia smithii. The sequence continues at coordinate 113,221,634 of NC_073696.1, forward strand.
AAAACCTGAGAAATCGTTTTACCCATTAATTGTGTTTGAAGCTGAGCAGGTTCATGCTTCCTAGAAAAAACTACTATCTCAGTCTGCTCCGGAGAGAATTCGATACCTAGCTGTAAAGCCCAAGCAGACAAATTGTCCAAGGTATCTTGCAATGGTCCTTGCAAATCGGCAGCTTTAGCTCCTGTAACAGAGATTACACTGTCGTCTGCAAGTTGTCTTATCGTGCATGAATTTGCCAGATATTCGTCGATGTCATTTGCATAAAAGTTGTAAAGAAGGGGGCTTAAACATGAGCTCTGGGAAAGACCCATGTAGCTAATGCGAAAAGTTGCCAAATCGCCGTGCGTAAAATGCATGTGCTTTTCGGACAGCAAATTGTGCAAAAAATTGTTCAAAATTGGAGAAAATCCTTGTCGGTGAAGTTTACCCGAAAGAATGTCAATAGAAACGGAATCAAAAGCCCCCTTAATGTCCAAGAACGCAGACGCCATTTGTTCTTTGCGAGCATACGCCAGCTGAATATCTGTTGAAAGCAACGCAAGACAATCATTCGTCCCTTTGGCACGGCGGAAGCCAAATTGAGTATCTGATAGTGAACCATTTGATTCGACCCAGTGGTCTAAACGACGGAGTATCATTTTTTCCATCAATTTCCGGATACAGGATAGCATTGCAATCGGCCTATAAGAGTTGTGATCAGAAGCTGGTTTCCCTGGTTTTTGGATGGCGATCACCTTCACTTGCCTCCAATCCTGCGGTACAATGTTTTGCTCCAGGAACTTATTGAACAAGTTCAACAAGCGCCTCTTGGCATTGCCGGGTAGATTCTTCAACAAGTTGAATTTGATTCTATCTAACCCAGGTGCGTTATTGTTACAGGACAGGAGGGCAACTGAAAATTCTGCCATCGTAAAAGGTGATTCTATCGCGTCGTGGCCCGGAGACGCATCGCGAACAATGTTTTGCTCAGGAACAGAGTCCGGACATACTTTCCTGGCAAAATCAAATATCCACCGACTTGAAGACTCCTCGCTTTCGTTGACCGTTACGCGATTCCGCATTCTTCGGGCTGTGTTCCAAAGAGTGCTCATCGATGTCTCCCTCGACGTCTCGTTCACGAACCGACGCCAATATCCGCGTTTCTTTGCTTTAGCCAGGCTTTTAAGCTTGGTATTAAGCTCCGAATACCGTATATACCCAGACAACCAATTTACGCGTATAACGCAAACAGTCATCGCAATGTACGTGCATTTATACGTGAAAGTTACATCGCACAAGATGCTGCGAATGTTGCTTATACGCACAAAAGTGGAGGCGCTATGCGTGCATTTCCAAAATATCAAAACACTTCTACGATAAAAAAAGTTCATATACACGACTTTAACTGTTAAAGCTTGTTTACTTATCCGACTTGTTTCATTATTTAATGCGACTTCACAACTTCATATTTGCGATTTGAAACGAAACTATAAGCGATATATGAATACACACTACGGGTTCTTTTATAACTTAATGTAACGTCATAAGTCAACATTGGCGAATTATTTCAGATATCCATGCGATGTTCGCTATATATTCTTACGTGTCAGTTTATTAGAACATGCGACCAAAATCATTCCTTTTAATAAAAAAAAACAGCAAACAGTAGGCAATTATTATATTCCTTTTTATCCCTTTCTATTCATATTACAAGGAATAGTAAATTACAAATGAATATGGGTATTCATGTCGAGCTCGTAAACAAATACCCAGCCGTAAAAATACTCACCTCCATTGACGCGTAATGGAAGATCCACAGTTTACGGCTGGGTATTCGTATACGAGCTTGATGTGAACACCCCTAATGTCTTTAATTTTCAACATTCTTTTCATGTGGGCACACGCTGTAATATTTTTTGGGTATCCATTCGGACTCGAACCTTGAACTCTTAGATTGTCAAGCAGCATTCATTCCACTCCTCCGTGCTCTCGCTGTCGATAATCTCTAAGTTTTGGTAATAACTTTCTAATTTCATCGCATAAATTACCACGAGACATCGTAAAGCATGAATCTAATTAGATTTCGTATAGCGAGTTAGTTTGTAAATTTATGCGGGAATGTTCGTTGTTTATATTTCGGTTGAACTGTCATGGCCGCTGGATGAGCTGAGTCAATTGTTTAAACAAAATTAAGTGATTTTGCCGTTTTCAACAACAATTGAAGGGAAGTTTTCAACAAAGATATGAAGCAAAGTAGTGCATAGATGATCCGAGTTGTTTGCAGATGTTTTCCGTGGTTCATGTTTTTGAGAAGAAGCAACTCCGTGTAGCGACTACATTTATGTGTGATATTATGTAGTAATGCGGATGGTTTTCGATTTTCACGCATAGCCGTCAATGTGTAAATTAACTGCGAGTTTGCATTGGAGAAGTTAATTGGTGTTTCAATCGGGAGCTATTACCTATTTATCGCAAGAATTCCGCAAAACAACGTTATATGCGATGAAATTGGTCATATAAGGTAATGATCTATCGTAGTACTTTGTGCGATGTAAACTGTGCAAACATTAGCGGCATCTAGTTATCATAAATTCATTCCTTTACGGTGTTACAAAACGATGCCTTGTGCGACTAATTTTATATGCAATACGATGTGATACATGAGAGTTTTGATTTTCACGTATAATCATCACTTTGTAAAATTAATAAGAGTTTGAAGAGACATGGTATGAGTTTATCTGTATTGCTATGCGAGTACGTTACACATATCGCAAGAAGTTTGCTAAACAACACAATATGCGATGAAACACTTGCGTTGCTCATACAGCTATACGATGGTGATGTACCATAGAACTTTATACAAGGTAATCCATGCAATCTTATGCGATTTTTAGTTGTCTCGGAGTTGTCTGGGCTTGTTATCATTAATTTAGTCATTAACGGTGTTGCAAAATTATGCCTTTGGCGACTAAATTTATATGAAATACGATATGATATGGGAGATATTTGCTTTATACGTATAATTATCACTTTGTGGAATTACTACGAGTTTGAACAGGCACGATATGAGTTTATCTGTATTGCAATGCGAGTATGTTACACTTATCGCAAGAAGTTCGCAAAACAACACCATATGCGATGAAACATATACGTTGTTCACTCAGCTATACGATATTGATGCACCATAGAACTTTATACGAGGTAATCCGTGCAATATTATGCGACTTCTGGTTGTCTGGTTGTCCGTAGTCGTCGGGTATACCTCCCTTCTGGAAGGCCAAAAACGCGTCGGATCTTTGCGTGTAGACATCGGAGCACTCTTGGTCCCACCACGGAGTTGGAGGCCGCTCTTTGATCGTTACGCCGGGATATTTCTTCGTTTGGGCTTGCAACGCGGCGTCGAGGATTAAGCCCGCGAGGAGGTTGTATTCTTCAAGTGGTGGGTGATGTTGAATCGACTCGACCGCTTTTGAAATCATTTCCTCGTATAACTTCCAATCGACATTCCGTGTGAGGTCATACGGAATGTCAATTGGTCGCATGCGAGTTGAACCGTTAGTAATTGAAATAAGAATAGGCAGATGGTCGCTACCGTGAGGATCGAGGATTACCTTCCATGTGCAATCCAACCGTAGCGACGTCGAACATAAGGATAGATCCAAAGCGCTTGGGCGCGCTGGAGGTTTCGGGATACGTGTCATTTCACCGTTGTTCAAAATAGTCATGTCGAAGTCATCGCAAAGGTTATAGATTAAAGAGGAGCGGTTATCATTGTAGGGGGAACCCCAAGCCACACCATGAGAGTTGAAGTCTCCCAAAATCAAACGTGGCGAGGGAAGAAGTTCTATCAAATCAAAGAGCAACCGTTGCCCAACCTGTGCTCTGGGAGGAATATATATTGAGGCAATACAAAGCTCTTTACCTTGTATTGTCATTTGACATGCGACAACTTCGATGCCTGGAATCGAGGGGAGGTTAATACGATAGAAAGAATAGCACTTTTTAATCCCTAAAAGTACTCCTCCATATGGGGTGTCTCGATCAAGGCGAATAATATTAAAATCATGGAAGTTGAGATCAATATTTGAAGTAAGCCAAGTTTCACAAAGGGAAAATGCATCGCATTTGTTTCTATTTATTAAAACTTTAAATGAATCCATTTTTGGTAAAATACTTCTACAATTCCACTGTAAGACAGAGATAGAATCCTTCGTATACGCAGATGAATTAGGCATCGAAGGATACAATCGCTGCAAGGAGGGGCCATTGGGCAGTCAACTGCTTCAAAAATGATCTAACTGTTGGGAGGAATGCTGTAAGAAAAATTTTAATTGGATCGGGTACATTGAAAGTTTCAGAAATCCAGTCCACAATGTCAGAAGATTTCACTAATCCAGAGTTTGTTTCATCAACTGGGAGTGCAAAAGGAACAACTGGGGTTTTAGATGTTCCTGGCAGTGCTGGGAACTCCTTCTGGGACTTTAAATTTGCAAGCCCAGGAGGAGTTTGCTTCGGTTTTTCCGCAGCACTGTTTGGTTTGTTTGTAACTTTCATTTCACTTTGGGAAATCTTAGAACCTTTACGGGGAAGTTTAGGAGAGGAAATATTTTTCCTCTTTCTAGACGCCCCAGGATTGGCCTAAGTTGTTCCCGCTGGTGAATCGTCAGAATCGGTTTCATCAGAGGACAACAGATCAAAGGGGTTCGATGTTATGGTAGAAGTGGTCACGGTCTTCTTCAGCATCTCAGCGTAAGATCGCTTTGAACGCTCCTTAAGTGACCGCTTGATTTTATCTCTGCGCTGCATGTACACCGGGCATGTGGAGAGCTCATGCTGATTTTCCCCGCAGTGAATACATTTTTCAGCATTTACACTGCAAGAATCGTCCGCATGAGTTTCTCCACACTTGCTACATCGTGCCTTATTGCAGCAGTAGGCAGCCGTTACAGCCAGCAGCACCAATACAGCAGTTCCAAACAGCCACCAGCAGCGAGCCGGGTGTGTGATCACTCAGCACAGCGACACAACTCGCTGTCAACTGTTGGCTACTTCTTTTTCCTCCTTTGTGTTGAGATTCTCGTCCACTGCTGTAGCACAAATCACTTAGCAGCCAAATCGGCTTACGCACCAGCAAACAGCCACGATGCGAAACAGTTGCACAAAGGCGGGCGACCTTGAACCTTCACTCGACCAGGCAAACAATGCCAACACTTGCTCGCGCGTCTTTTGTTTTATATTCTATCGGAGCGATCACCAAACACATCCGATACTGATGCGTGTTCGGCACAGAATGACCATTGCATATTGTTGCATAAAATTACCCGTCTAGGAGCATCACGTCAGTTCATCGAATGGCTGAGTTCATACTTATGTGGCCGGATTCTACGTGTGAAAATTGGTTCTAGCGTTTCATCGCAGTACACGAATACATCGGGAGTTCCACAAGGTAGCAACATGGGGCCTTTACTGTTTGCGCTTTTCTTTAATGATGCTATGCTACTGTTAAAGGTTGGTTGTAAGTTGGTATACGCGGATGATTTAAAGTTGTATTTGGTAGTCCGTACAATTGACGATTGCCGCCGTCTACAAGCTCTGCTAAATGTTTTCGTCGACTGGTGCCACAGGAACTGGCTAGTAATCAGCATTAAAAAATGCGAGGTTATGACATTTCACCGAAGTTCAAACCCGATCATGTTCGATTATCGCATCGAAGGACTTGAGCTGAAAAGAGTCGACCGTGTGTGCGACCTTGGTGTTTTACTCGATGCCAAGCTTAATTTCCATTTGCATCATGCCAGCTTAATATCGAAAGCGTATCGACAATTAGGATTTATTGCTAAAATTAGCTGTGACTTCAGAGATCCTCACTGTATAAAAGCTCTCTACTGTTCACTGGTACGACCATTACTCGAAAACTGCAGCATGATCTGGTTCCCCCACCAGCTATCTTGGTGTTTGCGGATAGAACGTGTTCAAAAAAGATTCGTACGATTCGCACTACGGCGCACACCTGGCGTGATCCGGATAACCTCCCACCGTATACTGATCGCTGTAAGCTACTTGGCCTTGACACACTTGAACGTCGCCGAAAAATACAGCAAGCTGCTTTCGTTGCGAAAATTATGAATAGAGAAATCGATTCACCGTCGCTCCTGTACCAGCTAAACTTCCATGCTTCTCAACGTGCCTTAAGATCTACTGGCCTGCTTCAAACTTCCTTTCACCGCACATCATTTGGATTCTACGAACCTGTCACCGCTGCAGTCAGAACCTTCCTGAGTGTTGAAGATTTTTTCGAGTTTGGCGAATCATCCCGCAAGTTTGTGTATAAGTTGAAGCAAGCAAATATTTTGTAGACTTGACCCTGATTCATGTTATTTATTAAGACTTTTGTCAGATAAATTGAAGAAAAATAAACAAACTAACAAATCTAAATAAAACAAGATGTAGAAAATATATGTGAAGGGATGTCCGTTGTCTGAATTCTTATTTAAAAATATTTGCTTCAATATTTCAAATGAAAATTCTGAAAAAAATAATTCAACAAACAAAAAGTGGTTTAAAAAAACGAATGTCTTAGATTTGTTTTTAAATTTCAGATAGATAATTTAATTGCTTAAAACTCTTCTGAATATTTAAGAATGGGCACTCTTATGAAAAAAAGATATTCTAACAATAACATTTCCATGTACAGTTCAATTTTTTAGTTTTCGTTTCTGGGCGCCAATGCGTCACATGGACGAAGAATCGCGCGTATGGAAAACCACCGAAATTGCTGCTCCCTCATGTGTTTTGATACAAACGTTGAAAAAAAGGATAATAATAACTCTTCATTCTTTTTTTCTAACTTACTGTTCAATATTCCTATGTTGCGAAAAATTTCCATATGGGTCATTCCATACGAAGTGACCACGAAAATGCACAAATTTGGCCACGACCATCAAAGATTTTGCTTAAAGTTGGGAAAATTAACATCTAGTGTCACTTCGGAAAAATTTTAATTTTGGTGTCGATTGAAATACCTCCCGCTCTGTGGGACCCCCTCATAGTTGCAAGATAACGAAAAAAAAATTGACAGGAAGTGTTGCCAGGTAGTTAATCTTTGTATTTAAAAACTAAGTTTGCATTTTTCAGCAAATTTAATTTATTTTATTTAATTTATTTTATTTTAAATTTGATAATTTCATCGTATTTCTCGGAAATTTTTCGTTAAAACACTAATCACCACGTGGTAATATGAGCCAATCTCGAGATGTAACATTTTACGAAAATAGTTCGAAGTCTCATAATTTTTTTTGGTAAAAATGTTATAGCCCGAGGTTGGCTCATATAACCACGATATGACAAGTGTTTCCTACGTAAAATGTTCCGAACACTTGCAGTCGAAAAAATTATTTTTGTCGAAAAATGCAATTTTAGTTTTTAAATACAAAAATAATCTAATAATTCCTGTCAAAAATATTATTTTTTTTTTTTGATTCCTTGCTTTTCTTTTTTCAAGAATCACTCATCAGTATTTTTCGGACATCTTACGGGTATAAATTTTGGGAAATAGAAAAAAGTGGTTTTGACAAAAAAAATGCGACAAACAAAGAGGAGGTTCCCATAGAGCGGGAGGTATTCCAATCGACACCAAAATTGGGAATAATTCCCCCAACTTTGGGCAAAATCAGTGATGGTCAATTTCGCTGAAAATATAAATGATATCTATTAATTTCCATTGTTTTTTTCTCTCCAAATAACTGAATATTATATAGTAAATTTATCGATTAACTATGAATCCACGATACTTGGTTGATGAGTTGTCACTTTTCAAAGCAGATCTACGACATCTACGACGGGAAGATTCTTGAAAGTTTTCACGGGAAAATTGATGTTTATGGTGTTTTGAAGAAAAAACCTAATAAAGTGCTCTTTCATTGTTTTGTTTATTTTTCTTTTGGAAAATGACCATTCCCGAATGTTTGTCATGATGTCCAACAATAACCAATTTTGAAAATTTTTACAATCACACATATACTAATATTTCTTTTTATGAAGTTTTCGGAACTTAAATGGTTTTTTACAAGGATTTTCGTGAAAAGACGTCATTTACATGGCATGTATAGGGCAACAAATGGTGAGTTGACAACCTGGAAGGAGCGTCAAACATAGCTTCAGCCCTCACAAGTTCCTATCTCACACCTCCGCGTGTCATATGATTACACTAGACTGCCGGTTGGAACATGGATACAACTGGTCAATGTTGTCATCCGACACTAGCTAAGTGAGAAGGTGCGACGCGATCATTGGCGCGTAAACCATATTCCGGCGGTAGAGGAAATGCTTCGCCAACCTGAGCGTCTGTTCACCAAGATGGTGCGGCTCAAAACAGCGTCTGATCTCCATGTTAGGAGCGGCTGATCAACGTCCTGGTGGCAGCGTGGGACTCTAAACAGAGCTGACACGATGGTCCCCGGCGAGACAGGGGGTTGGGGAAGGTCCAACAAGCCGCCCCGGAAAACAACATGTTACAAACAACGTAAGAGATAATACGGATCGGAACAATCAGCATAGACCTAGGCAACGAAATAAGGACTACGATTGGAAACTTGGGACATGGAACTGCAAATCGCTCTGCTTTCCAGGATGCGACAGGATAATCTATGACGAGCTACATCCACGCAACTTCGAAGTCGTAGCGCTGCAGGAACTTTGTTGGACAGGACAGAAGGTATGGAGAAGCGGGCACCGGGCGGCTACTTTCTACCAGAGCTGTGGCACAACCAGCGAGCTGGGAACCGGCTTCATAGTACTGGGTAAGATGCGCCAACGCGTGATGGGGTGGCAGCCGATCAACGCAAGGATGTGCAAGTTGGGGATAAAGGGCCGGTTCTTCAATTACAGCATCATCAACGTGCACTGCCCACATGAAGGAAGACCCGACGACGAGAAGGAAGCGTTCTACGCGCAGCTGGAGCAGGTCTACGATAGCTGCCCGCGACGGGACGTGAAAATCGTTATTGGGGACATGAATGCTAAGGTAGGCCGGGAGGCAATGTACAGACCGGTAATCGGACCAGATAGCCTGCATGCCGTGTCTAATGATAACGGCCATCGGTGCGTAAACTTTGCGGCCTCCCGTGGTATGGTAGTCCGAAGTACCTTCTTCCCCCGCAAAGATATCCACAAATCCACCTGGAGATCACCCGACCAACAGACAGAGAACCAAATAGACCACGTTCTAATCGACGGCAGGTTCTTCTCCGACATCATCAACGTTCGCACCTACCGCAGTGCGAATATAGATTCGGACCACTACCTAGTAGCTGTGTGCATGCGCTCAAAACTATCGACGGTGTATAACACCCGCCGAAGTCGAACGCCGCGACCAAATATTGAGCAACTGCGGGACGCCGAGGCTGCACAGGAATACGCGCAGCAGCTGGAGGCAGTGCTACCCACGGAAGAGCAGCTTGGCGCAGCTACCCTTGAAGATGGCTGGAGGAGCATCCGATCCGCCATAGGTAGCACTGCTGTAGTGCTACTAGGTACAAGGGCCCCGAATCATAGAAATGACTGGTTTGACGGCGAAAGCAAACGGTTAGTCGAGGAGAAGAATGCAGCACGGGCGAGAATGCTGCAACACCGCACGAGAGCGAACGTGGAACGATACCGACAGGCACGGAACAGCCAAAACTCAGTCCTCCGAAGGAAGAAGCGCCAGCAAGAGGACCGAGATCGCGTAGCGATGGAAGAGCTGTACCAAGCTAACGACACTCGGAAGTTCTACGAGAAGCTGAACAGCTCCGGTAAAGGCTTCGTGCCGCAAGCCGATATGTGCAGGAGCTTGGACGGCAACCTCCTTACTGACGAGTGTGAGGTGATCGAAAGGTGGAGGCAGCACTTCGACGAGCATCTAAACGACGATGCAGTAGAGCGCGAGGACGGTATGGCAACTGATCTTGGTGCACGAGCAGAAGACATCAGAATTCCAGCCCCCGATCTTCTGGAGGTGGAGGAGGAGATTGGTCGGCTGAAAAACAACAAAGCTGCTGGAGTGGACCAACTTCCCAGCGAGCTATTGAAATACGGTGGAGAAACACTGGCTAGAGCCGTGCGCTGGGTCATTGTCAAGGTTTGGGAGGAAGAACGAGTACCGGAGGAGTGGATGGAGGGTATTGTGTGTCCCATCTACAAAAAGGGCGATAAACTGGAGTGCTGCAATTACCGGGCAATCACTCTGTTGAACGCCGCCTACAAGGTACTCTCCCAAATACTTTGCCGTCGACTATCGCCATTTGCGAAGCAGACTATCGCCATTTGCGAAGCAGGCGGGATTTATGGGTGCCCACGCCACCACGGATCAGATATTCGCGGTTCGGCAGGTTATGCAGAAATGCCGCGAATATAACGTGCCCACACATCATTTGTTCATCGATTTCAAATCGGCGTAAGACACAATCGATCGGGACAAGCTATGGCAAATTATGCACGACTACGGTTTTCCGGACAAACTGACGCGGTTGGTCAAAGCGACGATGGATCGAGTGATGTGTGTAGTTCGTGTTTCGGGGGCACTCTCGAGCCCCTTCGAAACCCGAAGAGGGCTGAGGCAAGGTGATGGTCTCTCGTGCCTACTGTTCAACATTGCCCTGGAAGGTGTCATTAGAAGAGCGGGGATTAACACGAGTGGCACGGTTTTCCAAAAGTCGGTTCAACTGTTTGGTTTCGCCGACGATATTGACATTGTGGCTCGGACCTTTGTGAAGATGGCGGATACGTACATCGGACTAAAGGCTGAAGCCAAACGGATTGGACTGGTCATCAATGCATCGAAGACGAAGTACATGAAAGGAAGGGGTTCACGTGAAGACAGTAACAGTATCAGTAACCTCCCACCTCGAGCTCAAATTGGTGGTGATGAAATCGAGGTGGTCGATGAGTTCGTGTACCTGGGCTCACTGGTAACTGCCGACAACGATACCAGCAGAGAAATTCAACGGCGCATTATGGCAGGAAATCGTGCATATTTTGGTCTCCGGAGGACGCTTCGATCGAGTAGAATTCGCCGCCGCACCAAGTTAACCATCTACAAGACGCTGATCAGACCGGTAGTCTTCTACGGGCATGAGACATGGACTATGCTTGTGGAGGACCAACGCGCCCTTGCGGTGTTCGAGCGGAAGGTACTGCGTACCATTTTCGGTGGACTGCAGATGGAAAACGGAGTGTGGAGAAGGCGAATGAACCACGAACTGCAGGAGCTGCTTGGGGAGCCATCTATCGTCCACACCGCTAAGATAGGCAGGCTGCGGTGGGCTGGGCATGTTGTAAGGATGTCAGACGACAGCCCGGTAAAGATGGTTCTTGAAACCAATCCGTCAGGGACGAGACGGAGAGGTGTACAGCGGGCAAGGTGGATCGATCAGGTGGAAGACGACCTGCGGACCCTACGCAGACTGCAGAGCTGGCGAACTGCAGCCATGGACCGAGTGGAATGGAGACGACTCTTACGTACAGCAAAGGCCACACCACGGCTTGGGACTGTTTGGTAAGTACATGGCATGTTTTTAACGATTTTTTTATTTTCAAATCGTTTATTTAGAGCGTTCAAGTAGTTTCATTATTCCAATTATTAAATATTAGCTGATTTGGCGTAACCTTTTGATATGTTTCCTAAATTTTAAGCTCGATTCGCAAGTGGAAATAACACTGCTATTTCTTCGGAAATGTTTAGCAGAAATGATTGAAAACCGTAGCATATGAAGTTTTTTGTGCGGATTTTAGAATTTACGCGGTTATACGCGGGTTTCAGAATTAACGCGGTTTTCGGAATTTACGTGGATTTCGGAATTTGCACAAATTATGTTAGGCGCTACGGAACCTTTGCGTAGGAAAGACTTTAGTGTACTTATATGAAACTCATTTTATTTGCATAAAAATCTCATTACAAATAATCTTTTTCTAAAGTTTCTAGAAATCAACACACAAATTTCATCCAACTCAAAAAACCAGTTCTTGTCGTATTTTAAAATTATTCGGAGCTTTTCGTTATTTTATACAAATAAAACTTTCTGATTGATTTGAAATAATAACTTTATCAATAACGTAACATTATCTCCTCTTGCATACTTGAAAAACTCACCAACCAGTATTTTCCAGTTTGGTTTCTGTATTTGCCGATTGATTCATAAATTATGTCGGCTTGAAGAATGATTTCCGCTTGCCATGACCGAGACCGAGACTCTACGGGTGCAAAAGAAAGGATCACATCGCCCTCTGGAACGAGGCGGGAATGCTTTTTTTTCTCCCACTTCTTCACCATTTTCGTCTCTCCTTTCCGGCGCAGAAAGATGCTGCGTTAGTTGAAGGACCAACCAAATGAAAGAACTATCTGCACCACCCTCGAAGGATCGATTCCTGTGGTATGAAATTCCTGGGCTTTCCGGGAATTTGCTGCTGGAGTGTTCACGGTGCGCTTCAAAGCAGGTATGCTAAAATTGTTTTCCGTCTTCAGTCGTTGTTTCTCACGGCAATGAAAGCCATGCTAAGAACACAGAAAATGAGGACAAACTGTCTGTGATGTACGATTCTTTCTCAGCAGGGTTGGATGCGTATCGATTTAGGTAGCACTATATATATCACTATCACTATATATATATTATATATTCCTAAGACTAAATGGTATCAGTAACATGAAACAACAAAACTTCACTCAGGTGCAACACTAAATAACCCCCGCTGAATGCGAGTTAAAGTTGCCGTAACGGTAATTGAATTTAGCAAACACGAACCATATTGGTGCAATCATCTTAAATTTTATTTTCATTCCACGTCCAAGAGCCACCGCATTTACCACACGAGGGTGAATTTTTGCCAGCGAACTCGAAACATAACGGAGGGATGAAGCTTCCGCTGATGATGACGATAATTGAATAATAAATTAGAATAGTCCCTCCTCCTACTTATTATCACTGAGATTTGAGCAGTGCATCACGTGCAAGTTTCAGTAAAGATTTACGTACGTAACTGATTTTTGGAAGTGGTAGAAGAATTTTCAATGGTTTAGCGGTGATATTGTGAGAGGGATGCCACTACCTCTAAAGGTAGACAACCGTGTTGCATATTAGAATATATCATTTTTTAATGATAAACGGAATGAAAATTTTCTCAATATTCTGCGTCTTGTTTTACAATAATTCATCCATACTGTGATCGCTGGGAGCAACTGTATGTCTATGCGGGAGGGCCGGGTCGCAAGTCACAATGAGCGATGATGATGTTGCGTGTGTCAGAAAGTCACCAGGGAAATGTTTTGCTCTCCCCTTCGATGCTGTTTTGTAAAATTCCTTGTCTACCGTTAGGTCTAAGCTCAACAAACGATCCACGTCGAAGGGTGCCAAAAGTTATACTTGATCTGATTTAAGTGAAAATTTATTGCATAAATTATTTATTAAATTATCCTAGCACTCTAGGGAACATTTGGCTGCGTAAATCAATGCAGCCGTAGTCTCTGCCGCCACCACCGAAAGGAGGTGCAAAATTTTAAATGTTTTTGATTGAGCGGTTCATAGAGACAAGGACTGACGCACAGCGGGTGTTTATTTTTATAATTAAATGACGTTGGTGGCCGGTTCTGTTGGTGTCCATACAGGCGAAATTTCCTTTTGCTTACATGCGGAGCACACTGATGAAAATTAAAAGTCCTCGAATATAATTAATTCGTAAATATTTACTCAACTGTTTGGTTGTATTTTGGATATTGATTGTATTTTAAGCATTAAGGTCCTTGTAAAGAGATATTTGATTTGTCTGACACGAAACGGGTAATGCCTTGAAGAAGGATTGAATGCGATTTGGATTTCAATATGCATGTGACTAACTAACCAAACTGTAATTAAACAAATTTTTCATAAATAATAATACTTCCTAAAAAGAAATTCAGTAATAGTTATATGTTTTTATCCAACTCTTCACCGAATCTGATAGCACCTTCATACCAAACCAAAGACATTGCGCCTCTTCAAAACAAACTCATTTCCGCAGCCAGCATCGAGATCCCTTTTTACATCGACGGGAGAAACTTTAGATTAAAACCCTATCATGCATGATAGCTACACAGCGTATTAGAACTTCCGCCCGGTAGGTTCGGTCATAACGGTGAACCACGTCGCAAAAAACAGCATTCGCCAGATGAACTAAGCGTAGCAGTTCGAAACGTTTGATAGATATACCGAAGACGCAACACATCCTTGCCATCTTGTGCTAGAAGGATAAGAACGAAACTCATCATTCACCTTCGATGAAGGATGTTGGCCGTAATCCAGCTTATCTGCTGGTTGCTACTCCCCAACTTACAGGTGCGCGCGTATATGTGTGTAGATGAGATTGTGGATCTTCCGTGGCTTTATTGAAAAAGGAAGGAAGCAGCCATTCGCAGCAATTCTGGCTTATGCCACACACATATTCAAATGTTAAGAAATACATCGATCCATGTCGTCGCCTGTTTGGCGCTACGGTTACATCGTAGCATGTAATATTGCAGGAAGACTGAAAGATTATCCTGCCTATTCAATATAAATTGCATATTATAGTTGACTGATGGAAATTACTGATTGACCCGAACCAGTACAATCACAATAATCTGTATGTCTGTTGTATGTGATATGATTGCTGTAAGGTAAGATATCTCTTTTATTTATAATTATCTTTTTCAATTTTTTAGGAAATATATGTAAACATTACATACTAGGCGTAGTTTTATCTTTTTACTCTGTGAAATGCCAGACCAAATCAAAAAACCAGTAAACGAAAAAACCGAGAACCATGTTTTATCTTGATTATCGCTTTCACCTTTATTGAAAATCTATGCTCAACATCCTCTCTCCCTTCGGCCCATCCCCATCGGAAGTTGGTTAATTCCTCTCACGAGCAATGATTGTTCCATGCCAGAGCTGTTTATTTCGTTATCCTCCAATCGCCACTTGCTAATGTACCATGCGCTGGTTCACCCACATCCGCCGTAATCCGTAAGACCCTAGACAACACCCGAACAAGAAGCGTAAATACACGGAAAAGTGCTTCGAGAAATCTGCCATCGCCGAGCAGGACACAGCAGCTAAGATCGTAAATCATGTCGACTCCCAACAAGGCGACTAATCATAATTAATAAAAATAAGGAATTTCCTACTTCCTAATTTCAGTATAATCTTAGCTCTTCGAATTTTCCTCCACAGCTCATACGCGCGTACGGCAAGCTGCTTATGCGCTGTCATAGCCAGTAATGGCAAATATAATAATAAAGGAACTTTTCTATCCATTCTTTGCAAATCCGTGCGGAGGAGGGTTTCCTTGCGGCTTCCGACACTGAGAAGAGGTGAATATATCATTCGTGTCTAATTTTCTTATATTCTTATACTTTAGTTCCCAGAGCAGTAGCCCTCCCGGTTAAGTTTCACAAGTTTCTCTGATGTTCCACCCTAATTTTGGCACCTTGCAGTGCCGTTCCAGTGGGGTGGGAGTTAGAAAAAACACTTTAAAGGAAGAAGTTTTTAAAATAATGGCTTTTTTGGCTGAGACAGTTCAGATTTCGGAGAAAGACTTTCGCTAGTAACGAGTAAGAATAAAATCCAAATTCTTTGGAATGTCACTCTTCTTACCTTATGCTTATGGAAAATTAGTTTTCGTACGATTAAAATGTTATGTTCAATACACTCGCAATATTCTTTTTTTTTTATAAATCTAAAAAAACACAGCGGGATTATTTAAATTGTGGATTGCTCATACCAAATTATTACATTTTTTTATACTACATATATTTTGATTCTATGACGAATCGAATAGAGCACAGAGGGTTTACAATTCCATAATTTATGACAAATTAAACCACTTAGACTGCTTCCACTAATGTAAAATACTTTTATTTGTTCGGATGAATATTTGCCATATTAAAGTTAAAGACAGAATATGCCAAGCCTAACTTGTTTTTCTCTTGTTATCAATTGCATTATACGTCTGTCGCTAAAAAGTGTTGAGTCTTAAGAGAATCATACGATGACAAGAGTTAGAGAAATTGTCTCAACTTTCATTCAAAAATATTGAAAATAATGAATTTAGGATCCTGTACTGAAAAAATATTTTTAAAACATAAATTGTCATCTCAGATTATTTTCAAATTTTTAGATAAACAACTTAATTACCCAAAGCTCTTCTAGACGAATCACAGTGGACACTTTTAAGAAAAGAAAGTATCTTTAAGAAACACTTTTTCATGTCGAACACTGTTTTACTGAGATTGTTCAGAAATGTGTTAGGCTACTAAATTTTCTATCTAAAAACTTATTTTGGAAAAACTGAAATGACCGTTTTTTATGAAACATTATATTTTCAAAATGACTTGTCTCAGTTCTTTTCAAATTCAATTTTTCCAGTACAGTCATACTTCGATATACGGCAACTTTATTTCTATTTTCGTTACGTTATATCGAGTTACGTTATATCGAAGCAAAAAAATTTTTTTTTTCAATTTATGCAAGAATGCTAATGGTTACTCTAATATCAAATATTTTCCATCACTTATCAGTATTTTTAAACCTTTCTTATGCCCATTTAGAAATATTTTTAGAAGCAAAAGAAAATTTTCAACGAGCAAAAAAAAATTTTCAATTGATGCAAGACTGTTGACGGTTACTCAAAGATGTGCGAAAACCTATTTCTCATCACCTACCAGTATTTTTTAACCTTTCTTATGCACATTTAGAGAAAATTTCAACATGCAAAAAAAAAAATTTCTAATTGATGCAAGACTGTGAATTGTTACTGAAGAATGCGTGAAAACCTATTTTCCATCACCTATTAGTATTTTTAAACCTTTCTTACGCCCATTTAGGATAATTTTCGCATTAGTTTCATTAATTTTAAAACTTACTGCAAACATTTTTTTGAAGCAATTTATACCCCGAAAACAGTTGCTGTATCATTTATTTTCAATTTCAATACATTTTCAAAGTTACATTATATCGAGGTAAAAGTTACGTTATATCGAGTTACGTTATATCAAGGTTGCCTTTTGTCGAGGTTGCCTTATATCGAGGTATGACTGTATAATTAGATGAAAGTTCAGAATATTCCCTCAAAGTCATTCCTTGACAACTTTTCTCTAACTTCTAACATGACCGTATTTGAGTTCAAAAGCAGAAAAGGGCATTAGGGTGGCAATGACTTGAATGAAAAATTTGACCTTCGAATTGTAGTGCTCAATAGTTTCGTCTTCTCGTAAAAAGCCTCCATGTAAAGTTTAAGTTCAATCGGACGCAATGAGAACACCTTGGGGTCTAAACAAAATTCGAAAAGTCGTTTTTTATTGTCACCCTAACGGACATAAATTTGCTTTTGTTAGAAAAACATTTTTTCCTTGAGAGCGCCCACTAGATTAGGTTAGTTTTGGCAGAGCCTGGATGATTGTACATTCCCAGAGAGATGGAAGCGACAAAAACTGGCCTTATTGCCAAAAGCAAGGAAATCACTTGGTGATCCGTCGGCATACAGACCGACATATCTGCTCGATACGACGTGTAAGGTGCTTGAGCAGGTTATTCTCAATAGACTGGTTAGGTACACCGAAAGTGCTAACAGTCTATCAAGTTACGGCTTCCGGAAAGGCAAGTCTACGATGGATGCTATCCTGTCCGTCACCGAAACAGCAAAGGTAGCACTCCAGCGTAAAAGATGGGGCATTCGCTAGTACGCAATCGTCACGTTAGTGTCAGCTGGGATTCCACAGCCCACTCGCTTCGAAAACTAGACATCCCGGTGTCGTTGTACAAGATTCTGGAAAACTATTTCCAGAAACTAGTGAAAGTTTACAGCACAGATGAGGGTTAAAAATGCGTCCCAATTACCGCAGGGATTCCCCAAGGTTCCAACCTGGGCCTGGTACTGTGGAATGTCAAGTACGACGAGGTGCTGCAACTAAACCTTCCTTCAGGGGTTGTGATCGTTGGTTTTGCGGACGACATCACACACGAAGTCTGGTCTACGGCGAATCGATCGTGGAGCTTGAGTTGATGACTTCGCACTCTATAGACGTTGTCGAGGACTGGATGCGCTCCAAGAAACTGGAGCTAGCGCATCATAAGACGGAGGTCGTAGTTGTTAATCTTCGCAAGTTGATCAGCGTCGGGAATTCCACTATCGCCTCTAAGCGCTCCCTGAAACTGCTGGGGGTGATGGTCGACAAAAAACTCACCTTCGGGAGCCATGTCATGTGCATGTAAGAGGGATTCAATGGCTATTGCAGCATCATGTCGTATGATGCCCAATAGGTCAGCAGTGTATGGCTGCAAGCGAAAACTTCTAGCTAGTGTGACTTCGTCCATACTGAGGTGCGGCGGGCCAGTGTGGTCCAAAGCACTAGGTACTAGTAAATACCGGAGTAAATTGTAAAGTATCTACATGTGCCTGAGAATTGCGAGCGCGTATCGCACAGTGTCGTACGAGGCAATATGCGTCCTAGCTTGTATGATGCTCATAAGCATTATTATCAAGGAGGACGTAGAGTGCTTGGTTTATACGGCACAAGGGGTATACGACATAGACTAAGACCATCTACGATTGCAGAGTGATAGCGGGAATAGTCCACTTCCACGGAAGGTAGATGGACGTACCGACTGATCTCGCAGCTATCCGAATGGATCTAAAGACACCATGGAGAGGTTAACTACCGCCTGACACATATTCTGTCAGGCCATGGCTACTTTAGACAGTATCTGCATAGGCTCGGAGACATGGAATCCCTCATGTGTCCCGAGTCTGCAGACACGGAGGAAACCGCTGAGCATGTCTTCTTCGTACTCCCAAGCTTTGCGCGCGCTAGAAGCGACATGATGGCTGTGAGCGGGATGGACACAATTCCGGGCAACCTAGTGCGGAGGATGTGCGAAGATCCGAACACATAGAGAGCTGTAAGCGCGGCCGCCTCCCAAATAGTATTAGATCTGCGAAACAGGCGTCAGGTTGATCACCAAAACACCGGCGTAAGCTAACTGCCAGTCTTCAGGAGGATTCTCAGAGCATAAAAGCCGCTCCCTGAAGCAATACCAAACGGTGGCACTGGGGATTATTATGGGCTGGGCACTGCAGTGTTTTATTTTGCCGTTTTCGTGCGATTAATTAAATAGCGTTTCGAATGTTGATTATAGTCATAAGGTATGTTCGAAGAAGTTTCAAGATATTCAAAAATGCATCTTTCTATGTATGAAGATGAGTGATCAATCCACCTGAAAGTGATAAAGAAAATTTACTTTTTTATCTGATTGAGATGTACGAATGGTGTTTTCAGCAAAATTTTAGATGATCTCAAAAAAAGAAACTTTGTAGAAGACATCATGTTTCTATCCCTTACGAACCACCTAAAGTTTTCTATGAAGAAGCACTGAAAATCATAATTTTTGTTATAACTTTTTTCTAAGATTTTTCCGAGTTTTCAACCCTTCTATAAAGTTATCAGCCATCCGAAAATGCATGTTTATGCTAAACATTGTTATTTTTTATCTCCCTAAATAAAAAAGTTATTGGACATATTCCGATATTTTTGGGGATACTTTCTCCACAACCATCTCCAAATTACGCAATTTTACGCATGTGGCCTTTGCATACTATGAAATAACTTTCTTTAGACTTTCAATTATAGGTACAAACTCTTGTATGTAAGAGTATGTAAACTGACTTTTCGTCTGTTTTTCAAAGCTATTTGATGTCGAATTATGTATGCAAACATCGAGTTTTTTCTTATATTTAGTTATCTTCAGCAATGAAAGCGAAGATGAAAATAGCAGCTTCTTGTCGAATTCCATTTATTCTTCTTCCTCGATTTTAAACTTCAGGTATCGAGAATGTCATACTAGGAAGATATGCCGCAAAAGCGCTCACGAGGATCTTCTGCATTGGTCGCTCATTTCGTTAGTTCCTATTATCACATAAACACGTGGGTTGCCAACAGTGGACACTAAAGAAGCGAAATCTCTGCTCGCCCCTTCTGAAATCGGGGAAGAAAAATAAATGGAATTTGAAAAGTAGCTACTATTTCCATCCACGCTTACTTTACTCAATATAACTAAATTTAAGAAAAAACTTAATTTTTAGTTAATCTATCTCTAGAATATCCTCCATTTTTTCTAACCTTATCAAAGCATGCATGCATGTTTAGCACAAGATCGTTAAGTGCCTTCTTCGAAACTCAAAACTTGTTTATTTTTATATTTTTGTATACAAAAATCGGCATGAAATACAAAAAATCGGCATGAAATACCTTTAATTGAAAGTCTAAAGATAGTTATTTCATCGTATGCAACAGCCACTTCGGTAAAATTGCGTATTTGGAGATGGTTGAGGTGAAATTGTCCCCAAGAATATCAAAATATGTCAAATAACCTTTTTTATTCTAGGATACAAAAAAATAACAATGTTCAATATAAACATGCATTTTTTAATGGCTGATAATTTGGTAGAAGATTTGAAAATTCGGAAAAATCTGAGAAAAAAGTTATAACCAAAATTCAGATTTTTAGTGCCTCTATATATAGGGATACCATCTGGTTGAAATTAGAAATCAGGACACCATTTTTCGGCACAAACAAATACGACAGTGGTAATGCTGACTAGCAGCATTACTGTGATTTTGCACACGCTATGTTGCTCTAGCGATGTTTATGCGGTGTAGGATGAAGGTGCCTACACGCAAAACTTTTCCTTATTACTTTAGAAGCAATAGCGCAAAATTGCCTTTTAGGTAACAAATCCATTACTTAAAAGACAATAAAATTCTTCCCCAGTCAAGTAACAACACATACTGTCATATTTTTAGCACGAGTTACGGGAGAACGTCTATCTAATAATGGTCGTTTCAACCACATGCAAAATTTTCTCTGTCGAAAAATACTCCCTTTTCGTCTCAAGTCAAAACAAATCACACGCAGTCGCATATGTTGCGCATGTTAGGCCTCTGCTAGGCTGAATGCCAACGCGAGCGATCGGGCGAGATTCTTGCCGTAGGTAAATAAACAGCCGTAAGTAGAGCTGTTCATTAACCTACGGTAAAAATCTCGCCCCATCGCTCGTGTTGGCGTTCAGCCTGGCAGAGGCCTTACAAGTTTCTTCAATCTCCAATTCATCCGGTGTGCGTGTATTAGTTCGCTCATTGCATGCATACGGAGTAGCGAAAAACTATGACAAGAGCTGCCAAGCAGCATTTTCCTCGTCATAGAGTATGCAAACGTTGATGATTTCAAAGACTTGAAATCGCGCCTCAAAATGATATCACGATCTGTAAACTGCGTTAGAGAAAAACAAAAACATTCGCTTTTTTGCAAGCTATCTACAGCACATAATAATTAGTTCATGAAAACTCATTTGGACCTGTTTGAAAATACAAAACTTGTGTCCATCCAGAACAATATTCGCAACTTCGGCAACTCTGGTCAGACAGGATTACATATTTTCATTCCAAGTAAACACTGGGGGACGAAACGAAAGTGTTTCTAATTAGACATTTGAGGTTAACGGTTAAGATTCTGATTATATGTGGATGAAGGGGACAAAATGAACCTGATCGTTGCATCAATACAGATGCAGCGAGTGAAGTCTTGCTAACACATGCATTGCGGTGCTTGGTTGTATGTTCTCCTGCAGAAACATACAAGCGTGTGGCCGTCATAATTTTTATTTCTTTTTGTTTATTACTTTTCGTGTATAATGCGCAGTCATAAAACACAAAAAGTAATAAAAAATTGCCCTAAAGTAATAAAATGTTCCCCGTTTGCGTTGAGTGTACCTACTCCATTGACTTCATGCAATAGATCGGCTCAGATAAAATAATTTCGATATTAATTAAGATATATCATTTATATGACTGACATGATTATTGACTGATAGTTGACTTGGGTGACACTCAATATCAGTTTATAGTGAGTGAGAGTGAAACTGCTGTTGAATCACTTTCATTTTTCTGTGTCGAAATTTCGCAACACTGCTTGTTACATAGCCGTTTTCAATACTTAATTTTTTTTTCAATATTTTATGATTTTTAAAGTGATTTTTTTATAGAAAAAGCTAATTTTTTACTAAAATGGCCGCCGTTTTGTCATTTTTTTTAAATTTCAAAAACGGCTATGTAACAAGTTAGATAATCCATTCGAACATGCTAAAAAAAATTCAGCCAAATCGGTTCAGTACTTGCTGAGAAAAACTTACCTCCGATTTAGGGAGGGCATTCACGTTCCCAGCTGCCAACAACGTAATACACTATATGTGCTACCACGACATACAAATTAAATCTTCAATTGAACCTTAGTCAATAGCCAAAATTGCCGAACACCTTACTTTACTCTAAACATTGGAAAAAAAAAATTTTGACCTTACAGAGTAGGGTCCCCCGTTAAGCCAAATGTTTAACGGTTACAATGCCTTAAAGATTTCTCTCGTCACTTAACTAAGATTCAACTAAAAACAATATCGTCCGTAGTGACCGTTGTGTTCTGCAATCAAAAATATTATTGATTTTGAAAAATTCTGCATATTATTATCACTCTACAAAATTGAAAATCTTATGAAAATCAGGACAAACGCCAGAAAATGAAAAATAAATCAGGAAGTCAAAACAGGGTCTCAAAATCAGAACATGTCCTGCTGAATCAGGACGGAAATCCCTACCTATATCTACTTCTTCTACAAAGTTTCTTTTTTCGAGATTAGGTTAGGTTAGGTTAGGTTAGGTTAATTAAACTGCGGATTGAATTAGGATTGATGTTTTTCAGAAAATTATTTTCCATACATTTGCCATCATAATGTTGGTATTCAACAACAAACAAAAAACTTTGCCTACATAGAAATTTAAATAAGTTGATAATCTAAGTTAACCCTCTAGTGCCCAATGCCGCCATTTGGCGGGCTTCAGTCGAAGTTCCGAAAAGCTTCAATAAATACTTAAAAAGTGTTTATAATGGTTTATAGTGATTTCATCGAAGTCCGCTCAGAAATTAATTTGGGCACTAGAGGGTTAAGTTAGAATTTCTTGTATTGAAAGTAGTTTATTCAATGCAGGCAAAAAACGTTAAATGAAATCATGATAATTCTTGATCAAGGTCACGCCGAATGACCCTTTTTTTGAATCAAATGAAACTTGGCATACGTATTTGACATGGAAAACTGAGTATTTTTCACAGACGGAGAGATTTTTGAGACTCATTAGTTATTTGCTGAAGGACTTATGGGTCGTTTATACAAAGTTGTCTGGACAACTTGGACACGACTATCACGGGTATGGCTCGAAGCAGTGGCGTAGCGTGACCGGGTGACACTCGGGGCGGAAAATTTAAGTGTCACCCCGCTTCCCCCACCAGGTTGCAGCGGAATCATCTTGTTATTAAAAATTATGAGAATTATCACGCTCGTTTTAAATTGCATTTAATCTACCCATTTCCGAAAAATCGGTTGAAACTATACTCTTAGGAGCAAATTTATATAATTTTCGAGGGTTTCACCTCGACCTCCACCTCATTGATAATCAATCCCCTGGGTGTCACCTTTTTGAAGGTGACACGTATGAAAATTTTCCTCATGGGTGTCACCCCCTAGAGGAACACGAAGAAATGATTAAAATAAAAAAAAAATAGCTGCATCTGCCGAAAAATATAAGTTTAGTATTAAAACACTAAAATAATAATGTATCTGGCAACACTTCCGATCAAAAATTATATTTTTCCTTTTTTTATTTTCTGTAAAAATTATCTATCAGTATTTTCCGGACATCTTACTTACTTTACTTTGTTGGCTAGGGCCGAACGAATTAGAGATGTCCAGCTTCGTCTGTCTTGGGCAGCCGTTCTCCAGTCTCCTCATACACCACCAGATTGTGCATCTTCTTCCACCGCGCACATCTACTGCTTGCGAGGCCTACCACGGAGCCGACGGCCTCTTCCTGGTTCTCTACTGAAGATAGTTTTGGCAGCTCTCTCGTCAGGCATTCTGGCTACATGTTCAGCCCACTGAAGCCTGCCCCGCTGTATTACCTACACTATATCAGCATGTTTGTATACCTGGTACAACTCGTGATTCATGCGTCTGCCCCACACTCCATCTCACAGTTTACCGCCAAGTATCGATCGCAGAACTTTACGCACAAAAACTCCGAGCACTCGTCGATCAGCTTCCTTCAGCATCCATGCTTCATGTCCGTAAAGGGTCACCGGGAGTATCAGCGTCCTATACAGCGCTAGTTTTCTGCGAGTTTGCAAACTTCGGGACCTTAGCTGGTTACGTAGTCCGTAGAAGACCCTGTTCGCAGCTGCAACTCGTCGTTTCACTTCACGGCTCATATCGTTGTCACATGTCACATGTGTACCAAGATAAACGAATTCGTCAACCACTCCAAATCGTTCCCCATCTATCTCCACCTCAGCTCCAATACCACGGGGACTTCCACGCATCCGGACATCTTATGTCTATGAATTATAAGAAAAAGAGAAAATAGGTTTTTGAGGTGGAGAGTAGATTAGAATTTTTTCGAAGTGAACCTAGATGAATAATTCCCCCACCTTGAGCCAAATCCGTGATGGTCATTTCCAGGTTTGTGCTTTTTCGTGGTCACTTTATATGCATAATACTGTCTAAGTTTTATTATTCATATAATCTTTTTGATATGAAAAATTGAACTGTATTATATTGATCGTACATTTCAACAAATGGTGAAATTAAAATGAAAATCTCAAAAACTCAAGAAAATTCAAGAAAATTTGTGTTACATTTTTCTACCCAGGACTTTTTACTCAAATCTATGTAATAGTGTCAAGTTTCAGCAGAAAATTATTTAGGGGAAAAAAATTATTCCTTTTTGATTCAATGTATAATTGAATGCTTAGTATCCAATTCTCAATGTAAATACAAAACAACTTGAAACCGAATGCATTAACGAAGTTGATTATAAGAGAGTTTCACTTTCAAATGACGATCTAAATTGTTTAATATCTTTGAGATACAAATGTTTTGAAAAATGTCAAATTTTTTTTTTAAACTTAGACTTCCATTAAAAAATGGTATTTTATTTCTCCATTCTGAACATTCTATCAAAAGTTGCGTTATAGCTTCAAGCTTCTTTAAAACTATTTTTTGTAATTGAAATTTAGTGTTAATTTTCAATTTTTTTTATAGACGAAAAATGTTTTAGGGTGGAACAAAAAATAAATGTAAGCTCGTGTTCCTTATGGGTCCTATAACAGCTGTGTAAATTTGCAGATCGATCGGTTGAACTATATTTTTGCGCCCGATTTTTGAAGTTTCCATACAATTTTATGTGGAAAAAATCACTTTTTCAAAACTTATCCTCTGGAAATGTCCTGTTGGCTCCTAAATATATATATATATATTTGTAAGCAATTTTCCTGGAAAAAAACTCTTCTGAAAACCGTAAGGCGCTAGGATGCTTGTAGAAAGTGTTGTTCACCCCAAACTGCATGAATGTCTGACGAACGGCTCACCATTGAATTTTTACAGCAACACTGCTACAGCATGCTGCTATTGCTAACTTGCTCAAGGATGAGAAACAATTTCGAGTGGAATTGAGCTTGAAAGTATGATTTTTGCTCATAGTATCTTCGGAGAAGCCTCCAACATAAATTTTACGCAATATTATTTCCTATCACATGATTGAATTTGCAACAGCAGCATGCTGCAGCAGTATTGCTAGAAAAATTCAACGGTGAGCTGTTCGTCAGATATTCAATCAGTTTGAGGATAATAACTTTTTCTACAAGCATCGGAGCGCCTTACGGTCTTCAGAAGAGTTTTCCCCAGGAAAATTCCCTACAAATATCATGTACCGATACCTTTCTAGGAGTCTACTGAATATTTCTAGAGAATAAGTTTTGAAAAAGTGAATTTTCTCATATAAAATCGAATGGAAATTTTAAAATCGAGCGTAAAAATATAGTTTCACCGATCGATCTGAAAATTTTCACAGTTGTTGTAGGACTAATGAGGAACACAAAAAGTGCATGGGAGTGAAAAAATAAAACCATCGCTTTTTTCCCATATAACCGTGTCTTATTATCTGACAGTATTCAACGAACGGTTTCTGAGCTGCAATGTTTTGAAAAAACCAATGCCAAAATGCATACGACCTTATATAAAATATCTTATGGGTCTAAAAAACTGCCCTTTCGCCGGTGAATAATACTTAGTTTGCATTTTAAATAAATTTCATTTTTATACTCCGTGTAAACTCTCTAAAAAATTATATTATTTGTTACATCAATATACAAAGTTATTAATAATATCCCAAGCAGCAAAATTTGTTTCGATTATGAACTTTGTGCATCACAGCAACAAATTCTTATGTGAAATTAAGTTGCAGTTACATCTCAGTTTCTTATACAATGACGAAAAAAGGCGCAGGAGGTGGAGCCAATTGCAACATTTTCGTTGTTTCAACACGAGTTTCAAGAATGAAACCCCAATGTGTATGAACTAATGCATGGAATTTGATAACAACATGGCAAATGCTGCATGATAAAATTTCAGCTACGAAGATGCATCGTAGCAGCAACTAGGGCGCAATAGAAACTTCATGGCGTTGTGGTAAGATTGTAAAATGGCAAATGGTCAGAATGGAAAGTGATTGTCTGTATAGCGATTTATTTTTGATTATTTCCAGAAATTTGAGGATTCAACTCCAGGTATCAATTTCTATTCAGTTTTCTCGTTTGTACTATTTACGTCATTTGCTGTAGAAACACTTGCAAGTTCATGGTTCAGTTTTAAATATTGCTAATGGTCATTTCAAGTTTTAATTTTGCTTCTTCAATTCATCAATACCTCAGCGTGATAATGAAATTCAAAGCAATTTATCACATTTCGTTTTAGAGACCCACACTTTTTGGACGACTTCTAGTATCCAACAGTTACAACGCAGTAATAACCTTATCTCAAAAACAAATATAAGGCGAACGATCAAGCAAAAGTTGCTGTTACATGGCTTCAGAACATGACAGCAAGGTATTTTTGTGTGTTTGTTTTTTGTATCTCGTAAGCATCACGTTGGCAACCTATATGCTCCACCCACTAGATCTATTCAGTGAAGGTTAGGTTTTCGAATGCCGTTTACACGTTTCAACAACAAATCCAACCTCGCGAATTACGTTGTTGGTGTGAAGATTTTTGAAGCAGCGATGCAAATTTATTTGTTGCTTGTTTCTTCACAATTTCATCGTAGTAACAAAAAATGTTTTTTAAAACCTCGGAATTTCATTAGTGCAACAAATGATCACAATTTATTTTTTTATTATGTTTCAATTGTTGCTTGGGATAACTGTATAGAATTTTAGTCAAAAAAGATTTGAAGGAGTATTCTGTTGTTATACGGTATAGGTAGACCACCCTCACAGTAATAATCTATTGGCGATTAAACTAGTACTTTGGTCATATCTCCGGGGCAATATTACACGTTAATTGATAATTCACGCAACCGTACCTGTGCATATTTATACAACGATCCGAAATGCCGGCTGCTTAATGAACCGATCAGAAATAACACACTATTGAGCATATTGTAAGCAGTGCTCCTGGCGAACGCGAACAAACATAATAATGCTCCCATTCTGTGCTCAATATATCATCTCAATTATTCATTATCGGGAAACTCGGAATAAATGGTACTTCACTGTTCATACATGACACCAGTGTATGCATAAGGAAATGATTATGGTTTCATGCATCGATTCGCTTTCACCGTTTTCTCTCAACCAGCCGGAGATCGAGGGCCTGAGTTTTCACACACAGAAGGCTGCCGGCGCTCACTGGAAAAACTTTTCACATTTCCACAATTTGTTTGATATTACATAATTTAACTTTTTCCTCCAAAACCGAGTCTTAAGCGCATGTAGCACGATGATGGTATGGATGTGGGACTCGGTCTTCCACAGGTGGCACATCTACGCTCCCGTCAAACTTTGGTGCTTTATGGGTGCTTGTTATTTTCTACTTTTTTTTTTTGTTCTGGCAGTTCAGGCGGCACACATAAAGTGAGTGGCAGCCAAGCAACGACGCATTAAAAATTCAAAACCGGAAACTTTTCATACTTGGTGATTTTATGACTTGACGCGCGTGCTATTTCACTCTCCGGTGCATGGATTTCCAGAAGACGGGTACCTTTGCTCTTCCGGATAAGCACCACCGGTCGAAAGTGTACAGCCCGGGTTCGTCATTCGCCAACAGTTACCGATATTGAGCAAATCATTCTGGTATCATAGTATTTTATTCATTGTGATACTGAAATGGTTTTGCAGCGTAAGTACAAAACTTGCGATCATCGGTGCGCATCTGTTCATATGGGTTGGGGAAGAGGGGAATCTAGCGCACCTGAGCGCGACCACACCCGGCTTCCGATGAGGAAAAAGTTGGGAGTGCCATAGTTGCTGCTGAACCCTACCAGAGCTGGCGTAGAGGCACATGTTGTTTATTTGATGCGGTTCATAGCATAGTAGGTGCACCGCATGCAAAGTTTGTGGAATCACTTGTGGCACCGGAAGTAACAGGTCGCGTTGATTTTAGTGTGTGCGCTTTTCGTGTGCACAGACCGTTTGATGGCTGTCGTTCACAGCGATGTCAAGGGAAATGAAAATTCCTGCTGGCGATTCGATTGCCATCCAGTTGAAGTTGTATTTATCAATATTGAAGGTGTCATAGCGTGAGCTCAAAACAAAACTGCCTCTGTGAATAATTTACTGCGAAGATTCTGAATTTGATGCAAATTTTAACCATTGAAATAGTACAAAATGTGCTGTATGAGTCATACAAGCACTGATAGTTTAAAGATACTGGGCAAGGAAAAAGCATTATGCTCGGTATCCTAGCAATCATCTCTAAAGAGTGTTTCGAGAAGATAAAAAATATCATTAAAAAGAAAACACTCAAACTCCAGTGAAGAAGGAAATGAAAACCAAATCTCACCTTGAACCATGGTGTCCGTCAATTCCAGCTTCCCATCTGTTTCTAGTGTATTCCTTATCGCACAGTCGCAAAGTGAAGTGGGAAAATATATTTCCACAGCTAGAATGTTTCAATCCCCTACCTTTCCGAATTTGAACTAGCATCGAGAAGAGCTTGTTTTATGCCACTTCCGGCTTCAACCATGGCACCCATCACAACTCGTGGAGGCGAAATCCCTTTCGAATGCCTAACGCATTTTTCCAGTATGTATACATAATTGAGTCTCACGCACAGACTGGGTGTCGTCCCCGCAGCAGAGCAACCTTCATCGTCTGCCAACAGCAGAAGCAGCATCCCAGCCACAGTTAAGAAAGGAGAAGCGCAGACGCGTAATTTCGGGGGGCCGGGGTATACCTTCTGGTTCTTGACGACCGAAACGCACAACCGATTGCCTGGCGGCATACGATAACCGAAGGTTCAGCACGCACATGATTTTCACGCAAACGACACGCACTTCCAAGAATGGGGGACGAGTCTCCAGGGACAACCAAGAACGACCAATCAAGACTTAGAACAAAAAGAAAAACACTGTCGTTTGGCATTCAGGGGTACAAATTCTTGTTAAGAGTGGGTGGGAAATATTCTTGTACTGTGACTTGTAATGGCTGCCTACATACACCGAGTTGTTAAAGTTGTCTGATAAGAGAGCGAAGAATTTCGAGTTTGGTTTTAAATATAAAATCAATAATCGCTTAGATTTTAGATTGATTTCCATCAAAAAGTATTAGCTATTTTTTAGAAACCATTCATTAGAGAAGCCAACATGGTGAGCTGTATTTCGGTACATTCACGTCATCAAGCAATACACAGCTCCTTACTGTATAATTCAACAAAATCCTCTCAACCATTTGTCCGTATCACATCTCTTTCTGCCCACTGCACTGAATCATCGACTATTCTATGAGAAGCAACGCAGCACCAGAGCAACCGAGCGGCACTCGGCATAGATGCATTCGTTTTTGCCGGAAGTCCGATTAATGCATCCGCTAGCCAGTATCTCGGCTTTATTTGCGAGGGAATATTTTTATTCGTAATACCGTAAGTCCGTTATTTTTTCCCGGTTTGGTTCGCCGTCGTCGTTGTCCTTTTTTTCTATCCTCGGCACCCTGATCTGGTATTATTTTGCTTCGTCCGACCATAAAATAAGAGAAAGCGGTGAACGCATGGACGGATTCAAATTTTCATTGGTTAGAGTTTGGCCATTGCTGGTAAAAGGTTTTCGCCTTGTGTGAAATTGAAGTAATGTTTTCATATTTTTGCCTTCAAGCCCTTCTAAATATAAGTTCTGAGCAAATCTAAAATTTATTGGTAATTGCTGATTTCCGGAAGACGTTCGCTGTCACTGAACATCCTTTTTGCTTGATGCCAACCCTCCGTAAAGGGCGAAAAAAGCTAGAAACCGGAAACGAAATCCATTTTTTCCGCCCTCGAAAAATCTGTTGTCGTGTGCGCTAGCATGGGGTCATCGCAAGATGTACTTCCTGTGCTGTCGCCTGTGTATTTTGCCAAATGCGCTATAAACATTAATAACCGATGGGACACAGGGAAATCGAGCCAAACTGGACACATCGCATCATTTCCTCCTGTTGTCGTGCTGTCGTACAGGAAAAATAGAAGAAATGTGTCAGCTGGGGTGACCCGCAGCATCATAGCCATTATCGTTCTAATCACCGGATGTTAATTATATAAACATATCTAGATGACATTGGTTTCAAGCTTAATGTTGGCGCCAGTTTCGATCTTTTTCATCCCTTCAACATCAAACTGGTCTACAGTAGATTTAACCAAACATTTCTGTCTCATTTTCGTTTTTCATGAACACATCGTTGTGGTATGTTTTTTTTTGTTTTCTAGGTTCGAACGGATTCGAAATGGTCCCTGGTCCGACCTATGTACCCGTCGGGGCAAATCCTGCTGCAAAAGGTTGTCCGAATTACGTAATACTAATATTCTACTTTATCTAAATTGCTGAGGAAAAAGAAGCTGACTGTCATCGTCCTAAACATGCCTAGTCCGATGTCGTCGTTTTTCTTCCTTCTTCTCGTGGATTCTTGCATCCTCGGAAGAAGTGCCAAGAGAAGATGTTTTCGCACTGTCCTTCCTTTTCACTATCGGTGTTTTTCATTCAGAGCCGGACTTAGCCTTTTCAGTTGTGCATTAAATAATTACTAATAGTTTTTGAAAACTATCACCATAATTATTTACTCATGAATAAAGAATTGTGCGCATAATAAGTGAAAAATGTTTAATCGTATAACAAAACTAAACAAAATAGGATGTACCAAGAGAAAGAAATATTAGGAAAAAAAAAACCGTAACATTATCTAGATATGGTCGTGTCAATGTCATCCGCGAAGCTAAAGA
The DNA here is from genome assembly GCF_029784165.1 of Wyeomyia smithii. Classification (NCBI taxonomy): domain Eukaryota; kingdom Metazoa; phylum Arthropoda; class Insecta; order Diptera; family Culicidae; genus Wyeomyia; species Wyeomyia smithii. The sequence goes on from NC_073696.1 coordinate 113,252,996, forward strand.
ACTAAACAGAACTCCTGAATATAGTGCCACTCGTGTCGATATCCGCCGATATATTACACTTTCCGAAGCGATAATAAATAACAAATACGATACTTTTCCTTTCTATTGGCTTTTTCCGGTGAGAACGACGAGCGACTTCAACGTGTCGAGAGTTTTGAGCGCTTGCATACTACAACGAGGTAATGGTCCGCATCTATACGTAGATGACGTCAGAGAAAAATTTACCGTCGATTTGAACTTGGTACATTTGGTTTCTCCACATACAATGTCAGGCGATCTCCAGGTGGCTTCGGGATGTTGCATGGATTGAGTTCATCATATATGATTCTGCCGTTGCCGTGAGCAGCGATGTCAACCTTTTTTCAAGAAAACCTGGAAGAGTTCAAAATAAAAAACTGGAGAAAACTGGATATAACAATTTGAAGCTTCTGCAAAAATTTGTTTGATGTTCGGTTCAAAAGTGTTGAGTAAATAACAATTATATACCTATATTGCACCGTATTATTTCATGTAAACAAAACGGATGTAAAAAACAATGCATTACTTTACGAACTAATTTCATTTTTTGTCATAATTGACTTACATTTTAAGTATAGTAAAGCGGGCAATTTTTTCTAAGTCTAGTCACACCTTCTATTCCCGTTCATCTTCGCATTCCCGCGAAACTACATACATTGCCCGCTTTACTAAACTTAAAACAATGCATTGCCATTTTGATGTTTCACTGATGAAGATTATGTTCACTAGGTATTAAGTCTAGCGTACTCGAAATTTTGGAGATGCGACTGGAATCCGAGTTAAACCACCAAATTGAAGAGCATGAATGCACGAAATATTGAAACGATCATACGTTCGAGAGGAACTAATTCAACAAATAAGGTGACGAATACAAAGCTGGATAAAACTGGAACAATTTATTAAAAACTGGAGATATTCAACCTTTAGCTGTTTCGCTGGCGTGCCCGAAAAAAACTGGAGATATCCAGGAAAAACTGGAGGGTTGGCAACGCTGCGTGAGAGCTTAACGATCTGCAGTTCCATGTACCGAGTTTACAATCGCAGTCCTTATTTCGTAGCCTAGGCTTAGACAGACGTCCAAGCAAGAACAAAATTTATCGAAATTTCCGTGTAAATTTTTAAATAGAATTGTGTTATAAATCACTTGTATACTAGTGCCACCTGGTGACCTTATCGCTACAATACATTTTTTTTTGCTAGTGTATGAGGCTGGCGTCACTAGTAGCGCTATCTGGTTACGAATTGCTACTACAAAAATCTTTACATAAGTTTGGAACTCAGCTTGGACGTCTGTCTGCGGCCTAGGTTTGTGTCGGTTGTTCGGGTTCGGATCAGGTTCGGGTTTCAACAGAAAAAAAAAATTTCGGGTTGAAGAAGAAAATGACGGGCACGTACATCAGACTGAAACTGAAGTCAGATGAATACGACTGGCATGAAACCCGTAGCAGACTACTTACTTACTTTCCTGGGGAAACATTTCTGAGGATTTCACCTGTGTCACAATGTTACGTCAACGCTCTTGGTCCATAGCAGCTCACATCCAGTTTATTAAGCGTCCTACACTTCCATGATCTTGCTCCACTTGGTCCAACCATCTAGCTAGTTGCGCGCCTCTACCGGTCTGATTTAGCCGTACACCATTTTTGTGAGATTGTAGACCGGCATTCTTACAACCAGAGGTGGCAGATTTTATTTTGAAAAAACTGTATGCACCCGCAAAAGTCTGTACTTTTCTGTATTGCTCAGGTTTTGGGTAACTGGGCTTGGAATCCAACCTTAAACCTTGCCTGAAAAAAAAGGTTTCCGTTAAATTCCTGAAAGAAAACTCAGTTCTATAACCGTGTTTTTTTTTTTCTTATGATAGCAATAAACAATAAGCCGCAAATATTCCAAGTTGGACGAAGAAACAGATTTTAAAGCCTGCACCTTTACAAATTCCCATTCGGAACAGTCAGAAAACCATGTTAAAAAAAATGTGAGAACAAAGCAAAAATATTTCGCTCTTTTTCTCTCATACAAACTTCCTCTTCATCAAAAGATTTCGTGTTCGGTTGAATTTTGGTTTTGCAACTTGAAAAATAACAACAATAACAAACGTACAAGCAGTGAAACGTCACCCGCGAATTGCCTTATGTGAATCGGCCAGTTTGGCGGCTATGTGGGAAACGCTTTCGAAAAACTGAAAACTGATGTTCGGATGAAGTGTTTGTGAGGCATGAGCTACCAGCTTATTAATTCGAATATTTTGTGAAACATCACAATTTCTAACCGAAACTTTAAAAAAATCGATTGCTGAAATTCTGTACAATTCTGTATTAAAATCAAAAATCTGTATGAATTCTGTATTCTGTATTAGTTCTGTATCGTGTTCAAAAAATCTGTATTATACAGAAAAATCTGTATACTTGAACTTGGCAGCCCTGTTAGGACCGTAGACATTCCACAACCCCCCCCCCCCCCTCAAGCTGTCCACGTGGTATGTGAATGGCTCCTTACGAAATTCAGAACATTTTCGTAAAAATGCTTAATCTCGAGATTATCTCATATTACCACGGGGTGATAAGTGTTTCTTCCGTAAAATTTTCTGAGAAATACGATGAAACCATCAAATTTGAAATAAAATTAGATGCATTTACCGAAAAATGCAAATTAAATTTTGAAATACAAAAATAATCTATCTGGCAACACTTCCGGTCAAAAATAATATTTTTTCTGGATTCCTTGGTTTATTTTCTTCAAAATTCACCTATCTATATTTTTCGGGTGTGTTACGTCTATGAATTATAAAATAAAATAATTACGAAATTTACATCTTTTTTCGTAAAAATGTTATATCTCGAGATTGGCTCATATTCCCTCGGGATGATAGTTGTTTCTTATATGAAATTTTCCAGGAACATGATGAAATTATCAAATTTAAAATCAAAATGGCTGCATTTGCCGAAAAATGTAAATTTAGTTTTCAAATACAAAAATAATTTATCTGGCAACACTTCCGGTCAAAATATATATTTTTTCTGGATTCCTTGGCTTATTTTCTTCAAAAATCATCTATCAGTATTTTTCGGACATCTTAAGTCCATGAATTGTAAGAAAAAGAAAAAAGAGATTTTTGACAAAAATTGCGCGACTTTACAATAAAGAGGGGGGTTCTGGAGAGCGGGGAGTATTCCAATCGACACCAAAATTGGGAATTTTCCAAAGTGACAGTAGATGAATAATTCTCCCAACTTTGAGCAAAATCTGTGATGGTCGTGTCCAAGTTTGTGCTTTTTCGTGGTCATTTCGTATGGAATGACCCATGTGTCTTCTTAATTCGCAAAAATTTTGCACTAAAATCGCACAATAAATGTGCGAAATGCATTGACATAGATAGAAATCAGAATACATATCATATGGGTTCACGAGAATCGTGATGCTTCGGTAAACTTCAGTTTCATGTTTTGAACAAACTTAATGTCTTTTTAATTGTTAATGATTCAATGACGTTTTTATATGACCAGATTCATGGAAATTGACCGATCAGTGAATATTTTCATTAATCTAGGCAGTACCCAAGTTATCAGTATTGATTGCTGGCTGCACTGTCAGCAGGAGCCTCCGTCCCGTAAAACCTGACAGGCCTCCCAGTACGTTCCGCTTTCATTGACTGGTGGGAATCAGGCAGGAGTAGGATCAGATAGTAGAAATTGGTCTAAGGTACAGATTCCCTTTCCTGACTTACGCCGGTCAGTGGTGACATATTTGCTCATAAGACGATATGGGCACCCAACCCTTGCCATCAGCTCACTGCTTCGGCATAGCCCACCATGGGACCAAATAGGCGACTACTCCACATGAACAAGGATAGCGGTTGGAAGGGGGACTCAATTAGCTTAAAATGGACAAGTATATGCATGCGAATGCTGGAGCGAACGCGGGTGCGAAAGCGGGAGCGGAGACCCCACCGGGACCAACCGTTGCGATTAAAGGTGGCGGAAAAGCGGCTACGCACAAAGCCACAGGCGGAATCCAGCGGTCCCCACCGAGGCCAATGAACGTGGTCAAAGATAGCAGTAAGTCAGGTACGCCTAAAGCTACCCCAGACATCGAACGTGGTTCCGGCGAAACGCAATCTAGAGGCTCGATGCCATAATCGAGTTTGCAGATTGCCGTAGCAATATCTTGAAGCACTTGAAACAGGGTCTTCTATTGCTACGCAACTGCATCAACGGTGCGAGGGTCGACTACGCTGCACTCATGAAGCGCGCGGAAGCCTAAAAGTGCCTCAAGCGCAAAAATACGACCGTGTCTAAATGCGCACAAACGCAGCGAAGCGAACGAGACAGTCTCTTTGAGAGCAAACTCAAAAGGAGGTTGATTGGGACAAGTCCACCGGCTGGTCCGTCAACGGCGAACGACGGGCCTTCGAAGAAAAAGTCCAATAGGGACACCACGCGTAGCAGGAAATGAACTACCGTGGTTGACAAGAAGCGGCAAAAGTAGAAAACGGGTCTTAGTACTCGTAAGTTTTGAGAGCCATGAATGGCGACACCCAGCTAGAGGACTTGGGTGAGGATGTTAGAACCATTCGTCGATCTTGTACCGGCGAAAAGATCCTTGAACTACGCAGGGATGCGAAGGGAAAGGGAGCTACATACAAAGAGGTAGTTCAAAAAGTGTTGGGGAAGGACGTGCAAGTTCGGGTCCTTACTCCGGAAGTGACTCTTTAGCTTAAAAATCAGGACGAAATCACCGAAGGGTGCGATATTGCACAAGCATTTGAGTAGGGATACGGGTTTACGGTGGCCGTAGAGACAATTCACCTCCGAAAGGTTGCCACCGTAAAACTTCCATCGTGCGCAATGTCCACTGGGCATCCTGCAGCAGCCTTTTTGCTTCAGGTGCCTCAAACGGACATTATTCGTGGTCCTGTAAAGGGCCCGATATGTCTAGCTTATGACGACGCTGCGGTGGTGCAGGTCATAAAGCGCGGGACTGCGGGGCGCCTCCCAAGTGCTTGGTATGTATTTGTAAGCGGGACGCTTAGCACGTCAGGGGAGGCCCTAAATGCCCGGCTAGCAAACTGGCTACTAAACCGCAGGCGTGAGGGTGACGCAATTAAACCTGAACCACTGCTACGCGGCTCAGCAACTGCTACACCAAGCAGCCACTGAGTCGCTGTCGGACACTGTCATCCTATTGGAAACGGTAACTGGGTAACAGATAAGTCCGAAATGGCGGCCATATCTCACGTTCAAACTTGACGCCCTTTTGGTATACTGGGCATACTACTCCCTCCTTTCACTCCTCCGGCAGCTGTTCTGTATCCCACACACTGACTGTCAGTTACATACAGTAAGCCAACATAGTCGGGAGCAGCTTGATAAGCTCCGATGCGATGCCATCCTTTCCAGCTGATTTGTTGTTCTTGAGCTGCTCGATAGCATTCTTAACCTCATTTATTGTGGGGTGGTACGTCTCCCTCAATCGCTGTGCTGACGAAGTCATTCCTCCCAACTACTGGTTTGGTCCTCTGCCTCTGCGCTATTCGAGATTTCATTGCAGTGCTGCTTCCACGCGTCGATCACCTCACGTTCATCCGTCAAGATTACTCCATCTTTATCCCGACACACTTCAGCTCGTGGCACGAAGCCTGCGCGAGATGCGTCGCAGACTAAGTACATGAGAATAAGTAGTTCCAAAAAACATAGGGTCAACCTCTCACAATAAATTCAAATTAGTGGTTATGAAATCGAGTTAGTAGAGGAGTTCGTGTACCTGGGCTTGCTGGTGACAACTGCTGATGCGCCGCCGCACGAAGATGACAATCTACAAAACACTTCTCAGACCGGTAGTTCTCTAAGACCACGTGACTTGGAGCATGCTTAAGGGGGACCGTTGGGGTTTTCGAACCGAAGTTGCTGCGTACCATCTGTGATAGAGTGCATATGAAAGATGGTTCATGGCGGAGGCGGATGCAGCAGGAATTGCATCAGCTACTGGGAGAACAATTCATCGTCCAAATGGGCATGTCCCAGCCAAGTTAAAATATTTCTTGATAACGATCAAACAGGAACAAGGCGATGAGGCGCACAGCGAGCAAGGTGGCTCGAACGAATCAAACGACCTGCGCACAGTGATCCAAAAAGGTAAAAAGTGGAACTTAATTCCATAATGCCTTTCACCTTCATCTTATGTTAAAAGTGTCTTCGAAACAATTGTTTGTATGAATGACCCGTATTGTCAAAAGGTATGAAAAGTTTACTATATTAAAAATTAAAAAAACAAACTACCCTTTTTTGTTTAAGAGATAGAGCAATGGTTTGTTCCGCGAAGTTGTAGAAGATTTGAAAATATGAGACTTTGCTGAAGGAACAAAATTTCTATCTTTCAGGGTTTTTTCTTACAAAGTTGCAGCATGTTTCAGCTCATGTTTCCGATAATTCTAAGAACGTTTTAGGCGAAAATTGTCAAAAGGAATTATGATGTCAATACTTTTCCATAAAGTTTAGTTTAAGTACATACTGCAAATTGATGTACTGCCGTGAAACGCATATCAGTCTCATCTGCATTTTCGTCAATTTTACTTATGACCAGCAGCGGTTAGAACCGTCAATTCTTTTCGAAATAAATGTGAAAAATAATATAATTTGTTCTGCAAAACGAAAAATCAATTATAATTTTTGGTTTTTTGGTGAAGATTTATTGATGAGGACAAAAATACTAAAAAAATTAACGCTTTGGAAAAACATGAAAGAATCAAGGAATATTATTTGTGAAGTTGACTAGACACTCTGAAAGATTCTCACGGCGAACCTAAAAATAACTAATGTAAAATTTCATTCTAAGCTTCTATGTCAACTTTCTTTGAACCGAATATTTATTCGATTAAAACTTCTTGGGCCATAGCTTTTCTTATAAAACTGCGCAACTGCGCAAAATTGAATAAAATTATTACAGAAGAAATCCAAGAGCTATTAAAACACATCACTATGCACTCGTTGTTTATCTGTTGAACCTTATTTTTGAAAAGCAAACTTCTCCCATACTGTGTTTGCAATAAATAACTTTACACACAAATTACTAATATTTACTAATGCACTAATGGCAAACGTTTTTGTTTTAATAATTAACTAAACGCATCAATTGAAATCTGTAGAGGTTCTTAGTGACGATTACGGCATATGCTGGGATTCTCGTCAGATACGTGCGAAATAAATTATTGAACTTTTAAACTTCAAAATTTATTTGGAAAACTTTACACTTTGTGCAATACAAATTACAACACAATAAAAACGTTGTAATAAACCCCCTTATGCCGGCACTGATAGAAGAAAATCTTCCTAAGAAATCTTAAAGGAAACGTACCCCAAAGTGACAGCCTCTTAGTAAAAAAATAAAGCTCTCGATGTTGCCACGAAAATCAGCAAGTAGCGGGCCCTGTTGTTTGCTACAATCGATAGCCGGAGACGAATGGGACGAAGTATAAAAAATCGGCTATCTAACGGCCACAGGAAAATTTGTGGGGAATGCCACTGATCTGGCCGTCTTCGGACGTTGGTTCTGCTACTGTCGCCAATACTGTCTCTGCGTTAGAATTGATGTCGGAAAAACCTAAAGGACGTCTCCTCTGTGCACTAAGAGATAGAAAATAAAAAAATCCATTCACCGGATATTGCAAATGTCCTCTCGAATAGAAGATGGTCATAAAAGCCACCATTTTCCGAAGGCAGAAGACTGGAATCTGCTGGTTATCGTCCTCAGCAGAAGGTTGTCTTGCAGTACGGAATGTCCGGTTGACTTTAAGATTTAGGTGTTCGCATTTCAGTTGCCAACTTATTCAATGCATCTCTAATCGTTGAAATAAAAAATAAAAGTAGACACTGACAAAAACAAAACAAAAATCGAGTGACATTAGATATCCCTTTTTGTCACTCATGTACACGATAATGTGCATTGTTCTCTTCACCTATGCCATAGCTATTAATGTATCGTCATAAAACCAATAATGGAGGCGGATGGTTAAACAAGTCACCAATACTGAAAACCCCTTCCCGATATGGTTCGGCAAACAGAAGTCTAGAACCACATCAATCGACACCAGCCGGAGGTGCATTTCATAAACTGCAGCTCACACAGCGCTGCATTCAGTCAATTTGCCGTGCATCGCCGATTCGTCGGATCACCCTAGCGACAGTCGGCAAACAATGATGATGATGGTGAAAATCGGCTGTCACACTCTTGTGTGACTCTCCGGCCGGGGCAATTCTGCGTTGTGATGAGATGCAGCCGACTGACGGTTGAAAAAAAAGGTCGACAGCCATGCACGAGTGCATTTTGCAAGTGCAGAAAACCGCAAGAATTGCAACAGCCAGCAACGCGTGGCAACTCGGCGACAGGACAGTGCACTCGTAATGAGTGACATTTATTTCAATGCATTTTTGCACTGGGGCTACACCGACCAAGGAACGATTCAAAACTTCACGGTTTCCTTCGTCTCTTTGCACTTTACTGGTGCTCCAAGTACTTGTTCTGCTAAGTCGAGCCTAACAAGAGGGATTCCATCCAATCATTGCACCGAAAACGAGATATTGCGTCAGATATGAGCCCCCTCCTCCCAATCCTGAGGGTCTGATGAGCGGTTCTTGTTAGTTTGGTCGTTGATGGGACCGAATCGTTCCGGAATGGACCGGCCGAGCTGGTTTACCTGCAATTTCCCTTCGGAGCTCATTTGCAACCGCACCGCGCATAATGATGATTCATTAAGTATACATTGCGCCACACTTTTCAGCACTACACTTCAGTTACATTCTACATTTTTCCCGTTCATTCAGTTCTTGAAATGATTCTATCTTGAGTTCTGCTCCACCACAGTTACTTGAGAGGTCGTATAATTTTCCATTTTGCAAATTTTCCGTCTTGCACCGTCGCTTGATGGTACCGTTCACGTGATGAACTGTTGAGCATTCGTATTTATTTGATTGTGAAATTATTTATCTCTTTTCAGTATGCAAATTGTGGAAATGACTATGCTAGTACAAGATGTTGGCATACCAGGGGAAACTTGTTCATAACACTGCTGTTGGTGCTTTATACCTGCCGCTAGTTGGGTGGCTTTGAGTTTTTTCATAGGAGTACGTTCAATTTGGACTTAGCTGGAAGCAGCTGTAGAATTCAGGTACGGACTCATTATTTTTAAAAACTTTCCTTTTTTTTTGCAGGCTGAAAAACATAAAACTAACGGATTAATGCTACTGCGTTGTAATTGTTGTACCTACCTACTAAGCGTTTTCGTACTAAATGACCATTTTTATTTGAATGAAACTTCTCACACGTGTTTGGCGGAGCAAACTGAGTATTTTTAACAGACGGAGGAGTTTTTCAAACTCAAGACTACCTTCCTGAAATTGTGTATGCATTTTGGCATAGGTTTTGTTCAACGCATTTTAAGTCAGAAACCATTGGTTGTACATAGAAGTTGTCTGGGAACGAATTGTGGGAAAATAATAGTGCTTTACACAAAAATATACGCTATGAAAAAAAAAATTATTTTGACCAAAAAAAAGTTTTTGATTTTTTATTTATTTCAAGATATTTGAAGTTATAAAGAAACTATTGACAAAAAGTCCAGAATGGAGAATTAAAGAATATATATCTATTCAAATGAAATAATAATATTTCTTCTGGATAAACCTCTTAACTATTACAAAAATATTAGCCAAAAAAATCTCTTAAAGTTACGTGAAGCATTACTGTGAATACCCACACAAGAAAAAAACAACCTGATAATTTAAGACAGCATCAGAACCCACCGCAGCCGGTGAGATAAGGCATCTCCGCATGGATCGCGGGCAAGACAAATGAGAGGAAGCAGCAAACGGACAAGATAAAAAAAAGATTGGTGACATTAGTATGTCCTTTCTTGGCCGGTTTTATCCGGAGGATGTCTTCAAGGAAGGTCGCTTGGATCACGACGACGACAACGACGACGCACCATTTTGTAAGGCATACAAATTTGGGTGGAAAATAATTTTCGTTCATGCTCGGCAGCAAAACAAGAGCGAAGGCCGGCCGGCCGGTGGCAGCAGGGCTCTGTGATTTATTATCTCGAGGAGGGCTGATTTTCTCCCTAGCTGCGGCAGCGGAGGTTGGTGCTGGCCATTCCGCGGGCCAAGAATCGTAACAGAGGGAAGGAAGCAATCCCTAATGACGTGGTGGCGTAAATGTTCGAGCATGCCAGCGAATTGGAGGAGGAATTAATTATTATACCATTTCTAGTCAGCGCACTGCCGAGTGCTTGAAGCACTTTTATATGGTCGGCGAAAGGACGAGGGAGATGATGAAGTGGTATGAAAATCACAGCATAAATCAGACGCAAATCGCCATACCGCGGTTACTACTACGGTGCGGAGAATGGCAGAGACGACGATGATGATGACGACGACGATGTGATGAAGTGTGTAATTAGTGGTCTATCAAAAATCATTTTAAATCTGGCATCGCAAGTGTACGGTGCACGTGTGTGGGTTGCGCCCAAAGCCGTTACACGCCCTCACACGCGTTCGTGGCGAAGCCACTCGATAGGATTTGAAGCGCAAATTAGCAACATTCCTGCTCCACTGTTAGGTAGAGGGTTTCAGAATTGTACAAGTGGTACCCTCCAGGCATTGTTAGGACACATGGATAAGTGAAGTATTTTTCTGAACCTAAGACAAGTACCAACGAATTTCAGCCACCAAGACAAGCATGCTGCAAAAATAACCAAAACGTTAATGAAACAGATCTGGTGACATGAAACAGATCTGGTGACATGAAAATAAGACCCAATCCTGCTTAAGTCGCTATAGTATGCGCTTTTGCTCTAGTTCATGGATTTTTTCAACTTTCATAATTGCAAATGACTGGTTCCATCCAGATTCGAATTTGTTTTAAATATTAGTTTAGTTAATATAACTAACTGAAACAGTATTAGAATAAACAAACCTTGTCCTCTTGAATAAAAATTCAGTTTAGTTTTTTTTTATGATAGGTAGTTGGCGACCTATCGACTTAAACTATACGGCGTATGTTCAATTAGGCACTTTATCTGAGTCGATAGAGATTTTGGCAATCGTGGATATATCTGGAATCATCGTAAGTGCAAACAACAATTATCCTAAGTGGCTTCTTCGAGGTACACCGGTGGTATAATCGGTTAGTTGTAAAATGATTTACAATGATTTGTTGTATAGAATTGTCTCTTCGATTCCTTTATGTCGATTCGAATATTACAGCCAACAATATATTCTACAGAAAATAAAGATTACTAAGTTCTTACCGTTACTACCAAAATCAAATCAAAACGATGAGTCCTTATCGCGAATTCAGCTCCACGATATTGCTTCGCATGACTTTATAGAGAGTAAATATTTAAGAATTGTAGAAAGGCGTCTATTATTTTATGTTGCTCACTTGCACCGTTGTTGTACATATATATTTTTTTACATTTACGTTAAGAGTAGTCTCTATCCCTCAAAATCAATCTGAATTCAGAACAGTACTTTCGGAGGGATCGCTTCTAATCGAAATTGTAAATAAAGCTAATTGTTTATTGTGAATTGTTTTTTCCCAAAAACCTATGCACTAAATCATCATTCCATTATGGGTTGAAAGGATTCAGGTTTAGCTGCAATCTGTTACACATCAAGAGTTATGCAGATCGAGATAAAACGACGATTGCGTAAGATTCGTCTCATTTCCATAACTGTTAGGGTGACACTTTCTATCAGAAAGTTGCCCTATTACAGAAAGTGTGACCTCAAGGGCCAAACAATAACATACTTACTTTACTGTGTTGGCCTACGAACCGAATATCAGTCTAAGGCCGAACGAATAAGAGATGCCCAGCTTCTTCTGTCTTGGGCAGCCGTTCTTCATTCAACTTGTACACACACGGGTAGAAATGAAATCTCGAAAATGGGCAAAATGACTCATGATTTCATGATTTGTATGTATTTTCATGGTATGAATATACACCATGAGTAAAGACTCATGGAATCATGAGCCAATTGTTCGTAACGCACCCCGTGCGTTACTGTTTTGCTGACATCATGAGCAATTTGGATTGAAACCATGATTTATGGGTTATGAAATTTGACCCATTTGACTCATGAAATCGGGCGTTCAATTTATGAAATCTCCCTTTGACTCATGGAACCATGATTGTGATTTATGAAATCATGAAATGCGAGTCATAAAATATAGCATTTGGCTCCGGGAATCGAGTGTTTGATTTAGGAATTTTTGCTTTGGCTTTTTCTAACCCATGAAATTATGAGCTGAACTCGTGAAATCATGAGTCACGAGTCATGCAATTTAGCATTTGACTCCAGGAATCGGGTATTCGATTTATGAATTCTTGCTTTGGCTACTGGAACCATCCCAAGTAACAATTCTATAGCTACTTAGTTTTCTAACGGTTTTATCACAGCAATGAATATTACCAACGGTTTTATGGCGGTTAAACCCGTTGCCAAAAATAGCAAGTCGTAATGAACACTGATAGCTGTCAATAAAACTCCATTAAAAGTTACAATAAAACCGGCAAGAGTCAATGCGATTTTGCTTTATTATTGGTTTTATTATTACTATCTATTGCCCCATAAAACCACTCCAGCTTGCTGTCATATAACATAGATACGCAGTCTCCGTAAGATGTGTGTAAAATGCTAAAAGGTCGAGTGTAAGATACGGCCACTGTGTCACAACACGAAGCTGGATCGTCATTGTTTGTTCTGCGGAGACACTCGATTAATCCAACTATCAGCCGTGAGGTCGTGACTTAGACGTTCGGTGAAGTATTCACTTTAGAATTTTTATCATTATTATTAATATTATTATTATTATTGTTATTATTATAATTATTATTATTATTATTGTTATTATTATTATTATTGTTATAATTATTTTTATTATTATTACTATTATTACTATTGTTATTAGTATTAGTATAACTGTCTTTTTTATTTTGATCCATTGTAGTTTGAAAAATTGTTTTTAAAATTTAATATCAGCTACTTGATCCCCACACCCCCCCACATTCGAATATTTATCGTTTGTGTGCGGTAGAGCGTAACGCTCCCACAAAATGGACGACATGCAGGTGCAACTATTCCTGGATGTGGAAACAAATGGGGAAGAGATTGAGATCTCCCCCATCAATTCCCCTCTACCTTCCCCGCTACCTAGCCCCGTACCAAGGGTGCCGGCAACACGGGTCAAAGCTTACCCAGATGCTTCGAAAGGTCCGTTCGTAGTTTACTTTAGACCCATAAAGAAGCCTCTTAACATTATACAAATAGGCAAGGACCTGGCAAAACAGTTTTCGGCCGTAACCGAGATTACGAAGGTGAGGCCGAACAAACTGCGAGTTGTCGTGAGTAGCTTGAAGCAAGCAAACGAAATTTCTAGCTACGAGCTCTTTACAAGGGAGTACCGCGTGTACATCCCTGCCAAGGACGTGGAGATCGACGGTGTGGTTACCGAAGGAAGCCTCACGGTCGATGACATTTTGCGTCACGGGGTTGGCTGCTTCAAGAACCCCCTGATACAAGATGTAAAGATACTGGATGCAATTGCATTCAGTATCCATCGAAGAAGGGAAGAAGAAATTCCTCCCTTCGGATTCCTTCCGTGTAGCATTCGCCGGATCCGCACTGCCGAACTACATCTCTTTGGACAGGGTTCGTCTGCCTGTACGCCTGTTTGTACCGCGGGTCATGCATTGCCAAAACTGCAAGCAGTTAGGTCATACAGCCACCTACTGCTGCAACAAGGCACGCTGCAGCAAGTGCGGAGGCAATCATGCTGAGACCGCTTGCAGTGAGGATACTGAAAAGTGTCTTTACTGCGAGGGAACTCGGCATGACCTTTCGGCGTGTCCCGCGCTCTTTTGCAGAAATGCTTAAGAGGGCTGAGCCACCCTCGACAGGAAACATCTTTTCCTTTTTGCCAACCGATGAGGGTACATCTGACGATCCCGTCGAAGGGTGTTCTTATGCCTTACCAGAGGGATCTAGGAAGAGGAGAATGCTCAACTCTCCTAATCTTTCTCGCAAAGGTCGTAAGATAACCCCTAGCGGAATGACCAATAAGACAACACAAAAAGGAAGCGGTGAAGAAAAACCGAAGCAAGTACCCCCCCGGTTTTAATTTCAAATCAAACCAGGAGTACCCACCGCTTCCTGGGGCACCAAAAACCCCTCGTGCACTCATTTCTCGATCAGAAGACATAAAAGAAACAGGGTTCATAAAATTCTCTGATATTGTGGACTGGATATTTAAAACATTCAACATACCAGATCCCCTTTAAAACATTCTTCTTGCCCTTCTCCCTACAGTGAAAACCTATTTGAAGCAACTCACAGCAACTTGGCCCCTCATTTCATCTATCGTATCTTTCGATGACTAATACGTCGAAAGAGGTTACGAATTTTGCCACTGTGTTACAGTGGAACTGCAGAAGTATCATCCCCAAATTTGATTTATTTTCACATTTGATAAACACATACAATTGTGATGCGTTCGCGCTCTGTGAAACTTTTCTCAATTCAAATGACCAACTTAATTTCCACGATTGCAACATCATTCGTCGAGATCGAGACTCACACGGTGGAGGGGTACTTTTAGGGATCAAAAAGTGCTATTCTTTTTTCAGAATCGACCTCCCCTCGATCTCGAATATTGAAGTTGTCGCCATTCAAACGAATATGAAAGGAAAAGACCTTTGCCTTGTTTCGTTATATATTCCCCCATCCGCGCGGATTGCACAGAAGCAACTCCTTGATATAGCAGAATTGCTTCCCGCACCTTTTTTGATTTTGGGAGATTTTAACTCTCACTGTTCGCTATGGGGGTCGCTGTACGACGACAACCGATCTTCTTTAATCTGTAACTTGATCGACGACTTCAATATGACAGTTTTGAATACTGCCACGGTTGACCTATCCCTCTGCTCGACATCACTAGCGTTAGATTGCCAGTGGAAAGTAATCAACGATCCCCACGGTAGTGATCATCTTCCAATCGTTATATCAATTGCTAATGGTTCAACTCCCCCGAACCCAATCAATATTTCCTACGACCTTACACGTAATATTGACTGGAAGTGTTATGAGTCTATTATAGCGCAATCTATCGAGACTCACGAGGAACTTCCTCCGGAGGAAGAATACGCATTCTTAGCTGGCTTGATAATCGACGCCGCGACTCAAGCTCAGACAAAACCGATACCCGGGGTAACGATTAGACAGCGCCCTCCCAACAAATGGTGGGACAAAGAGTGCTCTGAGCTTTACGTGCGAAGGTCCGCGGCGTATAAGGACTACCGGGAGTACGGCACTGTCAACCTGCTTCGAAAGTACGAGGCACTGGGCAGGCAGATGAAGAGCTTAGTAAAGGCGAAAAAACGCGGGTACTGGCGGCGGTTCGTAAACGCGTTGTCGAGGGAAACAGCGATGAGTACTCTTTGGGATACCGCCAGGCGCATGCGGAACCGTGACGTTTCGAATGGAAGCGAGGAGTATTCAGATCGCTGGATACTCGATTTTGCCAAAAAGGTCTGTCCGGACTCTGTACCGGAACAGAAAACCTTTCGCGACGCGTTATTAGTAGCTACGGAAGAGCCTCCATTTTCGATGTTGGAATTTTCAATGGCTCTCCTGTCGTGTAAAAATAAGGCTCCAGGGTTAGATAGAATAAAATTCAACCTGTTGAAGAATCTACCCGACTCTGCAAAAAGATGCTTGTTGAATTTGTTCAACAAGTTTCTTGAGCTAAATATTGTTCCGCATGACTGGAGGGAGGTAAAAGTCATTGCTATTCGGAAACCCGGGAAAGCTGCCTCTGATCACAATTCATATAGGCCGATTGCGATGCTCTCTTGCCTCCGGAAATTAATGGAGAAAATGATCCTCTTACGGTTAGACAAATGGGTCGAAACAAACGGGTTACTTTCAGATACTCAATTTGGCTTACGCCGGGGCAAAGGGACGAACGATTGCCTAGCGTTGCTTTCTACTGAAATTCAACTAGCCTTTGCTCGAAAAGAGCAAATGGCTTCTGCGTTCATGGATATTAAGGGGGCTTTTGACTCTGTCTGTGTAGAAGTTTTAAGCGCGAAACTTCATTCGCAGGGACTTCCACCAAATTTGAATAACTTTTTGCTCAATTTGTTGTCAGAAAAGCATATGTATTTCTCACATGGCGATTCGACAACTTCCCGAATTAGTTACATGGGTCTTCCCCAGGGTTCATGTTTAAGTCCTCTCTTATATAATTTTTACGTCAATGACATCGATGAATGTCTTGCAAATTCATGCACGCTAAGGCAACTTGCAGATGATAGCGTTGTATCCATTACTGGTAGCGAGGATAGCGATCTGCAAGATACCTTAGACAATTTGTCTGAATGGGCTCTTAAGCTGAGTATCAAATTCTCTCCGGAGATAACTGAGCTGGTCGTTTTTTCTAGGAAGCATAATCCAGCTCAGCTGCAGCTCCTACTAACGGGTAAAACGATCTCTCAGGTTTTAGTCGCTAAATATCTCGGGGTCTGGTTCGACTCTAAATGCACCTGGGCTTGTCATATTAGGTATCTGACACAAAAATGCCAACAGAGGATTAATTTTCTTCGTACGATTACCGGAACCTGGTGGGGAGCCCACCCAGGAGACCTTCTAAGGCTTTACCAAACAACGATATTGTCTGTAATTGAGTACGGGTGTTTCTGCTTCCGCTCCGCAGCAAACGCACATTTGATCAAACTGGAACGAATACAGTATCGTTGTTTGCGTATTGCCTAAGGTTGCATGCAGTCGACCCATACGATGAGTCTTGAAGTGCTAGCGGGTATTCTTCCGTTGAAACATCGTTTTTGGAATCTCTCTTACCGGTTGCTAATTTGATGCACAGTTATGAACCCATTAGTAATTGAAAATTTCGAGAGGTTGGTCGTCCTTCAATCTCAATCCAGATTTATGACTTTATATTTTGACTATATGGCTCAAGATATTAATCCTTCTTCATACGATTCCTCCAATGTCGCACTTTTAGATACTTCTAATAATGCTATATTCTTCGACACCACCATGAAACAAGACATTTCTGGTATCCCGGATCAATTGCGACCCCAAGAGATCCCTAAAATTTTTTCCAATAAGTTTAAACATGTTAGTTATGATAAAAGGTTTTACACTGACGGATCTAATCTAGATGAGTCCACTGGCTTCGGTGTTTTCCACGAAAATTTTACCGCCTCCTACAAACTATATGCTCCTGCTTCCGTGTACGTCGCAGAGCTTGCTGCCATTCAGTACTCTCTTGGGATCATCGAAACCCTGCCCATAGACCACTACTTCATCTTCACAGACAGTCTCAGTGCCATTGAGGCTCTGCGATCGATGAAGACTGTGAAGCACACCCCGTATTTCCTGGGGAAAATACGGCGTTTTTAAGTGCTTTAACAGATAAAAATTACCGGGTTACCTTACCGTGGGTCCCTTCTCATTGTTCCATTCCGGGCAATGAAAAGGCTGACGCTTTAGCTAAGGTGGGTGCTATTGATGGCGATATTTATGTAAGACCAATTGCTTATGATGAATTTTATAGCATTTTGCGTCAGAGAACACTCAACAGTTGGCAATCATCATGGAACTCAGATGAACTGGGACGGTGGCTACATTCCATTTTTCCTAAGGTATCGACGAAAGCATGGTTCAAGGGGTTGGATGTAGGTCGGGACTTCATTCGCGTGATGTCCAGACTTATGTCCAATCACTATACGTTAAACACGCATCTCTTTCGTATAGGGCTTGTAGACAGTAATCACTGCGTTTGTGGCGATGGCTACCATGACATCGAGCATGTTGTTTGGTCGTGTACCGAATACTGTGGTGTTAGGTCTGAGCTTATAGATTCCCTTCGGGCCCGAGGAAAACAACCGAACGTACCCGTTAGAGACATTCTGGGAAGCGGTGATCTCCAGTACATGACACAGCTATACGGGTTTATAAAAAATGCTGGCATTAAAATTTGATTTCTTTTATCTATTTGCTAGAATACAATTTCTGTCACAAACTGAAAGAGAATGATACACCCGGCTGGAGACACTAAAACGAAGACTCGGCATCTCTATGTTTACGCAGACACCTCAGACCAAAACTGCTCAAATAGAATATCACTGGTTAGCCACGTACAAATGAATACATTCTGTATAGTTAAAAACAAAATTGTAACACCCCTCCTCTCACCTTAAATCCCCACTAGCTCGTAGTCGGCCGCGAGAATAAAAAAAAGGCCTCCCTCTTTTCCCTGCTAATTTAGAATTTAAAAAAAAAATGTACTTGGCTCAGTTAAACATAAATTGTATCGTGCCGTGTCAAATAAACTATTTAAAAACCAAACTTAGTATTAGTACTTAGTACTGTTCGGTAGTTTTTTTTGAAGTGGAATACTTCTCTCAGGAAGTTCGGCTACATAGGGATGTGAAATGAAAATCTAAAACCGAAAAAAGTGAAAAATATGTCCAATTTCAAATGCTAATAAATCGGTTAGTATTCGATGGATTTCCTTCGTTCTTGCAGCAATAGATTGGAAAATCTTCTAAGATTCTTCCCAAAATAAGATAATTGTAATTTTGTTATTCACACTATTGTACTATTGAAAATAGTCAAGCCTTGTCAAAACGAAAATTTCGACCCCTGATTGGTCGTTATATGCTTGCTTCCCAAGCACGGTCGACAGAATCATATACCTTGCAATTGAAAACATGCTATTTGGCCTATATAAGAGCCTGTTTCAGCCGGAGCCGCTCATTGATCATTCATTGATTCATCATTCTCTGCTAGCGTGTTGAGCAGTACAGTTGTTTATTTTCGCTCCGTTCACTTTGTACGTTCGTTCGTAAGTTTTTATTTTCGCGTTGGAAACCGACGCTACGGTGAACCCTGACATGGGTAAATCGAAAACCGGTTCTAGTACGGGTAAACGGCCTCGACCTGGAAATGCCCCCGATTCGGCGGCTAAGAAGCTTTTGGCCAACAACAGATTTGCTGTCTTGGAAAACTCCACGGACCCCGAAATAGTGAAAAAAGAGAAAATTCCACCCTTCTATGTGAAAGGATTTCCAGAAGGTCTTCGTGAAGCAATTGTCTTTTACATCGAGAAAGGACTGAAATGCACTATCCGTATGTGCACTGACGGCTACAAAATGATGGTTCCGGCATTGAATCACTACAAGGCGGTGCAAGTAATTCTGCAGCAGCATAAGGTGGAATATTTCTCCCATGACATTGAAGCAGAAAAACCGCTCAAGGTTGTTCTCCGTGGTCTTCCAGACATGGAAATTGACACTCTGTTAGAGGAACTGAAGGCAAATGGACTCAAGCCAATACAGATCCATAAGATGTCACGCCACAACAAGACTCGGAAGTACCGCGACCAATTGTACCTTATCAACCTGGAGAAAAATTCAACATGTTTGGCGGATTTGCAGTCCATTCGTGCCCTTTTCCACATCATTGTGGCCTGGGAGCGCTACAAACCAGTTCATCGAGATGTGACCCAATGTTCCAATTGCCTGTTGTTTGGACATGGGACTAAAAACTGCCATATGGCCTCCCGCTGCATCAAATGCGGACAAACGCACGCACCCGACGCCTGCCAATTGATGGAAACTGCCGATCCTGTCTGCGCAAACTGTGGAGCTGATCATAAGGCCACCAGTCGTTCCTGCCCAAAGCGGGCGGAGTTCATCGAGATCCGCAAAAGAGCCTCAACCAACAACCAACCCGGTCGGAGAAAAATCCCAGTGCCAGTGAATAACGAACAAAATTTTCCAGTCATCGCATCGCGACGTGCAATCCCAGTGCTTCCACCTCTCCCACTGAATAATCGGCTTACAACCTCGTTTGCCGATGTCGCAGCATCTAGCCGTTCCTCGCCTCCCCCGGGGCTCCCAGGGCTTACAACTCCTGCCACTGGAATGAAGTTTACCCGCACAGACGCCGAAGAAAACAACGCAGATTCCCTTCTCACTACTGAAGAGTTCGTGCATCTCCTGGCCGAAGCATTCGTAGCCCTTCGCACCTGTAAAACCAGAGCTGAACAGCTGCAAGCAGCAGTTTCCATCCTCACCAAATATGGCCCGTGAATGCATTAACATCGCTAACTGGAACGCTTGCTCGTTAAAGAGCAAAGCCATCGAATTCGCTGATTTCCTCAACGAGCGGACTATCGACGTAGCTATCATCACCGAGACACATCTAAAACCTGGCGTCAACATCTACCTCCCCGACTTTCGAGTTGTTCGGCTCGATCGTACCCACTCAGCGGGTGGAGGCGTAGCCATCGCGTTGAGGAAGAACATCTGCTGTAAGCTGCTGCCCAGTTTCAACTTAAAAGTCATCGAAGCGGTTGGGGTCGAGGTTTCTACCCCTGTCGGCCCTATTATTATCATAGCCGCCTACTGTCCGTCGCAAGTCAGCTCAAGGAACGATTCATCCTCTAATCTGAAACAAGATCTCGTCAAGCTTACCAGACATCGGCAAAACTTCATCTTGGCTGGTGACCTCAATGCCAAACATCAAGCCTGGGGCAACACTCGAAGCAATCCAAATGGCAAAGTCGTCCACAATGACCTACAAGCATCTTCGTACATCATCCTGAGCCCAGACTCCCCCACCCGGTTGAGTCGCTCCGGTGTCCATTCGACTATCGATTTTTTCATCACCAACATGGCAAACCTTTCAAATCCGATCGTCTACCAGGAACTGAGCTCCGACCACTTTCCAGTGGTGGCCGAAGTGGGCTACTCCGCCAATCGATTTCGTGCTCGTCGTCGCAACTACCATCGTGCTGACTGGCCACGGTTCCAGCAGTTCATCGACGCCAACATCCGCTACAACATCGAGCTTGAATCGACGGACGACATCGATCAGTGCTTGCGGATCATCGACGAGGCTCTATCCTTAGCCCGTGACCAACACATCCCTGCTTCTGACCTGGTGAGTAACACTCTGAATCTAGACAGCCTAACTAAATCTTATATAAGACTTCGTAACACAACTAGGCGCCATTTTCAACGTACTGGCCTGCCTCACTTAAAGTCTTACTGCAATCGTCTTAATAAAATCATTAAGGCCCGGTTGGTGGATCTCAGAAACAAAAGCTTTGAAAGTCATCTTCGCTCTCTCCCAGATTGTGCAAACCCCTTCTGGAAATTAACTAAACTTCTGAAAAACAAGCCGAGACCTGTCCCTCCTCTCTCCCATTCTGATCAACAAGCTGGCCAAGTTCAGCTAATAACACCAGCTGAAAAAGCTAATGCACTTGGCCAGCATTTCGTAAATTCTCACAATCTTGGTCGTTCCCTGGTGAGCCCCTTTGAGCCTGATGTGGCAGCTACAATGTCCAGAATCGCTGTGACCCCTCTAGTTGTCCCAGAGGAATCTATAATTTCTGCAGACGAGGTAATGGCAGCCATCAAATCATGTAAAAATATGAAGGCCGCGGGTGTCGATGGGGTGGTCAATCTCGAATTGAAAAATTTGAGCGTTGACTTCTTTCATCACCTCGCAAAGATCTTCAATAAGTGTTTGGAACTTGGCTACTTCCCGTCCCGTTGGAAGCTCGCCAAAGTTATCCCCATCCATAAACCTGGGAAGGATCCCACTGACGCTAAAAGCTACCGGCCCATTAGCCTCCTTTCATCTATTTCGAAATTGTTCGAAAAACTGATTCTGAGACGTATACTAGAGTTTGCTGATCAGAACAACATCTTCCTTAGAGAGCAATTTGGGTTCAGGAAGGGGCACTCCACTGTGCACCAGCTCACCCGGGTAACGAACATTATCAGGCGGAACAAGTCTGTTTCCAAAACAACTGCCATGGCGTTGTTGGACGTTGAGAAAGCGTTTGACAACGTCTGGCACGATGGTCTTGTTTATAAGCTGCATCGGTGCAACTTCCCGATCTTCCTTGTGAAAATCATCAAAAATTATCTGTCGGGTAGATCATTTAGGGTCTGCTTGAACAACTCCCAGTCTGATACATTTAATGTTGATGCTGGGGTCCCCCAGGGTAGCCTCTTGGGTCCTATCCTCTTTAACATCTTTACGTCAGACGTTCCTCCCCTTCCGGATGGTGGTGTACTGTCCATGTTCGCGGACGACACTGCCATCATGTACAAAGGGCGAGTGATCCGTTCGCTGACTATAAAACTTCAAGCAGGCCTGGATGTTCTATCCGGAGACTTCAACAACTGGAAGATTTGCATCAATGCGGCTAAAACACAGGCCATCTTATTTCCCCACTCAAACTCACGTCGACTTGTTCCGCCTGACGACGTCAGGCTAAAAATTAATAATTCACCCATCGAATGGTCGAGAGAGGTGGGATACCTCGGTCTTGTTCTGGACAGCAAGCTTATATTCAGATCACATGTGGAAAAAACATCAATCAAAGGCAACATCCTAATTAAATCTCTATACCCACTGATAAACAGAAAATCCAAACTGTCCCTGAAGAACAAGCTTGCTGTCCATAAAATGATTATCCTGCCAGTATTAGAATACGGTTTGCCAATCTGGGAGAGTTGTGCCAAGTATCACCATGATAAATTACAGGTTATCCAAAATAAGATCCTAAGGATGATCCTTAACAGTCCTCCAAGAACGCGTAATTCTGAGATCCACCAGCTAGCCGGTCTAGATACACTTTTGGTGCGCAAACAGGCAATTCTGTCTAGATTCAGGGATGCTTGCCAGAGGTCAATTCACGAGGAAATTCGATCTTTGTCAATTTAGTTTTTAAGATAGTATTAGTTAGGTAGGTTATTCAATTTTATTTAAATTCATAAAATTACCGTGCCATTGAGGCAAAGATGTAAAATTAATCTTCAAGATAATTCAAAAAACCAATCTAAATGCACTACTACGAACAAAGATGACGAGCCTTTAGGGCTGACCAATTATCCTGTCATAAAATATACCTCTGTAAACAATATCAAAAATAAAAGACAATTCAGCAGCAGCGGAGCCGCTCATAATAGTTCTGAACAGCGACGACAGCAGTCCTCCCTTAGCAGCAGCGGGAGCGAGCAGTGGGTACCATCAATAGCGGAAAGCGGCCACAACTGTGGCATGGCTGTGGATAGGCGTAGCAGTTCCAGCGGATCTCACCATCGATAGAAGCAGGGCCAGCAGATGCAGTTACAGTGGATACCAATGGCGGCCACAACTGTGGCATGGCTACGGATAGTGTTGCAGTTGCTCAGCAGTTAGGCCAGCGTATAGCGGCCACAACTGTGGCGTGGCTATGCATAGCGTAGCACCAGACAGCGACAACAGCAGTCGTCCTTCCTTAGCAGCAGCACTAGCCCTGTGGTTGGTCACCACGTCTCAGGAGCAGCGCGGTTTTTCTCAGCGTGTGTCGCCAGACAGCCATTATTCCCCCCGTGTTGGGGCAGCATGAAGATTGCCATCAGGAAATCCAATTTTGGAAATCAAAATGCCTTTTTGAAGGCAAATAAACAAGTCATTGAAAGTTAATAATTTTTATCAACGCAAGCAAGCATTCTGTGTTGCACCCTAGCAATTTAAATTTGTCGCACCCGTCTAATTTACTGAGTGTGAAATAGCTTCCACAATGCATGTTGTCCGTGTATCTTAATTCCCCCAATGTTAGGGCAGCTCAAAGGTTGTAATTAGCAACCGATTTTGAACAGCAAAATGCTTTTTTGAAGGCAAATAAAAAAATAATTGAAGGTTAATAATTTTCTGGCATCAACACAAGCAGACATTCTGTGCGGGATGCAATCAAATTCTGTTGTAGTTGTCCAATTTTTACTTTATTTAGTAATCCCCCCACTGTAGGGGCAGCGCAAAGGCTGCGATCAGCATGACCAACTTTGAATAACAAACGGTTAACGTTTATTCACTAAAAATTCATCCAATTCAAAACAGGTTTTTGTCTGAGTACAATAATTTGCACAAAAAGACATTTAAAATTTTACCGCATTATTAGACGCGTTTCTCCAGTCATGCCTCGTGAACGTGAAGGTTCCCTATCACAGACATAGATTTCGTGCTCCAGCACATTACAACACGTGGAAATTGTCTTTTTACTAGTGCAACATTTCTTGGAAGTGTTTTATTATTCTCGGGTAAGAGACTACGAGTGCATTTTTTGCATTTATTGAGAAATCCATTGGAAGTGTATTCATATATTCTAAATATATGAACGCCAAATACAAGCGTGATGCTCATAAACGCGCGAAGGACCAGCATGGGCGAAGTGCATCGAAGAAACCAAGTACCAGTACGGAGGTCAATGTAAAAGCAGCCAAAGGTAACACGTGTCCAACCTCTGGTTGGGACGCTGGAGAAGGGCCTTCTACTAGAGGTAGGAGAAATCGAACCATTTATTTATTCCGTATGCTCTCATGTCTAATTTACCTTGGATATAATACTGCGGAAATGATGAAATTCATATATTGTCGTGCATGCAATATAAGCATAACTTTTGAACTCTCCTAAGAGATGTAATTAAAGGCAAAATAATTCTAACTTTTAATTCTCATCATTTTCGTTGCATAAACAAAGATTTATAAAAGGTACAACAGTTTACTGAAACAAAAGGTCTGAACTGTGCCTAAAAGGTTCCGCACATGATATACCATAAGTCCTCATCTAAATGTCATATCTGCATAAAAGAGCACGAAAAGTTCTGATTGCATTTTTGAAGTAGAATACTTCTCTCAGGAAGTTCGGCTACATAGGAATGTGAAATGAAAATCTAAAACCGAAAAAAGTGAAAAATATGTCCAATTTCAAATGCTAAGAAATCGGTTAGTTTTCGATGGATTTCCTTCGTTTTTGCAGCAATCGATTAGAAAATCTTCTAAGATTCCTACCAAATGCAGGAAATTGCAATTTTTTTATTCGAACTATTGTACTATTGAAAATTCTTAAGCCTCGTTAAAACACAAAATTCGACCTCTGATTGGTTGTTATACGATTGCTTCCCCAAGCACGGTCGACAGAGTTATGGACCTAGTAAATTGAATAATGCATTTGGCCTAAATAAGAGCCTTCATCAGATATTAAACAGATATTTCATCAGATATTAAACTGAACAACTGAAATTTGAAGAACACAAATGAATTTTTGAAGAGTTAATATTTTCGCTATAATCCAAAGTTAATTATCTTCATCTACATGCATACTCTGCCTATTATTATGTATTTGCGTCGCTTAGTGTTTGGCTACGGTGATGCAGAACGCAAATGACGGCGCGATGCGATTCGGCAAGACGAAATGTGTTGAAATGTATAGCTCTACTTCGCCGTAAAAAGAGCTGTACATTTCACCACGGTAAGACGAATCGCATCGCGCCGTCATTCGCGTTCTGCATAACTGTAGCCTTTGTTCCGTTTCCGTTCAATGATGTCGTATTTAATGTGCATATTACAATTCGGCAGCACTTCAACTGCTCATTTGCGCAAAACTTTAAAAATATTCAATACACTTTATTCAAAATATCAAACAAAATGAAATGAAATTAGAAAAAATGACTGACACGCAAGCAGCCGGGTTATCTTTCTTTCAAAAGTATTCTACTTCAACCTTGCGGTCGTGGCTTTGCATACAACCTTCCTGTGATTTTTTAATTTTTATCGCCAGTTTTGTCTTGTTTCGGTTGAAAATAATTTCCTATGTCGTTAAATTATGCGTCCTTAAAAATAAGGTAGGGGCAAGACACTAATGATATATTTCGAAATATTTTCAATATGCAATTAAACTAAGTATGTATCGTTGCATTTTTCGTGCACCTCTCTATTTATATCAAAGCTTGTTGATTCCTCATTATCGTCGGTGTGATGTCAGATTTTTCATAAAAATAAAGTTGTCTAGGCCTCAGGGATTTACCATATTTTTCTGTAATAATGAAGGCATCCAACCTTTGCCGCACCTTACAACATATATATCATTGAACTAGGCTTATTGCGGCTACGATTGATACCAACTAATTACCAACCGCGCCATATTGATATTTTTGAAACTTTTTATGATCTTGAAACGAAAATCGAATCGTCGTCTGACTAACTCTGTATCTATCTCTGTATTAAAGAAGACGGCTAGATTTTTTTCTGAAAAACTGAGCTGAAACGATCCAATTCATTTTTGCTAACAATGAAATAATTTTTGTAAGCCCGTACTATTTTGATGGCGCATGAATTTTAAGCGCCTATGTTCTCAATATGCACGACAAAATTTCATGCGCATTTGCTTGAGAGCTACAAAACCTACCAAAACCCCTCTTTATTCCTTATCTTTCTACAATATCACCATAAAAAAATCGATTGCACGATGATAACCAACACAGGCGAAACATTTCTCGAGAGATTTCCTTATTAAAAAAAGTGGCGTGATGATCTGGTGTGTGTGCAGGAACGGCACAACAAATCAACTTATTACGGTTGCTGTCAAGCAATGAAAAGTTGAATTGGACTTATTGTGGCAAGTAGCAGAGCGCAATAATGCAACCAAACTTATTGCGCTCTTAAAGAGGTAATGCCAGCTGCTTATAGTGTGCGGTACTCTTTCCATGTGGTTTTAAAGCAGTTTTATCGCCATTCTTATAATTGCTTCAATAAGCTTAGCAAGGGTGGGCCACCTGGCTGTAAAGCAAACACACAGCGGTTATCAGAAGGCTCTGATAGTATTTCTAGTTTTAACAGCAGTTTTGCGAAATTGGTCATAAAAACCGCTAAAAGAATGCAATTCGATTTAAATTGTTACTTGGGCATGATTTTGATTTATGAAATCATGAGTTGCGAGTCGGGACATATAGCATTTGACTCATGAAATCGGGTGTTCGATTTATAAAACCTTGCTTCGATTTAGGAAACCATGATTTGAACTCATGATTGATTGGGCTAGTTTCATGAAATCATGATTTGTGCGATCCGATTCACGGAATTGCCCAATCCGCACGAGAGTCACAAATAAAATAAGATTTTTTTTCTTACAATTGTCCCCCGAATGTTTCAAAAATAATATGGAAATAGTTTTTATACGCGAGTAACCATTACTTTTTATAGAAAAACTTGTGTTAGTTTTCTTACAAAAGACACTAGCGCTATGATTATAAAACAAATTTTTCTTTTATTTTGTCTCTGTGATAATTAGGGAACCTATACATTAGAGAAATGACAAGACACTCACCGTTAAGGCAACTCCCTAGTGATTATTGAACTAAAATTTATGTATTCTTCTCTGAAGGGTCACATGCGAAATTATTCCACTTGTGAAACGAAATTATTTTTTCCATTAAGTAGTCACGATGATAATTTGAAGTACAAATGGTATGTTGTGTTAGAATAGTCACTAAGTCATTAAAAGGTACATTTAAATTTATCTGATAACTTCATGGTGACCTTCATAGGAATAGTTTCCCCTGTTAGTCACTGTGACTTCTGTGAGAGAATATTTGTCAAAAGTTTTGTTCAATAGAATTTGTGACCTTTTGAAAAAAACTTATATGTTGTTAAAATTGTCGCAGTGATTTTGGTAATCATCTCTTCTAGTTTAAATATACAACAGAAAAAGTTAACATCGGGCTTCAATCAACAAATGTTACTTTTTAGTCACCGTGACTTTTGTAGAGAATATGTCAAATGTTGTTATGAATATGTGGTCTTTTCAAAAATTTCGCGGAATTTTAGTAACTATCCTTTTTAATCAAGTAGCTTCGAAAAGATTAGTTGAAATTAATAAGGTCACATATTTCTTGAAACTAACGTTCGATTAGTCTCAAATGAGTCCCCGTATTAATTGACGTTCATTGAAGAATAAAGAAAAGATGAACCATAACCGTTATTAAGAGGAATGCATCTTTTTTACGAAAGTCACCAAGAATTGGTGACGAGCACCTAAAGTTTGTTGGCTCACTAAAATGGAGGCAATGCTTGACGAAAGTAGTACATATATTATAAAATTAAACCATAATATGATTAAGAAGTTTCCCTTGATAATTTTCATATATTTTGTAACAAAATTACAACAAAAGCTATCCATTAACAGACAGACACTTAAAAAAACAATAAATTTCATTTTTAGTGTTTCTAAACTATTTATAATTATACGAATACTATCTAAAACCTAATTTTTGGGAAGGCGCGCGAAAATTTTAAGGGGTAGGCGACATACTTTCTCCATGAAAATGGGATTGCATTTGAAAATAGCTTTTGGCATTCATCGCAAATTCAACTTGTTCCATGTTATTGCTAATATGTACACGTTCAATCATTTCTAAATTTTATCGGCGAAATAAAAAAAATTAAATGGCAATGTTCGGGAGTTGGTCACGAACAGTATATTTATTTTAGAACTTTGTCACGAAAAATATTCATGAATGTGTTGATAAAAATACGACTCGCGATGACAACTTAAAACAAAATTAGAAACGTTTCTGGTTTCTCCTATAAATATCACACAGTTGAAAACATGTAAATGCAGAAAATTGTATAAGGCTCTAAGCCCCGCCATTTCGACGCTTTTTCAGCATTCCTGACCATTTACAGAACATATTCCTAATACGAATATTAATCTTCTCTTTAAGGTCACCAACATGTCATTTGTGCGGACTGGGTGTACATTTAATTTATGAAACTTCACTTTGGTTCATTAAATCCTAATGTCATGATTTATCGATCACTAAACTGAAAATATAATTCATGTGATCTTGCGTTCCACGAATGAAATTAGACATTATATTTGAATTCGTGTTTTGGTTCATGAAGTCAGTAATTTATTTCATGAAACTACAATAAAAATTCATTGAACTTAGAATAAAGTTCACAAACTTTGAATTGGATTCATCACTCTGATAAGTTGGAATTTGATTCATGATTATGAATTATTGCAATTATATTTTTTCAACTTAAAACTAAAAATCGTAAAAGATCAGATTTTGTTCACGGTCATGCTAAACCGTTACGGGTTTGAGGATTTGCGTTTGTAGTAACAAGTTCCACAGTCAGTATTATTTATGATTTGCACGGCAAAACAAAGTAAAACATAAATTAATAAGTTTTCTTTGGCAGCTTTTCTGCAGCAGTATTATGCAAAAACCTGCCAAAGACTTTCGATACCCTAATCAATTCAAAATAACATTTCAACCATTTTTGATCGTTTTTCCTAACGGATTTTATATTTTCTGAAAAAAGTACTGTAAATCTTTATCGATGACATTAGAGAACACAAAATGTTTCTCATCTATTTTTTTAAAATGTCATTCGCATAGCATTGCATTTGCACTTTGCATAGATGTTCTTATGGGCTGAAGATGTCATTTTGTGCTATTATAATTTTTTGTTTTTGGTCACGAATAATTTGGCAGCATCCATAAATTACGTAATACCTATAAGAGGGAGGGGGGATATATTTTTTGGAATAACGAGTTGTTATATAGGGGAGGGAGAGGTAAGATCAGCGTTACGTAACAAAAATCCATAGGGAGACTTTCCAAATATGAGCATTTTTATTTGGCATATTCTTCTACAGCGTTACGTAATTTTTATGGGGGGTAGGTTTTGGCGTTACTTTTCGTTACATATGGGAGGGTGGGGGTCCAAAAATTAGGTTTTTAGCGTTACTTAATTTATGGATGTTGCTAAGGCAATCGACGAGACAGGTGCGGTCAGCTGATTTCAGTTAGTTTTCAACGTTTGACAGCCTTAGGTGTGCTCGAACGGTCGCAACTTGGATGCAACCCGGATCGTAAAGCACGAAAAACAAACGATCGGTTGCTCCAGTATGGTTAGTGACAATCCTTTACCCAATAATAAAATATCACTTTGGATTTTTTTTTCGGCATTAAAAGATTTTGTGTTTGGTTGTGTTTTGGTTTTGCAACTTGAAAAATCAATTACAAACGTACAAGCAGTGAAACCTCACCCGTGGATTGCCTTATGGATGGTAAGAAAATATTTTTAGAGACAGAACGGTTTGTTTAATCGGTGTGACTTCTTCAGCAAAGTTGCAGATAACAGTTTTATCTTACCGATAAAAGTATACACAAAAAAAAATATTTTTTTATTATTATTATTATTATTATTTATTTATTTACATTCATCGGACATATTTGTCTACATGAACACTTACGTACTAAAAATGGTTAGAAGGTAAAATTTGCTACACGATTTTGCAACACAAAACAAGGAAAACAACTTGTTTTAAAGTTTTTTTTTTTTACTACAAATGGTTTATGGTTGTATGCTCCAGTGTTGCTAAACTCGCTCTAAACAAGCATGCGATACTCCAAGTAGTGTTCTCACCGCTACCGAAATCACACACACAATGGAGTACCTCCACCATTCGAACTGTCTCTCGTTATTTCACACTTCCTTCATTTCACACCACCGAGTGTTGACGCTTGTGAGTTTTCTTCACTCCCGAAACCATGGACACACACTCCTATTTACGGTCTTATTCGCGTGCACTCCCCTACTCGCGAGCACGATCAGCCAAAAAAAATTGTTTCAAGACGCATCGGAATGGCGTGGCGTGATGCAGCGGATCAATTATAGTTAGGTAAACTGTGTGAATGTAGTACAAGCTGTTCCTCTCAGATGCTTAAATGTTTAGAAGTTGTCGTCAAAATGTCGCCTCAAATTCTCTCAGAAAGCAATATGTTGAACATCATGGATATCCTGAATAGTAGAACTAATGTTTGACGTTGATGGTTGTTCTAAACTGGGCTCCTTCGCATTATTGTGGAAAACATCAACAGGGTCTACTTATAAAAAAGTTGGTCACTCAGTTATTTGTTCCTTGGTGCACATTTAAATTTCGAACTCGTGCTGAGACATGAATATCATATCGAATTTAGAATCGTCTATATCAAGGCACACCAACATTTTGATTAAGGTGTAATGTATGAACGACAAAATTTTAACTCTTCAATTGACTATTTAGTTCATCCTTAAAAGGACAATAAGTTTTTTAATTCAATTTAGGATATGATGCTGATCCCATCTCTGTGCTATTCCTGACATTAAAAGCTGTTTTCGGACTAAAAATTTGACGACAGACAGATTTTGATTGCCAACACCCCCGTTTGTGTGTTGCCAAAATACGGCAGTTTTTCACTGGAGGAATTGTCGCTACCGCACATGAGCAGCTTTGTACTAGAAAAGGTAATACCGTTACACTTACCGCTGACGCTGCTACTACTACCGCTACTGGTACTCGCTATCGCTGCTGCCCGCTGCTATATAGTTAGCACCCATCCTTCACTAGTAAACTGATTTTTCAAGACTTTATAATAAATTTTGTTTTATTTCTTGTTATTTTAACACTTCTCAATAACAATTTTCAATAGTAGGGTAGCGAAAGGCTTCGGCAGGTTTTCTGTAGCAATCTTAACCACTGCCGAAGCCGTTCGCTATCTACAATAGTTCAAATAATCAAATGACCATTGTCTGTATTTGGGGGCTTTTTACCCCAATGTAGCCGATCGTCCTGAGAAATGTAGTTCTACGTAAAAAAACAAGTCTTTATTATGCTCAACTACAGTGATGTGTCAAGATAGTTTACAGTTCCAAATTTCCGCTAGCGAAATTTGTCAGAAAACCTGGTTGGAGAACACACAGGTATTTCACCAATCTGCAGTTTACAGTTCATGCGAAGCGAATACAACCACCACCTAACTGATTGGGGAGCGGGGGTGATAGATGCAACCGAAAGATCATTCAAATCGATCGAGTTACTGCCGCGGCTTGCAGAATTACGTACACACACAGCTGTTTAAATTGAACAGCATTCGTTGGCACAGCCGGCACATTATTAAGGTTTTCGGCAAAATAGGCACGAATTCTTCTACCGCCTAATTTATCTTTACAGGCGGGACAAATAAGCATTGCCTTCCCTTGTGCGAACAAATCCTTGTGGGCAGGACCGTTAATTTCACAACATTGCTAGCCGATGTGACAAAAGGCATCGCAGAAACCGCGGGGCACTGGTTTCAAATCATTAATAGTCAGATGACACTCGCCGCATAGCTTCTTATCCATCAATTCTAGCAGCAATCGTATGTTCTCTGCCACAGTTGTTTCAGTTTCAACCGCGCTTGATAATACTGTGTTGAGTAAATTTATGCAACCGGACACTCGTCTTATGTTTAATCAACACGTTCACTCGCGAAAACCTTGTTTTGCACAAGAAATACGCTAGTCCACCTACGGTATTAATCACGGTTTCTAAACTTGCAATCACTGAATATACCGGCGCACAGTTTGACAGATATGTGTTACGTTTTTAGCAGTCATGCATGAGTCGCATTTATAAAAACGCTCTGAGTAGCTCATGACATTCAGAGTCTAACCCATGGTATCATGAGTCATAACTCATGATTCTATGAGTCCATGCGACAGCGATGTGTTACGCTTATAATAGCCATGAGTCACATTCTTGAAAACGCTTTTCATAGCTCATGATATTCGGGGTTGACATCATGATATCATGAGTCATAGGTCATGATTCTGTCGGAAAACAACATTCATGATTTCATGACCTGAAAGGTCATGAAAACGGGAAAATATTTTTACCCGTGCAAGCAGATACTGCAGCTTCTTCCACCGTGTACAATGTACATCTACTGAGTGCGAGGCCTACCACGGAGTAGATGGCCTCTTCCTGGTTCTTAGCTGAAGATAGCTCTGGCGGCTCTCTCGTCAGGCATTCTGGCTACATGTCCAGCCTACAGCAACCTGTCCCTCTGTATTACTTTCAGTATATCAGCATGTTTGTATACAAAACTCGTGATTCATGCGTCTGCGCCCCACTCTACATTCCAGTTTACCGCTAGGTATCGGTCGCAGAAATTTACGCCCAAAAACTCCAAGCACTAACCGATTAGCTTTTTTCAGCGTCCATGCTTCATGTCCGTGAAGGGCAACTGGGAGGATCAGCGCTAGTTTTGTACGAATTTGCAAACTACGGAACCTTAGCTGGTTACGTAGTCCGTAGAAGGTTCTGTTCGCACCTGTAACTCGTCGTCTCATCTTGCGGCTCATATCGTTGTGGCCTGCCACAAGCGTACCAAGATAAACGATTTCATCAACCACTCTAGATCGTTTTCCATCAATCTCCACTTCAACACCAAAACCACCGGAACTCCCACGTTCCCCGCTAATTACTACGTACTTTGTTTTGGCAGAGCAAATGCTGAGTCCCAACCTCGCCGCTTCCCTCTTGAAAGGCCTGAATGCCTTCTCCACGGCCCTATGATCGATACCGATGTCGTCCGCAAAACCAAGAAGCATGTGAGATTTCGTGTTGATCGTACCATTTTTTTGCACGTTTGCTCTTCGTACTCTTCGTACCTTCAAGAGCGATGATAAACAGTAAGTTCGAGAACGCATCCCCCTACTTCAGTCCATCTAACGTTACGATTCCTCCAGTATTATAAGATTTAATCTTTTAATTTAATTTAATTATTATGCCACAGCTTGTTTCTTTTCCCTGAATCGTATACCGCCTTCAATTCTATAAACACATGGTGAGTTCGCAAGTTATACTTTCGCAACTTATCGAGGACGAAAAACCAGCCTGGTATTCAACGACGAAGTATTCCGTTAACGATCTCAATCTGGAGAACAGAATGCGGCAGAACACTTTGTATGCGGAGTTGAGCAACATAATGCCTTAATAGTTGCAACAATCCAGTCGATGGCCATTCTTGTAGATTAGGCATATAAGGCCTTCCAACCAGTCGTTCAGCGTTTGTTCACCTACTCAGATCCTCAGTATAATATGGTGGATCGCATAGTACAGCAGCGCCAATCCCGCTTTTCAGTGACCTTGCCTTTTTTCAGCTCACCAATCGCCTTTTTAACCTCCTCCACAGCTTGTTCGTCGCTCATAATCCTCATCCTGTTCCTATTTTGCTCCTCTTGCCCTTCACCGTTCTTTAGCGCCTGAAAGTGCTTCGTCGTCGGTTTATCCGTTAACAAGTTGCCGTCCTTTTAATTACACATAACCGGCACAGGTAAATTTGTGCTTCTGACTCTGTTGACTGTCTTGTAGAAGCTCCGCTCTTCGTTCGTAGCAGAGTTGTCTTCTGCGCTGCTCCTCACATGCTCTTTGTGCTCGCGCTACTTCCGACGGTGAACTCTATTCTCAGCAGCTCTCCCTGTAATTCTCTCTGTTCTGAGGTGTAGTCACAGTAACATACGGCTCCTGGCACGGTTAATCTCGTTCGTCGCTCTTCTGCACTCAGCATCAAACCAGCTGTTACGATGTCTTCCACGCGTCGTTCCTACCACCTCTCTATCAGGAATTTCAATAGCGCTGTAAATACTACTCCACAGCCCGTTTATATCTTCCTTACAGAGGAGGGAGGGGTGTCAAACCATTATATTTTTCATCCCTTGAAACATTGACATGCCAAATTTGGTTCCATTTAGTTGGTTTGCTCTTGAGATGTGCAGAAATTTGTGTTCAATTTGTACGGAACCCCTCCCTTAAAGAAGAGGGAGGGGTGTCAAACTAATGTGGATATATTTGTTACCCTTAACAACATCCACGCTGCTTTCGATTCGTTGATCCAGCTCTCTGGCGTATTCTTCTGCCACGCCATCAATTTCAACCGCTGTATGTTGAAACGCATCGTCTCCATGGGCGAGATTTCAGGATTTCAGCACGTTCGACAATCATATAAACGACGACGACGAGTCAGAATCAATATTGGGTCCCCGAAACGACCTAACATAAAAAAACAATATCGCACGCTAGCCTGTGAGGCTAGTAGCGATCTCGATCAACTAGATTAGTAGAGAGAATTCGTTATCGATATTGTTTTTGGCACATTTTGCATGTGTAGGATAAATACAACGATACACCGTGCCCCAGCGCCAAGTCGAGAAAATTTCCAGCTCGAAAAGATCCTTGACCTGATCGGGAACCGAAACCGATATCACAACCGCGTGGGAGAGCTAGTCGATCGACATCGCTAACCACAAAGCCACGGGGACCACATCATGTTAGGAGACCTAACATCAGTAACATCCAAAAAATGCCGACTATCAATCAGCACGTAATCGATCTGGAACAGGCTCCTCCATTTGGATGTCTCCAGGTATGTTTCCGAATATTCCAACGTGAAAAAAAAGGATCTACATTTGGCCATCAAGTTTATCAACCTCAGGCTGTTTCCATTCGTTCCCAACACTGCGAAACCGGCGCTCCGTTCCGCTGCTTTATCGCCACCATAGTTGATGTGGTACTTGGAAGAAGTGTGTGCAATAGTGTCTACTGCACGGAATTTTCTCTCTCCGAAATTTGCCCACCGAACCATCTGAATCGCTTTGATTTCGACTTCCTGCCGCGGTAGTTCCCGACCAAGCAGCCGCGCCGGTTCATTGCGAGGTCGGACGTTCCAAGTACCCAATTTCCAATCGTTTTTCGTTTTCAGCTTCCGTGGTCCAATCGGCCTAGGCCTTTGTCGATTGTTCCGTTCCGTATTTCTAATTTCGTTGTTCGTGGTTAGTAGTGGTGTTTGGTATGCTACCTTACGAGGGTCGCGATACCTAAATTCTGTTGATGGGGCTGCCATACTAGGTGTTTTTTTAAGGTGGCAGGGAAATCTGCGAACAGATACCCCAGAAGAGAAATCAGATGTGGGGATGAAACTAGGGGAGATATGATGGGGTAGTTACACTCCCCCAGACACCTGCTGGTTCCTGTCCCGACCCACTAAAACCCCTCTAGTCTCCAGCCCTGGTCTTCCCGGAACGACGGTTAAGTATTCCGTCGGGGAGTGACTTTTGTGCGTGATGCACCCTCATTACTCTTATAACTTCTTAGCTAACTACCCGGAGACTGGTAGGTAGCTACCACTGGCGTGTTGGTGGTTGACCCGCCACACACGTTGCAGCTCCAGGACAATCTGGCCGCGCTCCAGATGTCGAGATCGAA
This sequence comes from Wyeomyia smithii, assembly GCF_029784165.1. Lineage (NCBI taxonomy): Eukaryota > Metazoa > Arthropoda > Insecta > Diptera > Culicidae > Wyeomyia > Wyeomyia smithii. Next base: position 113,289,013 of record NC_073696.1, read on the forward strand.
GCACATCCTCCGGACTAGATTGTTCGGAGTAGTACCTGGCTCGCTCACAGCCATCATGTCGCTCCTCGCTCTTACGAAACGGAGGCATACGAAAAGACATGCTCAGCAGTCTTCTCCATCTCCTCGCACTCAGGACACATGGAGGAACCCCAGGTGTCCGAACCTGTGCAGGTATTGCCTGAAGCAACCATGGTCTGAGTCAGGTGGAAGTTCACTTCGCCATGGCGCCTCCCGACCCAGCCGGATATCTCCGGAATAAGTCGGTGCGTTCATCTGCCCTTTGTGGAGTTAGACCATTCCCGCTGCCAGTGGAGCATCAACATTGACCTCCTGGTACCTTGTATGCCCCTTGTATCACGTTGGTCGAAACATTCTATGTACTCCTTGATGGCGATGCTGATAGGCATCATGCCGAACAAGATACAGATTGCATCGTATGACACCATTAGATACGCAACTCGCAACTCTCAGGCACATGAGCCTGTAGGTACTTTTCAGTTTACCACGGTAACTGTTAGTACCTAGCGCTCTGGATAACACTGGCCCACCATACCTAAGTAGGGACTAAACCACGCTGACAAGAAGTCTTCGCTTGCTGCTATAAACCGCTGAGCTATTGGACATCATCCGAAATACTGCTGCCATGGCTGATGAGGCCCTCTCTCAGGCATAGTCGACGTGACTCCCGAACGTGAGCTCATCGCCAACTATAACACCCAAGAGCTTCAGAGATCGCTTTGAGGTGATGGTGCAGTCTCCGGCTCTGTTCTCCGCCTGTTGCTCCGATTTACGGTTGTTCACAACCATTACCTCCGTCTTATGATGCGCTAACTCCAGTTTTCTGGAACGCATCCAGTCCTCGACCTTGCGTATACAGTGAGCGGCCGTCAAATCGACCTCCTCGATCGAAGCCAACGATCACAACCTCTACAGGGAACTTTAGTTTCAACACCCCGTCATACATGACGTTCCACAACACCGGACCCAGCATAGAACCTTGCGGAACTCCTGCGGTGATTGGGACGCACTTCTGCCCCTCCTCCGTGTTGTAAACAAGTACTCGATTCTGGGAGTAATTTTCCAGAATCTTGTGTGGCTGGAGGAATACAGCATTTCAAGATTCATCTGCCAGGTCCGGACCAAGCACACGCCACCTTTCCGTCGGTCTTCCTCTTCAGCATCCTTTGGAGTTTCTTGTCGGAGTCTTGTCAGGGTCGTCGGCTGTCTGGAACCGGGTTTTCTTTCGATGCTCTGATTGTTGTTCAACAGTGTCAAGATGTTGTAGATGCCGAAACGGGCGTATCCGGTGTCCACGAACTGCCGCACGATGTCCGTTCTCGTGCTGACTCATGGGTTACTCTGATTGATAGTTCCGCCAGTGCGTGTAAAGGTAAACCCATGAAAAATCGGCAATTTTGGCGAGTTTTTTACTACAAACGTAATGAGACGTATCTCGTTTATAGACGAATCGCTAGAATTTCATGAACTCGTTACCTTAGAAGTTGAATATCTCCACAACGGCACATATTGCATTTTGTTGATAGGAGATTTTCATGTAAAATATTCTGCTAAACACATTGTTGACAATAAATTTCAAAAAAGTGGGGGTGTTTTGAGAAACACGCAATTTTAGGTTCCAAACGCAAACATATTATTGCTGGCAACATTGAGCGCAAGATTTGATAGAGTCATTAGCTTGAAAATTTCATAATTTCATTCATTGATGCAATGTAACAAACCCACACTTACAATTGCAGCTTAGACCTATTACTTTTTCGTACAGCGATGGAATCAAAATTGTTATTATTTGAAACATGTCATGTAGACCAGCCGTGCGACCCATATCAAAGAAAATATAATAACAAACACGCGTCTTCTTTCCATTCAAAAATAACTTCATGTATTCGTGTCATATGTCTTTCTGCGGTGATATCTTATGTGACGTAACCGCATGTAGCTTTTTCCTTTTTTTTTTGTGTGTGAAAACAACTGTAATATTGCGGTCGCTCTTTATCGTCAGCAATAATCCCCGAGCTCTACAGTTAGCCATTTCGTCCACCGGTTGACAGATCATTTAATTAAGGACAAGAGACCTATCATATAAAGATGACAAGATGAGACGAACGGAATAAAGAAAAAAAATCATGGGAATCTTTTATCCCTGCTCTCATTGTTAAACGGGGCCACTTTGGGATTTATTTCTTTCGTGAATAGATGAGAGTATTTTTCCTCCATATTCTCATATCAACCGCAGCGGCAGAATCCCGCTGGAAAACGAGGGTCAATTGTTTCCAGCCAGGATGCTTCTGAAGTGGCGGCTCGACTCTCACTTTCTTTACGTTCGTCCCTGCAGCGCAGGTCCTACCGTACAGTACGAGCAATTGCCTCTCAAATGCTTTGGAGTTAATTTGCGAAAAAAATACACAAAGAAAACAACTTTTGTCCCGCAATTACCATACAAACATTAATCATTGAGGAAAATTTCACTCGCATTTATCTCGACCGAGAGTCGAGAGACTGGTCTGTTTTGGCGTTTGTCCGGGGTCAGTACTTACTGCTGGGAACTGCCATTGTAGCACAAATAGTTACATTCCCTCAATCAGTGTCGGATCGCCCTCATCATTATCGTCGCATTTATTAGCTATCTTCCGATTTGATCGGACTCGTTGTTATTGTTGTATATTTATTTACAGTACTTCCATCCGTTGTTCCCGCTTGAAATGCATGACGATGCTGGATACACTCCTCTCAATAGCGTTGATAATTAGTTTAAATTATTAAGTATAAAGGTACTTGACGGTTCATGGAGTCCCGGATACCGAATACATGCGATGCAACTCGCCCGCCACAGACTGGTCGGGGAGAGAGCGAGAAACAGGAAGTGGCAAGTTTAGCTGAAGAGACTGGCTGCTGCACTTGAATACGCTATCGGTTACAATAAAAAGTTGCTAAACGACTCTCACTTGTAGATATGACTTTTTGTCTGCCATGATAATGGTTTGCATTGTTAGAGTCAATTATTCGGTAATGATGGACAAGCGGCACCCTCCGCGCAATGAGTAGCATATCTAATTAAAGCTTTTGATATGTAGATAATTGAGTGCTTCGAATAACTTTCTATGATATGAAAAATACTGTTAGTACAAGTGTTGAAATTAATAAAGAAGAGGTTAAGTACATTGATTTGTTTCTCACAAACTCGACCGTGGTTAGTTGGTTAACTCTCCCACACATTCCACACATACTACCATGCATAGTGTCTATTTGATCAAAATTTACTATTGTTTTGAACTTTAACTCTACATATTTTAAAATAAGAAATATACCATAGTATCTGATCATTCTTTAGTTCACATTTCATCTCGTAACTTTAGAATTACGGACCGTTCTGTAATGAAATCTGTCAATTGGGCATCTGACAAAATATTTTTCGTTTGTAAATAATTATATTGGAATGATCGGTAAGTTTTTCTGAAAAAAAGTTGTTTCGTTATTTTATTACATAAATGTTAAATTAAACGTGTAATTATCATTACATTTCATATTCATCTACGGGGCAGTGAGGCCTTTTATTTGATATGAAGATTGTTAAAATCAATTAGGCCAGAAAGAGAATTACTGTTACAAATAGAAAAATTATAGGCTAGACGAACTTAATCGAATGTTTTATTAATACTTGCTCCGTTCAGCCCAGCATCTAAATTGTTTTATGATTATTTCTATGCTTTACTGAGAGAAAAAATAGTGAGGGAGGGGGGTATATATGAAATAGGTTACTGTCTATAAAAACTTAATTGTTTTTAAATCGGCAATTCCGACTCACATTTTTATTTCCTGCAGTATGGGTTTAGAAGTAGGATAAGCAAAACCACGTATCACACTTTGTAGAAGAAATTACTAAACACAGAGTATAAAAATGACGATATTTATTTAACAACTCAATAGCCAACTTTTCCCGGTAATTTCTTCGACTTGAGGCCCCGTTTCAATTTACTAACTTTTCAAAATGACTGCTACGCCTACAGTTATCTGGCGAACTTCTCCAGGAGTGCCGTAGCCTGATTAATTGCATGAGAAGCAGTTAAGGGAAAAATTACCGCTGGCTCAGTGGATAATTTCTCGCCATCAAGAACTGCAATCGAATACGAGATATTAGAGACCCAATATTATGCTGCCATAAAAGATCCATCCGTTAATTAACAACATAAACCATGCAATCTGCTATTTGGGGCAACTGAAGAAACCCTTTCACAGTTGGAAAGTTCGATTCTTGTTTCCCGCTTGGTAGCATTATAGGCACATAAAACATTCGAGCACAAGGAACAACATTTAATTTTGATGTTCGAACTTGTTCGAGTTTCCTCGCAATCTTTCGCTTTGAGTGAAAACATTTTTATTAAATGTGTCAATCATGCAGTACCAAATTTGATCGCTTATGTTTGATTACTTGATTGTTTCTTCTGAATGAAACTCGATTTGTTTGGTCCAATAACTGAGAGCAGGACATTAAAAATGTACATGAATTAGAAACACAAACAGGGGAATCTTAATAGGAATAATGTGTATTTACGTTTGTTAGATGATATCGAAGATGAATTATCTTCGTCTTAATTATAGGTAATTTAGGAATAGAAAATGTGTAGGTACAAGAACTTACATTTAATCGTTTCTAATGATGCAAGTTTGTATTTTATTTTTATTTTTTTTTTCGGACCACTCACTGCGACCACAAATATTAACCTTTTCAGATATCGTCCGAATGTCTTCTCCTGCTGCTCTACCTTAACCTAAAAACGGAATGCTTAATAATTTAAATAACTGATAAAGTAAAAATGCTGGAACGGCTTTAAATTACAACGGATGGTTCAGAAGAAATTAAACACTTTTCCACATAATTACTACCAGCCGTTAGTACAACATTACATTCGAAAAAGTTATATAATCGTCAATAATTATAGAATATAATCGGTTAACAATCACGAAAATAAAAAAGGCGTCTCATTCATACAAAACTATCGCGACAAAATTTTTTTTTGTAACTTTTTCTGTTTAAACGATAATAACGGTCGTTCGGATTTTAATCACAAATTTGAAATTTTCACCAAAACGTTCCAAAATTGCTCATATGGATTTTATCGCCAATTTTCTACCAAAAACAACTCTAGGTTCATCGTTTTCCACCCTCACAGGAGTATGGCTCAAGCAATATAAAATTATTGCCCTAGGTGACGAACCGGAAAATTCAATAAAACTTAGATTTTGTTTGTGGAATACCCGAGCGGGCCCCGTGAAATATTTATTCGCCCACGGATGAAAGACTAGTGCAAGAGGGCGCTCGAATGGTGCCCCGCGTGACGAAACTTTATTGCAGGACGGCTGCACAGTGCAAATATTTCGACACAATTTCCCACCCAAATATTTGAGGCTGTCGGTGTTGGCTTTGCCTACACCTGATGAAAAACCATGCGTCTAAGCACTAGACGCCGGTTGAGTTCGGAAGCGTGTCGTTGTTTGTTTGTTTATGTAGGTTATTACCACGCCACTTTCAACCGTCCTTCAATCGGAATGCTGGTTGATACCTGCTTACATGAATTTCTGCTTTTCCTTTTTTTCCTGTCGACGAAGCATTTTTTATCCTTGACCATAATGCCCCTCTGGCGAAAAATCCCGGCCCTGGTACGTTTTTACTAGATGTTTGATGTGCGAGCAAAGATCAATTCGCTTCCGGCCGCTTATTCTCAATAGTGCGCAGAAAATTCCAGTAACTTCAACGTCCATTGCAGCGCGATGTTCGAGTAAATATAATTTTCATGCTCATACAATATGTATGACTGGTAAACACAAGTAAGCGGCCGCTGATGTTTGCATTCAAAATCCATTCAGCAAAACTCTGCTTCCAGAGTACTTTCGTAAAAAAAAAAACAAATTACAGCTAGGGTGCGACTGTGCTGACGCCACACGTCGATATTACGCATTCAAAGATACTAAAATATTTATGACAATGATATTAAGGCTCACAAAGAAAAGAATTGTAAAATTGCGAATTTTCTCCAACGTTTTAAATCAGGCACGATTTGATACTTAATCGTAAATGATAGGAACTATTACGTTTTCAAATAACATCGAATTATAGGTCACTCATCCACACAATTATCGGCAGATTTTTACATCCTCAAATCAGCCCCAAGAAAAATACGTCTATCCATAAAATTTCACGCTATTCTTAAATCCGTAAATTTGGCTTTATGTAACAAACAAAATTTGCCTTGAATCACTCGGAAGATTCCTGCCTTTCTTCTTGTTCTTATTCGGTATGTTCGGTAGCTTCCCGCCGGATATGATCGTCATAATCATCAACGAACGGCTCTGGGGCGATAGCGGTGTGAGAGGGAATGCAAATTCCTTTTCTTCGTTGTGCATTGACGTCCGGAACTGAGTGGTTCACGAAAAAAAAGGCTACAGTTTTGGACGACTTCAACATTAGGTTTGGAATTTGAAATTGTTTCTCTGCTAAACACGTTTCATGACTCCATCCAGCGTTAGGTTCGAGCGAATTTTTTCGTGACCAGCAATCATATCTGTGGTTTATTTTTTGTCCTGTTGCTAGCAATGCCTTCGTTTAAATTATCATAGCACACATACAATAATGATGGCTTTCCTCGGCAGTGGCAGAAGCTTGCTAACAGTCAAAGCATAACCATAGAAGAACTCCACCGGACGGTACGACACCCAGCCAACAAGCAAGCGCAAGACTGGGTAATATCTATTGGTATGTATACATAGAAAATGGGAAGAGCTCATCTTCCATCTATTAGACTGAGGAAAGACAGCCAGCTTCAGTGTCACGCAGAGGAAAACAGACAGGAAACTGTTTGACTGCCGCACACATACCCACACACACATACACCAATCCACCCGCTGCCAGTTAACTATCTGCTCACCCGAAGACATTCGATTTTGTGGATGTGGAAATGCAAGGATATTTGGTGGTTTGCTACCGCGAGGGAAATCGTTCGGCGCTGCGAATTACATCCCGAAGCAGATTTTGCGTAATACATTTTTAATGGTGCTGATATTAAATAAGGAAATTGCAGCTAAATTTAACTTAATGTGTCATTAATTTTTGTGGCTTTACAGGAAGAAATATGCTGGAGAAATTTGCACGCCAACAATTTAGCATAGATAATGGTTATGAATTTGGTAGAAAACTGGTAGCAATTAGCATCGCAACTACGATTTGCCATTACATTACATTAAGTCACATATTTAATCAAACCATTTTTATTAAAGTTTATTGGATTTTCTTAGCTGGTGATGATGAGATGATGCAAACAACCAGACGAAAGAGTCGCTATCCAACGGCTTAGCTTGATATTTGAGAACAAAAGGAGCAAACTAAAAGTAAGAAAAACAAACAATAACGGGTTTTTGTTCGCATTAAAAATGTTTTATCGAAATCAATGCAACAGAAATTTTAACATAATTCAAAATAATTTACGGATTTAAAAAAAATAACAGAACTCGAACCTGTTTTACAAATTGTTTAGGTCGTATCGTTAATGAAATAAATGTTTTTCGAAAAAACTTGATTAAAAGTATCAAACAATACCAACGATAAAAGCAACTATTTGTTTTTGCCATTCGAATTAAAGAAGTAGGGGAACTGCTCCATTATTCATCTCAGCCCGTGTATTTATCTCATACAATATGAAAACACAATTGAAAACAGGAAAAAATGCATATTTTCTCACTAAACCAATCTACTAATCCATGGAATGGATTCTTCTTAGTTTACTTTAGATTCCTCATAAAGTATAATCCTCGAAAACTCACTTAAAAGCTCTAAATTTGATATTATTGTCGGGCATCTGCACTCGAAAACTTATTTAATTCAATCACCTACCTCAGAAAACAAAATCCGCGCAATGTTCTATACGGCTACAACGGGACTCGTTCAGCAGCCAACCAAAGTTTTCTTCATCACTAGCGGACCACTTTTAATTTTAATCACTGAACAAAATCACTCACTACACTTAGAATACTTTAATCTTTGAAATGTTCACCTCAAATTTCCTAAAACTAGCTTGAATTAGTAGAAATATATGAGATGAATTTCTACAATTCCTAAATTTCATCTGTATATATTTTCATCTGTTTTCACTGCGTTGAAGAAAATCAAAAGTTGCCAAATCAGTTTCTGTTAATACGAAAAAATCATACTAAAAATGTTGAATTATTTCGACTTAATTAACATAAATCGACAGCACTGCAGTGGGACCTAGGATATCAATTTTGCACGTAAACAACTACAGCGGATCATTCCGTCCCGAGCGCTCGACGAAAACGGACGCATTAAGTGATTGTCTCGCTATAAAGTCGCTTCTGTGTGAAGAAGAAAGGAAGCATTGCTTACTCGGTCGTGTTTCAAAGAGTGCGAAGTGCGGTGTAAAGACAAACTGATAATCCGAAGGTCATCCTGCTATTGTGCTATAGCTGTGCCGCTGCGAAGCTGCCCGTTCCAGCACCGAAAGGCTCGGTGATTGTGCTATTGAAGACAACAAAAAAGAGGTACGTGATTCTTTGCCACTGTACTGTTGCGCTAGTTTGAGCGCAATGGATGTGGATCCCTTAGCCCCCGATCCCCCGTCTCCAAACCCACCCGACCCTGTTCCTCCTGTTCACCCCCCCTCTGTCCCTGCTTTAGTCAATCCTCGTCGCAGGCTCTACCCAGACGGATCAACGGGTCCACTGGTTCTCTACATGATGCCCAAACCAGGAGGAAAATCACTGAACACGTTACAAATCGCGAAAGATCTGACGTCACGATACAAGGCCGTGACCGAAATCGCAAAAGTCAGACCAATCAAGCTCCGTGTCGTGGTCAATGATCTGGATCAGGCCAACGATATAGCTCGCTCTGAGCTCTTTAATGTACCTTTTAGCTCTTTAATGTACTTTAATGTACTGTATGTACCTGCACGAGACGTGGAGATCGACGGTGTAATAACCGATTCGAGTCTGACTGTTTAGTGTATTCTGGGAAGCGGCGTCGGCTGCTTCAAAAAATCCACTACCGAGGCGAAAGTATTGGATGTTAAGCAATTACGGTCCATGTCGCTCGTCTCCGGTAGAAAAGTATACACTCCGTCAGACTTGTTTCGCGTTACGTTTGCCGGATCTGCACTCCCTAGCCACGTTTCTATCAACCAGGTTCGTCTGACTGTGCGTTGCTGCAATAAGGCACGGTGTGGCAAGTGTGGGGAGACTCATGCGGAAGATTCTTGCAGTGTAAACGCTGAAAAGTGTATTCACTGCGGGGAAAATCTGCATGAGCTTTCCGCATGCCCGGTGTACATGCAACGCAGAGATAAAATTAAACGGTCTCTTAAGGAGCGCTCAAAGCGTTCTTACGCTGAGATTCTTAAGAAGACCGTGACCATTTCTACCATAACATCGAACCCCTTTGATCTGTTGTCTTCAGATGAAACCGACTCTGACGAACCACTAGAGGGAACTTCTTTTGCCTGTCTTGGGGAGACTAGAAAGAGGAAAAATCTTTCCTCTCCTAAGCTTCCCAGGAAAGGACCTAAGGTTTCTCAAGATGGAATGAATAATACGAACAAATCTAAAAGTGCTGCGGAAAAGCCGAAGCAAACACCTCCTGGGCTTGCAAATTTAAAGTCCCAGAAGGAGTTCCCAGCACTTCCTGGAACATCTAAAACCCCAGTTGTTCCATTTGCACACCCAGATAATCAAATAAACTCTGTATTGGTGAATTTTTCTAACATCGTGGACTGGATTTTTGAAAACTTCAATATACCTGATCCAATTAAAAATTTCCTCACAGTACTTCTCCCAACAGTAAGATCATTTTTGGAGCAGTTGACTGCCCAATGGCCCCTCCTTGCAGCAATTGTATCCTTCGATGCCTAATTCAACTGCGTATATGAAGGATTCTATCTCTGTCTTACAGTGGAATTGTAGAAGTATTTTACCAAAAATTGATTCGTTTAAAGTTTTGATAAATAAAAACAAATGCGATGCATTTTCCCTTTGTGAAACTTGGCTTACTTCAAATATTGATCTTAACTTCCATGATTTTAATATCATTCGCCATGATCGAGACACCCCATATGGAGGAGTACTTCTAGGGATTAAAAAGTGCTATTCTTTCTATCGTATTAACCTCCCCTCGATTCCAGGCATCGAAGTTGTCGCATGTCAAATGACAATACAAGGTAAAGAGCTTTGTATTGCCTCAATATATATTCCTCCCAGAGCACAGGTTGGGCAACGGCTGCTCTTTGATTTAATAGAACTTCTTCCCTCGCCACGTTTGATTTTGGGAGACTTCAACTCTCATGGTGTGGCTTGGGGTTCCCCTTACAATGATAACCGCTCCTCTTTGATCTATAACCTTTGCGATGACTTCGACATGACTATTTTGAACAACGGTGAAATGACACGTATCCCGAAACCTCCAGCGCGCCCAAGCGCTTTTGATCTATCCTTATGTTCGACGTCGCTACGGTTGGATTGCACATGGAAGGTAATCCTCGATCCTCACGGTAGCGACCATTTGCCTATTCTTATTTCAATTACTAACGGTTCAACTCGCATGCGACCAATTGATATTCCGTATGACCTCACACGGAATGTCGATTGGAAGTTATACGAGGAAATGATTTCAAAAACGGTCGATTCGATTCAACATCATCCACCGCTTGAAGAATACAACCTCCTCGCGGGCTTGATTCTCGACGCCGCGTTGCAAGCCCAAACGAAGAAATACCCTGGCGTAACGATCAAAGAACCGCCTCCCACTCCGTGGTGGGACAAAGAGTGCTCCGATGCCTACACGCAAAGATCCGACGCGTATCTGAATTTCCGGGATACAGACGATGCCGACGACTTTAAACGTTATTCGGAGCTTGATACCAAGTTTAAAAGCTTGACTAAGGCAAAGAAACGCGGATATTGGCGTCGGTTCGTAAACGAGACGTCGAGGGAGACATCAATGAGCACTCTTTGGAACACAGCCCGAAGAATGCGGAATCGCGTAACGGTCAACGAAAGCGAGGAGTCTTCAAGTAGGTGGATATTTGATTTTGCCAGGAAAGTATGTCCGGACTCTGTTCCTGCGCAAAACCTTGTTCGCGATACGTCTCCGGGCCACGACGCGATAGAATCACCTTTTACGATGGCAGAATTTTCAGTTGCCCTCCTGTCCTGTAACAATAACGCGCCTGGGTTAGATAGAATCAAATTCAACTCGTTGAAGAATCTACCCGGCAATGCCAAGAGGCGCTTGTTGAACTTGTTCAATAAGTTCCTGGTGCAAAACATTGTACCGCAGGATTGGAGGCAAGTGAAGGTGATCGCCATCCAAAAACCAGGGAAGCCAGCTTCTGATCACAACTCTTATAGGCCGATTGCAATGCTATCCTGTATCCGGAAATTGATGGAAAAAATGATACTCCGTCGTTTAGACCATTGGGTCGAATCAAATGGCCTACTATCGGATACTTAATTTGGCTTCCGCCGTGCCAAAGGGACGAATGATTGTCTTGCGCTGCTTTCAACAGATATTCAGCTGGCGTATGCTTGCAAAGAACAAATGGCGTCTGCGTTCTTGGACATTAAGGGTTAATTTGATTCCGTTTCTATTGACATTCTTTCGGGTAAACTTCACCGACAAGGATTTTCTCCAATTTTGAACAATTTTTTGCACAATTTGCTGTCCGAAAAGCACATGCATTTTACGCATGGTGATTTGGCAACTTTTCGAATTAGCTACATGGGTCTTCCCCAGGCCTCATGTTTAAGCCCCCTTCTTTACAATTTTTATGTAAATGACATCGACGAATGTCTGGCAAATTCATGCACGATAAGACAACTTGCCGACGACAGCGTGGTCTCTGTTACAGGAGCCAAAGCTGCCGATTTGCAAGGACCATTGCAAGATACCTTGGACAATTTGTCTGCTTGGGCTTTACAGCTAGGTATCGAATTCTCTCCGGAGAAAACTGAGATAGTAGTTTTTTCTAGGAAGCATGAACCTGCTCAGCTCCAAGCACAATTAATGGGTAAAACGATCTCTCAGGTTTTGGTGCATAAGAATCTTGGTGTCTGGTTCGACTCTAAGGGCACCTGGGGTTGCCATGTTAGGTATCTGATGAAGGAAGGTCAGCAAAGAGTAAATTTTCTTCGTACAATAACCGGATCATGTTGGGGAGCCCACCCAGGAGACCTTATAAGGCTTTACCAAACAACGATATTGTCTGTAATTGAGTACGGGTGTTTTTGCTTCCGCTCCGCAGCAAACACACATTTGATCAAACTGGAGCGAATACAATATCGTTGTTTGCGTATCGCCTTAGGTTGCATGCAATCGACCCATACGATGAGTTTGGAGGTCTTAGCCGGAGTTCTACCATTGAAAAACCGCTTCTGGAGCCTGTCTTCTCGTATTCTTATCAAATGTGAGGTCTTGAACCGTCCTGTGATTGGAAATTTTGAAAGGTTAATCGAACTCAATTCTCAAACCCGTTTTATGACATTGTATTTCAATCACATGTCCCAAAATATTAACCCTTCTTTGAATATTCCAAATCGTGTCAACTTATCAAATACTTCTGATTCTACTGTGTTTTTCGATACATCCATGATAGAAGAAACTCGTGGAATCCCGGATCATTTACGCGTGCAGCAGATCCCTAAATTTTTTTCCAATAAATATCGAAACATCAACTGCAACAATATGTTCTACACTGACGGATCACTTCTCGATGGGTCCACTGGCTTCGGTGTCTTCAATAACAATTTAACCGTCTCCCATAAGCTCGATAATCCTGCTTCTGTTTACGTCGCAGAATTAGCTGCTATTCAGTACACCCTAGGGATTATCGAAACAATGCCCACGGACCATTATTTCATCTTTACGGACAGTCTCAGTTCTATTGAGGCTCTTCGATCGATGAAAGATGTTAAGCACTCTCCGTATTTCCTGGGGAAAATACGGGAACATCTGAGTGCTTTATCCGAAAAATCGTTTCAGATTACCTTAGCGTGGGTCCCATCTCACTGCTCGATACCGGGCAATGAGAAAGCGGACTCTTTGGCTAAGGCGGGCGCATCAAACGGTGAAATTTATGAAAGACCAATTGCTTTTAATGAATTTTTCTCATTTGTACGTCAGAATACGATCATCAGTTGGCAAAATTCTTGGACCAGAGGGGAACTGGGAAGGTGGTTACATTCCATTATACCCAAGGTATCGACGAATCCGTGGTTCAAGGGGTTGGATGTAGGTCGAGATTTCATTTGCGTGATGTCTCGGCTTATGTCCAATCACTATAGATTTGATGCGCATCTCCGTCGTATTGGGCTCAGGGAAAGTGGTATCTGTGCCTGTGGTGAAGGTTATCACGACATAGAGCACGTTGTTTTGTCATGCCCTGTACACCGTGACGCCAGGTCTAAATTAATAACTTCCCTCCGGGCCGAGGGTAGAGAACCAGCTGTCCCTGTTTGTGATGTCTTGGCGAGTCGCGACCTACCCTACATGTCCCTTATATACATTTCCCTGAAATCCATCCATGCCCAAGTCTAGTCCCATTCCTTTCCACCCACATTCAACAAAACGGCAAGAACACGTCGTAGACCTCGATTTTGGAACCAGCAATTAAACCCCACACGAACTCGCCAGGAAAACCCGAGGCCTTTCTTTATTTCTTGGCTCAGCGGCACACACCATATGGCAACTTGAACACCAGCGAACAACAACAACGAACCAAAACCAGCAACTTGACCCCGCACAATACCCTCAGAACCCGAGGATTACAAGCCCCTGTCCCAGCTCATGACATCGTGGCTTAGCAGAACAAATCCATACATGCTGCATATTCATTCGATGATCATCAGACGACCATTCAACTACAAAACACTGATTGAAAAATACATGCTAGTTTTAAGATAGACTTAATTTCAGCTCGTAGTCGGCAGCGAGGATAAAAAATTTGCTTATAGATTTTAAGTCATCCGATATAATTGGCGCCGTTAAACATTGAATTGTATTTGTGTCGTGTCAAATAAATGATTTGTGAAGAAAAAAAACAAACTACAGCGGATATCTTGGTAACCTACTACGACGGGCTGTGCCTATGTTCATTCATGATAATGTGATTCAGTCATGATTAACAGTGTGATGAATATGGTGGCGTCGTGAGATGAATAATTGAGCAGTGATTCAAGTTTTGAGATGGATATGGAAGCGTTGTGAAAAATGGTTTGTTTTACAAAATTCAGGATGAATCTAGCTAAATTTACTATATATACAATTCTGAACGATTCCATAAGAGCACGTAAGCATATTTAGTTTATTTGTTGAATGATTTCGTGTAAATTTGGTGTTTAATCCGTGCATTCTTCGTGAATATCGGCTTAATGAGATGAATAATGGAGCAGTTTTGTAAAGATTTTTGTATCAATTTTACAGTTTGTCGAGGCTAATTAAATTTCTGTTTTCGAGGACCAAACGTGGATTCAGATCTATGTTTCATGGTAAGTAAGGCTCGCACCCGGCTGTCCAACGTATTTCAATCGAAATCGAAGAGGAGGATACATTTGAATGTCCAGAGACCATCAAAGAAAAGAGTTGCTGCAAAATACACTCGGAAAGTTGGTGGATGAATTCATGAACCAGTTAAAATGGACCTGAACGAGCAGTGAAAACACATCCACGACGCAGTCAGTGAAACAGCACGAGATATGCATGGCAGTACCCAAGTAACAATTCTATAGCTACTTGGTTTTCTAACGGTTTTATCACATCAATGAATATTACCAACGGTTTTATGGCGGTTGAACCCGTTGCCAAAAATAGCAAGTCGTAATAAACACTGATAGCTGTCAATAAAACTCTAATAAAACTTACAATAAAACCGGCAAGTGTCAATGCGATTTTTCTTTATTATTGGCTTATTATTACTATCTATTGCCCCATAAAACCACTCCAGCTTACTGTCAAATAACATAGAAACCAGTTTTATTGCCGTTATTCAAAATCTAAAAAACTACTAGTTGGCTATGAAAAATATCTCATAAAATTGTAATAAGTGCCCAGTTTTAACCTGTCAAACTTGTAAACAAATATATGCAGGCAATGATATACATACAGGTAAGACAAAACCGGCTTATTCGGTTTAGTGTGATGCAGAATTCTGTTGCAGTCTCCGTAAAATGCTTTAGAGCATCTTGTGATGTGTGATGTCAGATTTTTTATAAAAATAAAGTTGTCTAGGCCCCAGGGATTTACCATATTTTTCTCGAATAATACAGGCATCCAACCTTTGCCGCACCTTGCAACATATATATCATTGAACTAGGCTTATTACGGTTACGATTGATACCAACTAATTACCAATCGCGCCATATTGATCTTTTGAAACTTTTTATGATCTTGAAACGAAAATCGAATCGTCGTCTGACTAACAAGTAAATTGAACATCCAAAGTTGATTTCGATCTATCTCTGTATTGAAAAACACGGCTAGATTTTTTTCTGAGAACCTGAGCTAAAACAATCCAATTCATTTTTGCTAGCAATGAGATCATTTTTGTAAGTCCGTACTATTTTGATGGCGCATAAATTTTAAGCGCCTATGTTCTCAAAATGCACGACAAATTTTCATGCGCATATGCTTGAGAGCTACAAAACCTACCAAAACCCCTTTTTATTTCTTATCTTTTTACAATATCACCATCAAATGAAATCGATTGCACGATGATAACCAACACAGGTGAAACATTTCTCCCGCGACAAGATATTTCCTTATTAAAAAGTGACGTGATGTTCTGGTGTGTGTGCAGGAACGGCACAAAAATTCAACTTATTACGGTTGCTGTCAAGCAATGAAAGTACAATTGGACTTATTGTGGCAAGTAGCAGAGCGCAATAATGCAACCAAACCTATTGCGCTCTTAAAGAGGTAATGCCAGCTGCTTTTAGTATGCGGTACTCTTTTCATGTGGTTTTAAAGCAGTTTTATTGCCATTCTTATAATTGCTTCAATAAGCTTGGCAAGGGTTGGCCACCTGGCTGTAAAGCAAACACACAGCGGTTATCAGAAGGCTCTGATAGTATTTCTAGTTTTAACAGCAGTTTTGCAAAATTGGTCATGAAAACCGCTAAAAAAATGCAATACGACTTAAATTGTTACTTGGGTAGGAACTGCTATCGTTTTAGTAGCAGCAAATCGTGTGACGCCTCAAATAAGAGAGAAATACCAAGAAGCTACAGCAGCCGGAAAGAGACTCCATTGCCGTAAAAACGCGAACACTACAATCGCGTCCTTGTGGAGACGGAGAATAGCTTCGCTAGGCACGACCGAAGCTGAAAAACTACAAAGCCGCTGGAAAGGACGGCTTACCGGCCAAAGGTTTTTGAGACTAAGATAAGTGGCGGTATAGAGCTTCAGAGTATTCTGAGGTTATGGTCTGAAGTGTAACTACCTAACAAGGAACATAGACTTGACTGTGGCAACTATCGAGGTATAAACATTCTCAACTCCGCATAAAAAATCTCATGGCCATGGCCCTCCTGCTCCCCTCCCTAAATCCGACTATGATTAGGCCCATTGCAGGATGCTTTTTTTGGTGAATACCAATGCGGTTTACAAGCGGAAAGATCTACAGTTGTTTACTTTGAAACAGGTCCTTGACAAGTTTCGAAAACAAATCGTCTTTCCCCCTTGTAGAAAACTGAACCACTGCGACTATTATTCTATCTATTGTGGTATGCTCCGAATTACTCTAAGTACGTACGAGCAGGTTTGTCACTATTTTGCGAGTTGATGCTCTTGCTACATCGCACATTCATCCCGGGCAACACACTCCGTATGGACTTTCCTTTCTAATATCGGCAGATTCTACGCGTCCGTTACCAAAGATATGCAATCTGCGTTGTAATAATACTTGGCATGACAGAGGGCCTGGCGTCATTGGTAACATCTCTGCCTACCACTCTGGTGGCCTGGGCTCGAATCTCAACGCCGCCATAGGTATCGATGGTTGTGGGGTGACGTGATCCACTCACATCCAACCCAACTGGTCTAGATTTAATCTTAGCTGACATCGGGAGATTTTCTGAGGCGAAAAATCTCTAGGATCACGCCTTCCATCGCATGAGGAAGTAAAGCCGTTGGTCCGTTAGCCGGTCCGTTAATCAACGGGTTGCTAGTGGCGGAACTAGACCAACGGAAAATAAGTGAGAATAAAAAAAAAAAATTGACATTCGCAAAATAAGTGTTCCGATGTTTCGCTTTCGCTGCCACAAAGGCGACATCTATCATCATCAAGTTTTCCTAGCTTCTTGAGATTCGGACAGTGCCCTGTGTGTGATTAGACATGTGAATGTCCTCAGGTATTTCTTTATGAGCCTATGAAGAACGGAGCTCTTCTCACGATTTGGCTCTATGTTTTTTTTTTCGGATGTTGTAGCCCACTTGTGATAGCTCAATTTACTTTGATGGTTGCTATCTTACATCCAACGAGTTCAGCTTTAGAAGCGCTCGGTGAGTCCCCACAAAAAGGTTCTGGACCAACAATGTAGTGGATGACCCTTGTGTGGCTAGTGAGTCTTCCTTCTCATTTTTTCGATTGCAGCCACCAGTAACGCAATACAAATTAACCTAGTTTTTCCTCAGCCAGCTGTCGGAGCGTTAAGATGCATTCCCACACTAGTTTAGAGAGGCAAAAAGGAGAATTCAGGGCTTTAAGTGCTGTCTGACTATCGCAGAAAA
This sequence comes from Wyeomyia smithii, assembly GCF_029784165.1. Lineage (NCBI taxonomy): Eukaryota > Metazoa > Arthropoda > Insecta > Diptera > Culicidae > Wyeomyia > Wyeomyia smithii. The sequence goes on from NC_073696.1 coordinate 113,306,813, forward strand.
TCCAGATATTTGCGAGTTAGCAAATTTTTCCAGACACGTAGTCGCGCATTCTATTAATCATCGCGTATATTTCCGCCTGGAATACTGCCAATGTCCCATTGGGAAAAATTATTAATTCCTAGCTCTGTTAATCCCATTTCCGTGGAATTGTTTATTTCAGAACCGTCTGTGTAGAAGAAGCAAAGTGAGCCGTCGTTGCTTTTTATTAGATTATTTTTTTGGAAATCTTCCAGTATTCTTAGTTCACCCTGCCAATTCGGCCTCAGAGGACTTTTTCCCGATTCTAAACTAAACGACTAAAAATTTGAAGCTTTTTAGAGGCTCTCCACAACAAACACGCTATATGAAAGCTCTCTCTCTCCTCATTATGCCAGTATTTTTTGTTTTGTTTATGCTTGTTCTGTTCAAAATGGCGTCAGTTCTGTTCAAAATGGCGTCGGTACAAGGAGCATTCCGCAAGAGCATTGTACAATTCGCTATGAACTGCACAATAATTTTGGCAAAAGCTTCATGGCAAACCAGTTTGAAAGCTAAAATCTTCCGGTTTCTGATGTGTATGATTTCCTGCAGCGCTCAACTATAGTCCGCCTGGAAGGTATTGGAAAACCGGTCAGAGTAGTGGGCAGAAAATAAATTTTTCATTTTCGTCTAAATCATGGTTCAAGCCTAGTGGTTTGGTTATCAATCAAAATGTATACTAGAATGTTTGAACAGAAATATAATTCCATTTCTATCAAAACATGATACCGATGAAAAGTATGTATTTTGGTCAAATAAAATATCATCACATTACGTCAAAAAAGGGGTTCTGACTTTGTACCCCAAACACGCAACCCAACGAATCTACCTTAGTATCGTCCAATCGAAAATTTCTTTGGGATTTTGAGTTCCTTCGGTACAAAAATAACTGGAGATCAACGAATTGCGACCAGTTGATTGGTAGAATCAGAAGATGCATTCCAAAAGCGGACTCGAAGATCGTACAACGCTCTTGTTCCGGCGTCATAAGAAAGCTTCATCGAAAGGCAGGTAACGGACCATTCTCGAATGTTCAATATTTTTTTTGTTAGTTTATAATGAATGAGAAATGAATCAGTTTCTCTTTGAGTTCATCCAAATTTCTAGTTGTCAACCGTTAGTTGAACCACCTGATGAAGTGGAAGAAGGTGAAGTATTACTTATAAGGTTTATAATGGAGTACTTCTCATAGCTGCACTAATCAATACACAGGCTAATTTTTTTCCAATGACTCTACTGCATACCCATAAAACGTTGGTAGCCTCCTAAGCAACCAGAACTACGAATTTCACTAAAGAGCCAGTTCGCGAGAGGCGCAACCGCATGTTGTTTTGATGTTCTCCGATTGGGCTGAAATTTTCAGCATTTGTTTGTCTATTTAAGGTAGGAAGTTTTGCAAAATTTCAATTTTTTTTATTGAGGTTAAGTGGGGTAAAACGGCCATTGAAAATGATATGTCCAAAAACGTCCAAATTCTAAAAAGTGCAATAACTCCTGCTAGACTTGATGGATTTTTTTAAAAATTTGTGGTATTATTCTACACTAAGAGTACTTCAAAACGCATGGTAACAATATACGGTAAAGAGGTAAATTGACGAACAAAAACGCATTTTTCTTTCAAAAATTGTCAATTTTCAGGGTCATCCTACTCTTTTCAACATCGCTAGAAAAAATATCTGAATATGGCGTTTTGTAGAGCAACTCAAGAGCTTTAATGTCATGTATAAGCCAAGTGTGCCAAATGGGGTAAAACGGCCCTAGAAGGTTTTTTCAAAAAACTGTCAAAATCACTAGAATCACTTAAGTTCCTGCTAGACTTGAAAGATTTTACTTAAAATTTGGATTATCACTGTCCCTTACCAGAACTACCTACTCTACCAGAAGATACACAATTTGGGGTAAAACGTTCCTTGAAGATTTTTTTTTTCGAAAAATGCCGTCAAAATCACCAAAACTGCAATAACTCGGGTTAGACTTAATAACTCTAGTTAGATACGAACTTAAGGGTAAGATGACATAAGTGACAAATAGATTTACATGACGAAAAAAAATATTTTTTTTTGGAAAATACTTGGCGAATTTCAGGGTGCCATTTTCTCAACAAAAAACAGTCCAAAACCCGAAGTTAGCATTTTATAAAACAACTACAGAGCTGTTATTTGATATCAATTCCAGATGCATCATTTGGAAACTGACTAAAAAGGATTGAACTTTTTCTTGACTTTTTCACTAGGTTTCAAGAAAAGCATCAAACCCTGTAAAAGACAATATCGATGAGACGGTTGCCGAAAGACTGCAATATTTCGAGTTTTGCTAAAGCAAATGAAGCAAGTTATGGTTTGAGTTTCATGTTTTTCTTCTTAATTTTATTGTTTTTAAATTTAATTTAAATCTTTTTAATTTGATTATTTTTAACTTAATTGTCTTCGGTCTCATTTTTCGCTTTTTCCTGAGTGTTGGCCAAAAAAATCATGTTACTCTGGTTACTGTTGTATCAACAAATATGAACAATCATTTTAAAAAATCACCACTTCGAACATTAATGCTTAACAATTTTTACTCATGATGTTCTTCAACGTTCATCAAAGCACCATCTTCCTTTACGCTAAGTTTTGCATATATAACTATTGCAGAGAATCGTGCAAATAACGATTTTATTTGCTCCACGGATAAGTAGGAACTCGGTTGGAATTATTTATTTTCGCGACCATCATGTCGATAATATCTTTTACCTTGTTTGAAGCTTTTCGTGGAGTCAAGGAAAACTTTAGTGCTTTTTAGTCACTTCCCAAAAGATGCATCTGGATATTATGCCAAATAAAAGCTTTGTAGTTGTTTATAAAATGCTAACTTCTGGCTCTGGACCTTTTCTGTAGAGAAAATAGCACCCCGAAAATCGCTAAGTATTTCTCAAGAGAAATATTTATTTTCGTTATGTAAATCTATTTGTCATTTTTGTCATCTTGCCCTTAAGTTCGTATTAACTTAGAGTAATTATCTAAATTTTCAGTAAATCTATCAATGGTGAGGTCTCAGTGATAATCCAAATTTTTAGTAAAACATTTTAAGTCTAGCAGAAACTAAAGTGATTTTAGTGATTTTGACGGTTTTTAAAAAAAAACTTTCTAGGACCGCTTTACCCCATTTGGCACCCTTGGCTTATACATGACATTAAAGCTCTTAAGTTGCTCTACAAAACGCCATATTCAGATATTTTTTCTAGCGATGTTGAAAAGGGTAGGATGACCCTGAAAATTGACAATTTTTGAAAGAAAAATGCGTTTTTTTCGTCAATTTACCTCTTTACCCTATATTGTTACCATGCGTTTTGAAGTACTCTTAGTGTAGAATAATTCCACAAATTTTTAGAAAAATCCATCAAGTCTAGCAGGAGTTATTGCACTTTTTAGTATTTGGACGTTTTTAGACATAACATTTTCAAGGGCCGTTTTACCCCCACTCAACCTCGAAGAAAAAATTGAAATTTTGCAAAACTTTCTACCTTGAATAGACAAACAAACGCTGAAAATTTCAGCCCAATCGGAGAACATCAAAACAACGTTCCTCAGAAAGGCGGTTGCGGCTCTCACGAACTGGCTCCTAACAAATGAACTTGGAACTTGGAAACTTGGAAATGAACTTTATTGGAACCTTAAAGTTCACATAAAGTTCACACGTGAACTTCAAAACCCCCGGAAAATAAAGTTCGGTTAACATTTTATCCGTAGGTACTTCTAATCAGCACGAAAGTTCAGTAGAAGCTGCTTACTACTCTTCATTGGAACCTTAGAGTTCACATGTGAACTTCAAAACCCTTAGAATTGAAGTTCGGTTAGCATTTTATCCGTACTTCTAATCAGCACGAAAGTTCAGGAGAAGCTGCTTACTCTCCTTCATTGGAACCTTGAAGTTCACACGGGTACCTCAAAGCCGCCGGAAATTAAAGTTCGGTTGGCATTTTATCCGTACCTTTAAGCAAAGCAAAGCCTGCTACATTCCAATTCAGGTGCTACATTCCAATTCGAAACTTGACCTTCTGTTTTACTTATACACAGACTTCGCAGCCGACTGTTTAGTGTACAGGACAATTGTGGGGCTAGCACTACGATCCTACTGACACTAACAGTCTCTCCCGAGCAGAGACTCGAACCTACGACGATTGGCTTGTTAGGCCAGCATCGTACCTCGAGACCATCTGGGAGATTTATCTACAGATCCGTACCTTTAATCAGCACGAAAGTTCAGGAGAAGTCTATGTCGTACTTCATTTCCACTTCAAAGTTCATGTTAAGTTCTGACTGATGCTTTACTCTATTTTGGCGAAAGTGAAGTTTGCTCCAGGATTAGTGATAAAAAATAAGTTTTTCAAAAACAATAGAGAAATATGGTTTATTTTATTATCATCGGAACTTTACTATCTCAATTAATGGCAAAATGAAAACAAAGCTATGATTGCAATATTAGGGTGCTTAAAGGCTTTCTCTATCTAAATACTTTCTTTTGTTACCTTACAGGAAATCAATAATGAATTCAGATACCCAGGAATGTGCAGGGCAAAAGAAAAAATAAACCGGATGTAAGCTGTAAAATCCCGTTAGACACTTATTTGCGCGTGGTGCTTTCATCCCTTAGCAATTTGCCCAAATCTTGCGTGTTTTTTATGTGAGGCCACAGCATGTTGTTGCTGGTTTTGGAGGTCCGAATCCATTTCTCGGACTCCACCGAGAGTTCCCTGTGTCCCAAGGCGTTGGTCGTTTCGACTGCGGCACACAGCATATATATTGACCGAAAAGGTTTTTATCGATTTTGAACATTTATCATATTTTGTGTACACTGCTTACCAGAATAAATTTTCAATAAACGTTTGGAAGGAAAATATTGCGTACACAACCTTTTTCAATTACATAACCAACGAACTGCAGCAAAATCAAAACAAACTAGAGAACTGTCAGGCTTATGTTCACATTGCGCTCTGCGTGTACTTTTTCTGAACTTGAAAGTTCAGAAAAAGTTCCGCGTCGGCCTTATCTGAACTTCCTAGTTCGCATGAGGTTCCGCTTGTACTTTATCTGAACTTTCAAGCTGAAAGAGAGACCCAGTATGTTCCTAGCTATGAACGTGTAGGTAATGAAGAAAAATCAGCACATCGAGTAAAATCGATGCTGATCCCATATAGCGGAAACGGAGCAGTGGTATGAATCTAGGCTTCAAAGAGGGAGGACTCGAGTTCGAAGCTTGTGTAGTAAGTTGCAAAAAAAATTATGAAATTTAATAATAAATGAAGCCAGACATTATTCTTCTGATCTAAATTTCTTCAGTAAATGATTATCATGGAATTGTAGCAACACGCGAATGATGAGTAAAAATTGCAAATTGATTTGTATTTTAAGTATTTTGAAGTTTTCTATTCAAGCTGAATAGCGCACTATTCAGCGACCTAACCGATCTTAATGTGAACTTTCTAGTTCGGTTTAGAAGCTGCTTTGCATGATACTCGAAGTTTACTCAACAAATGCGAACTTGAAAGTACGGTTAGTTACTTAATATTTTGCTACAGTCGAGAACGCATCTTGCAGACACATCGATCCGGTTATAGACTTCAAGCTGGCGTACAATCCAGTGAAACGTAATAAATTGTGGCAGATTAAGTTTGAACAAAACTGATACGTGGAACCCTTGACGATTTCACATCAAGCGTCAGAACAGTGGGTGAAACTTCGGACGCGTTTGTGACATAGGATGGTTTGCTAAAGCGAGGGTTGGACTTCCAAATTTCCGGTTAACAATACCTTGGAAAGTGCTACACGAAAGGCGGGTGTGCAGAGGAGCGGTACTACATCACGGGATTTCACATGGCTTCCCGATCAGAAAGAAAAAAAAAACAAAAAATGTAACAGAAGTTGTTAGTTTGTTACGGGAAAACCCTTACAGGCTGTGTTTTCAATTTGATCCCGTTAGGTGTTAGAAAAACAGAAATTATAACAGAAATGATTCTAATAGTATCAAACACATATCAAAATTTGTTACTAATGTATCAGCTTTCTAACAAAATAAGATAGTATATAGAACAATATAATAACAAACATTGTTAGAAACAACAGGTTTTGATAAAAACGAAAAATTAGTTAGACTTGTTTCAAAACTACTTCTTTCACGTTTTGTTATTAAAACTCATTCATATTCAATTTTGTTTTCAAAATTATATGGAAAATACAAAATTTGTATCTAATAGATTGTATAGATTTTATAGCTTTTATAGATTTTATAGGTTTTTTAGATTTTATAGATTTTATAGATTTTATATATTTTATATATTTTATATATTTTATATATTTTATATATTTTATATATTTTATATATTTTATATATTTTATATATTTTATTTATTTTATATATTTTATAGATTTTATAAATTTTATAGATTTTATAGATTTGATGGATTTTATAAATTTCATATATTTTATAGATTTTATTGATTTTATAGATTTTAAAGATTTTATAGATTTTATAGATTTTATAGATTTTATAGATTTTATAGATTTTATAGATTTTATAGATTTTATAGATTTTATAGATTTTATAGATTTTATAGATTTTATAGATTTTATAGATTTTATAGATTTTATAGATTTTATAGATTTTATAGATTTTATAGATTTTATAGATTTTATAGATTTTATAGATTTTATAGATTTTATAGATTTTATAGATTTTATAGATTTTATAGATTTTATAGATTTTATAGATTTTATAGATTTTATAGATTTTATAGATTTTATAGATTTTATAGATTTTATAGATTTTATAGATTTTATAGATTTTATAGATTTTATAGATTTTATAGATTTTATAGATTTTATAGATTTTATAGATTTTATAGATTTTATAGATTTTATAGATTTTATAGATTTTATAGATTTTATAGATTTTATAGATTTTATAGATTTTATAGATTTTATAGATTTTATAGATTTTATAGATTTTATAGATTTTATAGATTTTAAAGATTTTATAGATTTTATAGATTTTATAGATTTTATAGATTTTATACACGCAAAAGTTCAAGCTTTAATCATCCAATGTGTTCTTTCAATTCGCACAGAATTTGCTCTGACTTCGCACAACCAATGCGTGATACACATAACGCAAAAGTTGTACAAGGAAAACATTGACAGAGATCAAAATCAGAATATGTATCATATACACAAAAATCGTAATGTCTCGGTAAACTTCGGCTTCGGGCGAACGATCAGTTTCGAGGCGCTCGAAAAACCGTTCTTTACTTTCGTGAGCCGGTGCGTATCAACGGCTCGTGCATCCCTAAAAATCGTCAGCAACCGAAACAGCCAATAGCGAGCCTTGTTGCCGCGAAAGTTATTGACGCTGGTGCCAGTAACGCAGAACCGAATGCATGTGAATGAAACCAGAGTCATAATTAAATGCAAAATGTTTTGGACTAATCTCATGTTTTTGTTTATTGTTAATGATTGAATGATGTTTTCAAATGTCCTGATTCATTAAAGTGAATCGATCAGACAATAATTTCTTCAATGGAGTCAGTACCCAACTTATCAGTATTGATTGCTGGTTGCACTGTTTTAACGATGCCAACCTTCTGAACATCGGCTGATGGCTGATGAGTGTAGTGGTTTGGAGCTGCGCAATACATTCAAAATACGCTAGAGCATCAAATGCGTTATGCCAAACGCACATGCGTTGTACTGGTTCCAATTTTAATCAGTAAATGCGCTAATTTCGCTCATAAATGAACTGGTTACGCACACTCCAACTTTTGCGTGTATATTTTATAGATTTTATAGATTTTATAGATTTTATAGATTTTATAGATTTTATAGATTTTATAGTTTTTATAGATTTTATAAATTTTATAGATTTTTAGATTTTATAGATTCTATAGATTTTTAAGATTTTACAGATTTGATAGACTTTGAAGATTTTATAGATTTTATTAAATTTATAGATTTTAGAGATTTTTTTAAAATAATTATATAAATTTTTAGATGGTCGCAACAAAAGTTCATCACATCAATAATATTACTGAGAATGTACTTTTCTGTTCGTCTCCGTAGTGGGCTAAGATTTTTATCATCATATTTCAGACGTTCAGTAAGTACCACCAACTGTGCATTGGTGATATTGATATTTACATTTTCATTTATTGCATGAGAATACTCATTGCATGAGCCCGCAATGAAGAGAATTTTGACGGTACACAATGTTCAGAAATGACTTTTCTTATGCAGCTTTTTGGTTTAACCCTCTAGTGCCCAGTGCTGCCTTTAGTTGAACCTCTGAATAGCTTCAATCAATACCTAAAAATGTTTATGAAAATTCAACTTGGGCACTAGAGGGTTAATTTTTAAGAATGACCAATTATTTTCTTCAGTTGCTCTTATTTTATTTTCATCTCTATTTTGGCACTGACACGAATCACTACACTGAGTATTCAATTCTATATAGTAACAATTTCTTTGAGAAATAAAACAAAGAAACCATACCCTATAAATTATAATCTATCAGTCATTTTTTAAACTCATTTACAAATGTAAATGTATACACATCCAATCGATACAAAGCTTCAAGTTGTTATAGATTATAGAAAGAAATATTCCTACGTCATCAACAAGTAAATCACCAGTCCAGAAAATCCGATCCATTGGACCGGAACGGATAAATGATTATTTAATGCCACATGCGGTGGCGGTAGGGCAGGCATTCCGGAGGTTTTCTGATCCAATTGAATCAGTAGATAGAGACCCGATTGAAGTTGTCCGGCCGATAAAAAGTAATTTTTCTGCAGCAGTAAATGTGTTCGATTTCCGGGTGCCAGTGGCCGGAATCCGGTAGATCTTCCCAACACTGCCTAATATGCATCCGGATTGGGCAAATATTTTATTGCCAAATTATTTATGAGGATCCTGTCGTCCAATTATCGTTCGACGAAAAGCAAGTGACATAGAGGGGGTGCAAAACATGCTCTTGAAATGGTTGACTTCATATTTTCCCTTCTTCTTCTTTCAAAGCGAAGAGTAAATAGTATCTTCTGGATGAGTGAACGGAAAACTCTAGTTTTATTGTTTCAACACTGTTTGCTTGAAAGGGATATTTTTAGATGTAATCGAGTTCCTTTTTCTGACCATGAATTTTCCACTGCGAGGCAACCAACTCTTATAGCTGGTCTTCCGAAATATCAAAGATGATGGTGCTGATAGGTGAAATGATGTTACCGCAATTGCCGGAATTGAACCAATAACCAAAATAAGCAACCCTAGACAATTGATCATCAGTTGAACGGAGCAGAAAAAAGATGAATGTAGAGGGTCACTAACTGCAGCCCAGCAGTCTAAAATCTGCGTGAAGAAGAAAGCACTGGAAAGTCATAAAAGAGTATATTTCGTAATTGCTATAGAACGTAAATTGGAAAAAAAATATTGAGTGCAACAGTTTGCTTCAGCTTCCAACGATATTTTATGAGTTTGGCTGTTCTTCCATTTGGTACGGTTATCAATCATAAAAGCGCAGCTTGGAATATGGAAATGGAAATAATTTCTATGGCTATATCGTAACAAGGTGATTAAATTTTAATTCTGCTCCAATTTATTCTTCCATCGTAATAATATTGCGCGCGTGGATATTATATCTCATTTTACTTATGACTTATTATTCATTTACCCCCTCCAAGTGTAGTATAATTGTTTTTACTCAATGTTAATTCATGTTTTCTAAGCTCTCTCTTCCTATGTTATAGAACAAGGTGTCGTTACGATCATCGTTATTAAACCCACACGAGGGGTGAGTAAAAATCTCTAAGTCATTGCTTGATTGATACCTGACAATTAATTATGCCAAAACTAATGAAATTCATTCCTGGCTTGGCTTTTCGATATCGCTTCGATGAATCAATTTTGTATTTTTGCACACCGAATCAGACCGAGCCATACTGCGTCAACGATGATAAGAAATCGAATGAATATGATGAAAGGCGCATCGCACCCTTCTGTCGGTCATTTATGTTAATTTGCCTCACGTATCACCATTTCTGTAGCTTTCCATACCGAATTCGTAGCCGAGGCCGATTTCTCCTGTCTCATCTCGTTAAATTAAATTTCCTTGTATACTTTTGTCGCTCTTATTCACCTAACCCAACCCAAGGCTGTGCGCTTCGATGATATTATTACCCAGTTTGCTCACCACATCGCCACCCATCCCATCTTTTCGCCTGGAAAAATAATGAGTTTCATAAAATTTTGCAAGCGAAAACAAATAAAATCTCATTTAAAGTTTACGAGAAAGGAAAAAGATGCTAATAATAATAAAACTGATAAATCTGGAAGGCGACAACGGCAACGACGAAACGCAGTACGATGTCTGGCTAATGGAAGCAGATTCGAAATTTTGTTGCTAGTCAGTGTGAGGGAGTGAAACGTTGGATGGGTGCTTACCTAATATTCCTTCTACTATTTTTCGGGAAAAATGCTCCACAGACACGAAAATTAATTTACGCGGCAACATATTTTCAACGGTACTGCTGACTTATCGCGGGAAACACCCACAGAACGGAGTGTTTTTAATAGTATTTCTTTTCACATGGCGTCTTTCAGAAATCATTGCAAAATTTCGAACGACGCTAATTTATAGTTACCTACCACATTAACGATGTTGCTAATTTTCTAACTGGTGAACGAGAAACTAACGTAAATTTTAAACCTTATGAAATCTTATTAGTAGATCGTTAAACCTACAGGAGAGTTGCCCATTATTGAAATGGTAATAGCATGCACAAATTGCTTAAAACTATGCACAAGTTTCACTGCGATAGCATCTCTTAAAAATCTATGTTTAATTAAAACATCGCTTAATTGTTTTGATGCCGTCTTTTTTTAAGCTTAACTCTCTACCTTTGAGTGTACTTACGTCATCGTTTAAATAAGATCATAAATCGTGATCTTATTCAACTTGTTAACAAGTTATAAGTAGTTTTACAATACAATACGGCGCCGGCTACGTCTTTACTGTCAGTTAGGGAAGGAAAGACGGAATTGTTACAAGCGTTTTTGCTAAACACCAAGTTTACATCTGCTTTTCTAACGACTATAACGCATAGGAAGATTATTTTGCCAACGTGGTTAGTGACAGATTTTTATACTTTTACCTTTTCTATCATATAGAATCTACTGTCCTTCTTTACCGAGACCTGGTAATCATTCTGCAAATATAGTGAGTATCGACAATTATAACTGCAGGGAGGAGTGTTCATTTAACTGTGTGTGACCTTTTTTTTTGAAATTTAACATGACATTGAACGGTCGAATTCTATTAAGATTCGAACTCATGACCATTCGCTTGTTAAAGCGGACTCTGTAACCTTGAAGCAGCGAGCTAATATTTTTCTCCCAGAATAAAACTATATCAGAAAAATGTTCGATTGTGTTTATTAATTACCTATTGGAGCTCTTTCGAAAAACAAGCTTGGAATTGAGTTTCCATTTCTTTGAGCGTATTATTTTGACGTCACGAAATTGTCCACTTTCAAGTGATATAAATGGTTTCCCGCGCGACGAAAGTGCATTGCTACGTAATTGCCTTGGAGAAAGCCTCTCTTTTACCTCACTACATGGCTTATTGTTCTCATCCCTATAAAAACCTAATCCCCGCCAATATTAGAATGTAGACAAAGTTAAATTGTTAAAGATAACACCCGATTATTATATCTTCCGAAATCCTTTTTAAACCGTTCGTTCGAGTGATCGCGATAGTTACCCACGTTGCAACCAAGGTTCTCACAATTTCAGTGCGCGTTTATCAGAATGCGGAAAATTGGGTTTCTGCGACGTACGTTGACCAATAGACAAAAGTAAAAAAATGATGATTTTTTTTCTCCATTTTTAACTATTTGTTTATGTTAGTATAACCTTCTACTATTGTATGCGTGGATTTGTAAAAATTTCTGACGTCTCTGACACGAGTAATAAGTGGAAACATTGTGTAAAAAAACCAGTTGTTTTGTATGATTGAAATCGGCGCTTGAAATTTCCTCACGTTTACTCAATAATTAGGAACTTATAATTGAAACTTGAAATGGATTGCATTCATAAAGGTTTGTATAATCTATTTCTATTCAGTTTAGAGTAATTGGTATTGCAAAACTTCGTCAATTCATTCGATATAAAGTTATTCACAAATAAATAACAAAAAATCAAAATTTCCAATCAAGTCGTCGGTAAATTTACCAATTTCTACTAACCTGACATTTATATTAAAAGTTACTTTGAAAAGCAAAGAAACTGGTTCCGTAAACCTTAAATGCCAACTCGTGCGAATATTGGATTTTTTTTGAATTTTCGAAGGTCAACATCACATACAAACCGGCAAAAATTTAAAAAACGGGTTAGTTGTGATAAAAAGAAAATAATTTTGTTTTTGATACGTGACCTTGACTTTACATCAAGATACATATACGTACACACTTTGTAATAATGTGTAATATGAAACCACTTCCCCCAAAAAATAAACGGTGTCTAGTATTGAAGTAATATTTTGGTGTTTGGGACACTTGTGCGATTCAGTAAATCTTATAAGACCTTTAAGCGATTAGTAGCTCTAAAGGAAATTAACAACTTTCTCTATTACATCAATGTGTTTAATCGACAAAATATGCAGTTTTGACATTTGTCTCTTGTTATCACATACATTCAATGCACTGTGCGACGCTAACTCGTGTACTATTGAATAACGTAGAGCCTTATTAAACAGATATTTCGACCAACCAGAGCTGAAAACAAGTCCAGAAAATATTTGACTTTGTGAACGATTTTTTGTTGTTGTTGCTTAACTCGCTCGAGTGCACAACGACATGCCCAACGGAGTTATACCTCTCAGAAGTCATATATAAAAGCTGGCATGCAGAAACTTTCTCTTCATTGTAGTACCGATCACTGCAGCATGACAATAATTTACTGGAAACTGGCTCGATCCGCAGCAAGCAGAGTAGCACTGATAACAGCGCGGTAGGGCTGATCACGCGACGATTGCAAAAACATCACCACCTCTCACCGATGGACCGCATTGCACAGCATTGGTGATCATGTTCGGACATGTTGGGCCGATGACATAGTTAGCGCGAAACGCCGATGACATATGTCGTTTTCGTTTTCGCGGTGTAGCTACCCTTTTTCCGTGCTATACTTTGCAGCTTCAAATAAAACATTTTCAGTGTCATTGCATTGGTGTGCGTAATAATGGGATAGCTGTCAATTCGTTTTGTTTTGGTCATTATCGCATTCGTCATTTTGTCTCGTTTCCATTTCATATGTCCATCTCGCAAATGTGCTGAGAAAAAATTTACCTGACACTTTACCACGTGGAACGAAAACCAAAACAAACCAGTTTTGACACATACGTGTGAATGTGTTGGTAACTTCCCAGTCCACATAAGCACTGAGGAAGACTGTACGTCACAGTCGAAATATATATTTGCGGACTGAATTTCAATATTTATTTCCAAAAAATTTAGTAGAGTATAACGGAAACCGATAACTATTTCTTTGATTGAACTTCCTACAGTACACTCTGCTTTTTTCGGGTGTCATCAGTGACAGAAAAAGTGTAGGGAGAGACAGAAAAAGGGTAGCACGAAAAATCAAATAAAACATTTTCGGTGTCAAAAGTGTCGTTTGAGTGTAGCTACACCGCGAAAACGAAACCGACAATAGTTAGCGTCACGAAACGATTCGCCTTGCCGTGGTTAAATGTACGGACGGGATTCAGACTTGTTAGTGTTTTAGTCCGGATCTCGTGTGTTCTTTCAGGCATGTGCTGGTAGCGTGTATTGTAATATGCATCATTTGCTTGCTTGCAGTGTGTAGACAATGTTAAGAGAACTAGAGTCATGAGCATATTACGTAACGCGGAAATTGGCAATTTCCAATGAAACACGTCTTCGTGATATTCCAAACCGACAGAGAGTACTATATCCAACACGTCATCAAAGACCATTTGCTGCCTTGTTTCAAGGAGTTATTTGGAAAAAAAGTTTCTGCTTCCAACGGTGCATAAGGCTTTGGTCGTTCAGAAGTAGTACGAGGAAAATTGACCGTGTTTTATCAGTACCTCTGAGTGGACCGCATCCACTCCCAATTTGATTCTACTACAGCATTTGGGTATACATGCTAAGAAAGCTGGGTAAAGAGAAACATATGACTTTTAACACCTTCAAGGAGCGTTTGGTAAAGAGCTGGGAAAAATATCGATCGAAGTCGTGCGTACTCGCGATAATATCAAAATGCGTTTGCGGGTCGTAATCAAATGCAAATGTAAAAGTTTTGAACTGAACTCCTACTATAGCTTCTATAAATATTACTATAAAACCCTACTATAATTTCACTACTCTACCATATTGATAAAAGAGAACCAGAGAAAAAATAATGGTCAGTTTTCCCTTTATGGCATGAAAACAGTGTATCACTTTGCCGGTGACACCCTGTACTTGGCGAAGCAATGAATGAAATTACTTCGAGTTATTGTATATCGCAAAAGCTTCAGTTTAGCTTCAGCTTCGTGCTTCACTAGCTCTCTTGGCGGAAGCAAGCGTACGAAAGTGTGAACTTGGCTGCTTTGTCGCTTGCCTTCGGTGCTAAAAATACACTTATTGACGGTTATAAAGTTGACGAAAAACGTACTTCGCGCATAACGTTCGTCTGTACACCTACAAACAGTATGTAACGCAATTCGTCCCCTTTTTAAATCTTTTCATTCTACCAACTGCGTCGCGCCGCCTAGTTGTTACGTAAGTTATCTCTGTAGGTATTGGCAAAGTCAAGGATAAGACAAAGTTTTCATTTATATACTGCTAGGCTGAAATTTCCGGTAGGTCGAATTCATCGTCTGCTACCTATTGGTCACTATTGCCAAGGTAGATGGTCCGTCGAATATTGAAGCTGTTAGAATCCTTTCTGATTTTTTATGCAAAAACAGTATAGCAAGTTGCTTTTTTTACTTGTTGTATTTCTCGTGGGATCCGATTTCGGCACTGCAGCAGTAGCTGGAGGAAGTCGACAAAAAATTACCGAATATCTGCTCTACTGTTCTCATTCTTTTTCATTCCTGGCAAATAGGGAAACTGCTACATTATTCATCTCAGCCCGTATATTCATCTCATACAACATGAAAACACAATTGAAAACAGGAAACAACGCATATTTTCTTCTTAAACCAATCTGCTAATCCATGGAATGGATTCTTCTTAGATCACTTTAGATTCCTCATAAAGTATAATCCTCAGAAACTCACTTAGAAGCACTAAATTTAATATTATAGTCGGGCATCTGCACTCGAAAACTCATTTAATTCAATCACCTACCTCAGAAAACAAAATCCGCGCATTGTTCTATACGGCTACAACGGGACTCGTTCAGCAGCCAAACAAAGTTTTTTTCATCACTAGCGGACCACTTTTTATTTGAATCACTAAACAAAATTACTCACTACACTAAGAATACTATAATCTTTGAAATGTTCACCTCAAATTTCCTAAAACAAGCTTGAATTAGCAGAAACATATGAGATGAATTTCTACAATTCCTAAATTCCAACTGTATGTATTTTCATCTGTTTTCACTGCGTTGAAGAAAATCAAAAGTTGCCAAATCTCTTTCTGTTAATACGAAAAAATCATACTGAAAATGTTGAATTATTCCGACATAATTGACATAAATCTACAGCACTGTTGTGGTTACCTAGGTTTCCAGTTTTGTACGTAAACAACTACAGCGGATATCCAGGTAACCAACTACGACGGGCTGCGGCGACGTTCATTCATGATAATGTGTTTCATTCATGATCAACAGTGTGATGAATATGGGGGCGTCGTGAGATGAATAATTGACCAGTGATTCAAGTTTTGAGATGGATATGGAAGCGTTGTGAAAAATGGTTTGTTTATCGATATTCAGGATAAATCTAGCTAATTTTACTTATTATACAATGCTGAACGATTCCATAAGAGCACGTAAGCATATTTAGTTTATTTGTTCAATAATTTCGTGTAAATTTGGTGTTTAATCCATGCATTCTTCGTGAATATCGGCTTAATGAGATGAATAATGGAGCAGTTACCCTATTGGATTTGTGGTGATATGAACCATATTCCAAAGTTCAATTCAGTTTCCGAAATCGGCGATTGCTTTGATTGCAATCAGGAGAACAAAACTTCAAACGATTCGGGGAAATGTCTGCTTTTGGATTTTGACAGTTGTTTGTTGATGAAATCAAAACGCGCGTCAATGAAGGCAGAGGAAGAGATAGAAAGGTAGGACAAAAAAGAGTGAATGAGTATCCAATGCAGTCATTATTTCTAGTGAATTATTGCCTCGTTGAAGTAGATTCACAACTGTTTTGGTGTGGTCGATGAAAGAAATTATTATTATTTAGAAATTCCCAGTCCTCTAGTGCCAACTGAACCATTTTGAAAAGCGAAATTAGTAATGGTATAATCACTTTTAGGAAGCGCTAATGAAATCCTAGAGGGGGTTATAGACCTTTGTAAACCTCCCGTAGTTAGGTCAATGTATAGTGTCAGGTTGTAGATATTAAAATCGCCGTTCTGAAGAAAAATACACAAAAAAATTTATTCAAATGTCGCTATTGATAACGATCTCAAGGACCAGAAACCAACATTTGCCACACTTACTATTTTTATAAGTAAAAATTAAGTTTAACTATACCGTCGACCGGTTTCGGGAAAATGCAAAAACTATTATTACTTATGAAAAGGTCAAGTGCGTTTTTCTTCATAATTGGGTTGTTCAGCTATATCAGTTTTTCATATCATCTGAAAGAGCTACGTTTTCTAAGCAAACGTGATTTTAAAAATTTTCTATCGCTGTCCTTCAATTTTTAAATCACGAATTAAAACTGCTCGATATTTGCTCGAAATCACTATAATGACAGTTCGCTCATATACAAACTTTCATTGTAGCGATTTAAAGCAGCGTTTAGAAATCGAAGAACAATGATATAAATTTTCAAAAAATATGTTTTGCTCAGAAAATTACGATTTTTTAGCGGGTATAAAAAAAACCAAAATCCGTAAATATCTAAACAACCAAATTAATCTAGCAACTTTGGTTTTAATTCCAAAAATTTGTTAATGGCAAAATAAGAAATAATAAGTTATAATTTATAAGATATAAGCAATAGATAATGACACGATTTTCAAAAAGGTTTTATTATCTACGACTTATAGGAAACACCACATTCACCCAATTCCTGTGGGTGATGCCGTCGCGAGTTATGAATGACGATAACATCTAGCCACTCATTGTCGGCTGCGATGCCAACGCGCATCACACAATCTGGGGAAGCTCGGATGTGAACACACGAGGTGAGTACCTGCTTGAATACCTTACTTTAACAACGTTAATATATGCAATGTAGGAAACGAACCAACTTTTAGTAATTCTATTAGACAGTTTTTTACCCTAGATCTCACTCTATGTTGCGCCTCGATAACAGAGAAGGTCAAAACCTGGCATGCCGCTGATGAATCTAGTTTATCAGACCATAGACATATCAGATTTGACATCGAGGCTACTCCTCTTAAAGAAAAACACTTTAGGATTCCCGGAACTTTTTTAAAGAACATTTGGTTAGTTCAAGGATATCTTGCCATATAAATATTCGAACTCTGGTTGGACTGGATATCGCAGTTAGCAGTGGTAGGCACCATTCCGCTAATTCGCTAATTAGCGACGCTAAAATTCAGTTAGCGATTTAGCGATTTCGCTAATTTTTGAGCTGGTTAGCGAAACTGTTAGCGTCGCTAAAATTTTGGTCTTCGAAACGCTAATCGCTAATTCGCTAAATTTTGTAGAGAAGCGACAATAGAAATATTTAGAAAAACTGTGAATTGCTGATGGCGTACGTAAATTGCTTCGAAAGATGAACATACTTTACTGTGAAAGGTACTTTTGTCAGTTTTTTACCCTAGAATGGAGTTCCAGTTATCGTACAAGCCACAGGAGCATTTTGAAGAACAAGCACAAGGTCTACATTGAATTTTCGGCACTCCAAAAACTTTGGTAAATTTCAATGCGCTTGAAATTATGACAACGTTGGTTCTACTTTTTCGATTCAGATAATAATTGAGTTTTTATGAAAACATTCCTAAGAGTATCTATTTTTAATGCAAGCTAAATTACTTTTGTCATTCTTGTTTTTACAAAATAAAATATGAATACCGTTTCGTGAACCTCTTACTGTAAATAGCTTTGAAAAGTAATTGTTTTCGTTTGTTTAACCAAAACAGATCAAAGTGGTCCAAATCTTACAAAACACGAGTAATAAATATAGCGATATGACTATTTACATATTAAAAAGTTAGCGATAAGCGATTAGGGAAAGTTCCGCTAATGTGGGTTTAGCGTTTAGCGTTTAGCGATTATGGAGCTAAATTTTCAGGTTAGCGACTTAGCGATTAGCGTCGCTAAATTTTCGGTTAGCGGTGCCCATCACTGGCAGTTAGTGACCTACAGCATAGGATCACAGAAGCTTTCAATTCAAACTGTCCGTTAACGAAAAGAACAGTCTGCCGTGATGTGCCCTGGTAGAACGAAACTCTTAGCAACCTTCGTCGGGAAGCCAGACACCTGTTCACGTCCAATTGGGATGCTTATAGAGCATTCCTTACAAAATATAACGCCGAGCTACGCAAAGCCAGTAGGAGATCCAGAGTTAGATTCTGTGAGGACATTTACTCTGTCTGAGGCTAGGCGACTGCAAAAAGCGATGTCTAAAGATTAAACGAATGGTCTTGGGCAATAAAAAAGGGGAAGCGAGAGTATGAGTAGTGACACTAAGGAAACGCTGGATGTTCTTATGAGCACTCACTTTCCTGGCTCGACAGTGAACACCGGATCGAACATTGAGGAGCAACAGCTTTTAGACCTATGAGTCTGACGTCAACGCTTCTCAAGTTGCTAGAGAAAATCGCGGATTACTACATCCGCAGCGAGTTTCTGAATAAATGCCACCTTGCATAAGCATCAATATACCTATCAACAGGGCAAATCTACAGAATCCGGTTTGGAAATATAAAGAAACAGTGGTCCGCGCTTTTCTTGATATTGAGGGAGCTTTCGATAGCACGTCCTTTGCATCAACTCACAGGGCTCTACAAAATAAAGGAGTCGATAATACTACAATGAGCTGGATTCAAGCAATGCATTCGAGTAGGAAGATCACAGCTGCATTGGGGAATACATCTGTCACAGTTGAGGTAGTAAAAGGGTGCCTCAGGTTCTCTCAGGCCGCACAGCTGGCATTGAAGTCTGCCACATGTGTTCCCAGACTAGTCTGGGAGTGCATTGCAACACTCAGTGAACTTTCCCGCCTTAACAAAGTTATGCTACTTTGGGTACCTGGACATTGTAGAATCGAGGGAAATTAATATGTCGACAGCCCTGCAAGACAAGGATCTGCTCAGCAATTAATTGGACCGGAACTTACCGGAAAAACTTAAGAAGAAGGCATATTTACCACCAAGAGTATTATTGCATTATTGGAGTATGAATATTTCTAAGTGGATATTGAACATAAAAAAAAATCTTTCTATAAAAGTTGTTTTACATTTTTTGAAAGGGACCTTTTACCAAAAGTTTTGGAATAGCACAACTTCGAAGAGCAATTCAACTTTTTTTGGAAAGTTAAGCTGTTTAATTGAAAAAAAGAATCTGAAATTATTCAACATCATTTTAATACCATTATTTCTAAAACCATTAAAATTAACAAAATGATTCTTAACCCAGAAAAAAAAATTCCCACTTTTCTACACCCTGGATATTTTATGAAAAAAATAAATAAAAAAATGCCTTTTTTTTGTTCCTTGATAGTTTTTCTATACAATTAAAGATTTCTGAACTATGGTGCTTTAAATAAAGTGCTAAATTACGTACGCCCTTTCAAAAATTACTCTTGAGTCAAATTTTTTTTTCAACCCGCGGAAAAATCTTAGCTAGCTAGTCAAATACTTGTGCAAAGTTTTATTGAAATCAAAAATGGTCAATATTTGACGATACAGTCATACCTCGATATAAGGCAACTTTATTTTTATTTTCGTTGCGTTATATCGAGTTACGTTATATCGAAGCACGAAAAACAATATTTTTTTGTTGATGCAAAATTCTTTATGGTTACTCAAAAGTGCACAAAAACTTGTTTCCCTTCACTTAAAAGAATATGTAAACCTGTCTTATGACCCTTTAAGACACAAGAACACAATTAACATAACCAGTCACAAAACATTGAAAAAATAAATGTCAATTTTACCCCATTTTACGGCACTTATTAGTTTCAAAACTTACTTAAAACATTTATTCGGATCATTATACACCCCAAGAATAATTGTTGTGCTTTAATTTTGGGAAATTGAAAAAAGTTACGTTATATCGAGGTAAAAGTTACGTTATATCGAGTTACGTTATATCGAGGTTGCCTTACATCGAGGTTGCCTTATATCGAGGTTGCCTTATATCGAGGTATGACTGTATATCATTTGGTTTGGAATTGCTCAGAAGGATTTACATCTCCCCCAGCAAAACACTTCAATGTAGTTGTAATCAAACAAGATGGAAATTTCGCGCACGCTTTTATTGCTTCTAGCCGGTTCATAAGCACTAGGTACTCTGCACAGATAAACTTGTTTTGCGCCCTATTCTATCAAGTTTTTTTCTCGATAGACTTTTGTTCCAGATCAATATAATCACTTACAGAGCAGCCGTCATCCCAAGTGTCATATACTAAATACAAATTGCTGCGCATACCTGTGCAAAATATCGACCCGTTACCTTGTGTGTGGTTTCATATCTAAGCATAAAAGACAAATGCGTCGTAATAAAAACTGTAATGGCTTAGCCAACCGGGCAGAATATCGACGGCATTGCAGGATCCCTTACGACGATATCTTCCCCCTTCCTATCGTCAATGTCGTCGAGAATGGAAAAAACTGTGCACAGACAGGGGTGAACGGATTTACTGCGGCCATGCGGATCAAAGCGAAGTTATGGACGGTAGATAAAAAAGTGAATTGCTGTCATGAGAGTGGAAAATGATTCCTATTTTTTTCGGGGTGAAGATTTTCCGTGCGCACAAGCATTCGGATACTCGTTACCAGTCGGGGTCGAAGGAGGGTAATTTTTTACGATATTGATGGAATTTCGAAAATATGGAAAAATATCTTTTTGGGTCAATTTGAATGAATGAATCAAAGTTGCTGCCCAAGATTTGGCCTCCCGTTGGGTTGAAACGTATACGTAACATGTTTCCCAGTGTCATAATGGAAAAGCTTCATTATTTCGGTCGATTGCGATCGAGTCTGAAACAATGAAATCCGTACTTGTGGTTTCAAGTACCGAAGTTGTTGGGCTTGCCACTTGACAACTGTTACTTGACGCTATGACGCTGTTTTTCCACGTTGGTTCCGTGTGATGCATGAGTGACACAACCATGAAAGGTTGAAACTCTTCCGGAGAGTACGCTCACTTGACAACGTGAAAATTCTCCACTAGGTGTATGCACCTAGTTTACAGACGAATAAGGACGAGACATGGACTGCTAAAAACTTTTTACGTGAGGGTTGCTTTAGTTTGATGTTTACTGTTTACGCTTTGCCCTAACACGAATATTAGTTCGGTTTGAAAAGCGTCGATTTCTTTTCATGTGTGTTTAAAGATCTCTATCTGGTAAAAGCATTAGATTTCAGCTGTTGTACTATCCCGAATCATTTTAAATGTAGAAATTGGACGATGGACAGATGTCGTTACGATACTCTTGACCAATTCAATTAGTTATTATACTTAAATGATTCTGTGTCAAATCAACCGTTCACATCAAATTGGCCTCATTCGACAAACACCGAGGAATGCAAGGCTAGCGAAGGTCACTTTCAGAGCGGTCCCAGCCAAACTGTATATACCTATGCTTTACCTAGACTTGTTTATCGCGCGATGCAGTAAGTACTTACCTGTTCAAACCGTAGGAGCTAAACCGACCAAGTAAAAATGTCGATAGTAATTTGTCCAAATTAGCTATGGCATATCTTATTAATCATCGCAACAATCTTTCGACGTTTCTTGGCTGGCTGCTTTTCCGCCACATGTTAAGTCCTCACCGGCCGCAGTATACCCGCTGCTTGTCTGTACGTTAAATAACTCATTTTTACCGGTCCAGGAGAACTCTCGCTCGGAAGAGGCGAGTAAAAGAATATATTTTCATTTGTTCACCATGTCCGACTGTCGATCTTTCCTCGCTGGTTGGTTGATTGGTTGGTTTGCATGTCATTACGACAACCGTCACGTATGGTTAATCTTAGTCCCATCATCGTCAGCTCGGTCATCACAGTTCATTATTTCGCGCATCCGTCATCGCCACAACCGTGAAGAGAGGTTAGTTCAGCTTCGGAATCGGAGATGAATTATTAGTTGAACACAAAATCGAAAAGTTTTGGTCAAAAGCTGGAAAACGTGGCTCAAATTTTGTATGTTTTATCATACCACTAGCTGAATGTACCCGGCCTTGCTCGTGTAAAAATTGCTGCTTTTTCTATAATTTTCTATATTTCCATATATTTTTTATCCAACCCATCATTTCAAATAATATTTCTATTTCAGTTATAAACTTGCTTATATACCACATTTTGCGTTGATTAACAATCGATGTGGAGGCATTCCAGCTGGGTCGAGAGAGTTCAAAAATTCTTCGGCGGTATCGATTAACTTACAATAAACTCAAATTACACTGAAATTACATAATCAATAACCTAAGCTCACCTCTGATAGGTAAAATTATTGCTTGCTATGTCTTCTCGTTTTACTTTCTTTGTGTAAACAATATCAATATCATTCTTATAGTTGAACATTAGTCTTCAGGAATTAATTAACAATTTGGAGATACGGGGACTATCTCCACATTTCTCTTAAGTTTTGAATAACTTCCAATGCAGAATAACAACCAGTGTTGCCACATTTTCATCTGTACTGTAGGGCAAAAATCTTTTTCATCTGTACTTTTTCTCCCGAAAATCTGAACCAAAATCTGTGCTTTTAAAATTTGTGTTGCATAGAAGGATCACTTTTGTCACCTTGACAACATTACAGAAGCTATGTGTTATTCATTAGGTTAATGATATTTACACATATTTTTATTAAATTTGGAATTTGTTTTCAAGATTTCCGAGATTCTTCTGGGACAGTAGCACAATAGCAACGTTTGCATAAAAATACCAGTCGGGCCTTCACACAGAGTTTCACACAAATGTTTTGTTTTATTTTTCAAAAGAAGCATCCCAAGTGATTTCAAGTACACCGAGAAATATATTTCAGTGTAAATAATGGACCTTTTAGAAAAATCTGTACCTATCTGTACCTTTTGACAAAAATCTGTAATCTGTACCGTACAGAATCTGTACCAGAAAAAACGGAAAAATCTGTACTTTTACAGATAAATCTGTACCTGTGGCAACACTGAGAACAACCCTCACTATACCAAACGTTCGGACACCAATTTTCGGTTTTGGGGAGTCAGCCCTGACCTATGAACCTAATATCAGGGAGTATTTGAATGTTTTTCTTCTTGAATTTGAAAATAGCTTTGACAACGGGTGTCGTCATTTTCTGAACATTTCTAGAAATACTGACATTATTTACCCATTTTACTCAATTTTACACAGCTTGACAGAAAGCAGAAATCGCAGAGTTGATTTCTAAACAACGTTTTAATATCACGTCCAAGCCTTCTTCTGTATTCTAGTACTTTTCCAAAAAATGTAATCCGCCGTGTATGATTTAAAAATTTGCGCCGGAAATAAATATTTGATTTCTGGACGTCATCTTGATATCGAAAATAGGGGCCATCCACATACCACGTCCCACATCCAGTACTACAAATATTTAATTTGATTTCACTAACTTTCATCATCTTTCACCTAAAACGATCAAAATTAAAATTGTAGTAGGATGCACCATGAAGCGCTGCAGAAGGTTGCTTGACAACTTAGGGTTTGTTCCCTTGCTTTTTATTTCACTTCTGAGACTTCAAGCGCTTCTTATTTCTCGTGTTGATTTCTTCTAGAGGGTCTCGGAGACGAATGAATCTAAAAATTTGAAAAATTTAAAGTCTCCGTTAACAAATAAACTACTACTCTACTAGGGGCAAATCTCACCCCGGCTTACAATAGGTCAAATACCGTCTCATATATTTATTGAACCTAAATGGTGTCAAAAGGAAATCTATTTCAGTTGCCATTTTGAAATCCGCGGTGGTTAAAATGACTCCCAGAGCCCGAAAATCTTCAGAATCTTCAGACGCCATTAAGCAATCCAAGGTGGTGAATTTAGGTTTACGGAAATGACCAAATACCACCAAATATGAATATTTCCGTAATCGGGAAGATGCTCAGAATCCAGAAACCGACTCTATACGCCATTTTGGAATATTAAGTGGCAACTTCTGGTTCCTGGAATACAGCCAAAACTAGTCTTTACGGAATCAAGACGATGTCCAGAGACCGAAAATCAAATCCCGAGAAACTCGAATGCCGGAAATTGACTTCAAATGCCATTTTTGAATCCGACGTAGCGACTTCCGGTAAAAATGACCAAATGCTACCCAATATGAGTATTTCTGGAACCGGAATGGTGCCTAGACGCTCAAAATCAGCCGCAGACGCAAAGTCAAATTCCAAGATAATGTCCGGTTGTTGAAAAACAGTCGAAAATTATCGTATACTATGAGTATTTTCAGAACCGAGATTAGATCCAGGAACAGGGCAGGATTTAGGCGCTAAGGGACCCGGGGCAAATTTGTTTGGGAGGCCCTCTTTTCTTAAAACATTTAGAGGTAACGTTCTGGAAGGTGACGAGCAAAAAAAGGTCACCCCAGGACTAGGGGGGCCTTGAATCGGGAGGCCCGGGGCATTTGCCCCCTTGACCCCCCAAATCCGGGCCTGTCCAGGAACTAGTAGTCGATCCCAGATGCCATTTTTTACTAGCGTTGGATAAAATGTATGTACAAGAAACATACAAATAGAATAATCCATCGTTATCTTGGCGTCCTATCCAAGAGACTTATTGGAAAGGAGAAGTTTGCTTAGAATTTATCCCTTATCTCTTGAATGCAATCCATGTAGAACACCTAGCGGTCGTGGTTTTGCGCACAACTCTTCTGATTTTGACGTAGAGTTACGTCTTACGGTCACGTCTATAGGGGTACAAATTGAAAAAACCGTTCAACATCCAGAGCGTTATACTCGAACAGTTTCCAACGGATTTTGTTCATTCTCATAGCAGTCGATTGCAAAATAAGCTATATATCCATCAAAATACGAAAAATTGTGTTTTTGTGATGCTAACTTCTGAACTATTGAAAAATGCAGAGCCTTGCTGAACATTTTTGGTTACTCGCTCTAGTCCACAAAGACAAGCCAGCCGGAACTCTCAGTAGTCACATATGAACGCTTGCCAATGCGAAAATTTAGTCTTCATTGTATATCCGATTAGAGGAGAAGTACCAGTTATGGCAATACCTAAAAAATGTACCAGTTATGGCATGGACCAGTTATTGCCTATGGAGTTTAAATGAGGTATTGCCATAGCTGGTACCATTGCGCTTATGCGATATAGCTATAACTGGAGCACTTGTCATAACTGGCTCACCTACCCTTCTGCAACAAGAGGACTGTTGACTTACTGGAAACTGGTTTGACCCGCAACCCAGGTGAACACATACGATTCGCATAGATTCTCTGGACATTGGATTCGTGAGCGTCTTTGGAAAGGATTCCTGAAAAAAAAACCTCAGGAATGCCCTGTATATGGCTCTAGGATTCTTGAATAAGAATCCTGAGTGGGAATCCTCCGGATCATGTTTGCGATTTCTTTCACGATTCCGTCACCGAGTTAAAGGTATCGTGGGGATTCTTACTCAGGATTCTCTGCGTGTTAGTAAGGGAACCGGGAGAGCCGCTACTAATTTTAGCGCAGCAAGGCTTAGTTAACGACTAATTCGATCGTTGCGTTCTACATGAGCATGAGCATGAGCATGATTGACCGCCCGCGGTTGCTACTCCGTTATTGCCAGATCAGCAGTAATTACACAGAGAACCAATAGATGATGCTTGGGACTAACATGCATCCTCAATGTGTAAAAACTGGTGACCTTAATCTGTTTATTAGGCAATATCGGCGCCGGCCGCATCCGAATGCAGGTCAAAGAAGGAGTTTGTATAGGAAAATGTTGACGTGATACTCGCTTTATGGAAGCCGAGAACACCTCTGCACTTCCACGAGAAACCACTGGGATGTTGGAGAAAGGGCAAGGTATACAGCAGGGTTCGTTTTGGTAAACGATGCGCTGATTTCGAGCGTCGGGTTCTTTAGAACAAGTGTCGCGCCACGATTTTCATAATGCAATTCGAACTTATTCAGTTTGACAATGTAACACCGCAACAATAAATCGTACGCAAGGATACTGGATCTTTGACCGAATAGAGACAACTTCAAATGATTGGATATCTCCTTGTAGGGTGATCCTCTTTATACCGAAAGCTATTGCGCGTTGATGATCTATTTGAAGATAATACGGCCTCATTAAAGGTATAAACGCGGAGTCTCTAGGGGTTCGGTCAACCGGATATTTTCTATCTAACAGATCGACTAACGACGTCTCTCGTATTTACTTCGTCTGCTTTAAAAAGAAAACGATCCCGCGAAAATCACACCTGAAAAACGGAATATAAAAATGTTGCGCGCTTATTACGGAAACGAACTATGAGTATCTTTCTCGCCAAACACCACGATCCTCTGCGTACGACGCGCGCGAAGTAGCCTTTGCCACTCGTAGCAACCAGCTATTAGTCAATCCCGAGTATAAGTCGGCTGACGTGATTCTTTGGACGGTATACATCGCGTTTTCGTTAGTCACGATATTTATCTACCGAACGAAATTTTCGGATAAATGGTCACCGTGAGACATAAACAAGTATCTGGGTAGGCCGCGAAATCACTTCATTTCGAAAATGTTCATATGAGCAAAACTCTCCCGGGCCGGAAACGCGGCTTACACCGAAGCATTGCACACGACCGCTAATTTCCCTTCTACCGACGCAGACGCTCGGGGACACGACATTTCGATGCGAATGTTACCTATTAAATAGAAAATTTGGCAAAGTTTCATGCATACAAATCCTTAATTATTTAAAAACGCAGATATCCAAATTGTCCGGTATATAGTATTGAGTTTATTAACAAAATGCCGAACTAGTCATAATTGGAACATATTATATAAACCATCTGCCCAAAAGCTAGAAAAATCGAAAAAGTGAAACATACACACTTAGTTATACAGTCGTGCTTTCATGTAATCCCGATTTACAAAACTTTGAAATAGTCACTCAAAAATCAACAATTGTTCAAGAGCTATAAAAATCTCAAAAATGAAGCTTAACGAAATACTCACAAAACTATGTGAAAGTTTAAGTTATTCAAATGTTGAAAATATTAGAAAAGATTCTATAAAACTAGCTTATATTTAATATTTAACGGAAGAAATGAAAAATCTACTCGAGTTTCGAAAAAGAATCACTCAACCACTGAGCGAAATTATAGTATACATGTTTTTGTAAATATAAACACAATGCACTTATCTTATACATCGAGTCAGCTGTCAGCGCACAAAGTATTCCGTTACTTTTTTTCACCACTCGTACATAAACAATCACATCGTTTCCTTGGTGATTGTGACCACTTTCGAGGAAGCGCTCCGCCACCGGATGAAATGGCTGCTTCCAGGTATCATCATATAATTTTACTGGATCATGTCTGGCACAGTGTACACTAATCTTCACACATTTATGATTGCAGTTTCCAGGTCACGTCTTTCCTCACTTGCCTTTAGTTTGCAGCTTTTATTTCAAACTGCATAACAATATTCATAACTACACTTTTTCTCTGCAGATGGATGGTCCGAAAACAGTGATAAACGAAAATAATCCACGCACAACAACGAATAAAATGGGGATTGTAATTCTCTTTAAGTTCTTAGGCACTTAAGCACGAGAAACTGCAAAAAATTGCGAATTGACACAAAAAAATCACAAGCGAAATCTTTTTACATTCACTCGCGGTCGCAGCTTGCTGCGATCTCAAATTCGATCGTTGCGTTCTACAGCCGACGAACTAACCGGCGGACCGCAGCACTGCATAGCATTGCTAAACATGTTCAAACATCTTCTTATTTTTGTTCGGATTCAATTCACTTTTAGTCATTTAGTCAGGGGGCGCAAGGCTACAGAATCCGCTTTGTCAAGCGAATGGTCGTGGAGTCGAATCTTAGTAGAATCAGGCCATTCGATGTCAAAGGACTTAAGCATGGGTTTATTCTCAGCCCCCCCCCCCCAACACTTACTCATCCTTTACGCTGAAATCCATAATACCTTTGCGTGACTTCCTCTTAACAAAAAATAGGTCCCTCTTAAAGTTAAACTCCTAAACTTAAACTAAAATAAAACTGGCCAGAAGGACGCACGACGAAACTTCTCCATGGAATTATAAAGGAAGGGTAAAATCATATTACACACAAGCATTGATAAAATAATAATAAGCAGGCCACTTCTCAATAGCGGTATTGTTAATGATAGAAGTGTGGGATACAGCATTAAATCGGACATATCTCACAAT
Source organism: Wyeomyia smithii (assembly GCF_029784165.1). Taxonomy (NCBI): domain Eukaryota; kingdom Metazoa; phylum Arthropoda; class Insecta; order Diptera; family Culicidae; genus Wyeomyia; species Wyeomyia smithii. The sequence continues at coordinate 113,335,576 of NC_073696.1, forward strand.
CGATCAACGATTCTAGTGGCAGCGAGAAAGTCCATACAGGAAAAACTAGTCATTTGGTCAGGGCCGGATTTAGGCGCTGAGGGGCCCGGGGCAAATTTGTTTGTGAGGCCTTTTTCCTTAAAACAGTTAGAGGCAACGTTCTGGAAGATGACGAGCAAAAAAAAGGTCGCCCCAGGACTAGGGGGGCCCCTTGAATCGGGTGGCCTACGGCATTTGCCCACGTGGCCCCCCTCAAATCCGGGCCTGCATTTGGCCACTGCTAATAGCTGTGAGTGTGTCGGTTGTGATTGTTATGGTAGTGATCGTTATGTCTTGTTTGCTTGCTTTTAGTGTGCGCGGAACGAAGAATAACAAGCAAAATAGAATCATCCCGCGTCATTGTTAAACGGTAATCCAAAATCAACGCCTCTTCATAAGGTTACCAAACACCGCTTCTTTTCATAGTTACCAATCTAAACATATACAAATACTGTCCTATTTGTCTGTACGTTTGTCTGTCTAATCCGTATAGGCTTGGCAACTACTGAACCGATCGGCATGAAAATTTGTATGTAGGGGTGTTACGTAATATGTTTATTTTGTACATTTCGACCAGTTGAGCGAATACCGCCTGCAACCAACGCAGCTACCCCGCACGGCGGTAACACAAACACCATTTCAGCTAATTTAGCTATAAAAACAGCTATGTTTCACTAAAATAAAGGGTAAGAGTTCTTCACGCGCTTTTCAACAGGTACGCTCGTTGAAGGGGTTCACAGGTGAGTATTACAACACTTATCGGTAAGTTAAACTTTATTAATATACTTTTAGCTCTTTGCGCTTGCACGTAATAACAACACTCACTGACTTGGCAGTACTGACAGTTCTCCTATAGTTGCGCTTGCCTTTTTATAGCTAAATTAGCTGAAATGGTGTTTGTGTCACCGCCGTGCGGGGTAGCCGCGTTGGTAGCATGCAGGCGGTATTCGCTCAGCTGGTTGAAATGTACAAAATAAACATATTACGTAACAAGGGGTTTTTGGAGTCGGAAAAGGGGATAAGGATAGTTCGAGCCACCGTTCCTGACAAATGAAACACAAATGTCTGCACAACTCATGAATAAATCGACCAAATTGAACCAAATTTGGCATGTAGGTGGTTTCCGGGGTAAGAAATATCTGGTAGTTTTATACCCCTCCCTATTTTGAAGGAGGGCTCTCAAACAAATCAAACACAAATTTCTGCATGACTCGGAAAATAATCAAATTTGGCATGGGAAGGTTTTTGGGGGCAAGAAATGTTTTTCGATGGTTTGATAGTCACCCAAACTCTGGAAGGGGAGAGGAGGGTCCTCCCATACAAATGAAACAGATATTTCAACCAAAAACCAGAAAACAGCCAAAAATGATCGAGATGATGCACAGAAGCCAAAAATCAATGCCATTTTTGAATTCAAGATGGAAACTTCTGGTTTTTGGAAAATAGACTAAAGTGGCCCCAAATGACCGAATACCACCCAATGTGGTTATTTCCGAAATAGGAATGATGCACAGGAGCCAAATATCGACCCCAGACACCATTCTAAATTTTTAGATTGCGACTTCCGGTGCCTGGGAAGCAGCCGAGAATGATCAAATACTATCATATAATGAGTAATTCTGTAATCGAGATGACGCTTAGCAGCCAAAAATCGACCCTAGACACCATTTTGAATTCTAAGATGGCGACTTTCGGTTTCTGGAAAACAGCCAAGAATAGCCGAATACCATCCAAAATTCCAAAATTTTAATAATTCGCAGAGGCCGGAAAATAATTACCCATGCCATATTGAAATCCAAGATGACGACTTCGGGGTTTTCTGGAGAACAACTCAAAATGACCGAGAACCAATCAATATGGGTATTTCCGGAATCAGAATGATACTCAGAGGCCAGAAATTAACTCCACAGGCCATTTTTAAATCTAAGATGACGACTTTCCGTCATTTTCAAAAGCAGCTAAAAATGGCGAGAATGTTTTCATTTGTTGTAGAACCATTTAAACAGATCGCAAGGTCAATTTTGACAAGACAATGTATCAGCTGAGTCATTCCATGCTACTTCGCACATCTATTCCGATCGACCATTTCCGATTTCGCTGAAACTTTTCACAGTTGTTCCTTTTGACGTAGGACTACGTCTTTGTTTTCTATACTAGAAAACATTTGTAAAATTGAAAATGAAATTGGCAAATGTTGCGTCAGTTCTCAAACGATTATAGCAAGCGATGACTTAATGCATCTTAGTCATTTATGTGTCGTTGGATAGATAAAATGTGTGACAATTGTTTAATATAATGGTCAACATTGTTCTTTACTGCTTAATGATGAAAAAGGACGAAAAGTTCCAAGGTCAAGCTTTCCATGGACGGTACAAATTCCACTGCTTACATATCCTGACTCAACAAAGTGTTTTGTTTCGTTTCTTTTTCTCGAGACTGCGTGACCACGCTTTCAACGCAAAAATCTACGCTCAACTTAAAACAAAAGACTGCGTGTAGAAAATTCAGCTTCATTTTTGTTTGTCACACGGTAGCGAGTGGAGGCATTAGGAAACGAGAGCTGCGTACGAATCAACTTTTTGGCACTGCGGAACACCTTACCTTTATTTTGCATACAACAGCAACTGGTACCATTGTATGCTGCAGGATATTTTGCTGGCGCAAAAACAAAACATTCGATGCTACCGGTAGTGCGATCATTAGCGTTCTGTACCACACATTTTTATTTGAAAATTATGGAATCAGTTCCTTTCAGAACAATGAATGCTTGAAGATAAGAGCTATGAGAATTTTCACAACTATTACTAGTGTGAAATGTTCATGTATTTCTCAATAATCATTTTCACAATAACGACCAGGTCATCAAAGATAAACGGTAGTGTTGCATATGAACAGTTTATTGCAGCAAGATATAATCCTTATTCTAAGAAATTTCACTGCTAAATTGGGTGATTTTATAGTTCAATTGTTCCTTTGTACCCATTCAAACACCGTTATCGGTCCAATATTGATATCGCGGATGAGTTAATCTAGAACCAGGATTATTTTCGCATCAGAAAAGCACAAACTTTATTTTAGTGCTCATGACAATAATTCAATAGTATCGAAGGTGTTTTGTTTCGTTTCTCATTCTTGAAACTGCGTGGCCACGCCTTCATTACAAAAATCTACGCTCAATTCGATACAGAAGAATGCGTGTAAAAAATTCAACTTCATTCTTATTCTCAACACGATATCAAGTGGAACCTTTATACCCGTGTGAGATACACGGTGTATAACAGGCTTAGTGAAATATTATAAACAAGAGTTAAAATCAATATTTATATTTGTCCCACGTCATCATTTCATACAACCCCTAGGGCTGCATACCTTGTCATTTCATGATATCAGTTCTTCATGTAGACTCGCGATAGCTGCTTCAAAAGGGCCTATTCGAAATAATGACTTATAGATAAAAATTTCTATATCACATTTTTACACTGGCCCTGTTGAAATTTAATATGCGTAACTTACCAGCGAACCCTGTTTTAAGAAGGTTATAAAAATAAGACAAACACACAAGATAATTAATTTATACAGTACCTGTTCATATCAAGTAAATCCAGATTTAGAGAACGGGAAGCTGAGAGATGTGGATGATTCAGAAAATTCTTCGGCTTCTAGTAGCAACCAGTATCAAACTAACATTTTTCAAAAAAAAAAGAAATTCTTAATTGTTTTCCATTGGGCGTGGCCAGCTACATTTTTACTGAAAAGTGAAATCACCAGAGCATTAGAATGATTTACTACTTCCAAGCATCATTTTTTCGTTTTGTTTGAGCAATTCCAGTTGCTTATGATGAATCGCGGGGAACACACGAACATTAAACATAATTCTAATCTATGCAATTTAAATGAAAAAATGTAACTATTTTCTAGATGTAAAATAATATTTGAGAATGTGATCCTCAACGACTCTGGACTCGCAAAAACATGTTTTCAAAAAAATATTTAAAAAAGTGCATTCCAAAAGCTCAAACCGGAAAAAATGAAAGATTATAGCTATTCAACTATTTCTATGAATTTTAGTTTTAATGGCTACATTAACAAAACTCGTCAAATTACGTGAGAATGTCTTATAGAAATTGCTCGCCGGGTTCGTTGTTTAACCGTTATGTTTACGAGGAAACTCATTTAAGTCTCTGAAGAAAACTGTAATGGATAGGGACACCAAAATTCACAGGCATGATTCAATAGCTATAATCATTCATTTTTCTTTTTTTTTTATTTGAGCTTTTGGAGTGCATCTGTGTTGACCTTTGTAATCTTAATGCGGGGTCACAGTTTAAAGTTGGCATGCCATTGCTTGGGTAGTTAATTTATTCTTCAATCCTGTGTCGAAACTACACTACTGCACAGTACTCAACGAAGTCGGCATTAATATCAATGACTGTTGAACTGAATAAGTACAGAAATAAAGGATCGCATCCCGACGGGTGACAGCAGTGTGGAAGTTTCGGTGACACCCAGCCCACACTGTACTCGGAGCTGGCAATGAAAGTGACGGTACTAAGTACGCACCTTGCATACCGACGCGGTGAGAAATTAATTATGATTGAGGTCCCGCCTCGACTGAACAACGCGGTTGGCGTACATCAACAGCGTGGGTAGCATAAGGCATATTAATCCCAACTTTGTGGGTAATTTATCATTCCGGGAGGATTAAATTGTACAATGCATTTGGGTCCATCACTCACGCCGGGACGGTCGGCATGGTGTTGATGCGCTTGACTGATTGATCGCCTCCCAAACGGGAACGTGATGCGTGACAGAATGTACTGAACTAAAAGGATCCTGAACGTTGGAGAAATATGAAGCTCTACTTCCAAGTCGTTGACCGTAACATTTCGATTAAAATAATTTAAAAAGCAATTCTAAACCATTTTCTGAACATGGTCTTCCTCCACTTTACTTATTGCGAACTAGCTTTACCAAGTCAAACACACATTTCTTTTTACACCACCAAGCCAAACAGCCATGGAAATCCGGAACAATAAATTATTTGTTTTTACGGATGCAGGATAAATAGAAAGAAAAACCCCCGACAATTTACCTTACCTTCGTGGTGCATTTCTGTGAGCAAACAAAAGGATGCGAATCGACGTCGTCGTTGTAGTTGCGGGGCCCCGCTCAAGGGACGGAACAGAAAACCCAACGTAGAACAGTGTATGAATTATGGTCCAGCCAGCTAAGTACACCTCTCGTTTCAACCATAAATTTCCTCCTGGCGCCACTAAATCTTATACTCGTTACTCATTGTTATCAGAAAACTATAACGATGAAAGAATTATTGCACGCGTGAAAGCCGGGCGGTAAAACGTGTGAATTTAATTTCCAATTAACGGCTGGTTGCACCCGAAATAACGTCGTGGGTAAGAGAGATCCCTTAGGAAATTTACCACGAAGAGGCCGTCGTTACGGAGCGTATTCCCATATGCATACACCATAGTCTGACTGTCAACAGATGTTTTTAAAACTTTAATTTATGTGTATTCGGAGCAAAGCATTTCTTTTAATTTATTACAGGTTAGTCCGATTTTGAGTTGAAATTATTCAAAAAATCTATAAATTATGCACCTTTGATGACGGAACGCTTGTTGGTTTTTTTTCCAGGGTAAAGAACAATTTCAATCCCAATAAAGGGTTCTAATCTACGGGTAATCTAAAACTTTACCCTTTCGAACTTCCCACCCCGGCTGAATGGGCTGTGTTTTGACATTTAACCAGTTGCTGGCATTTACTCATACTGTAGCAAAAATGTCGTTTCCAAACCAATCATGGGAAAACGAAGAAACGATAGACTAAAATCACCACAAGGAATATGAGCAGGAAAAGTGTATAATTACATAATTTGGGTTGAAATTTTAGACACCAATTAGCATTCGCCGACCGACCGAATAAAACTGCTTATGAATAGAACACAATAATTTGAAGGCAGAGAGGTGCTTCGAAATCCGAAATTAAATTACGTAACACAACAATGAGCGCAACCCCAACCTATGCAAACCGTGGCGTCGTTCAATGCAGTTACTGTGCAGCCAGCCATTGTTGATTCGATGGCAACAATCTACGCCTCGCTTGCGATAGCCAGCCGATTCAAACCAGACCGTTTTGGTTGGGTAGCTGACGGTGGTTAAGGGGTCCAACGATTGTTTAATATGGTAACTTTTTGTCATAATTTAACTAAATGTTTTTTTATCAAATTACCAATCACAATATATTTTGCGAATTTTAGACATTGTTGACAGTTTTTGATATATAAAACATGTTTGATATACAAGCCATTTTTAACATGTGGTCATAAAAAAACATAGTAACGAGAATATGTCTAATTAATGAACGCAAACAATCGTAAATTGATGCGACATACATCGAAGCTAATGTTTTCAATTTAAAATTTTTAACCTGAAACATAAAAAATTAATTGGATGTCGCATTTGATGATCCTCAGCTTGAAATTTCAAAAGGTGATGGATTTCCAATTTTATATATGGTTGTTTATTTTTAAAATTTACGATTAATAACAAAGATTGGTTTCAAAATGATGATTCATTCATCAAAACATAAATTTCATATGCTCACCCCCCGGCGAGCTTCTGAAAACTTTCTACACCGGTTTATCCTGTTGAAAAAAAAAGAAAATAGGTAATTTCGTCCTCATAACCGGTTCTACGCGAACGACCTACGTCTCTTCATCTGCGAGGACAATCGTTCAAGACGTCCAATTTGAGCCCCCCGTCTCTGTATCACCCTCCCTTCCTACATACTCGACACCGATATTTTACCTTTGTGCAACTCGCGGTTTTCACCAGTCGATGTATAAAATGTGCGTGAAGATTTTAATTTCCATCGTAACCGGATACGATACGCGGACGAAATATTAAAAGGGAGGGAAACTACTAGAGGGATGTCGAAACAGAAGAAAAGGATAACCAAAAGTGGGGTAGACGCTAAGAAAAAGAATAAATTCACACGAAACCAGAATTGTGCGCAGGATTATCGCAGCCGACACCGTCGTGGTTGCGATGCAAGTCCCGTCGTAATCTGAGCTGCCTCGTCGCGGGAACTTCCTCGAATATAGGCTACGTACCAGAGTTAAATCAAACCGTATACCAACTTAGTCGCGCAATCAAAGGATGCGTCACTGAAACGAGTTTTAACGGATGCAATTTGTTCCAACTGACCAGCGAATAGTGGTGAAGGGAGTTAAATGCATGGTATGGGTTTAATAAAGCTTGAATTCTACAGATTGCATCCTTGAAAGATAGGATCCAGGTGATAAGAAACACACGCTATTAGCTGTAACGTGACGAACAAGTTTAACCTGTTGAACTGGCTGCAACTAACGCAACTGCAATGACCTATTAGAGAAAAGTGATGGACAACAAACAGTTAGATGGGAAATTTTAACCTAATCTAAAGAACTTGAAATCAAACGTTGCAAATAAACTCGAAAAGTGTACAATATATTTTTGCCGGTTTTCAAACCAAATATGATCATCAGCCTACGACCGAATTTCGAATCCAAATAGTGATAATTGACCCCAGTCATGTTGAGTTGTCTAGGTAGCAAAAGATGGACAGATAAGACACTCCAATGTCGAAGCAGGAACAAACTTTACTCATCGTAAACTTCACTCGCTGCCAATTCAACGATGTATCTATCCAGTCTCCGGATGGTGGCTGTGAAAAAAGCGTGAAACGCGCATCTTCTTTCTTCACATTAAGTAAAAGATAGAGAGCATTAGTTTCAGAAATTTGACGGGTTAATTTACGATATTTATTATTAGAAGAATTAGCATTCTGTCTGTTTTCGACTCTTCGTGTTTTCTTTTTCCCTTCAGAGACCGAATCAAGTGCAAAACCGAAGTTAGCTCGAAAAGAGACGAGAATGGTTTGGTTGAATTAACCCATTAAAGTGGTACCAGAATGTCTGGCTCGCCTCGGAAAGAAGTATATATGTATTTTTTTATTCTCTTGGTTTATAAGTACTCTATCCTTCTGCGTATAAGATGTATGAAACAACACGAACGTATTTGGCATATCGCATATCAGGTACTATTTGTAACGACAAGTTTTCTAATGTATGTCTTTTCTATGAAAAATGGCCAAAATAATTAAGCAACTATACGCTCATACCGATAACCGAGCTAAAATTCGAAACATTTTTGGACCTTCAAGACAAACTAATAAGCTTGCTGGAGCGCTCACTATGGCTATTTATTGTTTTCATTGGACCTAATATTTAGGTTGGACTCGATTATATATCATTCGATAAAATATCAGTTTAGATTCGGTTATTTATAGTAGGATTTTTTTTTCTATTTCAAATATGACTTTCTTTTCACAACTTTTGAACCATCTGTTCAATCATTATAAAATTCATCAGTCAACCCTTAACTGGCCCGTTCATCTGATGTCAGTATTGTTCTAATCGATTGTGTAGTTTCTGAGATAATGAAGTTTCGTGATTTCCTCATTTTGATACATTACAGACGAAGTTACAGTCCGATTACAGTAAAATCCAATAGAGTGTTATGAGGCAGTAGACCTTTCATTTGACACCAAATTTGTGGAAATCGGTTCAGCCATCTCTGAGAAAAGTGAGTGAGCCTAAGTAGGTAGTCTTCGGAATATGTTTTTTTTTTCTTGAAAGCTGAATTTCACATTTTTGAACATATCTGGCAAAGTAAATATCTGATAGCAAAACAAATAAAAAGGGTCTTATGAGGCAACTAGACCTTCCATATGACACTGATTTTATGAAAATCGGTCCAGCCATCTCTGAAAAACATGAGTGAGATTAAACAGTCTCCAGAACATGTTTCTTTCCATAACTTTTGAACCGCATGTCCAATCTCAATGAAATTCAATAGTAAAGGGTTTTTAGGTAGCTCGTTCATTTGAAACCAATTTTGTTCAAATCAATTGTGTAGTTTCTGAGATAATGTATCACCCTCCCTTCCTCCCTTCTGTTTTTTTTTCTGTTGATTGATAATCAAATATTCATCGATTCCCAGTAATTCGATGGATGAGGAACGCAGCGTGAGCTAGTAAGCCAGTATAACTTGATTACACCTGCCAGTCTGGATAGATTTAGGCCATTCCCGCTGCCACCTGCCTATCAAAATTGACCTTCGGGTGGTCTGTATACTGCCCTTTCAAGCATAGTTGTCCCAGTGTGCATAAGGTTTGTGTAGAACATGGGACTACTATGATTATAACGGCAGTATACCTCTCGTGTCACGTTGTTCGAAGCCCTCTACATCCTCTTTGATAATGATGGTGATAGGCATCATGTCAGCCAGGACGCATATTGCTTCGTATGACACGATCCGCGCATGCGACCCTCAGGCATATTTACCGCGGTAACTGGAAGTACCCAACGCTTTCGAACACACAGGTCCGAGTGCTGCTAAATACCGCCGAGCTATTTGACATCATGAGCGATAATGCCACCATAGTCATGGTAGCTTTCTTGCAGGCATAGTCGACGTGACTCCCAAACGTGAGCTTGTCGTCCACCATTACTCCAAGGAGCTTCAAGGACCGCTTTGAGGTGATAGTGCATCCACCGCCGCTTTTTGTTCCGATTTACGGTTGTTCACTACGATGACCTCTGTCTTATGATGCGCTAACTCCAGTTTCCTGGAGTGCATCCAATCCTCAACTGCGCTAATGGATTGCGTGGCTTTCAACTCGACCTCACTGACTGACCCGCCGTAAGCCTCTAGATTTATATCTTCCGCAAAGCCCACAATCACCCCTGTCGTATTCGGTCCCACCTACAAACATATACTTCGTTTTATACGTATTACTCTTCAATCCGATCCTATCTGCTTCACGTTTTAGTCGGATATTCTTGCCTGTCGTCGTTCCAAATTTTCTACCAACAATATTCACGTCATCCGCAAAGCAAATAAATTGACCTAATCTGTTAAAAATCGAGCCCCGCTTGTCAAACCCCACCCGTCTCATAACATCCTCTAGCGCGGCATTAAACGTCAGGCAGAATAGATCGCTTCGTCGAAGCCCTCTGTGGGACTCGAAGAAGTCTGACATGCCACTCGAAATCCTCACACAACAGTAAGCCTTGGATGACCCGCGACCTCCGCATGTTGAAGGCAAAAAAAGAGCCGCACTTCGGACGTATTCTAGGTTTGGTACAGTTCCGTTGCGCGGAAGATACAAAAGGTTAAACACAGTGTACACGCAAAAGTTGGATGGTGCGAAACCAGTACAAAATTGTGCGTTTTAAGCGCAATTGTTGATGTAATTCGGAATCGGTACAATGATTGCGTGTTGGGCATAACGCAATTAATGCTCTAGCGTTTCTCCAATGTATTTAGCAGCTCCAAACTACACCTAAACAGCTTCAACTGGTATTAAGCAGCATTGCAAAGCGAGCGAGAAGCAAAACCATTCTCCTTCTTTCTGCTTGAGGACAACACATATGCTACGCTTTTCAAGTCTTTTGCACACACGATTTCGAGATACATTTTCTTTTTCATGCATTCCTCTGAATAGCAGCAAGCACGCACCGACACATAGTGGAACACTTAGAACATCAAACCTGATCATAATTATTTAAAAAAAAATTTTGCACTGAAATCGTATCATTTTGTAATAATAAAAACAAATAATTGGATTTGGATAATATTTTACATGGAGTAACCCACCTTAAAGAGCGGGGGCCTAGTGTGGATGGTAACGTCTCCGCCAACCACGCTCGACGCCTGGGTTCGAATCCCACCGCCGACATAGATGTCGATGGTTGTGAGGTGGCGTGATCCACTCACAACCAACCCAACTGGTCCAGATTCAATCCTAGCTGACATCGGGAGATTTTCTGAGGCGAAAAATCTCTGGGATCACGCCTTCCATCGCATGAGGAAGTAAAGCCGTTAGCGCCGGTCCGTTAATAAACGGGTCGTGAGTTAGGGTCCTGGGTATGGAGTCGCCTCCCTGGGCGTCGGTGATTGGCCACAACAGTGGCGGAACTAGACCGACGGAAAATAAGCGAGAATAAAAAAAAAACCCACCTTAAAGTGATGGATGAAATTTCTTATAATGAAATTTAAATTCAGTCATAGTCGGGTCAGAATTCATCCAAATACTTGAATTTATCATGAAATGACTTTTCGGTACACATTTCAGTCGTTTGACAAAGTTTCATTTGGGTAACCAAGGCTACAACTATCCAAGAAGCGAAAAAATAAGAATTTCTTGATTATTTTCACATAGCGATAAAACACGAGACCGGAAGCATCCGGAAGGTTTTTCTTCATCATTATAACCAAAAATATTAGCACTTTCACGTAATATATGCCGTTCAACCGGATTTTGCCGGAAACATAACTTATCCCATTTTGAGTTAACTTATAAAAACAAATATTTTAGGCTTATTATATTGATTTTGACAAACATTAGGGTATTTGGAAAGACTGGCATACTTGCTAAGTACACATTTCTGTTCGATTAACATTCTTTAACAATCTCCATCGTTGTTTAACGTTGGACGTACGCACCATAGTTTATCTTCGGAACGTTATATTTTAGCTCACGGTATCAAAGCGTCATTATCATGCACAAAAAACCGTTGAATTGCGGTCGGTTCAAACCTCTCGTTAAGACCGTAAACATAATTTCTGGATGTTGATGAGCTGTTGAGTGATCAAGCATACATCACACTTCAAAATGAAACACCACAATACAAAGTTGATTTACTTTGAATTTTTCACTTACGATCAGGTTTTAAACGCATTTACTCCTATGTGCGACAGTATGAGTGAGACTAACAACACTGGTATCAAGTATGTACAGCACGGGTGTCTCGCTCATTTCGTGAAGCAACGAGATATCGCCTTGCGCGTCGCAACCCAAACCGAAAGAGCAACCTGCAAATTGTATGTGACGTGTCTAGTCTGTCTAGTCTTGTCACACATACATGGAAATTCAATTTACAAGTGTTGCCATAAAAAATCAGCAACGCTTTTGTGGCTTTGTGGAATGGAGGGTTTTGCTAGTTTTGCGGTGAAGCTAGCGTTGATTACAAAATGTTGTGAGCAGAATTTTATTTCGTTTTTTTGCAAATCATTCAATGGTACTTTTTAATGACCAAATCCATCGAGATAAATCGATCGAGTATTATAGCTATATAAATCTAGTGAGTTCACAATTTGTTGTTTGCTACTTGCACTGCTCCATGAGTAGCAGTCACTAATACACTCGACGTGAGAAATAAAGTGTCGGTATATGATACATATTCTGATTTCATTCTATGTCAATGTATTCGCAGTACAACTGTTGCGTTATGCGTTTCACACATTTATTGTGCGATTTCTGTGCAACATTTGTGCGAATCAGGAAGACACAATGATTGTACAAGACTTCAACTTTTGCGTGTACAAGAGGACATGTCAGAATTGTTTCAGGCGACATCTGTAAACATTCTGGAGGTACGTTAACGTCCAGCGTGAGGAATTGAGTCTTCAACAATTACTCTCGATGGTAAGATTTCTAGATTTCTAGATTTTAAAATATTTTGTATCTTCAAATTTTAAAGATATGCATTTTGGAAAATGCGCATCTAAGCAATGAACCTTTAAATATGTTGACGTCTCACGGTATTCGTCGAAAAGGGGTTGCAAAATATTACAGCATAAGAAAATACTCAAACAAACAAAACTCAAAACAAAAAACAAAGAAGACGTCCCAAAAATTACCAATTTGTAATCACTTCTCACAAACCAGTTGGCAGGTCTCGGCAGCCGAATCGTGTTTTGGACAGATAACCGATCCTAAACGAACATTTTGATGCATTGCACTAACGTAAATTCGCTTAAGAACATTGTTGAATTGACAAATGAAAATACGATGGGATATCTATTTATAGCAAAATGTACCTATTTCACCGTTGACTCAGTCGTTAACAACACAATACAACATTCTTAAAACCACTAGAAAAAGCTCAACATTCCTTGTTTTTGGACCTCCATATCAAAAACCACTTTGAAATTCACTGAAAAAGGGTGAAATTGCACTTAACCTAATAACATACTTTTTACAGCTGTTTAAAAGTGAAAGCTATGCGCACTAACAAGCTCCACAGTTAACAATTCCTACAACATACAACACAATAGTTGATTCCATTGTTAGCTTTAGACTACGAAGGACGCTGAGAAGTAAAGAAATACCAAAATTATGGAATTTGATTTTCGGCTTTATGACCTATGGGGAACCACAGTGCAGCGGTCGTATTCACCCTCGAACTGCGTGTAAGATTCGTCTCTTTCGTCATCGGTACTTCCGAAGTGTGGGCTATGCACGTTTATTATACTAATGTTGAAAAAATGACCTTTAATCCTCAACCTTCACATTCTAGAACTGATCGGTCACCACCCGATGATTCTCTTCTACATCTCGTCCGTCACTATAAAAGCTGTTTCCAGCTCATGCGTGCTTCCACAACTCTGGTAGATAGTATGACCATCCCTGTACGTACGCACCATAGTCCCTTTCCAGCATACCTTCTACAGCACCACGTTGTTGAACTTGCGGGTCTTCAGTTCCTCAGAAAGCACGCGGGTACCTCCAAGAAAGTAGAGAGATCGGTTGTTTCTTGTTCCAAGTACCCAATGGTTATTGCTTTTGTTGCTGTTGCTTTATAAATAGTGCGGGTTTGCAAGGCCAGCTTCTAACCCCACTATGTCGCGACCTTTTGTTTTAAAATAAATCCTCAAACGAATCTAAAATACTTTATCATACTTGATTGTTCTTATTATTTATTATGGAGCATGCTTAGATGACGTACCTAGCACTTTTACATAATTTTCAAAACCCCCCTCCCTCCTCGTAGCATATAGTCACAACACCTGGCTCCCCCTGAAAAAAAAACGAAGCATTCGATTTCAAAACAGATTGTGTGTTTGGAAATCCAAGCGATCGTTTATGTAGCAGAGCTTTCAGAACGCCACAGTTGAAAAGATTTTGACAGCTCTCGTTGCAAAACTTTGTGCAGTGGTTTAGTGTATTTTTAGAATACATTTTTTCTGTAAAAAATCGGTCTTTCAAAATAAATGCTACGTCGATTTTAACCCAACACCTCTCCCCCTTGTCACAGCTTGTCACAAAACGATGATATCCCCTCTCCCCGCATGAATGCTACGTCATTCAAGTATGATTCCTTATTAGTGATTCATAAACCATTAATAGCCCAAGTTTTAGTTTAAGTTTTAGTTTTATCAAGCCATTAGAGGGACTATCATGCAACTTCATGCATATGATGGTTGTAAAAAAGATTCATGGTTCATATTTGATGACTATTGACAGAAACAAATCATAATCAAAAGCAAGCCACTATTATTTAAAAACAATACAACATAATATTCAAGAATGGTTAAAATCGTACATATCGGAGAATTTTAATGAAAAAAAAACTATTTCATTCAGTTCACGCATAACGTAATTGTTTATATCGTCTCTAAGGAATAAAAAAATTCTTTGGATTTAATCACTTCATGAGTGAGAATGTCACGATAACCATGAAATTGTATCGCAACCCGAATACTCAGAGAGGAAAAAAGCTGTAAGCAGTAGAACAACTAAAAAAACGGTGAATTTGTCTACAAAATGCAAATTTTCTGAGTTCGTAAACGGATTTTAATCGGTTAACAAATATTTACTGTTATTTTTTGCGATTTTATCGCCGATTATTATTTGATAATCTTACAGAAATTTGTAAACGAACCTAACTGAATTTTTAACTAAGAAAAAATCCGTTCTCAATCAATTGAATCATTAATTTGGCAGGAAAAAATAAGCTTCTATAAACAGTTTGAAGAAGTTTTGACAATGAATACATTACACAAAAATATATGAAACATAACATCAAAATGCCTGAAAAGTCTGCTGAGAAAATCTTGATGCCTGAGTAGATCACACACATATTACATACATACAAATTTATTTCAACATTCAATAATGGTTTGCGAAAAGAACAATTTTGGATTATGTTAAAACTAACCTTCGATTGCACCAACTTTTTGGGGAAAAGTAGTTTAGACCATAAGAAACTACTTCTAGTTTTTGTTGAATGAAAAATAAGCTTGATAACATACATTGCAGATCTTGTCTTCTTCAATCCATAATAAAATCTCTAGTCCCGCCGCGTTCCGCTAAAATCCTCGCTGTATTCATTGCATTCACTGAGATGCATTTTAATTTTCACCTATTTTCCATCAAGCTCTAAATTGCAGGCATCACGCCGAGAGCCCTAACGTCACAAAAACTTTGCTGTGCATCCCCTGGCCCAAGGCGAGGTTGTTGCTGCCGCAACCATTTACGATGGCTAGGTTCGGGCAGAAAACGAATGCCTCAGGTCCTTGGCAAGCTAGTAAATACAAGAAGCGAAAATATCCTCGCTTTCCATTTGTCGGAATGTATGCGGAATAATTTCGCTTTTCTCATTAACTTAAAAACATTTTAAACGCTTATTTTTGTCTTTGCTTCGTGACCGCTCGCCCTTCAGTTTTCACTCGCCCACCTCGGACTCACCGTCAATCGTCACTCACTGCTGGCCTGTTCTCATTTTTCCGGATCAAAAATTGCATTCATAGAATGCACTGAACACTGAAAACAGTATAGTCGCTTTTCGAGCGAGACGAAAAAAGAACTCATATACACAGAAAGTACACAGTGCCGTGATAATAACTGTAATGAGCGCTGATATCCTGTATAGTCACCGACTCGGTGCATTTAGACCAACTTCCTTTTACCGCTTCATGCCCCGCACCAATTTCCCAAGATGGGTGGCAAAAACACGCAACTCGTTCTCCTGAAGCGCCGAGAAAAAAACAACTTTTCGCACATTTTCGCATGAAATGCCTAATTTGAGCTGGCATACTAGCTGCGAAAATAATTTCAATAATGAGCCTGGAAGCCACCAGGAGAGTGCGAATGAAGGCACATAAATTGTATGGGCGAATTTTTCCCCGTACGTATAGAACACCGACCCAACCGGGTGGAGAAGTTTGCAGTCTTCGTATGAATGAGCAAGGATGGCGCCGCCGCGCCGTCTTGTGGCACGGAACGGGTGAGTTGTTTAATTGCAAGAGATTAGGAAACCTTGCCTTTGTTTTCGTGAATTTCAAAATAAGCTTGCAATCAACGAATGCCCGAATTTTGCAATTCTTTTCACGAATCAATTACTTAGAATAAATGAATGCGATAGTTGCATCATTAACGCTAAAAACTATTTTATTGAAAAAAGGCATTACTTAATTAATGAAAATATATTGTACAATCGCTTTCTGGAAGTCTTTTCGTGATAAAAAAAAACTTGTTACAGAACACGGATTGACTTTTTATTAGCTTCAGAACGAATTAACTTCCACTGATAAATTATGTCACATGTTACCAAATTAAGCTTATCACAGTCATCGTTTGAAAATATATTTCACTAATATCTACTAATCTACTAATCTACTAATATATCATTAATATATATATTTGTATGAAAGTATTTTTATTTCTAATTACTCGTGATAATTGTTGCCTATATTGATTGTCTTTAATTGGGTCCTAAAGCTATACCAGTTTTTATATATCATTTGAAAAAGCCGCGTTTTCTGAGAAAAACGTGATATTAAAAAAATGTTTATCGTTTTCCGTCAATTTTTAAATGAAGAATAAAAAAACTGCTCGAAAGATCTTAGATGACGTACGGAATATGAGAGAACTGTCATTTAAGGCATTTCGAGCAGTTTTTTATCCTTTCAAAAATCGAAGGAAAATGATAAACATTTTTCAAAATCATGTTTTGCTCAGAAAATTGCACTCTTCCAGCTGATATATGAAAATTAAAAAAAACGGTTTAAAACTTTAGGACCCCATTGATTCGTCTAACAAACTGTTCTTAAGCAACTACAGATTTTGTTTTAACCCACTAAATCCATCTTATACAAATTTAACATTATCACAATTAGTTTCGAAATGAAACAATAAACAATAAACAATCAAATATAAACAATAAACAATAAACAATAAACAATAAACAATAAACAATAAACAATAAACAATAAACAATAAACAATAAACAATAAACAATAAACAATAAACAATAAACAATAAACAATAAACAATAAACAATAAACAATAAACAATAAACAATAAACAATAAACAATAAACAATAAACAATAAACAATAAACAATAAACAATAAACAATAAACAATAAACAATAAACAATAAACAATAAACAATAAACAATAAACAATAAACAATAAACAATAAACAATAAACAATAAACAATAAACAATAAACAATAAACAATAAACAATAAACAATAAACAATAAACAATAAACAATAAACAATAAACAATAAACAATAAACAATAAACAATAAACAATAAACAATAAACAATAAACAATAAACAATAAACAATAAACAATAAACAATAAACAATAAACAATAAACAATAAACAATAAACAATAAACAATAAACAATAAACAATAAACAATAAACAATAAACAATAAACAATAAACAATAAACAATAAACAATAAACAATAAACAATAAACAATAAACAATAAACAATAAACAATAAACAATAAACAATAAACAATAAACAATAAACAATAAACAATAAACAATAAACAATAAACAATAAACAATAAACAATAAACAATAAACAATAAACAATAAACAATAAACAATAAACAATAAACAATAAACAATAAACAATAAACAATAAACAATAAACAATAAACAATAAACAATAAACAATAAACAATAAACAATAAACAATAAACAATAAACAATAAACAATAAACAATAAACAATAAACAATAAACAATAAACAATAAACAATAAACAATAAACAATAAACAATAAACAATAAACAATAAACAATAAACAATAAACAATAAACAATAAACAATAAACAATAAACAATAAACAATAAACAATAAACAATAAACAATAAACAATAAACAATAAACAATAAACAATAAACAATAAACAATAAACAATAAACAATAAACAATAAACAATAAACAATAAACAATAAACAATAAACAATAAACAATAAACAATAAACAATAAACAATAAACAATAAACATTAAACAATAAACAATAAACAATAAACAATAAACAATAAACAATAAACAATAAACAATAAACAATAAACAATAAACAATAAACAATAAACAATAAACAATAAACAATAAACAATAAACAATAAACAATAAACAATAAACAATAAACAATAAACAATAAACAATAAACAATAAACAATAAACAATAAACAATAAACAATAAACAATAAACAATAAACAATAAACAATAAACAATAAACAATAAACAATAAACAATAAACAATAAACAATAAACAATAAACAATAAACAATAAACAATAAACAATAAACGATAAACAATAAACAATAAACAATAAACAATAAACAATAAACAATAAACAATAAAAAAATATGGTCCCTATATATGGTATCAGCCAAAATTATCAATTTGCGAACTTCATATTAGGGAAGTTTCGTGCGCATGTTTTTTAGTTTTTGCTCTATATGTTATAATTTCTAAGTGGAATCTTAATGCAATTCATATTTAAAAACGCCTCTAAAGTTTTTTTCTGAAAAGAAGAAAAATTGTTTTTCCGAATGTGTAACTGAAGCTGTTTTTGTATGTTTGCATATATTTAGAAGCTTATTGTAATGTAAGAACGTGTAAGCACAGTTCCTGGTAGTATGCCCGAGAACCCTACTTGTGCCCTTCAAGAATTTGTATGGAAATTTGGCGAAAAACTTGTCGATTTTCTTATGATAGATGATTTGAAACCTTTCATTTTTCTGCAAGTTTTAAATTTTCGGCTGATTTAAAATTTTGCGTTTACCATAAATGGTACAAAAAACATTGAGGAAACGTGAAATTAGTATAATTATTCGTTTGTTTACACTGACGAGTTATTTTTGCTTCTTGGAAAAATATGAGGTTCGCTTTAGTTTACGTGGCCTTTGGACCGCTCTTTACTACTACAACACCTTTTTTTTATATGACACAATCATCTACAGTATAAAACCAACAGCGTGCCACAAAAAAATTTATTTTGGCCACAAATCATAATTTTCCGACCAGTGTGCATACTTGACTTTTCTCTGTTTTATTTATTAAAGATTTCCGAGTACATTTTAGAGGAGAATATAATTTAATATGATACAATTGCTGTCGTTAGTTGGTAACAATATCCAGAACGAAAGATCGCGAAAGATGGTTGAAACACTTTTTACTTCGTTGGTTATTTACAATACCTTAAGTGTAGTTCATTATTTGTGCAGAGTAGTTCATTATTTGTGCAATAAAAAATAGGATTTTTTTTTAAACTTTGCTTATGTAAAAGTAACATAAAAACTACTAAAAGTTATACAAAAAAATCATCAACATCATCATTAACATTACTCACCCCCGGTAGCATAAACCAACCGTCTACCGTCGGCAATCGAGCATCTGCATGTCCTTGCTCTACCCCAGTTAGCACTTCATTAGCAATGGCAGAAGCAGGCTACCAGTAGGCAGTAACAACACCCAGCGGACCACCGCATTTCCGACGGGAGCAAGTTAATGGTTGGACCAAAAACCTTCATCATTCAACTTTGTGAGCTCTTAAAAATAACACGACCATAGCAGCGTTCGGGTAGAACAATAGTCCTGCTCCAGTATAGCCCCGAAGGGCATACTCGGGTTGGTAATCTTATTAGACAGGTTAATTTGATTTTATACTCTACGAACCGGCTGTCGGCGCGAAGGCAACGTCAATAAAGATAAATTTTATTGCAAAAACGCCGTCGGCATTTTGGAACATAACACAGCTCTGCTGCTGTTCCATATCTTCCGACAATGCGGCTGTTGGATTACTCCCCCGCTCATAAACCGAAGATCCATTTTTACGAGTACCACCTATACTCTGGGCTACTTTAAATTCAAATTTTAGTTTGTTTGCAGGTCGAATCGGTCTCGTCCAACAGTCCGGATTTAAAGCAACAATGAGTTTGATCCTAGTTTATCGCAGAAGACCATCGCAATCAGTGCCAACGTAAACCGATAGAGCGAGAAAAAAGGGGATGACGATGGCCTGATATCGACCGGCGGGAGTGAGGAATAAACCAAAAGAGTGGCGAGTCCTTGAACATATTGTAAATGTGTACGAGCGGCGAAGGACCTCGTCGTGGATAGCGGCGGCGTGTAGAGTGGAGAGTTTGCTTGCTTGGGATGGTGATAAAGTGGCTGCTCGAAGCTTAGCAATTGTTCTACAATAGTGCTTTAGACGGCAAGCGATAGCAAAGATTTTAGTGGTAAAGTTACAATTTAGTGCCGTACATTTACTTACTTAATTATTGCTAACCAATGAAACGTTATTATTTCAAGCTAGCTACTAGCTCAAAACCACTTTGCAGTACTAAATGGACCAATGAACTGTTTTTCAATTAAACCTAGAACTCTGAACACCGTTTACCTAATGCGGGATACATTTACGGAACCACCGAGGGATAGAAACCAGACAAAAATAACCGCCTAAGACTTCGATGAGGGCAAACCCAAACGGATACGTGTTCCTCTCGACAGTGAACTCTTTAGAAGATCAGCCTTTCACTCGTCCACCGTTTTTAGCGGTATTCTGGGAACATTTGAAATTGAAATACATTTACCATCTGATAACAGTGTTGATAGAGAGATTAAACGCGAAATGTTGCTGCGAGTGGGACATACGGCAAAGAGGACATTGTTAAACTGTATCTATTCTATTCCACTTGGGGTGGAATATTTTTCTTCACTTTAAAATACATGCATTTACACATTTGTGTGTCTGGAGCGTTAGCTCTGATCGATATATTTTATTCGATTTGCCGTCAATATGTGAAAAATCAGACTCTCTTCAGAGTTTATCAAAAATAAGAGTGACCTTTACAATATACTAGGGAACCTATACATTAGAGAAATGACAAGGCACTCACCGTTAAGGCAACTGCCAACATCAAAACGGATAACGGCAATGCAAAATTATACAGCTCGCCCGTTTTGATGTTGACAGTTGCCTTAACGGTGAGTGTCTTATCATTTCTCTAATGTATAGGTTCCCTACAATATACAGAGGAATTCATATTGTGTTTAATAATTGATAACATTTTTTGCAACAGATTCCTCCCTAGCTTTTTTTCAATCAGACATTCTCAAATTTGATCCCAATTCATCTTACTCTAAAAGTTCACGAAAGTATTTTTTTCTTATTTTACGGTTGTTTTGTTTTTCAAAAACAATGCAGTAACAAGCTTTACAAATTTAAAGCAAAATATCAGAACGATTGTATGCAAAGCCACGACAAGGTTGACGTAGCACTACAAGAAGTTATTTGTTACAACTTACAAACTAAGTATTTGATTTGTCCTCAAAAGGACAATTTGTAGGTAATTTAACATCAGAAATGATGCCGATCGCATCACTGTGCCATTTCTAACTAATCTGTTACACAATGGAATATTGTTTTCATGCTGACAATATGACTGCCGACAGATTTTGTTTGCTAACATCCCCCTTTGTGTGTTACCAAAATACGGTTGAGCTTTTCACTGAAGTGCTGGCCAATGCACCTCAAGCTTGTCATTCTCCTCAGTATGTGAAAGGAGAGGAGAAAAAAATTCACCGCGCACTTCCCTTCCAGTATGCGCCTGCGTGTAGCAAATGCTCTACCACACTGCTTCTTTCTCACTCCAAAGTGTCTCAACCAGCTTACAGAGAGACAAACACACTTCCAGCTCACCCCACATCTGATAGAAACAAGAGGGGTGAATCACACTACAGAGAAAACGCAGAAATACACAACAGTGTCCACTGGCGAGTAGTCCGGAAGGTGAAAAAAAAACTCCTCGTGTAGCTACACTGCGAAAACGAATTCCACCAGACTAAATTCGACCGGCACGAGCGGCACGGGCAACGCAGTCTATTTTTTTTCTCCCAATCTCTTTTCCTCTTCTGCCATGCTCAAGAAACCAACTGTGAAACGCACCGCAGATAGCTCTGCAGTGTAATTATTGTGCGTGATGTCCACACGTGTGAGAAAGTACACCATAGTTCATTGTCTCGCAAGAGAGAGATCTCAGATTTCACCGCAGTGCGTTCAGGTAGCTCAACAGATGGAAATCGTTTGTCGCTCTCTTCTAGCATGAGTCTTGATTTGCTCTTTAGTGTGACGGCAGTTGTTTCCGCAGTGCAAGATGTTCTCCTGCACTCTAGAGGTTTTCTGTGGAGAAAAGACAAGCATGATGCACCTACCGCTGATGCTGCCGCTACCGCACAAAGGCACCCTTTCACTAGAGGAGAAGTAAGGCCGCTGCACCTACCGCTAAAACTGCTACCACTACCGCAGCTGATACCCGCTGTAGCTGCCGCTCTAAGTGCCCGTTGCTTTCCACTGTCGCTACTGCTGCTACCAACTGCAGCTAAATTAGGACTGTCTTAATTTCCATACTCCAGTAAAATGATTGCTTTGAGCAGAAGCAGGCTCATATATAGCCCAAAGAGTGCTCGGTTCACTATAATTCTGTCGACCATGTCAGGCAATGAATCGAAATCTGCGTTTTGACTGGACTTGATCATTTTCAATAGTACAATGTTTGCATAATTAAGGCACAGACAAACAAACGTGCCACTCAATGACGATTTCATCGACCAGAAAAATAACGATTATTTTGAAATTTTGGTTAGTGGGCAGTAATGCCGCTAGTGTCACTATAAGCAAGCGTGCACGTTCAAAGCATAAAACAAAGCAAAAAACAAAAACCGTTCCACGAAAGTAGTTTAGTTGGCAACAAGCTTACATGGTGACGCATGAGTGTAACGTTTCAAATAAGGTCGAAGTTTTTCCAGGATGTCGCTTCGAAGAGGTACGTCTGTTTGTTTGTGATTAAGGCTTGATAATTCTCAAAGTTTGATTATACGTTTTAATGTGACGTGGAAGCAGATAATAAAAGATGCCGCACTCAGTTACGCATCATTTCATTGCATTGCAGTTGGGTGTTGTATATTACTGAAGGAAAAGAAAATTCAGTTCGTACTGGGACATGGAAATGATGTCGAATTTACAAGCTTTTTTTGTCAAGACGTTCTGGCATTATGAGTGAAGTGTAATGATGAACTAGAAAATATTAACTCTGGAAATAATATTTAAGTTGTCCTCAAAAGGACAATTTGTTGTTTAATTTGATATCAGATATGATGCTGATCGCATCTCTGTGCTACCTTCGACAGTGGGAATTAGGCACAACCTGGCCGACAGATTTTGGTTGCAGCCACTGCGTTCCCGGTTTACTAAACTATTTCCTGGGCCGAGTGTCTATTAATACAAAAAAAACATTTTTTGCATCTAAACGGTTTGTTTAATCGATTTAGTGTCTTCGGTGATGTTATTATTTTTTTCCTTAAAAAAAATAAACTGTGAAAAAATTTGAAAATATATATATATATATATTTTATATATATTTTTTATAAATTTTAGTTTTTTTGGTAACCTTGCAGTGTATAAATATCGTAAAAAACAGGTTCATAAAAAGTGAGTTCTTTGCAACAGTTAAATTATACGTATATTTCCGTGTTTTTTTTTCTAAAAAAAACCTATTTGTTTTACGGTGTATATTTTTTCTGGAAGGACAAAGATGCCTAGCTTCGCACAAGACGTTATACCAATCAAACCAAACGTTTTAATTCTCATTTCTCCATGATCAGACAGCCATCATTATTTAACTTATCTCTTGTTGTTTTCCTCAAAAAAAATATTTTAAAGTAATAAATCTTTTTTGGATAATTATTTTGATTTGTTTTTCTTTTTTGAAATGTATATTTCTTTCGAAAAAAAAAACAAAACGTTTGAATTAAAAAAAACTGTCTCACATTCCAGAATTCTGTTATTTTCACCAACATTTTTACAAAACTAGCTTCAGGAAAATAATTCATTTTATTGTTGTTTTCTTCATATTTTTTCTGGCAGAAATAATTTTTTCGCAAAGCATCCCCTACAACACGTTTCTAGACACAGACTATAGACTTGAGATTTTATAAAAAGTGAAACTGATGTGTTTTCGATTTAGTAAAGATCTTGAATCGTCAAAAAAATTAAACTCAACTTGCAAGTCATTTCTCGTGTAACTTTAGTGAGATCAATGTTGAAAAAAAATGATAAAACTTTTTCAGAGTAAGTACGATTTG
Source organism: Wyeomyia smithii (assembly GCF_029784165.1). Taxonomy (NCBI): domain Eukaryota; kingdom Metazoa; phylum Arthropoda; class Insecta; order Diptera; family Culicidae; genus Wyeomyia; species Wyeomyia smithii. The sequence goes on from NC_073696.1 coordinate 113,359,899, forward strand.
CACGATTGGTTGTGGATCGCGACCGCGATATCAACGTAGAAACCATCTTCAAAAGGCACGCAGGCATTACGCAGGTTACGCAAGCATTCCAATGCTCTGCACCTGACTTATTTTAAGTCGTATCAAATTGAGGTTTGCTGTACACACAACAAAAGAAAGAAAAACTGCCTTGATCACTAACAATAAGTTTTCAGTAATTATTTAGTTCTCTATCGTTTCTTACCGGATTGTCTCGGTCTTTCACAGAAAACCGCAAATTGTAGGAATAGTACACCAGTTAATCAAGCTAAATGTATATACTTCTTATACCTACGCTGTTTTACCCACATGCTCCGAAAACTCCGAAAACTTTCCTGATTTCCGTCATTTTCGTTGGTGAATTGGCAATTATTTCCAAAAAGAAACACTTACAACGCATTCTCTCATTTGAGATCCACTATTCTCGCTCGCAATAAAATATATAATACCGTTCAATGATTAACCAAAACGAACAATTAATAGCTTTGAGCGACATGCCAATTTTTAATAAATTGTAGCTAGAGGTGAAATCGGTGATCCAAAGATATCCTAGAGTTCAAACACCAGCGGCAGAATCAGCGGACTTTAGCCAAGTTATACAGAAGGAACTTACTTTATTCGAGCTCATCGGAAAATTATTAGCGAAACTGAAGCGAATGTTTGACGACTTGACGATTTGAAGACCTTGAAACCAACTTCGACGAACAGTAAACGCGTGTCCTCCTTTCTGCAAATATTTGCAACAAAACCGATCGCGAATTTCTGATGCATTCTTGAATACGTTCTTTTTTTAAATCGTTTTCAAGCGAATTGATAGCAAAATTAAAAAACGATTAATTAGCTCAATTTCAAATGTTTGGAGAAAAATCCTGGGTCCCGGGAATTCCCGAAAAAAGAGATTTTGTATTCCCGTTCCCGGGAAATCTGTTCCAGGGAATATTGCAAGCCCGACACAAGTGTATGATTGTCAACTTATTTTTTCGAAATATTTTCTCTATACATGTCGGGAAACAACCAAACCGAACCAAGCAATGTTTCTAAAATTGAGTAATTAACCCCAGTGGATGTGGAAACAGATTCTCTAATTTCCATGAAAAAAATTGTATAATTTAAACAGTTCACAGGAGTCTTATAACAAAACAAATTCTCTATATCAGTTTAAAAAAAAAACGAAATTGCAATGGAATTAATGGAATTATAGCCAATGCCCGCTTCAAAATCCCAAAGCGATTCACAAGGGGGGATGAAAATCATGAAACATAAAAATGAAAAAATGTAGAAATTAATTTGGATAGTAAATGTTTGAGTAAAAGGGATTAGCCGCTGCATCCTTTTAGATTCCTGGTTAACTTTAATTATATATTTCAAAACCAGAGGCTTCCATATACGAGCCTCATTAAAGTTAATTAAATATTGCAATGATCTGTAAATGCCCTTTAATACATTATTTAAATTTATATCTATGTTTTTCTTAAATCACTAAACTATATAAACTGCTTAGTTATCGTATTTGTCATTAATATTTAGCGACAGTTTCTAACCTAAAATTATTTTTTTATCGCTCAGCCACAGGCTGGTTCCCCACCGATTGATCCCTGTGGAAATCATTGTGCCCAGCAAAGTCCACATAGAGATTAATAAATAACAATGATTTCATTCGTAGGTGACAGTGAAAATACAGAATTCTCGCTTCGTGCATATTAGCCTACATTGTACGGTTTAAGATTCCTGTTCCTGAATAATTTCCTACATAATTTCAAATCATGATACAGACGTCTGCAACCACACTTAAGCCAGCCGCCCAAATCACTGAACAGTCTACACTCTCAAAAGATGTACACGACAAGGATAAGCTTCCAGAAGTATAAGAAAGGGAATTGATAAAAACAGTACGACGTATAAAATGCAGAACAAATTTATGGGAAGCATACTGCGCAATCTCGCAAAAAACCCTCTCGTAAATCTACCACACAATATCTCCGAGAAAATTCTCTGCGCGTTGAGGGTATCAGAAGAAAACCTGCCCGGTAGATAGAAACAACTGCTACTACCACCACAGAATATCGCTAGGATATCGCACAAACATTAGCCCAGGATTCAGCGAGGGTTTGCAAAAGTGTGCGTGCACTCCTGTCAGCATAAATCGTAAATGGATTCCGCTCGTAGGGTATTTGAGGAACGCGAATATTTTCACTCCATTCTGTATTACACGCTTCATTCCGCAGCACATACAAAACCCAGTTACTGTAGCACTTGGCTGAACAAAATGTCGTGCAAAATGTTCCCGCCGGTGGCTAAAAACCTGCGTTTTGACCACCGCTCACACCGGGCAAGGTGGCGGTGGAGATGGTCGGTCGATAGTGGTTCAACAGGCAATGACAAAGCGTGGGCAGAGGGCGGCAAGTGACTGCGATGGTGAAAACGTGGAAAATGGCGCACGGGTGAAAATTAAACTTCGCTCTCGATAGAGGACGACAAAACACGAACCTTTTTATTACGTGCAGCACTGTTAATGGCCTGCATTCGTTGTATCCCTAGAAGCAGGATCTGCATATGACGAGGAGGATGATTGAAAAAGTCACGACAAGAAGGTGGTGGTAAGGAGGGTGGTTCCAACGATTCGGTTTCAATTTCGGAGATGAATGTTGAATTGTATCACGAGGTAAAATTTAACCTCAACAGCTTGCAGTTGCCTAATTGTGCAGTTTAATTTTTTCAGAAAAAAATAATTAGCTTGGCACTTATCCGGCCCAACAAGCTTTAATCAATTTTCACTTTAGCTAGTATTATTTTGCTTAGCTCTCGCCGCTTCGATTTGTAAAGAACGAGTGACTGGAATCAATGATAATAATGGAAAAAATATTTGATATCGGTCCCTGTCTCTTTTCTAAAGCAACAAACAGGAGACAATATGAAAAAAAGATTATATACATCTTCTGTTGCATTTTTGCTAAATTTTGAACTCTTTTTATAATTTTTAGCTCAGTCGCTGTCTCAGTCTCTCAGTCGAAATCTCTATGAATCCAACTAGTTGCGTCGTTTTCTTATATCACTGTTAGTTTTGTTTGATTGGTGTGACGTCTTCGGCAGGGTTGTAGATAATAATTTTATCTATCCAAAAAAATATACAATCTAAAAGAAAAATTAAAAAAATTAAGTACCTGAAAAGCTCATTCTTTTTTAAATCAATTTTTATGAAAAGTACAGATGATTAGTTAATTATTGATGACTATCCGATCATAAAAAAATTAGAAAAAAAGTTATATTTTGAAAAAATGTGTTTTTTTGGAATAACAAAATTATTATATACAATTTCACTAAAGACAATATTCCAATCAAACAAACCTTTTTGGCTGTAAAAATATTTTTTTACTGTTAAAAAAAAGATAAAATTATTATATACAACTATGACCATACCGATCAAACAAACCGTTTTGACAGGCTTTTTTGCCCACAGAAACGTCTATGCAAACTTTCAGCCACAACAAAAATGCCAATTAAAAAAATTATTAAATTGGGACATTTTTGTGAAACTGCTCAGTTGTACCTATCTTTCGTATGTCTAAATCTTTTTTTTTTATTCAGGCTGATGCAAATTTCGAATTCTTTTTATGTCCAAGGTTATGAAAGTTTGCAAAGGGGGTGGCAAAAAATAAATAATACCGAGACGAAAAAATAAGAAATATCTTTGATCAAAGTTTGTATGCAAGTCATGACGTTTGTAACTTGCACTCAAATAAATATAGAAAAATAACATTCTATTTTTATTATTGTTATTTATTGACGACACTCTCGCTGTCATTGGACTTGTTTGTTGCTAAATTAAGCACTTATGCTGTCGGAAAGCCAATTAAATGAACAAAACGGTTTGAGCTTTTTTTCTTCCCCTTCCAATATTCAAGATTTTTGAAGGAGAGGGGGGGGGTGACATAAAATGGAAATAAAATTTGTAACGGTCTTATTATTAATTACGAATAAGTTACTTATATAGCATCTTGTGTTAATAACTTTTTAAGTCTCTTATATTTTTGGAAAAAAAATTGGTGTTAATAATTTGTTCTAAGAAAAAATAAGACATTCTGTGCCGAACACGCATCAGTATAGGACGTGTTTGGTGATCGCTCCGATAGAACATAAAACAAAAGACGTGCGAGCAAGTGTTGGCATTGTTTGCCTGGTCGAGTGAAGGTTCAAGGTCGCCCGCCTTTGTGCAACTGTTTCGCATCGTGGCTGTTTGCTGGTGCGTAAGCCGATTTGGCTGCTAAGTGATTTGTGCTACAGCAGTGGACGAGAATCTCAACACAAAGGAGGAAAAAGAAGAAGCCAACAGTTGACAGCGAGTTGTGTCGCTGTGCTGAGTGATCACACACCCGGCTCGCTGCTGGTGGCTGTTTGGAGCTGCTGTATTGGTGCTGCTGGCTGTAACGGCTGCAGCTTCGACCGTTCGGACAACCAACCCTGCTGAAAGGAGAAGTAAAGAGGTACGTGTTCTGTCGGCGCTAGTGCGCTAGATTTAGCGCGATGGATGTAGATCCCTCGCCTCCCGTGCCACCATCCCCGAACCCCTCCGACCCTGTCCCTCCTGCCAACCCTTTCTCTGTTAATTCTCCAGTCCCCCCTCGCCCCAGGCTTTACCCGGACGGATCTCAGGGCAGCTTTACTGTTTTCTTTCGACCAAAAGCAGGACCGAAATCGAAACCGTTAAACATCCTGCAGATTTCGAAAGACCTGACGGAGGGGTACAAGGCCGTGACCGAAATCTCCAAGGTCAGACCCAACATGCTCCGTGTCGTGGTCAGCGACCTGGAACAGGCCAACGCTATTGCTCGCTCCGAGCTTTTCACACGCGAGTATCGCGTTTATATACCCGCACGAGACGTGGAGATCGACGGTGTCATAACCGATTCGAGTCTGTCGGTCGAGTGTATCTTGACAAGCGGTTTTGGCTGCTTCAAAAATGCTTTGTGTCACGACGTAAAAGTAAAGATCATAGATTGCAAGCAATTGCGGTCTGTGTCTCTTGTCAACGGCACAAAAGTGTACACTCCGTCAGACTCGTTTCGTGTTACGTTTGCCGGATCTGCTCTCCCTAGCCACGTCTCGATCGATCGGGTTCGTCTGCCTGTGCGATTGTATGTACCCCGTGTTATGAATTGCACCAATTGCAAGCAGCTAGGCCACACAGCCGCCTACTGCTGCAATAAGGCACGATGTAGCAAGTGTGGAGAAACTCATGCGGACGATTCTTGCAGTGTAAATGCTGAAAAATGTATTCACTGCGGGGAAAATCAGCATGAGCTCTCCACATGCCCGGTGTACATGCAGCGCAGAGATAAAATCAAGCGGTCACTTAAGGAGCGTTCAAAGCGATCTTACGCTGAGATGCTGAAGAAGACCGTGACCACTTCTACCATAACATCGAACCCCTTTGATCTGTTGTCCTCTGATGAAACCGATTCTGACGATTCACCAGCGGGAACAACTTATGCCAATCCTGGGGCGTCTAGAAAGAGGAAAAATATTTCCTCTCCTAAACTTCCCCGAAAAGGTCCTAAGATTTCCCAAAGTGAAATGAAAGTTACAAACAAACCAAACAGTGCTGCGGAAAAACCGAAGCAAACTCCTCCTGGGCTTGCAAATTTAAAGTCCCAGAAGGAGTTCCCAGCACTGCCAGGAACATCTAAAACCCCAGTTGTTCCTTTTGCACTCCCAGTTGGTGAAACAAACTCTGGATTAGTGAAATTTTCTGACATTGTGGACTGGATTTTTGAAACCTTCAATGTACCCGATCCAATTAAAACTTTTCTTACAGCATTCCTCCCAACAGTTAGATCATTTTTGAAGCAGTTGACTGCCCAATGGCCCCTCCTTGCAGCGATTGTATCCTTCGATGCCTAATTCATCTGCGTATACGAAGGATTCTATCTCTGTCTTACAGTGGAATTGTAGAAGTATTTTACCAAAAATGGATTCATTTAAAGTTTTAATAAATAGAAACAAATGCGATGCATTTTCCCTTTGTGAAACTTGGCTTACTTCAAATATTGATCTCAACTTCCATGATTTTAATATTATTCGCCTTACTTTTAGGGATTAAAAAGTGCTATTCATTCTATCGTATTAACCTCCCCTCGATTCAAGGCATCGAAGTTGTCGCATATCAAATGACAATACAAGGTAAAGAGCTTTGTATTGCCTCAATATATATTCCTCCCAGAGCACAGGTTGGGCAACGGTTGCTCTTTGATTTAATAGAACTTCTTCCCTCGCCACGTTTGATTTTGGGAGACTTCAACTCTCATGGTGTGGCTTGGGGTTCCCCCTACAATGATAACCGCTCCTCTTTAATCTATAACCTTTTCGATGACTTCGACATGACTATTTTAAACAACGGCGAAATGACACGTATCCCGAAACCTCCAGCGCGCCCAAGCGCTTTGGATCTATCCTTATGTTCGACGTCGCTACGGTTGGATTGCACATGGAAGGTAATCCTCGATCCTCACGGTAGCGACCATCTGCCTATTCTTATTTCAATTAATAACGGTTCAACTCGCATGCGACCAATTGACATTCCATATGACCTCACACGGAATGTTGATTGGAAGTTATACGAGGAATTGATTTCAAAAGCGGTCGAGTCGATTCAACATCACCCACCACTTGAAGAATACAACCACCTCGCGGGCTTAATCCTCGACGCCGCGTTGCAAGCCCAAACGAAAAAATATCCCGGCGTAACGATCAAAGAGCGGCCTCCAACTCCGTGGTGGGACAAAGAGTGCTCCGATGTCTACACGCAAAGATCCGACGCGTTTTTGGCCTTCCAGAAGGGAGGTATACCCGACGACTATATACGGTATTCGGAGCTTAATACCAAGCTTAAAAGCCTGGCCAAAGCAAAGAAACGCGGATATTGGCGTCGGTTCGTGAACGAGACGTCGAGGGAGACATCGATGAGCACTCTTTGGAACACAGCCCGAAGAATGCGGAATCGCGTATCGGTCAACGAAAGCGAGGAGTCTTCAAGTCGGTGGATATTTGATTTTGCCAGGAAAGTATGTCCGGACTCTGTTCCTGAGCAAAACATTGTTCGCGATGCGTCTCCGGGCCACGACGCGATAGAATCACCTTTTACGATGGCAGAATTTTCAGTTGCCCTCCTGTCCTGTAAGTTATTGTTACAGGCGCCTGGGTTAGATAGAATCAAATTCAACTTGTTGAAGAATCTACCCGGCAATGCCAAGAGGCGCTTGTTGAACTTGTTCAATAAGTTCCTGGAGCAAAACATTGTACCGCAGGATTGGAGGCAAGTGAAGGTGATCGCCATCCAAAAACCAGGGAAACCAGCTTCTGATCACAACTCTTATAGGCCGATTGCAATGCTATCCTGTATCCGGAAATTGATGGAAAAAATGATACTCCGTCGTTTAGACCATTGGGTCGAATCAAATGGTCTACTATCAGATACTCAATCTGGCTTCCGCCGTGCCAAAGGGACGAATGATTGTCTTGCGTTGCTTTCAACAGATATTCAGCTGGCGTATGCTCGCAAAAAACAAATGGCGTCTGCGTTCTTGGACATTAAGGGGGCTTTTGATTCCGTTTCTATTGACATTCTTTCGGGTAAACTTCACCGACAAGGAATTTCTCCAATTTTGAACAATTTTTTGCACAATTTGCTGTCCGAAAAGCACATGCATTTTACGCACGGCGATTTGGCAACTTTTCGCATTAGCTACATGGGTCTTCCCCAGGGCTCATGTTTAAGCCCCCTTCTTTACAACTTTTATGTAAATGACATCGACGAATGTCTGGCAAATTAATGAACGATAAGACAACTTGCAGACGACAGTGTAATCTCTGTTACAGGAGCCAAAGTTGCCGATTTGCAAGGACCATTGCAAGATACCTTGGACAATTTGTCTGCTTGGGCTTTACAGCTAGGTATCGAATTCTCTCCGGAGAAGACTGAGATAGTAGTTTTTTCTAGGAAGCATGAACCTGCTCAGCTTCAAACACAATTAATGGGTAAAACGATTTCTCAGGTTTTGGTACACAAATATCTTGGTGTCTGGTTCGACTCTAAAGGCACCTGGGGTTGTCACGTTAGGTATCGGATGAAAAAATGTCAACAAAGAGTGAATTTTCTTCGTACAATAACCGGACAATGGTGGGGAGCCCACCCAGGAGACCTTATAAGGCTTTACGAAACAACGATATTGTCTGTCATTGAGTACGGGTGTTCCTGCTTCCGCTCCGCAGCAAACACACATTTGATCAAACTGGAGCGAATACAATATCGTTGTTTGCGTATCGCCTTGGGTTGCATGCAGTCGACCCATACGATGAGTTTGGAGGTCTTAGCTGGAGTACTACCATTGAAAAACCGCTTCTGGAGCCTGTCTTCTCGCATTCTTATCAAATGTGAGGTCTTGAACCGTCCTGTGATTGAAAATTTTGAAAGGTTAATCGAACTTAATTCTCAAACCCGTTTTATGACATTGTATTTCAATCACATGTCCCATAATATTAACCCTTCTTCGAATATTCCAAATCGTGTCGACTTATCAAATACTTCTGATTCTACTGTGTTTTTCGATACATCCATGATAGAAGAAACTCGTGGAATCCCGGATCATTTACGCGTGCAGCAGATCCCCAAAATTTTTTCCAATAAATATCGAAACATCAACTGCGACAATATGTTCTACACTGACGGATCACTTCTTGATGGGTCCACTGGCTTCGGCATTTTCAATAACAGTTTAACCGTCTCCCATAAGCTTGATAATCCTGCTTCTGTTTACGTCGCAGAATTGGCTGCAATCCAGTACACCCTAGGGATTATCGAAAAAATGCCCACGGACCATTATTTCATCTTTACGGACAGTCTCAGTTCCATTGAGGCTCTCCGATCGATGAAAGATGTTAAGCACTCTCCGTATTTCCTGGGGAAAACACGGGAACATCTGAGTGCTTTATCCGAAAAATCGTATCAGATTACCTTAGCGAGGGTCCCTTCTCACTGCTCGATACCGGGCAATGAGAAAGCGGACTCTTTGGCTAAGGTGGGCGCAACACACGGTGGAATTTATGAAAGACCAATTGCCTTTAATGAATTTTTCTCATTTGTACGTCATAATACGATCATCAGTTGGCAAAATGCTTGGACCAGAGGGGAACTGGGAAGGTGGTTACATTCCATAATCCCCAAGGTGTCGACGAACCCGTGGTTCAAGGGGTTGGATGTAGGTCGGGATTTCATTTGCGTGATGTCCCGGCTTATGTCCAATCACTATAGATTTGACACGCATCTCCGTCGTGTTGGGCTTGGGGAAAGTGGTATCTGTGCCTGTGGTGAAGTTTATCACGACATAGAGCACGTTGTTTGGTCATGCCCTGTACACCGTGACGCCAGGTCTAAATTAATAGCTTCCCTGCAGGCCGAAAGTAGGCAGCCGGCTGTTCCTGTTCGTGATGTCTTGGCGAGCCGTGACCTATCCTACATGTCCCTTATATACGTTTTCCTGAAATCCATCCACGCCCCAGTTTAATCCTATTCCCTTCCGCCTACCAAACGACAAGAACACGTTATGACCCCGGATCCGGAAACAGCAACTAGACCCGCACGATACTCTCAGGTCCCGAGGGAGACAACCCAATATGCCAGTCCGTAATATCTTGGCCCAGCAGCGGAACATGTGCTTACCTATGGCAATGAAAACCATCATACAGTAAACCTGTGCTTTTAATGCAAAATATTATAGCCTTAAGTTACATTTAGTTTCAGCTCGTAGTCGGCAGCGAGGATAAAAAATTTGCTTTTAGTTATTAAGATACTTTAGAAAGGAAGCTACCAGATATAATTGGCGCCGTTAAACATTAAATTGTATTTGTGCCGTGTGAAATAAATTATAGATGAACAAAAAAAAAATAAGAATTAGTATACCACAGCTAATATTACAATAACAGAATGCTTCAGTCAATTTTTTCATTCTGTGTAGATTTGAATCTCAGTTTTATATACAACGGATTTCGCGCTAACACGGTTAAGAGGCTGGCAGCACTCTCTCAGAATTTTTTGTAGGTTTGTGGGGGTGTAGGCCTTACTAAAATAAGGAACTATAAACAATATCGCACGACAACCTGTGAGGGCTAATGCGGTCTCGATCAACTCGATTATTAGTTGAGAGATTGTTTTTGCCACATCTTGCATGTGTAGGATAAGTACAACGATACACCGTGCCCCAGTGCTGAGTCAATATATCTAAACAATAACAGATGATAGATAAAATTTATCAAGGAACGTCTGACTTCTAATTGTCTATATTTTTATTTCTAGCCTTTCCTTAAAATCTTTTTTTTTTTTTTTTATTATATTCAACAACATTCGAAAGAATTTCGTTTACACTTGGCGATAGTGTGCGTACGGTATTTATTTTTTTTTATTCAATTTTTGTTGATCAGCACATGGTTTTAAGAACCTTTTTCCAATAATTTCAATTAACTAAAACCATCTTCATGCAGTATTGTAGTTTTGAAGAGAAATCGTCTATCACTACAATGATAGACAGTGTTAGACCAGCGGCGCTCTGCTCCACATGAACTGTACGGTGAACCCTACATTTACGAAGCATACAAGGTGCGCCATAATTATTGCAACAAGAAACAACTATGTTTTCGGCAAGGAAGAAAAAATTTTTGAAATAAAAATATTTTTTTATTTTATTTCATTTTATTATTTTGTTATTTACATATTAGAAAACACAAACTATTTTCGACGCTCAAACAACAAAAAGGCTCGTGCGATGCAAGGATCTTCATGTCCGGACCATTTGTCGCGAGCCCCCGATGACACTTTTTCACCGACGAGAAACTCTTTACCATTAGGCAAGCCCACAAGCCGCAAAACGACCGGGTGCTCGCATGAACATCAGGAGATGCTGATTCAGTTAAAAGAATGATCTTTCGCTCGTCTCACCCAGCTTCTATGATAGTTTTTGTTGGAGCAACCGCCGATTCGCAGCGTAGTCGAAACGAGCAGGATGGTAATTAAGGATGATGGTCAAGCTGTGGACCCACCATCCAATGACGAGGTTAAGAAAGCAGTGAAAGAGCTAAGGAACTGCAAGGCAGCTGGTGAGGACGGCATCCCAGCCGAACTTTCTAAAGTCGGGAGCGACCACCTGTGCTTTACTCCGGATTATGCTGAGAATGTGGTCCGATGAAGAATTGCCCTCGGACTGGTTGGAGGGTCTCATATGTCCGATCTACAAGAAGGGCCACCGTCTGGACGGTGATAATTATCGGGGCATGACCCTTCTCAACACCGTGTACAAAATTCTCTCCCGTATTCGGTTCCATAGACTGAGGTCGTTGTCGGAGACCTTTGTTGGCGATTACCAATGTGGTTTTCGAGGGGGACGCTCCACTACGGATCAAATGTTCACCTTGCGTCAGATCCTCGATAAACTTCGAGAGTTTAACCTGTAGACGCACCATCTGTTCATTGACTTCAGGGCAGCGTACGATACAGTAAAGAGAAATGAGTTATGGCGCATTATGCTCGAACATGGTTGCCCAATAAAACTAATTAGGCTGATACGTGCCACCCTTGAAGGCTCTACATCAAGCGTCAGGATAGCCGGTGAGATATCGGACTCCTTCGTGATGTTTGGTGGTTTGAAGCAGGGAGACGAACTGTCTAACTTATTGTTCAACATCGCATTGAAGGGTGCTATACGGAGGGCCGGCGTGCAAAGAAGCGGCACCATCATTACGAAGTCTCACTTGCTTCTAGGTTTCGCGGACGATATCGACATCATTGGTATCAACCGTAGAGCAGTGGAAGAGGCCTTCGGACCTCTCAGGAGGGAGACTGTGAAAATAGTTCTCATCATTAACTCTGCCACAACGAAATACATGGTGACTGGTAGAGAGCGTGGATGTTGGTGTTAGATGGGGAAACGTTTGAAGTAGTCGACGAATTTATTTACCTGGGTACATTAGTGACATGTGACAACGAGGTTAGCCGTGAGTGAAAAAAGGGGATAGCAGCTCCAAACAGGCATCTACGCATTCCGTACCAGCTGAGGTCCCGTAGTCTGCAAACCCGTACTAAACAAAACACTAATTCTTCCCGTAGACATGAAACATGGACGTTGAATGAGGCCGATCGGCGTGCTCTTGGTGTTATTGAGCGTAGGGTTTTGGCGTTACAAATCGACGGATATAGTTAAGCGGATAAAAAACGTCAGGTTTCAGTGGGCTGGACATGTAGCTAGAATGCCGGAAGAACGAAGCCTATGTTTAGCAGAAATCCCGATGGAGGCCGTCGATTTTGAGGCAGGCCCCGAACTCGTTGGCTGTGTGCTCTCGACGAGGTTGCTCGCGAAATAGGTAGTTAAGGGTTAACTGATAAATGATGATTGAACACGTGGTTTCAAAGTTTGGCTGCACTATACGTTCCCATTTCATTTGATTATAATTGAACTTAAGCCACCGTTATGTATTAAATTGTTAATAAAACAGCGAAATTTTTTTTTTTTTAAGGGGGGGATTTGTTAGTAGCTTAAGTATTTATGATAAATATTAGTAAATAATGAGTATGTGTGTCCAATCACAAATGGTGACCTTTCAACACTGGGGAAGTAAACTTACAACTAACTTAATTGCTAACTTATTGGCTATAAAGAGAGCTTATCGTAGCAGTTGAGGATTGCAACGATTTTTGTAGAAAATTGTTAATAATTTTATTTGACATAGCTTCTAATGTTTCAACCCCAGTAAGTCTATGTAATTCGAGTGTACCAAACCAAGGAGGACGCTTCATCATCATTTTCAGAATTTTATTCTGAATCCTTTGAAGCGTTTTCTTCCTTGTTGAACGACAACTTGACCAGATCGGTACAGCATAAAGCATTGCTGGTCTAAACATTTGTTTGTAAATCAAAAGTTTGTTCTTTAAACAAAGTTTAGAATTTCTGTTAATGAGAGGATATAAACATCTCGTATATTTGATGCACTTGGCTTGTATACTCTCAATGTGCTCTTTGAAAATAAGTTTTTTATCGTAAATTAGTCCCAAGTACTTAACCTTGTCAGACCAACTTAAAATAACCCCATTCATCTTGACAACGTGATTATTGTTTGGCTTGAGGAAAGAAGCCCTAGGCTTATGCGGAAAAATTATCATTTGAGTTTTAGAAGCATTGGGAGAGATTTTCCACTTTTGCAAGTAGGAAGAAAAAATATCTAAACTTTTCTGCAATCAACTGCATATGACACGAAGACTTTTTCCTTTTACGGAAATGCTTGTGTCATCGCAGAACAGTGACTTTGTGCATCCTGGAGGCAAATCAGGAAGATCTGAAGTGAATATGTTGTACAGGACTGGACCCAAGACTGAACCTTGAGGTACACCTGCTCTGACAGGAAATCTATCAGATTTTGAATTCTGATAGACAACCTGCAGAGTTCGATCAGTAAGATAATTTTTTCAAATTTTGATTAGGAAAATTGGAAAATTAAAAGTTTGCAATTTCGCAATCAAACCTTTATGACAAACACTGTCGAATGCTTTTTCTATGTCTAAAAGAGCAGCTCCAGTGGAATAACCTTCAGATTTGTTAGCTCGTATCATATTAGTAACTCTGAGCAATTGATGAGTTGTGGAATGCCCATGGCGGAATCCAAACTGTTCATTTGCAAAAATTGAATTTTCGTTGATGTGTGACATCATTCTGTTAAGAATAATTCTCTCAAACAGTTTACTTATTGAAGAAAGCAAACTGATTGGTCGATAACTTGAAACTTCAGCTGGGTTCTCATCCGGTTTTAAAATTGGAGTAATTTTTGCATTTTTCCATAATTTGGGAAAATATGCAATTTTGAAGCAGCAATTGAAAATTTTCACTAAAAATTCCATTGTGCTCTCAGGGAGATGTTTGATTAGTATATTAAAGATTCCATCGTCACCAGGTGCTTTCATATTTTTGAAATTTTTAATAATTGATTTAATCTCATTCAAGTTAGTTTCAATTATTTCTTCAGGTAAAAAAATCTGAGAAGAAATTAAATCAAATTGACGTGTGACTTCATTTTCAATTGGACTCACAAAATTCAAAATTGAGTTATGAACACTCTCAAACTGCTGAGCAAGTCTTTGAGCCTTTTGTTCATTGGATACAAGAAAACGTTCACCATCTTTTAAAACTGGAATAGGCTTTGAAGGTTTCTTAAGAATCTTCGACAGCTTCCAAAAAGGTTTTGAATATGGTTCAATTTTACAACTTTAGTCTCAAAATTTTGATTTCTCGGAAGAGTAAATCTATGTTTAATCTCTTTCTGTAAATATAAATAGTTTTAAAAACAGGGCCACGAGAACGTTGATATTGACGTCTGCGGACATTTTTCAAACGAATTAGAAGTTGAAGATTTTCGTCAATTATTGGTGAATCAAATTTCACTAGAGCCTTTGGAACAGAATTATTCCTGGCATTAACAATTGCACATTTTAATGCTTCCAAAGCGGAATCAATATTCACTTCGTTTTGCAAATCAAGCTCATTATTGAAATTTCTCTCAATATGAGTTTTGTATCTTTCCCAATTAGCCTTGTTATAATTAAAAACGGAGCTCATGGGGTTTAAAACTGATTCATGTGATAAAGAGAAAGTTATTGGAAGATGGTCAGAATCAAAGTCAGCATGTGTGATCAAATCACTGCATACATGACTTTGATCTGTTAGCACCAAATCAATTGTTGAAGGTTTTCTTACAGAAGAAAAGCAAGTAGGACTGTTCGGAGACAAAATAGAATAGTATCCTGAAGAACAATCATTGAATAAAATTTTGCCATTGGAATTACTTTGAGAATTATTCCATGAACGATGTTTAGCGTTAAAATCGCCGATTATAAAAAATTTCGAACGATTCCTGGTGAGTTTTTGTAAATCACCTTTAAAATAATTTTTGTGTTCGCGTGTGCATTGAAATGGTAAATATGCTGCGGCAATAAATAAAATCCCAAGTTCAGTTTGAAATTCAATTCCCAAAGTTTCAATAACTTTCGTCTCAAGATGGGGAAGAGCACGATGTTTGATTCGGCGATGAATAACAATTGCAACTCCACCGCCGGAGCCCTGAGTCCTATCATATCTATGAACCACGTAATTGGGATCATAATTTAATTTAATGTTTCAAAAATGTTTCAGTAGTAATTGCAATATGCACATTATTTACTGTTAAAAAATTAAAAAGCTCATTCTCATTGGCCTTCAATGAGCGAGCATTCCAAAATAAAATTGAAAGCGAGTAAAATTTGTGCCTATTTGAATGGCTTCAAACATTGATTTTGCCTGCAACATGGCGTTCATAAGATCGAACATTGCCTGTTGCAAAAAAGAAAGTTTACCTGCCGTAATAGGCCCCAGGCAGTTGACATTAGAAAAAATATTTTCGGCAGCAATATTAGCTGGAGTAATAGGTGTACAATTATTTTCTAGCGTGTTTCGCTTACCCATATTAACGGTCATTTTCGAACTACCAACACTAGGCGGTATAATGTTCGAACTACCTGTAACCTGTGCATAAGTTAAACGGGTATGCAAAGGAGTAGGTAAACTATGCGTCACTGGTACGCTTGGAGAATTTTGTTTTGAAGTTGGTTTTGATTGAGAAATTGAATTTTTACCTTGCCTTAACAATTGCTAAACGGACTGGGCATTGATAAAAATTTGACATATGGTTGCCGTTACAATTCGCACAGCGAAAATTTTTACTCTCTTTCACAGGACATGTGTCCTTTTTGTGAGAAGAGTCTCCACAATTAAGACATTTTTGGTCCATGTTACAGAATTTGGAACCATGGCCATAACGTTGGCAAGTACGACATTGGGTTATATGCTTTTCACCTCCGCCATACTTCCTATAAATTTCCCACTTTACACGCACATTAAACAAAGCATGTGCTTTTTCAAAAAAAATTAAGTTGTTAACCTCATTTCGGTTAAAATGAATTAAATAATTAGCAAGGGAAATTCCAGTGCGCTGACTGTTTTCGCCTCGTGATTTTTGTTTCATTAGAATTACTTGGGTAGGGGCTATGCCAAGTAATTCTGTTAAAGTAAGTTTGATCTCATCAACGGTTTGATCGTTGGTGAGACCTTTCAAGACAACCTTGAACGGCTTGGCGTTCTTGGTGCCATATGTAAAAAATTTGTACATCTTGTCAGTTAAATACTGAACAAGACGATCACGACCCTTTATTGAGTCGGCTAATAAGCGGCATTCACCTCTACGGCCAATTTGATAGGTAACGTTAACGTCAGAAACAAACGTTGAAAGTTCCTTTTTGAATATATTAAATTCAGAAGAAATAGTTACCACAATAGGTGGAACTTTCTCCTTTTTTAAAGATTTCACATTTTGTATAGTTTCATTATTAATAACTTCCATTTCACCAGCTTCTTGCTCAGGCAAAATATCAAAAGGATTGTCACTACAGACACTCGAAGTGTCAGAAAGAGATGCCTCTCTTTTCCTCCCCGCAGCGATGCGTGGTTTCTTTTTTCGTCCAGCCATTTCAGGTGATACGAAAAAAGTTAAAACAAATGTTAAATTCAAAGTAGGTAGTCTTGAGAAAGACTGATGGGAAATAACTTTCAGGTAGTCTTTAAAAGACACACTGACAAAACACAAACTTTGAAGCTATAGGCAGTCAAAGACCAGTCCACAAGCAACCGAAAAAACATCTGATCTGTAGGACAGTTCAAGACGCACTGACTCGCGAAATAGGTGTTAGGGGAGATTGAAGGATAGCAGCCCAAGACCGAGTGACTTGGCGATTCGTGAGCCGAGCTGCTTGCCGTCGGAAAAGGAGTACAAATCGATAATGATTACTACCTGGATGAGATTTTAAATACGAGTGTGATGGGCTGGGATCAGAAAACAAATAACAATCAAAACTGGACCTTCATGCAGAACGGTGCCCGGGGAACACAAACAAGAACGTTCAAGACTGGAGAAAGTTCAACTTTCCCTCTGTCATCACCAAGGATGAGTGGACTCCAAACTCGCCAGATCTCAACGTATTGGACTTCTCGATTTAGCAGATATTAGTAGCGTAAGCCTGCTCACGAAAACACACAAGTTTGGACGAGTGGAAGAAGTCTTTGCACAAAGTTTAGAAAAAAATCCCTCAAAATGATATTCGGTCCACCGTCGATTCCTAAGCGTCTCCGAGCATTCATCAGAGCTGAAAAAGGACACATTCAATGAGTTGTTTTTTCGTTGTTTTTACTCAATTTTTTTTTATTTCAATAGTTTTCACTTACTTGCCAAAAACGTGATTAACGGTTCACTGTTTCTTGTTGCAATAGTTCTGGCGCATCCTGTAAAGTGAAATTGAAAATTTCACGCAGTCATTTCGATTCGAACAGTTTCATTTTCGTTTGATTCCTCTGGGTTACTGTCATCGAGTCATGATAAATTTTCTCAATGTCAAACATGTTTGATAACGGGTTGCCGGTTTTCGGTCTAGGGTCGGATCATCGTGTTATTAAATTGAACTGATGACTGTCTCAATTGACATAGAGACTGACGCATATTATAACTCGGAGATAAACGGAGATTTTCAGAGTCCGTGTGCAGTTTTTTTTTAATTCGCTCATATATGCAGTTTTTCTGTAATTTCTGTAAGCTTTCTCAAAATGTGTTTTACAGATTTTCATTTCAGTTTCTCTTCGTCAATTCCGCTCCGCTTTCAATTAAAACTTTTTCCTTTCCTTTTGGGGCTTTTCAGCTGTCAAAATTAAAGCGAGACTATTCGAGTAGATTCCATTTGACTCACAAAGTGCTCGAAAATGATTTTCGATTGAAAATGACAGCTTCAATTGAAAATGACTTTGTTAGGCTCTGTTTTTCGGTACTGTGGCCTTCACCAGCATGTTTTTTTTAACATATCAATTATTGTCACGTTCTACGTTCTAAATTATTTTATTTTATTTAGAACCAAATAAAATGAAATTGTTTAAAAAAAAGGGTTATTTCTAAGTTTTCGAAAAACCTTTTCCTTCGCGACATCAAATTAATCCAAGTTCAAGGAAGCAAATATTAATAGACCTGTTATCGGGACGAATGTCCAACACATGTTTAACGCCTCGTTAAAATAATAAATGCATAAATAAATAAAATAGACCTGTTAGGACGAGAAGACTCAGTCAGTAAATAGAAAATAACTGCTAAGCATACTCGCATGTGATTGGTCTCTTGTTCGCAGAAATTTATCCATGAAATTTCATCAAATTTTACCAATGAGCAATAACTTATTACAAAATTGTAATTATGCTGTTATTACCGTTTAAAATCTAACCGAACATTTGCCAGTTTTATTATCAATTTTACAAAATGTAACCCAATATAAAAAACATAGACATAGTCCTACGACAAAATTTAAACAATTCCTTGAAAGTTATTCTCTAACAACTTTTCTCTATCAAATGTTAGTTTTTCAAATGTTAGCCCAGATATTTTTTAATGAAACATGCAATGTTGTTTAGTTTAGTGAGGGCACCCACAACGTTTTATTGAATTCTGAGAGGGTGCTGCCTAGTTGGCTGGATTATGAATATTAATATTACGAATATTCAAAAATCATTTATCACATACACGCATAGGCCCGGAAAACACGAAAGTATAAACACTTGAAAGCTTTCGAATCATTTCGATGTTCTCGGTCAGAGTTCTCCGCCTTCTAGTGTTGAGAATTTCTACAGCTGAGCGGTAAACGCTTGTTCGATTGTCAGCGGCATCCCATCTATTCCTATCGTTGCGAGCCACGATTATTTCAAGATTGCATGACAAACCGAATCCGCGTCGGTTACAAGCAATAATTTCAGACGTTTTTTTTCACGTTTACGCCACGATGTAAAAAAGATAGCTCTGGTCTCCCTCATCAAATCATTAATAACCGTTCACGAGTGGGCCATTTGATGCGGTTCTTCTCAGCCAGCCTACAAGGCTAGAACATTCACAGGAAAGGAAAAACGCTCCTCGACATGAAACGACATTCAAGCACCCCGGTATCGTACACCCTTCCCGACGTCCTGCAGCCGAGCCTGATCATGGTCCTGGTCGGTGGCGAATCAAAATATCGCAGCGAAATTGGTCCAAGGGAAACCACTCCACTGCACTTTTTTATCATGTTTCTATATTCCATCATGCGGGGTAAAAAATGATTTTCCTAAGCGCTTGCCTGAACTCAAAACACATGCAAACTGTTACAGTGTGTAGTAAGTTGCTACTGGGTGACATAGCATAAAGATTGTTTCTTGTGGTTTTTGGAATGTTGGCTTGTGGCAAGTAGAAGGGAAAACTCTATCCAGCGATTGGGAAGGGGACCCAAAAATCAAGTGAAACCTTGTGCGCATAGATTTAATGATTTTTATTACGCAAATATTTTAGAGAACAGCCTCTGCTGCTTTGCCGAACCGGTGTCTATCCATCCGACTGTCTGTGTGTGATTATGTGCATGTGCCACGATGACTGGGCCACGCCGCTATGTGTATGATGATTGAGCGTAACGATGATTAAGCAGAGGAAGGTCTGCAGCTGCAGGGTTTTGTCACGTGATGGTAATTTTCGGAACCGCTTTTTTACGGCCTCACTCTCCGTAGGTCTTGGTGATAATCAATTATGGATGCTGTTTTTTATTAATGATTCACTGGGATTGATTGCAACCTTCTTCTACCGGTAATCAGAATTAGAGCACTGTTCAGCTTACCGCTTAGAATATACGGGTAGTTTCGTTATAGTTTTGAGGGCACCGCAATGCATGATTTAAAAATGTAACGATAACACAAAATCAAGTGCAATTAAAACTATAAATAATTGTTTTCCTTCAACAATATGTTTAAAATCCATACAATTTTGAGCTAAATTATTTTCAATAATAATAACAGCCTTAAGCGGACAGCCCTCACTACAATCGGCAGGGTCGCAATTCGTGGTTTACTTGTACGGCTTATAAAAAGCGTTCTGGATGATGTTTTTGATCTGAAGCTCAGCGGGAGTTCAGCTTCTGCAGTTTATATCCCTCGTTTTCTCTGCGAAAACTCGTGGACAGGGAGAAGCCGCCGCCCGACGACGCTACTGCACTGCCCTGAAAAAGCGGTCGCAAACGTTGCACAGTCCCTTTCAAAACTTCATCATGTTTCATCTTCCACCCTTGCCGCACCGCAGGACGTCGTTTCTAGCCGTATACATATTGCTCCACGTAACCGGCGAACTAGAAAAATGTCACAACTCAGAGAAAACTAATCAAACTAGGAGTTAGACGAGGGTCTTTTCCTTGGTGGCAGTCGTCGTACCGTAAGAGCGCAGATACTGCCATATACCTAGGTAACAGTTTGATGGTCGGTGCACAGGGATAACCGAAGGCAGCGTAAAGTTCAAGAGCTGTGGCGAAGGAAATTTCTGACATATTTCATATCGCGCCATAGCTCAAACATTCGCGTGGCTGCCCTGCGGGAGGACTCCCCCGGCGAGGGCCATCAAGAACAGTAGCTCAACTGGTAACGACAATGTCAGAAGTTCTGAGATGTGGCGAAAGATTGCTGAATTTTAATAATGGAGGATTAAATGGGAAAAGTCAAGCAGAAAGGCGGGTGCCGGATGGTGACCAATAGCAGGGAACTTTTGTATTGGAATATCTTATTTATAAGAGTAACTCCACTAACTCTACAGCAATTATTAGCATTGAATTGAAGTGAGAAATATAAAATTCTCATACCTAAATTTCTTAATTTCATATACCATCACCCGAACAAAACCCTTTTGACTGAAATGTTGTTTAAAGAATTAAATTAAATTTTATTCTATAGAAAACACTAGCTGATTCCCGGCCCGCGTTGCTGCGCCATCAGGTTTACGAAGACAACCGCATATCTCTCAAATATCCATAATTGCAAACAAATATTAACATTACCATATATATAAAAGACTGTATGTATTTTGCCCAAAATTCTGCTTTCCTGAATTATGTTTCTACAATGTTCCAATTTCTAACAAAATTCTAACGAATACATTCGAGGAAATAGCAATTGGTAAAAATGTTAGAAACCTGAGGAAACATTCTAATACTGAGTTTAATATTTTGGCTAGGAATAGCTAATCTTCAGTCAAGCAACACGTACAAAAGGACCCAGGTGCCAAACGTAAACAATTTGGAATCTGTTGTTTCGATTCAAAATGATTTGTGAAGTGTATTTGTTTTGCAAATAAAAAGGATATCCATCCATTTTGATAACTACCTCAACATAACGTTGTTTGTTACATTACTTGCATTAATGCATTTGCGAATGATCACCAAGAATAAGTTCGAAGCCAACTTCTCGCTCCAAAAACTAATAAAACAACACTCTAGAAATTGTGTGGTGGCCCTGTAAAGATTTAAAATCATCTCCGATCCTCAGAAATAACCATACTGTTTGGTATTTGGTCTTTTTTGGCTGTATTTCAGCAACTGGAAGTCACCATCTTAGATTTAAAAATTGAGTCTAGATTTGATTCACGGTTTGAGAGCATGCGCTCGATTCCGGATTGACCATTTTTGGCTTCCTTGTATCATATTTATTACGGAAATACCCATATTGGGTGGTATTTGACCTTTTCCAGGAACCGGAAATCGCCATATTGGATTTTCAAATGGCGTCTGGATTTGATTTCCGGTCTCTGGGCAACCTTTTTAAGTCCAAAACAGCGTATTGGGTGGTGTTTGGCCATTGAAGGCTGTTTTCCCCAGAAGTCGTCTTTTTGGATTTCAAAGTGGCACCTGGATTTATTCTCGGGTATCCGGGCATCATCTGGACTCCAAAATGAATATTCTTGGTCTTTTTTTCCATAACCGGAAGTTACCATTTCGGATTGAAAAATAGCGTCAGAGTCGATTTTTGGCCTATGTGCATCATCTCGATTACGGAAAAAGCCATTTTGAGTGGTATTCGGTGATTTCTGGAAACCGGAATCCGCCATTTTGGATTTTGAAACTGCTTGAGTTGATTTCAGATCTCTTGACATCATTGCGATTACAGAAATATCCATATTAGGAGGTGTCCGTCATTACAGATTGTTTTTCTGAAACCGGAAGTCATCATGTTGGATTTCAAAATGGTCTGTGAAGTCGATTCTCGGCTACTGGCTGTCATTTCGATCTTCGAAATAATTATTTAATTTAGTATTTGGTCATTTTCGATAACTGAAAGTCGTCATCCTGTATTTCATCTCGACTCTGGAATGACTATTTTTGACTGTTTTCCAGCAATTGGAAGTTGCCACTTCGGAAACCAGAAGTCTTGGATTTCAAAAAGGTGTCTCAAGTTGATTTTAGGTCTTTGGACATTATCTCGATTCCAAAAATACCCATATTGTGTTATATTCCGTCATTTCAGGCTGCTTGCTGAAAACCGGAAATCGCCATTTTGGATTTCAAAAATTGTGTCTAAACTCGATTTTAAGCTTCTGAGTATCATTTTGGTTTTCAAAATAACCTTAATGGGTGGTATTTGATAATTTTCTGAAGCCGAGAATCGCCATATTGGATTTCAAAATGGCATCTAGATTTGATTTCCGGTCCCATTATTATTTTGGTTTGAGAAATATTTGGATTGGGTGGAATAGGGCCATTTCAGTATGTTTTCCAGAAACCGGAAAAATCCTTTTCGATATCTTGGGTTGATTTCTCGTCTCTAGATAAAACCTTTTTTCGGAAAATACCCATATTGGTCTTCTTTTCAGCTCTAATTGGTCGACATCTGAGCTGAAAACATGTCTCGACATTTTTCAATAGTTCTTATCATTGCATTACAAATTTGCTGCATGTTGATGGAGGCGTAACTAATTTCCTAATCGATTGTTGCAGAAAACAAAGAATATCCGATGGAAACAAATATCATAAATAGCACCCTTTAGGCTTAAAATCTTTTACAATTAAATTAAAGTGATTATAGGAATTATCGATCTCTTTTTTGCAATACGAAAAATTCTACACCCCTTCCCCTCCCCCGCTTCCCCTTGCACGGGCTAGTGGAATAAAGAAACACTAATATCATAAAAACATGTCCGATACGCAAAATCTCCCAGATATAAATTTTCAAGATGAACTATTAGACCACTTAATCTTTCATATACAAAATTTTATCGGTTCAGTAGTTTCCAAGCCTATATGGATCAGACAGACAGACAGGAAGAACTACATTTCTACAGTTATGGCGAAAATAATAGATACACTTGCAGTATTGGGTAAGTTTCCATATTTGCGCACTGATTTTAGTTGTTGTATGCTGTTATGTTACGTCATTACGATCTGGAGACACTGTTTTTGAAAGAGGAATGAAGAAATAACGGGAATTTTTCTGTGTCGTTGATACCGAAAGTTATTTGCGTTAGTTGTGTTTTTAAACTGGCGAAAAAATATATATACTATTAAAATATATAAACAAAACATTCCAAATAAGCTTTATTTCTATCAGACTTCCCGTGCACGCGTTTTTTTTTTTCAAGCGACGAGAGAAATCTTTCTCTCGCTCGTAGAATTTCCATGCATGTGCGACGAGACGAGACACGTCACATGCAATTTGCAGGTTGCTCTTTCGCTTCTCTTTCGGTTCGGATTGCGATGCGCAAGGCGATGTTAACGACGAGAGGTTTCTTTTCTTTTTTTTTTCTTCGGTAAGAGACTGCGCCGCACCACACGTTGTCTTATCGCTTTACGAACTGAGCGAGACGCCCGTACTGTACCTTAGTGAAACTGTATATTAGAGAAATGACAAAGCACTCACCGTTGAGGAAACTGTCAACATCAAAACGGGCGAGCTGTATAATTTTGCATTGCCGTTATCCGTTTTGATGTTGACAGTTGCCTTAACGGTGAGTGTCTCTGCGTCTCTCTGGTGTATAGGCTGCCTACCGTACCTACATACGATATATGCCGTCAGACCCTTCTGAAGGTGTATTAATCGGAAGAATTCACAAAACTATATTACTACGATCAGATTATCACGAACCTTCAGAACCTGATTTGCAATATCTATACACTAAGGTCGCTTTTACGCGGTTTTTTTACGTGGATTCCGGAATTTACGCGGTATTTTTTTTCCTGCGGATTTCGGTTCCTCTTCACTCAGATTGCAGAATTTACGCGTTTTTTTTACGCGGATTCCGGAATTTACGCGGTTTTTTACGCGGCATGTATCCCCCGCATAAAAAGCGACTTTAGTGTACTCAATTCGAAAATTCTATCCAACATCAACATGTACTAGAAAATATAAACAATTTCAATGGTTTTACTATTTTTAACTCCCGAAAAACTTATGTTGTAATTTCAAACCACATTTTTTATCCTTAGAACTACAAAACAGAGTTCTATCATAAGATAGTCAATGACATCTAAACCGACGAAAGGAACACTTCTGTTAACCAACGTAACACTCTGCATCCGGTGCATTTTCGTACCGTTAGCATAATAAGTATACGTTCTTAATTCATGTTAACAAAAGTCGGATGAATTAATCATAGAATTTTGAATTGATAAATAAATGAACTAGGTTATATCATTGATAATTCTAACGGTGTTTTGATGCATACTACTATAACACCGCAAATGAAAAAAACATAAAATCCCCTGCCTGTTTCCTTCTGCGCAAAATCAATTTCCTTCTCGCACCATTAGCGCAAAGCAACATGCGAGGCAAGCTCGCGAGAATTTGCACGCAAGCTGTCTCAAGTACGCGACGCCCATGCACCGCACTCGTTAAGTTGAGAGACGAGATATCTTCGTGTACGTCGCAAAATAAATTCCCATGCGACGAGACATGGCTCGTACGAATGGTAAGTTTTCTCGCTCGCACGCTGCACACAGCACGAAGCGACTGAATGAGGAACGAGACTTGTAGCGCAAAGCACACTGTCTCTTCTTTGTGCGAGCGAGATTTCAGGAAGTCTGATTTCTATACATATCGTTAGCAAAGTGACCTATTACGTTTCAAAACTCACTTTCAATATAACCATATTCATTCTTCGTGGTATGTTTATTACCAGGTTTTCAATAGCAGGAACAGTATTTCACGCTGCATTTAGAAAGTTCTATAAGTCTGTTTTATTTATTGGATGATCCTTTGCAACGTAGAACTTAACAAGCTTCCATAGATTTTCGACACGGTTTAAATTAGGAAACTGTGCTTGCCAATCCAACAATTTTATATTTTCCTCTGAAAATCATCTTCAAGTTTCCAATGCTGTATGTTTAGGAACGTTACCCTGTATAAAGATCCAACGAAGGGGCATGTTTTCTCCGACTTAAAGAAGCATCACGCTACGTAAAAAACCTACACAGGCGTTAGTATTCATAGTCTATGTTTTAAAATGAATTGGTTCCACACCAGCATCAGCAAACAGCATCACACCATTTTGTGGTCACTTACAAATTTTACTGCTTTGGTGAATTGTGCGTTGAAGGGAGTATTTACCGGTCTTCTCACCAGTTGCTGACCGTTTGGACCAAAAAGGTTAAATTTCGACTCATCCGACCAAAACACGATGCGTCATTTAGTTGCACCCTAGTCTAAGAACTTGTTAGAAAATTTAGTTCTTGCCAAAATGTGTAGCTTTTGCAGTAGAATAAAGTTTCCTGGGTATCTAGGCGGTCGATTTTGCTACCATATGCCGAAGAAAACATGCCACTTTGCTAGATCTTTATGCAGTATAACGATCCTAAACATACTGTATTGAAAACACGAAGATGATTTTCAAATCACTGGATTGGCTAGCGCAGTCTCCCAATTTAAATCCTTTGGAAAATATATAAAAGATTGTGAAGGTCTAGGTTGCAAAGCATCATCCAAGGAATAAAAGAGATTTATGGAGCGTCATACAGGCAGCGTGGTATGCAATTCCAGCTTCTATTCGTGAAAACTTGGTGGTAAACATAACACGAAGATTGAATATGATCTTACGAAACAAAGGACAAGCCACAAAATATTAAAGTGAGTTTTGTAACTTGAAAGGTCACTTTTTTAACAATGGTGCTTATTACGGGAGTCACTTTACGGTGAAATCAGAGTGAAGTGAACAAAATCCTATTGCGGGACTCACGTAAGTGAGAAAAACGTCGCAAAGTGACATCTGCCGCGGAATCTGGGTTATTATGAGTGTCATATAAGTGAAGTGAGAACGGAAAAAGCGACGTTTCGCGTGGAATTATTTCACGACCATTTTGAACAGTGAAATGATTCCACGAAGATGCCATGAGTCTTAAAGTTGATTGATTTGTGATCTAATGGTGAAAATTGGATTTTTTCTTCAGTAACGAAACGAATCAGAATTTGATCCGTGCCTTAAAGCGGTCAAATTTTCATTTTTTTGCCCGATGAAAAAAATGCAAACAAGTTCAGGAAATTTTCGATACCGAAAAAAACATTTTTTTTGATGCCGAATGTCTTAGAAAAGCAGAACACGTCAAGATCTGGTGCTATCTAAAAAAACGGAAAAAACGACTTTCTGGGACTTAGAGATTTTTGAGCTGGGAAACAATCTCATTTCACTTGTCCTATTTTCAATTTCACTTCACCGTCAATCTCACTCCACGGAGGTGATTTTTGTCACCTCACTTGAGGTGGAATCTGGAATAGGTCCAAAAAAGTGACATGAGCGTGAGAGTGAAATATATTTCACCGTGAAGTGACTCCCGTAATAAGCACCAATATGTAAAGAAATAAAGCTTTGTTGGATTGTTCTGTATATATATTTTAATAGTGTATTTATTTTTTTATTCGCCACCTTAAAACCTCTAACTCACGCAAAAACCTTTCACCGACACAGAAAAATTCCATTTCTTTTTCGAAAATAAGAAACTTAACCAACACTGCAAGTGTATTTATTATTTTCGCCATCACTGTATATGTTTAGATAGATAGATTTGGTTTGACATATTTTCTGATGTTTCCACATTTGTGTAAATATCGACTCAGCAGCGAGTGCTGCAGGGACTCCCTGATTAAATGCTTCAGGGTCGGCTTACTTAACGGAAATTTCGCGAGTTCTAGAAAAATGCTAATCAGAGTCACTATGCGTTTACAATTATTATTTCTTGCTTTCTACCTCTCTAGCTAACCTTTTTTAACTTTGCTACTTCTCCAGGGCCCCGTTTCACCGTTAGCACACTGTCCACCTTCTCATTCACTCCTCCTTCCCGTTGCACCAGGTTTCTGCCAGGCTCCTGACGCCGATCATCGGCAAAGGGTCCAATGGGATTCTCGGGTACTCGACGTTAATCAAATACAGCGGGGTTCTGGGGAATGTGCGTCGTGGCCTGATTAACTAACTGATTACGAAGCAATTGTTAAGGGACAAGGAGAGTACCTTACCTGCTGTTCACTATAGCCACACACTTTTGTTCTGCCTCTAAGTTTACTTGTCTTCTCGCTTTTAAAATTTTCACAGATCGTGACCGTTCACTTCAAAATCTGGTTAACAAGTGAGTGTAGTGGCTGCAGCAGGTCATTCTTCCTTACCCTAAGACAAGGCCGACGTCACACTATTTTCCCTAGTGGGTAGTAAGTAATAGGAAAGGTTCATGGATGGCCTTCCGGCAGTTAACCGCAACAATCGCCATGGAAGTTGAGTTCTTTCTTCTTTTTATTTATCAATTTTTGCGAAAAAAATTGTTGGATTAGATCTTAATTGTCAGTGTTGCCAAGAAACTCTTAATGGGGCCAGCCGGGGGACGCTCCATCTCATACAACGATTGCTTCGAGTAGTGGGCTGACGGTAGGTCCAGCCAGTACACCACGTTTTTGCCCTAAACGAACACAATAGACTCATCTTTTAAAGGGACAAAGGCGCCGCCTGTAAGAGCTGGAGTATAAGGAAATGGAGCAGCTGTATCGTTCCCAGGAAACACGTAAATGTTACAAGACACTGAACGAAATGTGTCGGTATAAGGATAAAAGAATCTTGAAGGATGGACGTGAGAGTGATAGACAGGTTCAAGCAGTGCTACACCGAACACCTTAATGGCACAGGGACAGAGGATCAAAACAGTAGAAGGAACGACTTCGTCACCACAGCGGATGAGGGAGACATGGCGCCTCTACGATAAGTCAAGTTAAAGATGCTATAAAGTAGCCTAAAATCAACTAATCAACTGGATAAGATGGCATCTCAGTGCAGTTTATCAAGCTGGGTCCGAATAGGTTTGCTTCGTGTTTGCACCAGCTGATAGTCAGTATCTGGGATACAAAACAGCTGCCGCAGGAGTGGATGGACTTCTTCCGAAAGAGAGAGTAACATGTCCAACATAAATACAAGAAGGGCGACAAGTTGGAATTCTAGCGATCAACAACGGACCAGATCTTTACTCTGCAACAGGTCCTCCAAAAGTGTCGCGAATATCCAGTCCGCACCTATCCACCTATTCATCGATTTTAAGGCCGCTTACGATACTATCAACCGTGTAAAGCTACAAAAATTATAGACGAAAATGGTTTCCTTGCGTCTAAAAACACTGATCAAGGCCACGACAGATGGTGGTGTACAGAATGTGTTGTGTGTAGGTTTCGATTGCGTTATCAAGCCCGTTTGAAACACGCAAGGGACTTTGACAAGGCGACGGTGTTTCCTGCCTCCTGTTAAACATTGCGCTTGAAGGTGTTATAAAACGTGCGGCCATTAACCTGTGGGGCACGATCTTCAATGAATCCTGGCAGCTCATATGCTTCGCTGACGGC
Organism: Wyeomyia smithii; assembly: GCF_029784165.1. Taxonomy (NCBI): domain Eukaryota; kingdom Metazoa; phylum Arthropoda; class Insecta; order Diptera; family Culicidae; genus Wyeomyia; species Wyeomyia smithii. The sequence goes on from NC_073696.1 coordinate 113,388,701, forward strand.
GAGTCTTGTGGGAAGGACGTTCCAAGTAGTTACTGAACAGTACACGAACCTAAAACGTGAAGCAGAAAAGGTTGAATTGGAGTGAATACGCCGAAGACCAAGTATCTGCTAGCAGTGGGAACCGAGCGCGCTAGGGCTCGCATTTGCAGTAGCATATTAATCTACGGAGTTAAGTTTGAGGCAATTGCGACTTTGTGTACCTCGGAACAATGGTAACGTCAGACAACAACTGCTGCAGAGAAATCCGCAGACTTATCGTAGCTGGAAACCATGCCTACTACGGCTCCACAAGACCTTGAGGTCTGGTAGGGTAAACAGGTATAATACGCCCCCCCTAAGGAACATCGTCAATATTGTAGCTATGTTTATCTGAAACAACAAATCTTTCATGCAATTGGATACACTATTTAGTTGGTAATGCACTGCTATTATTTTGTTTTGTAATTACTGTTACACAAAAGTGCCATAATTTTATTGAAAAATACGACAAAATTGCAAGCTTTCCAATCTACCGGGGCAAAACGCCCCAGATGCAGTATAATATGCCCCATGCAGTAGCTTCATATGGCAGCTCAGCACGCGAAGTGAAACAGCGCTTGAAGTCTCAGAAGCAAACGCTAAAGCAATGAACAAATCAGCCCAGCTAGCGGTGGGGCATTTCGCCCGGAGCTGTAATGTAGCAGAAAGCATTGAATACTTAAGCAAATTATACAATTTTTATCGTTTCTTCACTAGATACAGCTGATTAGAGGTTCATTTGAGATATATAAGTGCAAATACCAGGTAATAAACTTTATACGCTAGTGAAAAAACGTTACGGAAACGCCGCAAGCCGGGGGGGGGGGGGGCATAACGCCCCAGTCCATTTATTCGGAAACACACAGAAAATAAGACATGAGACTATTGGGAATCCGTAGCGGGTCATAGGACCAACCTTCTGTGCAAGTTTGATAATTGTCACTAGCAGCAAAAAATAAACAAAAATCAATTTTGATTTGAGCTGCTTCAGATCTAATTTCTTGCGGCGTTTTATATATATTTACCCTACACTTCGCCCCCGTACCAAATGCACCATGTGCAAGACGCCGGTAGTCCTCTACGCGCAAGAAACATAAACAGTGCTCGAGAAGGACTTGCAAGCACTAGCCGATTTCGAACGACGTGTGCTTGGGACTATCTTCGGCGAAGTATGTGAGGATGGCATATGGAATATCCTGAAAGTCGCTAAAGTTGAAAGGGTACTGAATGGTTGACATTAACAAAATCACATTTGCTCGTCATTTATATTTTCTGGCAACCACGCCAAAAATCATCCTACATCCTACTGAAGAAACAAAGACCAGAATAAAATGAATCCTTGCGTACAACAGACGTGTTATCGTTTTTCTCTCGCCAAAATCATCGCTTCAAAGTTTATTTTATCAGTTGAGCTATCGTCTGAACAGGTACGATGGGCGAGATACATTATAAGAATGCCGAACAACAATTCAAAGACAAACACGTTTTTCACAGGGGAGTATAAACGTCAAAATTTTGTCTACCGATCATGAATTCATTATGGTGTCGAAATTTCATAATAATGCTTACACAAAATATCTTATTCATTGCAAGTGCACATTGTACTGAAAACAAACGTTGAGTCTTGATTTTTCACATATATAAACGTATTTTTTCGAGAATAAGTTAATGAACCATCATGGGACGTTGACTCTATTTCAATTGTTTTAGGGCAAACCAACCATAAAGTGGGTATCAAAATCGCTGGTACCAGAATCAATGAGTGGTGGATGAAATATGTATGGAGTTTGACAGCCACAAGAGCCCCCTAATTTTTCAACGAGCTAGGTGGTTGGATCAAGTGGAGCAAGATCATGGAAGTGGATGGCTCAAGAAGCTAGAGACAACCTGCCAGCGACTGAGTTTTTTAGTGTAACATTGTGACACAGATGTCACAATGATGTGTGTAACATTGTGACACAGTTGAATCCTGAGGGATGGTTTACGAGGAAATTGATGAACAATGTTTCAATGAACAAATCCTCACTTTTGAGTTACCAGCGTTGAATGTACACCCAGTTGCGAAAGGGGAGTCCGTGCAAACTCCAGTTGCGAAGGGGCGCAACAAAGCTATGATACGGCACGATAGCCTGTGATAAAAATAAAACAATAGGCAGAAATTCGTTGGCGTGCAGTAAAGCAGTCAATAGAGTTGGAAACGCATAGGAGCTGTTTGTTAGCGTCAGAATTGTGTCACAGTAAGTTAATCTGTAAAATAGCTTGTACGTCTCAAAACATTTTTAAATTCAATCCGTATAGCGCTTAGACAGAAAAGTCGGACTGTAGTTTGAAACAGGAGTCTGTTGGTGAGAAACTAAATGTAAGTTGATTAGTGTGATTTTTTTTGTGGTTAAGTACAATTTATGTTAATGAACTTTAGTTCGAGTATTGGGAAAACCTTTGCAGTCATTTCTCCGAACCGAAGGATCAAAGCAACAACCAGTTTCTCTAAAAATCTGCGATTGCTCACCTTTCTTATCGCTCAGGTAACAAATACCGCATGCACTTTGCATAGTACGGATTAATTAAAGTTACAGAACGAATACCAGAATAAAATTTAGCTTCAAGCAAATGGGACTTTTTTTCGGCACAGCGTATTGCTGGTGTTTTTCAACACTTTGATTTTAGCCTTTAGGCCGAAAAGCGATTGCTGGTGTTTTTGTTGCCAGAGCAAAAAGGATTTTTTTTAGAGTTCATGACATGTGAAGCCATTTTTTCATGTTTATTGAATGCAAAAACTATAATGCTATTTTTATATTACTGCACGAAGGAGATCACGGTATAAATCAAAAAGATACAAATCATATTTAAAGTTCGAACGTATTTTGAGGCAAATATGGAAACACTGCTCGTGCTCGAACTTTTCAATCTCTTTTATTCTCACATTGCAAACAACAAAATATATCAAACACTCGCCAATCGTGTAACAAACGCGCATCTTTCACACCAACAGAAATGACATCACCAGTACAGCCAGGTTTTTCACGCGGATTTTTGAATAACGGCGGTTTTTTACACGACACCGCGCTAATTCAGAAATGTTTTCGTGGAATTCCGGATTGACGCGGTTTGGGATCCAAAATAAAAGACTTAGCCAAAAAACCCTCCACTCTCCAAAAGATCCAAAATGACCGTCAATTTTAAATACTGGTTGTAGAGTGTCTTGGGTTTTTTCTAAAGCCGTTCTTGGTGGTTTACTTTACGAAGATTTTTGAATTAACACGGTTTTTACGGGGAGTTTTAAATTAACGCGGTTTTTTACGAGGTATGTATCCCCCGCGTAAAAAATATCTGACTGTACCGTAAGCTAGGGCGAGATTATGCCAGTGAGTTTGAGATTGTGCCATACAAACCCATTGTTTGTCAGCCATCTCATGGCGATCACAATACCAAACTCAAGCATTCTGTGACTTTTAAACTAGCGCTTTTCAGTTTTACAGCTTCGATCAGATTTTCTTTTGTACTGAAGAAATCACTTCACCAGATTCTGTTATGTTGCACCATATTCATCACGCTCAATTGTTAATCTTCACTTTAAAAAATAACAAGTGCTGACCAACTGCTCGAAAGTAGGAGAAAACACCTGAACATAAATCTCGAATTCCGAAATAAATTGAATTCAAACAGAGCCTGCCTGAAATATGTATACGGTACATAAACTCTGATACAACTACAAATATCTGCAAATTTTGAAAAAACATGTCCATCCGCTCAAAACATCTGCAAATAAATCTGGACATCTGGTATCTCTGGAGTAAAAAATGTCGTGAAGCGCGGGTGACTGAGGATCTCTGGAGCAACTTTTCAAATTATAAACCTCCTCATTATAGCTTTATTTGGTATGATCAATAAAATCAACTGCCTATTAAGGAAAAGCAAAGATTCCTATAGTCAGCTTTTTCATTGCTAAAAAATGTCATTTCTGCTACACATAATCCCGGATGATTTACTACGCCAATTGCACCGCAATAAATTGTTTCTATATAATCAACAAAGAACCACCGAGGGAAACAAAACCGGCTTCTAAGGCAAACCAGTCTGCTGATCGTCACAGATTGTCGCTAAGCCTTGGCTTTAGCGAGCACAGTTTCACTTGCAAGTGAAAAACTAATCTTGGTTCTCCGACAAACGGCCAGAGTTCACCTTCAAACCCTCTATTAGAAAGGTACTTCTTCCGTGAAGTGAACTAAAAAAGACCAGAATCACTCGAGCGTTGATGATCTCTCGAGCCATACCGCAATTGTGGTTCAAGCTGTTCCCGCCTAGTAGGGTAGCATCCATAAGCCCTCACTAGGTACTGCTGAACAGTGATGAAGGCACAATTCAACCAGCAGCCTTACAGAACCAATTACACGAGCGACAAAACAGTTAGTACGATTCGACTACAACCCTGGTACTCGAAATCCATGCAAATTCCTCAAACGAGCAAGAGATTCGGATTTCTTCCCCCAATCACGAAAAAACCGTTCGTTATCAGGGACTAAAAATCATCCCACCGTAGCAACTCTCCATCACGTCCAGCCCCTATACACAAGCACACGAGTGATTCGTGCGGGCGGGATGATGCACCAAGTACCTCCTTGCCGGATTTTTTTTTACTCTCCAGTAGGAAGCCGTAGCAGAGGATAATCAGTGTAAATGATATTTGTAAGAGGTATAATAAACGAGAACCGTGTCTGTTTCGAGTGGAAAACCACGCATGTACCCCTCGCTGAGACCAAAAGTATCTACGACTAGGCTTCCGGTACGAACGGGAGGGTGTAGCGTAGCTTTTTGCATCAATTGGTAATAAGGATTTCTTTCACACCGGTAACTTATGTCAAAGTGGAAGTGCAAAGCTGTCAAATCAGTAACAAAACGAAAATTTACAGGTTCTTTGTCGTGTAACATTACTCAGTTAGTTTTGAAATAAGTTTCTACTGAAGATAAAAACGATTCATAATAATTTAATTATTCAATTCGGTGTTTTGAGTATTTATAAGGCTTCTGGTAATGTAAAGATGAAAAGCAACATTGGAACTTAGGGGAATTTATTTATAAACACGAACGTATTTTTCCTTTTCAGATATACAAAATTCATAATGATATCTATAAATAAGAAAATTTGCAACCATAAAAACTGTAGTTTGGAGTTGTTTATAATTTATTTTTTCCTATCAATAGCCATCATTATGATTTTGATGTCATTAGAAGATAAAATGTGAAAAATCAATTTCACATTACACTTAAAGATGAAATGTGATTTTGTTTTCAAGAAAAACTGATTTTACTGCTTCCTCTAATTTTCCTAGACGAACCTGGCCAAATGTATAGAGGATCAATTTGCGGATTACTACTACAACAACACACAGTTTATTTCACTCGTTCCATCTATTAAGTAAACGAAGACGATTCCAAACTAGAGGCGGTTTTTGTAGTGCAGAACCATTACTTTGTTGTCCTAGTCGACAGAACTGACCGCCAAGTATCTGCACTAAAGAAGGAAAGCACTTTGCGACAATTTGCGCCAGACGGATTTATTTCCAGCATTAATATTTGCTTAGAAATTGAATCCGAAAACATTTTAAAGCTACGAAGCCACCGCAAATCGGTAACATCGCCGGATGGTGGAAAATGTCAACTACCCCCCATACATAGCGGGGTTATTTACTAGGAAAATGGACATGCGATGCGATCGTAGGAGTACGAGCGAAAAAGGGATGCTGTTTGTGGAGCGAGTAAGTGGGAAAATAAATCACTTTTATATTTTGCTATGCTCACTGGAATCGTTATCTAATACTTTTAAATGTTGGCATAAAATCGTAAAAGATACAAAATTTCACGAGGGATTTAAAAGTGGTTTAAAGCTTATGCTGTTTACTGAAAAAACATCCCGTTTTAGTATTCTTTGCGTTTTCTCTTTAAAACCCGTCCAAATCAATAAAGCCGGTTGATGCCCCCCTAGGTTTATTTCTTCTTCATACACGCCGAAAAAGGCTACACAACGTTCGGAACTAGCGCATCCAATTTAAGAGGTTCTGTTTTCTGAGCTAATGAATTCGATTATCATCCGCAGTTAATCAGACGCGCTAAAGTTAATTTGGCCAGGCTGGGCGGATTATTTACCCAATACAACACTGATATAGACGACAAGGGATAGACGAATGCATTGCGTCGAAGTATCCTCCCTCGTCGTTTTTCGCCTTTCGTCGCCTGGCATGCGTCCTCGTCGTCAGTCACTGGAAAACTGCCAACGTGCAAGAAAAGCAGCAGTCAATCAACTTCATCACGGCATTAAGTGATAGAGAAGTATGTCCTCCTTGCGGTGGTTGCGTACATCTGTACAGCTTGTAGCTCACACTCTTCAACTGGCCACGAGAGTCGGCAGCCGTCCGGGAGCCGTTCGATAGGAGGTCGGGACGACTATCGGCGTACGGTCGGCCACGTGACTTTAATTTATTTAACCAAATGAAGAAATTTCAACCTTCTCCAATAGATCGGTTTAAATCTGTTGTGACACATTTTGATTGACATTACACGCAGCCCGAGAGATGAGGTTCTTCGTCATCGGTTCGACAACTGGCGCGGGGAAGAAAGTCCTCTCTGACCGAATTGTCGCTTGCGCACACCGTATTAGAAATTCGGTTAATGGAAATTCAATTAACAGATAATCTTATATGCGGATTATTATAATTAAATTTTATACGTTTACCGATTGCCGCATTGACAGGGACCGCATGCTTTCATTGATTTTCCGGACAAGCGTGTGCAGAGTGATTTGATTGGTCGAGGGAGTACAGGGTGCAGTCTGGTGCAAAAGCCATCTAGGAGAGGGATAATGAGAAATTAATAGAAGCGTGTTCATTGCTGGAATTAACTTCCTAGTGCGTCAAAAAATTGTTTAAGCTCTGCTGCAATTCACGATAATACTACATCAATGGTTGGATTGGTAAAAGTCGTACACTCAGAATATAAGCTCCACACCTCTTAAAAAGGTCTTTGGGCAAGTTTAGTCAACAATTTGTACATTTAATTATCTAACAAAAAATAAAAAATAAATAGTAAGTCCGAAAGGGTTCCTTTTTTACTATAAAACGTCCAGTTTTGTAATTTTTTTTATTCCGTTTTTACCTACTCCATCACAGTTTTATAAAAGCATGTTATGAATCACTTTATGGGATGAAACCTTCTTCACTAGCAGCGAATATAAAGTGAACTGCATTGTTACTAGTTTTTATAGCTTGGCATTGTTTTAGCAAACGTTTTTAAAAATTTATAAAAAAATACCTTTTTACTTGAAGTACAACTTTTTGAGAACATTTCCCCAAATTTTTATAGAGATTTGAGAAATAGCAAAATAAAATTGAAAGCGTAAAATCTAAAACCGGAAAAAGTGAATAATATGTCCAATTTCAAATGCATATAAATCGGTTAGTTTTCGATGAAGTTCCTTCGTTCTTGCAGCAATTGTTTGAAAGATCTTCTAAGATTCCTCCCAAATGCAGAAAATTGTTATTTTATTATTCGAACTCTTGTACTATTGAAAATTGTCGAGCCTTGTCAAAACGCAAAACTCGACCTCTGATTGGTCGTTATATGATTGCGTCCCAAGCACAGTCGACAGAATTATAGACCTGGTAATTTTAAATGTGCTATTTGGCCTAAATAAGAACCTGTTCCAGCCGAAACTGCGCATATTAGTTCTAGACAGCGACAACGGTAGTCCTCACTTAACAGTAGCAGTGGCAGCGGATAGCATCAGCAGCTGTGGAAACGGATAGCAGCAGCAGCCGCTTGTGGCAAGTTGCCACTGGTAACGGATAGCAGCAGTTGCAGCGGGTATCAGCTACGATAGTGTTAGGGCCAGCTAATGCAGCGGCACTTCTTTTAGTAAAATGCTGACTTTGTGCGGTAGTGGGCAGCATCAGTAGTAGATACATCAGCCGGCCACTTCCCCCAATGAAAAGTTGACTAATTTTGACAACAAACCAATGTTTTAATGAGCTGGCGTGCAAAATACATGTATAGCTGGCAGGTTTTCAATGTAAAAACAGCTTTTCACTGCTTTATCTATCACAAGGAGTACCTTATTCACACTGTTAGTGTTAACATAACGCGAAGATTTGATCAACATCTTACCCGATATATAATTAAACAGCAAATTGTCAGGTGTTAACACATCGATTCATAACAAATAACAGAATGCAGTTTTTTTTAAAAATCGATAACGGATTCACACTATTCGAAAAAGAAGAGGGTGATGTCACTAAAAGCGAGAAATCAGATTGACCCAGACTTCTAGGGTTGAGTAAGTTCTCTAATTGCCTGATCAATCATGACTTGATTGCCAATCAACTTTACAATTGTGACGATTCTAGGTTGTTTTTAAAAATGACTCCTCAAAACGATCATTCCGGAGACAAAATTACTTCTGGGATTTAAATTGATAAAAATCTAGTTACTGCATGCCATGCCAGAATGTCTTTGGGACTCATAGATTAAAAATGCCTAGATACTTGAAAAATACAACGACTCCGTTACATTAGCGAGGCTAATGCTTGGATAAATCGGGAACTTTTCAGCCTTCTACCACAATTACAAAGTTTTGCAAACGAATATGTGTTGGTTCAAAACAATCATCTTATCGATAAAGATAAAACTCCTTTGGCCACATTGTTTAGTTTTCCGGAAACCGAACCACTAATAATTATACCCACACTTGAGGAAAAACGAATTTGCCATCGAAAGTAAAAAAACCTAAATTAATCCACCTAGCGGTCAGACCCAGCCTTTCTCATTTAAACTTATTATTTGTAAAAATAGATTTACATGAACGCTGCAAACCAATATAGGAATATTCACTCTTTGGGTACTAAAATATTGATGTTGTAACTGAAGTATAATTTTTGAAATTTGACTTAATTTCGAAAAATTCAATCAACAGCCATACCAGAAACGTTTAAAGTGAACGATAACATATTACAATTATGTTTAGGCCACATATATTGATCAAAGCAGGTATAGTTTTGAATAGTCTCTTAATTTCTTTACTTTCCATAACTTCTGAACCACATATCAAATTGATATGAAGTTTGTTATTTGTAAGTTTGAGAGATGACTCGTTCGTATGACACTAGTTATGTTCAAATAAGTCGTGTAATACTTGAGATAATAGACTTTCGTTGTTTTATTAACAATTTAATACATAACGGTTGCTTAAGTTTGATTACAATCATAATTCATCAGTTAACCCTTAACTAGCCCGTTCATCTGATATTAATATTGTTCAAATCGGTTGTGTAGTTTCTGAGATAACGAAGTTTCGTGATTTTCACATTTCGATACATTACAGACGAAGTTACAATCCGATTACAGCAAAATTCAATAAGGTGTCATGAGGCAGCTAGACCTTTCATTTGATACTAATTCTGTGGGAATCGGGTCAACCATCTCTTAGAAAAGTGAGTGAGTCCAAGAAGTCTTCGGAATATGTTTCTTTCTATAGCTGGATTTCACATTTTTAAACATAACAGGCAAAGTAATAATCCGTTTGCAAAAAAAAATCATGAGGGTCTTATGGGGCAACAAGACCTTCCATATGACACTGATTTTATGCAAATCTGTCCAGCCATCTCTGAGAAACATGAGTGAGATTAAATAGTATCCAGAACACGTTTCTTTTAATAACTTCTGAACCACATGTTCAATCTTCATAAAATTCAAAAGTTAAGGGTTTTATAGGTATCCCGTTCATTTGAAACCAATTTTGTTCAAATCGGTTGTGCAGTTCCTGAGATATTGAGGTTTCGTGATTTTTACATTTTGATACATAACCTCTAAACTAGAAATCTGAATAAAATTCAATAGGGTCTTATAGGGCAACTAGACCTTCCATTTGCAGTTAATTTCATTGAAATCGGCTCAGCCATCGCTGATAAAAGTGAGTGAGAAAAAAAAGTTGCCAGTGATCGTTAGGAGAAAGTCAATATGTTCACTTTCATTTTGTGATTTCACATTTTTGTGAACAACGGACAAAGTTACTATCCGATTGCAATGAAATTCAATAGCAACCTATGGGGCAACTAGACCTTTCATTTGACACTAATTTTGTGAAAATCGGTTCAGCCATCTCTGAGAAAAATGAGTGAGTTTAAACAACCTTAGGATAACTTTTCTTTACATAACTTTTGAACCATATGTTCAACCATAACGAAATTTAAAAGTTAAGGATTCTAGAGACAGTTCGATCATTTGAAACCAGTTTCATTGAAATCGGTTGTGAGGTTTCTGAGATATTGAAGTTTCGTGATTTTTACATTTTGATACATAACCTCTGAACCAAAAATCCGATTACAATGAAATTCAATAGCAACCTATGGCGCAACTAGACCTTTCATTTGCAATTAATTTTATGAAAATCGGTCCAGCCATCTCTGAGAAAAGTAAGTGAGAAAAAAAAGTTGCACATACACACACACACACACATAAACACATACACACATACATACATACATACAGAAAATGCTCAGTTCGTCGAAAGGGGTCGAGTGGTATATGACATTCGGCCATTGAAACCACTATTATACCTTTGGTTTTTCCAGTGATTGCTATACCTTTCTAGAAGAAAGGCAAAACGTTTAGCGTCACCTGAAATAACTAGATATCTTGTGTTTCCGACGCCCTGTAAAGTTACGGCAAAGATGACTAGATCAAGATACCTTACTCTTGCAGTATGAAGCGGACACGATTGTCGCTGCGCGTGAACGGAAGTCGAACTAATTTGTACACTGGAAATTTGATAATGATTTTTTCCAACATCCTTGTACGGTCCTGCCATTTAATTTTCAACCAGTTCTATGCGTATTTCAGTCATCAGATGGCAGCACTAACCGTTGTAAAGGTGTCGTGGGCAAAATGTATTAAAAAACTGGAAGTCAGTTAGCTTGTTCTAGTCATCTTTGGTTACGGTCTTCAACAAATTTGTTCAGAAGGTCGAAGGCTGCTGGTTGTTGAACAGTTCAGTGCAGTATTCAGTCGCTACGTGGCATTAGTGTGAACGCAATTCTTCATATATTGACCTTAACTCATCCCGTGATTCTAGCTCTCTAGAAAACAGCGGTCTTCAGCGAAATTGTTCAGAAGGTCAAGAGCTTCTGAGTGGTGGAAAGTTAAGTACGGAATTCCACCACTGTGTGGTACTAATGTGCCCGCAGTCACTAAATCAATAGTTTTGCCTTTCTCCTAGAAAGGTATAGCAATCACTTGCAAAACCGAAAGTATAAAAGTGCTCCAAAGGGCCAAATGGCATATATCACTCGACTCAGCTCGACGAGCTGAGCATTTTCTGTATGTGTGTGTGTATGTGTGTGTGTGTGTGTGTGTGTGTGTGTATGTGCAGATTTTTATTCTCACTCACTTTTCTCAGAGATGGCTGAACCGATTTTCATGAAATTAATTGCAAATGAAAGGTCTAGTTGTCCCATAAGATCCTATTCAATTTGATTGTAATCGGATTTTTGGTTTAGAGGTTATGGTTCAAAATGTAAAAATCATGAAACATCATTATCTCGAAAACTACACAACCGATTTGAACAAAATTGGTTTTAAAAGAACGGGCTACTTGAAATACCTTTAAATTTTGAGTTTTATAAAGATTGAATTTGTGGTGCAAAAGTTATGAAAAGAAACGTGTTCTGAAAACTGTTTAATCTCACTCATGTTTCTCAAAGATGGCTGGACCGGTTTTCATAAAATCAGTGTCAAATGGAAGGTCTAGTTGCCCCATAAGACCCTATTGATTTGTTTTGCAATCGGACTATTACTTTGCCTGTTATGTTTAAAAATGTGAAATCCTGCTATGGATAGGAACATATTCCGAAGACTACTTGAACTCACTTATTTTTCTCAGAGATGGCTAACCTGATTTCAACAAAATTAGTGTCGATTGATAAGTCTAGCTGCCTCATAACACCCTATTAAATATTACTGTAATCGAACTGTAACTTCGTCTGTAATGTGCCGAAATGTGAAAATCACGAAACTTCATTATCTCAGAAACTACACAACCGATTTGATCAATATTATCGGATGAGCGGGCTAGTTGAGGATTTATGATTGAACACGATGGTTATGATTGATTTATGATTGAACACGTGGTTTCAAAGTTTGGCTGCTCTATACGTTCCCATTTCATTTGTTTATAATAGAACTTAAGCAACCGTTATGTATTAAAATATTTATGAAAAACGAAAGTCTACTATCTCAAAGATTACATGACTTATTTGAACATAGCTAGTGTCATACGAACGAGTCATCTCTCAAACTTACAAATAACAAACTTCATGACAATTTGATATGTAGCTCAAAAGTTATGGAAAGAAAAGAAATTCAAAGACTATTTAAAACTATACCTGCTTTGATCGATATATGTGGCCTCAACATAATTTAAATGGGGTATCGTACTATTTAAACGCTCCAAATTCATTGATTCCTTGCGATGTGTTTAAAGTCTACAAATGCTCGACGAATGATTGGTTTTATCGAAATACTAACATCTGGTCGTTTGCCGCTGTTTTTCCGAAGCCGGAAGTCGCCATTTTGGATTTCATAATGGCATTTGGAGACAATTTCTGGATTTTGAACGTCATACTGGTTAAATAAACACTCATATTGGGTGGTATTTGGTCATTTTCAGCTGTTTTTCAGAAGCCGGCAGTCGCCATCTTAAAATTCAATATGGTATCTGTTGTAGATTTTAGCTCCTGTGTAGCATTCCAGTTCCGGATATTATAATATTGGGTGGAAATCGGCCATTATTTGTTACCACTAAAAACATTAACCTGCCAATTTTGGTCCCATTTAGTTGGTTAGCTCTCGAGCTGAGCAGAAATTTGTGTTTCATTTGTATGGAACTCCTCCCTTCCAGAAAAGGGAGAGGTGTGGAACCATTTTGGACATATTTGTTACCCCCGAAAACATTCACATGCTAAATTTGGTTCCATTTACTCGGTTAGTGCTCGAGATGTGCAGAAATTTGAGTTGAACCCCTCCCTTCCAAAAAAGGGAGGGGCGCCCAACTATTATGGACATATTTGTTACCCCTTAAACATCCACATGCCAAATTCGGTTCCATTTGCTTGGTTTGTTCTTGAGTTGTGCAGAAATTTATGTTTCATTTGTATGGAACCTTTTCCTTCCAAAAGAGGGAGGGGTCTCAAACTATCATAGGAACCTTTATCGACACCAAAAACCCCTACATACAAATTTTCACGTCGATCGGTTTGGTAGTTTTCGAGCCTAGATGGATCAGATCGCCCGGTGCATTTTTATATGTATAGATTACAACATCAATATATGAGAACCTAAAGAGTGAATAAACATTTATTGGATTGAAGCGTTCATGTAAATCTATTTTTACAAAAAAAAGTTTGAATGAGAAAGGCTGGGTCTGGTGGATTAATTTAGGTTTTTAAATATATTCTTGAATTGTTATATGTTACATTAAACGAAGAATAGCATTGCAAATTCGCGGCGTTGTTCAAGTGTTTGATGCAGATGAGAGGGCATGCAACGTGCTTCATACGATGACAGAGGAAATCCAGTTAAAGCTGCGAAGCGCGTATAGAAGGATTTATTTTTCGGACTGATTCTACACGTTTTTCGTGTGCGGCATCATAAGTATTCCATATAAGATTACAATATTCCACAATATGTCCAGCAAATGTAATATAAAATAGTTTGATAGTGTACGGGTCTTGAAAATTGTGGCTGAACCGTTTATTAAAGCGCAGCATACTATTTGCTTTATTTATGATGCAGTTATAGTGTTCTGTAAAGGTTAGTTTGGTGTCTAGGATTACTCATAAGTCCCTAGCAACCTTGCATTTTTTATTTTTTTTTTTATTCTCGCTTATTTTCCGTCGGTCTAGTTCCGCCACTGTTGTGGCCAATCACCGACGCCCAGGGAGGCGACTCCACACCCAGGACCCTAACTCACGACCCGTTTATTAACGGACCGGCGCCAACGGCTTTACTTCCTCATGCGATGGAAGGCGTGATCCCAGAGATTTTTCGCCTCAGAAAATCCCCCGGTGTCGGCTAGGATTGAATCTAGACCAGTTGGGTTGGTTGTGAGTGGATCACGCCACCTCACAACCATCAACACCTATGTCGGCGGTGGGATTCGAACCCAGGCGTCGAGCGTGGTTGGCGGAGACGTTACCAACCACACTAGGCCCCCGCCCTAACCTTGCATTTTTGTACAGTTTGATTTCCTAGAGAGGTTACAATAAGTGGTGTTTCAATTTTTTGACTAAATATTATTGCGTTACATTTCTTGACATTGAGACATTGAGTGTAGAATGAGTTGGCTTCTTTCTGGAATTCTTCTGCGTCGCTAGAGTTGCTGATTTTCATGAAGAGTTTCATATAGTATACGTACAGAGTTGCCGATAAAATTTTCGATTTAACTGGAAACTGCAAAAAAATGATTGTGAGAGTGCTTTTCTGTTATGGGGACTGAATCCTGTGACAGTTTTAATACAGCAACTTAATTGATAACTCTTCGCAAAAAATTACACATTTTAATCAGAACTGTTTTGTTTCGGGCTTACATTTTGTTAAAATTATGGACTGAAAAATTTCCTCTAACAGCAGCAAAATTTGAAAATTACGCAATCAATCTATCTCAAAATTAAGAAAATAGAGCAACATTTTCTTCCGTTACATCAGTGAAGTTTGAATTTAAATTATTTCTGACTTCACTATCTTTTGGTATCTAATTTTTCTAACCATTTTTTAACTGCTACGCAACAGAAAATGAATAGAATTTTTTTTATGGTCTAGTAAAATATATTTGTTTGGTTTTATCTCAACCATGTCATGCAATCTTTAATTTGACCGTGTTTCGTGCGAGAAGATAGAATACTGAAACTGCTGTTAAGAGTTGTCAAAATAATTTTTCAATCTACATAATTTACGTTTTAAAAATATTTCCGAAAATCTATCGGAGCTTCAGTGAATAAAAAACTGCATGAAACTGGCAAATATCTGAAAAAACTGGAAGATTTTTTTTGAGAATAAACTGTTTGACTGGATCACTTGTAAAAAAAAACTGGAGGAATCCAGTTTAAACTGGGACATTGCGTAAAATGTTTATTTTTTTAATTATGTGGGATAAGTCATTTACATACAATACAATGGTATGTCGATTCGATCAAATACTTTACTAAGGTCAGTGTAAAGGGCTTCTACTTACCTACCATCATCCGTTGCGTTGAGTAAACCATGCTGTTTACTTGTGATGTGGTTTTTTACTCGCTGAAAAATTTTGTCATTTGCAAGTGATAATTACTACTTTTCAGTTTCGTGGTTACAAAGTTGAACAAAATTTTTGGGCATGATTTGACTTCATTTTCGATTTTACGATTATATTCTTCCTGTGCGTCAATAATGGCAAGATTGAGTTGGCTACATATATCTAGGTAGTTTTGCAAGTTAGTACTAGTGTTTTCTTTTTTGTACAGTTTATTTGCTTTTTGCTTTTGATTTTTCAATTTTTAAATGTGGATTAAACCATAATGGTAGTTTACGATGCTGTGTTCTTCTTCTTTTTCTCACTGGTATAGTTTCTGGAATTACATTCTGCAGAATTGTGTTAAATTCAGCTGCCTCAATATCGACATTTCCTTTAGTAATAATAAGTTTCTGCAATTTTTCTGTAAGAAGTCTATTTTTTGCTTGCTCATAGTTGGTTTTAATGAATTCCGGCACTTCTTCATATTCCCAGTCCCACGGAAGATCAATTTTATAGATGAAAATTGAATATTCTATTGCTGTGTAAAATACTTCATTGTGTACACACAGAGGCCTTCCGTACAGTTTGTAAATAGGAGGTCCAGATATGAATTTTGTTAATTTTCTACGTGGTTTATTTGGTGGAGACCAGATAGTAAAGCTTCGTCGAAAAGATATAGTAATGTTTCGTCTTCTCCTACGACTGGGAGTAATAATGATTCATTCTCAATATCTGGGATGAAGTCAGCATTTCTTTGATTAAAGTCGCCATATATGTGCAGCTTCTTCTGGTTTCATACTTGATATAAAAGTTTCGACGATTTGAAAAAATAGTTCAAAAGATTGTTTGTGAGCATGTTCCGGTGGGAAGTACACAGAAAAGAAAATATGTATTTCTCCCGCAATAAGTGCTTTAGAGCACACATGTTCGAATTCTTTGTGCTTGGTTGTTCTAATTTCTTCAGAAGTAAATTCTGCATTGGTGGCTATGAAGACTCCACCTCCAGACTTTTTTGAGATGTATGTAAGTTACGGTCGTGCCGGAATACATTGAAATTGTTTTCAAAAAAATTTTTGCCTCTGACGCTTCCAGTGCAGCTAGTTTCAGTTCCTAGAATTACTTTGAAGGTAGATAATGATAGATTATGATTAATTTCCTTTATTTTAACTGGACTTTTCATGCGGTTGAAATTCTGGCAGTTTACCAGTACATATTTCAATCACATACTGTTGTTCATTCGAAGAAGTTTTTGAAAAATATTTTGACTTAAAGAGGGTGTCATTTTGGCATTCTGATCAGAATGTGGAAACGCGTCTATATTTATTTGAATTTATATTATAAGCCATCAAACAATGGCTTGACACAGGACATTCTGTGCCGAACACGCATCAGTATCGGACGTGTTTGATGATCGCTCCGATAGAATATAAAACAAAAGACGTGTGAACAAGTGTTGGCATTGTTTGCCTGGTCGAGTGAAATAAATCCGGGTTCAAGGTCGCGCCTTTGTGCAACTGTTTCGCATCGTGACTACCAGCTGGTGCGTAAGCCGATTTGGCTGCTGGCTGAATTGTGCTACAGCAGTGGACGAGACACAAAGGAGGAAAAAGAAGAAGCCATCAGTTGACAGTGAGTTGTATCGCTGTGTGGAGTGATCTCACACCTGGCTAGCTGCTGGTGGCTGTTTGGTGCTGCTGTATTGGTGCTGCTGGCTGTAACGGCTGCAACTTCTAACGATCGGACAACCAACCTTACTGGAAGGGAGAAGTAAAAAGGTACGTGCTCTTGTCGGCGCTAGTGCGCTAGACTTAGCGGGATGGATGTAGATCCCTCGCCTCCCGCGCCTCCATCCCCGAACCCCTCTGACCCTGACCCTTCTGTTACCCCCTCCCCTGTTCATTCTTCAGTCCCCCCTCGCCCCAGGCTTTACCCAGACGGAGCCCAGGGCAGCTATACTGTCTATTTTTGGCCAAATGCGGGACCGAAATCGAAACAGTTGAACCTCTTGCAGATTTCTAAAGACCTGACGAAGGAGTACAAGGGCGTGACCGAAATTTCCAAGGTCCGGCCTAACAAGCTCCGTGTCGTGGTCAGTAACCTGAAAGAGGCCAACGATATAGCTTGCTCTGAGCTCTTCACACGCGAGAATCGCGTTTACATACCCGCACGAGACGTGGAGATCGACGGTGTCATAACCGATTCGAGTCTGTCCGTCGAGTGTATACTGAAAAGTGCCAATGGGTGCTTTAAGAACAAAACCTGTCCCGATGTAAAGGTGCTCGACTGCAAGCAATTGCGGTCAGCATCGATCATCGGTGGCAAAACAGTATACACCCCGTTAGACTCGTTTCGAGTTACGTTCGCCGGGTCAGCGCTACCAAGCCACGTCTCGATCCACCGGGTTCGTCTCCCTGTGCGATTATATGTGCCTCGCGTCATGAACTGCCTGAATTGTAAGCAGTTAGGCCACACCGCCGCCTACTGCTGCAATAAGGCACGTTGTGGCAAGTGTGGGGAGAATCATGCGGATGATTCCTGCAGTAAAAATGCTGAAAAATGCATTCACTGTGGGGAGAGTCAGCAAGAGCTCTCGACATGTGCGGTGTACATGCAGCGCAGGGATAAAATAAAGAGGTCTCTCAAAGAGCGTTCGAAGCGCTCTTACGCTGAGATGCTGAAGAAGACCGTGACCACTTCTACCATAACATCGAACCCCTTTGATCTGTTGCCCTCTGATGAAACCAATTCTGACGATTCATTAGCGGGAACATCTTATGCCAATCCTGGGGAGTCTAGAAAGAGGAAAAGTGTTTCTTCTCCTAAACTTCCCCGTAAAGTCCTAAGATTTCCCAAAGTGTAATGAAAAGTACGAACAAACCAAACAGTGCTGCGGAAAAACCGAAGCAAACTCCTCCTGGGCTTGCAAATTTAAAGTCCCAGAAGGAGTTCTCAGCACTGCCAGGAACATCTAAAACCCCAGTTGTTCCTTTTGCACATCCAGTTGATGAAACAAATTCTGGATTAGTGAAATTTTCTGACATTGTGGACTGGATTTTTGAAAATTTCAATGTACCCGATCCAATTAAAATTTTTCTTACAGCATTCCTCCCAACAGTTAGATCATTTTTGAAGCAGTTGACTGCCCAATGGCCCCTCCTTGAAGCGATTGTATCCTTCGATGCCTAATTCAACTGCGTATATGAAGGATTCTATCTCTGTCTTACAGTGGAATTGTAGAAGTATTTTACCAAAAATTGATTCGTTTAAAGTTTTGATAAATAAAAACAAATGCGATGCATTTTCCCTTTGTGAAACTTGGCTTACTTCAAATATTGATCTCAACTTCCATGATTTTAATATTATTCGCCTTGATCGAGACACCCCATATGGAGGAGTACTTTTAGGGATTAAAAAGTGCTATTCTTTCTATCGTATTAACCTCCCCTCGATTCCAGGCATCGAAGTTGTCGCATGTCAAATGACAATACAAGGTAAAGAGCTTTGTATTGCCTCAATATATATTCCTCCCAGAGCACAGGTTGGGCAACGGCTGCTCTTTGATTTAATAGAACTTCTTCCCTCGCCACGTTTGATTTTGGGAGACTTCAACTCTCATGGCGTGGCTTGGGGTTCCCCATACAATGATAACCGCTCCTCTTTAATCTATAACCTTTGCGATGACTTCGACATGACTATTTTAAACAACGGTGAAATGACACGTATCCCGAAACCTCCAGCGCGCCCAAGTGCTTTGGATCTATCCTTATGTTCGACGTCGCTATGGTTGGATTGCACATGGAAGGTAATCCTTGATCCTCACGGTAGCGACCATTTGCCTATTCTTATTTCAATTACTAACGGGTCAACTCGCATGCGACCAATTGACATTCCGTATGACCTCACACGGAATGTCGATTGGAAGTTATACGAGGAAATGATTTCAAAAGCGGTCGAGTTGATTCAACATCATCCACCACTTGAAGAATACAACCACCTCGCGGGCTTGATTCTCGACGCCGCGTTGCAAGCCCAAACGAAAAAATATCCCGGCGTAACGATCAAAGAACGGCCTCCCACTCCGTGGTGGGACCAAGAGTGCTCCGATGTCTACACGCAAAGATCCGACGCGTTTAAGGCCTACCAGAAGGGAGGTATACCTGGCGACTATATACGGTATTCGGAGCTTAATACCAAGCTTAAAAGCCTGGCTAAAGCAAAGAAACGCGGATATTGGCGTCGGTTCGTGAACGAGACGTCGAGGGAGACATCGATGAGCACTCTTTGGAACACAGCCCGAAGAATGCGGAATCGCGTAACGGTCAACGAAAGCGAGGAGTCTTCAAGTCGGTGGATATTTGATTTTGCCAGGAAAGTATGTCCGGACTCTGTTCCTGCGCAAAACTTTGTTCGCGATACGTCTCCGGGTCACGACGCGATAGAATCACCTTTTACGATGGCAGAATTTTCAGTTGCCCTCCTGTCCTGTAACAATAACGCGCCTGGGTTAGATAGAATCAAATTCAACTTGTTGAAGAATCTACCCGGCAATGCCAAGAGGCGCTTGTTGAACTTATTCAATAAGTTCCTGGAGCAAAACATTGTACCGCAGGATTGGAGGCAAGTGAAGGTGATCGCCATCCAAAAACCAGGGAAACCAGCTTCTGATCACAACTCTTATAGGCCGATTGCAATGCTATCCTGTATCCGGGAATTGATGGAAAAAATGATACTCCGTCGTTTAGACCATTGGGTCGAATCAAATGGTCTACTATCAGATACTCAATTTGGCTTCCGCCGTGCCAAAGGGACGAATGATTGTCTTGCGTTGCTTTCAACAGATATTCAGCTGGCGTATGCTCGCAAAGAACAAATGGCGTCTGCGTTCTTGGACATTAAGGGGGCTTTTGATTCCGTTTCTATTGACATTCTTTCGGGTAAACTTCACCGACAAGGATTTTCTCCAATTTTGAACAATTTTTTGCACAATTTGTTGTCCGAAAAGCACATGCATTTTACGCACGGCGATTTGGCAACTTTTCGCATTAGCTACATGGGTCTTCCCCAGGGCTCATGTTTAAGCCCCCTTCTTTACAACTTTTATGTAAATGACATCGACGAATGTCTGGCAAATTCATGCACGATAAGACAACTTGCAGACGACAGTGTAATCTCTGTTACAGGAGCCAAAGCTGCCGATTTGCAAGGACCATTGCAAGATACCTTGGACAATTTGTCTGCTTGGGCTTTACAGCTAGGTATCGAATTCTCTCCGGAGAAGACTGAGATAGTAGTTTTTTCTAGGAAGCATGAACCTGCTCAGCTTCAAACACAATTAATGGGTAAAACGATTTCTCAGGTTTTGGTACACAAATATCTTGGTGTCTGGTTCGACTCTAAAGGCACCTGGGGTTGTCACGTGAGGTATCTGATGAAAAAATGTCAACAAAGAGTGAATTTTCTTCGTACAATAACCGGACAATGGTGGGGAGCCCACCCAGGAGACCTTATAAGGCTTTACCAAAAAACGATACTGTCTGTTATTGAGTACGGGTGTTTCTGCTTCCGCTCCGCAGCAAACACACATTTGATCAAACTGGAGCGAATACAATATCGTTGTTTGCGTATCGCCTTGGGTTGCATGCAATCGACCCATACGATGAGTTTGGAGATCTTAGCTGGAGTACTACCATTGAAAAACCGCTTCTGGAGCCTGTCTTCTCGTATTCTAATCAAATGTGAGGTCTTGAACCGTCCTGTGATTGAAAATTTTGAAAGGTTAATCGAACTTAATTCTCAAACCCGGTTTATGACATTGTATTTCAATCACATGTCCCAAAATATTAACCCTTCTTCGAATATTCCAAATCGTGTCGACTTATTAAAAAATTCTGATTCTACTGTGTTTTTCGATACATCCATGATAGAAGAAACTCGTGGAATCCCGGATCATTTACGCGTGCAGCAGATCCCTAAATTTTTTTCCAATAAATATCGAAACATCAACTGCAACAATATGTTCTACAATGACGGATCACTTCTTGATGGGTCCACTGGCTTCGGTATTTTCAATAACAATTTAACCGTCTCCCATAAGCTCGATAATCCTGCTTCTGTTTACGTCGCAGAATTAGCTGCTATTCAGTACACCCTAGGGATTATCGAAAAAATGCCCACGGACCATTATTTCATCTTTACGGACAGTCTCAGTTCTATTGAGGCTTTTCGATCAATGAAAGATGTTAAGCACTCTCCGTATTTCCTGGGGAAAATACGGGAACATCTGAGTGCTTTATCCGAAAAATCGTTTCAGATTACCTTAGCGTGGGTCCCTTCTCACTGCTCGATACCGGGCAATGAGAAAGCGGACTCTTTGGCTAAGGTTGGCGCAAAAAACGGTGATATTTATGAAAGACCAATTGCCTTTAATTAATTTTTCGCACTTGTACGTCAGAATACGATCATCAGTTGGCAAAATGCTTGGACCAGAGGGGAATTGGGAAGGTGGTTACATTCCATAATTCCCAAAGTATCGACGAACCCGTGGTTCAAGGGGTTGGATGTAGGTCGGGATTTCATTTGCGTGATGTCCCGGCTTATGTCCAATCACTATAGATTTGACGCGCATCTCCGTCGTGTTGGGCTCGGGGAAAGTGGTATCTGTGCCTGTGGTGAGGGTTATCACGACATAGAGCATGTGGTTCGGTCATGCCCTGTACACCGTGACGCCAGGTCTAAATTAATAGCTTCCCTGCAGGCCGAAAGTAGGCAGCCGGATGCTCCTGTTCGTGATGTCTTGGCGAGCCGTGACCTATCCTACATGTCCCTCATATACGTTTTCCTGAAATCCATCCACGCCCCAGTTTAATCCTATTCCCTTCCGCCTAAATCCAACCAAACGACAAGAACACGTTAAGACCCCGGATCCGGATACAGCAACTAGACCCGCACGATACTCTCAGGTCCTGAGGGAGACAACCCAATATGCCAGTCCGTAATATCTTGGCCCAGCAGCGGAAAATATTCAATATGCTGCTTACCTATGGCGATGGAAAACCATCAAACAACAAATCAGTGCTTTCAATGCAAAACATTCTAGCTTTAAGTTAGATTTAGTTTCAGCTCGTAGTCGGCAGCGAGGATAAAAATTTGCTTTTAGTAATTAAGATACTTTAGAAAGTAAGCTACCAGATATAATTGGCACCGTTAAACATTAAATTGTATTTGTGCCGTGTCAAATAAATTATAGATGAAGAAAAAAAAATGCTTGACATGTCATGAATTCGAATAAAGAAAGGACAATTTGTATTTGTAACAACAAATATTTGAATTTGTAACAACAAAGATTTCTTTTTTAGTTCTGGCAACAAGGTCACAAAAATGTTTAAAGCTGAATTTCATTGTAGTATTTCTCTCGTGGTTCAGAGTAGTCATATAGCGAATTTCCTTATTCCCAGTGCCCACCTGGGGCTATCTGGCATCTCTTTCTTGCGTCGTAAATCGCTATATCGTTTCTCTAGGATTCTCGCGTAGATCTCCACGCACTCAGTGAAATAAAGAAATTCGCAAATAATTATTCAAAACAACAATATCGCACACTGGCCTTGGGGGCAGGGTGTCAAAATTTCGATTATTATCGAAATTTCATGTACCTCCGATTTTTTTCACAGAAATGTTGTCAACTGGATAAGAATCAAGGATCGGGAAGTTAAAAAAAATATTTCATCGGCGATTTTTTAAAATACTTTTTACTTTTTTTTCAGCGCAAATCAACAAAAAAATCCCACTAACTTCACTAATTACTTACCTTACCAAACAGTCCCAAGCCGTGGTGTGGCCTTTGCTGTACGTAAGAGTTGTCTCAATTCCACTCGGTCCATGGCTGCAGTTCACTAATGTCAGTCACATTAACATAGGCAGCAACCAGTGCATTTCAGGGTAGTGCAGTGTCATTTAACTTCAAAAATTTAACAATTAAGTCAGTCATTTTACCACAGACAAACAGACGTACCACTCCATACAAAATTCTAAAAAAATGTTGTTCCGATTAATTTGTGCGACACGTACTGGACATATTACGCATTTTTTTTGTAAAAGTACGTTTATTATCGATTTTAGTTAATAAAAATTATATACAGAATTATTCAAACTTCGACTTCAATACTGAATCTTAGTGTGTCTACGTCTATCCTAACTTTTACGCAAATGATAAACTTTCAGCCTTTCTGATGATTCTGGCAGCACGGTACACGACTATCTACTAGGTTCAAAGAGAAAAGGGCTGATGTGCACCACCGCTGCAGTGGAAATATTCCGTGTAATTGGAATTCATTTGAATTGACCGTTATTTTAATCCGCGAAAAGAAATTTCATGGTACCTCTGTTTGTCTGTGATTTTACCATAGGAAATGACAGCAACCAGTGCATTTGCTCTTTGTGGCTAGAAGCTGTAGCGAGTATAACCTCTCTTCCATGGAAGTAACAAAACTTTGATTTTGAACATTTGTCCCCCTCCGTCGCTGCTGAACATCAATTATCGAACCATCACCAAATATTTCATTATTCTGGAGACGCTGCAGAACGTTGTTGATGCCTATTTTGGAGTGGACCTACGAGAAGACTACAGTAGTTGCATCAGTGACTTCTGTAACGCGTGGAAACTGCACAACTTCCGTCCACGCCAAAATTCTACATAATTCAACATGTGGTGGAATTTTGTTAAGCTTGCCTCAGCAAACAACGAAAGCCATTCATAAAGATTTTTCCAAGAAATGGAAAATTATAAGGTACCAATTACCAATCCAAGATATAATGATAATATTTTGAATTGTTTTCGCATACAATAGTCTGCATATCAAGTAAAAGTACTGTGCTGTGATTTTGAAAAATAAATAACTGAGTTTTTCAAAGAGAAAATGTATTTTAATGAATTAGTCCTCATCCGACAAAGATTGAACACTAAGTAAATTTTCTCTACAAAAACATAAAAACAAACTGGTTTTCTGGATTCCCGTACGTTTTTCCTGCATTCCCACAAAAATTATTACATCTTAATTTTTTTTTTTTGCGCTGAAAGTCTTTTGGGGCTTTGGGGGGGTTGGCTAATGTCCACGGTCCATACAATTTTTTTAGAATTTATATGGACCGTTGTCCACGGAGGGGGAGGGGGGGGGGTAAAAATCGTTAAAAATCTGTCCACGTGGTATGTGGATGCCCCCTTTGAATAAATAAATTCAAATTTTCAAAAAAAATCGTCGATAAAATATTTTTTACTTCCCGATCATTGATCCCTATCCAGTTGGCAACATTTCTGTGAAAAAAAAATCAGAGGTACATGAAAATTCGATAATAATCGAAATTTTGACACCGTGGGGGGTGAATAGCAGTCTCGATCAACTAGATTAGAGATTGAGAAATTTCGTTTTCGATATTGTTTTGGCACATTTTGCATGTTGCAGGATAAGAACAACGATACACTGTGCCCCGGTACTGAGTCGAGAAAATTTCCAGCTCGAAAAGGTCCTCGACCTGATTGGGAATCGAACCCTGTATCACAACCGTGTGGGAAAGCTAGCCGGCTGATATCGCTAACCACAGAATAACGAGGACCACTTTTAATTTTTCAAAGTGCCTAAACTATTTGCTTCGGTTAGTGTAACGAAACTAGCACTATTCGGAGCTAAACATTATGTATCTTTCAAGAAAATGGCTATCAAACATCACAGGTGTAAAAAATATGTTTTGCAATGGTTTCTTTCATAAACATAAAAAATCTGAATGACTTGGAGTTCAAATGCATTGTATAAAATTCGAACTGCAAAACAGACCGAAAATAGATGCAATTTTCGAAGCAAAACTTTCGTATAATGTTACAGATTACGACAATATATTAAATTTGAAGTGTTAGGAAAAATTGAGTAGCACTTTTAGTTAAATTTAGTTTAATGTTTTCAATTCAAATCAACAGCTTTTTTATGCATTTATTGTGACACAAGTTCACAAAGGTCATGCTCTTGACATCAAAAGGTAAAAGAAGAGCTTATAAATTTTCAAACTTTTCATTATTTTATTTACAGTAGCAAAAAAGTACAATTTACCATGATGCGTATTTTCAAAAAATTATAAGACGTCTCCAGCGAGTCCGTTAAAATGGAGACGAATGATTGTTTTTTTGTTGTCTCCATCGCTATTATTAAAACAGAAACTCATTTTCAAGTTGACATCATACAAAACAGTATTTATTTGGGAAGCGCATATCATAATAAAACGTTTTTAAGCATATAATACAATACATAAAATTAATTTTTCACAGTTAAATCTTAAAACCATCACGATTTTTCGAGTTAAGATCACTGTGCACTGTGAGATTTTCAAATAAATTGTAAATGTTATGAAACATATGACTCGGGATGTGTAGAAAATATTTTGGAAGTTATTTCATGAAATGGTGGTTGAAAAATTGTTTTACCGTACAACGGTTTTGAAATTTTGACCACAGATTCGGGACGTCACAACGAATCGAATGGTGTATTCAGATCTTCTGGTGTATTTTTTTAAAATAATGGCTTATGGAATGTTTTGCCCTAGAACTCAAACTAGCAAGAATTGAAGATTATAGCTTTTCAACCATTTCTGTGAATTTTGGTGCCCCTTGCAAAGAAAACTTTTTCAGAGACTTGAATGAGTTTTCCCATAAGCCAATATAAAGGTCGCCGAACCCGGCGAGCAAGTACTCTGCGAATTGCGAATTTCGAATAGTAGTGACTGTTTAGCCACATAATGGATCGCAGTTATCTATATGATTTTAAATATTCAAAATGCAGAATAACTTTTTGTTACACTAATGTCACATTCATGTATTTCGGCTTTTACGCGTTTTATTACGCGAATTTCTCGGGAAAATCGGTTACAGGCGGTATGTTTCAAAGAGTTTCTAGTTTTCAAATCATTTATTCAGAAAAGAGAATCGATTGAATTTCTAAAAACCGATTCTCAAATATTCATTAATGTTTGTCGACCTATTTATTTTTTTCACGATTTTCAGATTGATCTGAACTTCAAATCACACTGCCGTTTAGTTCTTTTGAACACTTCTCTGGATTTACAACAATAAAACATATGTGCGTGTCACATAATATCGAATATTTATCTATTCCTCATATTTGATTACTGACTTTAAGCCCCTGCTGCATTCTAGAGAATCTTCTCTTTTTTGACTATTTCCCAGTACGCTAATTTCAAAATTACTTCTAGCCAAAAACACTAAACAATTCAACAAACAAGAGGACCTTGATGAAAACATAAGAAGCTTTGATGAATTTTAAAAATATTTACTGGTAAAGTTCTATTGATTCTAGTTAAGACTATTGTATTCTTATTTTTCTGAAATATTTGTAACGAAAGAATGTTATTGATGAGTTTCTTCGAATGCTTAAAATTTTTGCTCAATTTCAAACATTTCCATTTTTCTCAGTATTACACTTCTATTAATTCGCAACACCCAGAGTTACTTTTATTGAATGAATTATACTTTTTTTCTGAATATTATATTGACTTATCTTGTTCTTTTTTTCATTATTATTTTTCCTACTTTATCGTAGCGTGTATTTCAAATTATTGGTATATAACCTTGCATAAGAATCATTTCAAGAGCACAAATTTAAGTTAGCTTGTCGTCTGCTATTTCATGCTAAAAGACTGCACGCAACCGACAACAGCGGTGTTCACAGTTTCGTGATTGATTAGCCGTAATCACCCCCGGTAAACGGTAACGACATTCATAATTCCTAATAATTTATTCATGCATCCTTGCACACACGATAAGCTGCGCAAGGAAGTCGAAGGTTCCCTTCACCAAATCGTGTTTTTCCATCCACCACCGCACAGCAGCGATTCCTTTCGACTTCCCGCTGGCGCTGCGGTGGTGGCCAGGAATCGATACTCGGAGGTGACAGAGCATTCTACGCAACAGCTTAGGAAGACTACCGCCACCGCTCCGGAGGGAATCGACAGCAACTTTTTATTACCTCCCTTCTTCCGCAATCAAATCGGGGCGCTTGAACCAATCTTTATTAGATTTTATTACATTATTATGTTGTTGGCAACTATGTTCCTAGCATATGCTGCTGGCGGGTTTTTGCCGCACATCTAGCAACTTCGAGGGAGAGCACTTGCTACTGAAGGGGCGGTGGCATCATCCACGCTTGAAACGAAATCATCATCAGCTCGGCAACATACAGTCAGTCATAGGTGGGATTATGGCCGGAACGGCTTAGGTACCGCGGGAAGATAGAGGGAGTTTTGGTACTTTGCTACGCGGAAAAGAAGATTAGACACAAGCCCATCATCACGCATTGCCGCATTCACGTGCGAGTTTGTGTGTGTGTGTGTTTGTGTGTTATTTGGCTATGTATTTACCCTGGAAAGGTAAAACGGCGCTATCGTGTCTAAGCAGAACATTCAGGATGGTGTCGAACGGCTTATGTGGGAATTATGATGATGAGTTTGGAACGTGGAAAGAGCATAGACAGTACAACCCATTGGAGTTAAGAACTGCTTCTTCTCCGGGACAACAGTGCTCCCTTATCTAAAAGATGTAACTTTGCCCTTCAGGGATAAACAGTATCCTGTGCCAATCGGTAGTAATTAGGAAGTAATAAAAACTATAGCTAAATGTAAAGTGTTTCCTGAGTTGAAAATTGTTCTCTAAATTTAGTTAATTTTCTTGATACCCCATGACAAAAAAATTAACATGGTTTTAATTTAGTTGAATAAAAACTTTGAACTTTTCTAAAGCTTTAAGTGAATGAATTTAAATTATTAAGAAGTTTATTCGTCTAGGACACGAAACACTAGTTCAGTATAAATCCATTTCATCGTCCTTGATTAAAATATCTTCGTAGGTCAAAACAACCCCCGGTTTATTATGCAGCTCTACTAATACAAATCAAACGGTCACTCAAGTATTTAAACTCAATTACATAATGATAATTCCGAGATAGGCAATTACTTCACTAGAGATCCGCATAGCATACACTTTTCGTGAAGTGTACCGGAAAAAAGTTCCAAAAAGGCAAAATTATATCGTCTTTTTTACCACTCAACAACCGTGTAATGCAGCTAAATAAAGTGCGTCTACAGGAAAGGATGCTAGACTTTTGAATAAGCCACGAAAAGCCGCTTGGAAATAGAAGCTTCAATAATTGGGAATTCTTCACCTGTAATTTCACTTCAGCTAGAGCAACACGGAATTTATTACGGTGAATGGTTGTTGCTCATTGGAAAAAAAATTCGAGGGTTAAAATTAAAAAAAAAAAACACACAACACGTAGCTTCCACGCGAAAGAAGAAGTGATAAATAACATTTTTCAGCAGGACTGGTTTTTTGATGCAGGAAGATTCCTGAAAATAACACTAACTAGTCATCTTTGCGAGTCAAAACCAACCGTCCAACGAAGCGTCTCACTATCGCCCTGTTCCGTCTCATTACACATTTTGCACATCATCAACCAGGCTTGGCGGAGACCAAAAGATCCTTGCCATATCTACGCTGTCCTGCAGGCGGCTCATCATCTGTCTATCTGCGGCTTTCCATTGGGCGTATATGTGGGCCCTGCTTCAACTGGAAGCAATGTTACACTCTGCTGTATCCACATGTCATCCAGAGTGGGCATTAAATTTAACATTTACGTAGGACGTACTCATAAATGAAGAGAGTCTATAGTCTAAGCAAGACAGGCCTATATCCGCTCGCGAAATGATTTACACACTTAGAATTTACTGCCGAATCTCGATAATTTATTGCCGAGAAAGGCGCAAGTGCTTAGTAAAAGATTAATTACCGCGACGACAGCTGTCACATTTCTTTAGTAAATTTTAGTTTAACCTTACTGAAATTTCGGTGCAAAATATTAGTAATCTCGGTAGAAAATGTGGAACAACCGAATTCCGATATGCAGTGTTGCTGAATCACGGATATCATTATTTTTTGCTGAATTTTCAATTGATTGAGGTTGAAACGTATTGGTTCGGTAATATACAATACCGAGCTCGAGAATAATTTTTAAGTGTGTACGCTTCGAGAATGAATGACAGACGGTATGATAATGATGACGATGATGCTTATGATGGCAATGACGAGAATAAGTTGGGACATAGGCAGTGGAATGTATTTTGGTAGGCAGTATCAATGGTAGTAATATTCCCTATCTTTAATTTTCTTGTAACGTTTTAAATAGTAGTATTCAAATTCACTCGCTATGTGAGTAAAACATTTTTGTCAGTAAATACCGTCTCAATGCAGAATTATACGTGCAATGCTTAACAAAGCATTCTAGCATATATATCCAGCTTACAGTAGCATCAAAACATACACCAACGAAATTCATTATCGGTTCATCAAACACATGTTCACCGTTTCCTTATCTATCAATAGTTGCGTGACGCCGATAATTACGGAGCTAAACTCCCCCTGAGCAGAAAGATGGTAGGTACAACAACACCATCATGCAGCATCGATTTTGATTGGCGACGATGATGATGATAATGATAACTAATGCCAACGAGTGAACGTGCGTCGTCCCTGCGGCTAAGTTCGGCCAGCATGCCGGAGGCTAACCGGAACAGTAGCAGTATCTTCCACGAATTCATCACTCATATCCATCCTTCAAGGGTGCACCAGCGGCGTTGACGTCAGTGGATGATAAAGCTACGGATAATAAATTTCGATCCGCTTTTCTAAAGATTGGCAAAACTTGCCAGCCAGTCTGTGGCCATGAAGCATCAGATGCTAACCGTTGGGGCGTTGCTGGCCGGAGTGTGTCTCGCACACGTGACCGGTTTGTGGAAAGATATGAGTGAAAAATATTTCACAACACATTTTCGACTCGTCATCAACATATCATTTCAAAGTTAACTGAACATTACCTATGTTGATGGTACTGCAAGCGCTAGGTTCTGCTTTAAAAAAAGCAAAAATTCCTTCTGCCAAGCGGGATTTGGTGCATGCTAAGGTTGAATGCTTGTTTTGTTCGGGAAGGGGAAAACGCTATTTCAGATCCAATAATGGTGAATTTGCACGCACGCTATTAGATCGTTTTAGAGGCTGTTAGTGATTAAATACCTCAGCGAAACATACGTTCACACAAGGCTCGTTAATTAATTCGTAACAGTTCGTCATCTGCTGCAGAAAAAATCTTGAAGAAATACTGAATAAATTTCTTTGTCAGGTTTGAATCTTATGGTAGACGAATTCACGAAATTTTCTATGGATGTTGGGCATAGTATGCTAGGCATACATACGCGAGGCATCTTGGATGTGAGGCCTTGAGGGATACGAGGCATACTGCCACAAGGCATAACAAATGAAAGCCTGACTGGACGCGAGGCCGAATGGACACGAGGCTGAATAGACACGAGGCCGAATAAACGCGAGGCCGAATACGATGTCGTATGATCGTAGCAGATCAAATTAACGTGACTATGTGCTCCGAATTTTAAACATTATCGAATTATTGAGCAACCATTATCGAATAAATTACTAAAATTATTTGGCGACACTGGTAAGAGTCGTGCCGAAAAATTAAAATGTTTTAAGTGGGCAATTTTAAACGGAAAGATGAATAACTAGAAGCCACTTGTCACGTCATGTTTCTTAAATTAATTGTGCAATCACTTCCTAAAGCTGGCCAAAATACCCCCCTTACCTTATCTGTTCTGTGACGTAAGTGATTTCATTGTGGCGTCATATACTTTTAGTTGGGTAAAAATTTCTGGTGTTTTGCCAAAAAATCGTCATTCGCGGGTAGTGTAAATTTTCTCATTTCATTTGAAGAAAACGACGATAATACCTGCTCTATGTAAAACAACGTGCCGTGGTTGGTTCCGTCGCTTCAAGACGGTAATTTCGATGTTGAAAATTTTCCGCGTGATTGCCCGATGAAGATCCATGCCAAACGCAAGAACAGCTTGCTTCGGTATTAGGAATTACCCACCAAGCCATTCCTAAGCGATTAGCTTTGGGAATGATTTAGATACAAGAAAAAATGGATTCATTCTCAAGTAACACACGTTGTTACAGAAAAGTTGACGTTACCTACTCCACGACATCTCTATCACCAGAAAAGTGCAAAAATTAAAGGCTACTATAACAAGTACCGGTACTTGATAGTATGAAGTGACAGAATACATCTCGAGTACTAATATTCGTAGGGATTTAAACCTACTTGTCAAGAAAGGAAAGTAAACTTACAACTAACTTAAATGCTAACTTATTGGCTATAAAGAGAGCTTATCGTAGCAATTGAGGATTGCAACGATTTTTGTAGAAAATTGTTAATAATTTTATTTGACATAGCTTCTAATGGTTCAACACCAGTAAGTCTATTTAATTCGAGTGTACCAAACCAAGGAGGACGCTTCAAAATCATTTTCAGAATTTTATTCTGAATCCTTTAGAACGTTTTCTTCCTTGTTGAACAACAACTTGACCAGAACGGTACAGCATAAAGCATTGCTGGTCTAAACATTTGTTTGTAAATCAAAAGTTTGTTCTTTAAACAAAGTTTAGAATTTCTGTTAATGAGAGGATATAAACATCTCGTATATTTGATGCACTTGGCTTGTATACTCTCAATGTGCTCTTTGAAAATAAGTTTTTTATCGTAAATTAGTCCCAAGTACTTAACCTCGTCAGACCAACTTAAAATAACCCCATTCATCTTGACAACGTGATTATTGTTTGGCTTGAGGAAAGAAGCCCTCGGCTTATGCGGAAAAATTATCATTTGAGTTTTAGAAGCATTGGGAGAGATTTTTCACTTTTGCAAGTAGGAAGAAAAAATATCTAAGCTTTTCTGCAATCGACTGCATGTGACACGAAGGCTTTTTCCTTTTACGGAAATTCTTGTGTCATCGCAGAACAATGACTTCGTGCATCCTGGAGGCTAATCAGGAAGATCTGAAGTGAATATGTTGTACAGGACTGGACCCAAGACTGAACCCTGAGGTACACCTGCTCTGACAGGAAATCTATCAGATTTTGAATTCTGATAGACAACCTGCAGAGTTCGATCAGTAAGATAATTTTTCAAAATTTTGATTAGGAAAATTGGAAAATTAAAAGTTTGCAATTTCGCAATCAAACCTTTATGCCAAACACTGTCGAATGCTTTTTCTATGTCTAAAAGAGCAGCTCCAGTGGAATAACCTTCAGATTTGTTAGCTCGTATCATATGAGTAACTCTGAGCAATTGATGAGTTGTAGAATGCCCATGGCGGAATCCAAACTGTTCATTTGCAAAAATTGAATTTTCATTGATGTGTGACATCATTCGGTTAAGAATAATTCTCTCAAACAGTTTACTTATTGAAGAAAGCAAACTGATTGGTCGGTAACTTGAAACTTCAGCTGAATTCTTACTCGGCTTTAAAATTGGAGTAATTTTTGCATTTTTCCATAATTTGGGAAAATATGGAATTTTGAAGCAGCAATTGAAAATTTTCACTAAAAATTCCGTTGTGCTCTTAGGGAGATGTTTAATTAGTATATTATAGATTCCATCGTCACCAGGTGCTTTCATATTTTTGAAATTTTTGATAATTGATTTAATCTCATTCAAGTTAGTTTCAATTATTTCTGCAGGTAAAAAAATCTGAGAAGAAATTAAATCAAATTGACGTGTGACTTTATTTTCAATTAGACTCACAAAATTCAAATTTGAGTTATGAACACTCTCAAACTGCTGAGCAAGTCTTTGAGCCTTTTGCTCATTGGATACAAGAAAACGTTCACCATCTTTTAAAACTGGAATAGGCTTTGAAGGTTTCTTAAGAATCTTCGACTGCTTTCAAAAGGGTTTTGAATATGGTTTCAATTTTTCAATTTAGTCTCAAAATTTTGATTTCTCAGAAGAGTAAATCTATGTTTAATCTCTTTCTGTAAATCTTTATAAATAGTTTTAAAAACAGGGTCACGAGAACGTTGATATTGACGTCTGCGGACATTTTTCAAACGAATTAGAAGTTGAAGATTTTCGTCAATTATTGGTGAATAAAATTCACTTGAGCCTTTGGAACAGAATTATTCCTGGCATCAACAATTGCACAATTTAATGCTTCCAAAGCGGAATCAATATTCACTTCGTTTTGCAAATCAAGCTCATTATTGAAATTTCTCTCAATATGAGTTTTGTATCTTTCCCAATTAGCCTTGTTATAATTAAAAATGGAGCTCATGGGGTTTAAAACTGATTCATGTGATAAAGAGAAAGTTATTGGGAGATGGTCAGAATCAAAATCAGCATGTGTGATCAAATCACTACATACATGACTTTGATCTGTTAGCACCAAATCAATTGTTGAAGGGTTTCTTACAGAAGAAAAGCATGTAGGACTGTTCGGAGACAAAATAGAATAGTATCCTGAAGAACAATCATTGAATAAGATTTTGCCATTGGAATTACTTTGAGAATTATTCCATGAACGATGTTTAGCGTTAAAATCGCCGATTATAAAAAATTACGAACGATTCCTGGTGAGTTTTTGTAAATCACCTTTAAAATAATTTTTGTGTTCGCGTGTGCATTGAAATGGTAAATATGCTGCGGCAATAAATGAAATCCCAAGTTCAGTTTGAACTTCAATGCCCAAAGTTTCAATAACTTTTGTCTCAAGATGGGGAAGAGCACGATGTTTGATTCGGCGATGAATAACAATTGCAACTACACCGCCGGAACCCTGAAACCTATCATATCTATGAACCACGTAATTGGGATCATATTTTAATTTCATGTTAGGTTTCAAAAATGTTTCAGTAATAATTGCAATATGCACATTATTTACTGTTAAAAAAATTAAAAAGCTCATTCTCATTAGCCTTCAATGAGCGAGCATTCCAATTTAAAATTTTGATCGGTTTATTTAAAATCATTGCTAAATTTTAAATTAAAAACAATTTTAATAGTAAAATTTGTACCTATTTGAATGGCTTCAAACATTGATTTTGCCTGCAACATGGCGTTCATGAGATCGAACATTGCCTGTTGCAGAAAAGAAAGTTTACCTGCCGTAATAGGCCCCAGGCAGTTGACATTAGAAAAAATATTTTCGGCAGCAATATTAGCTGGAGTGATAGGTGTACAATTATTTTCTAGCGTGTGTTGCTTACCCATATTAACGGTCATTTTCGAACTACCAACATTAGGCGGTAGAATGTTGCATATGTTAAACGGGTATGCAAAGGAGTAGGTCAACTATGCGTCACTGGTACGCTTGGAGAATTTTGTTTTGAAGTTTGTTTTAATTGAGAAATTGAATTTTGTTTACCTTGCCTTGCCTTAACAATTGCTAAACGGACTGGGCATTGATAAAAATTTGAAAAATGGTTGCCGTTACAATTCGCACAGCGAAAATTTTTACTCTCTTTCTCAGGACATGTGTCCTTTTTGTGAGAAGAGTCTCCACAAATCAGGCATTTTTGGTCCATGGTACAGAACTTTGAACCATGGCCATAACGTTGGCAAATACGGCATTGGATGATCTGCTTTTCACCTCCGCCAAACTTACTATAAGCTTCCATTTTACACGCACGTTATATAAAGCATTTGCCTTCTCAAAAAAGTTTAAGTTATTAACCTCACTGCGGTTAAAATGAATTAAATAGTTTACAAAAGAAATTCCAGTTCGCTGACTGTTTTCGCCTCGTGATTTTTGTTTCATAAGAACTACTTGGGTAGGGGCTATGCCAAGTAATTCTGTTAAAGTAAGTTTGATCTCATCAACGGTTTGATCGTTGGTGAGACCTTTCAAGACAACCTTGAACGGCTTGGCGTTCTTGGTGTCATATGTAAAAAATCTGTACATCTTGTCAGTTGAATACTGAACAAGACGATCACGACCCTTTATTGAGTCGGCTAATAAGCGGCATTCACCTCTACGGCCAATTTGATAGGTAACTTTAACGTCAGAAACAAACGTTGAAAGTTCCTTTTTGAATATATTAAATTCAGAAGAAATAGTTACCACAATAGGTGGAACTTTCTCCTTTTTTAAAGATTTTACATTTTGTATAGTTGCATTATTAATAACTTCCATTACACCAGCTTCTTGCTCAGGCAAATATCAAAAGGATTGTCACTACAGACACTCGAAGTGTCAGAAAGAGATGCCTCTCTTTTCCTCCCCTCAGCGATGCGTGGTTTCCTTTTTTCGTCCAGCCGTTTCAGGTGATACGAAAAAAGTTAAAACAAATGTTAAATTCAAAAGTAGGTAGTCTTGAGAAAGACTGATGGGAAATAACTTTCAGGTAGTCTTTAAAAGACACACTGACAAAACACAAACTTTGAAGCTATAGGCAGTCAAAGACCAGTCCACAAGCAACCGGAAACACGTCTGATCTGTAGGACAGTTCAAGACGCACTGAGTGTTGAGACGGTTTTCCTATCTATTTCTTAGTGATAACATTGAAGTGTTCGGAATTTGAATCAAGGTCGAGTTCTGAATTCTTGTTAATTTCATGAACAAAACATGTTTGAATCTAAACAAATAGCACTTAAGGGGTTTTATACCTTTCTACTCGAGAAAAAGTTCAAAATTTGGATTTTTTTAAGCGTGCTGTGCTTTTATATTCCATAAAAATATCAATTTTCTAAAAGTTCAGTCATTCAACAACAACAAAACACGTTTATTTATAGGAAATACCAATTATTTGGGGAGCAATGGCCGTTTCCCCGAAAAGCCTTTTTTGCAGAGGTTAGCGGTGTTTACGATAGTGACGCAGCAGATAAACTGAAATCAAAAAACTTATATTATATCATTAGTTCTAAAATGTGCCGGGTATCT
Source organism: Wyeomyia smithii (assembly GCF_029784165.1). Taxonomy (NCBI): domain Eukaryota; kingdom Metazoa; phylum Arthropoda; class Insecta; order Diptera; family Culicidae; genus Wyeomyia; species Wyeomyia smithii. The sequence goes on from NC_073696.1 coordinate 113,424,867, forward strand.
GAACGATCGTTTTTATGGGTATTTTATTTTCAGTACAAACGGGAACGTTTTACCCGAAAATACATGTTTTGAGTGCTGAAAATCGCATTAAATTTTTTCGGCAAAGTTGAACTTGTGTTTAAAACGCGAAAAACGTGATCGTCAGCCTTTTGAGTATAAAATATATAGTATATACCATTTAAATACTACAGTGTATTCGACAAAGCTTTTGTAGATCCTAAGGGGCATCTTTTGATGCCAATAAATTTTTAATTAATTCGCCTAAAAGTGAGATAAAAAATTTATTTTTTTTTATTTATTTGATAAATCAAAACAAAGTCTTCAGCAAAGCTGTAGACAATCTTATGTAGAAAAACTTTGCTGAAGACACTTGGTTCTATCACTTAAAAATCTACCACATAAAGATAGTTTTATACACAGACATCCCTAAAGTTTATAAAAATCGAAAAATACCAAATAACTTTTTTTGAAGTGATTTTATAGGCCTACTATGTTCTAGACATTTTTTATAGTTACTATCTGTTTGTGGTAGATTTCCAAGAGATAGAACCAAGTGTCTTCAGCAAAGTTTTTCAACATAAGATTGTCTACAACTTTGCTGAAGACTTTGTTTTGATTTGATAAGTAAATGAAAAAATAAAATTCTTATCTCACTTTTAGGTGAATTAATCAAAAATTTATTTGCATCAAAAGATGCCCCTTAAGATCTACAAAAACTTTGTCGAATACACTGTAGTATTTAAATGGCATTTTTATACCCAATAGGCTGACGATCACATTTTTCGCGTTTTAAACCACTGTGTTGTGTATCGAAAACTGATCGTTCAACGACCGCGGAATTTTAAAGTGAACATTTAAAAAAAAGATGAAGAAAATCGGTTAAGTAGTTTAACCGCAATCTTAAACACGGCAAAGTCATTTTATGAGAAACAACATTCCGAGATAAACTCGTATAAAGTTTCAAGTTAGCTTATGCGGTCGTGGCGAGACGCGCTGCAAATCGCTGTAACTTTCTCCCGCCTGCTCAGATCTTTATGGTTATTTGTAAAAATGTTCTCAAGTTGTTGTACTTGAAAATAATGCAGTAAAAATTTGTGATTTTTTGAAAACAGAAAAAGTATATAATCCCTTAGTTGCAACAACAATAAAATAACCAACATATTAAAACCTTTAGAATCGACGAGAAAAGTCATTTTTAGTTATTTTTTTTCAGTGCAAGAAATTACATCATAGCTTAAGTGTTCGAAATTTGATGCAGTACTTTATAAATTGATGATTAAAAATAATATTCAACATTTCAAAATTATTTGTTTTTATTTTCGTGTGAATATTAAAACTGTTTTCGCATAGTTTCAACGTTATTTGGACATATAATCTAACAAAACTAGAAAAAGTTTTAAGATATACGATAACAAAAATTCAAGTTTAAAATCGTTAAAAAACTGTCCACGTGGTATGTGGATGGCCCCTCACATGTTTTGTGTGTTACTTGGGTTGAGCCAGCCTGCGAGACTACCCGGTCATACTTTTGCGTCATCCACTCGGTCGAATATACACGCTGCGAAGGTTAAGATGTGTATGTGGTGTAGCCCGGTCAGTAATATTTTTCAAGAGCTGTTGAAACCGAGCAAAACCATCACTGAGGAATGGATCCACTTTGCGAATAAATCGAGCACTGAGCAAAAAACAACTACAATACGAGCAGAGGAACGGAATAGTGGTTTCACTTCAGGAGTGTGCTCGGCCTCATACTGCCAAAGTCGTAATCATAATCGATTTGCACCTGCTAGATTTTCTTGTCTTTGCTCGACAAACCCGAGAAGCATCATTCATATAGGTTAAATCATAAAAACTAGATGCTTGTATTATAAAAGAGATATTATAATCTAGAAACAACGATCATATTAGCACGAACACGCTCTAAAGTTCTACAAACTTCGCAATCCTATAGTCTCAAGCCAAACTTAGTTCCAAGCTAGCATTAGGATTGAGACTATAAAAACAATTTTGATGGCTACAACAACGTATATAGTACTGCTTCAACATTAATATGCTCTGAAGACCATAGCTAACAAACAAAAGTCTTAGATTCAGAATAAATCGATTGTGTTATGAATTTTTCAATTAACTCAAAATCTTATATCATCTAACACTTACGAATACAGTTAATTGAGTTCAACGAGAATTTCCTAATTTCATTATTAAGCATAAAACTTGTAATCATATTCAATTGGTTCAATTTCCTGATCATGAAAATTGTAATAATAAAATCCTCTTAAAATTGATAACTTTACTTCAATTTTACGATGGATTTATTCTGCGCATACCTTGGAAAAAATTTAGCTCAACAACCGCTTATATGTGTGAAGTAATGCAATAATCGTTGTATTTTTCTATCCGTTTTGCTGCCGCAATGATTTTGATACTGATATTAAAAGCTGTGGATTTTCTACTATTACGCTCTATTACTTGGAATGGAAACGCCGCTGCAGGGGAAATTCATGCCAGCGCAAACCAAAGATAATGGAAAAAATTAAGTGTCGACAATTGTTGCCGGTAATCGCAAGGCGGAAAAGGAATAACGACAGATAATGATGACTATATGGCGAAAGGGGTTCTTATATGATAATGACGATGACGAAGGTGGCTTTATGACAGTATGCAACTATTGCCCCTGACACTGGCATCCAAAGTGTGTTGCTCATAAAAGTTAACTTACAGATGAATTATTCGAGATTGCGATCTGGTGCAGTTTAAAAATTAATTTCAATATCCAGATCAGTCTATCCTATGAACAGGAAACGATCCATTCACTCGTAGCAAATGCTGAAGAGTCTTCAAGTGGCAATGTTCTAATTTGATGCAATCGACAGCCACTACACAGAGCACCGTAGGATTTGTAATTAGTATTCATCGTTCCAATTATCCTATTAGATGCAAAACAGCAACTGTTTCCATACTCGACTAGTGTCAATACCGCATCCCTTATCGAAAGGATGGCTTAAATGCGTTACGTCAAGCCACGGGTACAGAAGTCGCAACTGAATCGTGACCTTTGATGTCGTTCGAGTCTGGCAGTGGTTCAAGTAGCTCTAATTAGTTCTGGCATCACACCTCCGCGGATAAGGCACAGTGTCACGACGAAAGCATAACAGTGGCGTAGGTACTGCGATTCGCTGCTTGTAGAATACCGCATCCCACACCGCTAATTGGGCTCTTGAGTTCCGGCTCGTGACCATAAGAGCTCCTCGCATTTACTTTTCGGCGCTAACTCTCAGCTGATGCTACTAAATAACCGTAAAGTATTACATTAATTATGTGCAATTTTCCTAGTGTAAAGCCGTTCAGTGGTGGTTTCCACGCTGCAAGAAAATTTGAAAGGAAAAATGCAGAAAGTCTCGACATAGGAAGTGATATTCAGTAGCAACCAGCCAAAGATGAAAGCAGTGACGCTTCGAATGCTGGTTCTCCATTTACGTATAATTAAAACAGAAAATCTTGAGGAAAACTGTGACGAGAAGCAACACTGAACGAAAGAAAGGAGGCAAATTGAACTCAATTAAACAGTTTTCCAGGTATTCAGAACCAACACCACGGGTTTTGTTTTATGAGCCCACAGCATGACGCCAGGAACACACTCAGAGAGACCCTTCGGGGCTTGGCCGGATGTAAGACCAAACAACAAGAAGTCGTGCTCGGTGAGAGTGTATTCGCGGAAGAATTCCTACTACTGCACGGTAGAATGGAGGATGGGATGGATTTGAACATAATGAACTAAGTGGGAAATGACGTTCTTTCATCTTTTGTTTTAGTAGTCTTCAGATGGTGTTAACTCGTGTGTTCCTTGTGGAATATGCGATACACGGGCTCATCAAGGGTCCACATCTAGGCGCGTCTAATTATTTACTGCAAGGCGGGATCAAAGACAGCAAGATGATGAGAAAAATAAATTATTATGCTTTGGAATGAATTGCGAGTGCACCTCATTCAAACCTATTAGAAGGGAATAATTGCGGTGCCGTGGTGCAGTATTCTTGTTTGGAGATATTCTTTGTGGTATGAGTTGTAATGTAAATGGGCTGCAGTAGACAAAATCTTAGCGACTCGGGTGTTTAAATCACAGATTAAACAACTTGTAACCCGCACATAGCTGCAGAATGGAACGAAATCTTATCAACGTTGTAGAAAATGGACAATTGTGTTTAAGTAATAGCGCAATTTTGTATTGACCATTATAATTGTATTTCAAGCGAAATCGAACTTATTAGAAACACGCAATAATTGATAGAAACTCTTTTTAAAGTAGGCTAAACCGAAACCTTTTAGGTACCTCATTTGAAAATTCTCAAAAAAACTTTAGTCTTTCTAAAAAAAATTAACCGATTTTAAAATTAAAACTTATTATCAGGGCCGGATTTACGATTGTGGGGGCCCGGGGCCCAGTTATAGTGGGGGGCCCAAATTAAAACAAAACTGTTTTTCATCGTACGAGTTAAAAGCATTTATTTGCTATTGAAAAATTACCAAAAATTTGTTAGATTTTTTTCTTAAGCTCTATTTAGAGTTCCAAGCGAAGTGAAAATCTCATACAACATGTTCATTTTTTCACGCTCGTGAAAAATGCAACCTGCAAAAAATTTCACTTCGCTTGGAACTGTAAACAAATTCGATCCAGCGAAATCGATGGTTGTGGATCTCATCTTTTTCACTTGGGTTTATTTCTTTCACGCATGCAAGCGCTAGTGAAAAAAGGAGCAGCAAGCGAAAACTTGCGTGCGTTTCTATTCTGTCAGTTGCAGCCAATTTTCACTCCGCTCGGAATGTAAACTCGTGAGTTTCACTCCACTTAAACTGTAAACTGCAGGGTGGTGAAATACCTGCGTGTTCCACAAACGGGTTTTCGCGACAGATTTCGCAAGCGAAAATTTACGCTTTTTCACTTGTCAAATTTTTCACTTCGCTTGGAACTGTAAACTATGCTTTACGAGTTTTTTTGCAAAAAACTTATTAATTAAATAATCAACATTCATCTTCTTCAGTATACTCGTACTCGAAACTTAATGATGCTAAGTTTGACTGCCTTTCATTCTTCACAGTCGCACGCAACCTATTTTTAATAAGTTTCGTCTTCAAGTTTTTTTCTTGATACCTGAAAAAAAACTACCGCAATTTGAAAAAAAATGCGAAACACAGGCAAAAATTTGCACACAATTTGAGAAAGACGGCGCAAATATAAGACGACTCTGACAATAATAGAAACTAGGAAAAAACTACACACATCTGCAGGTCAATAAAATCTGCACACGAGCTCAGAAAATCTGCATTTTGAAAAGCACATCTGGTATCCCTGATTCGGACAAGTAAGCAAAAGCAATGCATTAAAAAAACTTGTGGATTATTTTCTTTCTTTGCTTTACCTCCCATGCGCGCTAAAGCTCTAGAGTTAAAGTTTGGCCGACTGTCACTGAAAAGTTCCAATCAAACAGTCAACAGTTTTTTCATCATAGTTTTAACATTGCTGATGTTCGATTGGAACGAGTTTTGACAGTTCGATTGGCGCTTTTAGTGACAGTCGGCTAAACTTTAACTCTAGGCGTTTAATGCGCGCTGGTTCGATTCAAATGGTGTGTTAATGTGTGTCATTCCAAGAGAATCCAAGGTGAACTCTTATGGATGTAGTTGTGATATTGGCGCTCGCGAAAAAATAACACTGAAGGAAAGTGTCAGATTGAAATGGTCTGTTCAAATTTTCTTACTGTAAATCGAGCTTTTGATTAAATCTCATTTTTAAAAAGAAAAATCTTTTTGTCGATTTGTGGGGGCCCTTAAAATGTGGGGGCCCGGGGCCCGGGCCCCCTGGGCCCCCCCATAAATCCGGCTCTGCTTATTATACTAAAATGGGACAGACCAAGTATGGAACTAATAAAAAAATATTCTTCATTTAAGATTCATTGTTGAAAGGCAATCTATGACATGCTTCATCACAATGTGCAGCAATATTTCAATTTTTCAGAAAAATACCGAAATGAAATTGGGGCTCTCATTGGTTTTGGATTACATGAAATGAAAACGGTTGAAAAGGTTGCTTATAAGACAGGGAAGCCTGTTTTATGTCAATGTATTTCTTGCAATAGGTTTGAGAACACCTCTTTTTTTACACCTTGACGGCGTCGCGAGTGCACGTAAGCAACAATTTATTTATTTATAAACAATCTTTGACCGTCGCGCTACCGCGTGTATCTAACCTTTTCTCGACAATTCGTACTCGCCGCGTAACAATTTTTAATCAGTGCTATGGAAAAGTGTGGCATAACCAACTGTACTTCGACCGACAACCGTTTCCTGTGGAAATGCGAAGGAATATGCAAAAGGCACTTCCACGCTGCCTGCGTAGGAACCCGTAGAAACCAAGAAGAACTACTGCGTTCATTCATGCTGCCCTTATGCATAGAATGCCAGGAACAGTTCATGGACCAACTCCAACTGAAGAAGCTCATCCAGCACCAGAAAATTTTAACAGAAAGTATTGAATCACAAATCAAATCAAATCATTCAATAATCATTCAACTTCCTAAACTGACTGTAACGCACGACACACTGGACAGTATCAATACACTGCTTTCTGAATTGAAGACGGAAATTAAAAAAGTAAATATCAACACAAACAATGCGTCGGCAAAAACCATAAATCGCATTTCGACGCTGTTCGGCGAACTTGGCCATGACTCCATATCGGACATATCGGACATTAGCAAAGAAAACCGGCAGCACACAAAGAACATACAACAGCACCTGGAAAAAGCATTTACTAATATAGAATCAAAAATTGACAATATGGAACACCAATTAGAAGCTATACAAAATAAGAAAACAAACTGCAGTACAACGGCGCAGGAACTAATTAATGAATTAAAAGCGCTCAAAGAATCGAATTCACTCCAGCCAAAAACAGACAATCATCCCAGTCTGGCTGAAGAACTTCGCCTTTCATTGCCACTTCCAGAATCGGACTCAGAAGAACACCGTTCTCCAAATTTCACATCAGGCTGGCGCCTAATTGGCAATAAAAAAGTATGGAAACGCGACTGGACTGAATATGACGCCAGACAGCGTAAAAGACGCATGCAGGAAAAGCAAGCAGAAAAGGCCGCTCGTAAACGTATGCAGCAACGCAAACGTCAGCAGGAAAACTCAAACCCTATCAGCACAAGTAACACCTATAAACACGGAATAAACCATTTCGCCTGCAACTCGAAGAAAACTCAAATTGCTGAAATGCCAAAACAACCACTACCCTCGGACAAAGACCTCCTGGCAGCTGCACGCGTTCAATTTGCTGGGCCGCCGAATTCAGACATAACATCAAAATTTATAAATTTCCAAAAAGGCGAAACTATCAACCCATATCGGACAGAAAAAAATGCAACTAACAATGAAAATTCTGCACCGGCTCCTGCCAGCAACGCCAGCATACAATCAGCACCGCAAGACAGCCAATTTGAACTTGACCCCATGCGTCCACCAATCGTCCGACTTACGCAGCAATCATCGAATGGCGACGAGCGCTTTTTGAAGGCTAGACTCCGCGACCCAAAAGTAATGCATATTACACGCCTATATCTCGCATACATGAAGGACCAACCATCATCTGTATGCGTAGAAGGAATGACACCAACCAGTATAAGAATGCTTCTCGCATCCGAAGGACTGCCGACATCTCCAGAACAACTCCAACGCGTCTTTATTGAAGTCCATCAGGAATATGGACTCACGCCAGCCGAAGCAGTAGCCGACCTTCAATCATATCGTCATTTTTTATCAAATGAACGCACGCACCGTCTTCAACAACTCCGCGAAAGTGTAAATAAATTTAGTACAAATTTTCGCAAGTAAAGACGCCCTCTTCTGAGGCAGAACCATTATATTTAAACATAAGTAATAACTTGACTAACACTTTTTCGCTTCCTCGACTGAATGCGACTGAAATTCTTATCTATTGTCAGAATTTCAATCGCATGAAAAGCCCAAGCAAAATGAAAGAAATTCAACAAAATCTATTGTCGTCATCTTTGAAAATAATTTTAGGAACTGAAAGTAGCTGGGACGAAAGCGTAACAAGCGAAGAAGTATTTGGAAACAATTACAATGTATTCCGGCACGATCGGAATTTGTCTACCAGTCAAATAAAGTCAGGCGGTGGAGTCCTCATTGCCATTAATCTAGACTTTACTTCTGAAGAAATAATATCCGACAAATATAAAGAATTTGACACGTATGGGCCAAAGCATTTATTGCTGGCGAAGAACATATCTTCTGTTCCGTGTACTTTCCACCGGAACATGCTCATAAACATTCGTATGAATTATTTTTCAAAACTCTAGAATCTATTATGTCTAACATGAAACCAGAAGTAAAACTGCATGTCTATGGCGACTTCAACCAACGTAATGCAGACTTTATTGTAGACATTGAAAATGAATCTATCTTACTCCCAGTCGTAGGCGAAAACGAAACACTGCAGTATCTTTTTGGCAAATCCTCAGAACTCGGTCTATATCAAATCAATCATGTCAAAAACAAACAAAATGCTTATTTAGACCTATTATTCACAAACTGCACTGAAGACTTCTGTGTAGATGCATCATTGACTCCCATCTGGAAAAATGAAGCATTCCACACAGCAATTGAATATTCAATAGTAATGAATAACACTTCGTACCCCAGCGACTGCGAGTACGAGGATGTACCGGAATACCACAAAACTGACTTCGAACAAGTCAAACGTAGACTTTGCATAATAAATTGGCGTAGTATAATTTGTAAAGAAGGAAATGTCAACGAAGAAGTATCAAAATTTTATGAAATAATTAATCAAATTATATCAGAAAATGTACCTCTAAAGAAAAGAAGACGAACGAACACCAACAAATATCCAGTGTGGTTTAATCCACTATTGAAGAACCTAAAAAATAGAAAACAAAAAGCACATAAAATATACAAAAAAGACAACAATAGCGAAAATCTTCAAAATTACCAAGAAATTTGCTGTCAACTTGACGCAGCCATTAAAATTGCACATGAAGAACATAATCGTAAAATCGAACATCAAATCAAGTCTTGCCCTAAGAACTTCTTTAATTACGTAAAAACCAAACTAAAAAGTAACAACTTTCCATCACGAATGCATCTTGACAGTAATGTAGGACAAACTAGTAATGAAATATGTAGTCTTTTTGCCACTTTTTTTCAAGAAATTTACACCACATATGAAGAAACAGATCGCGACCGCGAATACTTCTCGTATTTTCCTGAATTTTCGAATTCTTTATCTGTCAATCAAATATCTGAATTCGAAATTCAAAACGCACTTAAAAATTTAGACGCTACGAAAGGTCCTGGACCTGACAGAATAGCTCCAATTTTTCTCAAAAATTTGGCAGAAGAACTATCTACACCCTTACAACACCTTTTTAACATGTCCCTGAAGAATGGAATTTTCCCAGAACTCTGGAAAACCTCATATTTAGTGCCAATTTTCAAATCTGGCGCTAAATCTGACATTCGTAATTATCGTGGAATTGCCATTATTTCATGCATTCCAAAATTATTTGAATCAATAATTAATGAAAAAATCTTTCAACAAGTAAAACACCAAATTACAACTCAACAGCACGGCTTTTACAAAGGCCGATCAACTACCACAAATCTTTTGGAATTCATAACTTTCACTCTGACTGTAATGGACAACGGTAACCACGTAGAAGCTCTTTATACGGACTTTAGCAAGGCATTTGACTGAATCGACATACCATTATTACTCTTCAAGCTCGAAAAATACGGAACTGAAACAAAATTTTTGGAATGGCTGCAGTCATACTTAACAAAACGAACACAAATAGTCCGCTTTCAAAATTCCTTTTCAAACCCAATAGAAGTAACTTCTAGGGTTCCTCAAGGTTCCCACCTGGGCCCTCTTCTTTTTATATTATACGTAAATGACATTTCCTTTCTTCTTAAGTCAATACATGTGCTTGTATATGCTGATGACATGAAGCTCTTTATAGAAATAACCAATGCAGAAGACTTCAAAATATTCCAGAATGAAATTAATGTATTCTACACTTGGTGCAACAAGAGCCTATTACAACTCAACATTAAAAAATGTAATTCAATAGCCTTTAGCAGAAAAACAGTTACACAACCAACAAACATTTTCTTAGGAAACCAACCAGTAGAAAAATGCAAAATCGTTAGGGACCTAGGCGTAATCTTAGACTCCAAACTTACATTCATAGAACATTATAATACAATTATCAACAAAGCAAATAGTATGCTGGGCTTTATAAAACGCTTCGGCCACAATTTTCAAGACCCATATACAATCAAACTATTCTATATTACATACGTCCGACCAATTCTGGAATATTGTAGCATTGTATGGAATCCCATATATGGAATATTGCCACACATGAAGAACGCATTGAATCTGTCCAAAAACAATTTCTTTTGTACGCGCTTCGTAAGCTAAATTGGACATCATTTCCCTTACCATCATATGAAGCACGCTGCATGCTTATAGACATACAAGCACTTAAAGAACGCCGCGATCTTTCAATGCTTTATTTTATCAATGACATTATTTCTCAACGCGTGCAATCTACTCAATTATTATCACAACTAAATTTTTATGCACCCAGTCGTCAATTAAGAAATCGTAAAATATTTTCGGAAAATTCTCACAGAACAAACTACTCTAAAAATGGCCCAATAAATCGCATGATGCGTCACTATAACCAGCACTGCGAAAATATCGACATCACCATGGGCAGAAATCAAATAAAAAAACGACTAACTACTGGAAATAATGTATAGAATATAAGAAAACATTGTATTATTATAACTGTAGTCTACATTTGCTTGACGACATAAATAAATAAATATGTTCAGAACACGATCAATGTATTCTTATGTTGAAAGAAAGATTAACAGGAATTGTGTTGAACATTGTGAAGTTGTGCAGTACTGTCAGCCAGAGTGAGATTGTATAAGTGGGGATGAGACTGTGCCAGTGGGGGGATCGTGTAATCCAACCCGTGATTTTCAGCCATCTCTTTAGAGTCAGAAGACTAGTCTAGGTTAGTTTCTTTCTGAAGCCTCATACAGAAGGTAGCAAACAGAGATTTAACCTTTATTTCTATTCCTAAGACAGCATTATACAGCGACACAGAAGAGAAAGGCAAAATCCCGTTCATCTCGTACTGGGCTCCCATTCCCGGTAGACCGAATTCATCGTCTGCAGTGCGAAGAATATTGCTCTAATGCTGGAGCGCCTGTCTATCTGGAAGCTGTTAAGAAATAGCTAATAAAAAATCTGGAAGTAATAGGAAATGCTGCCGATACAACAGCAGAACGATAATCATCTCACATCATATGCAAATTGCAATCAGCAGTGACGAGAAATTGAATAAAGTTGCCGGGTCTCACTATTGCGACCACCAATGACGCTTCTAAGCACCCCAAAATCAATCAATTGTGAAGTAGTTAAGATTTTTCTGCCGCTTGCCACAACATTGCGATTAGTGGTTCTGTGGTGCACAAGCGACTCAACCCGCTACTGCCTTTTCCTTCGTAGCCAACACTGTACGCATCGGTCGGTTCCCTCCTAGTATTATCTCCCACATCGCACAGTGAACGTTTGAACGGGTAAGTCGTATTCCGTTCCATATATCAGACTCTTGGTGTTGAGTGATTTTTACATTTTCTGGGAAATATAAATAGTAATTTCCAACACTATCTTTCAAACCATTTTTCTCGAAACTAGGGATTATGAGTCGAGTTAGTTTGAACGAAAACGACGATAGGGGAGGAATACCAGTTATGGCAATACCTAAAAAATGTACCAGTTATGACATGAACCAGTTATGGCCAATGGAGTTTAAATGGACTATTGCCATGACTGGTACCATTGCGCTTATGCGATAAAGCCATAACTGGTACACTTGCCATAACTGACACATCTACCCTATGCCAGTTTTGTGACAGTTTGCTAGTTATTCGTTTTGTAAAGTGTTTGCAAAAGTTCGCAGTTCACGCGGACTGTAAAACTGAGATGTGGAAAACTCATTATCAACTTAAATTCTAATTGAAAATATGGGGTCGTGCTAAAAAACATGTCTGTATGGGGGTGCTCATAACACAGACGGGAGATCCAAAATCTAGCGCTGTGAAAGGTGATCTACAATCGCTTTTGCGTGGTCCACCGGTTTCCTCTGTTGGTCCGTCCTCTGAGGAAGGCTGAGAGATATTTGAAATCGCCGTCTGCTGCGCTGAGATATGTGAGTGACCACTGAGAGTTCCACTTTCGGTGGGCGTGTCGTTATGCACTCTAGCGAGCAAAACAACAACAAATCATTTACAAAGTCAAATCGTTTTTATACTTTAGTGTCGGCTGTGCTGGGGTAAAAAGTGATTGGTTGTTTAGTTTGTTTTAGACTGACACTTAGAGTTACACCAGATGTTTTTTTCCATGTTTTCAGCTCTGATTGGTCGAAATATGCGTTTAAAGAGGCTCTACATTTTTAATAGTACAATTTTCGGCATATTAGTAGACACACTGCCAATTTTAAGAGCGATCCGTTGGAGCATTTTAAAGTGGACAATTTCCCAATGCTTTAAATTTTAAATTTTAGTGCAACGTAAGAACTAATTTAATATTAATTTCGCAATGCTCTTGATGTTTTCAATTTTTCAACTTGCACCCCTAGGATGCCGCAACACGTTATTCTACGTCAGAAAAATTAAATCGTGTTAATACTGAGACAAGAACATAGTTTAAGTATCGTTTTAAGCTCGCATTCATTCGGAAACTCGGCTCAGTCTGTAAATACAAATAATGTAAGCTTGGATATAACTCCACTAATTTTCGCGCCGTATCGATGCAATATTTATCAAATTTTTCAGTGTTCAACTTTCTACCAGAAGCAACAGCTTGAAGGCTGGCTCCACAATGCTTCAGTACATTTATATCAAGTCCTGTGGAAAAAATACAGGATTATAAATGCAAGCAAATAATTTGCAATCTTCGAAGAAATATGGACTCAAAATATGGCTATTTTCATCAAAAAACTGAAATATCTTTACAACAAATGAAAATATCAAACAAATATATTTTACAAAAATACGAGGTTTAGCAGAATGAACAAAATCTTAGAACATCTTGAATTGTTTCGACGATTACAGAAAAAGTTATGGACAAAAAACTCATTTTGAGAGGTGTTTTCTTTTCATTCAGTACTCGGTTGGATACAACTGGAAACAGTTGAACTCTTATAAGTAATGCAATTCTTTTGACAAACTTTCAAATGCATACAGTCTGGTTTGCTACTATCTGCAACCTTCGGAGAAATATGGACTCAAAATATGGCTATTTTTAGCCAGAAACTAGAAATATCTTTAGAACAAGTGAAAATATCAATCCAATATATTCTACAAAAATGCGAGGTTTAGCAAAATGAACGAAATCTTAGAACATCTAGAACTGTTTCGACGATTACAGAAAGTTTTGGACAAAAAACTAATTTTGAGGACTGTTCCTCGTAAAACTCTATTTTGTAATATCAGACGTACATATAGAAGATTACAGTGTTCAGCAATTCTTTTTCTTATAGATTTTCTTACAACTTTGCTGAAGAAAGCAATCGGGTATTTTGAAAATTAGAAAAAATAATTTTTTTATCTAACTACCAGGGGGATTGGCCTTGTTATATGGAATAAACTTGCTGAAGACACTGGGTACATAAAATCAATATTTCACAGTCAAATCTAAAACGATCACGATTTTTCGAGTTTAGACCACTGTGCGCTGGTGTCGCTTAGCAATATTCAGAGTATTCTAGTGTCGTTATAAACAAAGTCAAAAACCGTTTTCACGAAACTTAGTTAGTAAACAGTAAGCTAACATGGTGGCGCGTAAGTATAACGAAACAAGGCCGAACATTTTTCAGGATTGTTCTTCGAAAAGGGACGTTCGCATTAAAAAAAAATGGACAAAAATTGTCTATTTTTCATGGGTTTAGCTTAACACGCACTAACGAAACTACCCATGCAGCATCAATCGGCCCTTGGCCAGGAGGTCGGTGCAACCGGCCAAATAGTGAAAAAGTACCTGACGAACATGGACATACATGTCAAGAAGCGGCTGCCCCGAACGTGTTTTGATTACGGGTTTCAAACAAAACTGACGACTGTTTCAATTGATGGAATAAAAGGCGCAAAGTATGACTCTTTCCTTTCTTTCAGTGTGTCATTTGAATTTGGTACCGCATCACATTAATAGTTGCTACTTTTTGAATGCGTAAGTAGTGTTTTTTAGTGTCGATATCGAATATACTCCGATTAAAACTTGGTTAAATTGCAGTCAATCACATCATATTATGCATGAAGTGGAAGAGCAAGCGCTTGCTCTTCAATCCACAGCAAGCCGAAATTGGACATGCGGATGTTAAAAGGCCATGTCTCCACCAGTGCCCAACGCCATTTTCAATTGAAAATCGTCAGGCGATAGTGACGCTGTAAAAATTTCAATTTGAAATCATATGTTTCCTTCTCACATGTAGAAATTCCTTGAACTCTATTGTTGTTGGACCAGGGTTCTTGAATTAGAGCCACGTCCAAGTTGTCTCGAGTGAACCTGCTACTTAGGACGCTGCTAGCTCCTTTTACGTGATGTAGGTTCACTTGAATAAATTTTATTTTATTGGACATTTTTGTTTGGGTTACCATTTTTCAGGGACGTGTGATTCTCCCTCTGATTGGAGTGGTTTCCAAATGTGCGTGTGCTCGATTGGATCGTATCCCTGGCCCGGGCGCCAGGGCTTTTTGATCGAACTTCAGCGATTACAGGTTTTCCAGAGTCAGACGAAGGGCACGAGTTACCACTCTGGACAGAAATGGGACCAATGTTGTTTGACCCTGAGGTCTGTTTACCGTAGGCATCATTGATGCCCTTGGCATTGCCCTCTGGGATTGTGCGATCGGTTTTGCCAAACTGTCTAAAGTTGCCATTCCTCCCTTCGTTGGAGACTACAGATTTGGATTTACCTGATGATTTGGTAGATTTTTTAAACATTATCTGTGCAAATTTTTAGTTGATGTGCATATCGCGATCAACTAGCGTCTTCATCGACGCACCGTCGACCGTTAGTGCCCACTCAATGTGCAGATTGTTAATCACCGAGCGATTTACGATTCTCCTTGCATCGGGGTTCAAGTTGTCATTTTGGCTTCGATAAGCGCTTTAATGGTGTTATTGTCGTATTTAGAGCTTTTTGGAAAGACAACGACACAACTACACAACCGATTTGATCAATAGTATTATCAGATGAACGGGCTAGTTAAGGGTTGACTGATGAATTATGATTTAACACGTGGTTTCAAAGTTCGGCTGCCCTATACGTTCCCATTTCGTTTGATTGTAATTGAACCTAAGCATCCCTTATGTATTAACCCTCTAGTGCCCAATGCCGCCAATTGGCGGGCTTCAGTCGAAGTTCCGAAAAGCTTCAATGAATACTTAAAAAGTGTTTATAATGGTTTATAGTGATTTTACCGAAGTCCGTTTAGAAATTAATTTGGGCACTAGAGGGTTAAATTGTTAATAAAACAACGAAATTCTATTATCTCAAAGATTACACGACTTATTTGAACATAACTAGTGTCATACGAACGAGTCATCTCTCAAACTTACAAATAACAAACTTCATAACAATTTGATATGTGGTTCTAAAGTTATGAAAAGAAAAGAAATTCAAAGGCTATTTAAAACTATACCTGCTTTGATCAATATATGTGGCTACAATATAATTTAAATGTGGTATCGTACCATTTGAATGTTCCCGGTATCGCTCGTGATTGAATTGTTCGAAATTAAGAGTCATTTCTTTTATTTCGCTATTTCTTGAGCATTTACATTACGTCAAATTTCCTGTTTTATACTTCTATTATTACATCATTATTTTAAAATCAAAAAAGTGAATACACATTTATTGGATTGAAGCGTTCATGTAAATCTATTTTTACAAATATTGAATTTGAATGAGAAAGGCTTGGTCTGACCGCTATGTGGATTAATTTAGGTTTTTGAGTTGTGCCAGTGTTGCACGAAACCGACGATATGAATGTAAATTAACACATATAGATGAAAATAACATTAAATTCTTTCAATTATATGATGCGATTTTGTTTTTGATTTTGGTATAATCGATTTGTACTCATATACTGCCAATAAATATTCAGATTCTTTAGGTCAACGTTAGTCAGTAGATTTCAAATAATGTATAATTAAATGTTGTTCCTTATACATTAATTTGAATGATCTTATCAGTGAAATTGAAATTCTTCAACGCAGTTGATATAACTGATCGTTTCTGAGAGGCATCCAATGAATGGCCAAATACCAATCAATATGGGTTCTTGAAACCTGGATTATACCCAGTGGCCAGAATCCGACCAAAAACTCAATTTTCAATCCAGATGACCACTTCTGGTTGCCTGATAATCATAAAATCATAAAATCCATCATAAAATTGCCGAACTGCCTAATCTGGGTATTTCTATGGCGAAGATGGCGACAGTTTCCGATTAACAGCCTAAAGTGACAAATATCATCCAATACGATTTGAAGAAGCAGTATGATACTCTGAGATCATCTTCAGACGCCATATTAAATTTCTAGACAGTAGCTTCCGATTTCTACCGGTCTAAACGGGACAAACATTACCCAATGTAAGTTTTTCAGTACCGTAAACTGGGGTGACTTTGATCACTGTACCTCTTTTTTGAAAATGTGGTAAAAAAGCGCTCGTAGTGCTTGGGACTTGTCGTAATCTTCACTGATTGCGTGGATATATGTTCGCATTGCTACTATTCATGCATTTCCTGCTATTTGAAGAATGTTTTTCATGCTAAAATATTAATTGAAAAAAAGTGTATTTTTGGCGATTTTTGTTGCATACAAACAATCGGTTCAAGCAGATTCAAAACAACAAGTTGCAATACGTAAAGTTTTTTTATTTTGTTCCCAGATTAGTTCTTAAGATGAACAAGTATTATAACAATACATTTTATTGTTATTTTTGCAAGTTTTTCCTCAAAGGCAATGTTGAGTCCCAATATTCTCCACAGCGTATTACATTGTTCTTCTTAACAAAAACCCAAGACGTGAAGTAACATGCAAATTTGACCAATTTCATAAGTCATATTCCTCGTGGACTAGTTTTTGATGATTTTAAACAACCTTCTCTCTCAGTGGATAATCATTCATATATATTCTAAGAATTTTGTATGAATCTTGTACATTCCTCATTATAAACTCTTCACGTAGAATGTGAATGGCCCCCAAATTGCTTTCCATATTTATAAACTCTTTTGAGTCGTTTAAGGCTGTTCAATTTAGTGAAAGTAGCAAAGTGTTACACCAAATTCGTCAAAACAATGAAGTGATCAAAGTCACCCCGGAATGATGATTGGTGTAAATTTTTTAGAGCATATTTAAAAACAGCAAAATTGTTGCTAAACTTTTGAAGTAGTGACTGAATCTTTTTCAATGCATGCCAGTACTTATCTTAAAAATATCAAAGAATATTGTTTTCAGTATATTCTGAAAATATTTGAGATACAATCAAAAAAGTGATCAAAGTCACCCCAGTTTACGATACCCGGGATGATGCTCAAAGGCCAGGAATCAACTTCATACTTCATTTTGAAATCCGAATTTCAACACCTGTTTTCTTTGAATAAGTCGTGTAATCTTTAAAAGAAGAGATTTTCAATATTTTTACAATTTAACACATAATGGATAAAATAAAAGTCCGATTACACTGGTCAACACAAGTGTTGCCCCGAAGGTCAAACTAAGAAAAAATGAAAAATTATAGCTTTTCCTGTGAATTTTTTTCTTTCTAGGGCAATTATTATGAGCTTTAGAGCAGCATTTTTTTCGATTTTGTCAACCAGTGTTATAATCAAATTAAATGGGTACCAATAAAGCAACTAAACCTTCAATTTAAAACTAAGATTGTTGAAATCAGTGATGCCATCTTTGGCAAAACGAGTGAATTTGATAGTTTTCTGAACACGTTTCTTTTCATAACCTTCGAACTACATGTTCAATCATCATAAAATTCGTTATTTAGGGGTTTTGCCCGTTCATTTGATACCTATTTTGTTCAAATCGGTTGTGTAGTTTCTGAGATAATGGAGTTTCATAACTTTTACATTTTGATACATAACAGACAAAGTTACAGTCCGATTATAATAAAACTTAATAGGGTTTTATCAGGCAACTAGACCTTTCTATTGCAACTTATTTTGTGAAAATCGGTCCATCCATCTCTGAGAAAAGTGGGTGAGTTCAAACAGTCTTAGAAACATGTTTCTTGTCATAGCCTGATTTCACATTATTATACATAACGGACAAAGTTAAAGTCCAATAACAACAAAATTCAATAGGGTCTTATGGGGCAACAAGACCTTCCATATGACACTAATTTTGTGAAAATCGGTCCTGCCATCTCTGAGAAAAGTGAGTGAGTTTAAACAGTGTTTGAAACACATTTCTTTGCATAACTTTTGAACTACATGTCCAATCATTATAAAACTATTTCACAAATGGTTAAAAAAACAAGCCCGTTCTTTTGATACCAATTTTGTTCAAATCGGTTTTGTAGTTTCTGAGATAATGAAGTTTTGTGATTTTCACATTTTTATACATAACCTTGAAACTAAAAATCCGATTACAATAAAATTCAATAAGGTCTTATGGAGCAACAAGACCTTTCATTTGCAATTAGTTTCATGAAAATCGGTCCAGCCATCTCTGAGAAAATCGAGTGAGATTGGGAGACCGTTACATACATACACACACACATACACACACACATACAGAAAATACTCAGCTCGTCGAACTAAGTCGATTGATATACGAGATTCGACCCTTTGGAGCACTTTTATACCTTTGGTTTTTTCAGTGATTGCTATAACTTTCTAGTAGAAAGGCAAAAACATGACAATTATTCATCATCTGTTCGGCCTTTGACAATTTCCCAATAACTCTTTATAGGACGAAAATTCGGAAAATTTAGTGGTACTTGGTCAACAGTTGCTTGTACAGACCGCAAGCCTTTTAGGATATAAATCCTCCTAACTGTACTGTGGTTCATCGTGAACTTTTTGTAACTTTGCAACTTCATGTAAATAAACTGTTACTATACAGAACAAGTATCGTTTTTCAATTCTCATTTCTCTAGTTCTTATACAATGTTTTGAAAATTAAACTTGACAGAGAACAACCACCACCATCATCATTGGAATCTAAATCTTGCGACTGATACCGTCGAAATTATAGTTGCACAGATTAAGGTACACGTTTGTCCATTCAAGCACGGAAGAAACATTATCATTTTTCCTTACCTTCTGGTTTTGCGACCGTTACAACAACCTCGATAAAGCAGCTGAGAGACAGTAAACATATTTTAAACTCAGTTAATTTAAATCAATTTAGCTTTCCGACATCCTTCCCGTGCTGAGTGGTTTTTCTACCCAAAGGGATGAAACATTTCAGCCCCATTTAATCTAGCCCTCCCTTGGCAAATAAAAATGAACATTCTAGCAGAAAATCGAATTAAAATTTTCAAGCACAACCTACACACCATTACAGAGTGGGGTTTCGAAGCAAAGTAAACAATAGCAATAATAGCGAAATTGTATCTAATATTTCACTCACGATTCGAATCTGGGCGCTTGGTAACAATTTTGTGGGCTGATTTTTTCTACGTCGAATCCCCTTAAATGTACACAAGTCGACACATGCCGGATCCGCATACCCACATGAAGCGAATGGCTTTCCACCGTTTCCACCTTCTAGGAATTTTGTTTTCATATGAGGACAACTTTTTCGGGTTGCGCAATCAGATTTTTCCATTAGAAAAAGCGAACCAGTTATGTCTACATTTAACTTACTGCATAGCTTAAAGTCGAACAACTTGATACACTGGCAAATGGAAACACATATGACCATCCCTAGTAGCAGCTTCCAATCCAGCGAAATCACATCCTACAAAGCCAGCAATGCGACGTGAGCAAAGTGTATAAATCTGCTCCTTTCCCAGCACATCCTTGCAAAGTGTTGTCGTTGAACTCCGTCCATGTAGCCTGCGGTGTTGTTCTAAAGCTGGTAGATGTGTAGTCTAAATAAAAAAAAACACTAGCAAATCCAAAACATGCAGTTTTCTCCAGACGACTCTGCCACGGGGCGAATTAGGGCTTGCTTTCTACGTGATAAATCTCGGCGTACATACGGGAGAATTTCGTTTTTCGTTATGTTTTGGGCGAACTTGGCTTGGCCTCACTAGAATGCCCCCAAAAGGAAACGTCCCGAAGCCATATGGGAATTGTATTTCTCCTGGTAAACACATTAGCCCGTTCCGACTGTTATGCTTCGTTTGCTTCTGCTGCTGTTAAATTAAGGGTAGCGATAAAATTTAAAAACAAACACGAAAATAGCCTGAAAGTGTTTTGAAAGTACTGATTTGCCGCAAACATTGTGCGTTACGTTTTGGCTTGGTTGGTTGTTTTCCTGCTGAATCGGTGGATCTTTTGCCGGAGGATGTAAGAAAGAAAAACATATGTGTGGTTAAAGCTTACGCATTACTTCTGGTTATCGAAATCGTTCAATGAATTGTAATGTTTTTCATCGGAAATTATTTTGATTGAATTCACGAAAATCTCATGCCCATAGAATGTTTTAATGGCATTTTGTGGATTCCTTTTGTGTATTAAAATTTAACGACGAACTTTTTAGGGAACACGTTTGCTCTAACAATTCTAGGTTTTTGCCTACAACAAACTAATTAAATCAACCTTCAGCTTGTGGTTCCTCGAGTGTGGAATCCTTGATGCAAATTAAAAATTACTTTGCAGAAAACATTTATCCTTGCGACAAAAGTTCCAAGATCAACGAGTGGCGCTAGAAAAAAAAATGAAAATTCCAGACGGAAATAATTTCTGTACATCCCGTACATCTCTCATGCTCGTAGTCGAAGCAGCCGCTCCCTGGTGGTGATATAAAAGCAAGTGTTTTATTATTTTATGTTTTCCACTTTTCTGGCTGAGATGCTTATACTTGTATCGTTTGTGCTACTGTACAAAATCTAAATTCTTTGCCGCGTGATGCATAAGTACAGAAACGGCTAGCGCTAAAAATATGTTCATAGGTATAACGAGAAGCTGGCTTTACACCAAAGCTCGTTCCATTTTTATGGGGAGCCACCACCAGTTTGCTCTTCTGGATATGCGCATACATCAGCCTAACGAAGTGCTCTTGGAAAAAGTGCGGTGAAGTACATGGCAAGTTCATCCAGAAATTGCTTCCAGCGCATGGAGTGAGTAGGTATAGCGGTTGCATAATACCGGAACGGCCTGAGTGGAACTTAGCAACATTTTTGTTGGAATTTATTCAAAAGTAAATTATTTGGTTATTGCAGTGTAAATGCCTATGGAAATTGCTGTTGTGCAAAACTTTTCTTCCACCGTTGCGAAGAAACAGGGTTAAGATAGCTGTAATATCCAAACTAAAAATAATATTTATTTCCTAGAAACTGTAAATTATAAATTAACACCAAAATTCAATCTGGTCGCATAAATCATGAAACGTAGTGGTCTATTAAAAATGATTAATTCTGATGGAGAATGTGACAGAAAAGGCGCTCCCACGCGGTTGTACTAGCTCGATTGGCCAACAGCCCTTTATCAGAATCTTAACAATGATACTGATCAGGTGTCGAATTTGAAATGCCTAATCTTTTTACCTAAAACCTACAAATATTTGATTTGATGTTTTTTGCTTCCACATTTGTTAAGTATAGTTTCACAGACTTAATATTGAATACCAAATGAAATGTTGGATGAAAGTCGCCACGACTTTCTAATCTTGCTAAATATTAACTGTGTATTCAATGACAAAATTTCTTATATGACAAAAAATTACAACCCCAAAATAGTTCATCCCTAAAAAAACACTTAAACACGAATAGCATAATACGAAAGAATCCTTCGGAGGCTCATGGAGTCTAATAATCATCGAATATCAAAATCTTTTTCCTGTTTTTATACTATACTAGCTGACCCGGCAAACTCCGTCCTGCCTAATTTAGTGTTAATAATTTTAACCATTTCAAATTCATTGATTCCTTGCGATTTGTTTATATCGTTTGAAATGATTGGTTTTATCGGAATGACAACATCTTCGACTTCTGGCTTTTGTACACCACCTCTGTTCCGGAAATATATTGAATGCATTTCAGTTATTTTCGTTGTTTTCCAGAAACTGAAAGTGGTCATCTTCGAATTCAAAATGGTGTCCAGGGTCAATGCTTGGCTTCTATATATCATTTCGATTACGGAAATATCCATATGTAGTAGTATTCGGTTATTTTCGGCTGTTTCCCAGAAGTTGCCATTTTACAATTCAAACTGGTGTCTGAGGTCAATTTTTAGCTCCTTGCATAATTCTGGATCCGGTGATACACATATTGGGTGGTATTTGGTAACCTCAGGCTATTTTTCAGAAAGCGTAAGTCGCCATCTTGGATTTTAAAATGGCATTTGGTGACAATTTCTGGCCTCTGAGCGTCATTCTGGTTAAAGAAAAACTCATATTGGGTGGTATTTTGTCATTTTTGGCTGTTTTCCAGACACCGGAAGTCGCCATCTTACAATTCAAAATATTATCTGAGGTCGATTTGTGGCTTCAGTGCATCATAACAATTCCGGAAATACCCATATTGGGTGGTATTTGGTCATTTGCCGCTGTTTTTCAGAAACCGGAAGTCGCCATCCTAGATTTCTAAATGGTATTTTGAGACATGCCAGAAGAAGGAAGGGTGTCGAAACATTATGGACATGTTTATTACACCTAAAAACATTCACTTTCAAATTTGGTTATATTTGCTTGATTGGTTCTCGAGCTGTGCGAAATTTGAGTTTCATTTGTATGGGACCCCTCCCTTATAGAAGAGGGAGGGGTGTCAAACCATTATGGATGTATTTGTTACCCCTAAAAACATTTACCTGCCAATTTGGTTCCATTTAGTTGGTTAGTTCTCGAGATAAGCAGAAATTTGTGTTTCATTTGTATGGAACCCCTCCCTTCCAGAAGAGGCAGGGGTCTCAAACTATCATAGGAATCTTTCTCGGCCCCTAAAACCTCTACATATAAATTTTCACGTCGATCGGTTCGGTAGTTTTCGAGCCTATATGGATCAGACAGACAGACAGACCGGACTGCATTTTTATAGGTATAGATACAGCTAATTTCAAAAAATAACATGGAAAGTTTTTTGAAATAAATGGATTTGAACGATTTGAAAGATTTTGGAAATTCAACTCATTGAAGTGTTCTTACGAAACTCATATTGTATTTTTCTTCATTAGGCTGATACAAATTTCGAATTCTTTTTATGTCCGAGGTTATCAAAGTTAGCAAAGGGGGTGGCAAAAAATAAATAACACCGAGACGAAAAAAACAGAAATATCTTTGATCAAAGTTTGTGTGCAAGTTATAACGTTTGTAACTTGCACTTAAATAAATGTTGAAAAATAACATTTTTGCCTTTCTCCTAGAAAGGTATAGCAATCACTTGCAAAACCGAAAGTATAAAAGTGCTCCAAAGGGCCAACTGGCATATATCACTCGACTCAGCTCGACGAGCTGAGCATTTACTGTATGTGTGTGTGTATGTGTGTGTGTATGTGCTGATTTTTATTCTCACTCACTTTTCTCAGAGATGGCTGGACCGATTTTCATGAAATTAATTGCAAATGAAAGGTCTTGTTGCCCCATAAGATCCTATTGAATTTTATTGTAATCGGATTTTTAGTTTGGAGGTTATGTATCAAAATGTTAAAACCATGAAACATCATTATCTCAAAAACTACACAACATATTTGAACAAAATTGATTTCAAATGAACGGGCTACCTTAAAAATCCTTAAACTATAAATTTTATGAAGATTAAACATACGGTTCAAAAGTTCTGAAAAGAAACGTGTTCTGAAGACTGTTTAATCTCACTCATGTTTCTTAGAAATGGCTGAACCGATTTTCATAAAATCAGTGTCAAATGGAAGGTCTAGTTGCCTCATAAGACCCTATTGATTTGTTTTGCAATCGAACTATTACTTTGCCTGTTATGTTTAAAAATGTGAAATCTAGCTATGAAAAGGAACTTGTGCCGAAGACTACTTGAACTCACTCACTTTTCTCAGAGATGGCTGACCCGATTTCCACAAAATTAGTGTCAATTGATAATTTATTGTAATCGAACTGTAATTTCGTCTGAAATGTACCGAAATGTGAAAATCACGAAACTTCATTATCTCAGAAACTACACAATCGATCTGATCAATATTATTATCAGATAAGCGGGCTAGTTAAGGGTTAACTGATGAATTATGATTGAATACGTGGTTTCAAAGTTTGGCTGCCCTATACGTTCCCATTTCATTTGATTATAATAGAACTTATAAACTTATAAACTATTATAAAGCAACCGTTATGTATAAAATTGTTAATAAAACAAAGAAAGTCTATTATCTCCAAGATTACATGACTTATTTGAAAATAACTAGTGTCATACAAACGAGTCATCTCTCAAACTTACAAATAACAAACTTCATAATAATTTGATATGTGGCTCAAAAGTTATGGAAAGAAAAGAAATTCAAAAACTATTTAAAACTATACCTGCTTTGATCGATATATGTGGCCTCAACATAATTTAAATGTGGTATCGTACTGTTTGAACGTTCCAAATTCATTGATTCCTTGCGATGTGTTTAAAGTCTGCAAATGTTCGACAAATCGGCCACAGGATATGATCAAAGTCAAATAACAAATCGTTTGAAATGATTGGTTTTATCGAAGTTACAGCATCCTCGACTTTTGGCTTCTGTACACCGCTTTAATTCTGAATACATTCA
Source organism: Wyeomyia smithii (assembly GCF_029784165.1). Taxonomy (NCBI): domain Eukaryota; kingdom Metazoa; phylum Arthropoda; class Insecta; order Diptera; family Culicidae; genus Wyeomyia; species Wyeomyia smithii. Next base: position 113,449,902 of record NC_073696.1, read on the forward strand.
TATTGGGTGGTAGTCGGTCATTTTCAGCAGATTTTCTGGCATCAATCTGACACCGAAAATACCCATACTGGGAGGTATTAAGTTATTTTGGTTGCTTTCCAGAATTTAAAAGTGGTCGTGTTTAAATTCAAAATGGTGTCCAGGGTCAATGTTTGGTTTCTATGCATCATCTCAATTACGGAAATATTCATATTGAGTATTATTCGGTCATTTTCGACTGTTCCTAGAAGTTGTTGCCATTTAGCAATTCAAAATAATGCTTGAGGTCAATTGTTAGCTCATTGCATCATTCTGGTTCCAGAGATACTCATATTGGATGGTATTTGGTTATTTTAGACTGTTTTTCACAAACCAGAAGTAGCCATCTTGGATTTTAAAATGGTATTTAAGATAATTTCTGGCCTCTGAGCGTCATTCTAGTTGAAGAAACACCCATATTGGGTGTTATTCGATCATTTTCGGCTGTTTCCCAGGAACCGGAAGTCGCCAACCTAGAATCCAAAATGGGGTCTTTGGTCGATTTCTCTAGATCCGGAGATACTCATGTTAGACGGAAATCGGCCATTTTTGGCTGTTTTCCAGAAACCAGAAGTTACCATCTTAGAATTTTAAATGGTATCTGAGGTCAATTTTTAGTTTCTTGCAACATTCTGGCTGCGGAGATACTCATATTGGGTGGTATTTGGTCACTTTGGGCTGTTTTTCAGAAACCGAAAGTCGTCATTTTGGACTTCAAATTTGCCTGTTAAATCAATTTCTGTCATCTGGGTGTAATTCTGGGTCCGAAAACATTCATATTGAATGGTATTTGGTCATTTCCGGCTGTTCAATGAGAATCGTTTATTTCAGGCTGTTTTCCAGAAACCAGAAGTTGCCATCTTAAAATTCAAAACGTTGTCTGAAGTTGATTGAGCCATAAATCATTACGATTCCAGAAATACCCATATTGGGTCGCCATTTTTAATTTCATAACGGCATTTGAAGACAATTTCAGGATTTCTAACGTCATACTGGTTGAAGAAACACTCATATTGGGTGCTATTTTGTAATTTTCAGCTGTTTTTCAGAAACCGGAAGTCGCTATCTTACAATCCAAAATGTTGCCTGAGGTCGATTATGGAACATATTTGTTACCACTAAAAACATTCATCTGCCAAATTTGGTTCCATTTAGTTGATTAGTTCTCGAGATGTGCAGAAATTTGTGTTTCATTTGTATGGAATTTGTGTTTCATTTGTCGAACCATTATGGTCATATTTGTTACCCCTTAAAACATCCACATGCCAAATTCGGTTTCCTTTGCTTGGTTTGTTCTTGAGTTGTGTAGAAATTTATGTTTCATTTGTAAGGGACCCCTCCTTTTCAAAAGAGGGAGGGGTCTCAAACTATCATAGGAACCTTTATCGGCACCAAAAATCTCTACATATAAATTTTCACGTTGATCGGTTTGGTAGTTTTCGAGCCTATATGGATCAGACAGACAGACCGGACTGCATTTTTATATGTTTAGATTACAACATCAATATTTTAGTACCTAAAGAGTGAATATACACTTATTGGATTGAAGCGTTCATGTAAATCTTTTTTTACAAATAAAAGTTTGAATGAGAAAGGCTAGGTCTGACCGCTAGGTGAATTAATTTAGGTTTTTTTATTATTATTATTTATTCCGCTTGTCTTTTGACGACACTCTCACTGTCAGTGGACTTGTTTGTTGCTAAATAAAGCATTTATGCTGTCGGAAAACCAATAAAATGAACAAAACGGTTTGAGCTTTTTTTTCTTCCCCTTCCAATATTCAAGATTTTTGAAGGGGGGGGGAAGGGTTGACAAAAAATGAAAATAAAATTTGTAACGGCCTAAATTTGATTTTGTTCAACAATACAAAAAATTCTTTTGGAAAAGTATTTTTTTGATATTTGAGAACATCAGGAGCCGTGGCAAAAAATCGTCATTTTAGACCTCCATGTCCTCCAACCGTGGACATTGATAACAAACCCCGACGCGAAACCAGTTTAAACAAAAAGTAGAAAAAATATCACTTCAATTTCAGATCAACAAGTTCTCAGGAAAACAGAAATAAAAAACAAAACAAAAATGAGCATAAGTAAAAGGCCGGAAGTTACTATCAAAAATTTTTCACAAAAAAACTTCAAAAACGTCTCTTAGTGATAGAAAGAGGTAATACAAAAGTTTACACTAAAAAACGTCTCAAAAATCCTGGAGAAGTTGGAATGAGAATAATCTTGAATGTGGCTTTAAATGACTCAAACACGTTAATGCAAACAACAAAAATTCTTAAAAGGTAAGAAAAATAAAAAAATGAAAGGAATCATAAATGTTTCTGGAACCGGGTTCTTTTAAACAAAAATAAAATTCTAAATTTAGTCAAAGAAATGGAAATTATTTTCAAAAGGCAGCTGAAACCAAAAACTAAAATAAAAAGATCATTTTCAAAATAATAAAGTAGGAAATTATGGCGAGAGCTTATGAAAAGTAATAAAGTATGCTTCACCACAGCAAACATAAAATAGCGTTTTCACAGGTGACACTTTAACTATCCCCGAATCTCGTGATGTGCTTTTGAAAATTCGAAGTGGTGGCTCGAAGTCGGCCATTTGTGACTTCAATACCGTTTAACCTTAAAAAAATAATATATAGAACTCAAAGCAGACAGAATCGGGGATCGTAGAACCCACAAGGCGACTTATTACAAAGCTTGGATAACACAATCAGTTTGTCAATCACCTATGATTATTAACGTGAGACAGAAGCATGAGCTCTACAGGGTTCGCGCAATTGTCTTGGACTGAATTTCAAACCGCTATTTTCAATTCTGGTGAAGCATGATCTTAACACTGTATAGCATATGTTTACAGGTGACTGAAAAATTAAAGTACTGACAAAATTAAAAAGTATTCTTCTCCCTTTTTCCATTTTTTCTGCGCACGACCAAAAATTAATCGGATTATTCAGTCTTCGTTCAAACATGAGTGATGGTTCTCCAAATTCGAACAAATTTTCCACAACAGAGCACCTCCTCTGAATACAGGCAATTATAGGTTCGTTGCACCCAAATGTAGTACGATACATGTTTCGTTGCAGTAATCCAATAGAGCGAAGAGTACGTTATGCAGCCTTAGACAGCACACATCCAGCGCGTGCGAGGTCTGCCTCGAAGTCGTCGGCCTCTATTCGGTCCTCTGCTAAGTATTATCTTTGCCGGTCGCTCATCCGCCAGTCGTGATAAGTGGCCAGTCCACTGTAACCTGCCGTGTTTTTTCAGCTTGACAATATCAGCGTGTTTGTCTACTTCGTACAGCTCATGATTCGCCTGCGAAACACCCCATATTCTAGTTCGCCACCGAGTATTGATCGCAGGATTCACGCTCGAAGACCCCAAGCACTCGTCGATCGGCCTCACATCCTTCCACATTCACGATTCATGTCCGTAGAACGCCACCGGGAGTATCAAAGTCCTATAGAGGGCAAATTTTGTACGAATCTGTAGGCTACGAAACCTAAGCAGACTAATCTGTAATAAGCCCTGTTTATTGCCGCAATCCGTCTCTTCACCTTGCGACTCACATGTCACTAGAGTACCAAGATAAACAAATTCGTCGACCACTTCGAAAGTATCCTCATCCATCTCCACCGCATCACCAATACCCGCAGAACTACCACGCTCTCTGCCAGCCACCATGTACTTTATTTTGGCTGTGTTTATGGCGAGTCGAATTCACGCAGCTTCGCTTCTAAAAGCCGTAAAGGTTAACACCAATGTCGTCCGCGAAGCCAAGAAGCATGTGAGGGTTTGTGTTGATGGTGCCGCTCCTCTGCACACCTGTCCTTCGTATTGCACCTTCTAAAGCTATGTTGAACAGCAAGTTCGAGAGCTCGTCACCTTGCTTCAGGCCATCTAACGTCACAAACGCGCCCGAAAATTTGCCCGCTGTCCTGACGCATGATGTTGAATTAGTTTAATTAGTTTTTTTTAATTAGCTCTCGAAACTTGTCGAGGATCTGTCTCAAAGTAAACATCTGGTACGTTGTAGATCGTCCCACTCGAAAACCGCATTAGTATTCTCCTGGGAAGAAAAGACGGATACAGAACTGTGAGAGTATCAAAAAGGCTTCCTACAACGGCCGCAGTCACCGGAACAGGATACGGGAGAGAATTGTATAAGTGGAATTGAGGAGCGTTATGCCTCGATAATTATTACACACGTGCGATGCGCACATTCCACTAGCTGACGAGGGCACCAAATTAAAGAAGCATTCTGGATCAGAGGCCGTACCAACCAGCAATTAAGCGTTCTAAGGCAGTGAGAATTTTTGAAATCTCGAACAATTTTTGTCGCGAAGTTTTTGAGATTACAGCCGAGCGATGCTGATTAAAGGTGAGCTAAATACTAAGTACGACACCAAGGTCTTTGACTTGGTATAGTTTTTTAAGGGCATGCTCTCGATTCGTTATCTAAAAACAATCGGACTACTTCTTCGGTGAAAGGTCATAACTTGACATTTAGGAACACTAACGATAAGCCAATTTCGTCGACATCAATCAACGAACATATCCAATAGCGCTTTCAACGTTTGAATTTTAGATTATCAGCATACACTAATTTGCTACCGGCTCCAAACAGCAAGACGATGTCGTTGAAAAAATGAACAACAGAGGTCCTAAATTGCGGCCCTGAGAAACACCTGAAACATTGGTGAAATGGGGCGAAAAACTGGAAGCCACACCGTTAGTTTTCGAGAAGCGCCAACTCGTTCGAGTTTTTGCAAAAGTATCTTGTGGTCAATACGACCAAATGCTGCTTTCGAATCAGTGTATATAACATCATCTCGTTTTTTTTCTCCGTATGAGAGATGCAAGTTGACGTTAATTCCAGTAGATTTGTACAATTGAACAAACATAAAATTTCAATTCGCATAATACCAATACTTCACGTTATTAACTACGCTAGCACCATAGTGCCGTGTCAAATAAATGTTGTGGGAACAAAAAAAAACGCTAGCACCATCTGCTGCCGTGTTCGCGCTGCGTTTTGTATTTCGACATTAGGGCATCCACGGTGCGCTTCCATACCCCGTTTGGTAGCGCTCTATCATCACTTCATACCGTACCCAGAGCCGGATTTATGGGGGGGCCCAGGGGGCCCGGGCCCCGGGCCCCCACATTTTAAGGGCCCCCACAAATCGACAAAAAGATTTTTCTTTTTAAAAATGAGATTTAATCAAAAGTTCGATTTACAGTAAGAAAATTTGAACAGACCATTTCAATCTGACACTTTCCTTCAGTGTTATTTTTTCGCGAGCGCCAATATCACAACTACATCCATAAGAGTTCACCTTGGATTCTCTTGGAATGACACACATTAACACACCATTTGAATCGAACCAGCGCGCATTAAACGCCTAGAGTTAAAGTTTAGCCGACTGTCACTAAAAGCGCCAATCGAACTGTCAAAACTCGTTCCAATCGAACATCAGCAATGTTAAAACTATGATGAAAAAACTGTTGACTGTTTGATTGGAACTTTTCAGTGACAGTCGGCCAAACTTTAACTCTAGAGCTTTAGCGCGCATGGGAGGTAAAGCAAAGAAAGAAAATAATCCACAAGTTTTTTTAATGCATTGCTTTTGCTTACTTGTCCGAATCAGGGATACCAGATGTGCTTTTCAAAATGCGGATTTTCTGAGCTCGTGTGCAGATTTTATTGACCTGCAGATGTGTGTAGTTTTTTCCTAGTTTCTATTATTGTCAGAGTCGTCTTATATTTGCGCCGTCTTTCTCAAATTGTGTGCAAATTTTTGCCTGTGTTTTGCTTTTTTTTTCAAATTGCGGTAGTTTTTTTTTCAGGTATCAAGAAAAAAACCTGAAGACGAAACTTATTAAAAATAGGTTGCGTGCGACTGTGAAGAATGAAAGGCAGTCAAACTTAGCATTATTAAGTTTCGAGTACGAGTATACTGAAGAAGATGAATGTTGATTATTTAATTAATAAGTTTTTTGCAAAAAAACTCGTAAAGCATAGTTTACAGTTCCAAGCGAAGTGAAAAATTTGACAAGTGAAAAAGCGTAAATTTTCGCTTGCGAAATCTGTCGCGAAAACCCGTTTGTGGAACACGCAGGTATTTCACCACCCTGCAGTTTACAGTTTAAGTGGAGTGAAACTCACGAGTTTACATTCCGAGCTTAGTGAAAATTGGCTGCAACTGACAGAATAGAAACGCACGCAAGTTTTCGCTTGCTGCTCCTTTTTTCACTAGCGCTTGCATGCGTGAAAGAAATAAACCCAAGTGAAAAAGATGAGATCCACAACCATCGATTTCGCTGGATCGAATTTGTTTACAGTTCCAAGCGAAGTGAAATTTTTTGCAGGTTGCATTTTTCACGAGCGTGAAAAAATGAACATGTTGTATGAGATTTTCACTTCGCTTGGAACTCTAAATAGAGCTTAAGAAAAAATTCTAACAAATTTTTGGTAATTTTTCAATAGCGAATAAATGCTTTTAACTCGTACGATGAAAAACAGTTTTGTTTTAATTTGGGCCCCCCACTATAACTGGGCCCCGGGCCCCCACAATCGTAAATCCGGCCCTGACCGTACCGGTCGCTGCTAAGGGCGCTAGAGAAATAGTAGCCGGGCCTCAGGAAAGCATCGCGCTCTCAAATTCGGCAGCCCGATAACAGCGCTGCTAAAGGTTTATGGTGGATGAAACGTCAAACTGAGACGATAGCAACGACCGGTGTGAAAACGGGTGAGTGAGCAAAATAGCCGCACTGTACACAGCCGTCATAACAACTTATATAGTAGCGCACTGTTAAGGATGCCCTTAGCGCTAGCCTACGTGCATGTCTTAAGTTGAGAACCTCAAAATATGTTTGAGATTGCGTAACAGCGCTCTAGACGGTGTTGTCGCGCGATGACTGTAATTCTATAGGAAATTTGAAATGATTGTTTTTTTTTTACGATAAGCTAGCTTCCAGTATTACGTCTGTTAGTCAGTAACTGTTAACTAACTAGGCACGCTTTTTTTGGTCTTCTTGTTAACTGGGTGCTCGATAACTGGGATAATTCCCAGTTAATAATACAACAAACGCAGGGTGGCCACCCAACCGGGAAAACCGGGAGAACCGGGAAAAACCGGGAATTTCACTGAACATTACAAGCCGGGGTGGGATTGTGCCATACAAACCCATTTTTTGTCAGCCATCTCATGGCGACCACAAGACCAAAATTTCTTAGGTAAGTTTCCTCGAATACTTAACCAAAAAAAGACTAGTCCTGTGACCCGGAAAAGATGGCTGACATATCTTACAGTGCATAAAACAGTTTTTGTTTTTATTCATATTCCTCTTGGAAGCTAACTTGACCAAGGTAAGTTCCCCGGAAGTAGCATTCAAATGGCTCGAATTTTGTCTAGAGCAAATGGTTCACAACGATAATCTCGCGGGAACTGTAGCTGATAGATGTCGCCAAGAATATTCACAACTATTGAGTATGCATTCGACGAAGACATTGCTGACTTTCTACCTTGATACTTTTTGTAGAGATCTGATAGCTGCTTCAGGCAAGAAACTTCCTAAAGCAGGCATTAGACGAAGCAAATATTTGCAATTTTTTAATACAGAATTTATTTTGTACAAATAAAAATCGTACCAAAAATAGCAAATATTTGCGTCGTCTAATACCTGCTTAACTTTACTGTGTTTATTAGGAAGATTCTGATTCTATCGCATGGCAATGCCACATTGGAGCGAGGTTTCAACGTGAACAAGGAGTGCGTAGTCATGAATTTGGAAAAAGACAGACTTGTAGCACAGCGCTTGGTGTACGATACAGTACAGGTTGGCGGAGGAGGACACGAAATTGATATTGATGAGGAGATGCGTGAGCTGCTGAAGTAACGTGTTTTAAGTGTTATGAAAATACTCTTTTATATATTACTCTTTTATATATCGAATCTTATCTGGTTGAGGTAAAAACGATTCCTTCAAACTTAATTTGGCCTAAAATTCCTCGGTAATGAGTATCATATGCAGGGCCGGATTTACGATTGTGGGGGCCCGGGGCCCAGTTATAGTGGGGGCCCAAAATAAAACAAAACTGTTTTTTATCGTACGAGTTAAAAGCATTTATTTGCTATTGAAAAATTACCAAAAATTTGTTAGAATTTTTTCTTAAGCTCTATTTAGAGTTCCAAGCGAAGTGAAAATCTCATACAACATGTTCATTTTTTCACGCTCGTGAAGAATGCAACCTGCAAAAAATTTCACTTCGCTTGGAACTGTAAACAAATTCGATCCAGCGAAATCGATGGTTGTGGATCTCATCTTTTTCACTTGGGTTTATTTCTTTCACGCATGCAAGCGCTAGTGAAAAAAGGAGCAGCAAGCGAAAACTTACGTGCGTTTCTATTCTGTCAGTTGCAGCCAATTTTCACTTCGCTCGGAGTGTAAACTCGTGAGTTTCACTTCACTTAAACTGTAAACAGCAGGGTGGTGAAATACCTGCGTGTTCCACAAACGGGTTTTCACGACAGATTTCGCAAGCGAAAATTTACGCTTTTTCACTTGTCAAATTTTTCACTTCGCTTGGAACTGTAAACTATGCTTTACGAGTTTTTTGCAGAAAACTTATTAATTAAATAATCAACATTCAACTTCTTCAGTATACTCGTACTCGAAACTTAATAATGCTAAGTTTGACTGCCTTTCATTCTTCACAGTCGCACGCAACCTATTTTTAATAAGTTTTATCTTCAAGTTTTTTTCTTGATACCTGAAAAAAAAACTACCGCAATTTGGAAAAAAATGCGATCCACAGGCAAAAATTTGCACACAATTTGAGAAAGACGGCGCAAATATAAGACGACTCTGACAATAATAGAAACTAGGAAAAAACTACACACATCTGCAGGTCAATAAAATCTGCACATGAGCTCAGAAAATCTGCATTTTGAAAAGCACATCTGGTATCCCTGATTCGGACAAGTAAGCAAAAGCAATGCATTAAAAAAACTTGTGGGTTATTTTCTTTCTTTGCTTTACCTCCCATGCGCGCTAAAGCTCTAGAGTTAAAGTTTGGCCGACTGTCACTGAAAAGTTCCAATCAAACAGTCAACAGTTTTTTCATCATAGTTTTAACATTGCTGATGTTCGATTGGAACGAGTTTTGACAGTTCGATTGGCGCTTTTAGTGACAGTCGGCTAAACTTTAACTCTAGGCGTTTAATGCGCGCTGGTTCGATTCAAATGGTGTGTTAATGTGTGTCATTCCAAGAGAATCCAAGGTGAACTCTTATGGATGTAGTTGTGATATTGGCGCTCGCGAAAAAATAACACTGAAGGAAAGTGTCAGATTGAAATGGTCTGTTCAAATTTTCTTACTGTAAATCGAACTTTTGATTAAATCTCATTTTTAAAGAGAAAAATCTTTTTGTCGATTTGTGGGGGCCCTAAAAATGTGGGGGCCCGGGCCCCCTGGGCCCCCCCATAAATCCGGCTCTGATCATATGCGTTGTTTATAAGATACTTGTAGACATCTCCTCTCGGAAAGGTGACATCCGTCGCATTTTTCGATTTTTTGCGACTATATCTCTTGATTTCAATAAGGCTGAACACGTCAAGAAGTGACTCAGAGCATATTGAGATGTAAATCGAAAGTCACGCTTTTTTATTCCTTAACTGCATGGAAAACTACAGAATTCAAAAGTACAATTAACCAGGAAATATATTTGAACGAACCGGGAAAACCCGGGAATTTAATTTCGGGTTTTGAATGGCCACCCTGCAAACGTCATGAATTAAAACAAACAAGTAGAATGTGAATGTAAACATTTAAGGAAGATTCTGCTCCTTCATGGTTTTGCTGTTAACCTACCAGTTTGGTTTTCTAGTTTAGGATCTAGTAAAGATTGGACTCGAAAAAAATGAGCACTAAAAACTCAGTTTAAATCGAATACTTCTCAAATTTTCATGGATTCCATAAGCCCTCTATCGGACGAAGTTCTGGTGAATTTGGCGGGTTCTCCTCCTTCGGGACCACATCAACGCCCAACGCTATCAAATCCATTGCAGGCTTGGTGTAATGGCACGAGGCGAAATCCGGCCAGAACAGCGTGGAATCACGGTGAGAGCAGAGGAAGGGCAGCAAGCATTCCTCTTGATAAATCTGCCCGCTTATGGTGCCTGTTTTAACGAACGGCTTGCTGTACCGTCCGCACTCACAGATTGCCTTCCACAACAGGTACTTCTTCGCGAATTTGTCCGTCTTTCTCTTCCGGAACTTTTCCGGAACCTTAATGCGGGACGACAAAAGAACTCGAAGCCGAAGATTGGATTGGTGTCCGCCTTGATGTATGTCTCGTTCTCCAGTCTGGTTTGGCGCCTTCCTGACCTTAAAAACACGTAGCCAAACCCCCTTCATTGTCTGCTAGACGAATCACTTCGACGAATTGATCTTTTTGGCCACGTGTCGGGTGAAAGGTTAGGGTTCTTTCTAAAGTACTGCCTTATCGTCCGCGCCTTCTCTGGGTATTCCGTTTCTGGTTTTCGGCCGGTCTCTCCTTCGTCTCCCGGAACATCTTCACAACGGGGGACACGGTGGAACGGTGGATTCCAAGCCTTTTGTCGACCCACCTGTGCGACTGACCAGGATTATCGATCACCCCGCGCCCAAGATTTGCTGGCATAGCTCTTCCTGTTTCGAATGCATCTCGGAAACTACTTCTCAGATCGCGATAATTTTGCACACATAACAATAACATTCTAAACTAGTATTACCCAAAATTTCATGAATTTTTAATCAAGCGATGAAGTACACCCAAAACAAAGTGTCACGTTTTTCTAACAACAGAAGCAGTAAAAACACGAATCAAATTTTCAGTCTGGCGGTCAACTTGAAAATGAAAATAATTCACGAAATTGTCACGAAGCAACGTTAGCCTGCTGTTCATCCAACTCGACGTTTGTTGTACCTTTGAAATGACTTCCCAGTTAGCGAGCCGATTTCGAGAACGGGGAAGTGCTCTTCGCCCTGTTAGCGAACTGTTATTGTTTCAATAGAGCTCCTCACATGATTTTTTTACAGAATTGCTTCCATAAATTATTTTAGCAGCATGATAATACAACAATATCGCACGTTAGTCTGGAGGGCCAATAATCAACTATATTTGTTGAGAGTAGCAATGAGCGAGATCGATTCATTTTTTGCACCATCGGCTTTTTCAGGTCGAATTATCCATTTTGACGTTGACTAACGTCTATATCGAAGTTAGGCCCCTGAATTTGAAAATCTAGTAATTCAACCAGGGAAAACCAGAGAAAAGTGGTCAGGTTTTGAGCGCTTATTTTGCAGTCATCTATAATCAGGTTTTCGAGGTTTTGGCATCAATCGATCAGAAATTCTTTTACGGTTAAATTTATGTAACAAAAACAAACTATTGTTTGAGATACACTATTGAAAAATTGGTAATTAATATCGATTGTCTAAATCATACCGCGCAGCCAATCACTACCTCTCTTCCCAAGCACAGTCGACACTAACGGATACAATCGATCTGACTTTGTTGTTATTGTTGTTGTCACTTTCTGTTTCCGATGTTTATGCTGCTGCTAGCGGAGAAAACCTTGCAAATATGCATCTTTTTGTTGGTGTTAATTTTACGACAGCGGCCGGCGCCCCATCATTCTGATTCCAAAACCGCACCAGTGACATGCGGACGCTAGGTGATAGCAGCTGAAAGGAGGAAATACAAAATAGTACCGGTCATCTCGTGCCGGTTTCACCCGTAATGCTGGTGGCTTTAGTAGTAAATCGCTACTGCAAAACACTTAAATGGCTGGAATTCTGGACGGACTAACCAGGAAACTATAATCGGCAACGGGCACCTTTTGGTGCCTCGAAATTTTGGTACAGAAGCGGCTAATTGAATTTTCTGTTTTACCAAATGCTGCTGCTAGCGGAAAAAACCTTGCAAAAATGCATGTTTGTGTTGGTGTTAATATTACGACAGCGGCCGGCGCAGCTTTCAAGAAACATTTGTCTCTACCATTCCATCATCTATGTAGCCCCTCCCTTTTTCTAATTATCTGACGAAGCCTTGGTATAAAACGTATCGTTCGAACATTTCACCCCATCAGTTTCATTATTAAACCGTACCGGGTACATACGGACGCTCGGTGTTAGCAGCTAAAAGGAGGAAAAACAAAATAGTACCGGTCATCTCGTGCCGGTTTGACCCGTGATGCTGGTGGCTACTGCAAAATACTAAAATGGCTGGAATTCTGGACGGAAACCAGTAAACAAGAAACCGGCAACTGGCACCTTTTGGTGCCTCGCAGTTTTATAATAGTAGCGGTTAGTTGAATTTTATGTTTTACAATTGCTGTTGCTAGCGGAAAAAAACCTTGCAAAAATGCATGTTTATGTTGATGTTAATTTCACGACAGCGCTAGGTGTTAGCAGCTGAAAGGAGGAAAGACAAAATAGTACCGGTCATTTCGTGCCGGTTTCACCCGTTATGCTGGTGGCTTTTAGTAGATTAGCCAGAAAACAACAATATAATCGGCAACTGGCACCTTTTGGTGCCTCGAAATTTTGTTACAGAAGCGGCAAATTGAATTTTCTGTTTTACCAAATGCTGCTGCTAGCGGAAAAAACCTTGCAAAAATGCATGTTTGTGTTGGTGTTAATATTACGACAGCGGCCGGCGCAGCTTTCAAGAAACATTTGTCTCTACCATTCCATCATCTATGTAGCCCCTCACTTTTTCTAATTATCTGACGAAGCCTTGGTATAAAACGTATCGTTCGAACATTTCACCCCATCAGTTTCATTATTAAACCGTACCGGGTACATACGGACGCTCGGTGTTAGCAGCTAAAAGGAGGAAAAACAAAATAGTACCGGTCATCTCGTGCCGGTTTGACCCGTGATGCTGGTGGCTACTGCAAAATACTAAAATGGCTGGAATTCTGGACGGAAACCAGTAAACAAGAAATCGGCAACTGGCACCTTTTGGTGCCTAGCAGTTTTATAATAGAAGCGGTTAGTTGAATTTTATGTTTTACAATTGCTGTTGCTAGCGGAAAAAACCTTGCAAAAATGCATGTTTATGTTGATGTTAATTTCACGACAGCGCTAGGTGTTAGCAGCTGAAAGGAGGAAAGACAAAATAGTACCGGTCATCTCGTGCCGGTTTCACCCGTTATGCTGGTGGCTGTTAGTAATAAATGGCTACTGCAAAATACTAAAATGGCTGGAATTCTGGACGAGAATAATCGGGAACTGGTACCTTTTGGAGCCTCGAAATTTTGTTACAGAAGTTTTGTAAAAGAAGCGTTGCAATTCCCTCTACTATTTGCTTCAATGGAATATTTTTTTTTTTTTAAGAATACGGTAGTCAACGTCATGCGGTCGTGTCTTGAATACCACCCTCCTACTTTTTTGAATCGATCCTTTTTTGCACGATCTCTTGCGAAATCGATTCTTCTGCAGGTAATGTTAACAATGCGAAAAAAATTTAGACCTGATCGAGAATCGAACCCGACATCACACCCATGTGGGAAAGCTAGCCGATCGACATTGCTAACCAGCATGATAATATAACCCAGATATCCCGTACAATGTACCGAAACTGGTCAAGAGATTGTCAAAGCAACTGTTTTTAGAGTATGTCATTACCCAGTCGTTTTGAAAATCGATACTGAATACTGACAATTGAAACAGAAAAATGGATGAGCGCTTACAACTAAGCGTATTATCACAGAGAACAGACGTCCATCTTATTTTCGAAGGATGTGTAAAAACTTGCAACCGTAAGTGGTAATGTCCCTACTATGCGGCGCTCGCGTCAATGATAAACCAAGTGCTGATATCGATAAAATATCGATACGGGAATATTTGGGCAGTGAAACTGGGACACCACAAGACAGATGTCGTTAGTGTATTAACGTATTTTGATTCAAATTTTTACACAGGATTTTCAAATTTCTGTATATGAACCTGAATGTCTGTTCTCTGTTCTATTATATTGAGTTTTCCCTGAATTTCAATCATGTTAAAATGTATTTCTTCATTTTTGACGTAGAATTACGTCTTATTCTATTCTATTCTGATTTAAATTCAAAAATCAAAAATATCGTGAGCGTCACGAAAATTGTCCACTCCCAAATCTCAGTCCACTTTCAAACTCAGTCAGCTTACAACCGATTTCCTTTATTTTAACAGTGCACGATTGGAAAATCATCTATACACCAACCCAAACGTAGACAATTATTTGAAATATTGAATAAATTTCAATATTGAATATTGAAATAATAATAATAATAATAATAATAATAATAATAATAATAATAATAATAATAAATCAACTGTAAAACTACAACCTACGACGCCGATGTCATTTTAAATTTTCATTACTGAAATTACGCTCAAGATAAAATTGATTAACTTCAATCCCTAGTCCCTAGCATAACCACTTACATGAAACAGTAATTCTACTTTAGCCTTGCAGTCGAGTCTCATACCAAACCTGTTAATTTTTTTCAAATAGAGGATATTGTTTACACCTGTTTTTAACGTACATAAATCTTCAATTGTTGATGCGTTTCATTATATTTTTAGTTTAACTTTCACGTATTATAATCATAAACAAATACAAAATGCTGGTAAGTGTAGAATAGTATTTGCATGTGTCGTTATATAAATAAATCAGAAACCTAATTGCTTTTAAACAGCATAGTCATGACTTATTAATTCAGCTCATCCTGAGTCTTCTTTCATTACCAAAAATCCTTAATATATTTCTGAGAGATTTAAAATACGAATAACTAACCCGAAAAATTACATATAAATAACAGTGAAACAGACTCATATTAAGCTAGAACAATGTTTATCAAAATTTTCAACGAATTTCGGCAAAAAAAGTAAGAAATAATTTGATTGTATTAAAAAAATAAAGACATTTTTGGGATAATGCTAAGACCAAACCTGGAATGATTTCGAATGTCATAAAAACAACATTAACAACAATAATATCATAACAGAACACGTGTCTGAAATATGATGATATACTTTTGTCTATTTTGTTTATTATAATTTTATGATGTTGTTAATTTATCTTCATGTTATTTCCAATATTGCGTTAAATTCACTTTTTGTCCACCTATTGCAAATGTACTAATTGATTAGATCACCGATTTTTTTTTTCGAAAATTTGGCCTCTCGAAATGCATTTTATATTACTTCCACCGAACAAGTTTTAAACGCCAATGTTTGGATCAAACGGTGAAAAAATATACTTTGTTAATCAGCCTTCAGGTGATTCGCTCAACACTAGCACCAACAGCGAGCAAATAGCATGTTGAAGCTGCTCATGCAGTGCAGTATAAGCAATTATGCTCTTCATACGTTGGTCCTGGGGTAGTATAGCGGCTTATTTCATGCAACAATTCCTCAGCTTGCATCCTCATTTTCACGTGTCGCGGCATCGCACCAGGGGTGACGGCATCTCTCCGACACTCCAAAACGCATCCTTATATTGCACGAAACAAAAAGACGAGATTTCAATTGCTCTAATGCTTGTTTTCAAAAATTATACTTTTTTATTTCAGTTTTTAATTACTGCCTAGCATGTCTTCTCTTCAGTAACCGATGTCGTATCATCGCACAGACGGGCTGCAGTAGGTAGCAACACTTTTCAACCATCTAACTGATATCGCATAAATGGATTTCATCAACACAAACTGCGCATGTGAATGATAGCTATTCAGCGACTCTGCCTATCTGTCCGATAAAAACGCACTTTGTTGGTGCCTACCGGAGATCATAATCAAGCCTCTTGAACATATGCGTTAGCATGCATAAATTACATCCTCTGGTATACTTCTTGAGCGTATCAAGTTTTAGTAAGAGGACCCCATTTGAATGAGAACTCATAATTAAACCGACATGGTAGAAAAAACTATACGAGGGTGTAACATTTAATTTCCGTTTCTGATTTCCAATGCTTCCCCGCGAACTTTACCGTAAGCCATTACTTTACCTCACAGGGTAAGCACCATTGTTTCTATCTATCAGAAGAAATAATCGTTTTACTTCTTTAAAAAATTTGAGTACCTACGAAAGACCAAAAACACTGCGCTTTACCCTAGTTCCAGAATGTGATCTTATTTGACCTTCTTTCCGAAGGCTCTTTCTGTCAAGCGCTCTTTACTATTTTTGTACTCCTTCGCAATCCCAGCCGCACGGCGGGTACCGATTTAAATCTCAACAAAAGATTTCTCATCCGTTTTACTAGATTATTCTTCTGTAATCGTACAAAGCCCAGAAATGCGTTTCTTAAACACCTGGACGGATGTTCGACTCAACTGTGTACGTATGTACCTTTATATAGTTCGTTGACAAGGACCAATTACTCATCAACGACGGTATAAAAATTCCAAAACATATTTACAGTCGTTGCGCCGTCTGAAATATTGAACTGATAAATATACACCGGATAACGAATCTTACTTCGACGTCTGTCATCAATGCTTGCAAAAAATAGTGAGAAATTTACACTTCAATATGATAAGGGTCTTTGATTTTCAGAGCATTCCTTTTTCCTTGAAATATTGCTCATAAATATTTTTCTATCTAATGCATTTAAGTATAGGCATGAAGACATTAACATTTTATTTCGAAGAAAACAAACGCTTTGTTGAACCTGGTATTGGAATCCTTCAGATTTAAGATAGCTCTCTAGCTAGTATGCAAACTTTGATCAAAGTTTACATCATGCTGAAATACCAATGCAAATTAATATCAATATTTTCCAATAAAAAAAACGCACAGCAGTGTTAGCGAAGGGTAAACTTCAAAATATTTTACCGCTATATATATTTTTCAATGCTCGCAACAACATTTATAAGTGAGATGGTTTTTTTTTATTATTTTCAGAACAAACGTTTTTTGGCAACATAAAATCTCCCGTGGATTTTGTACTTTTATTCAAAGTATTTTATATTCAAAAGTTGTATTACGACTTACAGGCCCCATGAGAAACATAAAAGTGCGGAAGAAGGAAGAGCTCGTCCGTATAAGACAGCAAATCCTCTGTAACGTCAGGCTCAAAACAGAGTGGATCGATCGCGCTCAATTTTTTTTTTATCCTTCCTCAAAATATATCGCGCTCAATTATGTTTGGTTTGGTTTGGTCTTCACAAACACTGTAATGGCATTCTTGCAGTGGTGGGAACCTAAGGGGCAGAGATGCCAGATATACAGACAAATCTGTATTATACAGACTTTCTGTGTTGCGATACAGACACGCATAAGCCTACAGATTTTATACAGACATTTAGTATAATACAGATATTACACAGATATCTGATATTCTACATCATGGTTTTACCAGTATACACAAAAAAACGAACACAAAAACCAAAAGTCACTGTAGCCGTTGCTGGAAAAAGTGAACTAGGAACTGAACACTTTGCTGAACATATTAATCTTGCGTTTTTGAGAGTGAAATCATGACAACAGGAATCGAGTCAGGCTATCGGGGTTTTTATCGGCCCCGTGGGCACTAATCTGCCTGTTTCGCCCCAGTAACAAACAGCTGATTGTCTCGATCGATTGCCATGCAGGTTATATTGGTGAAAAGACCGTTTGTTCTATTCGGAGCAATATCCAACGTTGAAGAATTGCTTAAAATGTCCCAAACCTTGAAGGTACTATTTTTATAACCGCGAGACTTCTGCCATCATGTATCAGTTTAGCTACATTACGACGAACGACGATTTTTATCACGGGAAAGACTCTTACTTCTATGTGTTACTTAGATTTAAGAGATAAATTAGTTATCGATTAATCGACCAACTATGATAGACTCGAAAAAGAACAATCAAAACAAGCAATAAAACAAAACAATCTGACAGGTCGACAAATAATTATGTATCAATGTATCGGTAACTTTTTTTCGCAGCGGTATACAGACTTATACAGACATTTTTATGGATTATACAGACTTGCCAAAAAAAGTCTGGCATCTCTGCTAAGGGGAGACATCTGGCTTCTTACTTACTCTTCTTACTCACTCACCTCGATGATCCCTGTTGTATTTTTCGTAAGTGATGCCATTCACTCGGAAAATACTTGAATGTTTTTAATGCTTTTAATCAGCATTATGTACCATTCCTCCTGCAGGTGATAGTTTTATCGCCTGAGGGTTACCGGAGAATGTGCAACTGCAATATACTTAAAATCAAACGTGTCATCCATCAATGATTATGATTCATTCATTGACCCATCTGAATTGTACTCTCCGCACAAGCAATATGCCTTAACAGGTATGTTCCAAACTTAATACAGAACGGATTCAAAAGTAGAAATAATCTTACATTACACTATTTACTTTCGACATTGAGCGGTGGTATGCTGTTCTTATGCTTCACGCAAAACCGTATTATCTCCTTGCGCACTTATAGATCTTTTGGTAATCGATATAAGTGATGATCTAAGTCGGATCTCTCACTACACCCGTATTTGTATGCTTTGTACTTTATTTTGAATGTTCACTTGAGAATATTTTAAATTATAACAGGTGACATCATAAAAACACAAATCAAAACAACGAAACATGTTGTTCAGCAACACTGCCAGCAAGCCTGATGATAAATTTTAACGCACTGGGGGTTTTCAATTTCAACCAATCAGCGAGTGGTTCCCAAAGTGGATGCAAATCTATACCCAGTTGTCTCCCCTTAGGTGGGAACTAGAGATACTCAGAGAAAGAGATAAGCGATGAAAAAACCGCCTGTTTGGCAACTAGGTTTTGCATGGCAGAGGTGCCAGATTTCTTCTCAAAGCGCAACGTTGACTAAATTTTTCATTCGACTCGTATTACTAATCGTGACTGTGGAAGTCCTGGGGAATCATAAAGTGCACCACAAAAACCGTGAAGGTGTTAAATTTTATGTTCATGTTTAATTTTATATACTTTCACCACAGACTAACAGACGTAACACTGGAACCTAGCTTCATCGCCACAAAAAACGTTTATTTCAAATTTTCAATCGAATAACAGTCATCGCGTGAAATCGTCGTCTGGGGCGCTGTCATGTAATCTCATACATATTTTGCAGTTCCCCATTTGACACATGCAGTAACGCTGGCGCTGATGTCGAAATTCATGACGCAGCGCGAACACGACAGCAGATGGTGCTAGTGTTATTGACGTGAAGTACTAGAATCATCCAAACGATGATTTTCTTGAAAATTTGTTCGACGTGTTATGTCTGTTAGTCTGTGCTTTCACTATAGTTGATCATTATTTTGTTGACCATACAATAGGTCTTTGAACCACCAGTTAAAAATCACTTTGATAAAGCAATTTTGAAGCATTCTCAATTCATTGTTTAGCAAAAGAACATGAAAAACGTGTGAAAATATATACAACCTTTTTGTACCTGATTGCAATACCTTTCAATGTGTTATCTTTCTTGTTCGTTTGGCTCAGATTTTGACATGTTCGTTTGGCTCACAACATTCTCTTCGCATATCTCTCCCTCTGAGTATGACTGTTTACATATTAATAAGTTAGCGGCACAGAGAACAGACATTCATGTTCATATAAAGAAATTTGAAAATCGTGTGTAAATTTGAATCAAAATTCGTTAATACACTAACGACATCTGTCTTGTGGTGCACCAGTTACACTGCATAAAGATTGCTGTATCGATATTTTATCGATATCAGTGCTTGGTTTGTAAGTGACAAAAGCGCCACATAGCGGGAGCATTACCACTTAGTGGTAAATGACGGTTGCAAGTTTTTACACATCTTTTGAAAAGAAGATGAACGTCTGTTCTCTGTGTTAGCGGCTTAGCGATTAGAGTCGCTAAATTTTCGGTTAGTGGTGCCCACCATTGCATTCTTGGAACCTTAACACTCTTCTTCTTTCTTTCTAGATATCTCAGTGAGAGCAGATTTTCAACTCTTCTGCGTACTAGGACCAAGACGTGAAACAAATTAGACTTGCAAGGCTGAAAAACGCAGCCTCGTTTTGCAATACTTGTATCGTGTAAATTCTGTTGGGGGCCGCTGTGCTTCGCAAAGGAGGCCGTGTTTAGTAAAAGGGGCCGCAGAGCCAAAACGCTTGGGAACCACTGCTCTAACCTATATTTTTCTCAATCAACGAAATCTACCGCTGACAGTTTCTAGGATGGTCATGATTCGAGAAAAGAGAAGAGTAAAATGCGTTGAATTTGCGTTCGTCGCGATAGGGGGTGAAACATGCATTTTTTTTAAATAATTAACAACTCAACAGTAGCACCAGGGGCAATTATCGAACTATGGAATCGTAAAAATAAAGTTTGAGACTCAGAGAAGCGTTGATGACGACACTAATTAAAGTGAAGGTGTGGTCAATATCCTAATTAAAGTGAAGGTGGTCAATATCCTTGTATGGTCCTGCCATCTAATTTTCAATATTCTTGCTCGGTGCGGCCACCTAGTTTTCAATATCCTTATACGGTGCTGCCTTCTAGTTTTCATTTTCTTTGGCATATTAAGCACGATAAATTGATTTTGCTAATACCCAATTTTATGCACATTTAAGTCATCAGATGGAAGCACTAACCGTTGTAAGGGTGTCGTGGATAAAATGTATGAAAAAAATACGAAGTCAGGTATCTTGTCCTAGTCATCTTTGAAGTCAGGTATCTTGTTCTAGTCATTTTTGCTGGAACCCAGCTCCATCGCCACAAAATAACGATAATTTCAAATTTTTAATCGAATAACCTTCATCGTGCGACAACACCGTCTAGGGCGCTGTCATGCGATCTCATACATATTCTGTGGTTCCCAATTTGACATATGTACGTACACTAGCGCTTATGTCAAAATACAAGACGCTGATTCATAGTGAACTAGAATTGAACACTGCCGCTCATTTCTCCTTATAAATCACACCATGTGAGCCCAAATGTTTCTGTATTGCCAGCGATTGGAAAATCTTCTACGAATCCTCCCAAATGCAGAAAATTGTAATTTTATTATTCGAACTATTATACCACAGACTAACAGACGTAACACTGGAACCTAGCTCCATCGCAACAAAAAACAATCATTTTAAATTCCCAATATAATAATAGTCATTGCGCGGCAACGCCGTCTGGAATGCTGTTAAGTTACCTCATACATATTTAGTAGTTCCAAATTTAACAAATGCACGTACACTAGCGCTGATGATTTTTGTAGTAGAATTAAATGGAAACATAACCTATTCTCAATATTCAATTCCATTCTACTAAAACCTGTAGTACACTCTTTGTCTAATGGTCAAATATTTGACCTTCTGACATAATGGTCAAATTTATTCGACATCATGGTTGTTGTTTGCCCGTGTTTGCCCCATGTTAAAATTGGAGATGACAAATAATTATCTTTGACCAAATTTTTATCTGTCAAAAAGTGACAAATATTTGACGCTTGGTCAAAGAGTGTACTACAGGCTTAAGACGCTCAAAAAGAAATTTATTTGTTTAGCGCTGATGTTGAAATACACAACGCAGGGCGAACACGACAGCAGGTGGTACTAGTGTTACTATCGTAAAGAACTGGTATTATACGAACAATGATTTTATTGAAAATTTGTTCAAAGTGTTATGTCTGTTAGTCTGTGATTATACCACAGACTAACAGACATAACACTTTGAACAAATTATCGATCAATCCATCGTTCGGATGATAACAGTAGTTTATGTAAGTAACAGTAGCACCACCTACTGCCGTGTTCGCGCTGCGTCCTATATTTCGACAACAGCGCTAGCGTACGTGCATGTGTAAAATTTGGAACTGGAAAAATGTATGAGATAACATGACAGCGCCTCAGACGGTTTTGTCGCGCGACGACTGTTATTTGAATGAAAATTTGAAATGATCGTTTTTTGTGACGATGGAGCAAAGTGAAATTCGGAAGCACTTCTACTCCTTTTTTGTACAGAATTTTGAACATATTCAATACAAATAATGTAACAAACAACCTTATGTAGTTCTACGTCAACCTTTCGGTCGTGGTTTTGCATACAACCCTTGTGATTTTTGCAATTACATCAGAACTAGATGTCGTTGCCTGGCTATGAGTGTTAAACTCGTTAAACTGGTTCATCGCCATATAGACCTCTCCAATCCTAGGACAGGACGTGACAAGAGAAACCAAAAACCACCCAAAGTTCTGTTAAAGCGAAAGCCCTCTATGATTGGACGATTTTATTAAGCGCACTGTTAAATTTTATTATTAGTCGGTACGGTTGGCCGTGCTGCGAAAGCTATCGGTATTTTTTGTTTACACTGTTTTTGCTTACTAAGTGAATGAACAGCTTTTGGTTTAAAAATTTTTTGAAACTTTTTCATACACTAGACTGTGCAATGTCTATAAAAATCAACATTTGAAATATTGTTCATGTTTTTGAAACTACGTATGATAAACAATAGTAGATTCATTTCATGAAAAGCAAGAGTTATCCGAAATGAGTTGAAATTATGGCTAGTTCAAATAAATTTAACATATATCCACAGACTAACAGACGTAACACTTCATCGCCACAAAAAACGTTTATTTCAAATTTTCAATCGAATAACAGTCATCGCGTGAAATCGTCGTCTGGGGCGCTGTCATGCAATCTCATACATATTTTGTAGTTCCCCATTTGACACATGCAGTAACGCTGGCGCTGATGTCGAAATACATGACGCAGCGCGAACACGACAGCAGATGGTGCTAGTGTTATTAACGTAAAGTACTAGAATCATCCAAACGATGATTTTCTTGAAAATTTGTTCGACGTGTTATGTCTGTTAGTCTGTGATATATCTTTAAATCAATTGAAGATTTAATGAACTAGCATTATCAAATGAATGAATTTAAATTGAAAACCAGAACTTAGAAAATCCTTGATATTGAATTTTTTTCTTTATTAAACATTTTTGGAAACACTGGTAAGCGTCGTGCAGAAAAATCACAATGTTTCATGAGAGCAATTTTGAACGAAAAGAAGAATAACTAGAAGCCACTTGTCACGTCCTGTCCTAGCTCCAGTCGTGCATGTATTGATGCACTTTAACCGTGTAAGTCGGATTGAAAATGAGGCCAACAATGTGCTGTCAAAATGCCTGCATTGATAGCGAAATTTTCATTCCCTTCTACTGACTTAAAACTTTATTTATTCCAGCGCGGATTGTGTGATTTGTTTACGGATAGTATCTTACAAAATGAATATTTGATTTCCAGTACCGAGTAACTCGAAAAAGACTATATTTTTCGATTCGCTCAACCCCGGTGGAGTAAAGCAAGAGTCATTCATGAGCACGGGGATGGCATCGCTGTCAGCTACCATACATTTGACGTGTTACAAACATCACTGGCACTGGCACCCGAAAAATGGTCAGTTCACCCTTTTCTTATGTCGATTCGGGCAAACCAGTTAAATGTTGACTGCAATTATTGATAGCATATCAGACAGTTTTGAGCAATTACTCAAGGTTTTTACATGGTATGTGATATTCTAAGTGATATTTAGTTTATTAATTGTGCCCCAAAACAAAGTGAAGCAAACTGTGACAGCAGAGAAAGTAGTTTTGGGATAAACGGTACAGAAATAGATGTTAGTAACGCTTGAAGGCTACCATACCATTCCCTTGTTCATGAGGCAAACAATCCGAGTTTAGTGAGCTGTCAGAAAGCTCTATTGATGTGTTGAAACTTGAAAGGCAGTTAAAAAGACTGTTCGACTGACAGCAGGCGCTGCAGTAAAAATACTGATGATGATTTACAAGCAGCATTTTACCTATCAAGATTTTATTTGCAAAGATTTATCACGAATTTACGCAGCGGGAAACTTCTAATATTTAGATTTTTTTCCACTAGACGGTAAATTCAAACTAAGAAAATGCAAATACCAACTCCTGTAGAACAAAACTTCAAATTAAAAACGAAACCGGATCTCATATTATTCCTATTTTATATGTATTTTCTTGACAGTAATCAGTCAACTAGATTCTGCATAAAATTTCTAACCAGCTGTATTGTTATTGACGTCAAGAACATCCATTTTATGCAAATATCGCATGAAAAACGGTCTCCTGTTTATATGAGCCTTGGCTAAAAATTGAATCTATCATCATTTTCCTAGTTCTAAAAATCAAATCCAGAAGTCGCACGGTCGTTTTCAGTTTTGCGACCGTGCGACTTCTGGATTTGAACTTTGGAACATGATGATAGCACAGACAAATAGACGTGCCACTCGATGACGATTTCATCGACCAGAAAAATAACGGTTATTTTGAAATGTTGCTTAGTTAGCAATAATGCCGTTAGTGTCAATATAAGCAAGCGTGCACATTCATTATCAAAGACAAACACCGTCAGTAGGCCGCTGGTGTTGATATAAGCAAGCATGCACACCCATTAGCAAGGACAAAAACCGTTGTGGTTATGTTTTTACAGGAGTTGGTAGGTACATAGCAGAGGGCTCTTGTGGCTGTCAAACTCCATACATTTTCCATCTACCACTCATTGATTCTGGTACCAGCGTTTCTGGTACCCACTTTTTGGTTGGTTTGCCCTAAAACAAGTGAAATAGAGTAAACGTTCCATTTTGTCGGTAGACTTATTTCGAGTAAATGTCGTATTAGATGCGAAAAAACAAGAGCTCAACATTTATTTTCAGTACAATGTGCACTTTCAATGAATAAGATAAGTTTTGTAAGCATTTGAAATGAAATATTACCGCCGTGATGAATTTATGATTGGTAGGCAAAATGTTGACGTTTATAGGCCCCTGGTACATAGCGTGTTGGAATTGCATTTTCTTACACTGAAAAAAAAATCACACGCTTATGCCAAATGCTCTTTGGTCGACCCATATCGATTTTTAATGGAATCCACGGTAATTCGACGTGTTTTGGCATTTGACGTGTTTGAGCAATGTAACCTGAGTGTAAAAAAATTGATTTTGGTATGCATGACATGCAGGGCTGCCAAGTATACAGATTTTTCTGTATTATACAGATTTTTTGACGACGATACAGGAATGATACAGAATACAGAATTCATACAGAATTTTGATTTTTAATACAGATTTGTACAGAATTTTAGCAATCGATTTTTTTTTATTCTTGCTTATCTTCCGTCGATCTGGTTCCGCCACTCGTGGAAGTGACTTCACCCTTGACCCTAACTTACCACCCGTTGTTCAACGGACCGGCGCCAACGGCTTTACTTCCTCATGCGATGGAATGCGTGATCCCAGAGATTTTTCGCCTCAGAAAATCTCCCGGTGTCGGCTAGGACTAAACCTAGACCAGTTGGGTTGGTTGTGGGTGGATCACGCCACCCCACAACCATCGACACCTATGTCGGCGTTGGGATTCTAACCCAGGCGTCGAGCGTGGTTGTTCGAGTTCTGCTGGGCGTCTGGCATTTACTAAGCGGGAAATTCCTTTTGTTTGATTTCTTCTGGACATTCGACATTTGGCTAAGCGGGAAAGCTCTGGAACAAAAATACCGGATTCTATTGCCTTTCTAGCAAAAAAAAACACGGTTATAAACCTGAGTTTTCCTTCAGGAATTTTACCCAACCTTTTTACGGTTTCAGGTGAAGTTTAAGGTTGGATGCCAAGCCCAGTTACCCCAAACCAGAGCACTTGTAGGCACACGAACAAAATACAGAAAAATACAGATTTTTAACGGGTGCATACAGATTTTTCAAAATAAAATCTGGCAGCTCTGATGACATGGCAAACCAAAGTGTAAGACACTCGATTTTGTGCTGTGAAGTGAAACGCAAGTGTATCCCACTTAGATATGAAATGTTTCATCTATTAGCACAGAAGTAAGTGAAATCCACTTGGCAGTAACGTGTCTATGTTTTATAGTGTATAGTTTGAATCTACCGTTTAGTGGAAAAATCTAAATATTTAGTGAAAAAATCTAAATTTTTCTAGTTTCAACCCGAGATAACTCACTGCAAATAGAATCTTGATAGGTAAAATGCTGCCTACAAATCATCCATCTTTATTTGCACTGCAACGCCAGCTGTCAGTCGAAAAGTCATTTTAATCGCCTATCTGTTATTATCAGAACCGCTGGTATCGATAAAATATTGCCCAATCATAGATTTCGCGCGGTGCCAAGTATGATGACAGTTCTACAAGGTATGCTATTCACGTCGATGCATTAGTATTAGTGATCGTTAAGAACTTTTTCCAATTTTGTATGAAATTTGAAATGATTTTGCATTTTAAACTAAACTTATAAAACATACTTTCCTGAAAAGTTATAGAAATGATGTTGAAACATGTTTTATTTGTGGGGAATACATAAACATGCTGCGGTTTAGGTGAAATATGCTGTTTTTCATCAATTTGCCGGTAACCTTCTTGCACTTTTCGTTTTTTTCTTGTACTCTAATAGCGCTTCTAAATAGAGTCGCTTTTATTTCATACAGTAACAAAAGTCATGAGCTATGACAATGACTAAGATTATGCTCCAACTATTAGAAATATAGCATTTTTATATATTTTATTTCGACATATTGTCGCAATTTTTCACACTAAATCTAAATTAGATATAAAAAAAGTAGGAGGGTGGTATTCAAGACACGACCGCATGACGTTGGACTACGGTATTCTTATATTCCATTAAAACAAATAATAGAGAGAATTGCAACTCTAGTATTTGCTGCAATTTTATCTAACAGTGCATTTCTTAATGCTGAAACGTTAAAACGTTATAAATAATAATATATACCAAAAGAATGGATATCTTTTATTTAATCGCTGTCATTTCATACATATTCGAATCAAACCTTTGTTCGTAGCTGCACTACCAAGACAATCATTTAATTGAGCGAATTGGTAAAATTTTCCTATCTAAGCAAAAAGCAAACTTAACGAAACTATCTGAAATTGGAGCCCAGAACGATTCAAACGAAAATTTTGAATTTAAAAATTGTTTGACATTAACCCTTAAATGATAGATTAACCCTTAAATGATCATCTAAATACATAAAATCTTTGTAACTGCTCTTAAACTAACAAATATGCATAAAAAATTGATAGATTTACTTTTTAATGTGCAAATATTATCATGTTGTTTTTAAACAACACTGTGACTTTATCGCAGAATAAAGTCGAAACAATTACTTTTGTTAACAGTATCTTTAAAATTGACCTTTTGTTAGTATAATTACTGATAATTCAAACATTTTCACTAACCACTAACCTTATTTTAAAATTTATTTTCAAAGACAGTCAGCACCAGTCGGGAATCTTATTCAATTATTTCTAAAAAATACTAAAATACTTTAAAACGTTTTTAGTAGTGTTGTTTTAAACAACATTGCGCATTTAAGGGTTAAGTCGATAAAACTCATGCTAGGTTAGCTCCAGCCCAGCATATAGCTTCATGTATTAAAAAAATACGTTTATTTCAATAACCTTATATAGCTAGAGCTCAATTACACGTTTTTCGGTAGTTGTTATCAAGGTTTGGGCGAGTGACAGGAAAATATCTTAACTTCTTCAGTTGTGATTTAGAGCATTTCTAATTGTTTTGTTATTTTTCACGATAGCGACAAGTTTGTTTCTTTCTCTGTGTGTGAGAAACAAAATCAAAACCGCGCACCGAGAAACAAAAACGAAAATTTAATGAATGCTCATTGAGAAAACTTGCAACTCTCTTTACCAATAATTTATGATACTCAAAAGAACCTGTTTTGATCTAAATGAAATTTCTAGTAAATAAGTGTTGATCATTCATAGGCAGTAATTTTTCCTCGATGAATTAAGACTGGGTGAAGAAGTTAAAATCAAATTCACAACTGTGTTCGTTAAGAAGTTTTAATATTTTTAATAACAATAATAATCTTCGATAAACACCCGCTATAGTTATCCACACACATTCTATAACTATCTATACACACGTAAAAACTATTTATACACACGCTGTAGCTTTTTATACACACATACTAAAGCTATCTATACACACGCTATTCCTATCCATATATCCGATACAACTATCTATACATACGCATAAGCTATCCAACCATGTGCTATTACTATCCATACAAACGCAATAACTAATCATTACACACGCTATCCACACACACGCTATAACTATCCGTACACACGCTGGATATACACGCAATAGCCATTATATGCTACACATGCTATGTCTTAAGCAGGTATTAGACGAAGCAAACATTTGCTATGTTTGGTACGAATTTTATTTACACAAAATAAAATCCGTACCAAAAATAGCAAATATTTTCTTCGTCCAATACCTGCCTTACACACGCTATAGCTAGCAACAGCTCTAGCTAACAATACACATGGGTTGGTTAGCTATCATCACTATTATCGCAAATGTCATAGCTATGCAGATGCACATACGCTATATGTGCACACTGCACACACACTAAATGGAGGTAGCTTTCCTAGTAGCGGTGCTGGCTCGTGCAGTTTCTGGCTGTTTTTACCCAAGGATATCTGAATTGGATTACCGCTGGTGGGGTCCAACTCAGATCGAAGGGGAACCGAACTGAATGAAGAAATGCAGCTGCCCACTACCTCCGCCGCTGCTGCCTGGTACCACCGCTCTGGTTCTGCTGCAGCTCAGTTCCGCCACTGGAATCAGTCACCTCTGCTGATTAATCAGGACCGTTCTAGTGGCCTTCCACTTGTTAACTTATGACTGCTATGAGACGACGCAGGCTATTATATAGCCCAAAGCAAAAATCCATCCGCGAGCAAAGGAGAAGCGAGCTTGTGATTGGTTGAATGTGCACGACTTTTAACACAACTTTTAACTAGTTTAGTATCGAAAACATATTTAAATTATTATATGACAATCTTGCGCCATATTTCCCCTATCAATCAAGCCATTGGTGTTTAGAATCTGTTCAGTGGTAATGATAAAAGAAGCATTATAAAACGGTGTTGAAACACCTGTTGCAACTACCGAAAGCGAGCTCGCTATTGGTTGAAAGCTGCGAGACTGTTTACAAAGTCAGATCGGTTGTATCCGTTAGTGTCGACTGTGCTTGTGAAGAGAGGTGGTGATTGGTTGCTCGGTATGATTTAGACAATCGATGTGATTTATCAATTTTTCAATAGTGTATCTCGAACAATAGGTTATTTTTGTTACATAAATTCAACCGTAAAAGAATTTCTGATCGGTTGATGCCAAAACCTCGAAATTCTGAAAAGAAATGACTGATATATAAGAGCTCAAAACCTGACCACTTTTCCCTGGTTGAATTACTAGATTTTCAAATTCAGGTGCCTAACTTCGATATAGACGTTAGTCCAACGTCAAAATTAGATATTAAACAACACAAAACGAGAAATTTCCAAAAATGTTCTGAATTCCATACAACGCGAAATTTTTCATAACGAGATTTGTTTGTGTGCGTGGATAGACAAAAATGTAGCATACCTTGTAGAACTGTCATCATACTTGGCGCGCGGTGTTGATGGTATATGAGCGGTATGAGCGGCATCGTTCGTTGGATGCTGAAAGTGAGACGCGGAACGTGTACGAAACACACACTCATACAACTAGACCAAATCGTAAAGAGCAGCTGTTCTGCTCGCGTAACCACACAAGAGGTCAAAAAGAAAAGGCAACAGTTAGATGAGCCGTGAGTATTTCGAAACCTTTCATTCACTCGCCTTACCACTTATGGATGCCAACAGCAAACGTGAAAAGCTTGTCTCACATTCTAAACCTCATCGAAAGCAGCCGTAGAAAACTACAGCAGGAACAGATATCACGCACATAACCAGCACCAGCAGTCGAATCTGCGACGAAAAAATCGTCCATCATCAAAATTCGCTGTCCGTGGATCGAAAATCATTCGGATTCAATATATACTGCACAATAAATAGCAATCTTACGTTTCTTTCAATCTCGTGAAGTCTCCGGATTATGAAGTGTTAATAAATCGTGAAAAAGTAGTTCATCAATCTCAAGGGACGTAGCAGAAAAAAAACTGGAGCTCAGACGTGTAAAAATCAGAAAGCAAATCCCGATCCATAGCAATACCAGCAAGGAGCGAAGCGGTTTTGAATGGTAAGACCCTTGAACTCATTGGGGAACCGCGTTTAATCCGGTGATAGTTAAAATTCCGGACACGTGTTGAATGACGCCGTAAGCCTTCCGATTGCCCAAGTAAAGAAAAATGGATACGAAATAGGCAACCATTTTTCTTCCCTTCGTCGTCTTTCGCTATGTTTCTCTCGTTCGCACCATTCAGAGCTGTGACGTCGTTGTGTTTGGCACGGTGTGTGCAGGGGCGACAGGAGTTACAGTACCTACCGCTTTCGTTTACGAAAGATAAGAGCATTGACGATCTAGGTAGAATCGACAACAAAGTATGGCTACAATTTCAAAAATCTCATGATTTCCCATGTTAATAAATGTGTGCAGTGAATGTAGTTGAAACTTTGTAATATACGGCTATTACGCCTTGTCATAAGTTCGAAACTGATAGGAATGTTTGTATTGTAGGCATTTGCGGCTAGTAGAAGGGTTAATACATTTTGAAAAATTTAAAAACCTATTCATTCTATGTGGGTATTCAATTTTTCGAACCTTTCGTTCAACTACGATTTCTATGCAACTAGATATGTTCGCAATGCACTTTCAGCAAGCGTAAGATAATGACGATTTAGTCGTTGTGATCAAAACAACAAATTGATCCAATTTTTGTAATGTTTGTTTTGACCTGCAAATGATTTGCAATATGTATATTAAAATAACGTGCTGTAACTCATAAATTATACGATTATGGTGTGGCTAACAAAAATTATCTGGGCTTGATTTAGGAACTTGCTCTTTTTTTTTGCATTTGCATTTTTTGTTTCTGTATACCTACATGTACATTAGGAAAAAATATATATATTGGCTTATTAGATTTCCGAATTATTTACGTAAAGTTTTCCTAATTCTAATATCGTGGTCCAATATTCGCCCAATCTCGCAACCAGTGGAAAGTGAGAGAATAGGAGAGAAAGTCTGTATAGGTATTTACGAGATGAGCATGGTGTTGTGTATTCTTCGCAACGCAACAAAGCAAGCTGAAATCGAATCTCACCAGCACCACACACAGAGTGATGTGCGGTAAGCCTGTCTGGTTCTGTGTCGTGAACTTGCCAACGTAATCATCGCTATTTTTATTATTATTTTTTTTCTTCCTGCGTATATATTTCATACAACCATTTGTCCCTTTACACTGCGGAACTCTGCGAATTCTACACCAGAATCTGCAGCAGCATCCATCTGGGACCGTATCAGATAAGCATCGCCATCTCTGGCAAAGGTGAAAGCCATAAAAGGTGAAACTTCGAGTTACTCGATTTAGCTAGCAAGTGTGTCGCAATTGCTTTATCACTAGTAATTTTCCATTGATGCAAAGCAAGAAAAAAATATCGCCCGTAAATGTTGATAAGAATAATGATTGTGTCAAAAAATTTGTGATATTTTTGTTTCTCGTGTGTTCCTAACTATCGTTTTTGTCTTTGCAGATGGCACTCAACATTGCAGTTCCGCTGGCAACCGTCGGGGATCTGATGGACGGCTTCGGACTACTGTCGCCAATATCACCTCTCAGTGTTGACTGCCGGAGTGTAACAGCGGCCGGAAGCCATGGCAAAAAGCAGCTAGTCTCACCTGTTGGAAGCGAATCGAGTGGCGTCAGTTCTCTGGATTCTGAAGAGATTAAGGTACGCTGATATCGAATATTTCACCATCTATGTAATCTTTTTCGATGACGATCTCTTTTGCGTTCGATGTACTACAATAGCAGTAGATTTTCAAAGATAGCTTTCAGTTAAACAAACGTTAAAGGGCAACTCGACGTGTCTCATGAAATTTATCTGCTTTTCACAAGTCGTCTCGACTGAAGATGCTACGACGTATGTAATAATAATTAGTATTTATAGATGTTATTTTGTGTGTTCAACAAACTGATTTAAAAACCAGAACTATAAATTTAATTTACTCTTTTAAATTATAAAAAAAAAGTATTTTATTCATTTTTGCTATGATAAAAGGTTGTAGTCTAAATCAATCGAAACAGTGCCCTATTCTATTTTTATGCCAGCAAGTCATTTTGTCTTTTTTTCTTTCATCATATTTTATCTAACTTTCAAAAAAATAAAAAAGAGAGATTTTAAGACAACCTAACAGAACATTTACTACAAAAGATTTTAATGTTCTTGAGGTTGGGTATCAAAAATCTAAAACTCAGAAAATCAAATAAAAATTCAAACAGCCGATATTGTTAAATTAAAACTATTTTTTTTGTTCACACAACATTTATTTGACACGGCACAATACAAATTAAAACTAATCATCATTATGTATAACATTTGGGTAATTCAGGTACATGTTCCTCCGAAGAAAATTTACACGAGAATCGTTTTTGGATCAAGTTAGTCCCTTCTGCAAAAAAAAAACAAAGCACAAAAAATACTCGCGGCTATCATCCGACTTAAATTTTCAAAGTACATGCTAAAGTTTCAGTTCGATTTCTAGCTATGAGTAAATAAGAAGATCAGTTGTTTGTAAATGCACCGAACCCTCGGCTGAGTGCTAACGACAGTGCTAACACTAATAGTATGTCTCTCCCGAGCCAATAATCGAAAATATAACGACTGGCTTGTTAAGCAGGTATTAGACGAAGCAAATATTTGCTATTTTTCAATACAGATTTTATTTTGGGCAAATAAAAATCGTACCAAAAATAGCAAATAATTGCGTCGTCTAATACCTGCATGTAAACATTAGTGGGCGACGTTATATGGAAAAAATTAAACTTGATGGCTCGAAGCCAAAACCAAGTTTTTTTGTTCTATTTGGGGACCCAACCAGTGTTAAAAACACTACTGAGCTGGGTTGTCCCCAAAAATGCAATAGCTGTTTAATATTGAGCGTGTAGAATTAATTGCAGAAACTTTTTTTTCTGCGTACACTAAAAACGTACCAACTTTAGTAGGATTTCCATCATAAGTAACCTGTCGTATCGAGTTCATACACTCAGCTGGATAAAGCAAACAATTGTAGTTAAATATTCTAGGCGTGTTCAGGATGTACAACATGGTTCGTAGGTTACTCCTGATGGAAATCTTAGTGACTACTGATCCTACACCCGCCTGTCTTCCAGTCCTGCGTGTGGGTTAGGGGAACGGAACGAAGATCACTGTTTGCGGCTGGTATAAATTTGTTAGCAACTTTTTATTTGCTGATGCGTTACGGGTTTCTAGCCCACCGACAACTGACTCATCGCTACTAGACGATCAACTTACTGACTCCTGCCACCATGACACAACTCTCAGAACAAGACGACATCTTTCTTCAACTGACACTTCAACATTCGATGTGACATCGGGACACTTACTTACTTCCCTGTCGCAGTCAAGCAATTCCAGCAATTCCAGCCAGCTGCCACCAATCGTCTCGGTCCTGCGCGCGGACGCGAGGGACGGAACATTCAACATCCAGCAGGCAAGTGCGCAAACGACAATCCCACCTTCCACTGATTCGCTGCACGTTTTCAGTCCGTCGACCAACCCGGTGAGGAATAACTTGCCACAAACCATGGATACGATATCCATCTTAACTACCAACTTCAGTAACTTTGGGTGGTGGAGTTTTGATCGCAGTTCACCGTCAACATAATGCATCTATCCTAGAGCACGAACAGCAGGTTTGGGCCAGTATGGTTTATATAGGGTGTGGCAATGGTATTATAGTTGTACTGGTGCCTTCCATCACTTCCTAATATCATGTGTGAAATTTCTAGGACTTTATTTACGCTGCTGTTGCTAAGAAGAGGCGCTACGTCATACCAATGTTTTGGTTTCGTTTTCTTGCAGTGTTCTAGTGTAATTTAATGGCATTGATTTAGGAATTCGGTTATAATTCTACGAAGACGTGAAGAGATTAGAAAATGTTGAGGTGTGCAGTCTTCATTAGGGATTATCGTGCTAGAGTAATACTAGTTTGAGCTGCTTTATGAAAGAACAGGTATCGCAAAGGAAGCGAATGAAGTTGGCAGCTGTTAAAACGGATACGGTTATGTATAGATCAAATTATTTCCAGCCGCAAGATTTGATCTATGTTGAAGATACTAGAAGTAAACATTGAAACAGGTACGTACTCACAAAATATATAACAATACCGTCACGTTACAATGGTCTAATTCTAACTGTTTAATCTTTTCTAGTACCGCTACCTGATGAACTCATTTAGATCAAAACACTGGGGAGAGATTAATTTAAACGCAAGAGGACAGCCCAGCATGAATTGTACAGGGAAAACAAAAAACAGAATCGGATTCGGATTTCATACCGGAGTTTTCTGCCATTTCCAGTATTATGATCCGTGGCTTATTGCAGAGCTCCCACCAGTTTTTACCAAACTAAAACCAATAGAAATTTCTCGGGGTATAAGCTCCTGACGAAACAGATCAGCAAGATAATGCTGCACAACGCAATCGTCACATCATCGACACACAAGAGATCATTCATGAGAAAAAATGCATTTTTTATCAACAGAATAAAAATGATAAAATGTCAATATTTTTTTTTTATCGTTTAAGACATTACATCCGAAATACTTTCGATTTTAAATTCATACAAAAAAAATATTTCTGATTCTATTCAATTTTTAATTAGTATAGATTTTTTTCCAATTTTCGATTAGTATTGAAATCATTAAGTAATGGGTGTTACAATCGAAATTGTATACCTATTGCATTTTGAGGGCCGTTCCATAACTACACTAAGACAATTTTGAAATGATTTTACGGTACTGTTATTTCAAAAATCTTCAAGTTTATTTGAAAAATGCTTTCGTATAAATTGTAGATAAAATTAGCATGAATCATATGAATCTCCATTAGAGAATGTGAAATCATTTGCGGTATGACGTCACAACTATCAACACGAACGTTGTTGACTTTGTTCTTCCTTGCCAACACAATCTTACATATACTTCTTCCACACCCTATATAAACCATACTGGGTTTGGGCAATGATTAAAGTTTCGGACCGGACTTTATTCTGGTGTGCCATCTGTCATCTATGTCCTTCCTGATCGTACTCGCGATACATGCTTTATACGCGCACACATGTCTTCGGTTAACGCGTCTCTTTAGCGCAAAAACTGATTTTTTAGCACAACAGGTTATATCGGGAGACCTACTGTAGGATTTCATATCCGATTGACTACTTTATTCACTGGGATTTCAGATTTGCGTTGATATACGTTGTATTTTTTAGTGCCGAATGGTGAAAAAGCTCAGGAAAATTGATGTTAAATTTCAGGGAAAATTAGGGAATTTCATTTTGAAAACTTTTTCGCCATCCCTGTCCTAAATCAGAGAAAAGCGGCCTCGAGAAAGTTCTCAAAATAGGAAACTCTACCTTTACGGAACCAACCAAGCATGTTCTTAGACGACGACACACCGAATTGTGTCGAACAGATTTGCCAACTTTTGTCGCGGAAATTCTCTAGCATGTTTGAAAACGAAAAAGTTAACGATGGACGAAATTACTTCTGGGACGGCACGTGCCCCTTTTTGGTCGTGCTTTACCAACCTTTTCTATTGACGTTAGCGTGGTTACATTAGCTGCCTCGGAACTCAGGTCTTCCATAACCGCTGGACTGGACGGCATACCATTCGTTTTCCCGAGAAACTGTATCAGTAGTCTGGCTGCTCCAATGAGTAATCGTACCACTAAATCCATCAGCTCGGGCGAAGAAAAGAAGCCAGAGTGTGTGATTTTGTGTTGTTCTCGAATTTGTAATTATATTAAGTGTTATTTCTAGCGGAGCGCAGTTTAGGAGTAGCCGTTCGCGAATTTCTGCGGTAAATTCCAAGTTGGTTTTCAGATCGAAAGTTGAGACTGAGTACCTTAGTGCATCTGCCTTCTCGTTTCCCCCAGTTTAGTACCGTGACCCGGCTTTAGGAGTTTATGGCTGGGCAAGCCAAAACCTCATTCGAGGTGGCGCTACTAGCTTTCGGATACGGGGAACGGGACCGCGAATTTGAGAGTGTGGTATTTCAGGCCCGTTATTCGCTAACGGTCCGAAGCTCTTCGTAAAATTGAAGGACCCAAGGTCCCACATAACCTTTTCACCGTCGACAAGGCCATGATCTGGCCCATTTTGATTTCTTGCTAATAATTATGCCTCTCTGCTACATTGTTCTAACTTGAATAACGTAAGGCGACATTCATAAATTACGTAACGCATAAAACCCAATTTTTGGACCCCCACCTCCCATATGTAACGAACGTAACGCTCAAGGATAGCCCTTCCCCCCTATGAGCGTTGCGTAATTTATGGATGCCGCCTAATGTAATTTCATGACAGTTAAAGGCACAGACTAAAAGACGTAACACTGGAACGTAGCTCCATCGCCACAAAAAACGTTCATTACAAATTTTCAATCGAATAACAGTCATAGCGCGAAAACGTTGTACATATTTTATATATCTCGCCAAACATGTGAAAAGGGCCCATGTGCCCTTGTAAACAAGCCAAATTTTCTCGTTTTTTGATTAATACAAGCGAAATCTGCGAAAGCTTTATTGATAAAAGAATTTACTCTTAATCAAACAATCTTATTTGTACGGGTAGATTAAACTTGTATTTATTGAAAAACGTGAAATTGTGGCTTGTTTACATATGGCACATGGGCCCTTTTCACATGTTTGGCGAGATATTACATATTTTGTAGTTCCTCATTTGACACATGCAGTGACGCTGGCGCTGATGTCGAAATACATGACGCAGCGCGAACACGACAGCGGATGGTGCTAGTGTTACTAACGTAAAGTACTGGAATCATCCAAACGATGATTTTATTGAAAATTTGTTCGACGTGTTATGTCTGTTAGTCTGTGGTTAAAGGTATCAACCAGGCCTTAGACGCGCCTATGCTTTTGCACTGGGTTGTATGTGACTTTTTTTTGGGCTCCATTTACATTGCAAACAAACCGTGGATCCAATATTTTGCTTGTTATTTTTCGGTCATACAAAAATGGCGTCTTTTCATAGTCCTGGTATCAACACTTTCCAGCCTTTTATTTCTGAGTTTCTTTATTGCTAAACTAAAATTATTTTTGACGTAGGCACGATATCTCGTAACAACTTTATATATACAGGTCGTACTCGATTATCCGGAACATAAAAAAAATATTCCGGATAATCGAGTTTTGCGGATAATCGAATCACAGAAAAAATAATCAAATTTGTTATTAACGAACATAAAATTAATATTCTCTTTTTTTTTATTTTACTTGTATGTATAATGCAGTGGCGTAACCAGAAATTGTTTCTAAAGCGAAAAGGGGTAAAATCTTGAGAGGCAAAACAAAAATAAATTGGACAATGATTATTTTCACTTAATTCGAACATTTCCTAAACATGCCGGAAGTGACATAAATGGTACCAAATATGTCAAAAGAGATGGTAAAGGTAAAATTTCGGAATAAATAATAATCGAGTTTAAAATTACGGATAATCGAGCCCAACCTGTATACCTTTTAAAGAAACGGTTGAGATTCTGCCTAATATGGTTTCCATCAACAAATTTCCTACTTAGTCAAATAGTAAGGCTGAGTTAGGTTTAACATTTTATTCATAACATAGTTCAACAACTGCTTAACTAGTTTGTCACAAAGAGATATTTTATTACAGAAGTTTGAATACACAAGAATAACATCTACATACTGATAATATAAACAATAACCAAACCGTGGCTCCGCAATTGGTCCTTACCTAATTTTCTCCAAATTTACACAATTTTTGGCCCCAATCTGCAGAAACCATCATCGCCATCAACGACTCCAACGGAGGAATTGGAAAGACCATCGGTAGGTTCGCCTGCTCCACCATCCGAGGAGAGTAAACCCGAAGTTGCAGAGACTGAAGATGGATGCTCAACTTATCCGTCCTCCGCTTGTCCGTCATCGTCGTCGCCATCATCTATGCGGTCCTCGCTGTCCTCAACAGACAGCATCTCCGATGAGCCCGGATCGAGTAATGAAGAAACCGTTGAACCGACTGTGCTGGAAAGAGAGCCTAAAATAGTGCTTAGCGGACGCAATGTGCTTGATTTGATCGACAATTTGACCGCCCCTGGTTATTTTAGGCTGCAGTTTGCCCAGCTACCCGAGAACGATAACATTCATTTCTTCCTGGACAATCGCTCGCAATACCATCGCCTCGGAGCAAACGGACACATTCAAGAATACACGATGGTCAAGTGTAGATGTTGCGATTTTAGCTATCCAATGAATGGGACATCTCCGGCGAATGCAACTGCCGCTATCGGAACCGCTGCAATGGCAGGCTTCAATCAAACGAGCAACTTGACCTCTGGTGCTTTCCAACAACAACAACAACAACAACAACAGCAACAATT
The DNA here is from genome assembly GCF_029784165.1 of Wyeomyia smithii. Classification (NCBI taxonomy): domain Eukaryota; kingdom Metazoa; phylum Arthropoda; class Insecta; order Diptera; family Culicidae; genus Wyeomyia; species Wyeomyia smithii. The sequence goes on from NC_073696.1 coordinate 113,488,402, forward strand.
GCAGTGGAACAGTTTCAATAGTATTGCCAACAGTAGAGATAAGATGAACATGAACGTCGCCGCCAATGCATTTAACAAGGCTTTTACTACAGGAACTGGTAACGGTAACGGAAACAGTAACAATGGAGGTAGTCAGTATTTCCGTAATGGTAATATTGCCGCTGGACTTTTTGGAAGAGATTCCAACCGTAATAACGGCGGCAACAATTTCTTAAACAGCACCAGCACGTACAACAATCACAAATCATATCAACAGCAGAGCTTCGGAATCCCAAACAACAATGGCAGTAAATTCAACAATCCATACGGTCAATTGCAGCAGCAACAGCAACCATTTTACTCTAAGAATCACTCGTTGCGTTATGGCGCTGGTGGAAATAACAATACCGGAGGAGCGGGCCAATCTACTAGCTCGACCTCCAATGGGTTTAATTCTTCGGCGGTTGCTGCAGCCGCCGCTGCACTGGCAAGTCAAAATATACTGAATTTCAACAGCTTCAACAATTCCAACAACAGCTTTAATAACAACAAAAGCAACAGCAATAATATGTTTGCTTACTACAAAACAATGATGTAAAAATAGTAGATTTCGCTATCTGCAGTTATGAAGCACCGACACCAAGAATCGGTGTTGAAAGACTGTCGTTAACTAACTTGAGTACCCGCTCTGATTTGAGGAGGATTCCAGATTGCTGCTGTTGACACATTCTCTTCGCCCTAACTTGATTCGCCTCGGGTTGAGGACAGTAGCAGGTAAAACGAATGCGATAGCCTAATGACGAATCCTTCCAATTGATATTTAGTTACAAAATTCAGCGTGAATCGTGACCAGCCTTTGTGGCGGACCAAATATACCAAACATCGAGCAAGAAACGAGTGTAGCGAATCGTGACACTGCATAAAAACGCGAGAAAGCTGGTTGCCAGTGAAGTACACATATTACATTTTTATACGTAGAGATATTCAACTGCAAGCCAACTTAATTGTTGTAATTATTATGCATACCCACACACACGCGCAACCAATCATATATATTTTAGAATAATTGACCTTGTGTAAAAAATTAATGTTGAATTTTAGTTATTTATTATTATCGATTGTATTTTCTAGCAGAACCCAAACCATACAAGGAGCTCCTAGTTTTTTTATATAGGTAGTTCAGTGCTATTCGTTATGTAATATGTGTTAGGAGAATTCCTCGTTAGAAGATGAAGTCGAAAGGAAACTGAAGTCATCGAGTACGGCGATGAAATGTTTTGTTTCAATAATTCATCGAAAAACATGATAACATGAAATTCACTACACAGAGAAAAAGATCTCATAGTCAAAATCAATTGAATTAAGATCAAAAAACTAAATCGCAATGAAAATCGAAATTTCAATTTGAAAACTGACGGCGCAGCCTATAGAATGCAAAGCAAAACTATAGAGAAAATTGTTTTCCACCTAAAATATTTTTTTTTTTATAAGAACATCATTCACGGTGTGTGTTTTAGAATTAGGGAAGTACAGTAAAGTTGAATAAACAGGTTTTTATTATGAGGATCATCACGCTAAACAAAAAAAAAAGATGTGTTGTACGTTAGAAAACTTTTTCCGTCTGACATACGACTATTAACAGCATGATAAAGTCAGGTTGGCTAATCACAAGCAAGCGTACCTAGTATTAATAGTTTCGTTGATCATTTTGCGTTTAAACGCCATACACATTTGTTGAAGCATTGAAATAAAATCACATTGAGGAAGCTCTGCTAGAAGCAGAAATGAGATTTCAGCTTACTTGCCAACTTCAGGGATTCTGACCAACAATGGCGAAGCAGCAGAGCGTTTCCATGCCAAATGAACTATCGTCGAATATCGACCATTTTCTATTTGAATGGAGCTTTGCGTACTTATTTAACCTAGCAAGCTGAGTATTTTCACCCACGGAAATATCCAATTTGCTTAGTCAAATACGTGTGCGAAGTTCCATTCAAACCAAAAATGATCGATTTAATTTTTGCGTATTTCCAGATCGTTTGGCATAGATACACTCAGCAGTTTTACACCTATCACAAACTAATAATCAAACAAGCAGTTTAATGACAATGCCAAAATCTAGTACTTTTAAAGACAAACTTGTTTTCCTTGATATTTAGTCTGAAAATCTAATTAAGCGAAATACGAAAAAAAAATAATTAGAAAATGTAATACTCATTGAATTCATAGCACCGTCATGGCTAGGCTGACTTGAGCTACGCGCTATCAACATGAAGCATGATAACAGAAGACTTCTCTTCGATGCCGGTAACCTGCTTTAGTTTTTTTACCCCAAATATACATAATTCTGGTGGAGAAGGTAGTTGTAGGATAAACTAATTTAATTAAGCGATAGAAACCACAAATTTCAATACTGCGTAAGATGTTCCCTAGGAAATCGGAATTGCTAAAAAAAGCGTGAAATTTTAACAGACTTCAGCGTTTCAAAAACGAGCAATGAGATGATTTTTTATTCAGATAACACAAACAATATCAAAACTTTTCTAGTGAGAGGTACTTTCTATGTTATTCTACCAAAAAAAAGCAAATTTTCAGTTGTTTAACAAATATATTTAAATGTGTAACTCCACAAATAGTGATTATTCAAATCGACCGACACACACACATACCAGCGAGCAAGAGCTCCGTATATGGGAATGTAAGCACTCTAGATTCTAGCTAAGAAGAAAAACAAACAAACGAATAATTAATCAATAGACGTGTAAGAAAGTGCTCATATAAATCGACTTAAAAACACGAAAAATCGATCCGTTCGGGCGGGTGCAGGCAATCGCTCTCCGAAATCTAAACAGCACACACAAGTGCACCATACGAACGAGCGACAATTCTTCATGTGCCGTCACTGTCCGTGCGAGAGAAGTGGTGAGGCGGAATACGAGTTCTGTCAACGGAACAAATATAATGCTGAGTCATGCTAGCAAGTTTCTTCTAATTTTTCCTTTAAAACTGTATATTCGGAGATTTATTTAGATTTTTCTTTTCCATCTCATTATCTGCGTAGTTCGTATTTGAAGTTTCATCTTATAATTATGTAGCAAAACCAACTTAGTGAATCGAAAGCAAAAAAAACTTAAGAAAAGGTTTAAGTCGCGCCACGTATCAATTTTGTTTGTGTTACATTTTCTGTTGTTCTTTGTTACACATTTTACTTGCTGTTCTATTTCTCATTCTTAGAATATGCTGCTCAATTCTGCTTTCCACACTCTCAAAACCGGTAGTTACTTGTAATATTTTTTTTTTAAGATTATTTGCATTGAGTTACAACTAACATATTTAAGTAATATAAACAATACAAACCAGCTAGAAAGAAAACTTTGTATGACGATTAATTTTTTTCGGTTTTACGTTTGCTTTGTTGCTTACTGTGATGGACTTTGATTAAGATGTTGAAATGTGTATTGTTTCTTTTTTGTTTGTTTTCCTATTAAAATACCTAACCTAGTACATTACCATAACTCTGTGGCCGGGCTGTGACTTTGTCACCACCACAAAGAAGCGTAGTTGCGCAGTTGTCGATATAATACTTATTACCTTGTTTCAGATACGTGTATCTTAACATTCTAGTTTCTAGTTCATAGAAGTTTTTTTATTAATCACTAGCTTTAAGTACGTTTTGATGAAGAACGAGAAAATATCTGCATAAATAGTTAAACAACACCACGAAGAATTCCTATTCGATACTCGAATTGCCGATAAAACTTTATGCGAAATCAAGCTTATTTTAATGCTTACAAAAATCATTTAATTTGTATACCTTATACACTGCTCAATGCGACATTAGAAAATGTGGTTGTTGAGCATTTTATGTTTCTTGTTATCTTTTCTGGCGGTGAAAATTAATCGTCATACCATGAGCTAGCTAGTACCCTAAAAACGTTATCTAATCACTATGGAAAAGTTAACATAACGAGTCAACTAAAGAAGCGAACTATTCTTGAAAACAGCAATTCGATGTAGAAGCAAACATTTATTTATAACTAAATTATTTTTGTCCAGTGTTTTTTTTTTTTCTAAATTTGAATATTCTTTAATATTGTCTCGCTAAATATCGTAACACGAAATGAAGAAAAGATCCTTCCTGATAGTCATTATTGCCTTATTAAAGCATACTGTATATATATGTGTGTTATCTTCTCTACCGTTAGCATAAGAATAAAAGTGCATTGATATGTATGCATGTACGTTTGTATGTTCACCGGCGGCAAAATTAAAACAAAAACATTCATCTAGAGAGTGGAAGAGGGAAAATAACCAAAAAACAAATAAATTCGCAATTAGATAGTTTAAAACAAAATGAAAGGGTTTTGACAATAAAGCAAAGAGCTGCTTTTCATTCGGTTCTTATCCTGCCATTACTAAAATATGTTTCCAAAGCAAAAATATGTAGTTATCTATCATCCACAATGGAGAGAAAATAACCAGAAACTTTCTGACGTAACTAAAAGAAATAAGCAGAAAAAAAACATAAGTGATCTCAGAGAATTCTGTTTAATCTGTAAGCGGTGCTCGATTATAGGCATGTCGACACAATATCAACAACAGTGTTTTGTAAAGTAAATAGCTCATAGACTCATATTAAGTGTACTGTCAAAATATCGCGAAACGCCTTTTCTTGGGAAATAATTGAATTTATTAGGAACGGTAAAAACTTATTCAATTGAAATGCGTCGGCATAGCTGCATTTCACTGGTGGTAAAATTGGTAAATTCATCACAGCTGTATTCTAACCATCACCAAGCGTTGATTTCTATACTGTCGATAGCAAAATTTTACTTAAGTTTGTTTTACTAAGGCACTGCCATTTCTGTTAAGTTGAAAATCATTTTCAAATCGTAAATGCCTTAACTTTTCCTACGTTTAAACTTCTATTTGGCTATTTTTCTGGTTAAAAATTTACCTTCGATAGTACAAAATAGTGCCTTATTGAACAGTTAATATTTGGTTGCTGTAAAGATTAAATTATTCCATTATCGGCAGTATAAAAATCCTCTGTCCTTCGATACAAGCTGCAGTGAATCGATTGATTGTTCTGGCATTATTTCGTTTGTATTTATTTTTTTTATCATTCAAAATTTTAAATCTCAGCGTTAAGTAAGCGCTTTCATGCCAAATACGTACCGAACTATAAATTTATCGGGTTATTTTGCCTTTCCCCCCCTCTGGGTTTGACGTATCCTTGTAGTCTTGTAAGCAACAGAATTTATCGCAAGATGGTAGCAATATTAATATTTATAATTCAATCGGCATCAAAGACATCAACGATGCACTCATAAATCGTGCAACAGCGAAATTATCACCGTCAAAATGCATCATCGCTAGATTCGTTAGGAGAAGCTTCAATAACAATGCCACCATAACTACTGGGAAATGAAAAACAAATCTAGCATCTTGTATGTAAGGTTTTCCCTTGTGCTTAAGCCAGTATGTTCTGATGTTTAGACATATTTATAATATACATACACAGCAGATTGCTACACATCCAACAGCTAAATCCTCACATATGAATATGTATACCACATACCACAAAAAACACCGCAGAATAAATCAATTTAAACATCTTGAAAACAACCCAAAATGCAAAAACTTATCAAACAAACCATTTTACGTTCAGCAAAGTTCAAATTGTATGATATCTTTAGTAATGAAATATCTTTCTTTTAGTGCAGTATACAGAGTTTTTATTATATAATAGATTTTTACACTCTACATATTAGGCAAAAAAAGGATTAAAAGAAAGAAAAGGGAAGAAGACGTTTTTTGTACGTAGAATAAAGTTGGTTATTTTCGATTTTTACCGGAAACAGGAAAAATGGCAAATGGTATGTTAAAATTGTGTGTCAGACCGACAGAGAAGGACAAAAAACAAGCGATTAGCGCCTCTGACTCCATTTTGCTGCTTCTAACTGGCATACCAATTGTTAATAATAAAAAGAAAAAAAATGCAAATAAAAAATACTAAAAACGAAACATGCAAACAAGAAGAAGAAACACACTATATTCTTATTGATTGAGACTGTATATTCCATTGTGATAAAACATAATTAATAAATAAAAAAGGAAATTAAAGTACGTTGAAATAATGAATGAGTAATACATTAATTTATGAATTAAAAGTAATTTAACTATGGTTTATAAAATGTGCAAATCGATTGAGTTTTTACTTTGTAGAAATTACGAAAGAAACTGTCCCTCATTATTATTTGTCACATTTTGGTCCCTCATTTAGATTAAATCCATTCAGAGCGACGAAACAGTTCGAGCGAGTCGAATATAAAGTAGGTATATGGATACAAGTGTAATAAATTGTTTTCTCATATTTTATCTAGTAGCCCTAAAATGGCTCGTTTATTGTTTACATTGGAGTCATTTACAAAAATGTATCGTTTTGCAACTCAGAACAGGGAAAGGGCTTGTTATTTGTGCCTCTTGATTTATTAACTTATTTTTGCAGCGACAAACTGATTACACTGGTCAACACAGGTGCGGAGTCTATCCGTGTAGACTCCGCCAGGACCTGTGATAAATCGAAATAAAACATCAGAGTCCTGTACGCATGGTCATTCGACCACCGCGCGGCTATTATTTCAGAACCTGTCTGTGAGAACGGAATGTCGCGATTTATTCCTAATTCAAGAAACATGCATGGGCAAGAATACTCCTGTCCATGGGAATGTAATGCAAGAGTTTATGAGAATCAAAAATGCTTATTAATTTCTTGGAAGGCCTGTTCACAGGGTTTGCCCTAAAGCTGAAAAGAATAAATATTATAGCCTTCAAATCATTCGTAATGGGAATTCTGGTGCTTCTAGGTCTAGCCAAGTCCGCCGAATCGTTTGCCTAATACACTTTATGATTCAGGCGTTTGCACCAAACACCATTTTCCAGTTTGCCGCCAAGGATTGAGCGCAAATCCTACTCTCAAAAAACACCAAGAGCTCGCCGAGCAACCTCTTTCTGTGCCCATTGTTCATGGCCATAGAGTGCCACCGGGAGGATCAGTGTTTTATAGAGTGCACGTCGCACGTCACTTATATAACCAGATTAAAAAAAATTGCATACTTTAACTTTACCACCGCAGGGCTACCACGCTCTTCATTCTACAAGCCACCACGTATTTCTTTTTGTTAAACCCTCCCTCTAATAGCGAATTTCTTTATTCCACCAGCTCACCTCGCTTTGATCTGGAAGCGCACTAACTGCTGTCAAAACCCTTCTTTATTCGCTCGATTATAACCCAGACCTGGCGTGCTGCCCGAAGCTCACTGTAAAATTTGTCAGCTTCAACCCACTACCGCACGTGCTTAGTTCGTGAACAATTATCTGGCAGCTCTTTCCCACTTGCGTCATAAATTGCGATGTCGTTTTCTTTATTACTCGGCAGATTTGCCCGAACACAGTGGAATAAAGAAATTCGCTATAAGAGTCGAGGTCTCCTCTTTTTCACATCTTCACCTTACATCTCTACACGTCCCAAGTATGATGACAGTTCTACAAGGTATGCTACATTTTTGTGTATAATACACAAAAACACGCACACAAGTAAAACCGTTATGATAATTTCCGCGTTATGTTCGAAATTTTGGATATTTTTGTGAATTACTCGTATTAAATTGGCTTTTCCAGTCTGATTTTTATCGTCGTGTAAACATCCAGTGAAGATATATTATAAATGACTTTTTTTTTGATTGAGTGTTGAAAAGAGCGATAATTCGCATTATTGAAATAATGTCGAAATGTCATGTTCCCAAATGTTTGAGCAAAAAAAAATAAAATCAGTATCGTTGGTCAAGTTCTCGGCATCAGATCAACGGGAATCGGTAACATTCCATCGGTTTCCGACTAAACTTGCATTGAAACGACGTTGGCTGAAGTTTTTGGGACAAAGTACGAAGACCGAAACGATGAACATGTTCATTTGTTCCAAGCACTTCCGGGAATCCGATTATACCAATTTTACTCCATTATCGTCCAATAGTCAAAAGCGGCTCAAAGCAGGAGGTAAGTGTTCACAAATATCTCATATTAGACTATTAATCGTGATATTGAGCATTACTTTAATTTCAGCTGTCCCCAGCACAAGGAATCCATCTTACCGTCTGCCTGAGCGTCAAAAAAATCAGCGTCGGATGGATAGTGCTACTTCTCCGCTTAATCAATCCGACAACCAGACTGCAGGAGATCGTATAAACAGTGCGTGCAGGACAAATGAATTCGAAGGAACACCGAGAAAGCTGTATGATATGGAGCTCCGTATTAAAAAACTAGAGGAACAGCTGCAAATAAAGGACAGCACAATTTCTGCACTGCAAGAACAGAACATCCAGCACAAAAACCGTGTTTATGAATTGGAAAAGCTTACACGCGGCCTCAGAGACATTGGTGAACAGATCGTGATTGATAAAGCTCGCGCAATGCTGTCCTCGAAATTGACCAAAAACCAATCGGATTTGATGCTAGGTGTCAAAAAACGTGTTAATTGGACTAGTGAGGAACTGTCACAAGGATTTTCTTTGCGATTCTTTAGTTTGCCTGGGTATGACTACATCACCAAAACTCTTGGAATGCCGTTTCCACGGCCGAATTGTCTCCGAAAGTATGCTTCTAAAATGGATATGAGGCAAGGATTTTTCGACGAAGTTTTACTGATGCTAAAAGCTAGAACACAGAACATGTCCGAATTCGATAAAATATGTCTGCTTATTTACGATGAAATGTCGATCCGTGAAATGTATGAGTATAATCGTAAGCACGATGACGTATTAGGTCCTCATAGCAAAGTACAAGTACTAAGTTTATTCCTCAGAAAATTTCTACAAAAATTTGAATGTTAATATTTCTTTTGTCATAGGTCATGATGATCAGGGGGCTTTTTGCTGACTGGAAACAGCCGACATATGCGTCCTTCAGTACTCCGATGACCAAGGCTTTACTGCTAGAAGCCGTCAATAAGACGTACGAAGTTGGGTTCGAAATAGTTGGTGCCAATTCAGACTGTGGGGGTGGCAATATTGGCATCTGGTCAGATGTAGATTTGAAAAGCAAAAAAACGTACATTTTACATCCACAAACAAAGCGAAAGATATATTTCTTTGCGGACGCTCCTCATGTATTGAAATTAACACGCAATTGGTTAATCGACACGGGATTTGTGCTGTCCGATGGTACTATTATCAAGCACGACCTTCTTTGGAATCTTGTGGCCAAAGAATCCGTGGAAATATCTGATACATTTTTCGTTAAAGAACAATATTTGACGTGTCAAAGAAACCAACGCCAAATTGTTCCATGGACAGCAAAAGTCTATTCGCGAAAATGTGCCGTTGCGTTGCAGCGTAGGGTTGGCACATTCGAGGCCAAACGTTTAGCAGATTTTATTCTCATCGTTAATAGTTGGTGGGATGTTATGAATTCTCGCTGCCCAAAAGAGAGCCAGGTATTGAAAAGACCATACGGAATGTGTCGTCGCGAGCAGGATGATGCCTTGGATCAAATAGTGGAGCTTATGGAAACCACACTTCCAACCAACAAATCTTATATGCAGGTATTATTTGTAATTTTACAAATAATCTCAATGACTTGATAAGTCATTCAATCTCTTCCAGATATTTCAAAAAGCCCTTATTATGTCAATTTATTCACTACGAGGATTGTTTGACGATATGAAGGAAAGATTCGGAATCCAATACATAATGACTGCAAAATTAAACCAAGACGCTCTCGAAAATTTGTTTTCGGTGGTGCGGACGCGAGGTGGAGGAAATGATCATCCCTCCGCACTGCAATTTTTGCAACGATTGCGAGTGATCATACTTGGTAAAAGCTTGCATTCTGTTTCGTCAGGTCAATCCACCCGGGACAGATGCTCTGAAGAGGAGTTTTTGGTGATGGATGTGCTGAAAGAATTTAAGACAAAGTGTTGAGTAGATCAATCAAATGCTTTAGAAGAAGCTTCGGATACACTTACCACAATGATCAATGATCATTATGATCAAGACGATGATATGATGATTGAAAACGGAACAGAAAAACGAAAGTTCACTACTGAAGAGGATGGATTCGAGTATGTAGTTGGTGCTATCGCCAGAAAATTTCGAGTTAAATATCCTTATGTTGGTAACTTCACCTACAAACTTCATGAGAACTTTAGTCACTTACATACCTATATTTTGTTGGATCATGACTATGCGTATCCTAGTAGTTATGTGGATCATCTATCTCTGGGTGGATTGACAAAACCATCAAAGGAATTGATGGAACAGGCTAAAGTGTTTGAAAGTTTGTTCAAAGGCTATCATGGATAGCATTTCCAAACAAAAAGGCGTAGTAGGAAAATTGAGCGATGCTTTAAGTCTTAAGTACCCGGATGTACCAGCTGATATTATAAAACATTTTATACGCTTGCGCACATATATCAGAATCAGTATTTTGAACCAAAAGATCAAAGAAACAAAGGCTGCTAAATTATCCGTCAAACGCACACAAAAACCTACTGATAAGCCTGCCGAACCAGCACAGAAGAAAATGAGAAAAATTTTGTTATAATTTTGTTCCATTCTAATTAGCATAAAAATGAAAATTGCGATTGGGTCGCGGTCAAAATAAAATAAAAAACTTTTTATCTGAACTCCAACATAGTTTTATTTTTCTTATGTAGAAAACATGTTCTAACACCATTTCAATAACTTTTTTGGTGAGTATATTTTTAAATTTTGGATTTAGATCCAAAAATGTTTGAAATCTCATACAAAACTGGAAAATATTCATAACGTTTATACTAACACTAATGCATCGACTTGAATAGCATACCTTGTAGAACTGTCATTTATACTTGGCTACACGTCTTCCAAGTATAGATGACAGTTCTACAAGGTATGCTACATTTTTGTGTATCCACGCACACAAACAAATCTCGTTATGAAAATTTTTGCGTTTTGTATGGAATTCGGAACATTTTTGGAAAATTTTCATTTTATGTTGTTTTATATTTGATTTTTTTGGTTGGAGAGTAAATCTCCAATTTTAACACACTAGAAATTGATATTAATTTAGATTTAATGTGAAAAATTGCGACAATATGTCGAAATAAAATATATAAAAATGCTATATTTCTAATAGTTGGAGCATAATTTTAGTCATTGTCATAGCTCATGATTTTTGATACTGTATGAAACATAAGCGACTCTATTTAGAAGCGCTATTAGAGTACAAGAAAAAACAAAAAGTGCAAAAAGGTTACCGGCATAATGATGAAAAAGAGCACATTTTTCCTAAACCCCAGCATGTTTATGTATTTCTCACAAAGAAAACATGTTTTAACACCGTTTCTATAACTTTTCAGGAAAGTATGTTTTGTAAGTTTAGTTTAAAATGCATAATCATTTTAAATTTTATACAAAATTGGAAAAAGTTCATAACGTTCACTAATACTAATGCATCGACGTGAATAGCATACCTTTTAGAACTGTCATCTATACTTGGACACGTCTTAGCACAGTTTATGACAAGTCCTATTCTCTCAGTAAGGTGGGAAAAATGGTTCACTATTCGCTCTGACGGAGTTACGCTGCTGCCACCTTCAATTTGTTTACTCTGTGAGTGCAGAAGATAGGAATTTCTTCAAGAGTGAATGAGATAGCAAACATTTTAATATTTTTCCCCAAAATTCGCATACGGGCAGTTCAATGTGTGTGAAGAAGATGATTTAATTCCGTCAGGGCGAATAGTGAGCGGATCAGAGCGGTTACGCTCACTAAGATGAACTAGTTCTTTTTAACAGCTCACTCGCTCTTTCCGTTCCTACATAATTTTTGGTTTTTAGGTTTAAGTTTGGTTAATTTGACACGGCACGGGGTTCTTGGTTTTTATCAGTGTAGCTAATTATCAGACACCGCAAGCGAGAGCCAAGTGAAAGCTTTACACCCGATTTGCCAAGCGCAAGGTCGCGCGCAAAATTACAATAGAACTCCCAGCCACCAAACGTCTGCCCTGATATGCATGACCTGCATTTCTCATCACCCAGCCAGCCGCAAGAGCATGCAAAAAATAGTACGAGGGTCGTATCCAAAACACGACCGCATGTTTGACGTAGGACTACGATAGTTTTATATTTCATTTTTAAAATTAAGACTCTGTTCGGCACGGTTCAATTTTGGCACGGTTCGACTTTGGCACACATACGCCAAAAACGAGCGGTTATGTTTAATCGTAATTTATAGTTTTTTGTTTTGCTTTCAACCAATTCATGCTCAACAACCACCAAAAGAACGGCATTTTGTCCATTATGTTGCCGAAACGGAATAGCGGAATCAATAATACGGTTCTGGATTTATGACCGGACCAAGTTCCGGTAATATAATAGACATGAGAAAGGAAGTACTTAGTACCGTGCTATACCTCTAATTACTCAGAAGGGTCATATCAAGTGTCTAGGTCGTTAAAGATTTCATGCGGACCTGTCCCAGTTGCGTTCCGGATACTTCCAGATTATTGAGCCCAAATCCATCAAGCGACACCTTTAACGACTTACAATCCTAAAACTAGTTCATTGGTGGCCACATATTGTTGAGCTCATATGCCACCAGAAAGTCATTAAAAGAGAAGCGTTTATTTTTAACATGGTCCGATTTTGACAACCGAAAAAATGCTGATTATTTATTTGCAGACCTCTATTTGAGAATAAAAAAATACTGTTTTTAATATTGATGAATACCTTCCATCCTAATGCAGTCAATTTTCTTAACACGCGAAAAGGCAATTTTTTATATAGGTCTTAAATACGAACGATTTAGTAGGAAGTAAACTTCCTTTCATCTTCAAGTGCGCTTGTGAACTCACCGATTCCAAAGCAGAATCATTGTCAGTTTCTTACAACTGCTTAGCAAAGATGTCACATAAAAAAATCCTGTATTTACAAGTTCGTTGGAAAAGTAACGATGAAGAGTTGCAGTTTTTAGTGGAAAATCTAGATTTACAGAAAATTTTAAATTGACATTGAAATTAATGAACATGTTAACATTCATTTTTTTTCATTTTTTTTTTCACACAACATTTATTTGACACGGCACAATACAAATTAATGTTTTACGGAGCCAATTAAGATTTTTTTTCATTTTAGGCCAATTGAAACATTTATTCATTGAGCAGAACCAGAAAAAAATAAATCAGTTTTGAGACACCAATAAAAAAACAAACAACAAAATGCCATATTTGAAAGTCACCTGTCTGTTTCCTTCAAAAATAAACCTAGCTCGGTTTGATAAACAACATTAACCCCTCCAACTGGTGTTTGCATAATTTTGTTCAATTACAAGTCCGGCAATGAAAGGTTGAAAGGTTTCTTGCAGATGCTGATGTAATATTTTTGTAATTGAAAAATACGAATATAAATGTTTAAAACCTAACGTCAAAATGCATACAATTTGGTTTTTCTCTATACCACAACCGCGCAATGCAACTGGGATTGTCATATTGAATTAAATTTATTTTCCCTTGTAGGAGCTTATAACCACTGCTACCATTAGTTAGATATATTGTGGTATAATGGTAAAATTTATTTAACTGGAAAAATATAACCATCAGTACAGCTTAAACGAGCTATCTGAACTAACTGTTTCAAAATCTTAGCGAATCATATTGGTTTTCTATCGTCTTTTGAATAGCCTATTGGCCATTTGAATATATCTGAGAAAAACCAGAGTGTAGAATCCAAAAAGACAGCAACCCAATGCAACTTCGAATTTTAGGAATTTAAAAGAAGTTTTTATTATTAAACATGGATATGAAAATCACTACGGTTGCAGTTCAAATGCCATCTACTCGATTTTAACACAACTTTGGTTGAAAAGATATTTTAGTTATTATATTATAATCTTTCGCAATATTCTACCTGTCGATTAAGACATGGGTGTTTGAAATCTGTTCAGGGGTAGTAATACAATAACCACTTTAAAACAATGAGAAAACATCTATTGCAGCTACATAAAGCGAGCTCATAATTGGTTGAAAGCTGCGAAACTAAACTAGAAAAAGTGGATTTCAACTGAGCTTTTTACTAATCTACTATTAAATGATATGCCAATTATTGTATCACAAGTTTTGGCAACGTTCGTCGTTTGATCAAAGCATTGGTGGTCAAAATCCGTTCAGTTGTAATCACATATTGGATACAACATCTAACATCGTGATATACTCTTGCGTACAGAATTGTTTTATCCCCGGCCGCACAGCGTAGTGTGCGCACCACTGTACGTCGACAGCAACTACATTGTTTCCACTTGGCTTGACTGCACACAAATGGCAATTGAGTGCTACTGCACTGACGACGAGCGAGCGTCTTCTCGTACATAGCTCGGTGCAGTACTGTTGCCTGTGCCAGTATATTTTCCTTCAAGACATCAGTTTTAATAACATTCTCCCAGCAGATCGTTTAATTGTCTGATAAAGGAGGTTGTTACGAACTTTCCGAAAAAGCTTCACTTTCAAGACATCAAAATAGTCTACGCTTATAGAAGCAAATATTAGTTGACCTGTTGGGACGGGGAGATTCTGTCAAATTTTTTTTGCCACTGATGTAGAGGTTGTCATAGCAGGCAGCTGGTATCCACTCATGAAGTCTGTGCCAGGCGTACTCGCATGTGATTGGTACATTGTTCGTGAAAATACGACCTTGAAACTTTTCATCAATTTTCACTGTTTAACAATCGAGTAACAATAATATATGAAGAATCAAAAAATCGTCCATCATTTTATCATTCCAACGGCATATTGATCACTATGATCCGTCATGTGGTTACATCAGTATTACCGTTTGAAATCTTTCATTCCAACGATACACCTTGGATTTAGTTTTCCGCAGAATGTATCTCGATTTAGTGCGGTTAGACGTAGTCCTACGTCAAAACAACTTGCAACAGTCCATACACAGGTACACGGGTTGGCTAACGCCGAGTAAGCACACGAATGGATGTGGAGTGAAAAGAACGAAAGAACTGATTCACTGAGTGTAATTACCCCAGCATCTCTCCCCTAGTCTCATCCCCACACCCTGAGATTTCCCCGCCACCTTTAAAAAAAAAGCTAGTATAATACACAGTGACTATAGGTTAAGGTTGTAGGTACCACTGGTGAAAAAAGCATAGATATTAGCAGATTGAGTTACATCTCCTATAAAATTGGGATGGATCCAACCCTCAAGGACATCGTGCTTTTCTCTGATATCTGGCCGGAAGGAATTTTATTCGTGAGTTTGAGGACGACTTAAAAAACGTTTGGTTACCTCCCTCAAATACACCATCCATCACTGTGTCGTCCGTTCCAGGGACTCATCTGCTGTCAACTCCCTTATCCGGAATTTGCTGTCTTTGAGTTCGTCAGAACGCATTGCCAGTCGCATTATGGGAGACCCTGATCCGCTCGAACCAGTCACGTTAGCTGTTCTTCAACGAAATAATTTTGTTTCCTGCCATCAGAGTCATTCTGGTCCTGCGTTCGAGTTGGAGAAAGAGGCCTCCCACCTCTTATCCACAGGCAAGTATGCAATTTTTAGCAACAACCTCGTACCTGGTCAACTCCGTCTCCAGTTTACTACTTTGACAGACGTTCAAGCAAGAACCACATAATTCGAAAATTTTTGTGTAAATTTTCAAAAGGAATTGCGATATAAATTACTTGTACACTAGCGCCGCATTGTGACCTTTTTGCTACAATAAAGTATTTTTCGATGATGTACAACGCTTGCGTCACTGGTAGCGCCATCTGGTTACGAATTGCTAGTACTAAAAACTACACAAGTTTTGAATTCAGCTTGGATGTCTATCACGACCATTTATCTGACGCCGCACAAACTACCAGCGGGCAACTGGGATGCACTAACCCACGCACTGCGTTCACCAGTCGCCCTGGTTCTACGTGCGACAGCGGGAAACGAGCCTATCAAAATGTTTTGCACGGCAAGTATAATACCGTTTTATCTGTTTCCATCACTACCGCTCCGTACTACACTTCCAGTCCTCGGCAGCCTGACGTCACGTCGCAAGTGTTTTCAGAACGTGGCCCTGCGGTTGACAACCATCCTTTTAGACCTTGGGTATACTACTCAAATGTTCATGGACCTCAGACCAAAATTGACAATTTTTTCTTGACGGATACCGAATGTGACCGAGACCTGGCACGACGAACATATTGAATCCACAACTTCAATTTATTCGCTGTTTATCGATGTGATCATAACTATCGCAACAGTCGCAAGACGCGTGTGGTGGTGTCCTAACAACTTTTTCCAATCGCCTGAGTAGCTATGTTGCTGCTCCAATAAGTGATGCAATAGAACAACTTTGGGTTAAAATCTGTTTGTCAAGTCGCAGTATACCCTCATATCGCTCCACGGATAACAATAAAACCATACACAGAATCCAAAGAACTCCTTACACTAGAAAAATGGAATGCAAACATATACAAAAAAAAGGAAAAGGCGCCCGGTCCCGATAAGATTACATACGAAATGTTGCGTAACCTTAATCAAAAAACTAAAATAAAAATAATAGAAGAATTGAACACCTTCTACAGACAAGGCAGTTTACCGGAGAACTTGAAAAAAATAAGAATTGTGCCAATACTTAAACCGGATAAAGACCCAAACGACGTTTCATCCTATAGACCAAAAGCCTGTCTTCCTACCATCACAAAAATAATTAACGCAGCAGTACTCAAACTGATACAAGAACATCTGACAATCAATCAAAATCTACCAGATCTTTCCTTTGGATTCCAACAAGGAAAATCGACAGAGGATTGTCTACACTACGCGACAAACTTTGTAATGCAAGCAAAACGCAAAAAACAAATTTGCGTCGGAATCTTTTTCGATTTTTCGAACGCCTTTAACAAAGTGAACACAGTAAGACTTGTCAACATAATGCGAGATTTGAATTTCCCGGATGATATAATCATATGGAACCAAAACTTTCTTAAAAACAGACAACTAATTTTAAATACAGAACAAGGAGTAATACAGACGTCATCGTCAACCGGGCTACCCCAAGGAGACATTTTATCTCCTACGCTATTTAATATATACACAGCACAATTGTACAGGGAAGATTCGGACAACGAAATAACCATTCAATTCGCGGACGACTTCTTAAAAATAATTGAAGGGGCAACACTTAGCGAAACGATTGGAAAAGCCCAGCGAGCGATCGACTCCTTCGTAGAACACAACACAAAGCTAAATCTAAAAATAAATAGAGAAAAGACTAAAGTAATACTTTTTCACTACAAGGAAACCGATATAGGATTGCAAATACATGGTACAAACATTGAGACGGTGCGCTATCACAAATATCTAGGCCTTTTCGTAGATCGAAACCTGAACTTTGGGACACATGTCAGAGAGCTCATAGGAAAAATTAAGGAACGTCAAAACATGCTCAAGATAATCAGCAACATTAAAAAAGGAGCTACACCAAAAGTCATGGTACTCTTTCAGAAGGCATTATACGAAAATTATCTTGCATACGCCAGCTCGATCTATGGTAGAACTTCCAGTTCATACAGACATCAACTGAGAAAATTAGACGAACACGACAGGCAAGATGATAAAATGTATTCCTACATGGAAATAATCAACTTAGCAAACAGTGAAGAAATGAAAAATGTATATGAAAAAATGCTCATTGTAAACCCAATAGAGATAAAAATCATACCACAAATAGAGGACCATCCAATCAACAAAAAAAAACATGAATGTCGAAACCATGAAGATTATTTGTCAAGCATACATAAACACAAAATTTGAACATTTTAGAAAAATATTTACCGATGCCTCCAGAACAAGAACAGGATGTGGAATAGGCATTTACGAGCAAAATAACGGTATACAGATTAGCATGAAATTAGCTCAGGGCTCCTGCATCATGACTGCAGAACTTATAGCTATACGAGAGACACTTAAAGAAGTAGAAACACTAAATACAGAGGAAACGGTTATACTAACAGACTCGCAAGCAGCTTGTAGACTAGTACAGTCCCATCACGCCGAAGAAAAATGGGATCGATTAACTGGTGAAATATGCAAACACTTACAAAAAACCGGTGCAGTCCTCCAATGGATACCTGGATACATAGGTTTAAAGGGAAATGAGGAAGCAGACTCTCTGGCAAAACTAGGTGTTAACAGCGCGGCTATTATTACAAATAAAATTATTTGGCAGGACATGGTCAGACGATTGAAACAACAACTTTATAATGCCACAGATGAGTGGTACAACAATATCTCACTAGAAAAAAGTAGGAGGTTGTATCCAAGACACGACCGCTTAACTGACGTAGAACTACGCACACTATTAACAAATGCATTGTTGTAGGTGTTTCATTAATGAGTCATAAAGTCTACTAATGCTTGCTTTGTGCTGCCTCAACAGTGGGGTAATAAAGACACTGAAAACACGAGCTGTAAAAGCTGTAAAAGCTGTTTCACATTCAATTCTAAATTAGACGGCTGCTACAGATTTAAATTGCTACTATCCAGCACAGATTGCTCGCTTGAATTGTCAAAAAATTATTAACTTTCAAATATTTGTTTATTTGCCTTGAGAAAAGCATTTTGCTGCTCAAAATTGGATTTGCTGATGGCAACCTTTATGCTGTAGTGGGGCAATAACGGCAGTCTGACGACACACGCTGAGAAGCGTGAAGAACCGCGCTGCTCCTGAGATATGGTGACCAACCACCGGGCAAGTTATTTGTTCAGTTTTATTGATTTTTGTACACAGCGAATAAACACCGATGGTGCTCTCACACACGCAACTTTTTTAAACCGTATCGTGTTGCGGTTTGTAACCATCAAGCGATTTCGTTTGCTCGATGTTGCGTGTTGCAACTGAGCAGCTGAGAGACGACGAAATTCTGTTCATGCTGATTGATTGAATCGACTTCAATTTATTCCTTTAAAGTCGAATTGATCACCTTTGTTAAGGCGTTCAAACAGAACAGGGCAGTTTGTTGTTCAAAATTGGTAAGGGGCCATCCACATACCACGTGGACAGCTTTTGGGGGGGGGGGGGGGTTGGCTAATGTCCACGGTCCATACATTTTTTTTAGAATTTATATGGGCAGTTGTCCACGGAGGGGGGGGTCAAAATCATTAAAAATCTGTCCACGTGGTATGTGGATTGCCCCTAATGCTGATCGCAGCCTTTGTGCTGCCACAACAGTGGGGGAACTAACTAAATAGAGTAAAAATTAGACAACTACAACAGAATTCGATTGCTAGGATCCCGCACAGAATGTCTGCTTGTGTTGATGCCAGAAAATTATTAACCTTCAATTACTTGTTTATTTGCCTTGAAAAAGGCATTTTGCTGTTCCAAATCGATTGCTGATCGCAACCTTTGAGCTGTTCTGTTAGTGATGAATAAGGCACTCTGACAACACGCACTTTGAAAGCTGTTTTCACATTCAGTAAAATAGAAGGCCGCGACAAAATTTGATTGTTTAGATCCAGCACAGAATGCTGGCTTGTGTTTTATAAAAATATTACCCTTCAATTACTTGTTTATTTGCCTTGAAAAAGGCATTTTGCTTTTCCAAATCGGATATGCTGATGGGGGAACAACGGCACTCTGACCACACACGTTAAGAGGTAACGAACTGAGACATGTGACCAACCATTCAAGTAGTATGTTCAATCCGAATACAAATTCGGAAACCCAGCTACTAGCGCAACCCGCTGCAGCTGCTACTGCTGCCGTTACTATCAGTCAATGTTGTGTAGACTGTCCATCCGGTTCGCCTTCCGCCTCAAAAATGTAGCTATAGTTTTACCAGAAACACTCTTTTATAACTGAAGGGTGTTTAGAAATAGGCCACGCCTCTCTAATTATTCCACAATTCGCATTCGATATTTGTTTCCAGCGAATAAACACCGATGGTGCTCTCATGCACGCCATGATTTTAACCCGTATCGTGTTGCGGTTTCTAACATCAAGCGATTTCGTTTGCTCTCTGTTGCGTGTTGCATCATGTTGCAACAGAGCAGCTGAGAGACGACGAAATTCTGTTCTTGCTGTTTGATAGAATCGACTTCATATCAGTTCTGCATAGTCGAACTAACTGCCTTTGTGAATGCTTTCTAACAGGGCAGTTTGTTATTCAAAATCGGTTATGCTGATCGCAGCTTTTGTGCTGTCCTAAATGTGGGGGTATCAACTAAATAAGGTAAAATTAGACAACTACAACAATTTAATTGCTAGGATCCAGCAAAGAATGTTTGCTTGTGTTGATGCCAGAAAATTATCAACTTTCAATTACTTGTTTATTTGCCTTGAAAAAAGCATTTTGCTGTTCAAAATCGGTTACTGATCGCCAACCTTTGGGCTGCTCTAACAGTGGGGGAATTAAGATACACGGACACATGCAATGTGGAAGCTATTCCACATTTAGTAAATTAGACGGCCGCGACAGATTTAAATTGCTAGGATCCAGCACAGAATGCTTGTTTGCGTTGTAAAAATTATTAACTTTCAATGACTTATTTATTTGCCTTGAAAAAGGCATTTTGATTTCCAAAATTGGATTTGCTGATGGCATTCTTCATGTTGCCCCAACAGTGGGGGAATAATGGCAGTCTGGCGACACACACTGGGAAAAACCGCGCTGCTTCTGAGACGTGGTGACCAACCACAGGGCAAGTGTTTAATTTGAAGGCAGCCACAGGCGCGACCCGCTGCTATGGTCTGTTACTGCTGAGTGCCGATATCTGCTGCTACTGCTGTCAACGTTGTGAACGGTCCATCCAGTTCACCTTCCGACTAATGAATGTAGCTAGTTTTCCCAGAAACACTCTTTTATAGCCAAAGGGTGCTACGTAATAGGCCACGCCTTTCTGTTCAGTTGTCTAATTCTCTAATATTCTTTAGACGAATTATTCCACAATTCGCATTCGATATTTGTTTCCAGCGAATAAAAACCGATGGTGCTCTCACACACGCAACGATTTTAACCCGTATTTTATTGCGGTGGCAGCTTGGCAGCTGGGAGACGACGAAATTTTGTTAATGCTGATTGATTAAATCGATTCCATATTAGCTCTGCATAGTCGAACTAACTGTCTTTGTGAATGCGGTCTAACAGGGCAGTTTGTTGCTTAAAATCGGTTTGATGATTGGGTGAATAAAGTGATTTTTTTTTACCGCGACAGAATTTAATTGCTAGAATCCAGCACAGCATGATTGTGTTATTGCCAAAAATTATTAACCTTCAATTACTTGATTATTGGCCTTGAGAATGTCGTTTCGCTGTTCAAACTCTGTAAATGCTGTTTCCGCATTCTGTAAATAAGATGGCCGCGACAGATTGTGTTTTCTTGGATTCAGCACAGAATGTGCTGTTGCTAACATAAAGCAAAACTTTATTGCGGGCAGAAGGCCTAAGCCCTTAACTGGCAAATCGAGACGTTTGGTCACGGTGCCCCGCTGGACCATTATTATAAAAAAAATTGTCCATCAAATCCAAGTATGAGGGTCAATTCATGAGGTCATTTTACACCTCTGGGTAAAATTTTAAAAACATCTACCGACCGGATCTTGAGAAATCTCGATTTTAGGGTGTTAGTTAATGAATTTCAAAATTATTCGTATTCGATTCATGCAATATCACCGAAATTCATTCAAAAACTTGTCCAAAGCATTTTATGCCAAAATATACTTGTTGGTGTTGCTACAATTATGATAATTCACCATTGACATAGCTCTCTAAATTAACTTAAGTGTGTTATTTGTATGGCTTAGTGGTTCTAGTTCAATTTAAATGTTACGTTCTGTGAATTGAATGGGAAAAAATAATTTAAACTTGTTGTGTTTCATACAAACCCACACAAACACGCACTCACATACACACACAAATATTCACACACGTATACATATATAGTACACACAAATTTTGAAAATTATGTTTTATATTTTCCTAATTAGAAAGAGTGATTTAAAAAAATCCTCCTTCTCCTGGCGAATAATACGATTTTTTTAAACAATTGCATTTCGCACGGAGTAAAACCAATTGGTAGTTACGCAGTTTTTAATATTTCTCAAATGTTTCAGAACGAAAAAGTTTTTTTAGTGTGTATTATTGTATTTATTTTAGGACAAGAAAGTCGAATCAACAAAAAAGTGCATTTTGGACTAGAAGCTTTTATGTCAACCATGCAAAAAGGCAGTATAGGCTAACACATGTGATTACTGTTATACTCAATCAAGGCACTTAATAAGCGAACGTTGTAAATCTGGAGTTCAGTTGTTCAGTTGCCAAATCACGTTGAAATGAACAGACTCGGAAGCTTGTTCATTGTGATGGCCAAGACCTCTTCCAGTGTCTGCAGAACTCTGGTACAGGATACTTACTTAGCACTGGAAAGATAATCTAATTTTGATGTGAAATTGATGCATGAATTTTAAATCATTTAAAATGCAAGTTTTTATTCAAAATTTAATATTGAGTGATCATTATGGTGGTAACACATCGATACATAGCAAATACCAGAATTCAGTTTTTTTGAAAAACGTGAACATATTCGCACTATTTGAAAACAAAGAGGGTAATGTCACTAAAGCGAGGAGTCAAATTGACGCAGACTATCTTTTTGGGGTTAGTGATGTGGTATTTTGAAAAGAACGGAAGTTGTAGCTTTTCTCAGCTGCTGGCAAAATCAGAAATTGTCTTTTTGAACCCATGCTCGAGACAAGCAGAAAACCATTTATTATACACTGTTCTTTAACTATCCAGAACCTGGAAATCGCACTAATAACACAGTGCAACAAAAATTGACTTTTTTCTGCCTTAGCTTCTATATATATTTTTTTGTGTATTTTTATGCAAAACTAAATTTCCCCGAATTTGAACATATTTCAACTTAAGGGGTAACAATGGCGCCATTTTGAATTTTTGAGGCACCGGTAATTTTTGATGTTTTTTCGACGCCATTTTGTTTAAAGACCAAATATCAAAATTCTACGAATTTGTCCACATCTTTTACCCATCTTTTGAAAAAAAAAAACAGATCTTGAATCAGACAAAAACTGAGCTCAAAACGGTGATTCTATGAAACCGGTTTTGGCATAGTTTTAGTGTATTTCACAAAGCAAAATAATATCGAATATTTCTGGGCATTAATTGTAATTCGCTAATATCTTATGGTGGTAGTTAAATTATATCTTATTTTGTGCATTAATGGTAATTCGCTAATATCTTAAGGTGGTAGTTGAATTATAACTTATTTTGAGTAAAAAAGTCTTAGAAATCGAATGGTAGGTGTCTGATCTACGTAAAATGTCAGCAGATAAACCTATTTTTGTATTGTTGGAGAATTGGGGCAAAATCGACATTTTGTGAATATTCATGTGTGTTTGTGAGCGTTTGTATGTGGATTCGTAATAAAACACAATGGTGCTTATTACGGGAGTCACTTCACGGTGAAATATATTTCACTCTCACGCTCACTTCACTTTTTTAGACCTATTTCCGATTCCACCTCAAGTGAGGTGACAAAAATCACCTCCGTGGAGTGAGATTGACAGTGAAGTGAAATTGAGAATAGGACAAGTGAAATGAGATTGAGCGGGGGCCTAGCGTAGTTGGTAACGTCTCCGCCAACCACGCTCGACGCCTGGGTTCGAATCCCACCGCCGACATAGGTGTCGATGGTTGTGAGGTGGCGTGATCCACTCACAACCAACCCAAATTGTCTAGATTCAATTCTAGCCGACACCGGGAGATTTTCTGAGGCGAAAAATCTCTGGGATCACGCCTTCCATCGCATGAGGAAGTAAAGCCGTTGGCGCCGGTCCGTTAATCAACGGGTCGTGAGTTAGGGTCCTGGGTGGAGTCGCCTCCCCGGGCGTCGGTGATTGGCACAACAACAGTGGCGGAACTAGACCGACGGTAAATAAGCGAGAATAAAAAAAAAAGTGAAATGAGATTGTTTCCCAGCTCAAAAATCTTTAAGTCCCAGAAAGTCGTTTTTTCCGTTATTTTAGATAACACCAGATCTTGACGTGTTCTGCATTTCTAAGACATTCGGCATCAAAAAAATTGTTTTTTTTGGGTATCGAAAATTTCCTGAAATAGTTTGCATTTTTTTTCATCGGGAAAAAAAATGAAAAATTGACCGCTTTAAGGCACGGATCAAACTCTGATTCGCTTCGTTACTGAAGAATAAATCCAATATTTACCGTTAGATCACAAATCAATCAACTTTAAGACTTATGGCAGCTTCGTGGAATCATTTCACCGTTCAAAATGGTCATGAAATAATTCCACGCGAAACGTCGCTTTTTCCGTTCTCACTTCACTGATATGACACTCATAATAACCCAGATTCCACGGCAAATGTCACTTCGCGACGTTTTTCTCACTTACGTGAGTCCCGTAATAGGATTTTGTTCACTTCACTCTGATTTCACCGTGAAGTGACTCCCGTAATAAGCACCAATGATTCATTTTCCCCATTCACTTCATAGAGAGTAACATTTAAATTAAACTAGTGCTACTAAGCCATACAAATAACATACTTAAGTCAATTTGGAGAGTTAAGTCAGTGGTGAATTATCATAATTGTAACAACACCAACAAGTCTATATTGGTATAAAATGATTTGGGCAAGTTTTTGGATGATTTTCGGTGATATTGCATGAATCGAATACGGATTATTTAGAAATTCATTAACTAACACCCTAGAATCGCGATTTCTCGAAAAACGGTCGGTAGATGTTTTTGAAATTTTAACCAGAGGTGTAAAATGACCTCAAGAATTGACCCCTATACTTGGATTTGATGGACAATTTTTTTTATAATAATGGTCCAGCGGGGCACCGTGTTGGTGCTACCTCGCTGCTGCTGTGTACTGTGATTTGTGTACTGGCGCAACCCGCTACTGCAGCTAACTAGTTATACTATCCTGTCGACCTGTTTAGGGAAAGGCAGCGAGTGACCAATCAGAGGACGTAATTTTCGTTTAAACAAGGCTCGACAATTATTAATAGTACAATAGTTCGCATACATTCCGAGTTGTGCTCTCGTCGTGTTCGGTCGCAATTTTATTTCGATCTCGATAGTGCCGACCAGTTAATCGCCTCCAAGGTCACCGTGCATTGTATTGCGTGTGCACTGCTGCTCGTTGCCGTCGTCGCTGTTGAAGACAGCAAGAACAAGGAAGAAAAAGTCAACAATAGCCCGTGCGTTGTCTCGCTACTAGGAGAAATCCAGTACCCGACGCACGGCTGCTTGGCTGTACTGGTGCTGCTGTGTGGCTGGAGCGGCTGCAGCTTTTACTACCGGACTCTTGTGTGAAGGACTGGAGATTGGCATCGCCTGTGCGCTGATTACGGTGGAGAGCGGCTGCAGAAGCTAAGTAGTTTTTTTTCTTGTTTTTTTTTTTCTACAATATTATTTGTTGATTGGCATTTTGCGTGTGTGGCTTACGCGTCCAACATGGACGACGAACGCGGGGATGAAAACCCGCTCGTTCTACCGCCTAGCCCTCCCGGATACAAAGTTTCAAGGGGTTTCTATTGAAAATGAAGTAAATCAAAAGTATGATCAGATCACCACCCAAGAATTTCTTTCTGAAGAGGTATTGGAAACAAACTTGAATGAGGTGCGAACTATTCTCAAAAAATGAAAGCACCAGGAGATGATGGGATTTTCTATATCCTCATCAAAGACTTCCCGAAACTCTTTAAATTTCTTGGTAAAAATTTTTAACAGATGCTTTGCACTAGCCCATTTTCCTACGAAATGGAAAAATGCCAGTCACTCCAATTTTCAAACCCGAAAAGAATCCAGCTGAGGCATCAAGTTATCGACCAATTAGTTTACTTTCCTCTATTAGCAAACTTTTTGAAAGAATAATTCTCAATAGAATGATAACACATATTAATGAGAACTCAATTTTTGCAAATGAGCAGTTTGGTTTTCGCCATGGGCATTCCACTACTCATCAGTTACTTAGAGTAACAAATATGATTCGAACTAATAAATCTGAAGGCTATTCGACTGAAGCAGCTCTACTAGATATAGAAAAGGCATTCGACAGTGTTTGGCATAAAGGTTTAATAGCTAAAATGTCAAATTTCAGTTTTCCGCTTTACCTCACAAAAATGATACAAAGTTAATCAACTGACCGCACTCTTCAGGTTAACTATCTAAATGGTAAATCTAATAGATTGCCTGTTAGAGCTGGTGTGCCTCAGGGGAGTATTTTGGGCCCAATATTATATAACATTTTTACTTCTGATCTTCCTGATTTACCACCAGGTTGTGAGAAATCTCTGTTTTGTGACGATACAAGCATTTCCGCAAAAGGAAAAAGCCTTCGTGTTATATGCAGTCGGCTACAAAAAAGTTTAGATATATTTTCTTCATACTTGCAGAAATGGAAGATTTCCCCTAATACTTCTAAAACACAGTTAATTATTTTTCCTCATAAGTCAAGAGTTTCATTTCTCAAACCCACCCATAACCACGTTATAAAGATGAACGGTGTGGTCTTAAATTGGTCTGATCAAGTTAAATACTTAGGGCTGATTTATGATAAGAATCTTACTTTCAAGGAGCACATTGAAAATATCCAGTCAAAGTGCAATAAGTATATCAAATGTTTATATCCTCTTATCAACATGAATTCTAGGCTTTGTCTCAAGAATAAACTGTTAATTTACAAACAAATTTTTAGGCCAACAATGTTATATGCAGCTCCCATCTGGACAAGTTGTTGTACAACCAGGAAGAAGACACTTCAAAGGATTCAGAATAAGCTTTTGAAAATGATTTTGAAGCGTCCTCCCTGGTTTAGCACGAACGAGCTACATAGGCTCACTAATGTAGAAACATTAGAAAATATGTCAAGCCAAATTATCAACAAATTCCGACAAAAATCGTTGCAATCCTCAATTGCAACGATTAGCTCACTTTATAGTCATAAGATAGTTTTAAGTTTATTTTAAGTTTTGTTTCATTCCTTTTTTTTCCTTGACAAGTAGGTTTTATTAATTTTCTTTCAATTACATTAACTTAACTGCGAAAGCTAATAACATTCAATAATATAAAAAAGCGTACAAATATATATATATATATATATATATATATATATATATATATATATATATATATATATATATATATATATATATATATATATATATATATATATATATATATATATATATATATATATATATATATATATATATATATATATATATATATATCAGGGACCACTTTCATGGCCGTCCTGATGGCCAAGTTCGGGATTCCATCCGGTCCCGGTGCCTTGCTCACCTTTAGGGAGTTGGCGATCACGATGAGTTCCTCATTCGTAACCCTTACCTCCTCCACAACCTCTGCACGGCTGCCGTCTCTCACGGATTGGATGCCCGGCAGGTTGGCCGACCATCCCTGGTCTGTGTCTGAGATACTGGAACGTCGGACGTGAGACTCAGCAACCGGAGGCCAAGGATTTGGCTCGTGTCGTGGAAAGAGTCCCTCGATGATGCACTCCAGCATCGCTGGTGATCGCTCTGCAGGCGCCAACACGCCTTTGGTCTTCGCCATTACGACTCTGTAGGCGTTGCCCCACGGATTCGTATTGGCACTCGCGCATAGCCTATCGAAGCAGGCCCTTTTGCTCGCCTTTATCGCACTTTTAAGCGCCGATCTTGCAGATCCGAATACTACACGGCGCTCTACCCTCTGTGCATCGGTACGTGCACGTTGCAACATCCGTCTTGCACGGAGGCACGCGCTACGGAGGTCCGCTATCGCGTCGGTCCACCAGTATACCGGTGACTTACCATTCCTAGGTTGGCGGGTCCTAGCCATGGTGGCGTCGCACGCCCGCGATAATGTGGCAACTAATTGGTCAGCACTCGGGCGGAGCCAACTGCCCCCCTCGCGCTCTCTTCTCATTGCTTCTGCAAATACCTCGGCATCGAAATGCGATGTCTTCCACCCGCGGACGGTCGGAGTATTGGCTCTACCCGTCGCCTGCCGCCTCACGTTCTGGACTACGCTATAGCAGACCGACTGGTGGTCACTATAGGTGTAGCCATCGTCTACCCTCCAGTTCACGATCAGTCCTGGGCTGGAGAACGTCACGTCGATGATCGACTCCGCACCATTTCTGCTGAATGTACACTTGGTTCCAACGTTGGCCAGATCTAGGTTGAGCTTTGCCAAAGCTTCCAACAAGGTCTGACCCCTCCGGTTCGTGCGGCGGCTTCCCCACTCAACAGCCCAAGCGTTGAAGTCGCCCGCCACTACTAAGGGTGTTAGTCCCGTCAGCTCCATAGATAACAGATCGACCATCTGGGTGAACCTTTCGATAGACCAACGCGGCGGAGCATAACAACTGCAGTAGAACACTCCGTCCACCTTGGCAACCGCGTATCCTTCATTTGAGGTTGACACAACCTCCTGAACCGGGAACTTGCTGGTCGTGCATATGGCCGCCGTACTGGACTTATCTGCAACCCAATTACCGTTTCCGGGAGGAATGCAGTAGGGGTCCGATACGATTGCGATGTCCGACCGCGACTCAGACGCTGCTTGGTATAGCAGCTGCTGTGCCGCATAGCAATGGTTCAGGTTCAATTGTGTCACCCTCACGCCCGTGGTTTCGTGGCCGCCTTACCGGCTGGGCACCGTGGGCTTCCCATAAAGTGCTTGGCGTCCCGTTTTCCAGTACATACCAAGCACTTGGGAGGCTCCCCGCAGTCTTTAGCTTTATGGCCAGCACCACCACAACGCCTACATAACTGGCTCCTATCGGGCCCCTTGCAGGTCCAGGACTTGTGTCCTCCCTCGAAACACCTGAAGCAAACGTCCGGCTGCTGGAGTATGCTCAGGGGACATACTGACCAGCCAACCTTAAGTTTGGCTGCCTTCAGGGCCAGAGTTGCATCGGCCGATGCAAGCCGGAAAGTGGCCACCTGGGTCCCCGCTGGACCCTTTTGGAGGCGAATTACCTCAGTGGCTACTTCCACTCCGCACTTCTCCTTGAGGGCCTGTGCAACATCGCACCTCTCGGTGATTTCATCCAGGTTTTTGAGCTGGAGAGTCACCTCTGAGGTGAGTGCCCGAATTTGCACATCTTTCCCGAGGACCTGCTCGGCTACCGTCTTGTAGGCAGCGCCCTTGTTTTTAGCATCCTTACGGAGCTCAAGGATCATCTCGCCGGCGCGAGAACGACGGATGGTCCGCACATCCGCTCCCAGATCCTTGAGCTGGGTTTCGCCTCTCATTTTCTTCAAGACTTCGGAGTACTTGGACCCCTCCGTCTTGAGTATGAGGGCGTCGCCCCTGCTTCGCGCCTTCTTTCCCGTTTTTGGACGATTTGTCGCCTTCTCGTCGTTGCGCTTGCTGTCTTTTTGGCGCTTCCTTCCTCCCACGGTAACCCAAGGGTTTCCCGTAGCTGCCACTTCGGCAGACTTTTCGGCGGACTTGGAGGCCGTTGGTGTGCTATCTCGCGGGCTTAGCACAACCAACCGTTTCTTGCTGTTCTCGGGGGCTTCCCCCGGAGACTGCCTTGCTCTTTTTGCGGCTGACCCGGAGGCGCAAACCACTGCAAACGTGCAGGTGTCCGTTTGGACCGACTTCGTCGCCCTTCCGGTCACCTCCGTTGCATTCTTCTCTGCAGCCACCGCTCTTGCCTTGAGCTCGGCGTGCTCCTTCTTCGCAGCATCGACGGAGGACCGAAGCATGTAGAGAGCCTGCTTCAGGTACTTCGTCGTGTTGGTGCGACTTTTCGCAAACTCGATTATGGCATCGAGCTGCTCCGACAGCGCTACTACCTTCGGTAGCGTGTCTCGCTGTCTTCCGACCGCCTTTATCAACAGTGGACCAGCCACTGCGATGTCTTGCGTCGATCCGGTAGGCGTACTGCCTTTGCCGTCTTCGCAGGCGTCCTTTACTGCATCCATCTCCGCCTTTCTCGGCGGAGACCTCTGGATGCCTCCTCGTGCAAACGGGTTTTTCAACCCATCTGCGCCCAATTGTTGATCTTCATTTTTTCAATATTCATTCTTGTTAATTGGGTCCCCCTTCCAGCCGCTATCCTTATCCATACTGGAGTGGTCGCCTATCTGGTCCCATGGTAGTCTATGCCGAAGCAGTGAGGCCATGGCTAGGGGCGGCTGCCATAGCGCCTTATGAGCAACTATGACACCCCTGACCGGCGCAAGTCAGGAAAGGACATCTGATCCCACTCCTGCCCGGTTCCCACCGGGCAATGAATTTGGAACGTACTGGAAGGCCTGCCAGGTTTTACGGGACGGAGACCCCTGCACCGGTTGTTGTCTCGCCGTTTCAAGCCGTTGTCACACGACCTTACTAAGGGAGCTCGGCGCAGGTGCCAGCCCAGAATCGTGGTACGAAAACGAAATCCGACTCTTATCATATGGCGTTGCGACCAGTTACCGTAATTGGGAACTTACTGGCATCAATCCCAATGGGCGAATTAGTGCATTTGGGTGGTGGGAGCGGCACTATTCGCTCCGTCAGAGCTGCTTCCGGATAATGTGGCTTTTGTGAGAATTCGGCGGCCCAATGCCTGAGTCTCACCACAACCTAGGCTAAAAATAGTGGCCCCTGATCTATTTCGAGCAGTCATGCAGAAGTGCCTGGATGACTGCCTCTTTCCGGACAGGTGGAAGCGACAGAGATTGGTGCTGTTGCCGAAGGCTGGGAAACCGCCAGGGGACCCATCGGCATACAGACCTATCTGTCTGCTGGACACTACGGGCAAGGTGCTTGAGAGGATTATCCTCAACAGACTGGTGAAGTACACAGAGGGTGTAAACGGTCTGGCAAGTAACCAGTTCGGCTTCCGGAAAGGTAGATCCACGCTGGATGCTATTCTCTCTGTCACCAAGACGGCAGAGGTAGCACTCCAGCGTAAGAGTTGGGGCATTCGCTATTGCGCAATCGTCACGCTTGACGTGAAGAATGCATTCAATAGCGCCAGTTGGGACTCCATAGCGCTCGCGCTTAGGAGCATCTACGTACCGGTGTCGTTGTACAAGATTTTGGAAAATTATTTCCAGAATCGGGTACTAGTTTACAACACGGAGGAGGGTCAGAAGTGCGTCCCAATCACCGCAGGGGTACCGCAAGGTTCCATCCTGGGCCCAGTGTTGTGGAATGTCATGTATGACGGGGTGTTGAAACTAAAGTTCCCTGTAGGGGTTGTGATCGTCGGTTTCGCAGACGACATCACGCTAGAGGTCTACGGCGAGTCGATCGAAGAGGTCGAGTTGACGGCCGCGCACTGCATACGCAAGGTCGAAGACTGGATGCACTCTAGGAAACTGGAGTTAGCGCACCATAAAACGGAGGTTACGGTTGTGAACAACCGCAAATTAGAGCAACAGGCGGTGATCAGAGTCGGTGACTGCACCATTACCTCAAGGCGTTCCTTGAAGCTCTTGGGGGTTATGGTTGACGATAAGCTCACATTTAAGAGTCACGTCGACTATGCCTGTAAGAGGGCTTCAACGGCCGCTGCAGGACTATCTCGAATGATGTCCAATAGCTCAGCGGTATATGGCAGCAAGCGTAAACTTCTTGCCAGCGTGGTTTCGTCCATACTTAGGTATGGTGGGCCAGCGTGGTCCAAAGCGTTAGGTACCAACAGTCATCGTCGAAAACTGGAAAGTACCTACAGGCTCATGTGCCTGAGGGTTGTGAGCGCGTACCGTACAGTGTCATACGACGCAATCTGCGTCCTGTCCGGCATGATGCCTATCAGCATAGCCATTAAGGAGGACGTAGAATGCTTCGATCAACGTGACACAAGGGGTATACGAGGCACCAGAAGGTCATTCTCGATGATCAGATGGCAGCAGGAATGGTCCAATTCCGCAAAGGGTAGATGGACGCATCGACTTATTCCGGACGTATCCGGATGGGTCGGGAGGCGCCATGGAGAAGTTAACTTCCACTTGACACAGATTCTGTCAGGTCATGGTTGCTTCAGGCAGTATCTACACAGATTCGGGCATGCGGGGTCCCCTATGTGTCCCGAGTGTGCGGATGCGGAAGAAACTGCTGAGCATGTCTTCTTCGTGTGCCCTCGTTTTGTGCATGCGCGGAGCGACATGATGGTAGTGAGCGGGCCAGACACCACTCCGGACAACCTAGTTCGGAGGATGTGTAAAGACCCAAACATTTGGAGGGCGGTTTGTACAGTCGCCTCTCAAATAGTTTTAGAATTGCAAAACAGGCGACAGGTTGACCACCGACACGCCAGTGTTAGCTAACGGCCAGTCTCCAGGTTAGTTAGCTAAGTTAGCAAAGAGATCTATAGAACCAAGAGGGTGCACAGAGCACAAAAGCCGCTCCCCGAAGCAATACCTAGCGGTGGTCCCGGGGAGTATTATGGGCTGGAGACTGGAGGGGTTTTAGTGGGTCCGGTCACTGATTCAAACCAACCCCACACTCCCTGAGGTTGGTCACCTCAGGGGTTTGGATGCAAATTTCCCCTCCACCTGAAAAAAAAAAAAAAAAAAAAAAAATATATATATATATATATATATATATATATATATATATATATATATATATATATATATATATATATATATATATATATATATATATATATATATATATATATATACATATATAATAGTGTTGAAATGTCACCATTTGTGGCAGAACACACAATATTAATTCTGAATAGATATTAGTACATAAATAAATCATAACAAACATTCCCCCCCCTATATAAGTTCCAAGGGTTAAGAATGGAACCCCGCAGGAAGCTACCCATCGGCTTAAGCAGTATCCGGAGGGCAAAGCTGGTATTGGGGCTGTATTTTTCCGGCCGAAAGTGAAAGCATTGAACACAATGCAAATATGTAGAGATCTGGCACGGTTTACAGCCGTGACTGAAATAACCAAAGTACGCCCGAATAAACTGCGGGTTTTGGTGTCCGACCTCAAGCAAGCAAACGAGATTGCTGCTTGTGAGCTCTTCACGCGGGAGTACCACGTGTACATTCCAGCTCGCGTAGTTGAGATTGACGGTGTGGTCAGCGAATCGAGTCTGGCTGTCGAGGACCTGTTGAAGGCTGGAACAGGCCTTTTCAAGGATTCTAGCCTTGAACCTGCCAAGATACTTGAATGTAAGCAATTACATTCAGTATCGCTCGACAAGGGTGTAAAAACTTACACCCCATCAGACTCTTTTCGCGTGACTTTCGCCGGGTCTGCTCTGCCGAGCTATGTGCTCGTGGATAAAATGCGTCTACCCGTGCGCTTGTTTGTACCGCGGGTAATGAATTGCCTCAAGTGCAAACTGTTGGGCCATACGGCCTCCCACTGTGGCAATAAAGCACGTTGTGGCAAGTGCGGAGAGCAGCATGCGGATGACGCCTGTAATAAGGGTGCTGAAAAGTGCCTTTATTGTGGGCAGACTCCGCATGAGCTGTCTGCATGTCCCGCGTACAAACAGCGCCAAGAAAAGATCAAGCGGTCTCTGAAAGAGCGCTCTAAGCGCACTTTCGCAGAAATGCTCAAAGAGGCCGCTGCCACCAAACTGGTTTCCCCGAATCTTTTTGAGGTCTTGTCATCCGATGAGTCTGATTCTGACTGTACAGTTGGGGAACCTTCTTTTGTTGAACCCGGGAAGTCTAGGAAGAGGAAAAACCTCTCTTCCCCTAGACTTCCTAGGAAAGGACAGAAAAGGTCTCCATCTGAAGTGACTGATACTAAGAAACAAAAAAGTGCTGTAGAAAATCCGAAGCAAACTCCTCCGGGATTGGCAAAATTGAATTCAAGTAAAGAGTTTCCGGCACTTCCAGGAACATCAAAAAACCCAACTGTTCCTTCGTTTTCGTCCAAGATTCAGCCAGAATCTGGACTGCTGAAGTTTTCAGATATTGTGGACTGGATTTTTGAAAATTTCAACATAACTGATCCTCTTAAAAGTCTTCTGCTGGCATTTCTACCAACAGTTAAAACGTTTTTGAAGCAGTTGACTGCTAAATGGCCCCTCCTTGCAGCGATCGTATCCTTCGATGGCTAATTCATCGGCTGAGATGAAGGATTCTATCTCTATTTTACAGTGGAATTGTAGAAGTATCATCCCCAAAATTGATTCATTTAAAGTTTTGATTAATAAGTATAAATGCGATGCATTTTCCCTCTGTGAAACTTGGCTCACTTCAAATGTAGATCTTAGCTTCCATGATTTTAATATAATATGCCTCGACCGAGACACCCCTTACGGAGGAGTACTTCTAGGGATTAAGAAGTGCTATTCCTTCTATCGTATTAACCTCCCCACGGCCCCAGGCGCGAAGCTGTCGCATGTCAAATGACAATACAAGATAAAGAGCTTTGTATTGCCTCAATATATATTCCTCCCAGAGCACAGGTTGGGCAACGGCTGCTCTTTGATATAATAGAACTTCTTCCCTCGCCACGTTTGAGTTTGGTAGATTGTGGCGTGGCTTGGGGTTCCCCTTCTAATGATAACCGTTCCTCTTTGATCTATAACCTCTGCGACGACTTCGACATGACAATATTAAACAACGGGGATATGACACGCGTTCCAAAACCTCCAGCGCGCCCCAGTGCTTTAGATTTATCTTTATGTTCAACATCGCTACGGTTGGATTGCATATGGAAGGTAGTCCTTGATCCCCACGGTAGCGATCATTTGCCTATTCAAATTTCAATTGATAATGGTTCAACTCGCACGCGATCAGTTGATATTCCGTATGACCTCACACGGAAGATCGATTGGAAATTATACGAGGAAATGATATCAGAAGCTGTCGAGTCGATTCAACATCACCCACCACTTAAGAATACAACCTCCTCGCGGGCTTGGTTCTCGACGCCGCGTTGCAAGCCCAAACGAAGAAATATCCCGGCGTGACGATCAAAGAACGGCCTCCCACTCCGTGGTGGGACAAAGAGTGCTTCGATGTCTACACGGAAAAATCCGACGCGTTTAAGGCCTTCTTTTGGGTGAAAGGTCAACCCGACGACTTTAAGCGGTATTTGGAGCTTGAGACCAAGTTCAAAAGCTTGGTCCGAGCAAAGAAACGTGGAAATTGGCGCCGGTTCGTAAACGAAACGTCAAGGGAGACATCGATGAGCACTCTTTGGAACACAGCCCGAAGAATGCGAAATCGTATAACGGTCAACGAAAGCGAGGAGTCTTCATGTCGGTGGATATTTGATTTTGCCAGGAAAGTATGTCCGGACTCTGTTCCTGCGCAAAACTTTGTTCGCGAGACGTCTCCGGGCCACGACGCGATAGAATCGCCTTTTACGATGGCAGAATTTTCAGTTGCCCTCCTGTCCTGTAACAATAACGCGCCTGGGTTAGATAGAATCAAATTCAACTTGTTGAAGAATCTACCCGGCAATGCCAAGAGGCGCTTGTTGAACTTGTTCAATAAGTTCCTGGAGCAAAACATTGTACCGCAGGATTGGAGGCAAGTGAAGGTGATCGCCATCCAAAAACCGGGAAAACCAGCTTCTGATCACAACTCTTATAGGCCGATTGCAATGCTATCCTGTATCCGGAAATTGATGGAGAAAATGATACTCCGTCGTTTAGACCATTGGGTCGAATCAAACGGTCTACTATCAGATACTCAATTTGGCTTCCGCCGTGCCAAAGGAACGAATGATTGTCTTGCGTTGCTTTCTACAGATATTCAGCTAGCCTATGCTCGCAAAGAACGAATGGCATCTGTGTTTTTGGACATTAAGGGGGCTTTTGATTCCGTTTCTATTGACATTCTTTCGGGCAAACTTCACCGACAAGGATTTTCACCAATTTTGAACAATTTTTTGCATAATTTGCTGTCCGAAAAGCATATGCATTTTACGCATGGCGATTTGGCAACTTTTCGTATTAGCGACATGGGTCTTTCCCAGGGCGCATGCTTAAGCCCCCTTTTTTACAATTTTTATGTGAATGACATTGACGCATGTCTGGCAAATTTATGCACGATAAGGCAACTTGCAGACGACAGCGTGGTCTCTGTTACAGGAGCCAAAGCTGCCGATTTGCAAGGACCATTGCAAGATACCTTGGACAATTTGTCTGCTTGGGCTTTACAGCTAGGTATCGAATTCTCTCCGGAGAAGACTGAGACAGTAGTTTTTTCTAGGAAGCGTGAGCCTGCTCAGCTCCACTTACAAATGATGAATGAAACGATTTCTCAGGTTTTGGTGTCTAAATTTCTTGGTGTCTGGTTCGATTCGAAAGGCACCTGGGGATGTCACGTTCGGTATTTGATGAAAAAATGTCAACAAAGAGTGAATTTTCTCCGGACAATTACTGGATCATGGTGGGGCGCCCACCCAAGAGACCTTATAAGACTACCTTAGTGTGGGTCCCTTCTCATTGTTCCATTCCGGGCAACGAGAAAGCGGACACTTTGGCTAAGGTGGGCGCAACAAACGGTGATATTTACAACAGACCAATTGCCTACAATGAATTTTTAAAATGTTCACGTCAGAATACACTTATCAACTGGCAGGCCTCGTGGGATAAGGGAGAACTGGGGGGTGGCTACACAGCATCATCCCCAAGGTTTCCACCAAACCTTGGTTTCGTGGGTTGGATGTAGGACGAGATTTCATTCGCATGATGTCTCGAATTATGTCCAACCACTACGGGTTAGATGCACATCTCCTGCGTATTGGGCTGGCGAGCAGTAATCATTGCGTTTGTGGATTAGTGTACCAAGACATTGAATACGTGGTTTGGGTGTGTGCTGAATACCGCGGCGCCAGATCTCTACTTTTGGATACCCTCAGGGCCCGAGGGATACAGCCCTATGTGCCAGTTCGTGATATTATGCTACATGTTTATAGCTACTTGAAGAGCATCAAGGTGCCAATTTAACAGCGAAACCAAAAAAAACCATGTTAGTTTTAGTATTAGATTTAGTTTCAGCTCGTAGTCGGCAGCGAGGGTAAAGAATTTGCCTTTAGCTTATAAGATATTTTAGACCATAAGGCATTAGATTTAATTGGCTCCGTAAAACATTAATTTGTATTGTGCCGTGTCAAATAAATGTTGTGTGAACAAAAAAAATAGTTTGCATAATCAATCAACAAGTTTTTACATTTGGGTGGATGCGTGTATAATTTTCCAAAAAATTGCTGCAAAAATGAAGGAAATCGGTTGAAAACAAACCGATTTATAAGCATTTAAAAAGGGACATATTTCGTCCCCATTTCGTTAATAGTTTTCCTATTTACATCCCTATGTGGTAGGCTTAAGAAAAACGTAGTTCTACGTCAAAAACAAAGTTCCCTTCCTAGGGATGTTATCGGTTTCAATCTGCTAGAAATAACAAGTCGGCACGTTGTTGCTGCCATGGCTAAACTAAAATTATTTTTCTCTGTTGCTCTTTTCACCTGCTGCAAACAATACATCTCATCGGATCAACATGGTTTTTATCCGAAACTATCGATAACTACTAATTTAATCGAGTTGTATTCGTTGCTTGCGAAACATGAGTAACAGTGGCCCAAAAGATTCCGGAACGTATACTGATCTGAAAGCGGCATTCGACCGAGTAGACCACTTCACTTTTAGCTAAACTCGAAA
Source organism: Wyeomyia smithii (assembly GCF_029784165.1). NCBI lineage: Eukaryota > Metazoa > Arthropoda > Insecta > Diptera > Culicidae > Wyeomyia > Wyeomyia smithii. Next base: position 113,526,071 of record NC_073696.1, read on the forward strand.
AATTGGGAGTGTCATCTTACCTCCTGCAATGGTTCGCGTCCATCGAACACTATGCGTGAACTCAGGGACTCAGTTTTCAGCACAGTTTACAAATGGGCGACAAGCTGGAGTGCCGCAACTACCGCGGTCTCTCGCTTATCAATGCCGCCTACAAAATACTCTCACAGATCCTGTTCCGTCGTCTATCACCTTTAACCAGGAGGTTCGTGGGTCAGTACCAAGCGGGTTTCATGGGAGCCCGTGCCACCACGGACCAGATCTTCTCAATCCGACAGATCTTACAGAAATGTCGGGAGTACAACGTGCCCACACATCACATCTTCATTGACTTTACGGCGGCCTATGATACAGTCGATCGAGAACAGCTATGGCAGATCATGCACGACAACGGATTTCCGGATAAACTGACTCGATTGATCAGAGCCACCATGGCGCAAGTGATGTGCTACGTGCGTGTTTCGGGGATACTCTCGAGTCCCTTTGAATCGCGCAGAGGGTTGAGACAAGGTGATGGACTTTCCTGTTTGCTGTTTAACATCGCCCTTGAGGGTGTGATCCGGAGGGCGGGCATCGACACGAGGGGCACAATTTTCACAAGGTCTGTTCAGCTTCTGGGCTTCGCGGATGACTTCGACATCATATCACGTAACTTTGCGACGGCGGAGGAAACTTACGCCCGACTGAAAGCCGAAGCTGGACGGATCGGACTGCGAATAAATGCGTCGAAAACAAAATACATGCGAGCGAGAGAATAACATCATCAGCCTACCAACTCAAATCTCTGTAGACGGTGATGAGCTTGAGGTGGTCGATGAGTTCGTGTATTTGGGGTCCGCCGACAATAACACCAGCAAAGAGATCCAGAGACGCATCCAGGCAGGAAATCGTGCCTACTTTTCACTTCGGAAAACACTTCGATCGAATCGAGTGCGACGACGCACGAATTTGACGCTGTACAAAACCCTGATAAGACCGGTAGTCCTCTACGGGATCGAGACAACAACGCTTCTCGCGGAGGACCTTAACGCTCTTGGAGTTTTTGAACGGAAGGTGCTACGGACTATCTACGGTGGAGTACAGACGGACGACGGAGAATGGCGACGGCGCATGAACCACGAACTGCACGCGCTGCTAAGAGAGAATCCCATTGCACACCTGACGAAAGTTAATAGGTTGCGATGGGCCGGTCATGTCGTAAGGATGCCGGAAGGCAACGCTGTGAAATCACTTCTCTTCAGCAACCCTGCCGGCACCAGAAATAGAGGGGCGCAGCGTGCACGATGGCTCGACCAGATCGAAGAAGACTTGCGGGTGATGAGACGCCTGGGGAACTGGCGAAACACAGCCCAAAACCGAGCAACATGGCGACAAATTCTTGATACAGCACGAGCCACAACGGCTCTCGTCTGATTGGTAAGTTACAAATGTCTCTGGAGTCCTGCAAGGTAACAATCTTGGAACGCTACTCTTTATGTTATTCATCAACAATATTTCTTTGCTACTCCCGGATGGTTCCGTATATTGTACGCTGATGACGTCAAACTTGTCAAGTTGTGAAGAATACTACGGACTGCGCTGAGCTTCAAGGTCTAAACACAATTGATACGTTGCGGCAATTTGACAGTTAGCCCATACATTTGTCAATTTAATGTCAACGCAACGCAAACGTATCCATTGTGTTTGGGCCTTTAGTGTCAGTAGGATCGTAGCTAGCCGCTAGCCCCACAATTGTCCTGTACACTTTACAGTTGGATGCGAAGTCTGTGTATAATAAAACAAAAGGTCGAGTTCCAAATCGAAATGTAGCACCAAGGCTTTGCTTTACTTTTAGCGTTAGTGGAGAAAAAAAGTTTTTCATGACACTCTCGGGAAAGATTTAAGAGCAAAATTAATTCTTCCACCTACGAATCCGATTGGAAACAAACAAAAACAAGCATCAGAGAACATCAGCTAATATTCGAAAGTTTAGTTTACAAGCTACCACTACAATTGCAACCTGCGGTATTTCGGATTGGTAAGCAGACGTCTATTCCTGAATGTCTAATGTTATATTTGATGTGCAATATTTGGAAATATCAGAATCATAAAGTCCACAGTATGCAAACAAGATTTATCAATGTGTTGAATATTGAAATAATTCTGCGTACTACAGAACACTTAGAACTACAAAAATGTTTATTAGTCACCTAAATTCTTCATCAATATTCCTTCGTCAGCGCCAGGTGGAGGCGGATCTCTATCATCTCCCCAGTTATCAGCGTCGTGGCCCGTAGATGTGGTACTCGGTTCCGAATCAACACTAGGTTTGTCGTCCTTTTTAGCCTTCGATTTTGGCGGTGTATCACGTTCCTTGATTATGATTGGGGAATCCTCCGACCGCTTGTCATCATCACGTGACCGGGACCGGTCGCGCTGTCGGTCACTGGGGCTTGTAACGCGATCCGGTGATTTACTGTCACTTCTACTGTGGCTGTAAGAACGCTGGAATCGGTAATTGTGATTGTTACCTCCCCCACGGAACCGAGCACGGAACGGTCGCCCGTATCCACGATTATTATAATCACGGAAATCTCGGAAACCACCGCGACGATTCATGAAATTACCACGATGATGGTATCCGAAACGATTGTATGGTCGATCATAAAAGTTACCTCGACCGCGGTGGTGGTAACCGCGGCGGTCGAAACGACGACGCTCAAAGCTACGCGAACGAGAACGGCTTCTTGAGTAAGACCTGGACCGTGAACGACTAAAAGAGCGTGATCTTGAACGACTGAAACGACGTCGAAAACTACCAGAACGAGATCGTTTTCCGCCGCTTTGCGATCTTGATCGACTGGAGCTGCCATAACGCCTACCACGAGATCTGCTGCGTGACTGTCGTGGAGGTCCGGAAGGCTCCGGTGGTTTAACTGCATCATCGGCGTTCGCCAGTCGGAAATTACCAAACTTGTCCAGAACGACAGGTCCAGATTTGACTGGGGCCATTTGGGAAACAGATGGCTTTTGCTTCTCTGTAGTGATTACAACTCTTCTAGTTTTTTCCTCATAACGACCTGTCCTTGCATTTGCCTTCTGCTGTAACTGTTGTTGATGCTGCTGCATTTGGAACACTCCTAGCGTTCCACCCTCATCGTCCGATTCGTTGGGGAAAGCATACTGCTTCGGTACAGCTACTTTCACCACCGTTGGTTCCTTGACCGATCGTTCATCTTTGTTGAACATCATGCGCCACTTTCCATCTTTCGTTGGTCGTTCCTTTGCCATTTCCGGTGCTTTTATTGTCACCACTTTGTCTGCTTTCGTCATTTCCTTTTTCAAGTTCTTGGAGAGAAGCGAAATTCCACTTGGTCCGGCAGCAGCATTTTCCTTCTTCGAATAGTATAGCGACAGTTTTGAGCCAAGCTCATCCAGTACGGGGAAATTTTCAAAGATTCTACCAGGAGGAAAAAGAAACAAAGAATTTTTAAGCTACTATAAGGGTATTATAATCCGAATTCCGAACTTACTTTAATGCTTCCTTCAACTTTTCATTGTTCAGCACATCATCATCCTTGTCCTTTTTCTTAGATTTTTTCTTTTCCTCGGACTTGCGCTTCTTCCTGCTTTCTTTTTTAACCTTTTTCTCTTCCTTCTTCTTTTTCTTCTTGGATTTATCGTCCTGTGCCTTACGCTCCTTTTGGTATTTGGCGGCCTCAGCTACGAAGCGTCGAACCTTTTCCTCATAGTCATCTTCATCCCGTGGCATATCCAAAAACTTACGTACCTTGAGACGGACGGAAGAGTTATTAAAGATTAAGAATGAATGCAGATATATTTAAGGGCATACCTTTTGCTCATATTCGTCCGCACCAGAGGACGAATGTCCCAACGCAGAAGATTGATTGCCAAACGGAAACAGTCCATCCGAAGCGCGGGTATCGTTACCCATACCAGCCGACATACGCTTGCTAAGCGGCGAAAGCGACTTAAGTTTTTTGTCAGCTTTACTCCGCTTGGTACGCTTCTTGGCCCGCGATGATTTAGACGAATCTGTAAAAACAAAACAAATCCCCTTAATGAATACACTTCCCATTTTCCATCGGAGCAAACAAAGCAAGAGGCTCGCTTCAAAATTACGGGAAAATAAGTGAAAATGATTTTCAACATGCTTGCATTTGCAGCTGTAACCACCTTCAGTTGCGCTGATTATCTCGAAATTGTTTTCTGCTAAATTCGGTTTCCGGTATAATATGCATTTGGTCGTATATTCTGTTCTGTAAACCAATACTCCGTTTTCCGGCTCATTGACCGATTATTCTTTGGTTGAATGTCCTTCGCATATATGCTCAATTTTGCGACGGCTTTTATGTAAAAACAAGTATCCTCATTTCAATCATTTCTAGTTTCAACAAAATATAATCATCCATCATTTGAAAGCAATTTTTCAAACCTAAAACATATGGACAATGATGTAAAAAGGAAACAAGTCGAAACAATTTATCTTCTGGATAAAAATGGCAACGAAGATGTGTGGATTTAGCTGGCCTATCACAAAGAGAATTTTCCCTCCAATCTGTAATTGATTTTCCACCAGTATCTACAACGGTCATCCACCACTCGTATTGTATCGCTGAAAAGTGTATTGATTTCATGGCAACAAGCATGACCCGCCCGTCGAAACCTACCTGTAGTAGACGACGAATCGCTGCTGCTGCTTTCCGAACCGCTGCTTGAATCACTCGACTCGGAACTGTTCGAACTGGAATCGCTGGAGCTACTTTGCTGTTTCTTGTGGCGTTTCTTTTTCTCCGGTTTCTTGACAGACTTCTTGTCCTTCCGGGACTCGGAAACGTCATGAACCTTTGAGCCACTGACACCGGATGTGTCCGGTTCTTGCTTGTTGTTGTTGCTACTGTTCGATTGCTTGCTACGATCATGTGATGACTTGGGGATATTCAAAGCTGCGAAGAGGGAACCAAATCGTTAATTATCTTTCAAAACACAATTTGTCGCATCCCAGAGTGGCTTTCGTTGATGTGTCTGTTCATTTCGACAGACACTTTTTCATTTTGAACGATAATCTTCGGGTTAAACAATTTTGATAACGTAATTTTCTAATGATACATGAAGTAATAACATTTATCACTGCCAAGATTTTGATAACTGATTATTCGTTTACTCAATAAATGTTGTGGGCACATCGAAGTTTATTTTACGTTCTCCAAAGTATTACGTGTCTTCCAAAAAATGAAATTAAGTCACTTTTACTCTTATATTATGCATTTCAATCAATCGTCAACAAGTAACAAGTACTATTTTTTAACCTCAAAATTCTAAGCCAGTTGTTATTAATCGAAATGAAAAACTCGAACTCGTGTATGTTACAAATGATCTGTTTTTTTCTTCATTGTTTAGTTTCGTCGTTTTGTTAGTTAAACGACTGTGAAAATGAACTTGTCTGTTTTTGAAGTAAATGCTAAGTTGAGCCAAGTAAAGTTGATAGTATGTAACAGATGAAGGAACAATTATTAAAGTATCTTTCTAAACGATTTCACACAACACGGACTCAATGTTTGCCGTTATAAATGCTATCCGATGAAAATTGCAAGACGTTATTTTATAAGACCTGGCTCCATGAAAAAGTAGGTCTGAGCCAAACGTCGAGGGAGAAAAATGCTAAGTTGAATTTTATTGTAGGGTTTCTACACTGAAGCTCATTTGAAATTAAAATTGAAGTGTAATGTGAGCGTTTTGTAGATAAAATATGAATGTATTTTTTTACGTTTACATAAATTTTATTCTCTTTTTCAATTTATGTGATGGAAACGGTGGTGTTTTGTGGAGTTTAAATCTAAGAGACAATTATTGAGTCAAAAATTTGCTCTAGAACACCTTTTTTCCAGTAACAATTGATTACAACTCTGTTTTTCAGCCAAATTTGATTGGAACTCGCATTCATTAAATTTTCCTGACAAAAAATCATTGAAATGTTGTCTGCTTCAAGTTTTATCCCACCGATTTTTACATAAAAAGATTCGTTGGATTTTCAGTTTTGCATACAACTGACACGCAGGCACATACGCGTAAGCACGGTATTCATAAAAAAAAACCGTTATACATCGCTTCGAACATCTTTAATCTGTATCATAGACATGACAACAAAAATATTTGTCATACCCAAAATAGTTATGCCGTCGAAATCCGATCCCAAATATTTTTATTACAAAACCCATCTAAATCCCATGAGGTTCGGGTTTTCGGAATTCAAAACCTTCGAGACTTACCAGGCAACTCCAATTCGTTGGGAGCAACAATCTGCTTGTTGAACGTTTTTGTTTTGAGAAATTCCAACGAATTTTGTGCTTCCTCGTGATGAGGAATAATGTTCAAACAATCTTGATAAGCTTTTCTGGCTTCTTCTATGCGATTCTCTTCCTCGTAACTTCTGCCCAACGCAACCAGCGTTTCTCCCATGTACTTTCGGGCGTTTGCATGGGAAGAATTTATCTTCAATGCCATTTCAAAATCATCGACGGCTTTCTTGAAAGAACCGCTATTGGCGTACAAGGCACCCCGTGCCACCAATCCTTCGACATTGCGCGCATCAATACTGAGCGCTTTGTTCAAACACTGAAACGCTTCCGAGTGGCGCCCTTCTTTGAAGTGCTCGATACCTTCTGCTACGGATCTAAAATAACAAGATATGCTCAGATTAATTAGTATTTCTTCTTTAACTGCAACCGTAGCTTACCTAAACGCCCATTTACTCGCTTGACTATTACGCAGCTCTCCGGCATAATCCGACTGAGGAAATTTCCCTTTGAGTCCAGACATGTTGGTGTAAAACTCGGTCGTACTAAGGCCAAGCTCTTGCATCAAACATTCGAACCCACGAGGATCATTGAAGGAGGGAGTTTTACGTAGGTAGTATTCGTACGATTTGAGTTCCTTCGCTGCTGCAAAACTACATGCGGTACAAAGAAGAATGAACGAAGATTTGTGATCAGATACGAATATTTTCGATAGAGCAATAGTTGGTTGTGTGTCGAGGCGGTGAATGCTCGTGTCGGCCAATAAACTCTTAAAAAGTCCTAGTTAAGTCTCACTAAAAGAATGATTTGGCCTCTTTTAGTGTGACTTGTCATCGGCCATTTTCCAGTGTGTAGAACGCGTGAAGAACTGTATTTTGTTTTCGCGCAATGAGTACAACGTACTAGAATTAAGGAATTGAATTTTATTCAGAGCACTAGCATATTTTAAAACCTGAAAGAGGAAGAAGCGGCGATTGTGTCACCGCCTTTGATGACCAGACGACGGACAGCTTGGAACTCAACTTACGTGTATGCCATCGGTAAATCTTCAGCCGTTATAAGTCCATAATTAATTGTTGTTGGAGAACGACTATTAACGGTGCGATGCATAGTGCAGATTAATTTTCTAGAATCAGGTTGTGCGTCAGTCACTTCGCAGCATATCAAATCATTGGCAGCAAAGTTGCGTGGAGCTCCATTCCGATCAGTTACCGGAACAAGATAGTTACTGGACACGTACGCCTAAAAATTAGCATCCAAATACTTTTAACATTTTGTTCTGATTGGCGAGAGCAGTGATATTCGTAAGTCCAACCTTAATGGATGCTGAATTGGCGAAGCAGCAGGTGTTGCCTAGCGAGTATAACACTTTAAACAAAACTCCTTGATGAGATCGATTCAGCACAATTCCATAAACGACGTCACCGGGTCTCGTTGTCTTAAATAATTATTGAAGCAGTTTAATATCAATAATAGCACAATGTTCGTCTTTTTTCTAGTCATAAATAAGGTTTTCGTAAAATCCTTGAAGGAAACTATTCAACCTGAAGCAAGGTGGTCACTCAGTTCGATTGGCACAATTATTTAACATTATTATTAAGAGCAGCCACGATAATTGATTACTTACAAGCCGAACATGTTAGATGTTTAAAAGATTACGTGTAATAAATTGTATTTTCGATACTATATTTTATTATAATGTGTTTACCGATCAAATTAATTATAATAGGAACAAAGTGAATCTACAGATTCTTCCATAGATGAATGACCACCCCACAACTTGTTGGTAGACAAACTTGAACACTGTTTCAAATTCAATGAGATACCTCCAAAAAATGAGTTATTTTATCATTTGCATCCGAATCCATGAAAATATCTAGCGGCGGAATAAAAAAATGTTCATCTGGAAAGTAAATCAGAACATCCGGATGAGAATAAAGGAAACGCTCGGCGGCCACACACGAAAATACTCACACTGCTGAAAATCCCCATGGCGCCGCCGTTCGTTGCGGTCTTTGGCCAAAGTTGCCGTTAGGGAACTATCGTATAGTAAATCCGCCTTCTTCGCAAGAAACTGGTGTAACTTAAATCGTTTGGCGCGGTCGTGAAAGGTGAGCGTCTTCTGGCGGGACTGATAGACGTCATAATTGGGGTCGGTTATTCCGAGCTGAGACAGATCGGTTTCACCACGTTCGCCTTCCCAGATTTTTTGCAACGGTAAGCCGTGGAATCCGATGGCCTTCTCCACCAGGCTGGGATCCAGCTGGTGCAGTGGCATTTCGCGCGCAGTCTCTTAGGCTTTATAGTTTTCTTATCTACAGAGGACAGAGAGGAAGAGACAGTTTTCGTAACCACGATTTTTGCTTTTTGATGTTGACCGATTTAAGCGGAAAAGTTTTTGTTACCACTTGCATACATTCACCCGTTTATTGACAGAACTAACTCGCAAATTTAGGTACGAGAATCATTATACATGCTTGGCACCCACATTCTATACTTACTAGTAAAACTGAAATCCCACTTCGTACCTATATATTGCATTGCAATGAAACATATACTTTTGATGAACAATATATGAAATTCAACACGAAGGATACGTTAGAAGCAGACATTTGCTCTATCGATCCATTGAAAGTATTTCTGAAACAATTACGAGGAATAGGACCAAATAGTTAGTAATGATTACCAACGTTCCATTTTCATAAAAACCTAATTTTATACTAATTCTTTAAATAAAGAGTGAATAGAAACCTTCATGATAAAAATATACATATATAAGCGGAAATCATTCTCCGTTAATTAAAGATGGCCGACCGCACATTTTTCTTCCAATTCTATTCATGACTAGCAAGCGGCTCTCGCCGAAAAGCGCAAAAATTACCTTATTCCTGGTAAAAACAAAGCCAAATGCGTCCAAAATGACGCTACAACAAAGCGCAACGATAATTTTCTGTTTAACTTCTGAAAATTGTCACTAAAAGTAGTTTAAAAACAGAATACACTGATCTTTAAAATTTCGGAGTACTACTTTTTGCGTAGTAACACCCACTTTCTTGAACATGAAAATCACGAATAAGGAAATGAATGAAAAATGATGAATTTGGATGGCGTCGGTTTCAGTAGTTCTGCCGGTTATGGTACTCTTCACTCCTTCGAAAATTTATCCTTCCGTCTATGAAACTAAAATAAAAAACAGAGATGGCAAAAAACTTTTCTGCGATTTCCCACCGTATCATTGTAAAGCGTGCAACAGCGATGAGATATTTATAGTTTTTTTTTTTCATATTGATAATGAACGCTCAGTTTGAAACATAGCTGGCACTAACTTATAGCTTACTTCTTTATACCCTGGACCTTAGATTATTGAAACAGGGTTGAAGCTGACAAATTTTACAGTGCGCTTCGGGAAGCACGGCAGGTCAAAACTGGGTCAAAATCGAGCGAATAAAGAAGGGTTTTGACAGCAGTTAGTGCGCTTCGAGGTCAAAACGAGGTGAGCTAGTGGAATAAAGAAATTCGCTAATAGATATCCAACTCAACCAACAATACGGGCAACAGAAATATGGCGCCCTTTCGAGTATGATGGCGGTTGGGTGAACTACATTTCATGCGCACACACAGAAAAATATTATGGTAATTGCTATCTTTTTAGGCCTGGCCAGATTTGTGCGGTGTTTTTAACAGACTGATAAGAGACTGTGATTGCTATCCCGCCTTCCATTTTGTATGGAGAAGGCGTCATTACGCCGTGTGTGTATTTGGGCCTTAATCGATATGGTCTAGATAAAAATAATAATTTATTACAACAGGACTAAAAAAGCAAATGATGAAATTGTCAATGTAAGAGATAACCATGATATGAATGAATTATTTTGATAATAGTATGACTACTCGATGTATTTTGCGGTGAGAATAGTAAACGAACAATGTTTTTTATTGTAACCATAAAAAACATGGTATTTTTACTGTAAGCTTGCAAACGATTTTTGTCATTACCATGTTTTTCGTTGTTGCATCTACCATCAACAATATTTTTACCTTGAAAAACATTGACAGTGACTTCTAAATGTATGGGAAAAATGCCTGAAAAAATGCTGTTAAGATACATAACAACCCCCCCTTTTCATGGTAAAAATGACAAAAACAATGTTTTTTATTGTTTTTGACAATGATATTTAATGTAAAATTGATGTATATACAATGAAAAACGTAGTTAAATTATGGTATAACCACATACACAAGACATACTAACACTGGCGTTTTTTTCTGGTACACGTTGTCTCATAGCACTCCGTACCTCGTCCTGTCCAACTGCTCGACAAATAATGAACAAAATGAATTTTCTTTTTCTCGGCTTTATCGAGCCCCAAAGAAAATTCCATAAGGAACTGTCAAAAAGTTATTTACAAAATCAATGCAGCATTTTTCGAGTGGGAACGAGACAAAAGCAGGGTTACGCAGGTACACTGCCTTAAAAAACAACTCAAACAGTAATTTTATTCAGAGGGTGGTACCATTCGAGTAGTTCATTTTGTACCAACTTTTTTGGAAGATTTCTTCCTGAGTGTTACGTATTTCTTATGTATGTGGTATAACTATGTACAATTACAGCAACTTTTAAGGTTTTTTTGATGTTATTTTTTTTTTGGGTAGTCGTTTATAGTCAAAGATGACTAGTACACAATACCACAGATAACAGACATCCAAGCTAGGACAAAAAACTCCAAAAATCGTGTGTAAGATTTCAAACTTTTACTCGTTTGGAATGCTAACAACATCTTTCTGCAACTTGCGACTCTAACCAGTTTAGTGATGGCAGCGCTGGATTACAGTCAAAGCTACCAGACGCATGAACATTATCACAGGTTATAGAGTCGCTGTTTTTGCTATGATATAACACTGATTATGTAAGGTGGGTGTTTTTTTTTCAAATCAACATTCAAACAAACATATTTATCGTAAATATAAGCTGGGAAGGAATAAAATTGTCGATTGTGTACAAATTACGACTGCTCGAAATTTCTACATTAAAAACCGCAACCCTTCTTATTGCAATAATATCGATAAAAGCTGTAAAACTATCGATTTTATTAAATCGTTAACTACTAAGTGTTCTTAGCGCCACCATACTGCGTATTGCGACATGCTAAAAAACCGTTGAATCTATTTACACATGAAGCGAAACTAGCTTGGAGGTCTGTTATCTGTGACAATACCTTTCTCTTGCACCTTGACAAGGTGGTGAAAGGTGAAACATTTTTTCCAATAGCATTGTATGGTCCTGTCAATATCCTTATACGGTATTGCCATCTTGTTTTCGTATTCACCTTGCTGATTGAGCATGATAAATCGATTTTGCTAATAATTACGGCATTTGAGGTCATAAGATGGCAGCACTTACCGCTATAAAGGTGTTGCGGGTAAAATGCATGAAGTCAGGGATCTTGCTCCAGTAATCGTTAACATAACTCATGCATTTGTTGTTTGTATCAATTTTAATAGTCGATTGAAAACCAACATACAGTTTTAATCCCTTTGTGGCACTGCTTGCATTAGTAATTCTGCCTCAGCCGTCATAGAATGCTGTACAGTGTTCTCCTATTCGTTTTGTAGCTTTCGTTGCAGATTATTGTTTATGATCTTATACATTATCAATTTCACTATTCCTTGCTTAAATTTTCAAATCGATTTATCAATATTTGCTAAGAACTGAAAAAATCAAATTTGGAAAATTTCACTTATCCTTTTAAATTCTATTCAAAAACGAAACAATACTTATTCTGATGAATACTACTAAACGCTATTTTCAACTAAGGTTTTACATTACTGCATTGATTATTCTAGTTATGTATGTAATTAAATGAGTTTTTAGCAAAAATAAAGTATTGATCAGGATTTTGTGTCAGACTGAAAATCGTTGTTTTATACGTCTTTTAATATCCTCAAAATTCACTTACAACGAGTAGCAAAGCATAGCATAGTACAACATAAACAATTTTAAAATCATTTAAGTGAATGAAAAGCTTTTTTTTCTCTTCGTCACCTTCGTCAATTTGATGAGAGTATCTATGATATGTTTACATTTTGTGACTCACGCTAATTTGTAAAATTACGCGGGATTTGATTTTTAGTATTGTTGTAATAAATTGAAATTGCAAATTATCTAGACCATACAGGATAGTCGATTGAAAACCACCGAACAAATTTGATTGAAAGTAACATGATATTTTTCTGGGTGTGCGAATCTGGTCAAGCATACCATGACATTTTTCCGTGTGGATATGCTTTAGTTCACCCGACGGCTCATAGTGTTGCCTTGAGATTATCAGAGTCTATGGTATATAGAGTCGCGCGAAGAGAAAATCTATCGTTTCGGCAACACTGTTTTTGTGCCGTTTGTTGCCAAGAACTCTACAGTTCTGTTATTCACCATGCATAAGCGAATATCATTTTTTGAAATTCTTTACGAGGTACACCGTTTTGAAAGATTTTACCGGTGATGTTTTGTTAAATTTAAGTGAACCAGTGTACAGGTTTAATGTTGGATTAAAATGTGTAAGTAAAACTTCGGAAAAACACATATTCTTTATTACGCTCAATTACAACACTTTTCATCCACTCCTAACATTATCACCTTGTTTATTTACATCGCTCGATTGGTACCCTCGTTTGACACTGATTTGGTTCCTCTGGTTTCATCTTTGCGGGACTCTTAAACATAGACTCTGGAGATTATATACAGCGAAGCCCAACTTGGATATCTATGTTTCTTTAGTCTATACCTGGACTCACCTGACTTACACGGTAAGGCCTCTGCCATGGTGAACGCCAACGCGAGCGATTGAGTGAGATTTTTGCCGTAGGTTAATGAACAGCTCTATTTACGGCTGTTCATTAACCTACGGCAAGAATCTCGCACGATCGCTATAGCGTTGGCATTCAGCATGGCAGAGGCCTAAGAGTCGAAACGAAATGGATAATTCTGTACCCATTTTTACTGTCATATGCGGCTGTCAAAAATTGGGTAAATTTAAAAATGTGAAAATTTAATAAGTAAAATTGTACACGCTGCTTTATTTTAACTCTAATCTGATTAGGATCTACTCAGTTTGGTATTCTTATGCAAAATGTCAAAAAGTGAGTAATCGAGTACTGGACAATTGAGTAACATTAACCCAAATTTTCATAATTACCACGTTTACTCAGTTTTGAGTTATTATCCATGATGTTTACTCACCCTGAGTATATGTATATGTCAAAAGTTTTCAACAGCAATATTATCGGTTTCCGAAGAACAATTGGTGTCGCTTTTTATTCGTTGGCTAGCAGTAAGTATCTGATCTGTCATCAAATCTTTAATTTCTTAATCAATTAATAATTTCAGTCCAACATCAGTGTTGCAGAGGATTTGAAAACACCCAAAAGGTCTCTTCAAAATGAACAACCGCATGTTGTATGTTCTACGATGCCGTTTAAAGCCGGACTTTTATTCGTGATAACAAACGTAAACATTTGTATAGATGTACAGTGCTCAACAATCGATGCAATTTAAATCCTTCGCAGTATTAGGTGACGAATGATGACGGATTATCTGGCACAGAAATGTAAGTCACAGTTCACGGGCAACTGTCAACCGGTTGAGTGCCGCATTCAATGAAGACACGGGAATGATTTAGTAAATTTTCTAATGTTTCGATGAAAAATAAATCTGTGTTTTTGATTGTTCTGAATTTATTTTATTTATTGAGTCAGATTTACAAAAACCAGAAATCATTAAATTTCCGTATTTAGGCAAACTGGGTAACTTGTACTCATTTTCGTTAATTTCTGGTTTGCATGAACAGAGTAGATTCTACTCAGTTTTTGACGTATGACGCCCTTACTCAGAAGTGAGTAACCGTAAAAGTACCCTAATTAGGGTACCTCCACTTTTTTCAAAAGTGGGTGATATCTAACTCACTTTAGAGTAACAAAAAATGAGCGTGTACGCACTAGGAAGATATATTCTTAGAAAAAAAGGGTAATTTTTTTACCCATTAATTGGTGAAAAAATACTTCAAGTGTCGTTTTAGTTTGCTCTGTCGATTTGTTCGCACGCGTTATTTCTACGATCTGTTTTGTTCACTATTTGTCAATAATTGGCATGAAAGAACTAAAAAAGAGACTCGATGCTGAGTCGTTTGAGAAGTTGCAAGGTAAACAGTAGGTAATATCAAGTATTGAATTTTACAATGTGAGAGTTTCTTATATTAGGTCTAGAATATCCACTATCTGGCTGCAATACCTTTGTTGCAGAGAAATACGTAACACTCAGGAAGAAATAATCTTACAAAAAAGTTGGTACAAAATTAACACTCTGAACAAAATCACTGTTTCAGTTGTTTTTGAAAGCAGTGTACCTGCGTAGCCCTGCATTTGTCTCGTTCCTACTTGAAAAATGCTGCATTGATTTTGTAAATAGGTTTTTGACAGTTCCTTATGGGATTTTCTTTGGGGCTCGATAAAGCCGAGAAAAAGAAAATTCATTCTGTTCATTATTTGTGGAGCAGTTGGACAGGACGAGGTACTAAGTACTATGGGGCAACCTAGGACAGGAGGTCAAATCAGACAAGAGAAACCAAAAATCGCCCAAAGTTCTGTCAAAGGGAAAGCCCTCTCTGATTGGTCAATTTTGTTTATCGCACGGTTAAGTTTTATCGCAGACAGACGTCCAAGCTGAGTTCCAAACTTATGTAAAGATTTTTGTAGTAGCAATTCTTAACCAGATAGCTACACTAGCGAAAAAAATGTATTGTAGCGATAAGGTCACCAGACGTCGCTAGTATACAAGTGATTTTTAACACAATTCTCTTTAAAAATGTACACGGAATTTTCGATCAATTTTGTGCTTGCTTGGACGTCTGTCTGTGGTTTTATTATTGGTCGGTATGGTTGGCCGTGCTGCAAAAACTTTCGATAGTCTTGGTTTACACTGTTTCTGCATACCACAACAACTTTTCGAAACATTTTCATACACCGAAAATGAAAATTAACATTCGAAATGTTAACCATGTTTTTAAGCTTCTTATGATAAACGATTGCAGATTTAATTCAAGAAAAGCAAGAGGAATTAGTTGAAATCATGGCTAGTTCAAATAATTCCAAATATATCTTAAAATCAATTTAAGATTCATTAAGTAACCATTATCAAGTAACTAATTATAATTGTAACCCAGAACTTGAAAAATCTTAGGTATTGAAATTTCTTTATTAAATATTTTTGGCGACACTGGCGAGCGTCGTGCCGTGTTTTAAGAGGGCTATTTTGAACGAAAAGAAGAATAACTAGAAGTCACGTGTCACATCCTGTCCTAGGGGGTAACGTGTACCAGAAAAAAACGCCAGTGTTACGTATTTCTAATGTATGTGATATTACCGTATTTTGATTCAAATTTTTACACACAATTCTCAAATTTCTTCATATGAACATAAATGTCTGTTCTCTGTGGTCCTGTTTGATAGAGTGCCTATAGACCATTTTACGAGACGTTTCTGAACTCAATTCATGAATGAAATTTTGACAGAAAGCTCGGAACCACTGAAACAACGCACGTAAAAGCAACATCAATATCAGCAGGATCCGTGCCACCTGTCAGTTCGTAAAATGGTCTATATATAACTAGAGTGGCGCCGTATCATCAAAAGTAACACTGGTAACACTGAACATCCTTTCTCTTTTCCCCACACGAGTTTAATAGTTTGTTTCAAGCCATTGGCATCCCTATACCAAGTAACAGTGAATGACAATGAACTCATGTCCTGGGCTCATATTAATTTGTGCCCGCTGTCAGTAAGATAAAAAAACGGTGATGTGCTAACTCGTTTACACATATGCTGAGATGTTAGCCCTTGAAACACGGTGCGATGCCATATAGGCATGGTTTGTTTGCTCAATGGGAATGACACTGACAGATAATTTTCATTCCAATTTTGACAGTTTCGCCACTCTACACACTTAGTTTCTTTTACCGAACTCAGCAATCTTTTTAACGAGTTCTCAACAGCTTAGCCAGCCATCAGCAATCTGTTCAGTAATTCATTTGCTTGACGAGTGTTCGGTAATTTTTCATTCTCGCTGAAACGTCAAACATAGAAGATAGCTCAGTAAAAATTTACAAAGTGTTCATCAAAAATTGCTGCGTGAGTCGTGATTCACAATGCTGACTATTCGTCACGAATTACCGAGCGTTTTGTAAATTTACAAAGCTGACGATTCGTCAAAAAATACCGAGCGTTCTGTAAACGTACAGCGAAAAGAGAAAAATAAAAACGACCATTGTGAAAGCTGCTATTACAACCCTTGAATAATTTTAGGTATTTCGGATTGTTTGGATCGATTATACTGGTGTTCCCAGCACATTCAAGTAAAAACTTGATACGTTTAATGTTATGATGAATATAGGCTTTTTATTGCAGGCTTCTAGTAAACTGCTCTCCTGTGGTAGAAAAATTTCCATATGCTGACTGAAATGATTTGCATTATCTCAATCGTAATAGATAGAATCTTGGGTGAAATCATTGTTGCGGATGTGCCATGATATGAAACATCCAACTAAAATACACAAATACGTACATATTTGATAAATAACAACTTACTGAATAGATCGTGTTCTTCCACGTCGTTTTCTTGTAGATTTGAAGGAACGATATCCATTTTATTTCTTTTTTTTTTTAAATCACACGCGAAACACTTGAAAAACTCAACTTCGAAACTCTTTGAATATTTGCAAAATGACGGACTTTTGATGTTTCGTTTTGACAGATGCAGGAAAATTGCCGAACAGTATAGTAACAAACATCAAGAATTCAGTAAATTAATTGAAGGGTTTTCAGCAACGCCTAGGTAGGTGCTGACAGATCGTCAAATATTTATTGAACTTTATGAAAGTGCAGAACATACTTTAGTTTACAGAAAAGGTCAGCAATGTTTTTTGCTGAGCTCGTCAAGTGCCTTTTGTATAGCGGTAATTCGGTAAAAACTTTAACCGACATCAGTTATTTTTGAGGAAATTACAAAATGATCAGTATTTTTTCAAATTTACTGAACTTGACCGTAATAAAAATAACTGAACAATTAAAACGAGAATAAGTGTGTATATATATTTACAGGCACTCTACTGTTTGATATCAAGCAAATTTTTTCGAGCAGTTGCAGACATTTTTCAGAAATATCTGGCATCTCTGAACATTGTTATTGTTTAGATGCGTGAATTAGTGAAAACGATAAAAAGGATAAAAGACATTCGTTAATAATATGTTTAGTAAACTTTTAGTCTGGTGATAATATAGGTGTACAAAAGGTGAGGAAACTCGTTACTATTTTATAAACGCTAACTAACAACAATAAATAATATTTGAGATGTCGAAAAAAGGACGCAAAATACGCCAGTACAGCAAGGAGGATCTCCGACAAGCCATAGATGCAATAGATAGAAGTAACATGAGTCTGTATAGGGCTGCACGACAGTTTAAAGTTCCTCGGTCAACCTTGTCAGCTTACAATGAAGATCGCAATCGGACCGGTAAAATTGGCCCAACCTTAATGTTTACAGCAGCAGAAGAACAACTAATGGTCGCGTGGTTAATGGATGTAAACCAAAAGGGCCTGGTAGTACGTAGACCGGACTTGCTGGAAGCAGCACAATGGCTTTTAGAGACTTATCCAAGAGCAAAAAGATGTTGCTCGAACCCACCACGTACGTTATAAGTCTGTTACAATCTTACTATAATCTAATTAAACGAATGTATAATTTTGCAGGTGATAGTTGGTGTAAATCATTTGAGAAACGCCACCCGCATGTTTCATTACATCTTAAAACAGAAGCTGAAACGTGTCCCCAGCTCTCGTTGTCACAGTGCTATGAACAGGTGTTTCAGCAGTTAGACAGTTTGGCTGTGTTTGCAGAACCTTCACGTATTTTTAAATACAACGAGATCAAATTCGGATTAGGAACCCACCTGTTGAGGTTTTTTGAAGTGGACGGAAAAGGAGAAAATCGTCCAGATTTGATTACAACTGGTTTGATAACTTCAGCTAGTGGTCAATTAACCTTTCCTATGATTGTATTCTCCTATAAAGAAACAATATCGCTAGATCTAGCTTCAACCGTACCGTTATTCTATGGAAGTGGAAATAGTTCAACGGGAATGATGTCCAAGCAGACATTTTGTTATTTTGTAACTCGAATATTCTACAAATTTTTAGTACTGAACAAAGTTCCCTTTCCGGTTGTGCTATTTATAGACGGTACTAAGCCAAATATATCACTAGAACTTTGGGAAGCATGCCAAAAACTAGAAATTAGTCTTGTTTCATATAATCCACACGACAGTTTGAACAACAAAAAGCACACTCCTGTTGTAACGTCACTAACAAAGCATGTGAAAGATAAACTCAACGAGGCACTTTTGCAATGGAAGGAAGTAAATCCCGACTATATGATAACAGAAACAAATTTTGGGGAGTTGCTCCAACCAGTTGTGCGATATGACATTAATCAGCAGATGATTGTTAAAGACTGGTCAGAGTTTCTTTTTTACCAGTGGATTCTAGAACGTAGAAATCGTATAGAGGAGATTGAATTTGTGAGTGCTGATCGAGAATTAATTACCGATTAGCTAGTTTAAATGAATAAAGGTAAGGTTTATAAGACTATACTAATGTATGATTTTAATACGACAATACGAGTGATTATTCAAGTGATTATGTAACACCACTTTTTGGCATTCCTTTTTTTACCTGCAATTCTTAATAGCTCAACCAGTTTGTGATATAATGAGCTTTTACATATACCGCAAAGACCTTTCTATCTTAGAGATAAATTGAACGAACAAATTGAACAATAGCACCGTTTATTTGGCAATATGCGAACGCATAATATAACACTGTTCTTATCTCTACCATAACGAATGTTTTCAAGTTTCTTATCAGTCTGATTGTACTTTGTTAGCCGGCCCGGTAGTCCGGAACATTTTGATATAGTGGCCGATGATTAGTTTTTAGTTTACAAAAGTATCATTTTGGAATGTTTTCCTCTAAATATTTTTTAACGTTTGGCCATATTTCATCAGTCGTTTTTCCTTTGAATGTAACTAGAATACCCTTTTGTGCGAAATATTCATTTAGCGGTTTGGTACATGCTGCGTAGATTTCTAATCGTTTTCGCACGGCTACCGGATTGTCATCTGGTCGCTGGCTAAGCGGTTCTCCAGTTTCGTCATCTTTCCCAGCTACTTGAGGATCGTTAAATCCGATGTTATACACTCTGCCACTGGGTAAATGCACCCATCTGCTCTGCAACCGTTCAATAATGACCTCGAAAGGCACGTCGAGGTTAATTACGGCTTTAATTGGTTCTGTGTGAAGTAATTCTTCAGCCTGGTCCAAAGTCCGCGGAAAGCCATCTAGTAGCCAAGGCTTCGTTTTAATTTTTTCCAACTCACTTAAAATGCACTTTGTTATGTAAATGTCCGGCACCAACTTTCCATCCTTAATGTACTGATCTGCTATTTTACCTAAATCGGTTTTTTGTTGTATGTTGTTTCTCAACATATCGCCACTAGAGATGTATTTCATGTTGAACGTTTTCACTATTCGAGCAGACACTGTACCTTTGCCGGAACCTGGTGCCCCCATGATGACCGCGCGAAACAGGTTTGAGCTCATTACTTGGGTTTGTGTTTGTGCCTGACGTGCTTAAATATATTGTGCGTTATAGTTTGGTTTTGATCTCAGGTTTCGACTGAAACGGTTAAGCAAAGCGTAAATTTTTGTAAATCCCAAAGTACGTATGCTCAGCTAAAATAGTGAAATACAACTGACACAAGTGGAATTTAGTCTGTTGAGTCTGTTTAATCAATTCTTGGTTCTCCCATTTCTTGCTACTCACCGATAACGAAACCAACACTTATTCGGCAGAGAGAATCAAAACAGAGAGCCCTCATTGACGGCCCATCACTTATGTGTTGTGAAATGAAACTCAGATGTTTTATTACCTAGCAGTGTTCTCTCAACTAAATCCTTAATGAAAAAGGTGCAGGTACAATTCAGTTTATACCAATAAGGTGTATTACAAAGGAGTGGCAGATACGATTTCAATATGCGATCAGAGGTGGCGAGTAAAAAGTTGTGACGTCACAACAATCGTTTACGTTCGGCATTCAGTGCGGATATTCGACAAATTGTTCTTTTTTAGAGTTTTTGACGTTCTACGGTTACCAAAAAACGAGATTGCCATCGTGTTCAGTTAAACTTGGTGGTGTTTCGGTTTCGGGAGCCAAAAAGTTAGGCATAAGCATCCATGCTTCTCCCAAAAATCCCGATGATAAGAAACCTTATTGAGTTTATACTGCAGTAAAGCTAAGGTTCATGAAAACTAGGGTTTGCAATATTTCCGGGAATCGATTTCCCGGGAAACGGGAATGAAAAATCGCATTTCCCAAGAATTCCGGGGAACGGACAAATTTTTTAGCAAAATGAGATTTTAAATGAAGTTTATCAGTAAAAGGTAACAAAAAACTTTTTTAATATTTGCAGAAGAGAAGAATTAAGGGTCTTCATTCACAATTTTCCGTTAAGCTCAAAAATGTTTTTTCCTTTTGTAAAACTTTGCTCAAGTCTGCTGAATCACCGCTGATGTTCGATTTCCAGAATACTTTCAAATCACCGATTACAGCTTTTAAAAACTGGTGTCCAAATCTTTCAGTTTGTTGAAGAGAAAACTGAGTGTTAGGCAGGCATTGGACGCGGAAAATATTTGCTATATTTTGTACGGACTTTTTTGTAAAATGTTTTTTACACTACAACAAATATTTACTACTTGAGCGGTAGCAAACCTATTCGCTATTATATTTTCATTTAAATATATTTGCTATGCCATAGAGATGGTCGGGTTTGATGTTTTTCAAACCCGTACCCGACCCGAACCCGAATTTTTTTTTTCGGTCAAAACCCGAGCCCGACCCGAACCCGAAACTTTTTTATTCGTTCAAACCCGAACCCGACCCGAACAAGAAAATTTTATTTCCCGAACCCGAAATTGTGAAACCCGATCCCGAGATTTCATAGATTTTATAGTCGGGTTTCGGGTTTGCATACCCAAACCCGAAAATATTTTTTTCACAAAACCCGAACCCGACCCGTACCCGACATTTTCAAACCCGAACCCGACCCGAACCCGTCGGGTACGGGTCGGGTTCGGGTTTCGGGTTTGAAAACCCGAAACCCGACCATCTCTACTATGCCATTGTGATTTTTTTAAATAAACTGCGTCTCAAATCTAGTTTTTATTGACAGAACAACATTTCAAACCCTTTTGGAGATTATATCATTATTGAGTAGAACGTAAGATTCCGAGGAATCTTGGTTAATTGGGTTGTTTAGCTGTTTTGGTTAATTGGGTTGTTTAGCTGTTCACGGATTTCCGATTTTTATGTATCATCTGAAATAGTGTAATTTTCTGAGCAAAACGTGATTTTTTAAAACTTTATATCATTATCCTTCGATTTTTAAATGAAGAATAAAAATTCGCTCCAAATCGCTACAATGACAGTTGGTATATGGACGAACTGTCATTGTAGCGATTTCGAGCAGTTTTAAATCTTGATTTAAAAAGCGAAGGACAACGATAGAAAATTTTTTTGAATCACGTTTTACTCAGAAGATGCAGATCTTTCAGATGATATAAAAACTGATATAGCTAAACAGCCCAATTAACTACGTTATTTCGTTATTTCGCCGTTCGGTGGTTTGTGTGACCGAGACAAACCGGAAGGAAACGATAGAATACTAAATATTCAGTTCAATACGACTCAAAATAAGTCGGTCTTAGAGCATTTGAAGGCTTATTAATTAACATGCAAAGATGATTTTTACGTTGAAATCTCGGTTGAAATACTATACTGACTTTGAGTTTTATTGAATGATTTATTTTAGGTCGCACCAGTTTGACGTATTTAATTTTATTGCAATATTGCATAAGAAACTATAGTGAATCATACAAAATTTTTCGCGAAACTCGGGAATCCTGGGAATCAAGATTTCTGTTCCCGGGATCCGGGAAATCGTTCCCGGGATTGCAAACCCTAATGAGAACGTAGAATAAGAGTGCCCTTTTTTAAGTTTATTCTATCTAGGTAGTTGATACCATTATTATAATTTTAGTTGGATGTTTTTAACACATTTGGTCATTATTCTGAAAATTTAAAGTGGGGAAAAGCCGAGAAAAAGAAAATTCATTTTGTTTATTATTCGTCGAGCAGTTGGACAGGACGAGGTACGGAGTATATGGGGCAACGTGTACCAGAAAAAACGCCAGTGTTACATATGTCCTATGTATGTGGTAGGGATGTGCGATACTTTATCGATGCCGCGGGTATCGATACTTTTTTTGATATATCGAGTATTTGGCATCGATGCTTCAGCAGGCAATATTATCCGATAGCGATATTTTATATATATATATATATATATATATATATATATATATATATATATATATATATATATATATATATATATATATATATATATATATATATATATATATATATATATATATATATATATATATATATATATATATATATATATATATTCATTTGATACTCGAAAAATATCGGAAGAAAATTCACGTTGGCAGTGTTGCTGATATTTGCATGTAAAAACATGGGAAAAAAGGAAGAGAATATTCTTTTGTTATCACGCACATTATGACAATTACACATCGCACCCTTGGAAATCCATGAACTGAAATGTTTACAACGAAAATTGATTTTTTGTGAAAATGTTTTTTTTCTTTTCATTTCATAAAATTACTTTCACAAGGCCCCCGAAATAGTCCTACCAGAATAGATTCTACCGGGGCTTTTAGTGTCCATAGAAACAATGAAATACAAATAATACATCACATGTCATCCAATATTTTCAGAACCACGATAATCGCTCTCTCGTTTTGATGTTGATAGTTGCCTTAACGGTGAGTGCTGTCTTTTCTCTAATATACAGTTTTCTCTAGCAGCGTCTACAGTGGTGTGGATTTTCCCTGACTGTCCGTGATACTTATCACTAGAATCGACAATCGGGAAATCGTCGAGAAAATGAATACACTAAGGTCGCTCTTTACGCGGTTTTTTACGCGGCTTTTTACGCGTTTTATTTACGCGCCTTTTTTACGCGGATTTTCCGGAATTTACGCGGTATTTTTTTGCGCGGATTTCGGTTTTACTTCACTCGGAATGCAGAATTAACGCTGGTTTTTTTTACGCGGATTCCGGAATTCAAGCAGTTTTTTACGCGGATTCCGGAATTTACACGTTTTTTTTACGGGGATTCCGGAATTTACGCGGATTCTGGAATTCACGCGGTTTTTTACGCGGATTCCGGAGTTTACGCTTTTTTTACGCGGATTCCGGAATTCACGCGGTTTTTTCTACGCGAATTCCCCGGAATTTACGCGGTTTTTTTATGCGGATTCCGAAATTTACGCGGTTTTTTACGCGGATTCCAGAATTTACGCGGCACGTATCCCCCGCGTAAAAAGCGACTTAAGTGTATTAATAAAATATGAATGATTGTCCCTAGGTTTTTCTTGTTTGCAAATTTTTCGTTTATACATCGTTAAATCTTTGGAGTGAGTCACAGCTACGATCCTTTCATCGTAGATAATCTCTGAACACTATTGCGCCGGAATGTTGGTGTTGTTATTCGAACCAACAAGCAGCATATTTTTCAACTGCTTCGTTCGTATTTTTATGTGAATCACGACTTTGATTTATTCCATTTTAAATAAATTTACTGTTTTATCTATCACCGTTGAAAATATTTGATCCATTTGAAAATTTGAAAAATTTATTAAGCTTATAAACAAACCAATGCAACTTGCTCACAAGCAAACTGCGAGATTCTCGGTTTCGTTCGTTTTCTCGTTCTGCACTTCACCCGTTTCGATATTGCGATAATCTTGAAATATCGATACTTTCATTACGATATATTTGTTACCTGATATCGGATCGTTTCAATATATCGCGATACCAAATATCGATACCTTCGCTTCCGATTCCCATCGCTAGTATTGTCCTTTCACAAAAAAATAGAATGCAGGGTATTTTAAGGAAATAGAAGAAGCAACACCCGCAACTGACAGACATCTCAAACACTAGTAAAAAAGTGCTGTGAGGAATAGTACTCGATAGACGTTCAACTGGGGTTAGTGAAATGTTCGTAATTGAAATACAAAAATATCCGAATAAGTTTTATTCTCTACACCTCATTAGTAAATTAGAGTCTTTTTATTTGTTTCTTAGGTTTTCGTTTGTCTTGATCGAGCAAAGAATATCATATTCATCATCAAAGGCATGTACGATTTATTGCCATCATCGATGGGCACCATTTCGCCTATTTTTAGATCGGTTTGTGAACATAATACGACAACATAGTACGGGTTTGTTAAAGTTCGCATGTTTTTGGCGATTGCCATGGCATCTCTAAGAAATTTGGTATCACATTTTTTTTGCTATCGAACTTTTTTTCATTGGTAAAAAAGTATAATTTTACCCGCACGACTTCCCGAAGTCCGATTGTGCTGAAATTTAGAATAGTGACTTCTTTCGAGAAGACGAAACTCTTGAGCCGTACCTCTAAATCTCTGAACGAAATTCAGAGATCTTTTTCCCATATATTTCATTGATACATTTTTTGTTGAGGTTTTAACCGGCGGTCATTCACCAGTCAATGAAAACTATATTATATTGCATACTGTTTAAGCAACTTCAAATAATGAATTATAAATAGTTTATTCGTAGAACATTCTGATTGCAAACCATATCAATGCGGCTCTGCTACATAATCGAGGGCAAGGAATCAAGGCGGCTTTAGGTCAATGCTATTCAATTTCAATTGAAGTAAATTAAGAGTGCATACGCTTTGACAAACAAATTCATGAGTCGCATTTCCATCGGTGCTGTCTGAGATTGTCATTTTTGGTTGTCAGTTGCGGTTGTCAGTTAGAGCGCAAAATTCTAATTTTTCTCTGAAATCACAATATGTGGTACCACTGACACAGCACGATACGACAAGATTTGCCAGAAATAACAAATGGGTTGTTTAGCTATTCACGGATTTCGGATTTTTATATATAAGCTAAAAGAGTTTGATTTATTTAGCAAAACGTGATTTTTTAAAATTTCATATCATTGTCCTTCGATTTATAAATGAAGAATAAAAATCGCTCCAAAATCGCTACAATGACAGTTGGTATATGAGCGAACTGTCATTGTAGCGATTTCGAAGAGATTTCGAGCAGTTATTATTCGTGATTTAAAAATTGAAGGACAGCAATAGAAAATTTTTGAAGATCAAGTTTTACTTAGAAAATGTAACTCTTTCAGATGATATAAAAAACTGATCTAGCTAAACAACCCGATTGTAACTGTAATAATTTTAGTAACACCATTTACATGATAATATATCTTCATGTAAACTGCACTGTGGTCAAGAAAAATCATGATTTTCAAATTGCGTACTGAACAAATGACGCCATGTTGCATTAAGATTTAGGATACGAGATATTCATTAAACGTCATACCCCTGACTTTTTATGTCATGCAAGAATAAGATACCCGTGTCTCACACACTTTGCTATGTAATTGTCCATTACTTCAGCTAGTGAGGTTTTTGACATCCCTAGAGAATCCAAAAGGCCAAAAAGAAATAAAGAATCAAAACAAACTGGAAAGGTGGTAGCAACCGATCGATAGGTGAGAATCTTCCCATCGTTTTTTCTGGTTTTTTCCTATAATTTGCTATGTAGATTAAAATTTCAGCTTATAAGATTATAAATTCGTTTTGTTACAGATCAAAGTTCTATCGATTTTTCTGTGAATTTTGAATCAGCAGGGCTGTTGTGCAACAGCTGTGTTAAAATGTCTGGCCATGGTCCTAGTCGTTTTTTCCAAAATACGTTCCAGGACTACGCTGGTGGCCAGGTAGTTAGAAACGATGATCACATTCACGGATTGATCCAATCGTACGTGAATCTCATCGTGGACAACACTCGTCCAGGCAGAAACAGTGACCATCGCGGTGATCTCTACGTGGGCGATGCTGGCATCGCCTATATGTTTTTGAGATTATATGAAATGGGACTTTTTGGAGCTGAAGCCTTGCAGTACGCTAAGCAGTATGTGGCCAACGCTAAAGAAAAAGCAATACGTTATGCTGCTCGACCGGAGGAGCGCTGTTCTTTTCTTTGTGGCAATGCTGGTATATATGCGGTTTCGGCAGTGGTCTGTCATAAGATGGGACAACGGCAAGAGATGGACGAAGATCTGAGAAATTTCGCATCAGGAATTACGGTATGTAAAAAAATCGATTTCAATAAAAATGGAAGCGATGAACTGCTTTTCGGAAGAGCCGGATATTTAAGCGGGATATACTGGCTGCATCAGAATATCGATAAAAGGCTTTTTTCGCATGAAACAATGAATGTTATTTCCGGGATTATAATCGATAGTGGAAAACGGTATTCTGCTGCTAAAAGAAGTCCCTTTCCTTTGATGTATCACTGCTGGGGAGATGAATATTTGGGAGCTGCTCACGGTGTATCTTCGATAATGCACATGTTACTGGAGTCACCGCTCCAGGGAAATCCGAATAGTAATGAAATGGCGGCAGTACGAGCAACAATAAACAGCCTTCTATCTCTTCAGGATGCGGAAGGAAATTTTCCTGTAACTTTGCAAGACTATATACAACGAACGAGAGATGAAACTTTAGTGCATTGGTGTCATGGTGCACCCGGAATCGTATATCTGATGGCAAAAGCGTATATTATATTTAAGGACCAAAAATATCTGCAATCATGTGTTCGTTGTGCCGACCTAGTTTGGCGCAAAGGATTGCTGCGCAAAGGTCCTGGCATTTGCCATGGCGTTGCCGGCAATGGCTACGTCTTCCTACTTCTCTACAGACTGACAGCGGACCCGAAATACCTCTATCGAGCGATTAAATTTATGGAGTTTCTAACGCACGAAGAGTTCATCCGATACGCACGCAACCCGGATCGTCCGTTTAGCTTATACGAAGGCTACGCGGGTACTGTATGTTTCTTATTAGATTTATTGCGACCGGAGCGTGCCAGCTTTCCATTTATGGACGTGTTTGATACCAAGTGTTAGGCTAGTATATGCCGATTTTTTCATGGTGTTGATCAAATTTAGATGTGTCTCACGAGAATAAATTAAGTTTTGATTCCTTTCACATACGCACTGAAGTAAAACAAATGTTTTATTGTTGGATATCACACATACTTTGCATGTGATTGCAGTCGGCGGTTTCTAAACTGTCTACAAACAATTGTCAACTGGGACTGATAACTGGGTTCTAACTCTACTACTATAACATAAAATTTTACAAAATTTTTTATATCTAAATAATTAAAAAAAAATTGTTTATGTGCAACGCACTGGAATTATTTAGAATATTATGGAATCAATAAAAACTATTCGAAATCCGTCCAATGTTTTTGAAATATGTGTTGTAAACTGGGTAGTGCTCAAGGTTTGAGAGCGTGAAAGAAAGAATTATCTTGTGAGAATCTAAGGTGTTATGTGATCGATGTCACTTATACATACCTAATTATTTGGTGCTAGTTACACGTTCCCGGCGATGCCCGGGATCAAAGGTTTCAGGATTATAAATAATTTTTTTATATTTCATTGCTGCATTAGCACAACTCACTTTAAAAATATTTCATATACGTCCCTCATCACTTTGACACAGACAAACAGACGTGCCACTCGATGACGGTTTCATCGACCAGAAAACAAACGATGATTTTGAAATTTTGCTCAGTGTGCAATAATGCCGCTATTGTCACTATAAGCAAGCGTGCACATTCATTATCAACGACAAAAACCATCAGTGATGCCGTTGGTGTTAATTTAAGCAAGCGCGCACACCCATTAGCAAAGACAAAAACTGTTTTAGAGAAAAAGTTGGTAGGCATGGTGGCACACGAGTGTAACGTTTCGAATGAGGACGAAGATTTTTCAGGATTTTTCTTCGAAGAAGCACGTCTGTTTGTCTGTGACTTTAAATATCTCAATATTCTGAGCATACACAAAACGGAAATATCCATGGCGTCTCTGAACCCCTCTAAATCCGACTATGCCCAAGACAGTAGCCTCTTAGCGAGACTAGGCATTCGCAGATTTAGTAAGGCTGATTGCCAAAAAAAAAAAAAAAACACCAGCGCTCAAGAAGTAAATACGAGCGGAAATATAAGGACGATTGGAAGCTCGGTACATGGAATTGTAGATTACAGAACGTCAGTACTCAGGCATGTCCAAACCCACCACACCACTGCGTGTGTGTTCTAAGCGATGCCACGAAGGGCATTTTCATTGCCCTTCAGTGCTTATACAAAACGAAAACTCACAGTGTTCTAAATAAAACAGCCCTTCAGAAGCGTCGGCAAACAAAGGCCCGAGTGTTCCCGACTTCGTGTGCCCTCGGGAGCCCGCTTGCTAACACGTGTTTTCTCAAACGCTCCATTTTTACAAAACTACATATGAAAAAAATATTGTAGGTGGTTGTATGCGATGACTACCATCAAGCTATCCATTATTATGCCATTGTCGATCTCGTCTTGGCGACCAATGCTTGTGTGTTCCCCGAAACTGCAAGCCCTCGGTTGCCTCATGTGCCGAAGTTAAAAACCCTCGGCTCGTGTGTTAACGAATGGCAGCAGAACAGATCAGCTGTGAGGTTCAATCAGCTCGCAAGGTCAATTTAAAGGTGCCTTTTGCCGCTGGTTTCACAAGTACAATTTTGAGAAACAATGTATAACAAACTTGTAGTCCCTAAGTAGTACTACAAGTTTGTCGAATAGTGCATTGATGTAACTCTAATACCTGAAGTGTGAGAGCCCATATTCAATGCAATATTCAGCCAACATTCGCGGTGAATATTTTTATATTCACCGCGAATATTGGCTGAATATCCCACTGAATATTGGCTCTCACACTTTAGGCGTAAGAGTTAGAGCGCTGCTTTCTTCGACAAACTTGTAGCATTACTCATGCACTGCAAGTTTGTCGTATACATCATATTTGTACTTGTGGAATAAGTTATCGGCACGCGGCCAATTGAATGGAATTGACACCCCAAATTTGAACATGCAACCTTGACCCGCAACTTCGACATTGTTGGACTCCAGGAACTTTACTGGAGCAAAGCGAAGGTATGGAGGATTTGCAATACCAACACGCTGGGTATCGACTTTATAGTATTCTGCAGGATGCAGAGTCGTGTGATAAAGTGGCAGGCCGTGTCTACAACAACACCATCCTCAACGTGCACTGTCCTCACGAAGAAAGACCCGATGTCGAGAAAGAACTGTTTTTCATGCAGCTGAAAAAACTCCACGTTAGCTGCACGCGTCGAGATATCAATATCGCTATCGAGGACATAAGATAGTAAGGGAAGAAATGTACAATCCGGTGATCGGACCTGGGCGGTCCTGCACACCGAGACGACAACAACGACCAGCGATGCGCTAACTTTACAGATTTCGTACGACTGGTAGTAAGAAGTATTTTCTTTCCCTGCAAAGACATCCACAAAACTACTTGGTGATTACCTGACCAGCGTAACGTACTTGAGTTTGAATTTCCAATGCACAAAAATTTAACGCCCTTGCGAGCGGCTTTTCGGTAGTTAACAGGAACATTCGCCATTATGGTGAAAACATGAGTGTAGGCATGTTTTGGAGTTCTTTTTTTGTTTTATTTATCAATTCCCCCTTGGTTTTCGTAACAAAATTGTTGGAGTAAATCTTACGCCTTAGGTTTACCCAAAAATTCTTAATGGGACACAGCTGGGGAACGTTGGGCGGGTTCGCCGACTTGGGTACCAAATCGATATTCAGTCGCTCCATCTCCTCCAACGATCGCTTCGAGTAGTGAGCCGACGCGAGATTCGGCTAGGACACCGCGTCTTCGCTGTTATGGTATTTCTTGATGAATGATGCAACTTCCGGGAGGTATTTCGTGAAGTAAATTTCCCCGTTCACGACCAGTCAGGAATGACATTTTTTTTTGCTGATTGTCAGTCACAGCAGCACCTTCTTGAGGAACTTGGTGTGAAACGAACTTTACCTCGGAGCTCCCTTCCTTCGTGGGAGTAGTAAAAGTAGGCTGCCATCCAGGGTGAGATTTGTCTCGTCCATCACCACCACCACGTCGCGATTCGCCGGGAAAATCGACTCGACCATTTTAAGCAGCCGCTGCCGCTGCATCATTCCCTGCAGCTCCGAGATCAGTAGAAGGGACTACTGCTTCCTGACATGTATGTCTATGTTCGTCGGGTCGCCAAGCACACGCAGCGATATAGCCAATTTTTTCACCTTCCTCTTCCTTTGGAGCTTTTTGTCGCTCAGGGTCGTGCATGTCCCATTTGCCCGTCATTTTCTGCGTCCGTCTTTGCCGAATTTAACCAACTGAATGAAGGAAGGAATCAATCTTTCTCCGATGTCTTTCTCACCTATTAGTTGTCTGGCATGCATCCTCTGTTCAATCGTATATGATCATACTGATACTCATTCTTGTTGCCTGTAGCCTACAGACTGTACACTACCAAGTTCTTTTTCTTTCGTTCGCATCCGTACTCTCCCAGTTTATTCGAAACCAGTTCTCGTTATCACGAAAACATGTAACTCTCGCTCCAAATCGTTCTATTGTGGCGCCAGCACTAAATTAAAGTTCGGAAGTCGGACTTCCGATTTCCGAACTTTTGAAGTAGAATACTTCTCTCAGGAAGTTCGGCTACATAGGGATGTGAAATGAAAATCTAAAACCGAAAAAAGTGAAAAATATGTCCAATTTCAAATGCTAATAAATCGGTTAGTATTCGATGGATTTCCTTCGTTCTTGCAGCAATAGATTGGAAAATCTTCTAAGATTCTTCCCAAAATAAGATAATTATAATTTTATTATTCATACTATTGTACTATTGAAAATAGTCAAGCCTTGTCAAAACGAAAAATTCGACCTCTGATTGGTCGTTATATGCTTGCTTCCCAAGCACGGTCGAAAGGATCATATACCTTGCAATTGAAAACATGCTATTTGGCCTATATAAGAGCCTGTTTCAGCCGGAGCCGCTCATAATAGTTCTAGACAGCGACAACAGCAGTCGTCCTTCCTTAGCAGCAGCACTAGCCCTGTAGTTGGTCACCACGTCTCAGGAGCAGCGCGGTTTTTCTCAAAGTGTGTCGCCAGACTGCCATTATTCCCCCACTGTCGGGGCAACATGAAGATTGCCATCAGGAAATCCAATTTTGGAAATCATAATGCCTTTTTCAAGGCAAATAAATAAGTCATTGAAAGTTAGTAATTTTTGTCAACGCAAGCAAGCATTCTGTGTTGCATCCTAGCAATTTAAATTTGTCGCACCCGTCGAATTTACTAATGTGAAATAGCTTCCACAGTGCATGTTGTCCGTGTATCTTAATTCCCCCAATGTTAGGGCAGCTCAAAGGTTGTAATTTGCAACCGATTTTGAACCGCAAAATGCTTTTTTCAAGGCAAATAAAATAATTGAAGGTTAATAATTCTCTGGCATCAACACAAGCAGACATTCTGTGCGGGATGCAATCAAATTCTGTTGTAGTTGTCTAATTTTTACTTTATTTAGTAAACCCCCCACTGTAGGGGCAGCACAAAGGCTGCGATCAGCATAACCGACATTGAATAATAAACTGCCCTGTTAGAACGCATTCACAAAAGCAGTTAGTTCGACTATGCAGAGCTAATATGAAGTCGATTCAATCAATCAGCATAAACAGAATTTCGTCGTCTCCCAGCTGCCAAGTTGCAACATGATGCAAGACGCAACAGCGAGCAAACGAAATCGTTTGATGTTACAAACCGCAATAAGATACGGGTTAAAACCGTTGCGTGTGTGAGAGCACCATCGGTGTTTATTCGCTGGATACACTATCTACTGTCTACTGAACGCAATAATCTGCTTACATGCGACACGGGGACGGGAACATTTTCTTCAACCAAGGTGCACAACACGACACAAAACATGTTATTTTGTTGCTTCAATGAGAGTGCTATCGGTCCGGCTCGACAGAATGTTCACAAGAAATCATTTTTGTGCATCCGTGCTACGAAACTGAGGAAAAACTTTAGAAACTGAAAAAAGAGGTGGAGCTTGTCAAATGATCGCTCTGAGCCAGAATAAGTCACACATATTTTTCAAGTTATATCATTCCACCACGTACGAAAAATAATTCATTCCTATTTTCATCCCTATATAAGAGCCTGTTTTAGTCGAAGCCGCTCATAATAGTTCTGAACAGCGACGACAGAAGTCCTCCCTTAGCAGCAGCGGGAGCGAGCAGTGGGTACCATCGATAGCGGATAGCGGCCACAACTGTGGCATGGCTGCGGATAAGCGTAGCAGTTTCAGCGGATCTCATCATCGATAGCAGCAGGGCCAGCAGATGCAGGTATAGCGGATACCAATGGCGGCCACAACTGTGGCATGGCTACGGATAGCGTTGCAGTTGCAGCTGCTATGCATAGCGTAGCTGTTGCAGCGGGTATATCAGCATCGATAGTAGCAGGGTCAGCTGATGCAATGACACTCCCTTCACTAAAATGCTGTTTCAGTGTGGTAGCGGGAAGCATCAGCAGCAGGCTTGCATGAAGTGAATACATCAGCCAGCAACTTTCTCTAAGGCCTCTGCCATAGTAGACGCTTTAAGCGGCGCGAACCGATTCGCTCGGCCGTAGGTAAATGTGCAGCTCTACTGATGGCTGTACATTAACCTACAGCCGAGCGAATCGGTTCGCGTCGCTTTTCGCGTCTATTATAGCAGAGGCCTTATGGGAAA
Organism: Wyeomyia smithii; assembly: GCF_029784165.1. Lineage (NCBI taxonomy): Eukaryota > Metazoa > Arthropoda > Insecta > Diptera > Culicidae > Wyeomyia > Wyeomyia smithii. The sequence goes on from NC_073696.1 coordinate 113,559,306, forward strand.
GGTGTATCATTTTGTTCAGAAGAATATCATTGTCGGTAATATTACAGAGATGCGATTGCGTGAATCCGATTTTGAATTGAACAATTGTTCTTTTGAGAGCTAATAACACACTTATTTGAAGAGTTAATAGCTAATAGCAGTAAAGTGACAGCCTCAGCGGTAGATGCAGATGCAGCCGGTACTTCCCTGAGGCCGATGTGGAAGTAAATGGGAGCAGCCGGCGAAACTGTTCGGGTAATGCTTAGACGCGCGTCATTTTTCGTTGTTGATATTCCCCACATGAAACGACGCGCTTTCGTATGATAGCGGTGGTATTAGGGGTAGATGCATTTGCCAACACTTCCTCCAGTAAAGCCGTGTCTAGTTTTCAATGTGAAAACACCTTTCTCATTGTGTTGACCGTGCGCCTTAGTCCTCACTATCAAGGTAACACAGAGATGTAAGATAAACACTACATCCTATGATAAATTGAACAATTGTCCTTATAAGGACAACAAATGAATTAATGAAGATTTAATTTTGAATTTGAATACTTCTCTCAGGAAGTTCGGCTACATAGGGATGTGAAATGAAAATCTAAAACTGAAAAAAGTGAGAAAAATTTCAAATGCTAATAAATCGGTTAGTTTTCGATGAATTTCCTTCGTTTTTGCAGCAATCGATTAGAAAATCTTCTAAGATTCCTACCAAATGCATGAAATTGCAATTTTATCATTCGAACTATTGTACTGTTAAAAACTCTTAAGCCTTGTCAAAACACAAAATTCGACCTCTGATTGGTCGTTATACCGCGCTTTCCCAAGCACGGTCGGCAGAGTTATGGACCTAGTAAATTGGGAATGCATCATTTGGCCTATATAAGAGCTTCATCAGATAATAAACAAACATTTCATCGGATATTAAATTGAACAACTGAAATTTGAAGAACACAAATGATTATTTGAAGAGTTAATATTTTCTCGTTCTGCGCTATTATCCAAAGTTAATTATCTTCATCTACATGCATACTCTGACTATTATTGCGTGTTTGCGTCGCTTAGTGTTTGGCTACGGTCATGCAGAACGCAAATAACGGCGCGATGCGATTCGGCAAGACGAAATCTGTTGAAATGTATAGCTCTACTTCGCCTTAAAAAGAGCTATACATTTCACCACGGTAAGGCGAATCGCATCGCGGCGGCATTCGCGTTCTGCATAACCGTAGCCTTTGTTCCGTTCCCGTTTAATGATGTCGCATTAAATGTGCATATTACAATTCGGCAGCACTTCAACTTCTCATTTGCACAAAATTCAAAAATATTCAATGAACTTCATTCAAAATATCAGACAAAAAGAAATTACAATACTGCCAATGAACGGTCAACGTTTATTTACTAGAAAAAATGACTGACACGCAAGCAGTTATTTTTCTTGTAAAAGTATTCTACTTCAACCTTGCGGTCGTGGCTTTGCATACAACCTTCTTGTGATTTTTTTCCGACATTACAAACACATAGAACAACTGCGTGTTCACACAACATGAACTGCGGGTATGATTTCAATGTATTTGTTTTTGTAAGCCGGACTGAAAGCGCAGTGGTGGCTGAGATGGTTGCAGTGTTGCGAGAACAACAAAAATAAACATCGGGATTGAGCCTGGTTGCCAGTTCATCAGTGACGTTTTGATAATTTCTATTTAAATGCACAATATTCAGTGCTCGAATCTGGATTTCCAACAAAATATAGTTGTGCGGTATTCGCCAGAAATATTGCCGACACTCGCACTCCCATTATGGTTTGTGAAATAGCTCAAACAATATCTCTGTCCACTACAGCTTCGTCAGTGCGTGTGAAGGTGAACATGTGACAAATCGGCATTTTTTGTCCATTTAATGCAAATGTTATAGCATACCAAATTGACTATGTTATTTTCGACGCTCGGGTTTTCTCAGACGACATGCTTGCGCTAGAAACTGTTGACCGTGTATCGCGCACGGCATATCCAAACCCTACACCTCAACTTCAAGCAGGTCCGGAACCGCAGAGGAATACTCGCAGCATCTCGAAGCGGCAATACCCACGGTGGCTGGTGCCGGATTCACACAGCTATCAGGGAGACCGCAACGGCGACACTAGGAGTGGAGGCCCCGATCAACAGAAATGACTGGTATGAAGGGGAATTCGAGACCAAGTATAAACGAACACGGAACGAAATGACCACGATTCTTAGATGACAGAAGCTCCAGCAAGAGTATTGTGATCATGACGGGCTCGAGGAGCTTGTAACCGTTGTTACAAATTGTCCTTAGTATTTTTAAAATGTGCTGTATGTATATTATAACTAGAGACAGTGGTAATTCGCGGCAAAAAAATTCAAAATTCGCGGGTGGCAAAATAGAAAATGTTCAAAGATCGCGGTAATTTCGCGGCAACCTTAATGAAGAGATTTTTTTAAGGAAAAAACAAGAAACTGTTTTATTTAATTTAATATGCGGTAATTTACCCGAGTTTCCGGAAATCGATAAATATATAATAAAAAACCGGGAAAGTTTAAGAAAACGTCCGCGAATCGAATTAAATTATAAAACCAATCTCACTGTCGGATATTAAAAAAATGTTTGCTTGTACGCCCTCAGCTCATCTCGCAGCTTGGATTTTATCATATCATGTAGGTTACTAAAACCATTGGTCCAAGTGGATCTAGCAGCCAAATCTCTCGAAGACAATTCAACTCAGGTTAACAAAATCGCGTTGTAAGTGAGCGATTTAGTACTGTTTCATCTTTTCGGTTGCGTAGAAAAAGGCGTCGCGCTGCTATCTGGGTGCCTATAATATTCAACTTTGTCCGTCTAGCTGGTTTTCATGAATTTCGTAGGTTTCAAATCGAAATGTTTCATAATTGACATAGAATGTTGGTGTTTTCCATTACTTTCGCGGCATTTCGCGGGTTTTAGTGAATTTCGCGGCCGATGCTGGATTTCGCGGGATTCGCGGCTCCCACGAAATCGCGATTTACCACTGTCCCTAATTATAACTATTGTGTTTCTTATTTATTTTCATGTAGTTTGTTAGTAGGATTAGTAGATTAAAATAAAAATAATGTTATTAGTTAGGTTAGTAAGATACACAAACACAAGAATTGATAAAATACAACCCTGAGGGGGTGGGCATAAATTAATTCAGGAAAAGGTAAGAAAATGGTGGGTGGTAAAAGGAGGGGAATCAGGAATTGAAAAACCGCCAAATGGTCAGAAGTACCGCGGCGTTCATGTGAGTAACAAGTGAGTGAATAGTTGCAAAAAGGAGCTAAGTAGAGTGAGCAGATTGTTGCACTAAGCAAGGCCAAACATATCCAGGTAAAGGAGCCCACCCATCGCCTTTGTTGCCACTTGCTAATAAATCTTGTCCGATCAGGACCCTTTTTTGCTGTTATTATCGAATTCATATTCGATCGTCGGTTCCTCACTTCACACGAGTCGGCCTAGGTGGTGAAATCCTCCTACGTCTAAACGTAAAGGAGTTTCGGGCAGCGACGAGCCCGCTTAATCCTCGGGCGACCGGTAAAAGAGGACCCTTCTCGGTGAAGCCAATACGGTATCGTCCGTGGCCCATCGATCGCGCCAAGAAAGGAAGACGCCGAAGAACCCGCATTCCCGCCAAACCACGCATCCGCCAATACGATTAGGCATAGCCAGTGTTCCCGCAGAACAGCAACGAGAATCCCCCCCCCCCGCAACCAGAACCAGAACCCTTCGAAGTAGCAAGTACGTACCGTGAAAAAAAGATTGATCCGCTAGCGCCCACCCCACACACACCCACACGCACACCCTTGAGATACGTAATTAAAAAGGAGTAGAGATGGAATTAACAGTTTTTCCATTTAAGGTAAAAAGAAACCTCCTAGGAATCCAATAGTTTTTGCACAACTTTTCCGCGCGAAGCCCCTCCGATTACCCCGCAGCAAGCCGACCCCGTGATCCAAGATCCACGGTCTCTTGCTCGGTGAGCTATCTCGGGAGGACTATCTTCAAGTATGGTAGAGCCGCTGACTATCACAGTTCACTGGTTTATTTCGAGGATTTGAGAGGAAGAAAAGCTATCAGACTAGAGAATCAAAACTTCCACGCCGTTTGCAAAAGCTTCCTTCGACGAGTATTAAAATGAATACTCAATTCTGAGTAATTGATAGGTTACGAAGTTTTAAAATTGTTCTATTTTTCTTGAAAAAAATGTGAAATTTCCTTCTCTTCTGTGGTGCTTTGGTGCTTTGATAGTTACTCGAGGTTTTGGATCCGTTGCCATTTTTGGGTTTCAGAAAAAAAAAGAATGATTAGAGCTTCTCAACCAACCTTTGACAGATTTTCGACCTTTGGGTACCAATGAACTCGGAATGAATTCTAGTTTATTGGGAACATATGAACCTAAAAAAACCAGACCGATGTCATGGCAACAGTTTCCTGAAGCCGCCGCCGATGATGATGGCGCTACTGTTGGAAATATGGTCATAAGCTCCGTTCATTGTGCCGCATGTGTTACTGTGCGGATTTTTTGCGTGCTTCTAACTACATTGAATGTAGGGCTATCCGGAACGCGTTGAAACATGTTTGAACGTGACCATTTATATCCTGCACAAAATCCGTAAAACGTTCAAGACAAAACAATCGTTTTTCGCTTTCTGCATTTCTTCACACCATTTGCAGCAACAGTTGATCTCGCATGGACGGTGCTTAATCGGCTGTTTCGCAAGCACTGACAGCCTTTTGACTTATAATCGAGCCAGAGAAAAACGGCTTCAAGCGAAATGTATGGGGATGACGTTCGTGACAGGGATGTGAAAAAACAAGATGCCAGAAAAAATTCTATGAGTTGCAAAAATGCACATTTTAATACACACTCCTAAAATCCGGAACCTTTCCGGTGTCCATTTGTAAAATTAAGTTTTCAAGTAATACTAGGAAACCAGAATAGTTTTCCAGTAAAATGAAACCCGTTTCATCAAAAATGATTCATCTCTCGTGAAGTTCTGGCTAGTTTAAAATTGACAAAATTTTGCTTGTCTCAACCATTTTATCTACCCTCTGTAGATTCCGATTCGGAACTCGACGTTCTGTTTTATTTATGCACAGACTTCGCAGCCAGCTTTTTAGTGTACAAGACGATTGCGGGGCTAGCCCTACGATCCTATTGACAGTCTTTCCCGAGCCGAGACTCGAACCTACGGGGACTTGCTTGCTAGGCCAGCGTCGTACCTCGAGACCGTCTGAGTTTTTTAACCATTCCTGTGAATTTTAACTATTTCAGAGACTTGAATAAGTTCTCTCGTAAACAAACACACTTCTGGCATTTACCAGGGGCACTAAAAATTCATAGGAATGAATTAAAAGCTGTAATCTTTGTAGGGCAACTTTTTTGAGCTTCAGGGCGACTTGTTTTTTCGTTTTTGTCGACCAGTGAGTTCTACGATTCATCAAATTGATTGCAGTCATAATTTACTCCCACAAATTCCACCTTTGGGACATGAAATTGTTTTTTTTTTCTTGTTGGGGACATTATACCACTGCGACCAGTACTTAGATCTATTGTGGTGTGTCCTCTTTTAAATTTTCTTGTATAGACAACTATTAAATGTTTTAATAGTCACTATCGCATTGTCCCAATGTGGTATTATGTAACGAATAAAATCTAAAACATTGTTCGGAGAACTAGCCCATATTTCTCAAGGTTCTAGAAGTCCCTTATCAAAAAATTTGCGCCGTTTGGTGAATATTGCTGGGCATTCACACGGTAAATGATGAGCACTTTAACTTTCTGTGCAACAGAAGCGACAATTGTCGTTTTCAAGCCTTCCTATTAGCTTGAGATGATATTTACTTTGACAGTGACCAGTGATCAGTCCTGTATACATCAAATTGGTTAAGGCGCATGTAAGCAGCCGTTAAATGGGCCAGGTTCTGTCGATTTTTTCACTAACGCAGAAATAGAGGATTTCAAAAATTAATTCACCTGAAATAGAAAGTGTCGCGAATCAATTTACCTGTGGCTTCCCAGTTGATTTCGAGGTACGATACTAGTTTAACCAGGGGCTAGAAGTGGCTGTCAGATTACATATTGAGCCGTTGAGAGCAAAAGTGGTACATGTGCCATTAAGTAAATTTTTCATGAGACGCGATAAATGAAAACACTCAAATAGTAAATTATTTTCAACAATTTTTTCCAATATAACTGCACTGAAATCATTGCTGGAAAGGTTTCAAAAGACGGTACATGAAAGCATAACGGGTTCCGGTTGAGAAACTTACACAAACTTCAAAGGAAAAACATGTACCGCTTTTGTTCTATGGGAAAAATAATGACAACCAGAAAACGTTGAGAGCAAAAGTGGTACATGTCCAGTGTGGGCATGAAGGATGCATTATAGCTCTCTAATCTTAGGACATAGAACATTCATGTCTTCAGCAGAGTTGTCTAAGTGATTGAGTACTATAGAATGATGATCTGTTTGTTAAGGAATTCTGTCTCTTCGTGTCGCTAATGTATATGTATTTGGTAACAGCATACGAGTTAATACTGAAAGAGGTAAAATGCTTTCTGTTACAAAATAGTCACGGGTACACTAGCGCCACGTAGTGAGAAAATTTCAAATCAGACAGATCTTCATCTGAAAGTACTCAATCACTTGACCAACTTTGCTGAAGACATGATTGTTTTATATCCTAAGATTCTCGACTTAAAATTCATCTAATTGCATAGACTGGACATGTACCACTTTTGCTCTCAACGAAATGGTAATTATGTTAATTACCATAAATTGTTTTTGCTATAACTTTGGCTTAGGTTATCAGATCTCGGGTTTTCTTTGATATTCTAGTACATTATTGCATTATGCATAAATTTGTGCGAAAAACCCAAAAAGTGTAAAAATGGCACATGTACCACTTTTGCTCTCAACGGCTCATATAAAGCAAGCGTAACAAGAACCGCCGCCATGCTGAACCAGCCAATGGTTCCTTGACGTTTCTCTTCATGCGCAATCACGAGTGGGGGAGACTGGTAACCGTGGTTACATTCTCATATTTCCGAGTTTGTTTAAGTTTCGGGTTCTTTTGCTTATTTTGTTGCAATTTTTTATCGAATATACCGTTATTGTAACGCTTATCTTGTGATGTTGTGAAAGATGAAATGCATTATTCCGTCCTGTGATAGTAACATGCATTTTGCATGAAGTAAAGGTGGAGTTTCAACACACAGGTGAATAGTACAGCTTGTATCACATGTAAGCCTTGTCGAATTCTCTCCATTTCTGGACTGTCAAATCTGCCTGCTGCTGGGAGCAAAACAAGCACAAGAATTTGTTTTCGCCACTTCTGCGAACAAGAATTTTATTTAGTGAACGGCAATCGTAAGTTATTGCCGAGTGCAGTTCCGAGTTTGATGATTGCAGGCATCACCGAGTAGGATATGCTCGACAACGAAGACATCACCGGTTCGAATACCGGTAATAATTTTTTTTATTACCGTATCCAAATCTTAATTTAAAGTTAATTAAATTTAATAATATTCTAGAATTTTCCAACAACACAATAGAGGGTCAATCTCCCCTAATGAATGTAAACAAACGACGCCATATTGTGTTACGGTAAAATCGCTGGTCTTCAGGCACCTGAGTTTAACAAACCAGAGCTGCGAATTTTCGCTGTCAGCAACCAAATAACAGTTGAAATTGAAAGCTGTGAGTATCTATTTCAGCACGAACGACATCAATCAGTTCACAGTGGTAATACTGACTACTGCGATTTCGCACGCGCTTTGTTGTTTTAGTGATGTTTATGTGTTTGAGAATGTAGATGCTCATTGACTTCATTGACTTTATGCATTGAATTGGCTCAGATCAAATCTAGATAAACTTTTCAAAAAGTCCTATCTGCTTTCATCGTTTTTCCGGAGCGTCTTTTTTTTTGGTAATGGTTCAGCTTCAGTAATTCTCCTAAGCGTAGTTTTCGTTCAGAAGGCTAGAGTGATCCCTCCGCTATCAACTTGTGCGAATAGCGTGCAATAAAAGATGTTTAATAAGTTGTGATGATTAAATGAAAGTGGGCGATCGAAAATACGATCAAAGCAGAGAGGACCGTTTGAAATGTTGCTCTAAAAATATATTCAACATGTTTCTAGACAATATAATTTTTTTTCACTGACTTCTAGACAATATAATTTTTTTTCACTGACATGATTTTCAGTGAGAATTGAGAGAATGAAATTGCTGTTGTGATATTTTCTTTTTGTTCGAAATTTCGCAGCTCTGGTCGTATGTCTGATTCCTGTTTGACTGTCGGTGTCAGTGGAGTCATGAAACTAGTCGGACAATTGTCCTGTACAGGCCCGTATTTAAGGGGGGGGGGGGGGGTTCAAAGGGGGCAAATGCCCCATGAGGGGCCCCCTAGTCCTGGGCAAGATGAGACGACAGAGTGGAGACCTTATTTTGCTCGGCCCCGCGAAAAAAACTGCCCCGGCCCCCAGCCCCTAAATCTGGCCCTGGTCCTGTATACTAGTAACAGTTGGCTGCGAAGTGTGCGTCGTTTCTAGCCCTAATTGTATATAAGAAAAGGTTTAATTTTAAACAATGCCCGTTGAGTAAGTGTTTATTAAACTATCATTTTGGGTTTTTTTGCTCAAATTTGATATCGTCAAAAAACTATGGACAGAAGCGTAATGTCTAAACTTACACACCATGAGTACCAATACTAGATTAACAAACTTGGTATCGTTTTTCTAAATCAGCCATTTTTATTTTATCATTTAATAGTACTTTTATTCAGTAGTAATCGTATGAAGCAATAGAAACTTCAGGACCCATTTGCTGAATTTGTGTTACATGGCTGGAATTTACAAGAGTAGTTTTAGGATACCCGTTGTTGGAATATCGGTAGCAGTCATCGGAAAAGCTGTTTCCCACGTTCGCATTGGCCGCACTGGGCCCTCCGTAATTTAAATTGTAGCCATGCTGATAAGTACCTGACTCAGTCGGGAAGCTGTAGCTGGTTTCGTCACTCTGGTTAAACGGGATTTGCGGATTCCTTACGTATTGATTACAAGCACTATTGTTGTTATTGGAATACATATTAATGGCTTTGCCAACTTTCTTGCAACTTGTTTGATTGCTATCACAGTCGTATCGTGTCCGTTGAGCAAAATTGTAATCGAAAGATTTGATGCTGTCTTCTTTTTTAATGATACGTGTTAAATCCGGTGCGCAGGGCATTTGTAAACTTTTGGTAGAATATTCATCAAAACCTGGAGACATTGTACAAGGGACTGCATGATTCAGGTAATTTTCATTGAATGTGTTCGCTGCACTACCAATAATGTACTCCGGAGTGATTTGATTGCATTTTTTGTATATTGCGCCACTTCCGAGATCCAGCAATGTTGTTGCCGGTGGAATGATGGTAGTGGTTTGCTGTGAACTATTTCGCAACGGTTGATCCAACTGAAAGATTTCGTCTGGCTGAAAACTATCGATTGAGCCTCCGGAACAATTGGGGAAATTCTGAGGATTAGTACCACTCAAACCGTCGTAGTAGTGGCTGTTTGATATATGACATGGCCAGGGTGAAACTTGATTACCACTGAAACTACTGTCAGTGTAAGCATGAATGGAACTAACTGTACTGGAACTTTTAGCGATTTCGCAACTAGCGTTGGTACTCCTGCAAGCACATTGCATTTTTAGGCAGGATCGGCATTTAGATTTGTCTGATAAAGTGAAAAAAAAAACAATGAGTTGCATAAAAAAACGTGTCAATTTTAATCTGTTGATTCACCAAAATATGAAGCACTTACCAACGCTGGAGTCTGGTATAAGCGGAGGTGGTTGTAAAATTTCTGTTGAAGGGCTTGTTACCGTTTTGCTACCATTCTTCAATTGCAAAAGCTGTAACAGTACATATGAAGTTTAAAATTGTATCGAAAAAACTGACAATAATTTTCATACCTTGTTTCCCAAAGCAGCATCTCTCAGCAGTAATACAGATAGCTTTTTAGTTTTTGTTTTCGTACAAACGCTCGACAGTTTTCTTGTATCCCCGGAAGTTTTTGACTCCGGTTTCGGGTGATCATGGGTGCCTTTAGCTTGGAAGAAAATTGCTCGATCTGTGTGCCGCCAGTAGTGAGTGACAGGGTATCCACAATGGCCTCGACAGGGTAGTACCTCAAGGCGACCGTTTTTGCAGTTCCGATTAGGGCACGCTCTTCCTTGCTGCTTTCTGCGGGCTTTATCACATATAGCGGGCCGCAGGTGTATCTGGCTCCCGTTTGGAAGCCGGCAGCGTACCGAGCATATCAGCACACCGAGGCAACTCTTTTTCAGGATGCTTACATTGTGATTGTTTGTGTTTCGCATCGCCCAGCCGGATATATGCTTTCGAGCTTGATCATCTGTGGAAGAGTAGATGTAGCGACAGTGACCGTCGGCCCATTCGTAGAACTTATCGTAGCTGATATCCTGGACGTATGGTATGTGGGCGTCATTTATATCCCATTCGCCTGACATGTTATGGTTTAACTGGAATTAAATGAAACAGGCGTTTGTGATTGTTGTATTTGTTTTTATGTCATTACTATAATAATATTTCTCAAGTGTGTTAAATTTAAACATTACAAAAATTAGAAATAGAATAAAAAAAGGCTCGAGTCACTCAGAATTTGGAATCACTAATCATTTTACAGAAGCGCTTGCAGTAGTTGAATTTGGTATTTTATATAAATTATTTGTACGTTATGAAAATTCGAATACTTTTATTTAAATTCATTCTAATGTATATTTGTTTGGAAATTTAGTATATTTATGTGGCAGTTTTTAGATTGCCTAAAACGTACCAGAAAGTTTTTCTGGTGTAAAAAAAAGTATTAACTTTCTGGAAAAATTTAGAAATGTCAGGGATTTTTTTCAAAGTTAATTAAACACATCCCACATCAAATTGCATCACGGGAAAAGGCTGCAGAAAATTGCTTATTAAATATTTTGTCTTCAAATTTTGGGTAGGTACAAGTAGTTTGGAGTACATTGTTTACATTGTATTTTTATTACTGTCAGTTTTTCGAATGTTGGAAAAAATGCCGTAACGTGAATACGTCTCGAATTTATTTTGCGCAAGAACCTGGAAAATCTTCAACGCTCTCATCGATACATCGAGCAACAACTCGGAATTGTGCAGTCAACGGATTAAACGTTACTGTGAAACTCTAAGCATCGTACTAAAAGAGAAATGCGGTCAGAATGGGTGTTCTAATAGTAATCAAGATCATAAACATGTTGCGAAAGCGTTTACGAGGAATTCCAATGCTCCGCTCAGGGATGTGACCAAAAAGTTGAATCTGTCCAAGTCTTTCGTTCAGAGAGCAAAGGACGGGGAGCGACTGCATACGTGCAAAGTGCAGAAAGCTTCAAATCGTGACAAACGACAAAATACGGTGGAAAAGTCACAGGCCAGCAAACTGTAGACATAGATGATTACGTTGAAGTGTACTTTCGCAGCTAACGGAGCCTTTGTTCTCCACTGCCCATCACAGGTTTGATGTTCCGAAAGAAATGAGGAAGCAGAAACTGTGGAGGTTTGCCAAGAAATAGTTGATTTGGAAAGATATCTGCTCATTTGGCAAAAGGAGTGTGCCGATCGCTACTGGTTGTGTTACTGGGACTGTAAGCGGGGAGATTCACCTCAAGGAGTGTTTAAAGAAGCTTCTGTTCCTCTGTTCAAGCAACACGAGGGACCTACGATCTTCTGGTCGGATCTAGCTTTGTGACACTATTCAAATTATATCCTGGAATGGAACGAAGCCAACGGGGTCACTTTTGTATCCAAGGACATGAATCCTTCCATTGCACCGAAATTACCCAAGCAACAACTGAAACATAATAGAAAAATAAATTGTGATCATTTGTTGCACTAATGAAATTTTAAAAGTTTTAAGAAACATTTTTTGTTACTACGATTAAATTGTAAAAAAAACAAGCAACAACTGAAGTTGCATCGCTGCTTCAAAAAACTTCACACCAACAACGTCATTCGCGTGGTTGGAACCCAACCTTCACTGAATAGATCAAGTGGGTGGAGCATATAGGTTGCCAACGTGATGCTTGCGAGATACACAAAACAAACACACAAAAATACTTCTAAAAGTTGTTGTCATGTTCTAAAGCCATGTAACAGCAACTTTTGCTCGATCATTCGCCTTATATTTGTTTTTGAGATGAGGTTATTTACTGCGTTGTAACTTTTGCGTACTTGGACTAGAAGTCGTTCAAAAAGTGTGGGTCTTTAAAGCGAAATGAGATAAATTGCTTTGAATTTCACTACCACGCTGAGGTGCTGATGAATTGAAGAAGCGAAATTAAAAACTGATATAATGGCTATTGGCATAGTAAGGGAAGCAAAATTTGAAACTGAGCCATAAACTTGCAAATGTTTCTACAGCAAATGACGTAAGTAGTAAAAACGAGAAAATTGAATAGAAATTGATAACTGGAGTTGAACTCTCATCAAATTTCTGGAAATAATCAAAGATCAATCAGTATACAGACAATATTTTTCCAATCTGACCATTTGCCATTTAGTTTCTATTGCGTTCGATGCATCTTCGTAGCTGAAAATTTATCATGCAGCATTAAGGTGAAACGGGATTGTGGCCTTTTCCTATACAATTTTGAGGTTAGAGTTCTTTTTACTTCTGTATTTTGATCGTAAAAATTCGGCTTCCACTACATAAACAGCACTCAAATTGCTACTTCAGGCATGCAACTGTTGTGAAACAATTAATCAAAGTTTCATGTACGTAGTCTTCATAAATCAAGAGAAAATTAGATTGAAAAACTCGAGTTGATCGCGACCACGTCCCGTTTCACCTTAACCATGTTGTTATCAAATTCCATGCATTACTTCATACACATTGCGGTTTCATTCTTGAAACTTGTGTTGAAACAACGAAAATGTTGCAATTGGCTCCACCACCTTTTCTGTCATTGTATAAGAAACTGAGATGTAGCTGCAGCTTAGTTTCGCATAAGAATTTGTTGTTGTGATGCACAAAGTTCATAATCGAAACATATTTTGCTGCTTGGGTAGGACCTATCGAAAAATACTGGGTTAATATGAAGCAAGCACTACGGAAGCATCCCATGGGGGTCAAATCTGAGGAGGACACGAGGAAAAGTGGGTTTCCGTGCAGAAACAGCTGCAGCCAGATGATGTACAAGACCTAGTGAGTGGAGTTTAGCGTAAGGTTCGAGTGTATGTTATGGTATTGAAGTCGAACATCTTTCAGTACGCAATCGCGTCAGTAAGCAAGTAGATGCAAAATCTAGGACTCAAAAGACAAACCGCCATGACGAATTTGTGTGAGTTTACATCCTACTGCATTCGTCAGATAGAAAAAAGGTGACAAGTAGATGCAATGTATACTGATCTTATACCGGGAAGATTGATCATTCAATATTTCTAGCTGAATTGGGTAATAACGGATGTTCTCCTATCTCTGTTGGTTGGCGCCGGTCGTATTTATTTGGAAGAAAGTTGGCTGTTAAAATGAGTGGATCATGTTCACGCAGATTCAACAATAGATGAGGTGTTCCCCAAGGTGGCAACTCGGTCCTCTTGTATTTTTGCTATTTATAAATGACGCACTTGCATACCTTCAAGAAGGTTATTGTCTTGTTTATGCCGACCGATTTGAAATTGTACGTTACTGTCAACAACATCGCTGATTGTCATAGGCTTTAAACTTTATTTGATAAATATTTGAAATGGTGCACAGTCAACGATATAAAAATCAGTAGAGGAATTGTGGGTAAAATGAACAGGGGTGGTAAAATGAACACCCGTTCAAATCTCGAATATTACGTTGAAAAATAGTACAAACTTCATTGGCACCTTATCTTAGAGCCACTAGAAGTTATTTGAGACAAAGTATGCGACATGATACAGTCAAACAGTCAAATAATGAACAGAAACAAAAAACACGTGTACATTTATGGTGGTGATGTTATTTTTGACCTACAAAAAATAAGGGTTTTTCTAGTGTAAAACAGTATTTTATAACGATTTTTCTGCAAATATCTGTGCTCAGACTACTAACCAGCAGAAATCATCAAAGGTTCGTAATTGTATAAATGATTTTCTCGATATATTTAGGTATTTTCAATAATACGTATGTGCGGGTAAAATGGACAGCCTATGGTGTTGGGGAAAATTGTGTTAATTTTCATTGAAAAATCTAGATGCTTCGTGTTTATATTAGAAAAAGGCAAAGGTAAACTCGGACCGATGAACAGATGACCGCGGCTAAACGTACCGTTGAATGCGGGATGTCTGTGAAAACCTAAATTAATCCACCCATCGGTCGGACCCAGCCTTTCTCATTCAAACTTATTATTTGTAAAAATAGATTTACATGAACGCTTCAATCCAATAAATGTGTATTCACTTTTTGGGTTCTAAAATAATGATGTTGTAATATAAGTATAAAATATGAAATTTGACGTAATGTGAATGCTCAATAAATAGCGAAATAAAAGTAATGAGCGATACCGGGAACATTCAAATGGTACGATAGCACATTTAAATTATATTGTGGCCACATATATTGATCAAAGCAGGTATAGTTTTAAATAGCCTTTGAATTTCTTTTTTTTCCATAACTTTTGAACCACATATCAAACTGTTATGAGGTTTGTTATTTGTAAGTTTGAGAGATGACTCGTTCGTATGACACTAGTAATGTTCAAATAAGTCTTGTAATCTTTGAGATAATAGAATTTCGTTGTTTTATTAACAATTCAATACATAACGGTTGCTTAGTTCGATTATAATCAAATGAAATGGGAACGTAAAGGGCAGCCAAACTTTGAAACCACGTGTTAAATCATAATTCATCAGTTAACCCTTAACTAGCCTGTTCATCTGATAATACAATTGATCAAATCGGTTGTGTACCTTCTGAGATAATGAAGTTTCGTGATTTTCACACTTCGGTACATTACAGACGAAGTTACAGTTCGATTACAGTAAAATTCAATAGGGTCTTATGAGTCAGCTAGACCTTTCATTTGACACTTATTTCGTGAAAATCGGTTCTGCCATCTCTGAAAAAAGTGAGTGAGTTTATGTATTCTTCGGAATATGTTTCTTTTCATAGCTAGATTTCACATTTTTAAACATAACAGGCAAAGTAATAGTCCGATTGCAAAAAAATCAATAGGGTCTTATGGGTAACTAGACCTTTCATATGACACTGATTTTGTGGAAATCGGTCCAGCCATCTCTGAGAAACATTAGTGAAATTAAACAGTCTTCAACAGACGTTTTTTTTCATAACTTTTGAACCACATGCTCAATCTATATAAAACTCAAAAGTTAAGGGTTTT
This sequence comes from Wyeomyia smithii, assembly GCF_029784165.1. Taxonomy (NCBI): domain Eukaryota; kingdom Metazoa; phylum Arthropoda; class Insecta; order Diptera; family Culicidae; genus Wyeomyia; species Wyeomyia smithii. Next base: position 113,574,700 of record NC_073696.1, read on the forward strand.
TAAAATAGCCCGTTCATTTGATACCAATTTCATTGAAATCGGTTGTGTGGTTTCTGAGATATTGATGTTTCGTGATTTTTACATTTTTAAACAAAACCTCTAAAATAAAAATCCAATTAAAATGGCAACTAGAATTTTCATTTGCATATAATTTCATTAAAATCGGTACAGCCATCTCTGAGAAAAGTGAGTGAAAATAAAAATCTGCACATACACACACACATACACACACACATACAGAAAATGCTCAGCTCGTCGAACTGAGTCGAGTGATATATGCCATTCGGCCCTTTGGAGTACTTTCATATCTTCGGTTTTGCAAGTGATTGCTATACCTTTCTAGGAGAAAGGCAAAAAGGTAAAAAAAATTATTAATTAGCTGAAGAAATAGCGAAATAAAAGAAATGACTTTGAATTTCGTACACTTCAATCACGAGCAGTACCGGGAACGTACGAATAGCACAATACCAAATTTAAATTTTGTTGAGGCCATATGTTTTGATCAAAGCAGTTACAGTTTTAAATAGTCTTTGAATTTCGGTTCTTTTCATAACTTTTGAACCACATATCAAATTGCTATGAAATTTCTTACTTGTGAGTTTGAGAGACAACCTGTTCAAATGACACTAGATATGTTCAAATAAGTCGTGTGATCTTTGAGATAATAGACTTCCGTTGTTTTTATAATTTAATACATAACGGTTGGAATGAAAATACGATTATAGTCAAATAAAATGGGAACCTATAGGAAAGCCAAACTTTTCATTTGACACTCAGATTGTTGAATTTAGTCCAGCCATTTTCGGGAAAACGAGTGAATTTAAAAAGTCACCGGAACATGTTTCTTTTCAAAATTTTTGAACCACGTGTTCAATCAATATAAAATTCATCAATTAACCTTTAACTAGCCCGTTCATTTGATACCAATATTGATCAAATCGGTTGTGTACTTTCTGAGATAATGAAGTTTCGTGATTTTCACATTCTGGTACTTTACAGACGAAGTTTCAGTCCGATTACATTGAAATTCATTAGGGTGTTATGAGGCAGCAAGACCTTTTATTTGACACTAATTTCGTGGAAATCGGTTCAGCCATCTCTGAGAAAAGTGAGTGAGTTTGAGTAGTCTTCGGAATATGTTCCTTTTCATAGCTGGATTTCACATTTTTTAACATAACAGGCAAAGTAATAGTCCGATTGCAAAACAAATCAATAGGGTCTTATGGGGCAACTAGACCTTCCATTTGACACTGATTTTATGAAAATCGGTTCAGCCATCTCTTAGAAACATGAGTGAGATTAAACACTCTCCAGAACACGTTTCTTTAAATAACTTCTGAACCGCACGTTCAATCTTCATGAAACTCAAAAGTTAAGGGTTTTTAAGTAGCTCGTTCATTTAAAACCAATTTTGTTAAATCGGTTGAGTAGTTTCTGAGATAATGATGTTTCGTGATTTTTACAGAAAAGCGCGAGGTGTACATGAAAAAGTTGCGACCTGCATATTTTTTACTCATATTATTGCGTGCGCGTTAGGCAATTCCATTTTACCATTTTACGAACTGCTAGTAGAATACACGGTATTTGCTGTCCCATGTTTTCTGTGAAAATATTATTCAGGAATTGAGTTCTGAAACGTCTCGTAAAATAGTCTATAGCCGTGTAAGGTCGTTTCTGTTTTGCTCAAACTGTGATTCGTTGCATCACGGTACTCCAATTTTTTCACCTCTTGCCGATAACGTTCGTGGTTGTGATAAATGCGTGAACGTGTGGATGATTTGTTTAGATGATTTTACGTGATGAATAGTCGTAGAAAAGAGCGAGACGTCTGTGCAAGCGCGGCAGTGTTTTTGTAATAACCTATTTCAATTCATGTTTTCAGCCACTGAAAGGAGCACAACAACAACTATTGATATGTCATGAAAAAGTCAAAAAAGTCCATCGCTCTTTTTGGAAACACAATATAACGGACCCTTTTCATATGTTTTTCGAATCCGTTTTAATTATTTTTCCGCGTTTTCCACTTTAAAAATTTGAAAATTTCAGCTATGGAAGGCAGTCAACCGAGATTTTCTTCACATGCCATGTTGTATTTATGTTGTATTTTATAATTTATTTTTAACAATCTCACATTATACATGATCATATCTACAATGTTTAGATGACTTTATACGGTGAATAGTTGCGATGCAATGTTGTTGTAATAATTTATTTCGCCGAAAGCAGCACAATAACTACTATAGAATTGTCATGAATTAGTCTAATATAAGTTCATCTATTTTATTTTAGCACAACATGACGGATCATTTTCATATGTTTTTCGAATCTCTTTTTAATATTTCTTTTGCGTTTTCTGCGTTAAAAATTTGGATATTTCAGCTATGCAAGGCAGCCAACCGAGATCTTCTTTACATGCCATATTACTGCTTATTGTATTTTACAATTCATCTTCATTAATCTCACACTATATGTATATGATCATATCTATATTGTTACATTAATCCAATTAAATCATGGTCATATCACTTATCAAAGTGAATCCTGATCAAAAACCCACCCCACTAACAAAAACTCCCGTCCGTGGTCTTTGTAGGGATGCAGAGGTATACTCGGTCTCTAAGAAAGCAAAGACTACATTCTAACATTCCTTCCTTATTGAAGGCTTCGTGCGGTACTGGCATAACTCGAAGTTCAGAGCTCCAAGAGAAACGGGATTTAAAAGTTGGCGTTTAAAATTACCTTTATCGTCTCCAAGAAATCTATGAGCAAGTTAAAAACTTTCAAAGACGCATCGACTTATAACTCAGTTTTTTTGTGGATTTTGAAACAAGTCTTTGTGAAATAAAAGTTTATCATATTTGGTATCATTTGACTGCTACATGGAAAACTTTTAAGTTGTGCCGGTGTTGCACGAAACCGACGATATCCCCACCTGACTGTAAGGACGTGGCCGGCGCCGTCATTGGTCTATAAAAAATCGGGTCATTGAATGATGCACAGTGAGAAGGAATTACCACTCCCAGTCGTTCTTTCAGTTGATTCATTGTGCATCTTGAGTGGCTCGGACCCATCACGGAGTAGCAACCATTGATATGTACAGTCAGAACTAAGCTAAGCTAAGCTAATGATGTTTCGTGATTTTTACATTTTTGAACATAACCTCTAAACTAAAAATCCGATTGCAATGAAATTCAATAGGGTCTTATGGGGCAACTAGACCTCTCATTTGCAACTAATTTCATGGAGATCGGGGTCAGCCATCTCTGAGAAAATCGAGTGAGATTGGGAGAGCGTTACACACATACACACACACAAACATACACACACACATACGCACACACACATACAGAAAATGCTCAGCTCATCAAACTAAGTCGATTGATATACGAGATTCGACACTTTGGAGCACTTTTATACCTTTGGTTTTTCCAGTGATTGCTATACCTTTCTAGGAGAAAGGCAAAAAGCTTCCGCCATTTCTCAGTTCCTTGCGGATAAGGTCATATATTGTAATTATTATAATTATAAGAATTATAAGAAGAATATTATGTCATTTGATTATGACATCAACAGGAAACGATTGAACAGGATTCAAAAAGTTCAAGACCTTGGTGTTACTCTAGACAACGCCTAACAACCCAGTCATCGTATCTTCGAATCCCGGTTCGAGAGAGATTGTTGGTTTCAGTAGGATCATAGCGCTAGCCCTGCAATTGTGTACAGTTGGCTGCAAAGTCTGTGTATAATGAGAAGGCCGAGTTTCGATACGGAAAGTAGCACCAAGGCTTTGCTTTTTTTGCTAACTACAATTCCACAGACGCTCCAATCGAATCTATTCAATGAAGTTTCAGATAGGGTTTACTACGTATCCTACCATGGAGCGACCCGCAGCGATACTCTGCCATCGTTCGAGAACCGATGTGAATTGATTGCCTTGGAAACCTTGAAGGAAATCCAAATTTTTCACCAATACATGTACAAACATGTAAGACGATACTAGTACCGGTAACAAAATTTTTATTTCAGTGTTTTTGGTCGACCGAAAACGAGAAAAGCATGATCATATATTTTAACAAAACATACGTCATTCCTGAGACACAATCGTTATTCAAGTTTCAAACTTCAACAAAAGTTATACTCATTTTGCACAATATTGATGTGGTTCCTCACTATCCAACTTTTGCGTGTAACAAGCTGTTATTACAATCGAGGGGTACTCTAATGATCTAATCTCTCCAAGCGGCAACTGTAGGAAATTGTTAAGGTGATTCAGAATACTGCAGAAATGAAATGGTTGTTAACTAAAAAGCCGCTCAGGTTGATCAACGGTTGTAAATTGCGTAAATGCCTTAAAACTTATGCAATATTTTTAGTGATTTACGTTAATAAAAATAATCAATATTCATATTGACATCTTCACATATTTATGTTATACCTGTTTTTAATAAAAGTTGCAATCAATGATTTTCAGTTTTTATTTCTCGAACAAGCATCAATGTTAAGCTAGCATTGTGCAATTTTGAAAAAAAAAATCAGATAAATAAAAAGTGAGTTTTTGGAGATATTTGATCTATGATTATGATCACGGTGTAAAATTTTCCTGCAGCGACAAAAACACTATCTACTTACGGGGGCCATCACATAAATCTAACAAACCATAGTTTTATTGACAATTTTAAATTTTTTTCATTTCTCCATGATCAGACAACTATAGAGATTGCATTTTGTAGTTTTCATAAAGTGTAAGCTTTTAAAAATGAGCCTTTTTGAGTAAATAATTTTTGATATTTTTTAACCTTTCTTATTAGGAAAAAAAGACTACAGTGCATATTTTTTCCGGAAAGCCAAATCATTTTCTACAACTTTGCCGTCACACCAATCAAACAAACTGTTCTACCTTTATAAATATGGGTACTAGGGTGGGGAATTGTTATATAAAAAAAAAGAAACTTGATAGCACAAAGCCAGAACCAAGCTTTTTTGTTCCATTTGGGGCCTAAACAATCCAAAATTTATCGGATGTCGATTGATTTTGTCTCCGCTTGGCGCATTGCATTTTAAATTTGCATGGAAATTTGTATGGGAAAACCCAATTTTTTGCATTTTGCTCTCTAGAGAGCTAAGAAAAGCTTAAACCATATGTTTCATAACTTCAAAATGAAGGTTTTTCGATGCTTAACAACTTTGTGAAAGACACTAAAAAGCTAGGATGTTCCTAAAAAATTATATAGCCGTTCAAAAGTTGAGTATGTCGAATCAAATGCCTAAAATCATTTTTTTGCCAACACTGCCAATGCTCCCGTGATAGGCAGATTTCCTTCAGTAGTAATCTCTGAAACACGTTGTAGATCCTACCACCGCTCAGAAAATTGGCCTAAATTTGTTTGCTTGATCCAGCTGAGTATAAAAACTTCCTACGACAGGTTACTTCTGATGGGAAATTTTCAGCATTTAATTTGATGTACTCAACTTTAAACGGCTACAGCATTTTTTCAGGACATCCTAGCTCTTAAGAATTTTCGGCTAAGTTGTTAAGCATCTAAAATACTATACTTTTAAGTAGTGTAGTGCATTAATGATGCATTGCTGAGCTATCCCAATGCAAAAAAGTGGGTTTTCCCATACAAATTTACATACAAATTTGAAATGCAATGCGCCAAACGGAGACAAAACCAATCGACCTCTAGTAAGTGTAGGATTGTTTGGGGCCCCTAATAAAACCAAAAAAAACTGGTTCTGGAAATTCGATCACTTTTTTCCACCCTAATGGGTACCCATCAATACCTTTTTAATTGGGTTGTTCAGCTATTCACGGATTTCCGATTTTTATATATCATCTGAAAGAGTGTAATTTTCTGAGCAAAACGTGATTTTTTAAAACTTTATATCACTATCCTTCGATTTTTAAATAAAGAATAAAAATTCGCTTTAAATCGCTACAATGACAGTTGTTATATGGGCGAACTGTCATTGTAGCGATTTCGAGCAGTTTTAAATCGTGTTTTAAAAAGCGAAAGACAACGATAGAAAATTTTTTTAAATCACGTTTTACTTAGAAAATGCAGATCTTTCAGATGATATAAAAAAACTGATATAGCTAAACAACCCAATTTGGCCCTTCTCAAAAATGATAGAAATACCCAGCCTCTAACGGAGCCTGTGGAGTACCAGGGCACCCTTCACAGTAATTAGCCCTTACTGCATCACGCGGGTCACTGATGCAGCGGACTCTTCTTTACCCAGCGACTCGTGGGAATTTTATGAGCGACAAAACTTCACAAAATTCGGTCACCGGCAGCCTTTCTTTGCCGGAGCCCATGGACTCATCGGAGCGTAGTCCAATAAAAACAAACGCACCAGGCAGAACGGAGGAGATGGAGCATGAGGATGATTTCAACCTCGACAGCGAATCGCTGGACGGAGGACCCTCTGCTTCATCCTTAATCCTACTTTCTCCACAAGGGAATGACGAAAGTCAAATGGACTTAGTTCCCGGTCCACAGACAAGGCCCGATGACGAAGGGAAACCCGAATCATCGGCACCCCTTGTCAAGCGACTTTCAAATGCGCAAAGGCGGCGACTGAGCAAGAATCTTCACTCCGGTCTCTCCTACGAAGAAGCCAGGAAGCTGGCCCTCTTTCCGACAAAGCAGCCTGCTCAATCGAACCAAGTCGCCGTCAAGCGACAGCGGTCGGACGACTTGGTGTCCCCAAATACCAGTATCAAGTGTCCACAGCCTCGATCACATTGCGGACCAGGAAAATCCAACCACCAAGCCCAAGTTTAACGGTTGCCATCTAAAAAATGGCTTCCTGCAACTTGCCTGTGCCGACAACGACACAGTGCAGTGGTTGGAAAGGGAGGTACCTTCTCTCGTACCATGGGAGGGAGCACAACTTCGTGTATACCACATGAAGGATCTGCCGAAGGCCAGACGGTATGTCGGTTACTTCGCGGACAGTGCGAACTCTCCGGACGAGAAGATTCTTCGTTCACTCCAGAATCAGAACGACCATCTCTCTACCAAAACGTGGCGAGTCTGTAACCGCAAATTGGTAAAGACCTTGGTCGAACTAGTTCTGGATATTGACGAGGAATCGGTCAAACTCGTTGAGAGTAGGAATAATGAACTGCACTACGGTTTCGGCAAAGCACGCATCCGAAAGGTAAGCGGAAGGCCGAACGTCACAGGCAGGAAAGACTCCGTCGCAATGTCAGGGAAGGTTCGTGCGGGTAACTCCTCCGGGAGTACTCTGCCACCACCCAGGCAAAGCGATCCTGCGAATGGGCTGAAGGTTCGCGTGGGAAACTCCTCCGGGAGTGCCCCACAACCACCCAAACGCAACCCTGCGGTTGGGAAGGTACGCGCAGGATGCTCCCCCGTGAGTGCCCTGTCACCACCCAAACAACGCAACCCCGCGGCTGCTCGGACGGTTCCGCCGAAGACTCGCAAGAGTGTGAAGCATCAACCACCGAACAGTCGCACCCCCCGGGGTCAAAATCCGCCACAGTGTGCGCGACGACCTTCTGTTGCCAATCGACTGTTGCAACCGAAGCCGAACAGTGAGGAAGAGCAACTTCCATCAACCAGCCAAACCGCTGTTGGTAGCCGTCAGCCAATACCAGGATCATCTTCCGATCCGGACAAAGACGGCAACTTCACTGCAAAGTGAGCAGAACTTTCAGTTACAGCAACATTCGAAATTCAGTTGACCTGAATTCGGCAGCAAATGATCTACAAAACAGAATCATGGATGCTTTCGACGCTAACTGTCCACTAACACAGTGGTCAGTATGCCGTGACGTACCCTGGTGGAATGATCAACTTAGTGACCTTCGTCGGGAAACTAGGCGGTTGTTCAACAGAGCAAAAGTCGCGTCTAACTGGGACGACTACAAGGCGTCCCTCACTAAGTACAACGCCGAGCTACGCAAGGCTAAACGGAAATCCAGAGTTAGTTTCTGTGAAAGAATCCAAACTCTGCCGGAAGCTACGCGGCTACAAAAGGCGATGTCCAAAGACCATACTAACGGTTTAGGACAAGTGAGGAAAGAGGATGGATGCTTCACTGTCACTACCAAGGAAACGCTGGAGGTTCTTATGAACACCCACTTTCCTGGATCGACAGAGGCCGAAGAACTGAATAGTGATGGGTCGCGACAGGACAAATCGAGACATATGGCGTCTCGGGAGTCCATCCTGATGGCCCGTCGACTGTTCACGGAAGCTTCAATAGGTTGGGCTCTAAGCTCATTCGACCCTATGAAGTCTCCAGGTCCAGACGGCATACTACCCATCTTTCTACAAAAATCGGCCGCAGTTATCATGTCCGAACTCATCAACCTCTTCAGAGCCAGCTTTATCCTGGGCCATATTCCGGATAACTGGCTGAAGGTGAAAGTAGTGTTTATTCCCAAAGTTGGAAGAAAGGACAAAACCCTACCTAAAACTTTCAGACTCATAAGTCTGACTTCATCACTTCTCAAGTTGATGGAGAAAATAATGGATAAATATATCCGTGATGAGTTTCTTAAAGACTCCCCGCTGAATAGGAACCAACATGCCTATCAAAGCGGCAAGTCAACAGAAACTGCTCTTCACAGCTTAGTGACGTTGATTGAAAAGTCCCTGAGTTATCAGGAGACGGCGCTATGTGCCTTTCTTGATATTGAAGGGGCCTTCGATAACACGTCCTTTGCATCAATTGATACGGCTCTTTCTCATAAGGGAATCGACCACACTTCAAGAAGCTGGATACACGCAATGCTCTCTAGCAGAGTGATCACAGCAACCTTGGGAGATTCGTCTGTAACAATGTCAGTGATCAAGGGATGCCCGCAAGGAGGAGTTCTCTCGCCCTTGTTATGGTCACTAGTTGTCGACGCACTTCTCAACAAGCTTTCACAGCTTGGTTACGAGGTCATTGGATACGCCGATGACATTGTCCTCATCGTCAGAGGTAAAGATGACGCAACTCTGTCGAGCCGAATGCAAACGGCTCTGAATACCACCATGTCATGGTGTTTACAGGAGGGTCTAAACATAAACCCCTTAAAAACAGTCCTAATTCCATTCGGCAGACGAAGGAAGACCTCCATCACTCCTCCAATACTGAATGGAGTTAGACTGGGCTTCAGCAATGAAGTCAAATATCTCGGAATTATTCTGGACAAAAAACTGAGCTGGTCTGCACAACTGGATCATGCCGCTAAGAAAGCGATCTCAGCGATCTGGGCCTGCAGAACTCTGTTCGGTAAGACCTGGGGACTGAAACCAGACTTGGCACTCTGGTCTTACAAGACCATTGCCCGACCAAGAATCACCTATGCTGCCCTAGTGTGGTGGCCTAAGGTGAACGAAGTGACTGCGCAAGCCAAACTCAAAAAAGTTCAAAGACTTGCATGTCTTTCGGTTACCAGCGCTATGCGAACAACTCCAACTGCAGCCATGGAAGCTATGCTTTGCCTACTACCTCTACATCTTCATGTGAAAAGGGAAGCAGAGCTTGGCGCTCTAAGGTTGCAAAAGAGGAAAACTATACTTGAAGGGGACCAAATCGGCCACCTTCGCATACTTAGGGAGTTCAAACTAACTCCGCTATTAACCACAGTCTCCGACTGGATGGACGTTAGGACCAACATGGATGTTCCATATAGAGTGATTGAAACAAACCGCTCTATGTGGAACAATGGAGGGCCTAATCTTCCACCTGGCATCGTCAGTTTTTATACGGACGGCTCGAAAATGGGATCCCTAACGGGATCTGGTATATACGGACCCGGTATCAGGGAAACGTTTTCTCTGGGAAAATGGCCCACCGTTTTTCAAGCAGAGATATATGCCATATATATCTGCGCAAAAATATGTCTGCAACGCAACTACAGACATGCGAAAATCGGTATATTCTCGGACAGTCAAGCAGCACCACTAGGACTTAAGTCCGTCAAATGCGCTTCCAAACTTGTTTGGGAATGCATTGAAACTCTACGGGAACTTTCCCGACAGAATTCAGTTTTTCTGTTTTGGGTGCCCGGACACTGCGGAGTCGAGGGTAATGAACACGCTGACTACCTAGCAAGACAGGGATCAGCTCAGCGGTTTATTGGCCCCGAGCCGTTTCTGGGTACGTCCATTTCCGCTATCAAAAGCGAACTACTAACTTGGGAAGGGCTAGAAATAGTATCCCAATGGCAACAGGCACAGGGTTGTAGACAAGCTAAACAGTTTATCTATCCGAGCCCTGGAACCGCCAGAAAGCTACTTAGTCTAAATCGTAGTGACCTACGGATAATCACGGGACTCCTCACTGGACACTGTCCCGCTTTTTATCATTTAAAGAAAATCGGCGTAGTGTTGAACGACACCTGCCGATTCTGCAAATCTGAACCAGAGAGTTCAGAGCATTTGCTTTGCTCTTGCGAAGCTCTTGCTACCTCTAGGTACAACTTCTTAGGAAGCTACCTTTTAACTCCATACCAAGTGTGAAGCTCTAATCCCAAACTGGTAATTAGTTTCATCAACTATGTTGTACCTAATTGGGGTACAGGTTTACAACAAAACAGCTCTACTCCATCAATGAGTACGAGCAATCCGTAACCTGTGCACAGCAATCGGGGCCCGCCACAAAAGACAATCAGCAATCAGCATTTCAGTACCCAGTGCCCTTCAGGGATACAGAGAATCAAAAAAAAAATCCTTATATTTGCGCAGTCTTACTCAAATTGTGTGCAAATGTTTGCCTGCGGATCGCATTTTTTTTTTCAAATTGCGTTAGGTTTTTTTCAGATATCAAGAAAAAATTTCCGGATTTCGAGCAGTTGCAAACATCTTTCGAAAACATCTGGCACCTCTGGTCCAAATCATTCGACAGTTAGATCTGGCTACAAACAGTGAGCAAGAACCGAATTTATTATTACATTTATTCCAAATGAGCTGTCACCACAAAACCCCGCGTATATCAAAGTGGACCTCAAAAAAGATGATTACATGAAAAAAAAAATTAAGAACTCGTTAGTGACTTGCAAAAATTATTTTATTTAAGGATTTATTTGAGCCTAATGATCTCGAACGCAACTGGAGAAAGGTCCTTTTCGAAGATGAAACTGATTGAAAATAGGTTGCGTACGACTATGAAGAATGAAAGACTGTCAAACTTAGCATTGTTAAGTTGAGAGTACAATATTCTGAAGGAGCTGAATGTTGATTATTCAATCAATAAGTTCTCTGCAAAAAAAACTCGTAAAAAAAATCTAGCAAATTTTTGGTAACTTTTCAATAACAAATAAATGTTTTTAACTCGTACGATAAAAAAAACGGGTTTGTTTTATTTTGGGGGGGCTGGGCCCCGGACCCCCACAATCGTAAATCCGGCTCTGGATATAGTAAAACGCTATACACAGCGTCTGAAACAGTATGTCCCAATTCACTTGATGTTAACCCTATACGTTCTTAAATATAAGCTCAAATATGCCATACCAGCGGTTCTCAACCTTTTTTTGTCCGCGTACCTCTTGGTGATATTTTTCTAATCAATTGTACCGCTAGCTTGGTTTGCTCTCACAGAGTGAGAGGGAGTAGAGGTAGATCAGGTTGTGGTAGTCTACTTCGGGTTTTGAATTAAGCTATTGTTGGAATAATTGCTATACTATAATACGCTGTACTATAATATGTGTGGATTGGGATAAAAGAAACCTAAAAGAGTTCATAAAATTTCAGCTTAACTTCAAGTAAAAGTATTGATATCATGATTCGAAAAATAAGCTGAAATATGATATAGCTTTGTGAGGAAAAGTCCTGTAAATGTATAGTCTTTGGCGAAAATGTGTGTTTTGTGTGTCCCAACAATTTCTCAGAACAATATTTTCTTGTAAAATGCAACCAATAAAAGTTAAGTACAAAAAACTAAATTTTAGATAACCTCCGTATATTATACTTTATAATTTTATACCCAATGAAGATAGGAATCAGTAAAGTTTCATATTTTTAAATCTTCTACAACTTTGCTGAATAAACTATTCCTCTATTTCTTAACCAAAAAAAGTTAGTTTTTTTCATTTTTACTATAGTAAACTTTCCATAACTTACGACAATTTGAGGTTATGTGGCATTAGGTTCCAATTTTTGCCTTATTGGACCATTGTGCGCTGGTCAACCTGAGTGACCATTTCATACCACGATCACTGTTGTTCTTTCTACGATTTTGCTTTGTAAGGTATGCATAATCCTAAATTTTATTTTTTCGAAACCTGGTCGAGCCCGAACCCAAAATTGTGACTGGACTAGAAACCAAGATTTTTTTTGGAGTCGATTTTTATGCCCATTTGAGTCTGACTCAAAGCTTCTAATTTCGAATGTTAGTGATTTTTACAGTTGTATAATATCAGACATTAATATGCTTATTTGAAATAGTCGGGTTTCGGGTTGTCATACCCGTACTCGACACGAACTTGATTTTTTTTCGGTCAAACCCGAATCGAACCCGAGCCCATTTACGTATTGTTTTACCTATCTCGAACCCGACCGTATTCGATCTCTAATTTTCTACGCCTTGCAAGATGTGCTATGTGATGCGAGAAAGCAGCTGTGATATTGCGGAATTTATCGAATTATCAGTAAAACATCTTTTTATCCTGAAGTTTTTGCTGCTTTATATAATAAAACTTATTAAGGGCAAACGGATACAAATAAAATACCTTGTTAGTCACAAATTCAATAAAACAATTCAAAATGTTGCCTTGCTTGTTTGAATTTTTCGACGCAGAATTACGTTTTATGTTGCCGTATGTCATATGTGGCCGTATGTAGGGGTACAAATTGAAAAATCGGAAACATCACGAAAATTGTCCACTTTCAAATGGTTAAAACTAAGTAAGTTTCTAACCGATTTCCTTCATTTTTACAGCAATTGATTGGAAAATCAGCGCTTCGCGCGAATGTGTTCAAAAACACATATATTCTAGTAGCTAGCAGATGACATTGTTTTTGTACCATTTATTAATGTTCTGCAAGCATATTTTTTTTACGCTTAGACCCACTGTAGCGTAAAACGACCAGTTTAAAACTCGTTTGTGGTAAATCGAACATTTTTTTCATCATTTTTTTTTCTTGATTAGAACAATACAAGCTCGCATCTTGAAAATCACGTTGGAGGAGAAGCGGGATGTAGGTGCCGTCCATAATGGATTGAAGACACATGAAAGGTTAACTACGCATTAAGTAGATGAAAATCAAATTCAATACATGCGGAGAAATAATATCCTTTTACTACTATCCACAATGTTAAGGCGAGTGGCTTTCACAAAAAGTACGTTGAGCGTGGAATCTTTTTACTATCTCTGCATTAATTTGTTATTATCATCACTAACTAATAATCAAAAACTTAAATTTAAGTGACATTTTGCTTAACAAACGCAGTGCATAACAGTTTTGTTCATGGGCGCAACTACGGGGAGGGCTAGGGGGGGCTGATTGTATCAAATATATATACATTCTATACTACTTATCAGAGCATCAAAATCAACACAAATTGAGATGTCATTCGTTGGCTAAGAACCAGTTCTGCACCCAGGATCGATTCTCAACCCTTGCTCTCTTACTCACCTTACCAGTCAGACGAGAGCTGTAGTAACTCGTGCTGTATCAAGCAGTTGTTGCCATTTTACTCGGTTTTGGGCTGTGTTTCACCAGTTCCCCAGACGTCTTATCACTCGCTAGTCTCTTTCGATCTGGTCGAGCCATCATGCACGCTGCACCCTTAATTTCTGCTGCCGGTAGGGTTGCTGAAAAGAAGTGATTTCACAGGGTTGTCGTCCGGCATCCTTACGACGTGACCAGTCCACCGCAACCTATTGTCTTTCGCCAGGTGTGCAATGGGGTTCTCTCCAAGCAGCGCTTGTTCATTCGCTGTCGCCATTATCCGTCGTCCGTTTGTACTCTACCTTAGATAGTTCATAGTACCTTCCGTTCGAAAACACCAAGAGGACTTCCGTAGAGGACTACCGGTTATATCAGGGTTTTGCAGTTTTTTGTATTGAGGTGGTCATGTCCGATCATCACCGTGATTGGTGCGTACGTTTGTAATGTCTTAGAAGTAGGGGCCGTCGATGAGAACGTGGTCAATTTGTTTTGCTGTACGTTGGTCGAGGAAAGAAGGGACTTTGGACTGCCAATCCGCGGGAAGCTGCGAAGTTGGTGCATAGCTGGCCGTTGTCGTTCGTCACGGTGTGCAGGCTGTGCCGGCCGATAACCGGCTTATACAAGTCTTTCCTTCCGTTCATGTTCCAAATGACGATCTTGATGTCTCTACGCGAGCAGCTATGGTAGAGTTTCTCCAGCTGTGCGGGATAGTGTAGTTGTGGAACCGGCCTTTCATTCTCAACAAACACAACCTGTCGCTGATTGTCCAGCAGAATCCGGTCGACATCCGGGGCGTTAAGCGATCTACTGTTACATATACCGAGCTTCTAATCGTCGTCCTTATTTCGTCGGCAGGGTCATTACCGATTGTTCCGGTTCGTTTTGAATTCTTGACTCTCCGCAGTATGTTTATTTTAGAATGCTGCCTTACCAGGGCTGCGATGCCTATTCTCGCGACGGAACTGCCGCCAGAGATGTAGCTGGCGAGACACCACATTTCATAGTTCAACTGTCCGGTCCGGATCAGTCGCTGTTTGAGCCGCCCCTAGCCTGTGGTGTAGACGCTCAGACAAGCTGCTCTCTAAGGAGAACAACTACCCCTTCCTGTCAGCGTACGACCAAGTTCCCACCGGTTCACCGGTTTTCCCTTGGTTGCTCGTATCCCAATCGGTTCCACGTGGAGGTACGAATAGAGCATTATGCCTTAAACAACACTGGGGTCTATTTTATTCCAACTAGTACGGGTGTTCTGTTAAAAAGCACTGCCCAGCCGTTTACCAAACCTAGTTCTCCTCAATATCGAATCAATGTTGCTGAAAGAGGTTGACGTTGACGCTGTGTTCAAGATATTCAGCACATCTTCGGAGATTCTATCCCGAAGTGATTTTTTCTGCTTTTACGATACTATTTTAGGCTTTATTAAATAAGCATATTTAAACTCTTTTATCTCTTTTTTAAAATGACATAGATGGAAACTAGCCCCCCCTAGAAATCTTCCTTAGTTGCGCCCATGGTTTTGTTGATGGAGCAGCAAGCTCTTCTTGTAAAACCATATTTTTGCTTATGCGTTTTCCAACTTTATTTTCCAACTTTGTATTATATTTTTATCATTCTTTTGAATTTTTTGTTGTTGCCTTAGTATTAATAACACAATAGAAACTTAAATAGAAAGAGGAAAATTATGCTTTCAAATAAACTTTTATCAACTTACCGCGTCAATACATTTAGTTGACTAATATATCTTCAAACACGCACTTGAAACCAACATTTAGTCCACAAACTTACAAATATGTTAATCGTTTCATACATAAACACAATTGAGCTGGCATGTTGAAAGATCGGTCATTGAATTTAAAGTCTTAAATTAAATTAATTATTCTTAACAAACACACATCACTTTTGTCACACAACTGCGTAAAAAATACCGCTTAGACTTTGATTCCGTCGCTAGAAAATCGTACCGCATCGTGTGGGAGCACTTTTCACTTCGCGATTGCCTATCGACAAACTGAGCAGACGATCGAATTGTGTTTGATGAAATGTTTGCTTCTTGTAAAACTATTTCGAAAAAAAAAAAACTTTGCTACTCCCTCTCTAAGCGCACAACGCTTTCTCTCATTTGCTCTCAATCGGTTCAGCGCTTCCACCATCATAATGCATAGCGTAAACCGTACGCGATGGCGTGCACTCATTGGCAGCATAAATTACAGAAATGGAGGAAAATTCATCATTGTCGCGCTACCATCATCATTGAACCACCCACCCACCGCTATTTCGATTGCTTCTCCCCGTTAGACACGCAACGAACGTTTTACTTCTCTCTATTTTTTCTCGTACAGCAGTTGTATAACAGTTTTATTGTCATTCTGGCAATCATCGTCATCACCACACTCTTGTGGGGAAAATTTTTCTTCTCAACCTTTCAAGCGCTTGCGAGTCTTTGTGTGCTGTAAAAATAGCCTTACAAAGGGGGTGGTTTGTTTGGACGGGTTAATTTTTTTGGCTGTGATCGGTTTACAGAGGGCCCGTCATACTTTCGAATGTGTGGCATTGTGCGCATGAACTATTCATCCCATTCAGTAGCTCGGTTTGCGTAGCGGTAATCCAGCGATGGTAGAATGTATTTGTAGATTACCCAGCTCAGCAGTATCCCAGTAAAATGGCTGAGTGGCTGTACAATTAGTGCATTAGATACATTAGATAAATCCAAAATGAAGTTATAATTTGTTGAAAACTTATTGATTTAGTTAGCCAAACTAGCTTCTGTGTCGGTTATCGTATTAAGATTGATGTAATATTCAAGCCTTTTTATTTTTTAATAGATCTAAACTGGTCGGTCTGTTTGGGGAATTATTATATTGATCTATTTACTGTTCAACTTGAATCAATTGCATGACACTATATTTTATGCCTTTCTTTTATTATCTGACAAAACAACGTTCCATTTGGTTAGGGCATCTTCATAGGTGGCCTTTCAAAAGGTGTTTTTTTCCTTTTTTTTTCGTGGTACATAAAAAGCGATACAGAGAATCAATCTTTTGCATTTATTTAAAGGTACATTGGGCATGGGTTCCTATCACAGAACAGATATGCAACGTCGAACAAAACTCTGCTGCAAATCCTAGCCCACGCTTTCGGATTCGTTTTCTGTTGTTATATCCTACATTGATTTTACAGTTCAATGACCAGAAAAAAGGTGATCTCAAATCTATCAGAATTAAGTTAAGACAGAACCGCATTCAAGAGATTTTTTAAGCAGAAATTCAGTAACAACTCACAATCAACATGAATAGAAAAAAATAAAGTAAAAATTTCTCAATCCTTAAAACGTTCTATAACAAATTTTCTTGGATCGTACACCCGCGACTGTTGAAACCGTTTTAACAAGTTAGTTGAATTACTTAAATATTTTCGTTGGAGTTGGAAACCGAATTTCTCGACTGACGACAATAATTTTTTCTCGTACCGTTTATTACACCTAACATTGCGAGTAATGCATATCAGACGCGCTATGCACAGCACTGCTTGCGACATTAGGTACAATGTAAAAAAATGATTGGCGTTAGTCAAGATATTCGATTTTCAACTCAGGAAACAATGAAATTAAAATATATATATATATATATATATATATATATATATATATATATATATATATATACATATATATATATATATATATATATATATATATATATATATATAATATATATATATATATATATATATATATATATATATATATATATATATATATATATATATATATATATATATATATATATATATATATATATATATATATATATGTATATATATATATATATATATATATATATATATATATATATATATATATATATATATATATATATATATATATATATATATATATATATATATATATATAATATATATATATATATATATATATATATATATATATAATATATATATATATATATATATATATATATATATATATATATATATATATATATATATATATATATATATATATATATATATATATATATATATATATATATATATATATATATATATATATATACACACACACATACATAAAAAACGTTGCACATTTGCGGGTGGTACTTACGACTATAATAAAAAGGCACTCTCACTATACCAGTACCGGAGAGAACAAAAAATTCTCTCGACGAAAGAGCGGCGTGAGGTCGCACATTCTTTTTGCTTCTTGGTTTTGTATGAGGACAAGAGAGACCGAAATAATTCTTCACCAGAGTAAAACGCGTCCTGTCCACTGCTAGATGGCGGTACTTTAAATACTGAAAATATATACTTAAAATATCTGTTCTGTGGTTCCTATAGAAAAGCAAAATGGTAGACTTATTAACAATATCGAACGGCCGTTAGCTACAGACAACTCATAAGGGGTGCATGATTTCGGCATTCGTTTCACCTGTAGTACACAATAAAATAGTTTTCATATTCGAAATGGTCTTCTGCACCTTTTGCCTAAAAATGTCTCAAAATATATTCACAATAAATTATTGAATGAAGTTTGTATTATTGTTTCTTTTTCAAAACAAACCTATAGCAGCTCTAAATGGAATGTTGAACAATGAGTTTGGCAGCCTGTCACCCTGATTCAAACCATTTAAAGTCACGAAAGAGTTCAATATCTCACCGGTTACCATGACGCATGATGTGGAATTGCCAAGGGTGATCAGGTTCAAGCAAAATCCGCTAAAACTCATTTCTCTTAACTGAATCGTGCGCTGCCCTGAAATCTATGAACAGATGGTGAGTCTGCAAGTTGTATTCTCGAAATTTATCGAGGATTTGTCTCAAAGTGAACATTTGGTCCGTAGTGGAGCGTCCTCCTCGAAAACCACATTAGTATACGCCAACAAAGGCTTCGTGCAACGGAATCAGTCTGTGGAACAGGATGTAAGAGAGAATTTTGTACACAGAGTTATTATTAAATTTTCAGATAATACTAATTTAGGTATCTAAATGTATAAATAATAATATTTCCAAATGTTTTACCTTTATTTTTAAAACCATACTTTTTACAAAATTAAACGAAAACAATTTCGCTTCTTTTAGAAAGTTCACCAAAATTGACTTTGGAAAAAAAATTCAAAGTTTTTGAAACTCATTTGATCGTTCGTTTCGTAAGATAATTAGAAGCGAAAAAAAAAAAAACAAAACGGATATCTCGGAACCATGTTAATAAAATAAAAATGTTGACTCTATTCCAAAAAATCCGATCCATTCATTCATGCAGTCATAAGCGAACAATTCGGAATTGGGTGTAATTAGTGTTCAACTGCGTAAAAATATAAAAAGAAGAAATAATACAGCACCAATTCCTAGAAATAAATCAGTGTTTAAATAAACTTATAGCTTGTTCGAAAACAACATTTCAGTGGCCCGATTGAGCCGCCTGATACTGAAATGCCACATGGCACAAGTAGATCAGCACCCACGTGCCATCACTCTTCCGGAACTCCCTTTGCGGCAACCAGGCAAGAATAATTTATGAATATCATCGACTGCATCAAATAACAATTAGTCATCTTCTGTACTATCATTGTGATAAGTGCATTTCTGTACAAGCACTCTGACTTCCAATTTCACCCCCAGGAAACCAATCCTTCGGCAGATATCTGTCGAAAACAGATGTTGCACTTTGTTCCGCGATTTTAAACCGCACGCGATCGATCGACCGACAGGCTGACGCTGTGAATAAATTTACAGGTCTGTGCGGCACAATGTAGCATTCGGTAGGAAAACTTCCCACTTGCGCATGTCCACACTCCTCGTCACCGTTCAACGATCAGGCGGCTAATCATGGGACACATCTCAAGTGGAGGCAATTTAAAATTTAAAGGGCTATCGCCCTTGATAGCCCGAAATTTTGCCCTGGGGCAAACCAGGGTGTGTTTCACGAGGTGACGTCAGTTCTGAATGCCATATGGTCGAGTCCGCCGAAATTCCACCGAATGCATCGCACGCGTCCTTATAACTTTTATTCTAACAGGGAGATTCCGCTGCAGATCCCCTGAAATGCATTTCAAATTGAATTATTCCTCCTTTTCACATTTCACTGAACACCCCACTCCAATTGGAAGCCTTAATAGAATAACTTGTGCGATGGTCAATGTGTCAAAAGCAAACTGAAGATATGTAAACGCGATATTCAAATCATTTTCCATAAAAGTTTCGAAATGCACGCAACTCTTCGTTCGGTGTATCTTTTTATCCTTCACGTGCACCGCTGCTAGTAATGTTCTAGATCAGTATCTTAATTGCCACTGTAGAATGGGAGCATGATAATACCGCACGGTCATTTGATTGCCACCGATGCCGACATATTCTAACACGTCATAATGATAGTGTAAATATTCCCTTTCAATGAGCTCATTTGAACTGACCGAACAAGTACATAGTGATCAGGCTGTAACATATGGCCGACAATTATGTTTGAGGTGTTACATCTTAACTTATTATTATGGGTACGTTGATTGAAGAGAATGATAAATCTAATGAAAGATCTAACACCGGCGGTTCCTGATTAGAAGACAGTACCCGATCAAACGATTATAACAAACGGGTAACACAAATATATCTGAATTTGATAGAAATATCAAATCGTGTAAAATTTTTGATATCACAGATAAATCATAAGAACAGAATTATATCAAATTCTGTTATCATTAACTTGAATGTTTAATGGTGTTTTTTTTTTGAAGAAAAAAGGAAAGTACTGTCCTAAGCATATCAAATCAACTAAGTAATGTCAGAAATTAGAGATGCTAGTCGGCTTTGAGCGATATCCGTCGATAATAAGTTAGATGGAAAATTTCGTAGTGTTTTTATCAATCAATGAACATTTTCGATTCTAGGATTATATAATTTAATCTACTTGTGTTTTTATTTTACATAATGATATATATTTAGTAACTGCATTGTCAACTGTTTCGATTACCACGCTAACGCTTTGTCGTAGACTATTATTCAATCGCATTAAATAAAAACTTTCTGAGTTGTTATAAACGAACAAATTAACAAACAACTTGTTTGTGTGGAGCTTCTCCCCCAGTATATAAAGGTTATCAGAGCAGTCTATGAGTATGCGTTCTATTCTGTAGAAAAATCCATTAATCTTTATGAATGAATCATCGTAAGCAAACTTCGCGCATAATGCCCTAGTACAAATTTGAAAACCACTAAATGAACATCGTTCAATATCATTGAATTGTTGTCATTTATGTTACCATCTACAATAATATTTTCCGGAAGCCGACACATCAAGGCCGGGTTGAATTGGGATTTTTTCTTAGGTGAATATGAAAGCTGATTAATCCAATCGCGTACATCCGAACTTTCCGGTATTTGTGTGAAATTCACGAATTTGTTCAGAATGTATTTAGTTGCCAACTGTAAAACTGGTTGTTAGATGTATGAAAATCTACCAACATGCCGTTTCCGGTCTCGTAAGGAAAAAGTGATGAGTTCCACAAAGCACCTGTTGAGTGAATAATTAGATACGTAACATAAAAGCATAAAAATGTTGGAGCCAAACCTAGATTCCTGACGTTGTGCACTAAGTGACCCGCAATGTGTACATTATAAAGCATGTAAGGTTCGCCATACAACTTTTCGAAGTTCTTAATGAATTGATTAATTTGTTTTTCACAGACTGATACAATATATGATATTTAGCTCCAACAATTCAAATATAGCATATGAAAACAACATTAGGTTGTTTGTATTTTCAGCAGGTAGTAAATCAGATAATATTTGATGAAAACACTGAAAGAGAATTGTTTCCCATTCGGAAGCCTTAAACTTCAGATATTCTTCTGATTTGCGTAATCGTCGAGGAAATGAGCTTGGTAAACGAATCGATGATAGTCTGGTGTCAATAATGTTTTTCAAAGTGATAGATACACTGCATGATCGCTGCACCTTGCTGCTGATGTTTTCCACCAACAGTTCCCAGAGCGTTCGAGTCACACCTAAAAGTGCCATGTGCATGTAGTCAACAGGCAAACCATTAGCGATATTAAATTCTGGAACTCCAACAAGTACGCTTAAACCTTTAATCCCGAACTTTGACTCATGAGATAAAGATTTTTCAACAACTATCATCAACTGTCTTGTTGACAAATCATCTCTCAAATTCACGCGCTGGTATGGATATCTTATTTGTTTGTTAATCACTTTGCCCGGGTGTAGACAAACGGTACAGCCGAATTTCCCATTGAATTGCTTCGAGCAAAATAGCTCACATCTTCCAACTGAATCCAAACAGCACTGAAGCAGTATAACCCTGTACGTCTTAGATCCAATTTCATTCCATATTGTAGTTTTTGGAGCTCCAGTATAAACTTTCTGTGGAACAAAGCCATATTGGGCTTTCCTCTATTGAACCAAAGACTTGCAAGCATGAGGTTATTTTGATTAAATCGCAACTTCGGTGGGAGATTGTTGACTGTTACGAACAGTGGAAAAATCGGTTTCTTACTGGTACATTTATATCCGGCAACCGCATCTTCATTGGCGGAAAGGGTTATGAAGTTTTCCGATCGACCTTTGAAAATTGCTTCAGCTAGAGCACCTCGATTGATGTCTGCTATATCGTTTGCCTTTATGAATGTTTCATATTCTGCTATCTCTTTAGTATACTTGTGATAAATTTCGCGTATTTGCGGCTCAATGGGAAAAGATATAAAAAAATCTTTTTCAGTAGAACCGCAGTCCTCAATTGGACATATGTAATCGTTACTAGGTTGTTCGTCGAATCTATGATTCTAAAAAAAAATAATATAATGAAAATTAAAACTCTTTTACTTAATATACGGTCGGCATGCAACCAAACCGAACCAAACGCCAAAAACATTATCTCGAGTAAACGGCGTTCAAAGTTTAACCACCACGTATGTTTGCTGCAAACAGCTATAGATTTTTTTTGTTATAATATCATTATCCACTGGTACTAATAACTCAATTTCTAAAAAATTGGCGCTTGGTTTGGTCTGGTCGCACGCCGACCATATGATATTTAACTCTGGTAATAGTTTATTCGTCTACAAACTCACCCATATAAACAGTGAGTATAAAAATAGCTTTTGTTCATATTATATGAACCTGGAAAAGTTTTGGCAAGCGAGAAAACGTTTCAGGAAAAGGTTTAAATTTCGTCGTGACGTTCTATAGACGAAGTAGATCTTCTAAGGCAATTTGTGTGAGTTTATGTTTTATGTAATAATTAAGAACCATTAGTAAAACATCCATGACAGACAAATTTTCTGCAAACTGAGTGCAATCATTGCCGTCAAAAAAAAATCTGAAACAAAAGGTATACAATAATGTTTTTATGTTATGATACATACGACTTAAAAACACATAGCATTGAGCGTTTCAACTTGTCTTGTCGTTTCGTCTAAAAACTCTCCGACATCCTCTTCTTAAAGTTGAGGTAAACTTTCTATAGAATTTTCAACTTCATTGTTAGCATCATCTGCAGAGGCAAAATTGCTATCGGTATTATGTACTTCGTTGCAATTCAAAACATCGTCTCGATTAATATTCTGGAAAAACATTGAATGTTATCTTCCAGCCCGATTTTTCACCGTTGCACATACTGTTACAGTACGCGTGTAACTTTTATCACCACTGCAGAAAGATTCGCAAGAACTTCGGTTGAACAAAGTGGCCCTCTTGTCTTGAAAATGCTCTGAGGTATTATCGGTCGCTCCATGATCAGTTAAATCAAAATCTGATAAATTTAGTGATGCCATACCAATTGCCGTGATTATTGCTTTTGTAGCAGGATTCTAGGTGTGAAACAACAATTAATGTTAGTTAATCGATAAATACAGTAATCACCCGATTATATCTGTACCCGATTTTATCTGCCCCCGATTTTATCTGCCCCCGATTTTATCACATTTTTCACCCGATTTTATCATCATAAAACATTTCCTTAAAAAAATGTCAGGGTGAACTGATTTTCTATTACGCTTCAATATTTAAGATATTTTTCATAATTCTGTGTATCATTCTGGATGCAGTTTACATTAAAAATTCAAGCGATGCACAATGTTACATTTTGCTGTTATCGTGCGAATAATTGAATAGTGATACAAATGTGTATTATAGCCGTATAATATGTTCGGAGAAGTTTCAAAATATTTGAAAACGCATCTTTTGATGTAGAAAGCTGGGTGATCAATCCTCCTAAGAGTGAGATAGAATATTTACTTTTTCATTAGATAAAGATAGACACTTGGTGTCTTAGGCAAAGTATTAGGTGATCTCAAAACAAGAAACTTTACAGAAGACATCATGTTTCTATCTCTTACATATTGCAAGCAACATAAAGTTTTCTATGAGAAGGCATTAAAAATCGTTATTTACATTTTAAGATTTTTCTGGTTGCAATATGTGAGGGATATCAGCATGCTGTCTTCGGCAAAGTTTAGTGTTGTAAGAACATCTAATATTTTGCTCATGGTACTGCGCTACAAAAAAGCAAGTAATTCATTTTACCAATTCAAACAAAAACATGAACGAATAAAAAACTTAATTGTAATTTATCTGCAACTTTACATCGATTTTTTTAGGTTTTTTATTTTTTTAGGTTTGTTCAGAAAGGTTTTAGGCAACTGAATTATCTATCTAAAAAAATGTTTTTAAAAAATAGTGATGATCGATTTTTCATAGTCACTTTTTGTTTTTGAAATTTTTTTGTTCAGTACAGGATCTCGATTAATTTTTAAAATATTTTTTATAAAAGCTCAGACAGTTTTTTCAAATTCATCCCTTGACAACTTTTCTCTATCTTTTGTGATTATTCAGATATATCGATTTATGAAAAAAAACTGCAGCTTTTTTCATATGTTTGTACAGATAAATTTTCCAAAAAAAATAAAATCGCTGATTTTACGTATTTAGTTATTGATTTAACATCTTCAATAAAAAAAATTAAATTTTAAAAATTTCCCGATTTTATCACTTTCCCTATTTTATCACGCCGAAAATCATCAGAGTGAGATATAATCGGGTGATCACTGTATATGATGCTAACCTTTTTTATATAGGTCTTGTTGATCCAAGGACGGATCAAATAGTGATGACGGGGTCTTCGTTTATGATTCATTCTATATATTAATCAATCGAACTATATACGGTCGTGACTCGATGGGTGCGATAACAAAAACAAACTGAAAACATGACAGCGTACCATCCCTCTGGGATCAATATAACGAATGAGTATATGTACTCGCTATTATTTAGCTTATTTTTTAAATGACGAATAATGAATAACAAACGATAGCCAAATTCAATCAACAAAATTTTAGTTTCGCGTGTAGCTGCAGGTTCACAGCAAAAATACTATTACTTTTAATGCTGTAGCCAATTCAAGAAATGCACATAAATTGACTACGAAAATCCCAACTATATGACAGTGGGTTGGTTTTCAGACAATAACATGAATGGCAATTATATGGATTCATGGTCAGGTATATAAGTTGCCAAACATACTGAAAAATCTGTCTTACTCATATACAACAAGATACAAAAACTTTTCGCCAGCATCAGCTACAGATGATTGACGCACGAATATATGGTAACGCTTTGTGCAAAGTATTATACATTTATCCTTCGTGGAGTTACCCACTGCTGCTAATATGATTTCGTGCATTGAAAATGACATCGGTTATTTGCACTCTGAGCTTCCCGAAAATAATTCATGAGAGTTTTCCCCCTGGAAAGTTGAAAAAAATTAAGAGTTTTTCAAAGAGTTTTGTATTTTACTCAAATAGATGTGTAAACCAGGAAGTTACAAATTGTGGTTCGTGATTTGAATTACTAGCAACTCTGCTCGAGGACATGATGTTTGCCGGAGGGGGTGACATCTAAAAAAAGTTCAGGTTTAAAACAAAGTTGATTTTTCATCGTACAAGTTTCATTGGAAATCAGTAAGCTGTTTAGAAGTGAATTCTGGTGTTAGTTATTGCTTTCGAAAGGTAACACTAACATCTGAATCCTTTACCAGAAGGCAAGTTTTTTGGAGACAAATGCACTTTTCTCATGTATCGCTAATGTCAAGAGATGTAAGTGATACGTAATTTGACAACGATGTTGCCTCCCTATGTCTCATTTCGTTCAATGTAATGTTTAAAAACCTAAATTAATCCACCTAGCGGTCAGACCCAGCCTTTCTCATTCAAACTTTTATTTGTAAAAATAGATTTACATGAACGCTTCAATCCAATAAATGTATGTCACTCTTTAGGTTCTAAAATATTGATGTTGTAATCTATACATACAAAAATGTAGTCCGGTCTGTCTGTCTGTTTGATCCATATAGGTTCGAAAACTACCGAACCGATCGACGTGAAAATTTGTATGTAGGGGTTTTTGGTCCCGATAAAGGTTCCTATGATAGTTTGAGACCCCTCCCTCTTCTGGAAAGGAGGGGTCCAATACAAATGAAACATACACTTCTGCACAACTCAAGAACAAACCAAGCAAATGAAGCCGAATTTGGCATGTGGATGTTTCAAAGGGTAATAAATATGTCCATAATGGTTCGACGCCCCTCCCTCTTATGGAAGCACATGTTTCTGCAAAAATTTCTGCACATCTCGCGAACTAATCAACTAAATGGAACCAGATTTGGCAGGTGAATGTTTTTAGTGATAACAAACATGTTCCATAATCGACCTCAGGCAACATTTTAGATATTGTTTTTGGCACATTTTGCATGTGTAGGATAAGTACAACGATACACCGTGCCCCAGTGCTTAGTCGAGAAAATTTCCAGTTCAAAAGGATCCTCGACATCGCTAACCACAGAGCCACGGGGACCACAAGAAAGATACACAGGAGCTAAATTCGACCACAGATACCATTTTGGATTCTAATATGGCGACTTCCGGCTACAGAAAACCAGCGGCAAACGACCAAATACCACCCAATATGGGTATTTTCGGAATCGTATTGATGCACTGGAGCCACAAATCGACTTCAGACACCATTATGAATTGTAGGATGTCAACTTGTGGTTTCTGGAAAACAACCAAAAATGGCCGATTTCCGTCTAACATGAGTATCTCCGGATCTAGAATGATACACAGCAGCTGAAATCGAAAATGATCAAATTACACCCAATATGGGTGTTTTTTTCAACCAGAATGACGCTCAGAGACCAGAAATTATATTAAATACCATTTTGAAATCCAAGATGGCGACTTCCGGTTTGTGAAAAACAGCCTAAAATAACCAAATACCATCCAATATGAGTATCTCTGGAACTAGAATGATGCAATGAGCTAACAATTGACCTCAGGCACCATTTTGAATCACTAAATGGCAACTTATAGGAAACAGTCGAAAATGACCAAATAACACTCAACATGGATATTTCCGTAATCGAGATGATGCATAGAAACCAAACATTGACCCTTGACACCATTTTGAATTTAAAGACGACCACTGTTAGTTTCTGGAAAACAACCAAAATAACTAAATACTTCCCAATATGGGTATTTCCGGTGTTAGATTGATGCCAGAAAATTTGCTGATTTGCCCAATATGAATATATTCAGAATTAGGGCGATGTACAGAAGCCAAAAGTCGAGGATGTTGTCATTTCGATAAAACCAATAAAACCGATAAACCAAACGAATTTGTCTTTTGACTTTGATCATATCCTATGGCCGATTCGTCGTGCATTTGCAGACTTTGAACACATCGCAAGGAATCAATGAATTTGGAGCGTTCAAATAGTACAAAACCACATTTAAATTATGTTGAGGCCACATAAGTATATCAATCAAAGCAGGTATAGTTTTAAATAGTCTTTGAATTTCTTTTTTTTCCATAGCTTTTGAGCCACATATCAAATTGTTATGAAGTTTGTGATTTGTAAGTTTGAGAGATGACTCGTTCGTATGACACTAGTTATGTTCATATGAGTCATGTGAAATAATAGACTTTCATTGTTTTATTAACAATTTAATACATAACGGTGGCTTAAGTTCAATTATAATCAAATGAAATGGGAACGTATAGGGCAGCCAAACTTTGAAACCACGTGTTCAATCATAATTCATCAGTCAACCTTTAACTAGCCCTCTCATCTGATAATAATATTGATCAAATCGGTTGTGTAGTTTTTGAGATAATGAAGTTTCGTGATTTTCACATTTTAGTACTTTACAGACGAAGCTACAGTCCGATTGCAGTAAAATTCAATAGGGTGTTACGAGGCAGCTAGACTTATCAGTTGACACTAATTTTGTGGAAACCGGGTCAGCCATCTCTGAGAAAAGTGAGTGAGTTCAAGTAGTCTTGGAATATGTTCCTTTTCATAGCTGGATTTCACATTTTTAAACATAACAGGCAAAGTAATAGTCCAATTGCAAAACAAATCAATAGGGTCTTATGGGGCAACTAGACCTTCCATTTGATACTGATTTTATAAAAATCGGTTCAGCCATCTCTGAGAAACATGAGTGAGATGAAGTAGTTTTCAAAACACGTTTCTTTAAATAACTTTTGAACCACAAGTTCAATTTTTATGAAATTCAAAGGTTAAGGGTTTCTCAGGTAGCCCCTTCATTTGAAATCAATTTTGTTCAAATCGGTTGTGTAATTTTTGAGATATTGATGGTTCATTATTTTTACATTTTGAAACATAACCTCTAAACTAAAAATCCGATTACAATGAAATTCAATAAAGTCTTATGGGACAAAGAGACCTTTCATTTGCAATTAATTTCATGAAAATCGGTCCAGCCATCTCTGAGAAAAGTGAGTGAGAATAAAAATCTGCACATACACACACACACACATACACACACATACAGAAAATGCTCAGCTCGTCGAGCTGAGTCGAGTGATATATGCCATTCGGCCCTTTGGAGCACTTTTATACTTTCGGTTTTGCAAGTGATTGCTATACCTTTCTAGGAGAAAGGCAAAAAGGTCTATTACTTCGAGTTACATTTTTAATTGTCAAGAATTGAATGAGTATGAAACTGTGATTGCAATAAAAACACAGAGCACAGGATATATTAGTACTGTACAAATTTTCAAAACATCAAAATGTTCAATGAATATCTACAAGATTAAAACCTAGTACATTGAATTTAATCTTATTAAAATTTGCACCCGTTTCGCCAGCAAACGCGGAAGAACAAATTCAATTCAAGTTTTTGAAAGTCCTTAAAAGCAACAACCGAAACGAAAACGGAAAATTTATTGCGTCTTTTATTCGTACAATGCCACTCGTGTAATGCTAGTTCTCAAAATTGAAGCAATTAAGTTCATTACAATGTGATATAAGTTCGGTCAAAATTATTTTGTTTTGTTCACACAATTTTTATCCGATAATATTATGAAAGTGTGATATTCGAGGTGGTTGAATGAAGTACCTAAATTTCATTTACTTTGAACTGTGTCTTGTATTTATTAAAATGGCCGGACGAAGAAGCGCGTTAAAGAAAAAGTTACTATCGCGTGCTAATGTGCACAATTTGACTTTCATTTTGGATACAAAGTGTGAAAATAAAAATAAAAGGAAAAGAGTAAAATGGTAAGAGCTCGGCGACAGAATAACGAGTAGTAGCTGTGCTTAAGTCCGTAAGTATTTATAGCATCCATATGTGAGCAAAAGATTATAATGTATCGTTCCCCCGCAGGAAAATATATTTAGTGAACGGGAGCACAATTAACAAGTCGTTAGGAATGAAAAACGAAAAGGAAGCAGTTCCGAAGGACTCGTTTTGGATGAGAACTCACTAGAAATAAAGAATGATTTTAGTCACGTAGTTCACTCTTCGATTTCGAAGTATCTGGCCTCTACTTCCATACGTTCAGGTGTCACTAACAGTACACGCAAATCCGCTTCAATCGCCGCTGGTTGTCTAAAAGTATACCACAGTCCACAACAATATCGTGTCCAGAGTTTATAGCCCCAATATAAATCTTTACAGAAAGTAATTCGTCGCAGACGGCCAAGTAACGAATCTTTCTCCACGCAATCAGAGTGTTCCGTTAGTTCTGATGGAGTTGCAGGGAAAAATATATTTGACGAATTTCAGCGCATCGATAAGATGAAAAGAACTCTCTAAAACTGTGTGCTTGTGTGAAGTTTACTCCGAAACCATAATAAATAGGCATTCCGGAACAAAAATAATTACACTTAAACAATCACACGCACACCAGCAAAACATCTCTTGAATATTTTTCTTAGTTTTTCATGCAACATATAATACCTTTTTGCAGAATGTTCGTGTGGACAGCAAGCGATAATTGAAGATATGCAAAAACGTTTGGAATCGTTTACTAATACTAATCAACGTCTTCGAGAAAAATACAAGAATGCGCTGAAAAGGTGCATGAACTTGTCGGATGCTCTTAGCAGCAAGTTGCTTAACCCAACAAACAAATCAGTTTTTACCGAAGTTCCAGGATTTGTTGGACGTGATCAGTTGGAGAAATCCTCTACCGCTGGACTACGTTTGTATAAAACTTCTCATGCTCGAAGTTTGGCCAGATGGTCTGAGCGGTCGCTCTGTAACGGGGCGCAAATAATCCGTCAAATAATCCGCTAGGTAGAGGTCTTCATACGTCTTCAGCTAGCTCACAGCAGGATCGCTTTTCAATCAAGACTGCGCTGGAGCCGGAAAACGTTGAATATATTGCAGGTACCTTCTTTATCAAGTTAGGATAGATAATGTGAATATTTTTTTTGCAGGACGATTATATGAACATAGGCTGAATATGGGCGATTCTCCAGCCGTGGCAAGAATAAATGCAGAAGAATGTAATCGATTGATGTCACGTGTGATTTCCTATCACGGAAAGCATCGGAAAGTCATCACTGAAGATTAATGTTTTGGAAATGTCGTGGATAACAATGATCACCTTTAACAGTCATTTTATTCATTTTTCTTCACTTAAATTTGTTAAACATATCTTTATAATAAGACAATAAATAAAACTCCAATGAGGATGGTAAAAAAGGAATTCATGTATTTTGAGAAAACCTTAGAATATGTAAATTTAAATAACACGATTGAAACATAATCTGTTATAATATTGTAGCATGATTATAACAAAATTTGTTTAAAAATTCTAACTAATTCTGATCTTTTTCTTCAGAAAACCAAACAAAACTTGCTGTAATTTGTAATAATCACCAGTTTGTTTCTTGATAGAATTTTTGATATTTTAACTATTAATGGGACCAAGTTTAGAACACAAGTTGATACAAAAATGGCTGATCGGGATAGCCTCTGTTCAGTACAAACGCTTACAATCCGAGTTTAATAGTCAAGTATAGGCATGCGCTCTTACGCGGTCTTCGAAGTATCGATATATCGATGAAAAATACTAGATACACTTGAAAATTTATGATCTTATCGCACAATTTTTGAACGTGACATAAACATATTATTCTAAATATTGATTTCATTCCAAATTACGCGCAAATTATAAGATACACTGGGTCAGTATGAACTATCCTTGAAAACAATTTCCAGAAAATACCTATCGGGCTATCGGGCATTTATAGCAAATCAGTTCTTCAATAGCATTCGCGGTCTTAAGTTGCATTTACAGTTTTTATTTAAAATTATATCAAATTTAAACCTTTTAGATTGGTATTGAATTATCAAAGCAAATAATTACCGAATTTTTAAGTAAAGGTTGGGAATATGCACTAAAATTTGCAAATTAAATACATCAAAAAAAAAAAAATAGCTTCAGGCTACACGCACAAAACAACGGCGTTGCTATTAAGAATTGGTAATATCGAATATATATTTGAAAAAAAAAAATACACAGGCACAAATAAGGTAAATTCTAGCTTCGATCTGAAAAAACCATTTATAAATATAAGGAAACATCTAATAAAAAGAGGAAAATTGAAAATTAAGATTTAAATTATTTTTTCAATTCTGTCTTCTCTAGAATATGTAGTAATATTCCAGTGATGCAGCAGAATTTCCTGATGTTCCTGATCACACTGGTCGAAAAAAGCGAAAAAATGTTGCCCTAAAATATTATAGCTATTTAACCATTCCTGTGAATTTTGGTTCCCTCCCCTTCAACGCTCTTACGTTAGCCTACGGGAGAACTCATTTAAGTCTCTGAAAAAGTTTTCTTTGCTAGGCGCACCATAGAAATTGTTCAAAAGCTATAATCTTTTATTTTTTCCTCTAGGGAAAAACCTGTGTTCACTAGTGAAATCAATTATTAAAATGCATCCGATTCCGTGATTTTTCAAAATTAGGTTTCGATAATTCGGATTTATTATTTTAAAAACACCATCCTCCAACTACAATTTTAAGTTTATAGAAATGTATAATCAATGTAACATGTAAAAAGATTAGATGTATAAAATAGGTGCTATCTTTGTGAATGTGAACTATTCGATTACACTGGTGAAAACAGGTTTCGCTCAAACTGAAAAAATGAAAGGTTATAGTTTTATATCCATTCCAATGAATTATGGTGCCCCTAAAAAGGATAACTTTCTCAGAGATTTAAATGAGTTTCCTTATAGGCTAACGTAGAAACGAACACTTTCTATGCGTTATTTTGACAGACATTCTGCCTACACTAGACTCTACAAAATTCACTGGAATGGTAAAAAATCAACTATTTTGAGCTTTAGGGTAATATTTCGCTTTTGTTGACCAGTGTTATTCATCCATTTTTTAAAATCCGTCTTGAAAGCGAAAATTTTCCGGTTTCCAATTTCCTGCGAACCTGAACAATAATACGCCAGGAGGGTAGTGTACACACCAAATTTTCATTGCTGGAAACCAGCAAAATTTTGCTGATTTTTGGTGTGCTGTGTTTCCAGCAATCTGTTCAGCAAAATGAAATTTGCTGATTATTCAGTAATGCTCAATTGCATAAAAGTGACAGATCGTTTGCTGCATGTTCAGTAAAACAAAATACAAATTGCTGGTTGTCAGCTATGACAATTTGCTGTACATTCAGCAAAGCATAAATCAATTTACTGGTTAACCAGTTAGTTCAAGGGAACCATGTTTCCCTCAGGCACCAGCTTCCATTCCCCCATCGGATCATAGCCAAATTACTGTTAAACTAGAGATGTATGATTATCATTTCAACCTTTAAGTTCATCTAGCCCAACAGTGACTTAGCTATGGTCCCATATCCGCTATCAGGAGCTTAGAGATGATTCCGTACCAGCTGCACAGCGATTTGGCGCGTTTTATTATTGTCAGCTTGACGTAAAATATTTTGACATATCAATTCTTTCGCTGGATTCCAGCAAACATTCATTTACTTTTTCCTGTTCAGCAAATAGATTTGCTGTATTTTTGCGAATCACTGAATCGATTACTGGTTTTCATTAAATTTATCAATGAAATGCTGGTTTACAGCAAAAATAAAATTACTGAACGAAATTCAGTAAATTGTAGAACTGAATTACAGTAAACTTTTGAAAAAAATGCTGTGATTCAGTAAACAAGTGATTTGCTGATACACTTTCAGCAATGTACTTTGCTGAGCCATAAAGAGAATTTTTGGTGTGTAAGACCGACCAGGGTATTCGTCAAAACAGGATTCTTTCTTTTTTGACTGAATCATGTTTTAAGCTTAGTGGTTTAACTCTCAATCAAGAAGTATACGAAGATGAAAGGTATGTAAAAAAAGCAAAAACATGCTCCTGTATGCAATTGAATGCAATACTTATCAACATTATTGTACACGGACACGAAGTAGCTCTCAACTAATAAATTGTTTTAGGTTTTACAATTTCAGTTAACCTTCTGAACTTCCATTTAATCACCGATAGCAGTTTAATAAACCAATATAAAATTTGATTTGAAATGGAAAAGTGATGATAATCAGTGCTTTTGTTCTAAATTAGCAACTGTGCAATTCTCAATTCTCTTGTCAAACTGAGACAAGCTAGTAAAAGAAACCTAATCTGTTCCGTTCCACTTCCATCTATTAAAGAGAGAAATAATGTTGCAAAAAAGTTACAAACCGGCAAGCCAAATGTCACCGCAACACGGGAAAATTTCACATTATAATCGTACGTGTGCATATTCATTAACCTCGCATGGGTAAATACAGTATGCATCTCCTTTCATCGTGCACTGTTTCTTGTCAGAAGTCAGTCAGAAGCATTCCTAAAATACCATGTCCAACGAAGTATGCCGGGCTTATTAGTATGAAAACAATAAAAAATGGATATCACCTGAGTACAATTAAAACTACCCGCATTTTCAGCCATAAGCGACCCGCTGATGGTTTGTGGACGTTTTTCCACATTTGATCTTCCAACGCGTGCTATATATCTATCTCGTTTTATCAAACTGACAATTCACAGACAGGAGGTCGACCGTATCAGCGACGTTGCTTGAGAAATTTAGTGACACTAATGTTTTTTTTTGTTCTGTTGAAACAATCGTTGAGAGACAGGCGCTTGGAAAAGATGCAACGCTCGCTATTTATCAATTTTTCTTTCGAGAAATATAAAATGGCGTATAAATATAAAATATGACAATGATTGCTCTACAAGCAACCGGCAGAATGTGGTACTTTTTGTAGATGGTTGAACACGTGTTCGAAATGGTACGTAAATTGTAAACCAGAATCACCCCAGGGTTCTTTCATGTTAAATTAAGATATATTATATTATTCGAAGAAATTATTGGAAACATTCAATGCTTAAGCAGAATTTTTTAATTCTATTAAAGATTTTAATAAGACTTGTCGAATTATAGTACTCGCATCGTACCTTGATGTTGAAACTTTTTCAAAAGTTCAAATAATTATCGATCTGCTGAAAGTATCGTATTATCTAATGCCAATAACTTCTATTCCGTTGCGCCAACCGGTGATCGATGATTCATGTTCAACAGAAACAGAACAGACTGATTCTTCACAGCTTGGTCCAACGGGACTGTTGCTGCCAATGAGAAGAAAAATCAGTGTTGAAGAGCGATTAATGGAATTCCCCCGCTTATCGGGACCGCGTGTACGCACTTTGAACTCAACGTCATAGCCCGGGCTGTGTTTGTTCGGATGGGAAGTATTCTCAGCGCCCGCATAATTAAATCCCAGCAAGAGCGAATTAAAAATCCGACAGTATTTACGCTGCGACTGTTACTGCTTCTCACCACACTCGAATGCCATGTACAAACAGCGGTATTTGATGATAATTGATTATGCTTTATTTCATCGAAACTTTATTTATTAACATTCGAACGGACACGTACTGAAGGAAACTGATTCCTTGACAAAACTTGCCATATTCCAAATTTCTACAAAGCTAGCCAAATAACCTTCGAGTCTGTCTGTGATACGTGAGGTTAGAAGTCACCCTAAGTTTGGCTATGGGTGAAACCGCCCTCATAATTTGCCCTAAGGGCGGAACGATGTCCTTATACCGTCCCAAAGAACGAAAGGAGCGTAACATTTTCCCACGTTCAAGTGCTAATAAAACCATCATCTTTGATGTACTGGGTACCAGAAAACCACATTAAAATTCTGCTGGTTTGACTGGTCCCGTGGAACACTTGCAACTTCGGCAATATTTCGAATGGTCGCGTAATAAGTGTGAGGTGAAAAAGAAAGAAGCAACATATTACCCTATGAGACGCTAGCACGAGGTGAACCGCTCCGCCGATGGCGAAGGGTAGATAAGCAGTTTCAAAATCGTGCGCTTTCCTTATTTTCGAAACTGAAAACCGTCCTGGAAGTCGAAACCATCGCTAATCAACGGTGAACCGTTTATCTTTTTTATTGAAAATAATAAACGATAATCCCACAATGTGAAAAACAAATGGAACGGGTCGGGGTGCATGGGGTGTCAATTTCACACCCAGTCACGTGAGAATTTTTTCAAAAAACTAAACACAATGGGGTGATTCAACATGATTAGAACTTTAGTTGAGATAGACAGACAGACATATTTAAGCTTGGGTCGGTGATTCCGTCTGATTGCGGATTAGTTTGAATTTGTCAGTTATATTAAATTGAAATTAAAACTAACCAAAATAAACTCTCAACGCGGATCCAGCTCTACAACCACATCAGGACGATGCACAATGTCTGACTGATCGCATAATTTTCATCAGAGTTTTGCCGCAAATGTTTTCCGACGTCGGTTTCCAACCACTTTAGCACACAAAAAGAAGCGGCTATCCATTCGATGACCCACATCAAGCATGGGGTAATAATTTCGTGGCGAAGAAAATGAGAAAAGCTGCTTAGCTGATGATTGGATGAATATGATGAGCAGTTTATTCTGGAAATAACGATTGTAGTTAAAAATTATCGAAACCGTCTTATTCTGAGAAAACATACATAAGTATCTCAACAATGAGTCTTTCCACCTTTCAACTAATTCAATAGTATGTTGAATTTGGCTTTGGCTCCTTCACTGATCTTACATAATACACCTTTATTGATCTTACTTGATACACACTGAACCTATAATTGCCCTTCATTGGGCTAGTTATCCTTAATAGTAATAATAGTAATATTGAATTTAATTTATCATTAGAGCCATTCCATGCCTAATGACCTTATCGTCCAATATCGACCATTATTGATTTGAACGAAACTTTGCAGAAATAACTAAAACTATAAGAATAGCAAGAAAAAACAGATTATTCTTAAGATTTATTATTAAAGTTTTATTCAAATAAACATTAACTTCCTTTCCGGGGGAAACATCCCTCAAGATATCACCTGCGTCACAATGTTACACCAACGCACCTGGTCCATGGCAATCTGTCTCTAGTTTTTTGACGTCCTATGCTTCCAAGATCTTACTCCACCTGCGCGCGAGTCTTGTACCGCCCGGATAGAAACCGAACACCTTTTTTGCGACATTGTAGCTTGGCATTCTTACAACGCACAGTGGTCCAATAAGGAAAAAGTGGAGCTCAATTCCGTAGCGCCTTAATCCTAGCTTAATAGTGTCTTCGAAACAATTGTTTGTATGAATGGCCCGCATAATCGCTGATTGTCAAAAGTTATTAAAAGTTTACTATGCTAAATATAAAAAAACTAACTTTTTTGTGTTAAGAGATAGAGGAATGGTTTATTCTAGGAAGTTGTAGAAAATTCAAAAATATGAAACTTTACTGAATTAATGAAAATATTCATAAAGTACAAAGTTATAAAGTATATTATATGGAACGTACTTGAAATTTAGTTTTCTTTACCTAACTTTTGTTAGTTACATTTTACACGAAAGTATTGTTCGGAGGAATTGTTAGGGAATACAAAACACGCACATTTCTTTAAAAATACACATCTCCAGACATCTTCCTCATAAAATTATATCACATTTTAGCTTAATCTTCCGATAACTTCAAGAACGTATAGGTTAAAAAGGGGCAAGTGGAATCTAGATGTCAATACTTAACGAACTAATTTCATTTTTGTCATATGGCTTACATTTTAAGTTTAGTAAAGCGGGCAATTTATGTAGTTTTTCGAGAATGCGAAAATGAACGGGAATTGAAGATGTTACTTTTAGGCCTAGAAAAAAATTTCCTGAACGAGGGAAATTTTTTTCTGATACGTAGGGACTCTGTCAATGCTTTTCCTTAAAGTTAAACTGAAGTACTATAAAATCTTGTCGATTCCATTTGTCCCAATCCATCTATAGAGTACGGCGTGCAACGGGTTTCGCCCAGTGTATCACTCCAGCTTTAGCGTCTTTTTGGATACTGGGTTCGCTGGGCAAGGTACATCCTTTGTCTTCATACGCCACTAGCAAGACCTTCTCGAGAATTATACACGCCTCGTGTTCGAACTACCGGTCTCACAAGCGTCTTGCATATGGTGCTCTTAGTACAGGAGCGAAGTTTACCAGACCTCAAGATTCTTACCTTTTCTGCTTTAGGTTTCAGCTTGATATACTGTTCAACAACCGCAGGAAATATCCTTTGAGCAAGACCCATGTCGTCAGTGAAGCAGGAGGCAGGAATAACCGTCGCCTTGTCGAAGTCCCTTGTGTTTTCAATCTGGCTTGTTTTGTATCTCTTAGTTGCTTTCTTCGAGCGGATTACAACTTTTTCGAAAATCAATATTTTAGGAGGCATTTGGTTGGCAAAAGGTTGGACACGTCTAACTTGAGACCCTAATGTGGCCATTCACCTCTGTTCAGCAACTCCTATCCCAACCTCCACGTGGTGCCGACCGGAATACGAGTAACCTTAGCGGAGATCGGGTAACCAGCCCCGGTGGAAACTATGGTCGTATGCTGACTGGGAAGGGGGACGTACGCGGCTGTATCCCCATAGGGGCGGCGTACAACAGCGTCTGAACCGGAGCGGGCGGGCGGCTGAATATTATGGGATGCTGTATCCCGCCAGCTACACCGAAGATGGCAGCCCCATCAGCAGGATGTAGGTATCGCGACCCTGGTAAGGTAGCATACCGAAACCTTTCATCAACCACGAACAACGAATTTAGAAATACGGAACGGATCAATCGGCAAAGACCTAGGCTACGAACACGGAAAAAGATTAAGGTAAACGATTGGAAATTGGGTACTTGGAACGTCCGATCCCTCAATGAACCGGCGCGGGCTGGCCTGCTTGCTCGAGAACTACAGCGGCAGGGAGTCGAAATCGCAGCGATTCAGGAGGTTCGGTGGAAAAATTCCGGAGAAAGGGAATTCCGTGCAGTAGACCCTATTGCACGCACTTCTTTCAAGTACCACATCTACTACAGTGGCGGCAAAGCAGCGGAACAGGGCGTCGGTTTCGTAGTGCTGGGAAATCAGAAAACAAGAGTCATCCGGTGGAGGCCCGTAGATGACCGTATATGCGTGTTGAGGATTAAGGGCAAATTCTTCAACTACAGTTTAATAAACACCCACGCACCGACAAACGACAAATCCGATGAAGCCAAAGATGAGTTCTATGACAAGCTTGAGCGAATCTATGACGAGTGCCCAAAACACGACGTAAAAGTCGTCATCGGAGACGCAAACGCACAGGTTGGAAGGGAGGAATTCTTCCGTCCGGTCATTGGAAGGCATAGCCTCCACTCGTCAACCAATGAAAACGGCCTGAGGCTAATAAACTTTGCCGCGGCCAGAGGAATGGCCATATGTAGCTCCTATTTTCCACGTTTGAATATTCGGAAACACACCTGGAGGCATCCAAATGGAGAAGCCTGCTCCCAGATCGATCACGTACTGATTGACGGTCGGCACTTTTCGGATGTTACTGATGTTAGGTCTTTTCGGGGACCAAACATTGACTCTGACCATCGTCGTCTGTAAGATCCGCGCACGGTTGTCGAACGTGCTGAAATCTCGCACAGAGAGGACGACGCGTTTCAATATTCAGCGGTTGAAAGCTGATGGCGTGGCAGCAGAATACGCCAGAGAGCTGGATAAACGGATCGCAGAACAGCAGGAGGAAGGAGTGGAAGACAAATGGGCTGTGGAGCAGTATTCACGGCGCCATCGAAACGACTGCGAGAGAGGTGGTAGGTACGACGCGTGGGAGACAGCCTAACGGCTGGTTCGATGCCGAGTGCCAGAGAGCGACAGATGAGAAGAACCGTGCCAGGTGCCGCATGCTCACTGCGGCTACGCGTCAGAACAGAGAGAGGTACAGGGTGGCAAGAGCTGCCGGAAATAGAACCCACCGTCGGAAGAAGCGCGAGTACGAGGAGCAGGTGCTCGCCAGCGCAGAGGACAGCTATGCTGAAAACGACGTGCGGAGATTCTATAGAACTGTCAACAGAGTCAGAAGCAGGAATTTCCCTGTGCCGGTCATGTGTAATGACAAGGACGGCAACCTGCTTACTGATAAACCGACGGTTGCAGCCAGGTGGAAGGAACATTTTCAGGCGCTATTGAACGGTGAGGAGCCGGATGAGCAGAGCAGGAACAGGATGACGATTATGAGTGACGAACAAGCTGTGGAGCCACCAACACAGGAGGAGGTGAAAAGGGCGATTAGTGAGCTGAAAAACGGCAAGGCCGTTGGGAAGGACGGTATCCCGGCCGAACTTCTAAAAGCGGGAAGCGAGCGGCTGTACTATGCGATCCACCAGATAATACTGGGCGGACGAACAAATGCCGCACGACTGTTTGGAAGGCCTCATATGCCCTATCTATAAGAAGGGCCACCGGTTGGATTGTGGCAACTAACGAGGGATAACGTTGCTCAACTCCGCATATAAAGTGCTCTCCCGTATCCTGTTCTTCAGATTGAGACCGTTAACGGAATCCTCTGTTGGCGAATACCAGGCTGGTTTTCGACAAGGGCGTTCCACGACGGATCAAATTTTCACCCTGCGACAGATTCTCGATAAGTTCCGGGAGTACAACCTATCGACACACCATCTGTTTGTGGACTTCAGGGCGGCATACGACTCAGTGAAAAGAAACGAGCTGTGGCAGATCATGCTGGAACACGGTTTCCCTACGAAACAAATAAAGCTGAGTCGTATGACACTGGAAGGATCAAAATCGTGCGTGCGGATAGCTGGCGAGACATCAGCCGCGTTCGTAACGTTGGACTGACTGAAGCAGGGGGATGCGCTCTCCAACTTACTGTTTAACATCGCTCTTGAGGGTGCAGTACGAAGAGCAAACGTCGAAAGAAACGGTACGATCATCACGAAATCTCACATGCTTCTTGGTTTTGCGGACGACGTCGATATCATCGGTATCAACCGAAAGGCCGTGGAGGAGGCTTTCGTACCTTTTAAGAGAGAAGCAGCGAGATTGGGACTTGTCAATAACTCTGCCAAAACGAAGTACATGGTAGCTGGCAGAGAGC
This sequence comes from Wyeomyia smithii, assembly GCF_029784165.1. Taxonomy (NCBI): domain Eukaryota; kingdom Metazoa; phylum Arthropoda; class Insecta; order Diptera; family Culicidae; genus Wyeomyia; species Wyeomyia smithii. Next base: position 113,615,162 of record NC_073696.1, read on the forward strand.
GTGGGAGTCCCCGTGGTGTTGGTGCTGAGGTGGAGATTGATGGGAAACGATTTGAAGTGGTTGACGAATTCGTTTATCTTGGTACGCTTGTGACATGTGACAACGATATGAGCCGTGAAGTGAAACGACGAGTTGCAGCTGCGAACAGGGCTTTCTACGGACTGCGTAACCAGCTAAGGTCCCGTAGTTTGCAAACTCGCACAAAACTAGCGCTGTATAGGACGCTGATACTCCCGGTGGCCCTTTACGGACATGAAGCATGGACGCTGAAGAAAGCTGATCGACGAGTGCTCGGAGTTTTTGAGCGTAAAGCTCTGCGATCGATACTTGGCGGTATATTGGAAGGTGGAGTGTGGCGCAGACGCATGAATCACGAGTTGTACCAGGTATACAAACATGCTGATATAGTGAAGGTGATACAGTGGGACAGGCTTCAGTGGGCTGGACACGTAGCCAGGATGCCTGACGAGAGAGCCGCCAAAACTATCTTCAGTAGAGAACCAGGAAGAGGCCGTCGACTCCGTGGTAGGCCTCGCACGCGGTGGATATGCGCGGTGGAAGAAGATGCACGATCTGCTGGTGTACGGGGAGACTGGAGAACGGCTGCCCAAGACAGAAGAAGCTGTACATCTCTAATTCGTTCGGCCCTAGACCGGTGAACGGTCCGTTAGTCAAAAAAAGTAAAAAGTAAAGGAGGCATTTTAGAGTGGATTTTGAAATCTGTTGCATTGTTTTTCTGGCGTTTAGAAGTGTTTTCAATTATTCAAAGCACATTTTGTGATTGTTTTACTTTCGGTTTCTTTTGATCTATTAAGGCGTTTGTTTTGCTTTTTTTCTGTTCTTTTGGAGCCTATACCCTCTCAGGCTAAATTTTGCGCTGATTTTGTTAATGTTTAATCATTACATAAATGTCCATGGGGGTCTGAAATGACGATTTTTGTGTCCACGTAGAATGTTGATGGCCCTTTATTTAAATCAAAAATGGTCGATTATATGTACACTTATTATCAGTGCATACACTGCAAGCTCAATTTGGCAATAAAACATTAGATAATCATACATATACATTAATTTGTATTGGGCCGTGTCAAATAAACGTTGTGTGAACAGAAAAAATCATACATATTCCGGCGATGTTTTGAATGTCCGAGTGAATACAAAGTTAACAAAAAATACGCAAAATAACGGTGTGGAGTATACCAGATAATTTTCTAGTTGATTACTACGAGAGGAAAAATAACACTGATCGAAGAAGTTTGCCCTAGAGCACAAACTAAAAAATTTAAAGCCTAGGATGTATGTCCAAAGGCCGCAGAGTAATTGTTTGCTGGGTTCGCTGTTTCTTCGCTGGCCTTTAGGAAAACTTCATTGTAGGGGAAGACGCAGCACACTTTCGAGGGGACTAGGAGCCCCAAAATTCACAAGAACGGTTAAAACAGCTATAATCTTCCCTTTTTCATTTTGAGCTCTAGAGCAAAACCTCTGTGTTGGCCACTGTACAATGCACAATGGTCCAGAAACCAAATTAAGGGGGAACTTTGGGTCTAGAGCTCTATAGCAACATTTTAGAGAAAAACTTTCTCGTACAAAGTTGTTACATATGATAAAGCGCATATTGCAAAATTGTTAAAAATTAGGGTGACCAACATTTTCGATGCAATCAAGTGTCTAACTTTTTTATCTTTGTAGATAGAAGAAACATTTGTTATACAATGTTATAGCTCCATTAAATTTAAGTAAATTTGTAAAAAAAAGTTTTTCTCTATCTTTGAAAACAACCGATTTATATTGAAAAAACACATTTTACCCTCTAACTTTTTTATTTCAAGTTCCATCTAAAAACTGTCTTTGAACGACTTTTAGAGCTTTTTAAGAGAAACAATTTGCAATGCTGACATCGTACATATCTCAATTTTACTCAAAGTTATTAATATTTTTCATAAAAAAATATGCGTTTTTCATTTGTATGTCATTCTTTTTGGGGCAAACATAAAAAATATCTCTTGGTCACATTTTGAAGGGCATTTTTGACTCTATAAATGGAGGAATTTTCAAAAAGATGTTATTTTTCAAATTTGAGTAAATTCAAATTAAAAACAAGACGCAAATCTCAATAATTTTATACATTATGCATATAAATGCACCCAGATTTATTTTTTGGTATTTTTACTTATAACTAGACGTAATTACCTTTAATTTGACCCAAAAAGATCGATCTTTTTTTTTCTCTGCTCGACACCTTGGACATATGTGTCGGTGGTTGTGGGGTGGCGTGATCCACTCAAAACCAACCCAACTAGTCTAGATTCAATCCTAGCCGATACCGGGAGATTTTCTGAGGCTAAAAATCTTTGGGATCACGCCGTTCATCACATGGGGAAGTCAAGCCGTTGGCGCCGGTCCGTTAATCAACGGGTCGTAAGTTACGGGCTCCCCGGGCGTCGGTGATTGGCACAACAACAGTGGCGGAACTAGACCGACGAAAAAAAGCAATAATATGAAAAAAAATATTTTGGGACACTGATCCCGAATTTGGTATTATTTTTGCACAAAAACAGGTTTGGGTCGGGTTCGCGTTTGGTCGAAAAAAAAAGAATAAGAAGTCGGGTTCGGGTTTCAACCTAATCCGACCATATCTAGTATGAGACACACTTTAAACAGGCTTTTGGTACTCAGAACTTGTTCACTTTGTTACAGATATTTTTTCTCAAGACGTGTTGAAGATTTAATTTATCCCCAAAATTCCAGCAAATGTAAAAACATTGCATTTTTTTAAGGAAAACGGTAATAGATTACTAACTCAGTACATTTTGAAAAATAACAGAAAATTTACATTTTGTCGTTATATTCTAAAAATTTGGATTCTGACACTTCAATAGTTTATAGCTATAGAAAAAATATAATTGTGAGCAAGTTTACATTTTCAATTTTATGTGATGGCCAGCGATTCCCACTGTGCAATGAAAATTTACCTCGAAGTAAAATTGAAAGTTAAGTTAAGTGCAATAGTAAGCCAAGTAAATAAAGTTTTTGAGGCGACAATCCTTAAAAGACAGATTAAAATATTATGAGATGACGCACTTCTCATTGAAAGTGAATTGGAAAATGTAATGTACTAAAATTAACTCATAACTAAGGCTTATACACTTTCAAAAATTAAACAATAATTACGCTAAAAAACATCAATTGACTTTTGGAAGACTCCTACGTGGAAATAATATATGAGAAGTTTCCTAGTTGCATAGCTAGGTTTTTCCAATTTTTTTGAGATTGACATACATTCGCAGCCTTATATTCTCCAAACAAAAAATAACATCCATCATCTTCGAAGCCAAGTGTTAGCCTATTATTCTTTTAGCATAAAATCTACTCTCGAGCGACTGCTTCGTAGTTATGCTTCATTATAACAGCAACTTTCGCAATTGCCTATCCAACATAAGGTTTCTCTGTGTCTACCTCCCGCAGCGATAGATTATTTGCCACATCCTATTGTTTAATTAGTAACAAAGTGATAAAAAAATGTCGTTTGCAACAAAAAAAGAACGTATCATTTTCCAATAGATATGCGCCACACGCAACCAATAAGGTCTTCATTCTGGCTTTATGCCTGAGCGACAATTTATCAAATGAGCACGTGCTGTACCGATACAGGAACCGTAACATGCATTTGCCGTACTGAAAAGGTGTTCATTGGTTTCACATGCTTCCTGGTAGTGGAAGTTGCCACAAACGTACCTGTATAACATACAAATGAATTGCCTTTGAAGTAGATCAGGGGTGTAGCAGCTAACCTAGTGTGTTGCAGGCTGATAAGTTACGGTTGTTTATTCGTTAAAAATCATTATATGATATTTTATAGATTTTTGCATACATTTATTGCTTGATTCTAATTTTTAGTATATATTTGTAAACGATATTCTTACCTTTATACGCCTCTGTTTCAGTAACGCATATATTATTCTTTGCGCTAGATCAGGACATGCTGTGCTTGTGTATTTCGTAGATACCATTCAATACCAGGTGACTATATTATGCTGTATATCGCCTTTGCCTGCGTTTCTTTTTACTATCCTCTGTGTATGCCTCTAAATGTTGTCATTGAGTGGCTCATCGCTCAACAAAGAGCACAATGTCCCTTGCGAAGCCTCTTAGCAATGGAATAAGGGGGATTCTGTTTATACTGAAAATACAAATAGGTATACAATTACCCATGCCCGACATGAAGGATACAGGGAAAAATTTATGACCCGAGAAACCGAGAAATATTTTCGAAAATTATCATGCGGTCACTTTTTGGTCGAACCATCAAGGACTATTGTTTTGCTGTTCACAGTGGTGGTCACTTTTTGCCACTGGTTGGAATCAAAATCAATTGAGTTTGTGCTGGGAGCATGAAAAACTATCGACAGCATTGTCCGGAAACGATATTTACAATGTACAATGCACGGTAGCACAGTGCAAGAGAAAACAAATTTAGGAAATTCGAGGGGTGTGTTATATTTAATATCGAACGCACATCCAGCACGCGAGCGAGAACACGGTATTCATTAATTTTCATATTGATTATGCAGTATGTTTTGATCAGCGCGAACAAACGGATGCTGCGTTGAATGATAATTGAAATTTATGTTCAAAACATGGCTCATTGTACCGTAATTAGACGCAGTTATTAAATAAGTGTTAAAGCTATGAGAGTAGAAAGTAACTTATGCCAGCAGCGATTTCGGATTGAATTAATTTTTGTAAGCGTGAATGCCAGTACGTAATCATTGCAATTGTTTAGCGAACGCAATCTCCCTGTTTTCCTTACTACATACATTTTCGGCCTTGAAGAACTGGAATGTTATAATCCAAAACTGTGATTTTATGCATTTGTAGCCAATAGTTCAAGAAACAGACGAGTTTTGAGTGAAAACTTCATATTATGCGCTGACAAAAATAATGCAAAAATATGGAAACTTGAGTTCGTAACAGCACGTTTCTTTCCTACGTGAAGGGTAAGGGCCTATAATCATGCCTACTCTTTACTCTTTACTCTATACTCTTTACTCTTTACTCTATACTCTTTACTCTTTACTCTTTACTCTTTACTCTTTACTCTTTACTCTTTACTCTTTACTCTTTACTCTTTACTCTTTACTCTTTACTCTTTACTCTTTACTCTTTACTCTTTACTCTTTACTCTTTACTCTTTACTCTTTACTCTTTACTCTTTACTCTTTACTCTTTACTCTTTACTCTTTACTCTTTACTCTTTACTCTTTACTCTTTACTCTTTACTCTTTACTCTTTACTCTTTACTCTTTACTCTTTACTCTTTACTCTTTACTCTTTACTCTTTACTCTTTACTCTTTACTCTTTACTCTTTACTCTTTACTCTTTACTCTTTACTCTTTACTCTTTACTCTTTACTCTTTACTCTTTACTCTTTACTCTTTACTCTTTACTCTTTACTCTTTACTCTTTACTCTTTACTCTTTACTCTTTACTCTTTACTCTTTACTCTTTACTCTTTACTCTTTACTCTTTACTCTTTACTCTTTACTCTTTACTCTTTACTCTTTACTCTTTACTCTTTACTCTTTACTCTTTACTCTTTACTCTTTACTCTTTACTCTTTACTCTTTACTCTTTACTCTTTACTCTTTACTCTTTACTCTTTACTCTTTACTCTTTACTCTTTACTCTTTACTCTTTACTCTTTACTCTTTACTCTTTACTCTTTACTCTTTACTCTTTACTCTTTACTCTTTACTCTTTACTCTTTACTCTTTACTCTTTACTCTTTACTCTTTACTCTTTACTCTTTACTCTTTACTCTTTACTCTTTACTCTTTACTCTTTACTCTTTACTCTTTACTCTTTACTCTTTACTCTTTACTCTTTACTCTTTACTCTTTACTCTTTACTCTTTACTCTTTACTCTTTACTCTTTACTCTTTACTCTTTACTCTTTACTCTTTACTCTTTACTCTTTACTCTTTACTCTTTACTCTTTACTCTTTACTCTTTACTCTTTACTCTTTACTCTTTACTCTTTACTCTTTACTCTTTACTCTTTACTCTTTACTCTTTACTCTTTACTCTTTACTCTTTACTCTTTACTCTTTACTCTTTACTCTTTACTCTTTACTCTTTACTCTTTACTCTTTACTCTTTACTCTTTACTCTTTACTCTTTACTCTTTACTCTTTACTCTTTACTCTTTACTCTTTACTCTTTACTCTTTACTCTTTACTCTTTACTCTTTACTCTTTACTCTTTACTCTTTACTCTTTACTCTTTACTCTTTACTCTTTACTCTTTACTCTTTACTCTTTACAATTTACTCTTTACTCTTTACTCTTTACTCTTTACTCTAAATTAAATTTTTACTCTTTAATTATAACTTTCATACTTTTCGTTTAACTTTTACTTCTTTCACTTCATCTCTTATCTTTTTCGCTTCAACTCTTATCTTTTTCGTTTGAACTTTTACTCTTTTTGCTTTAACTGTTACCTTTTCCTTTTCAACTTTTTTCCGCATTAACTTTTACTCTTTTCGCTTTAGTTTTTAATGTTTCCGCTTCAACTGTTACTCATTTCGCTTCAATTTTTACTCTTTTCGTTTCGATTTTTACCGTCTTTGCTATATATTGTTGTTCATGCTTTAGATGTTACTCTTTTTTTTATTTTCTACTCTCTTCGCTTGAATTTTTCCCATTTTGCCTTAATTTTTAACTTTTTTCATCTTGATTTTTATTATTTGCCACTCCAATATTCACCCTTCTGACCCAGAAATCTCTCACGAAACAAAAATAAGTTTCTCCGGTGAACTGAATTTTGCTGCAGCATCTGACTACCAATGGAAATTGATTAAAGAGCTTAAAAGTGTTTCATCATACCTGATTCAACTTCAGAAGTTGAGTGTAAATTTTGTATACGAGTCATATCAATAATACGCGAGATTTCCGAGCATACAAGTGTATGCTTCAAAGCCAGAACCTTTCAACGCGAAGAAATATGGCCATGCCAGAACATTCCAATCACAGTTTCAGATAGCATTGTTCCCGGTATTCGTGTCTACTAGTTCCGCAGTTTCGACGCATGTGGATTGACCTGTGAACTAGCCGAGATATAGTTATTCTGCATTGTTAACGGTTTCTTGTTGAACATAGCTAGAAAATTGCAAAATCAAGGTTCAATGTTTATCGGTGCACGAAATCAGTACGACAGCTAGCAGTTCGCTCTAGTTTTACCAGCCCAATGTTCCACCTGGCATAATTATCATTACCACCGAGTGCGTTTATTGCAGATTAGTCACTTTACTTTCCATAATGTCACAAGCAGTTGGTACATCCAAGCGGCAACTGCAAAAGCGTGCACCGATTGCCCGAGTCTAGGTAATCACGCCGAATATGACTGGGCCAGGGCCTCTAGGACGAGTCTGCTTGTTGCAGACTGCAGGTTTTTGCACCTGGAGCTATCTACGCGCTGAAATCGCAAAATCGCAGTTGCTCCTCTTTGGCCTCGTGGCTGCAGCCTGCTAACTGGATGCAATAAGCGTTCGTTCGCAGAGAGCAGTGGCGTACTCAGACGGTGAGTTCGAGTTGGAACGTTTTGGTTATATGCTAGTCCCGAGTAGAGTATATTTTTACCCAAAAGATGTTGTTCAGCGCATACCGCGCCGAAGGCTCGTGCTGAGCTCAGAACATTAATTTATTCATAGGTCCATTGAAAAACCGGCGTAGTTTTGCACCTTCTGCAGCGATTTTCGCAATTTTTATTGCGTTATTGATGCAGAATTGTTTGCGCGCCTCTTGTGCTTCATACATCTTTTCATTTACATGCAGTCTTGCCGTTTCTGTCGGGTGTCAATCTGTAAATTATTATTTTCACATGATCGCTACAGTTGGTATTTTGCTGTTTTAAAGCATATCTTGTTGGTTTGGTTGATGTTCTCCATATGATGATTAAAGTTTGCTTAAACGAAAAGATCTGGTTATTACGATTCAAGGACAGTGGACTTACAGCTTTCAGTATTGAAATAGTGCCTGTAAAAATGTTTTTAATTATCGAATGCATCAGTTTAACTCATTGGTGTAGCTCCTGGAGCAGGTGACAGCCATTTAAAATGAAGCTTACACTTCTCCGTGAGTTGAACTGTTAGCAGAGCTCTGTTCTTGGCGTATCGTCTTCTGTAAGATATGAGAACGGGCGGTTAGTTTGCTTTATTTCTATGTTTGACAGCTTCGATTTTTTCCACAGGGTGAAAGTGAAAAATCATATCGGGAGTGATTAATTGTTTTTAGGTGGTCTTAAGGTCATGTGATTGAGCAGCTTGAAAGTGTTCCTTTTGTGTGGCTTTCTTCGAACCGTTTGTCTTTCGAAACTTATTTATGAACCGATGAAAACAAATCGATTTATAACTGTGATGAATTAAGCATATAGAGCTGAAATTGATATGTCAGAACAAGTTGTATGACATGTTGAACTTTGAAAAATTGATTATGGAAATGTGCATACGGTCGGATAAGGTTTTAAATAGTTTGTCAACTCTAAACTCAATCATTCAGGTTTTGAAATTTGTTTGTGTGTGTTCTATATTCGTTTACATGATTCCGTAAAGTTTTTTTAATATATTCATATTTTTAGTTTTGCCGAAATCTATCTTCAACTAACCGTGATAACTAAACGTAAGGAATCATCAATTTAGTCATTCAACGAAACTTCACAGTTATTTTTTTCAAATTCAAAACAGCATGCAATGAAACAATAAAATAATTCAGGCGGTAATCATAAAGTCACAAAATTGTTACCGGACAATTGACCGTACAGAATCTGATAAAAAAATCCTAGTCTAGGTTAAAAATTTGTATGACCTATATTTGCTACAATCACTCTTTGCAGGTGTCTTTTTAAGTAAAAGTGAATTTTTGGATTGTTTTTTCTTTTCTGCCAATTTACTATAGGAAGCTTCTTCATATGTTTCTGTTCTGAATCGTATGCAAGATGATCTCGCAAATTTTCTTTGCGGTTTAGGTTTGATGATTGTGGAAGTTATGGAAGTGTTGATTTGATATTGCAGAATATTGTTTTAACAAGCTTTGTAAAATGTATCAAATCATAAGTTGGGAATTTAATTGTACCGTAAAACGGGGTAACATTGATCATTTTTTTCACTTTTTCGTGAGTATTTATATATTTTACAACTGAAATTACAGGTTTCACATTTTTAAAACCAGTACTGGCATCCTTGGATCTTGAGAAGTTAGTTTTAAAAGCTCTTCGAAAATCTTGAACATTAAAAACATTTGTTTTTCGTCGTTGTTTCAATTTTCCTTATTTGGGGTAACTTTGATCAGTTTAAATTTTGAATAGTTTTGAAACCTTTTTGAACTAAAAATGTTAGATAATGCTTTGATAACATGTTTAGAGATGCTTCCCGGATTGACATCACGTTCTCCTAGACTGACTTGAGTCCTGTCCTTGCTCCTAGCCGCGGTATGTACTGCGAGTCTCTTTTATGCCATATGTAATTTTACCTTTCGATGATGAAAAACGTAAACGTTGGTCGCGAAATGTGCCAGAAGTATTTTGTAAGTCAGCAATCGTTGTTAAATGTTTGTGTTCAGAAAACGTATGTTGATTATATATGCAAGGCCTTTCCAACAACGGAAGTATCAGTAGGCCAGCTCTAGCCTCTTACGTTCTATGCTCCAGCCAAGACCACATCCTGGCGTAGGCCAGGATGATGTCTTGGCTCGAACATAAAACTGGACTTTCTTAACAAATATGAATTAATTAAGTGTAAATGTAATAAATTTGACTAAAATTTTTTCTAGTTGATTGAGAAAATTAAATAACGGATTTGGGAAACATGTCAATGAATACGAAATGTTCAATATTCGACTAGTATAAAGTGCTTTTTTTGGCACTTACTGAGAGTAAGAAGTATAACGGTCAAATTAATATTAAAATTTAGTTATTAAAACAGTAAACAATTTCAACCAATACAATATTGTTCAGACCTCGAATTATACAAGACTAAGATGTTATACTCAAATTTAGCAAAAGTAATCACGGAGCAGTTTTATTTCAACTATTCGGGGAAGGGTAAAACTGATCAATGTTACCCCGCTGATCAATGATACCCCGTTTTACGGTACCTATTTATTAGGGTGGCAATGAAAATCGATTTTTCAAATTTTAGAAGTGGGGCACATAAACTTCGCCTTCTCGAAAAAAGTCCCCATGCAAAATTGCAACTAATTAAAATCGAACGAAACCATCACTCAATCGAAAGACTTAAATTAATGCTATTTATCCAAGCATTGCACGAAAAAAGGCCACCATATGAGCAGAAGGATGAAATGTGATCCTATTGCATGACAACACTCGGCCAAATCGGAAAAAGTGAGGTATTGAAACTTTGACCGCTTTGAAGTACGTGTTCCCAAAGTCCGATTGTGCTGAAATTTTGCTTGGGACATTTTTCGAGAAGACGTAATTTTTGAGCAGCTCTTCTAAACGAAATCCGAAGGTTTTCTCATACATGTCAATGCCACCCTAGCGTACATACAACTCCCAGAATCGAAATTTGATATTTGCTACGTTCTAAAAAAAGAGGATTTGCTACTTCACGCATACAGATTCGACGAACTTTACTATGTGCTGCATTGAACACGGAGGGAGATCCCAGGATTATTTCGGATTGCCCTGGTGACCTTCGCTCGTAGTTTCCAGTCCAATGTTCCACTTCTGCGTTTGGTTTGTTTAGCGCGATCGCGCCAAAGTATCACGGTAACGTTTGAGCACGTAACTATCAATTATCTGAAATGAAATCTGGTGGTGTTGTTTTAATTGCGGTGTCAGTAGACTTTAATTCAGCGCTTATAGACACCATTCAGTTTAAAGAGTTCGAACATGTTTGGGTGAAAGCAGAACTAGCAGGAGAGACACACGTATTTGTCTCTGTCTATTTCCCTCCAAATAATGCGCGGAAAGAAATCTTTGAAAAGTTCCTTCATGTTGTTGAAAATATTGCATCTAAGCTATTACCTGAAGTAAAACTCCACATATACGGTGATTTCAACCAACGCAACATTGATTTTATTCCGGACATCGATAACCATAGCATTTTACTTCCTATTGTTGGCGAAAATGAAACGCTGCAACTTCTTTTTGATAAAACCTCTAGTCTTGGTCTTAATCAGATAAATCATGTGAAAAATGGACAAAATTGTTATCTAGATCTGTTAATGTCCAACATTAGTGAAGACTTTTGTGTGACGAATTCATTACAACCATTATGGAAGAACGAAGTTTATCATACAGCAATAGAGTTTTCTTTATTTGTGCATGTGAATAAAAGACCTGACGAATATGAATTCGAAGATGTTTTTGATTTTCAGTCAGCAAACTATGATGAATTAAAACATAAACTAAATAGTATCAACTGGCAAGATGTATTGTTTGAAGACGGAAACGTCGATTCGGCTATAGAAAATTTTTATAAGATATTATCTGATTTATTTATTAGCGAAATACCATTGAAAAGAATAAGACGTCATGGCAATTCCAAATACCCAGTCTGGTACAATAGACAAATTAAAAACTTAAAAAACAAAAAAACAAAAAGCACATAAAAAATACAAAACTCATAAAAATCGTGATGCTTTAACAACTTATCTTAACATTTGCGGCGAATTAAACGATGCCATTAGTAACGCGTTTGAAGAGTTTACATTAAAGACTGAGCTTGAAATCAAATCCTGTCCAAAAAATTTTTTCAAATATGTTAAATCAAAGTTAAACCTGAAAATTTTCCTTCAAAAATGCAACTGCATGACAAAGTTGAAGAGAACCCGGCATACATCTCTGATCTATTTGCTGATTTTTTTCAACAAAATTATACAACTTTCTCAGAATCTGATCGTGACTATACAATCTTCACCAACTTTCCTGAGTTTCCCAACTATTCCAACATTGAACATGTCAGCGCACGCGAAATTGAAGATACTTTTAAAGCTTTGGATGCGTGGTCCGGGACCCGACGGCGTTTATGAAACATTAAGCTAAAGAGCTAACTTCTCCACTGTTCTTGATTTTCAATATGTCGCTGGAATCCGGTTGCTTCCCGAAATTCTGGATAAACTCATATCTAGTGCCTGTGTTCAAATCTGGTAAAAAATCTGACATTAGCAACTATCGGGGCATAGCCATTTTTTCTTGTATACCTAAGCTTTTTGAAGCAATAATAAACAAAAAGTTATTCCATCAAATGAAAAATAGAATTACTCCAACGCAACACGGTTTTTTCAAAGGGCGTTCAACCACAACTAACTTACTCGAGTTTATTAACTTCACTCTGAACGCAATGGATAAAGGAAATTATGTTGAAACCTTATATACTGACTTCAGTAAAGCTTTCGATCGCATTGATATACTCCTGCTTCTCATCAAGTTACGAAAAATTGGAATTCATTCACAATTACTCAAATGGATTGAATCGTATCTGACAGATCGTCAACAAACAGTCAAATTTAAAGGTAGACTTTCGAAAGCTATTCAGGTAACCTCAGGAGTTCCTCAAGCCTCTCACTTGGGCCCTCTACTATTTATATTGTTTGTAAACGACATTTCCTTTATTCTAAAACATATAAAAACTCTTATTTATGCCGACGACATAAAACTTTTCATTGCATTGAAATTAAAAACGATGATGATGTAAACATTTTCCGTAACGAGATAAAAAATTTTTATATTTGGTGTAAAAAAAGCCTTCTTCAGCTAAACGTAAAAAATGTAGTTCTATGGCTTTTGGCAGAAAAAGAAACATACCAAGCATTATTATTTCTTTGGGAGATCAGGTAGTAGAGAAATGTGAACGAGTTAGGGACTTGGGAGTCATACTCGACTCAAAATTAACATTCACTGAACATTACAATACAATTATCAATAAGGCTAGTAACATGCTCAGTTTTATAAAACGTTTTTGTTATAACTTCCAAGATCCATACACAATAAAAACACTTTATAATTCCTATGTCAGGTCACTTTTAGAATACTGTAGCATTGTATGGTCTCCGTTCTCTGCAACACATGTAGACAGAATAGAATCAGTGCAAAAACAATTCCTGTTATATGCACTTCGTAATCTACGATGGACATCATTTCCCCTACCATCATATGACGAACGCTGCAGACTTATCGACATCCAATCATTAAAAGCCCGTCGTGAATTCGCAATGATGTCATTTGTTAACGATATCGTATCTCAGCGTGTCGATTCACCCGAAATATTATCAAAACTCAATTTTTATGTGTCTTCTAGAAATTTACGAACTCGGACTTTGTTTTCTTTAAATCATCAACGAAACAATTATGCTGAATACGGGCTCATTAATCAAATGATGTTAGTTTATAACCAACACAGTGAAGCAATTGACTTCTCTATGTCGAAAACTAAATTACAACAATATTTCAATTCAACGCGCAATTTAAATCGATAGAAAATAATTATTGTAATAATCCGAATTAAGTGAAGAAACCATTATTCAACTATGTATAAACTCTTTTTCTTTCTTTAATTAGTATAAATATAGCATATATAATAGTATAGCATAATATAGCATGTAAGTTAGTTATAAACATATGTAGTCTACTTTTGTTTACCGAAATAAATAAATAGATATTCACAGTCGATTTCGGTAGTTTGAGAGCTTTGGAGATCATTCCTCCCGACCATGTTGGGTTTCCAAACTACACGGTTTGAATGTTATATTTTGGCAGTAAAATATGCCATACTTGCTAGCTTTGAACACTAAAAACCTCCTTTTCATCCCTATATTGATGCGTTTTTTATAAGCGTATAATATTGTCATCGAGAATCTATCAAAATATTTGTCGTTTTCCTCAATCAGCGTAAGTAGCACGCTCCTCATTCATAAGGTTTCTATGTAATATTATCACTAATTCTTGTGCAAAAAATAGCTCATACACAAAGACCAAGGTAAGTTCTTCACGATTCATCAAAATGTTGATTTTTGATACGATTCTTCTGTAAAAATTATTTCTTAAGTGCTCCATAATAGGGACCGAGACAAGATAGTTTTTCACAATTATAGATCACTCCGATTCAAGTGTGAATTTCACCAATTAAAATGCCCTCTCATCTTCTATTGAGCTCTAAACGGAAACTAATGTAAGTCGGCACAACGTTATGGTGTATCATATACAACGGTTCATCGCGACAGACCTGGACTCTCGATCTTACTGTAATCTCGAGAGCTACTAAAAAATGTGGCCAGGCTATGCGAGATCTTTAATACGATTTGCAACATGTCATTTCTTCATATTACATGATTTGAAAAAGGTTAATTGAATGAATTCATTGCCACAAACTGTTCTATTATATCAATCCATAATATGATGCAAATTGTTTCATAATTGGGACTGCTCTCAGAAGTGATCCGTAATTGTGTATTTGATGAGTTATAAAATAAATATACAACATCTAAGAAACATTCACAAAACATGAAAACAAATACTTGATCAATTGAAAGAGATCACATTTCTGTGACGGAAAACATTTATAGATTACTTATAAACAATAAATTGGCCAGAAATGATTTTTTGAATTCATACATCTTCTTAAGGGATTTAGAATTGTAGGGGAACTGTAGGTGTGCACAATTTTTTCTCGTCTCTCGTGTTAGGTCCCTCTGTTTCTGATGCCGGTGGGCCTTCAAGCAGCGCACCGAATTTACCGTACTGTCGTCCGGCATCCTCGCGGCACGCCCGGCCCAGCATACGCTCCCAACCTTCGTCAGTTGCACAATCGGAATCTCTCCAAGTAGTGTCTGCAGCTCGTATTTTTTATATGCCCGCGCCACTCGGTGCTTTCGGTTTATACTCCACCAAATATTGTACTCAACACTCTCTTCAAATACGGCCTAACCTGATAAAGGTTTTTATACATCGTCAGTTTCGTGGGGCGCCGTTTGCTCCTGGATCGAAGCGTCCTGCGAAGGCCAAAGTAGGTTCGATTTCCAGCTTGAATACGTCATTGGATCTATTTACTTGTGTTATTGTCATAGATCCCAAGTATACGAACTCATCTACCACTTCGATTTCATCGGTATCCCTTTCATATACTTGGTTTTCGAAGTAATAACCAAAGTAATAAGTCGATAGGATTGTAGCGCTAGCCCCGCAATTGTGCTGTACACTAAATAGTTGGCTGAGAAGGCTGTGTATATTGTGGCACCAGCACTAAATTGGAGTTCGGAAGTCGGACTTACAACTTCTTCTCTCTCTTGGTAGCCTGTCCTTACCTGCGGCGATTGTTATTTAGTTCAAGGATTTCGGAAACCGGGACGCTGTTATCGTTTGTAGGAAATTCAAGGTTAACCTTCATCGCACCCTTGTGTGGAAAACCACACAAATGAATTTTGTTTCGATTTTTCCTCGAAAGCTTCTCGATCGATTGTAACGAAATTTCTTGACAATTCCTAAACCACCAATCTAACACAAAAAAAGGGAAAAATATTTTTGGTTGATGAGATATTTAATAACTTATGTTGTCTACCCTGGTGTATGGTTTCCCACACATACAACATTTAAATTTATTTTGGACAAAAAACAACTTAATTTTGCCCCAAACAATTTTTTTTCATTGACGCACGCATAATATCATTCAATTAGTTACCTCTCAGATACTGCAATGTTCTAGGCGTTTCCACAAGTTTTTTTTTCAACATATCTTTTGAAAATATCATTTAATTTTACGTAAATTTTTGAATAAAAACATATCTAGCACCAAAAGGACTCAAATCAGTCAAACCACTGAAACAAAATCGGATAGTATGTCAGTTTCCGTATAAACTGATTAAATTGTGTTACGTAACTTTCGAACGAGCCTTCGGATCAAATTGATATTTCCTATCAACTAGCTAGACTCTAAGCTCTTTCAAACCTGACTAAGAACATTCGAGTCGGTTCAGCCGATGCTGAGAAAATCAAGATATATTGATCGTAAGAATGAAAATAAACACACATACACATACTTGCGCACGCATACATACCTTATTCGATTTTCGAAACAGGATTATTTGGTATCTATAGTTTCAGGTATGTATGCACTCAATGAAAAAAATATGTTTGACACAAAATTAAGTTGTTTCTTGTCCAAAATAAATTCAAATGTTGTATGTGTGGAAAATCACACACCAGGGTTGTAGACAACGTAAGTTTTTTTCAGGACGCGATGAAGGTTTCCCTTCCGCCTCCTCCCGTTTCTCCGCTATTGGGGTGCTTGTGATCAGGCTTTCCTTCTCATCCCTACACAGGTGTGTAGCATTGGTTCGCCTTTTCAAAAAAGAAATGTCGTATTTTGTCAATAGATGGCAACATTAAAGCGTATCTTGTGTTACACTTATCGCGTAGGGTCATACTTTACGGTTGTTTAGAGACGACAATCTGTGCTACAAGTGACGTTTTGACAGTGTTGTGATCGTACGTTTCAGTCTCAAGTTATAGCGCCAAAGATGGAGTCTAACAAACAAGAAATTCGTCATGTTTTACGTTTTTACTACCAGAGAGCAGGCATGTCCAAACCCACCACACCACTCGCGTGTGTGTTTTAGGCGATGCAACGGAGGGTATTTTCATTGCCCTTCAGTGCTTATACAAAACGGAAACCCATAGTGATCTAAATGAAACAGCCCTTCAGAAGCTTCGGCAAACACATGCCCGAGTGTTCCCGAATTCGTGAGCCCTCGGAAGCCCGCTTGTTAACACGTATTTTCTCAAACGCATCATGTTTACAAAAGTACATATGAAAAAAATATTGCCGGTGGTTGTATGCGATGACTACCGTTAAGTTTTCCAATATCATACCATTGTCGATCTCGTCGTGGCGACCAATGCTTGTGTGTTCCCCGAAACTGCGAGCCCTCGGTTGCCTCATGTGCCGAAGTTTAAAAACCCTTGGCTCGCGCGTTCACGAATGGCTCTCCAGTGTATTGTCTTTAGCTAGCGACGGAGGGTAATACGAATAGCCCTGCGTGGTGTGTTTGTTAGCAGATGGGCCCCACGCGCTTTGGTGTGCTGTGATTTCCCCATGCCTGCCTGATAGGTAAAAATGCAACGAAGGCGGCCAAAAAAATTTGTGAAGTTTATGGGCCCGACACTGTAACGATTCGCACAGCACAGCGTTGGTTTGTTCGATTTCATTCTGGTGTAGGGCTGTCGAAGATACATCCCGTACTGGTAGGCCAATCGTCATAAAAACCGATAAAAATGTGGAAATCATCCAAGTAAACCGGCATGTGAGCATTTGCTCGATTGGCCAGGAGCTGGGTATAGACCATAAAACTGTTTGGAACTATTTGCAGAAGATTGGATTCCAAAAAAAGCTGGATGATTGGGTGCCACACGAGTTGACGCAAAAAAAACTCTTAGACCGAATCAGCGCCTGCGATTCACTGCTGAAACGGAACGAAATCGACCCATTTTTGAAGCGGATGGTGACTGGTGATGAAAAGTGGATCACGTACGACAACCTCAAGCGAAAAAAATCGTGGTGAAGTGCGGTGAACCGGTTTCAACTATGGCCAGACCCTCAATTCGGTTCTCTATTGTGAGCAGCTCGACCGTTCGAAGCAGGCGATTGACCATAAGCGGCCAGAAATGGCCAAAATGAATGGTGTTGTTTTCCACCAGGACAACGCTCGGCCTCACACATCTTTGATGACCCGCCAGAAGCTGCGATAGTTCGGATGGGATGTCCTATCGCACCCACCGTATAGTCCGGACCTGGCACCGAGTGATTACCATCTCTTCCGGTCCATGCAAAACGCTCTTGGTAATATTAAGTTGGCCTCAAAAGAGGCTTGCGAAAACTGGCTGTCTGAGTTTTTTGCTAAAAAGGAGGGGGGGGGGGGTTATAAGGGATGAAAAATGAAGTTGCCTTCTAAATGGCATCAAGTTTGCGAACAAAATGGCGCTCAAATCAAATAATTCTAAGTATGTTAAATATAGCATCAAATTTCGATCAGAAATACGACATTTCTTTTTCTCTAACCCAATATATCCCTCACTGCGGAGCGTGGTTTGAACATGGCTGGCTTCAGCTCTTCATGACCTCTGTCGTCCTTTTGGCGTTTCTTTCTCCTGAAAATTGTGGTCAACTCGTTTCGAGCTCGTCGTTAGTAGCCGCGTTCTCTCTTGTGGCGATTCTTATATAGCTTTTCCAACCTATTTTTATGCTAACAATAAAAAATATCATGAACAGGTAATTTTCATTTTATTAAAAGTTTTGCAAATTGGCATGCATTAAAAAACAAGTTTAAAAACAAATAAAAAATATATGCATGAACGACCCACTCCGAATGAAAACATAAACACGCAATGTCAAACTGTACACAGTTGAAATGATCAATCTGTAATGAACCCGTGCCACAATGTCATTATGATTAAGTATTGAATGTTGGCACTCACACTTTGTCTGGCACCGACAATACCAGCGCTCACGTGCCGGAAATATTCCCCCTGTGGATTGTTGCGTAAATTACTTCCCCGCTAATGATCCAACATATAGCCGATAAACACCCATCAAATTGTGAGAAACTTTCAAACTTCCGCAAGTCGAGCACATAAATCAAAACATTCGCTTATAGAACATTAACGGATGTTTCCAGTGTTCTCGGATGGAGATGACACAAAGGAGAGGGTCCTGTTTGTGTTGAATATGATCTCTTGTTACACAAGGATAACCCTTTTCCGACCGGGTGAAAATAAATCTGCTCTTGTCAGTTTTGTTTGAAAACACACATATTTTTCCACTCTACCGGTTGTTTTGTTTAACGATAATTTAGGGAGTGAACGTGATGTGTCCGTATTTCAAGGTCTCCGGAGATGATAACATCCTGCATCTATCATGCATTTAAAAAGACAAAGTCCTTGTACGGCTGCAAAAAATCTGCATACATTATCGTAACCATCAACCATGTTGACATTACATCGTTTCGTGCCATGTCCTGATTGTAGCAGATACTCACAGTCAAGGTGTAAGTCAATGATTCACAGTAAAGTGAGAAAGTTTAATAAATTAATTGGTAACTTGAGCAATTTGTGAACAATCACGAACGTTTAATACTAAGGTACTACAAGATCATAAAATATATGTTGGTAAGTGTGTAATCATATGGAATCTTATAACTTATAAAAATGAAAAAAGGACTAAGCCAATATTTCAAGAAAAAGTGTTGTAGCAATCGATTCGCAATACTGTATTGTAATTCGAATCTGGTGGACGCAGCTTAAAACTCGCAGTTTATATCTATTTCACATATGTACTTTTTATTTTACCGTCTAATTACCAATAAAAAGGTAAGCACTTTCTCACGCCTTACCAAATTGGCTACAGCCACGCAAGCTTTCCTAAGCCGCATTATTCTCACCCATTGTTTTATGTAAAGCGTGAAGCCCCTAATCATCTTTAGTGGCGTGCGGACAATTTATCTTTTTTCTCTTGAAACCAGTAAACACAAGTAAATCCTCTAAATGAGGGAGGAAAATTAACTTTTCGCCGATGTTCTTCTCATCCTATACCGCACAAGCTTGGTCTGCAACCGCACATAGGACTCTCTCCCAGAGGCCTGCTTCAGTTTTGGCTCCTAATAGAATAATGATAGGATAGAATTTCGAGAAAAAAGTAGAGCAACAATAGACGAACACGGACAGTATAACACGAGATAGGAGAAGGATAGAATGCTCAAGATTCGCCTCTTTTTGCCTGTGCTCTCCCTTCATCAGACTTCATCCGAACGTAGACAGGTCTGGGTTGCCGATAATAAACATCAATGAGCATAAATCATTCTTCCCCTCCAAGCTGTGCAGCGCAATACGTAGATCGATGCCTGAGGACGACCGTGGTGATATGCGGCACAACGGCTGGAAGCTTCTCGTAACGGTGGCTTTTGACAGGAGAATATGCTTTTTTATTTATCATTTACAATTTAGTTATTGAGGCCGAATTAGGGAAGGTTCGGTACTGTTTGTGGTGAGAAAATATTTTGGTTGGTGTCTCTAATTACGAAAAATTGCTTTTCAATTTTCAACATTTTTAACTTTTGCGAACGAATTCTTTTTTTCTCGTGTTCGAATTGTATTTGTTGCTTGCCCGACGCAAAACGCTGCGCTGATTAATGTGATTAATGATTGCAAGATTAGATTCGTGGTTCGGAAAACAAACGCTTCTTCAGTGGTATTAATCCGACTTCGTAACTATGAATTTGATTGATGAATTTTCTCCTGGTGTATGTTTGCAATGAAGAAGTTTGCGATTGTGTAATTTCGCAATATATCTACGCAGGAGGAAATGATACAGAGTACGCCTTTCAAGCAAAATAAAAAAACCTAAATTAATCCACCTAGCGGTCAGACCCAGCCTTTCTCATTTAAACTTATTATTTGTAAAAATAGATTTACATGAACGCTGCAATCCAATAAAGGAATATTCACTCTTTGGGTACTAAAATATTGATGTTGTAACTAAAGTATAAAATTTGAAATTTGAATTAAATTCAATCATCAGCAATATCAGAAACGTTTTAATTGAACGATAACATATTTAAATTATGTTGAGGTCACATATATTGACCAAAGCAGGTATAGTTTTGAATAGTCTCTTAATTTCTTTACTTTTCATAACTTCTGAACCACATATCAAATTGTTATGAAGTTTATCATTTGTAAGTTTGAGAGATGACTCGTTCGTATGACACAAGTTATGTTACTTATTGGAACGTAATTGGAATGTAATCTTTGAGATAATAGACTTTCGTTGTTTTATTAACAATTTAATACATAACGGTTGCTTAAGTTCGATTATAATCAAATGAAAAGGGAACGTATAAAGCAGCCAAACTTTGAAACCACGTGTTCAATCATAATTCATCAGTTAACCCTTAACTAGCCCGTTCATCTGATATCAATATTGTTCAAATCGGTTGTGTAGTTTCTAAGATAATGAAGTTTCGTGATTTTCACATTTCGATACATTACAGACGAAGTTACAATCCGATTACAGCGAAATGCAATAGGGTGTTACGAGGCAGCTAGACCTTTCATTTGATACTAATTCTGTGGGAATCGGGTCAACCATCTCTGAGAAAAGTGAGTGAGTCCAGGTAGTCTTCGGAATATGTTTCTTCCAATAGCTAGATTTCACATTTTTAAACATAACAGGCAAAGTAATAATCCGTTTGCAAAAAAAAATCATTAGGGTCTTATGGGGCAACAAGACCTTCCATATGACACTGATTTTATGCAAGTCTGTCCAGTCATCTCTGAGAAACATGAGTGAGATTAAATAGTATCCAGAACACGTTTCTTTCCATAACTTCTGAACCACAAAATTCAAAAGTTAAGGGTTTTTAGGTAGCCCGTTCATTTGAAACCAATTTTGTTCAAATCGGTTGTGCAGTTTCTGAGATATTGATGTTTCGTGATTTTTACATTTTGATACATAACCTCTAAACTAGAAATCTGATTACAATAAAATTCAATAGGATCTTATAAGGCAACTAGACCTTTCATTTGCAATTAATTTCATTGAAATCGGTTCAGCCATCGCTGAGAAAAGTGAGTGAGAAAAAAAGTTTCCAGTGATCGTTAGGAGAAAGTCAATATGTTTACTTTCATTATGTGATTTAACATTTTTATGAACAACGGACAAAGTTACTATCCGATTGCAATAACATTCAATAGCAACCTATGGGGCAACTAGACCTTTCATTTGACACTAATTTTGTGAAAATCGGTTCAACTATCTCTGAGAAAAATGAGTGAGTTTAAACAACCTTAGGATAACTTTTCTTTACATAACTTTTGAACCATATGTTCAACCATAACGAAATTTGAAAATTAAGGATTCTGGAGACAGCCCGATCATTTGAAACCAGTTTCATTGAAATCGGTTGTGTGGTTTCTGAGATATTGATGTTTCGTGATTTTTACATTTTGATACATAACCTCTAAACTAAAAATCCGATTACAATGAAATTCAATAGCAACCTATGGCGCAACTAGACCTCTCATTTGCAATTAATTTCATGAAAATCGGTCCAGCCATCTCTGAGAAAAGTGAGTGAGAAAAAAAAGTTGCACATACATACACACACACACACATACACACATACATACATACATACAGAAAATGCTCAGTTCGTCGAAAGGGGTCGACTGGTATATGACATTCGGCCATTGGGACCACTTTTATACCTTTGGTTTTTCCAGTGATTGCTATACCTTTCTAGAAGAAAGGCAAAAACATTTAGCAGTGCTAATTACTGCCGAGGGATTTTCATCTGTTCACTTCAACAGAAATAGCTTTCTTCAAATCGTCAAAACATTGGATTTCGCACTCTATTATGCAGATTCCTGACGAATTTATTTTTGAGTAACAAATATTTGGACGTTCTTTTTCTTCAGAAAAATATTGTACTGCTAGTGATAGGGAAATAAATTGCATTCCTTACATGGGATTTATAAGACAACTGACAGCGTAGTAGAGCACAAGAAAAATATGGTTGTTGTGTGTATAAAAGATACTGGTATATTCTAATACTATTCTTTTTTGAACATTCAGCACTTAGATTATAGTAAAGAACTGAGAGATAATCATGAACCCGTCAAATTGTGAGCCAATATTTAAAGGTATTCCTATTGCTTCTTCTAAACTAACCTAGATTCCAAAAAAATAGAAGGTTCTTTCACTGTTCAAAATTGATTACCTCGTCATGAGAATATCACGAGGTGCAGTAATTTTGAAACCAATAATTTTCATATACAGTGTTGGAACAGCCAACTCACTGTAAAGGTTTTTTAATGGTCCTAAATTATTATATTTGAAAACTAAATAAATATAAAAAAATCTATTACTCAGTAGTCTAATGGCAGATGTTTAGTAAAACAGATTAACGTGAAAGACAGATGATTCAAAAAAAATAAAACTAAAAAATAAAACTAAAAAAACTATAGAGAAGAATAAATTCAGGAGCTGCGTTGAATAACAAGGGTGTCTAGTGCCTAGAACAATTAAAAAGGAATTAAAATATGAGAAAATTTATTTCATTTATTAAAATCATAGAGAGTTAAGAAATTTTTGTGGCCTCCAAAAATCTTACCATAAGAATCCAAATTTGCAATTGCTTGTGTTACTTTATCAGATATTTTCCCTCGTTATATTCGATACTCCAAGGCCTACATAGAAACGTAACCAAATGCGGCAAACAAATAAACACCAAAAAAGAGGACAAAAAAGGGCATAACGACATATAACGAAAATAGAAAATAAAGTGATAGTTTAATGGATTTAGTTTCAAATTATTAGTTAAAACCCGTACGGTATTATATCGTGCCAAGTGTGCAACCTGCATCCAGCGATGTTTTCGAGTAACAACAAAATAAAAGGACAACAATGAATTTTTGGTTTTATCTCTTAATTGTCTTCCCATTAAAGGATCAGTTTTCCTTAATAGCCAGCCAGTACCCCACAGGCGCACGACTGGCAGCTCACAAAAGGCTGAGTAATGTTCATCGCAGGGTAAACGACGTTTGCTCTGCTATAACAAGGATTAAGGAAAAGATTCTACAGCTGGACGAACACGCGATTCCTTGTGCTCGCATTCAGAACCTCTTTATGAAGTGGAATCATCGTAGAATGGGCAGTTTTATTTTTATTAAGACACGACCTACGTGATAGAGGCGATAAATTTACCGACGATTTGTTTAAACGATTATCACCAGCTAGCAGTGAGTTCTTTTGTACATGAGCATGCATCCTTTCGAGAGAGAAAAAAAGTTTAACAATACATTGCTCAATCGAGTGATTCGTGGAACACACAATGAGTCTAGTTTGGTTTCGATTTTCGAAATTGAATAGCGACGCTGTTTTGGCTAGCACGTGTTAATCCTTTCTTTTTATAGATGTGGAAAGCAATATGCGTTTTAAATCGTAAGTCATTCATTTTCTAAAACCGCTTTTTTTCCTAATATCTCCCTAACGATTTTTTGTAAGCTGAAATGTCAGCAACCATACTATAAATGCGGAAAATCACACTCATCGCTTTGTCGCAACAAACACTATCTACCCTACGATATTTTTCTGCACGGAAGCTACGAATAAATTAAGTTTTAAAGTGGCATCCAGCGGGTACGGCAGTACGACGAAAAAAACCCATAACAGTAGGAATTCAATATGTTTCACTGGGAACAATTGCGTAAGTACCCACTTGAGAATTGAGAGTCCTGTGTTGCAGTTTTTTGCTTTGTCAAACCTATGTATCAAGATTGAATTTATGATTATGAGAGGCTCTAGACGGAGTGATGTCGTGCAGTATTCCAGACAAATTTTCTCACGATTGAAATATATCAAGCAACGGGTTGATTTTAGAATAGTGTACTTATGCAATGTAACAAATATTGGAGTAAGTCATTTAATTTGCCGTTTTAGAGAAAATAAATCTAGAATTCAATCGTTTGTATTTATAAAACAACGTTTTCGTGATTATGCAGATATTTTCTTAACTTCATTAATAGTTTCATTCATCCCAACGATAAGGTACAATAGACAGATGACAGGATAACAACATCACACAAGAACCCTGCCCCTTTTCTACCATTCCGTTAATCTCACTGTTATTGGCACGCTTCTCCCAAATGCGGTGGATGATGATGCTGCTGCTGTCTGAAGTTGATGATGACGAGCGCCAATGTGATACCACACATTGAAACGATGAAAAGTTGATATCTTTCCCTTTTCCCAACAATTTTCGTGTTCGTATACGAACGCAAAACCGTTTGAATTTTTAAGGACTCTCCTCGACGTCGGTCGTTTCTACTTTCCGCACCAACAATCGTCTCTGGCATATTTCATTCCATTATCAAAAAGGTATATCTTTTTACAGAGCCTCTCGAAACAATGCCGAGCGTTTGGCCCTGCGGTGTGTGCTCCTGGCAGGGGGTCCTCATGTGTGTACGCGCAGCAGCGAATATCAAATGGTCCATATCTCTCTCGTCTGCCAGGATTGGACGTGAAGGCTACAAGCTGTAATGAAAACTGGTACTGAGTGCGAAACTTTGATCTTTTATGTCGCTTGTTTTACGTTGAACCGAACTCACTAACGACCAACCGGTTTGTGGATACTTGAATTAACGTTTGCACACGGTAAATTGCTCGAAATTTAAAATAATGTATACGGCAGAGTCTTTCAAAATGCAAAGTGTTTCTAATCATGAGAGGTAGTATAATATGTGGTGCGTTACCTTAATTAAGCAAAATTGTCAGCGGTAACTATTGGTTATAATGCATTTCATTTTTGGTCAGTTTTTGGACTGTTGGAGTACCTTTCAAGAATCCTGTTTCCTGACACTGCATCTTTGCCTGTCGTATGATGTTTCAGCCGGCAATATCTTCTCAGATAAACATTTCCAGCACGAATGTGCTTATAGAAATTCAATCTAGCTTTAGAAATAAGTTGAGTACATTAGGAATGACACTTTGAACATTATTTCGACAAAACATTTTATAGTTTAAAAAAAATTTGATCACGCTTTCGGTATAGCAGATATAGTATTTTCTCAGACGGAAACTCTTTTAGTTAGGGTACCGGCTCTATCATCGTCAGGTTTTACCTATTGTCGTCAGGAGGGGAAATGATATCCAAGATCGTTATTTTCTTGCATGATGGTTCTTCATATTGCAGAGTGCCTCTCTGCAAAATATTAGTTCTGTATGACTTTATTAACCCCTGGAAAATAGCAGGTAAAACCTGACGATAATAGCCCCGATACCCCAATTAATTATACTAATTAATGAGGAATCGCAATACATTTTCAACATAAACAAATTTTCATGGAGTTAGAAATAATTAGATATGTTATTGTACTTATATATACCGTTTTGCTTAATAAAAATGGGGAAAGTTTGGATTTTTAAAAGGTGTGTAACATTGCATTTGAGTTCAAGTATTCTAATAGTGCAGTTTTCCAACAACAAAAAATAAATATTTGGTTTTAAGAAAATTTATTTTTACCGAAGTTATGACCGTTTTGAAGTGAGGTTTGAAGTTATAACGTTGAAGGCTCAGCATGTCAACTGAAATCATGAAACCGATAAAATTTCATTAGTTTAGTGTTGTTCCGTGTCCTTGATCGATCAATTTAATACGTATTTCGTTTTTACTGTAAATGGGGAAGTTTTTTTGCAACAAAGCTATGTTTTGAGCGCTAAAAATTGAAAGAGTCGTTCAAACAATCTAGTATAAATTTTCAAGTTAAGCTTCTGGGTCTTGGCACTTCAAATCGTTTGAATAAATAGTGTCGAGGGTCGATTCCATGATTCCGAAAATATCTATTTACTTTTCTTTGCTGTTGTGGCGACAGATCATTTACGACCAACTGCCGAATCTAAAATACGTCTCCACATTACTCGATCTTGGATTAGTCTTCTCCAATCGCTTTCAGGCCCGGGTTTAGGGGGGCGAAGAGGGCAAATGCCCCGGACCTTTCTATACGAGGGGCCTCCTAGTCCCTGGGTCAGATGTGAAGACAAAGTGGAAGCCTTTTTTTGCTCGTCTCCTTCCAATCATTTGAAAATTAAAAATTTTCATACCTCTAATTTTTTCTTAAGAAGAGAGGGCCCGGGAAAAAATGAGCCCTGGGCCCCCCAGCACCTAAATCCGGCCATGATCGCCTTTAACACCCGTAGATCGGGCGTCCTCATCCACAACACACATTCAAGTAGTACCGAGTCTACGAAGCCGCAGAGTTCTATCGCGTTCTGTCGAATACTATCTTCGCTCCTCCAACATTTGTGTCACGTGCTTAGCCCTTTGTAGCTTGCCGCGTTATATCAGCTTGATGATATTCGCATGTGGGTTTGCTTGGTACACCTCGTGGTTCATGCGCCTGCCCACACTTTATTTTCCAGTTTACCGCCAAGAATCCTAGGCAGTTCTCGAAGACTTCGAGTGCTCGCCGGTCGGTCTCCTTCATCGACCAACACTCATGGCCGTAGAGTATTACCGGGAGAATCAGCGTCTTGTAGAGCGCAAACTTCTTGTGGACAAGCAGGCTGCGGTATCTCAGCTGGTTACGTAAACCGTAAACGGCCCCGTTTGCGGTTGCTATCCGTCTTTTCACTTCGTAGTTAACATCGTTGTCATGCGTCACGTAAGTACCAATGTACACAAATTCGTCGACTACTTTTTATGCTCTATACCGGCCATCATGTACTTTGTATTGATAAAGTTGATGAAAGTCCAATTCCTGGTGCTTCTCTCTTAAATAGCATGCCTCTTCCACTGCTTTGCGGGTAATACCGACGATACCAATATCATCCGCAACACCAAGGATCGTATGAAAATTCGAGATAACCGTACTGCTTCTTTGCGCACCAGCTCTCCGTATTGCACCCTCCAAGGCAATGTTGGGTAACAGATTCAAGAGCTCGTCACCTTGGTCCAAAAATACGCCCACTATCCTGACGCATGATGACAAACCTTCAAAGGTGACATGAATCCGTTCTAACTCGTTGCGCTTAACTGAATCGTATGCAGCCTTGAAGTTTATGAACTGATTATGAGTCTGCAAATGTACTTCTCTGAACTTGTCAAGCCACGCAAGGTGACGACAAAGGCTTCATGAAACGGCCTTAGTCTTTGAATCAGGATGCAGAAGAGAATCTTGTAAGCAGAATTGAACAGAGTTATGCCTCGCTAATTACTGCTATTGAATCGGTGGTTCTTTTTATAGACTTGTTAGTTCGTTTTCTTCAGACAAGATCGACAAGTCATTCAGAAAAGCCTGCGCCATTGCCGAATTTTTAACTGCTTTTTTCGGTTCGTCCTGCATCCTTCAAAGCGTGTACCCGGGTGCGATCCACACCCTCCGCCCTTCCCAGTTGATGCCACTGGCCACCAGTGTCTCATCGGTTTTTAGGTTCTCTTCCCTGTCGATACAGTCCGGTTTCTGAATCCGTTCGCCATTTTAGAGAAACTTCTCGTCCGCAGTGCTCGCGTTTATTGCGTTGATGGAGACTCTTTTCGGCTATTCTAGATTTTCGATGACAAGTCCGTTTTTCTTGTCCGTCACCTCTTGACACTCCGAATCGATGTTGACCGTATCGTGAATGTGCCTTTACAGTTCGTTCAGGTCTCCAACCGGTTCACCAATCCACTCATCCACTTTCCGAGTGTACTCAACAGCAGCTCTGTCAGCTGACAACTTCTGGATGTCCAACCGTTGACCAGCAGGGCGCTAATCATTCCTACCACGAGATGGTGGTCTGAGTCGACGTTTGGGCCTCGCGAGGACCGCACATGGATAAAATCTGAGAAATGCCGACCCTCAATCAGAATGTGGCGTCCCACCCGGCGCAGAATCCAATGTTCCGTCTCGTTGCATTAATCAGACGGTATTTAAGAGCTAGTTCGCGAGAACCGCAACCGGCTTTTTGAGGGACGTTGTTGATGCTCTCCGATTTGGCTTAAATTTTCAGCGTTTGTTTATCTATTCAAGGTAGAAAGTTTTGCAAAATTTTAAATTTTTTCATTAAGGTTAAGTGGGGTAAAACGGCCCTTGAAATTGATATGTCCAAAAACGTTGAAATTCTAAAAAGTGCAATAACTCCTGATAGACTTGATGGATTTTTATAAAAATTTGTAGCATTATTCTACACTAAGAGTACTTCAAAACGCATGGTCACAATATATGGCAGAGGCAACATGACAAAAAAATTCATTTTTTGTTCAAAAATTGTCAATTTTCAGGGTCACCCTACTCTTTTCAACATCGCTAGAAAAAATATCTGAATATAGCGTTTTATAGAGCAACTCAAGAACTTTAATTTCATGTATAAGCAAAGTGTGCCAAATGGGGTAAAACGGCTCTAGAAGGTTTTTTTTCAAAAAACCGTCAAAATCACTTAAATTACTAAATTTCCTGCTAGACTTAATAGATTTTGCTAAAAACTTGGTTAATCACTATACCTTACCAGAACTACCTACTTTACCAGAAGATACGCCATTTGGGGTAAAACGTGCCTTGAAGTTTTTTTTCATAATACTGTCAAAATCACTAAAACAGTAAGAGCTTTGGTTTGATTTGATAGATTTGATGAAAATTGAGATTATTACTCTACCTAAAAAAGAATTCTTAAAGGCATGGTGACAAAAGTTACATAAAAAATTTCAAGACAAATAAATATTTTTATGGATAAGAATTGGCGATTTTCGGTGCTGTGTTCTCTACTAAACTAAGTCCAAAATTTGAATGTAGCATGTTATAAACTAATACCGGAGTTTTTATTTAAAATGAAATCCAGATGCAACATTTGGAAACTGACTAGAACGAACTACAGCTTTTCTTGATTCATTCTCTAAGTTTCGAGTTTTTTTCTGAATTAAAAAAACATCAAACAAGGAAAAAGATATAATCGATATAACGGTTACTGAAAGACTACAATACTTTGAGTTTTATTAAAGCAAATTGGAGTAAGTTATCGTTTCAGTCTCATGTTAACCCTTCATTTCGAACTTATTTATAAATTGTTGTCATCGTAGGACCATTCATCGTATTCCTCGCTAATTTTTTCCAGATTGCTGGTCAAAAAGTCATGTTGCTCTTGATGCTCTTGTATCTATAAAAATTCACAATTAATAAAAAAAATCACGACTTTGAAAACTAATGCTTGCCAGTTTATACTCATCATGTTCTTCAACGTTCGTCAAAGCCCCATTTCCGTTTACGTTAAGGAGTTCCAGCTTATTTTGCCTATAAAGTGTGGAAAATCGTGCAAATAATGATTTTATTTGCTCCACAGATAAGTAGGAATCGGGTTGAAATTCTTTTTCTCCAGTTTTTGGGTTCTTCTTTGCCCTCATTGCTTTGTGAGCATCTTCTGGAGAAATTTTTTTTCCAGTTTTTTCTCCCAGGGAAAATAGCTCCATCAAGAATTTTTTCAAATTAGCATCGAAGCGAACGAATTCTCGCGTTTTAATCCCCCAACCTCTTTGAAAATATGAGACGAATTCCTTATTTGCAGTGATTTTCATAAGGTCATCCTCCATTGTTGTTTTGTCCGTTAGGTTTATCATTTTAGACGTAATGATGTTCGACGCGAAATCATATATTGCATCCGTTATCGAGCTTACGTCAATAAAGGACTTTTTTGCAGCATCGCTTCTTTTGGCTGTGGAAGATGTTCCGAGTCCAGTATGCGAATTGGCGGTTTTTTCATACGGGGAAATCACTTCGGTATCGAATTTTACCTGGATATTATGCATTGTATGGTTGATTCCAACTCCAACATCATAATATTTCCAAAATGACATTTTTGGAAAAGCAAATGAAATAGAATGGATTTCCTGAATACCTTCTCTGTTTTTAATTCCCGACATAACACTGTTGCGAAGGTTCAATACTCCGACATACGTATTCCGTGGACCTCCTTGAAACATGATTCCTTTTTTCAGATCTGATGCAGATGTCGCATTGTTAGAAGCATTGACGTACGCCCGGATGTAAGATTTACATACGGCTGCCTCTCTGTCGCACTGGTCTTTTCCCTTCTGAGGTTCGTTGTGATCCAAACGCATGAGCATGAATCCAGATTTTTCACACAGTTGATACGTTGACTCCGCAACTCCATTAGCTGTACCAAACCACGAAGATCATTAGCTAAATTATCACCACACACACATACACAAACACATACACATACACATACACATACACATACACATACACATACACATACACATACACATACACATACACATACACATACACATACACATACACATACACACACACGTACACACACATACATATATACACCTTGTTTGTCTTGCGGTTTACCAGTGTAACAACCAGCGTTGGCCATTCTAAGAAATAATGAACGCACTTGTGGGTGAGCGCTTCGAAATTTTTCCAGTACTCCGGGAATCAATGCTAGCGTTTCAACAGCATTCTGCTTACAGTTGTTAAAAAGGGTTACGAAGACTGCTTTACTTAGTTTTTTGTTTCTAAGTCGACGAAAATGAATACGTCAAAATATATACTCATTCCCTTTTTGCCAAAATATGATGATTGTTCTTCACGGTATTTCATGGGCAACACTTTTTGTCCCCAGTCTCTAATCCAAACGGCTTTACTGGGGTCAGTTTGAATATCAGCAAAAGCGTCCACTTTAGCTAGATTTTGTTGAGCGTGCCTCAAAATATGTAGCTGCCATTTCAGAACGACTTTTTTTCGAATGCTCGTAATCATACATCATTTCCGCTTTCGTGTTGGGGTCTTCTTCGATATTTATTCTATCCGATATGACTTGAAATACTTCAAACATCTTAGCGCAACAACCACAAACTTCAGTGTGCTCATGAACACATGACTGAAAAAATTTATTATTTTTCGGATCCAATAGTCCGAAGATTGTACAATGACTTGCGACTTTAGAGTTTTTACTGCAGTATGCTACAAATGGGCCTTTCAAGTAGCGTTGAATGGTTTTTAGATCCGACAGAATATTATTATCAATATCGAGCAACTTTTCGCACGAACGGTTCAGAACTTCTAAACCTTCTGTTCCAGCTACCATGTGGTTATCTAAACCGGCGAGACTGTGTCTTTGAGATGGCTTCAACAAATTTAGAACTTTGAAAGCTCATGCGACTCAATGTTTCAGTTTCAGATTGTAGGCAGTAATCAAGATAATTTGAAATTGCGTGAGTTTCTAGTCCGGTTAAAATTGGTTTCGGTATGTGTGTTTTGTCCCCAGGGCTGTAGCGTACCAAAGTGGTTCCATAAGCTAAATCTCCCAATGAACCACTTTTATACAGCCATGTCAAAAAATGTTGGCATTTTTCGAGGTCCAAACGCATTGTTGATCTTTGTGTGTTAGCAGTACTACATGAAGCACCCTCTGTTGCAATTTTTCGTGCCTTTGATATGCTAGAAAAGGAGCAATCAAGTTGCTCTCGAATCTTTTGGCGCGTGAATCTTTCCGCATCTATACAAGAAAGTATCTTTAGCTTTCCTTTGTAAGACTCTTCCAACTCGTACATTTGTTTGAAAGCTAAAAGCTGTCTCTGCTTGATGAAATTGTTATCCTCATCAGGAAACAGAAGGTTCTTCAGTCTTTCCTCCTGTCCTGACGCAATAGACCCAAAAAGATCCTTCAGTTTTGCTACAGCAAAAAAGAATTTTTGTCGTTTGGCTTCTAATAACTTTTTTGATAAATTTTCCACTGGGAAATTGATAGTAGATCGAATATTTGTTATGCCTAAGAAATTTAGCACACAATTCAACAGCTCGAAATTTGTGGTCTGTTCAACTGTGGAAAAAGTATCATCATGATGTTCGGTTTCGTAGGTCGCAAGTGTCGCAAAAAGGGGATAATGGGGGTGAAGCTTACTTATATGTTTATACTGATCGGTTGAAGCTTGACGTAGACTTGCTATTTTAATTTTTTTGCCATTTGGCCCATTTTGTAAATGCTCTGGGTGATAGCATCTTTTCAATGGCTTCCAATTTTCTGCGTATGTACACATATCTGTGTTTTGAGCAAATGAAATCATTGTCTCTCAACTGAATTTCACAACGCTGCTCAATCAACCATTTTTCCGAAAAATTCTCGAAAAAGGCATCATTAGCAAGTTTAGGAAATATATCGATGACTTTGTAGGACTCCAGCTTTTGAACTGCATAATAGCTTTTGTCACTTTTTGGCAGATATTTTCCACAATCAGAGGTAACTTCTAATGCGCATTTAGTAGCCATCTTTATTTTCTACGGGCACACTCTGCTGATGGAAAACAGAACTGTTGTATGAGGAGAAAAGTAGTTATAAAAAACAACCTTGCTCACCTGCTGAGGAGAGGACAATGTTTGAGACGGACTCGCTGACAAATTTATAGTCTAGACGCTATTGAAGCAGAAGCGGCGATAATCTTACAGGTGGTGAGAGAATACGATGGAACAGTTTAGTCATCCCTTGAGTTACATATGTTCGAAGTAGTAATAGACTGCGAATCGAAAGTTTACTCACCTGTTCACAAAATAGTGGAAAGCCTAGTTTGCTAGAAACAATGGATGGAAAAAAATATCGTTTTTCATCACCTTTAAAAAAAAAAACAATGGATGGAATTCGTTTACAACCCGAAAATGTTCACAACTGCTAAAAAAGCGGAAGAGGCACTAGTATAGTGGCTAAAACGTTTGACATATTTTTAACCATTACACTATGTCAAACAGCGAACAAAAAGTTCTTTCCGCTAACAATGAAAACTATCTCACTAACACTAATGCATCGCACTCGAAATGAAAGCAGATGGAGATGACTCTTGACTACGATTTTCGGGGCGTGTCAGCTACTTTCAACGCATTTTGTTTAAAAATCTGTAAGTAGTTCCTTGAGGTCACTGTGTTGTGTAATGTACCCTTATTGCTACAGTTCAAACAAGTGTTGGAGACCAAAAAGAGGGAAAGAAAAGGTCGGGTTGGTTTCGTCGACATACCACGACGTGTTATCCAATATTTTTGCATTCAAAGGAAGACTGTTTCTTTTTTTTTTGTTCCGAAAAAAATAATTATAACCTTTATGAAAAATAATCTTCAAGCACCATTTTAGGATAGATGGTGTAGGTATTTACCAAAAACAACAAACGAAAGCCCTAAATTTTCTTTGCGAACATTGTATTCAGGATTTGGAGATACATAGTTCTGTCGGAAAGCACATAAAAAGCCAACAAACTTGCATTTTTATAAACAAAAAAAATATTCGTAATGTAACTCCGCTTGCAAACATTTGTAACCGTGCTTTCTGAAGTTTTGGGAGAGTAGAGCGATTATGAAATTTTCAACAAAATCTATTAAGTCTAGCCGAAGTTATTGTCATTTTAGTGATTTCGACGGTTGTTGGGAAAAACCCTCTCAAGGGCCGTTTTAACCCATTTGGCACAGTTGACTTATACATGAAATTAAAGCTCTTGAGTTGCTCTATAAAACGCTATATTCAGATATTTTTTCTAGCGATGTTGAAAAGAGTAGGGTGACCCTGAAAATTGACAATTTTTAAACAAAAAATGCATTTTTTTCGTCATGTTGCCTCTTTGCCATATATTGTGACAATGCGTTTTGAAGTACTCTTAGTGTAGAATAATGCTACAATTTTTTATAAAAATCCATCAAGTGTAGCAGGAGTTATTGCACTTTTTAGAATTTCGACATTTTTGGACATATTATTTTCAAGGGCCGTTTTACCCCACTTAACCTCAATGAAAAAAATTTAAATTTTGCAAAACTTTCTGCCTTGAATAGAAAAACAAACCCTGAAAATTTCAGCCAAATCGGAGAGCATCAAATTAATGTGTAAATAAAAAACCTAAATCTTCTGCTAAAGTCTCGAGTAGTTAATATCGTGTGCGTAGCACACGTAGAGGATTTTTCGAAAGTCCAGGTAGGGAAGTCCCCACAAGAATATGGTCGATCCGAGAGCAGACTTCTCCATTGGAGTGTTGCCATGTGTGTTTCCGGGTATCTTTTCGTTCAAAGTATGCGCTACAGACTGCTATTCCTCTGGCTCAGGCCAATCTCATTACTGTTAGCCAAGAGTCTATCAATAATGGGACTGAAAAACTACTCTTGTCCAACCTGTGCGTTTGCGTCCCCAACGACGATCTTTGTATCATGTTTTGGACACTCTTCATATGTCTTACCGAGATCATGAACTCCTCCGTCACATCATCGGGTTTATCGTTTATCTGTGCGTTGATCGGCTGTAATTGAGAATATGTCCTTGATTCCCAACACGCATAAACGGTCATTGATAGGCCTTCACATAATGATCCGTCATATCTGTTTCTTTGTATGACGAAACCGACTCCTCATTCACCTCTGTCACCGCAACTGTAGTAGTTGCGGTTTTCAGACGTCGTTCCCACAATGAAATCTACCGCTCAGAGATCATGGTCACCTGTCCTTGGCCACCGCACTTCCTGGATGGCTGCGCTTTCCATTTTATTTTTCAGTAGTCCTAAGACACCCACTCGTATCAGTTCGAATGAAGTTCTGAGGTTCCAAGTATCGAGTTTCCAATCATGTTCTTTTTTAATTCGTATGGGTCGATACCAATAATTCCAATTCGATGTAATTTCTGAATTGTTCGTATTAGGGGTACTTTCAGCATACTGCCTCACTAGGACCACGATGCTAAGTCTCGCGACGGGGCTACCGTCTTGGGTGTAGCTGACGAGACACCGCATTTCATAGTTCAGCCGACCGCTCTGGATCAGTCGCTGTTCGAACAGCCCCTGACGTGGAGAACAGACGCTCAGACAAACTACTCTCTAAGGAGAACAACTCATCCTTCCCTGTCAGAATACGACCAAGTCGCAAAAATACTTAGATTTAGTGGAATTTAGACATTCTACACCTTAGATACGAAATAAACAATATTAATAAGTTGACACACCCTCAGAATTTAAAGACAAATCTCGATCATGTATTGCCAAACCACTGAATGCTCGGTTAAAAAAAACAAGTACCTAACTCCTCTAATACAACCCTCAGTTATAGATTTCAGTTGACATTACCTTTTCCATGACTTCTCTATCACCAGAAAAGCGCAAAAATTAAAGGCTACTATAACAAGTACTGGTGCTATATGAAGTATTATATTACTTCATGAAAGCAAACCAACTTGTTAGACTGAAGCTGCAAAATACTTCTTAAGTACCAATACGGTAAGAAAACGTTCAAAACAGGGTATTTTCAAGTTGTAATTGCTAACTAATTGAAACATCGTTGCATAAAACTTCAAAATAAAAATATTGTAGAATGGCGCTGATTTATATTAGGAACAATAAAAAAATAAAGATTAAGGCGTTTCGAATAATCACCGAAAAATAAGAAACAATATTAGATCAACGTTTCGATGCTTGTACCCTGCTGGATCGTAATCCGTACACCTAAGCACATGATAATCTTCGACGGTCAATATAAAATCAAGAAATCACATATTGCTTCAAACTGACATGTTTAGTTATAGGTCTACTTATATTTTATCACTATTTTCCAGCAAAATGATTAAAATCACTCCGAAACTCGAAAAAATCATGTTTAAATAGAACATGTTTGGAATCGAAATCCGTACACAGTTTTTTGTCTGAATCAAAACCCGTACACTTTTGAATCGAAATCCGCACACACGCGATATAAACTGGATCAAAGTCCATACAACAATAAATCAAACTCCGTACAGATGAAGAAGTACAAAAATGAACATCTTTTATTTATAATTTTTCTTTAAATTACCGAATAAGTATATTTTGAGGATCAACTGGCTCCTAAAGTTTCACACGGTTTTCTAATTTCTGATATCAGCTGAAATAGTGCAATTTTCGTAGCGTTTCGTAGTAACCGGAACGCCGGAACCTCTCGAAGCTTCCCGGTACGACTTTCCCTTGCGCACCTCAGTCACAGCTCGTTTAAAATTGTTTGCCGTATATTTATACTTGTTTTCTTCCATTATATGCTGAAAACAAGAAGAAAGTTCAACAATATATGCATAATACACACGTTGTACGGATTTCGATTCAAGCAAATAAAAAGAATCAAAATCCGTACGGCACAGTTTTTGTTGAATAAATACAACTTACACTATTTATTAGACAGTATACAGCTCGAAAATGACAAAGACTTACCTTTTCCATCAATTTTAAAAAGATTCACAAAGTAAAACACTTATATCCCACTTGAAAATCGTTTTTATCTGAAGAACGTTTCCTTAGTAAATTCTCTAACGATACAACGAAATGACAACTGAAACCGATACACGATTGATTTTTCATTTTTAATATTTTTATTTCATGGCCTACTGGCGCATAGTTTAATTTAACAGAAGGCCAACAACTCAACGGATATGTACATGTAACTATCATATGAATTTTCACTTATGTAATGCTTAAAATTGAAGAAAAACATCAAGGTGTACGGATTTCGATACTGTACGGGTTTCGATCCAGCACGGTAATACAAAGTTCTACGTGCGCTTTTTTTTTGTTCACACAACATTTATTTGACACGGCACAATACAAATTAATGTTTTACGGAGCCAATTAAATCTAATGCCTTATGGTCTAAAATATCTTATAAGCTAAAGGCAAATTCTTTACCATCGCTGCCGACTACGAGCTGAAACTAAATCTAATACTAAAACTAACATGTTTTTTTTTGTTTCGCTGTTAAATTGGCACCTTGATGCTCTTCAAGTAGCTATAAACATGTAGCATGTATGGCAAGTTTCGCTGAGCGAGAATATCACGAGCTGGCTCCTAAAGTTTCACACGGTTTTCTAATTTCTGATATCAGCTGAAATAGTGCAATTTTCGTAGCGTTTCGTAGTAACCGGAACGCCGGAACCTCTCGAAGCTTCCCGGTACGACTTTCCCTTGCGCACCTCAGTCACAGCTCGTTTAAAATTGTTTGCCGTATATTTATACTTGTTTTCTTCCATTATATGCTGAAAACAAGAAGAAAGTTCAACAATATATGCATAATACACACGTTGTACGGATTTCGATTCAAGCAAATAAAAAGAATCAAAATCCGTACGGCACAGTTTTTGTTGAATAAATACAACTTACACTATTTATTAGACAGTATACAGCTCGAAAATGACAAAGACTTACCTTTTCCATCAATTTTAAAAAGATTCACAAAGTAAAACACTTATATCCCACTTGAAAATCGTTTTTATCTGAAGAACGTTTCCTTAGTAAATTCTCTAACGATACAACGAAATGACAACTGAAACCGATACACGATTGATTTTTCATTTTTAATATTTTTATTTCATGGCCTACTGGCGCATAGTTTAATTTAACAGAAGGCCAACAACTCAACGGATATGTACATGTAACTATCATATGAATTTTCACTTATGTAATGCTTAAAATTGAAGAAAAACATCAAGGTGTACGGATTTCGATACTGTACGGGTTTCGATCCAGCACGGTAATACAAAGTTCTACGTGCGCTTTTTTTTTGTTCACACAACATTTATTTGACACGGCACAATACAAATTAA
The DNA here is from genome assembly GCF_029784165.1 of Wyeomyia smithii. Classification (NCBI taxonomy): domain Eukaryota; kingdom Metazoa; phylum Arthropoda; class Insecta; order Diptera; family Culicidae; genus Wyeomyia; species Wyeomyia smithii. The sequence goes on from NC_073696.1 coordinate 113,653,300, forward strand.
TGTTTTACGGAGCCAATTAAATCTAATGCCTTATGGTCTAAAATATCTTATAAGCTAAAGGCAAATTCTTTACCATCGCTGCCGACTACGAGCTGAAACTAAATCTAATACTAAAACTAACATGTTTTTTTTTGTTTCGCTGTTAAATTGGCACCTTGATGCTCTTCAAGTAGCTATAAACATGTAGCATGTATGGCAAGTTTCGCTGAGCGAGAATATCACGAGCTGGCACATAGGGCTGTATTCCTCGGGCCCTGAGGGTATCCAAAAGTAGAGATCTGGCGTCGCGGTATTCAGCACACACCCAAACCACGTGTTCAATGTCTTGGTACCCCAATCCACAAACGCAATGATTACTGCTCGCCAGCCCAATACGCAGGAGATGTGCATCTAACCCGTAGTGGTTGGACATAATCCGAGACATCATGCGAATGAAATCTCGTCCTACATCCAACACACGAAACCAAGGTTTGGTGGAAACCTTGGGGATGATGCTGTGTAGCCACCTCCCCAGTTCTCCCTTATTCCACGAGGCCTGCCAGTTGATAAGTGTATTCTGACGTGAAAATTTTAAAAATTAATTGTAGGCAATTGGTCTGTTGTAAATATCACCGTTTGTTGCGCCCACCTTAGCCAAAGTGTCCGCTTTCTCATTGCCCGGAATGGAACAATGAGAAGGGACCCACACTAAGGTAGTCTTTTAAGGTCTCTTGGGTGGGCGCCCCACCATGATCCAGTAATTGTCCGGAGAAAATTCACTCTTTGTTGACATTTTTTCATCAAATACCGAACGTGACATCCCCAGGTGCCTTTCGAATCGAACCAGACACCAAGATATTTAGACACCAAAACCTGAGAAATCGTTTCACCCATTAACTGTAAGTGGAGCTGAGCAGGCTCACGCTTCCTAGAAAAAACTACTGTCTCAGTCTTCTCCGGAGAGAATTCGATACCTAGCTGTAAAGCCCAAGCAGACAAATTGTCCAAGGTATCTTGCAATGGTCCTTGCAAATCGGCAGCTTTGGCTCCTGTAACAGAGACCACGCTGTCGTCTGCAAGTTGCCTTACCGTGCATAAATTTACCAGACATGCGTCAATGTCATTCACATAAAAATTGTAAAAAAGGGGGCTTAAGCATGAGCCCTGGGAAAGACCCATGGAGCTAATACGAAAAGTTGCCAAATCGCCATGCGCAAAATGCATATGCTTTTCGGACAACAAATTATGCAAAAAATTGTTTAAAATTGGAGAAAATCCTTGTCGGTGAAGTTTGCCCGAAAGAATGTCAATAGAAACGGAATCAAAAGCCCCCTTAATGTCCAAGAACACAGATGCCATTTGTTCTTTGCGAGCATAGGCTAGCTGAATATCTGTAGAAAGCAACGCAAGACAGTCATTCGTTCCTTTGGCACGGCGGAAGCCAAATTGAGTATCTGATAGTAGACCATTTGATTCGACCCAATGGTCTAAACGACGGAGTATCATTTTCTCCATCAATTTCCGGATACAGGATAGCATTGCAATCGGCCTATAAGAGTTGTGATCAGAAGCTGATTTTCCCGGTTTTTGGATGGCGATCACCTTCACTTGCCTCCAATCCTGCGGTACAATGTTTTGCTCCAGGAACTTATTGAACAAGTTCAACAAGCGCCTCTTGGCATTGCCGGGTAAATTCTTCAACAAGTTGAATTTGATTCTATCTAACCCAGGCGCGTTATTGTTACAGGACAGGAGGGCAACTGAAAATTCTGCCATCGTAAAAGGTGATTCTATCGCGTCGTGACCCGGAGACGTATCGCGAACAAAGTTTTGCGCAGGAACAGAGTCCGGACATACTTTCCTGGCAAAATCAAATATCCACCGACTTGAAAACTCCTCGCTTTCGTTGACCGTTATGCGATTTCGCATTCTTCGGGCTGTGTTCCAAAGAGTGCTCATCGATGTCTCCCTTGACGTTTCGTTTACGAACCGGCGCCAATATCCACGTTTCTTTGCTCGGACCAAGCTTTTAAACTTGGTCTCAAGCTCCAAATACCGCTTAAAGTCGTCGGGTTGACCTTTCACCCAAAAGAAGGCCTTAAACGCGTCGGATTTTTCCGTGTAGACATCGGAGCACTCTTTGTCCCACCACGGAGTGGGAGGCCGTTCTTTGATCGTCACGCCGGGATATTTCTTTGTTTGGGCTTGCAACGCGGCGTCGAGAATCAAGCCCGCGAGGAGGTTGTATTCTTCAAGTGGTGGGTGATGTTGAATCGACTCGACAGCTTCTTATATCATTTCCTCGTATAATTTCCAATCGATCTTCCGTGTGAGGTCATACGGAATATCAACTGATCGCGTGCGAGTTGAACCATTATCAATTGAAATTTGAATAGGAAAATGATCGCTACCGTGGGGATCAAGGACTACCTTCCATATGAAATCCAACCGTAGCGATGTTGAACATAAAGATAAATCTAAAGCACTGGGGCGCGCTGGAGGTTTCGGAACGCGTGTCATATCCCCGTTGTTTAATATTGTCATGTCGAAGTCGTCGCAGAGGTTATAGATCAAAGAGGAACGGTTATCATTAGAAGGGGAACCCCAAGCCACGCCGTGAGAGTTAAAATCTCCCAAAATCAAACGTGGCGAGGGAAGAAGTTCTATTAAATCAAAGAGCAGCCGTTGCCCAACCTGTGCTCTGGGAGGAATATATATTGAGGCAATACAAAGCTCTTTACCTTGTATTGTCATTTGACACGCGACAGCTTCGACGCCTGGGACCGTGGGGAGGTTAATACGATAGAAGGAATAGAACTTCTTAATCCCTAGAAGTACTCCTCCGTAAGGGGTGTCTCGGTCGAGGCGAATTATATTAAAATCATGGAAGCTAAGATCTACATTTGAAGTGAGCCAAGTTTCACAGAGGGAAAATGCATCGCATTTATGCTTATTAATCAAAACTTTAAATGAATCAATTTTGGGGATGATACTTCTACAATTCCACTGTAAAATAGAGATAGAATCCTTCATCTCAGCCGATGAATTAGCCATCGAAGGATACGATCGCTGCAAGGAGGGGCCATTTAGCAGTCAACTGCTTCAAAAACGTTCTAACTGTTGGTAGAAATGCCAGCAGAAGACTTTTAAGAGGATCAGTTATGTTGAAATTTTCAAAAATCCAGTCCACAATATCTGAAAACTTCAGCAGTCCAGATTCTGGCTGAATCTTGGACGAAAAAGAAGGAACAGTTGGGTTTTTTGATGTTCCTGGAAGTGCCGGAAACTCCTTACTTGAATTCAATTTTGCCAATCCCGGAGGAGTTTGCTTCGGGTTTTCTACAGCACTTTTTTGTTTCTTAGTATCAGTCACTTCAGATGGAGACCTTTTCTGTCCTTTCCTAGGATGTCTAGGGGAAGAAAGGTTTTTCCTCTTCCTAGACTTCCCGGGTTCAACAAAAGAAGGTTCTCCAACTGAATAGTCAGAATCAGACTCATCGGATAACAAGACCTCAAAAAGATTCGGGGAAACCAGTTTGGTGGCAGCGGCCTCTTTGAGCATTTCTGCGAAAGTGCGCTTAGAGCGCTCTTTCAGAGACCGCTTGATCTTTTCTTGGCGCTGTTTGTACGCGGGACATGCAGACAGTTCATGCGGAGTCTGCCCACAATAAAGGCACTTTTCAGCACCCTTATTACAGGCGTCATCCGCATGTTGCTCTCCGCACTTGCCACAACGTGCTTTATTGCCACAGTGGGAGGCCGTATGGCCCAACTGTTTGCACTTGAGGCAATTCATTACCCGCGGTACAAACAAGCGCACGGGTAGACGCACCTTATCCTAGAAGCTAGAATCCTTGAAAAGGCCTTTTCCAGCCTTCAACAGGTCCTCGACAGTCAGACTCGATTCGCTGACCACACCGTCAATCTCAACTACGCGAGCTGGAATGTACACGTGGTACTCCCGCGTGAAGAGCTCACAAGCAGCAATCTCGTTTGCTTGCTTGAGGTCGGACACCAAAACACGCAGTTTATTCGGGCGTACTTTGGTTATTTCAGTCACGGCTGTAAACCGTGCCAGATCTCTACATATTTGTATTATATTCAATGCGTTCGTCGTCCATGTTGGACGCGTAAGCCACACACGCAAAATGCCAATCAACAAATAATATTGTAGAAAAAAAACCAAGAAAAAAAAACTACTTAGCTTCTGCAGCCGCTCTCCACCGCAATCAGCGCACAGGCGATGCCAATCTCCAGTCCTTCACACAAGAGTCCGGTAGTAAAAGCTGCAGCCGCTCCAGCCACACAGCAGCACCAGTACAGCCAAGCAGCCGTGCGCCGGGTACTGGATTTCTCCTAGTAGCGACACAACGCACGGGCTATTGTTGACTTTTTCTTCCTTGTTCTTGCTGTCTCCAATAGCGACGATGGCAACGAGCAGCAGTGCACACGCAATACAATGCACGGTGACCTTGAAGGCGATTAACTGGTCGGCACTATCCAGATCGAAATGAAATTGCGACCGAACACGACGAGAGCACAACTCGGAATGGTCTACGTGCGCTTGACGCGCACGTGTTTTACTTCTGAAAAAATCATGCACCATTCATTGGATACCGTTTTCTATTTGTCAATCAGTGGAAAAAATACATTACAGAATGTTCGCTGATTTGATAATCGCGAAAAGTCAATTTAGCCCACCACCGCATGGGCTTAGTTCGTAAACAACTATCTGGCATATCTTTCTTAAATGCGTAGTAAATCGCAATGTCGTTTCTTTTTTCTTGGGTAGATCTGCATTGACCCAGTGGAATAAATAAATTCGCGCATTCGTGGGTCAGAATCCGCCACAACAAAGCGCATGGGCAAATGCGTTGCTATGACAACATTTACCCAGCGCATGCGCAAATGTGTTGTTATGCGCAGTGCAACTAGATCGACAATCGTCTCATCAATGGCACTTCCAATTAATTTTAAATTGATTATGAAAAGTAATGTACAACCCTTCCAAATGGATTGTTTCTGCAGCTAAAATATTAAAATTGTTTTCGCATAGTTTCAATGTTATATAGACCTAGAATATAACAAACCTAGAAAACATTGTTAGATATTCGGTAACAAAAAATAGAGTGATATTGGTTGCACTGCAAGCGTTATGTTTATCTTTTCATGGCACATTTTCACCCACCACGAATAGTTTTATTTGAATCCGTTCCAATATTTTAATAACAATTTGATCAAGTAATTTTGCGTTGGCTGCCGAATCATAAGAAAAGCACTTTGTAGGTACGTAGTATTATTAGTGTAATATTGAACAGGCGCGGCTGCCCCGGCATTTTATACACAGTTTTTTCAATAGTGCAAACATCTGGAAGACAACTTGAAAACAAATGCCATTCATGTAATAGTTATTGTTCGTTTAACCCATGCTATTGAAAAACATCTGCAAAGCCAGGCAAAAACGAGCTTGTTTTCGAAATGAATTACTGGTGAAAAACAACTTCTCGGAAATGATGTATTTTTAGTTGTTTTCTGTGCAGTTTTAATAACATCATAAACACAAGTTACGGACAAGCAGCGGCAGTTTATGTTCAATATTCTAAGAGACACACACACAATTATGCTATAAAAGAACTTCTCGAGAACAAGATATAACAACACAAGTTTGCAATTGCGCTTATAGTACTCTTAGATGACAACTGTCATTTTGAGTTCTTTTCTAACATGTTTTGTGTGTTACTTGGGAAGAAAGCTGTCACTTTTTGTGTAAATCTCTGTTTAACCTAACTGGAAGGTTGGCACCAAATATGGAAAATCTCGGTAATAATGGAAACAATTGGCTTTCTGTATGCATTATTGCTGAATCATGATTTTCGATATTTTTTGTCTGAATTTTCAGCAAATTGAGGTTAAACCTTGATAGCTTTTGTTGTTATAAGCTTAGAACAAAAAGCTGATGGAAATGAGTAGAGGAGTTGTATCAGTCATGGCAAAACCTAAAAAATGTACTTCCTACCCTAGTAATAATTATAGCCTTTTGTTTATTAATAATTCAGTTTTTTCACTCTTTAACAATTTTTGAATTCAACGAAAAAACAGCTATTTCTCCCACTAACTATTGTATTGTTTTAGACTAACAACGTTCCTCCGAAACAAGTGGCTAATTATTTCAAAAAGACCAGAAGTTCATTATTCACAGAAAATTACATTCAAGTCCACTTATTACTTCGATAAACCTATTTCTTTGAATTTTTAGGAATATGATACGTATTCATGAACTGTCTATCGTTGGTTACGCCTGTATATATTCAATTGCTCTAATTTTAAATAACTTCACTAGTATTTCTGGAAAACTTTTGTAATTGTGAAATTGTTTTTCCCACTGCAATTGAACAATGTTCCGCACTGCATTTTTACTGGTGACAGCCATTGACCGATCGCCCTACACCGGGGGATGATATTTCGAGTGCAACTGCAAAAAATATGCGGGACACGTCACACATCAACGTCACGAATATTTCCTATCGTTGCAGAACCGAAAAGGATAAAGTTTTATCGATTCTCATATTTCATTTTGAATCACCAGTTTTGTCCTGTAACAGTTTCTAGCAACGGTCTATAGGAGTACGCAAATTTTGTCACTTTCGACTATGAGTGAGTGTGTGAAAACTTACGATTATTGCAGCTCTGCTGGTGGTCCCATGTAAGCAATCATAAATCTACCACCAGTGCGAAATTTGTTTCGCTTACCAATCGTTACAAACCACGTCAACCAACAAAAGGATTTAACCAAACATCATAAATATTCATTTGAATGAAGCATTATGGTTTCGGTTTTAATTGTTATAGTCAACTGGCACTCGGAGCCGAGTACGTAAGCTGTGATGACTTTCTGATTTGCTATGTCACTTGATTTGGTTTTATGCTTATGCAACAAACTTTAGTATAATATCCACTTTCAGCTTCTTTCTGGAGCTCCGACCGCAGGCTCGCAACAAAAATGGTAACAATGCCCTTCATAATCGTAAAATTTTTGCCTATAATCTTCATTCTGCTATTCTGAATAACTCTGTAGGATACTCCGTACGAAGGATCCGCAACACGTTCTGCTTGCAGCTTCACTATTAATGTATCACTTTTATCACCTCTTCCATATCGACGGAGACAGAATTTATTGCAACAAATTTATTGTGGAAAATACCTGCGCAAAGGGTTACCGCATATTGCAGTTGCTCGTTGCATATAATTCTCAGCTGCTGTTTTTCGACCATGAGAGGGTACCTCATGAATGCACGTTCTAGCTTTCAATGTAGAATTCTTAAAGTGATTCGATTATTAGAACTACCCTAAAGCTTATAATGCTTATGTTACTCAACAGTGGGTAAGGCTGTACACAAAGTTTTGTGGTTGAGATGCGTTGAATCTAGCCAAAGCTGTGTGAAGAAAACGAACAAGAAAAATGCGACCGAACGGCCTTTTGACCTACCAAGCGGTCGTTCGCGAGTGAAGTGGAATCGAACGTAATAATCAGGATATTCAGTTCGTCCGTGAACAAATCAATTATTCAAACTTTCACTGTCGTGACCTCGGTTGGAGTTGGGAAACTGTTTCGTTTAGGCTAATTGAAACATCATCGTTTGTTTTTTTTCTGTGTCTGCCTCGCCATTTGTGGCTGCTATTTTAGAAATAATTAATAGTAGGCGAAAATAGATGGAACTGTTTACCTTTGCATGCAGCAGCTCGCGTAGAGTTCATGCTGTTCCAATTTGAACATGAAGTATTATGGAAATGATTGATTAGTCTCCAGGTTTACTGACAGTTTCCCACGTGCTCTAGTGCGGTTTGTCGTGACTAAATAACTCATCGGACTCAAAATTTTGGTGGAATTTTACAATTGACTCAGTGCAGTGATAGTTCAAAAATCAGTATCAATACAAACACAGTTTGACGGATTAAAACTGATAAAATCATAAACACTCACACGAAACGTAACAATACCAAGTTTCGATCAATTGTGTTTAATCAACTCGTTTGATCGGAAATAGGATTTTATGATATGAAAAATGATGCTATTTTGTTGTTTCAGTGATAAGCACAATTATTTACAAATCTATCCAGAGCCCACATCAAATCCCTTCATGTGGTCATTGTACCATCACAAGAGAGAGAGAGCGGGCCAGTGATGCGCAATAATTTCAATCTCTGTAATTTCTGATATCGAAATTAGAAGAGCAATTAGTGTTGAGTTCACAATGCCATTCATTGTGGTGTGGAGTCTGTTTAGGCATTGAGTAGGGTAGTGAGACTAGTGGGAATGTCGACTGGGTTCCAAACAATGCTTAGGGATTTCCCCATATGCTAGCTTGCACGAACCAGTGAATCGATGATGATTCTTTTATGTTTCACCAGCACTCTAATTAGGTATTTTATCTGATGAAACAATTTGGATCAACACAAATTCTCGTCTGCTTGCGTGTTCGGCAGGACGACACTCCAAATAGCATATGTTCTATTCGATGATTGCGGCACCGAGTATGGGTGGGATTATTCGGATGCTGTGCCACTTGTTCCGTTCGTTGTTTGCAAACCAACAAAGAGCTACTGCTGTCGGGTTTTACATCTAGGATTATGGGTCTACTCGATGCGAAAGACCGTAACTGTGCGATAAGAAAGTTTTCCAGCAGGGGATGATGATGAACACTGCGATGAGTTTTGCTGTAAATAAAAACATGTAAATAGATTTTCGAAACAAGCAAACGGTCTAAGAATAATCACGAAGTCGTATGAATCGTTCTTTGTTCTTGAACTGAAAGATGCTTATCTAGGTTTAATAGAATAAGTTAGAGTCTGAAGATGACGTACCTGCGACGGATTCGATCTGCGTAGAAAAAAACACGTAGAAAATTGCACAAATTTCAAAATTCGCGGAAATTGTTTAATGCATCAGGAATTTTAGAAATAGCTTATAAAGTTTTATAACAAAAAAAAAACGGAAACAGCTTATATAGTTTTAAAACAAAATCTCAATGAAAAACGGTACCGAACCAGCTTCCTGGATACGTTCGATAATTACTAGGCTCGATTTCGTAATCGTTCAATTAGATTGAACTATTACTGGTTAGTAACAAGGAACTCCGGTGCGCATTACTTTCTAGCCGAATCTCCAATTAAGGTTGCCCGGTATGTTTTGGTTGGGTGAATGGCCTTGGAATAGATTCTATTCATGGTTGAACACTGCAAAGAGAGAATATGAAAATACTTGAACATATTTTTAAAATGAATAGAAAGTGAAAGTTTACTTGAAAAGTAATTTCTAATTTTTCATATGATGCATAGTGAATGATTGTGTTAGATTAGACTGTTACTTGTGACTGGATTGTTACTTTGCATATAAAATAAACCGAGAGTAAATATATAAATATATGAAAAGTTCAAATGAAAGTCGTAAATTCTATTAAATAAAAATAGTAAAATTTTCCATCCGTTTGCTAACAATGTAAATCCTTTAGCCCCTGCAAAACTGGTATTGTGATATTTACTGAACCCTACAGCACGTCGTCGAACAAAATAGGATATTTTAATGATCAATGGTAATTAATGAATTGATGCGGGTGCTGAAGAAGTTCCATCGTGGACCAAGCTGCGCACCAGTGCTGCATTTTATATGACACTCGCATGCGCTCTGTGCAGTGCGAAAACGGTCGAGCATAACTGCATAGCATAGGAATAACATTGCAACTGAACTTAGGTTATTTAAACCACGCATGCATATCCGCGCCCAAACTATGGAAATAATATGACTTCCTTCCTATTGCTTTGATAGGACTGTTAATTTTCTAGAAACAACGACACAATCCACTCTGTTGTCATTCAACGCCGGATGTTCTTTGTCCACGGCTGCTTTTTCCAGGTGTTCTGACCAGTTACCCGTTGGCTACTAGCTCAAGAGTACACTAACCGAATGTCTAAAGACGCATTTGTTTAACGGAAAAGCTGCCACCAGCATCTTATGCGGATACGCAGTTGATATTTTGCGATAAAGAACCTACACCGAAATCGTTCAATTGAGACGCGGTCTGTGACAGTAGGAATATTTAATGTTAAACATAAGGCTTTGTTTGTCCTTCCATGAGACAAGCTGTAAGTTTATCTTATAAACTTTTATAAATTTTGTAGTTCCTTATTTCCTCGATTATGTAGAAATTTGATAAAATAATTCCTCATTTTTTATTTTGTAAAATGTTGTATCACGATCCCTGAAACAGAATGCTTCGAATAGAAGTAATAACGCATGCATTACAGTTCTGCCAAAACTGTCTACTGTTAAAATGTTTGATTCATTGCTTAGAGCGAAAGAAGGGTCCGATAAAGTGCGGCATTCTTCTTCAATTAATTTTCATTAGGGAACCCCATTTTAATATACGTAAAATATTCAATATGAATACGAACAGTACTAGCGTGTTGTGATGATTGGTCCCTCTGCAGAAGTTATTTATGCTTCTCAATGGGTAGGATTCATTAAAGCATCACTACTGTCGGTCGGGCGCGGTGTTATCGCTGCCTGTCAATTAGAAGATTTTCCGAATGCTATTTAACATACGACAAACAGTGACGAGTCCAAGGGAGGACATAACGTTTAGACACCAATGAATAGATCCGAACAATTTTGGAAGGAATCTTTATTGTTGGATGTAAATTGGTGATATCTTTCAAAAAGTGAGCTAAAATGTTGAATCAGTTAAAAGATTTGTATGTTGCAGACATTTTCAACCGATTGGTTTATTCGAAAATATTTTAGTATATTTATAACCACGAGGTGAACAACATAACGGAAAAGATAAATATAGGCTAGTCCAATATTCAACAAACTCCAGTTTTGATCAAAATTTACGTTAAATATTACTGAATTGACGATAAAGAATGATATAATATATTTCAAAAGATGTTACAATAATATTTTATTATATAACATTAATTTATCAAAAGAATAAAAAAGAAATCAAGGTAAAAACGTGCCCGATGATTAAAAAATTTATTCTTGAACTGCTATAAAAGTTCTTGAAATTTTTGCAATTTTTATCCGATGTCGATACTTAGCCCCGGACCATTTTGGGAACATATCACCAAAATGTTATAGGGGAATTGTTAAATTGGGCTGTTAAGAGAGGTGTTTTTTTTTTCATTCAGTGTTCGGTTGGATACAACTAAAAACTGTTGAACTCTTATCAGTAACGCAGTTCTTTCGACAAACTTTCAAATGCATATAATTTGATTAGCAACTATTTCCAACCTTCCGTGAAATTTTGACTCAAAATATGGCCATTTTCAACGAAAAACTAGAAATATCTTGTCAACAATTGTTTCGACGATTACAGAAAAAGTTATGAACAAAAACTAATTTCGAGGGGTGTTCCTCGAAAAACTCTATTTCGTCATATCAAACGTACAGATAGAAGTTTGCAGTGTTCAGTTTTTTTTTCTTATAGGTTTTTCTATAACTTTACTGAAGAAAGTATTGTAGTATTTTGAAAATAAGAAAAAATAACTTTCATATCTAACTGCTAGGGGGATTGGTCATAAAACCGAAAACGTCAAAAGAAAGGTCTTGTTTCATGTAACAAACTTGTTGAAGACACGGGGTACATAAAATCAATATTCACAGTCAAATCTAAAACGATCACGATTTTATGAGTTTAGACCACTCTGCAGTGTACTTCTGAGACTTCTAGCGATTTTCCGCTTCGCGTGCTGGACTTTACTTGCATGGTGCTTGATTTGGGCTTGATAAACTAGATAGGGTAAGGAACGGCTTAAACAGTAGCGCCTATTTTAATCAGTCGCAGAAAACAAGCCTCATACTCTTGCTTTTTGATCAATATCGATAATTTCAATGATGGAAACGAAAACTTTGATTGTATAGCTGTCTTACGAATATACGAAATACCGTTAATCACAAAGAAATTTATGAACAAACACAATCGAAACAAATCGACCTATATTGCAGCCATTCAGGAGCCATTCGGGTGTTGCAAAAAAACGCCTGCAAAACGGATGGAAACTGCCTAAAATAGGTTCGGGGTGATTAGAATAGTGTCACGGTGTTTCTGGTAGAAGAAACTTATCCGAAAAAAATTAGTATCGCTCTTATACTCATCATTCGAAAGCTCAAGGTGTCCCCATTAATATGCTACGAAAATTGAAATGTTCTATCGGCGGGTCCGGAACAATTTTTTTTCAGACATTTTTTTTGTAATTGAAAAGCTGGTGGAATGGGAACTATGTATACTTATCAAGGGATTTAGGTGCTGGGGGACCGATCAGATAGTGTTGAAACCTTCAAGTTTTGTTTTTTTCATATAATGAAACAATATTTGGCATAATCTTAGATTTTTTGAAAGGGTTAAGTGGGTGTTGTGGCGAAATATAGCGACCCTCCCAGACTCCCAGGTCAGATCAGAAAAATAAGGGCGAATAGAAGTCAAACTTCTATTCTCTTCACTTTGATACAATATTATTTATTGTTCTTGCTTTTAGAAGATTTAGGCTATAAGAGAACACGAAATTTAAAAAGATCAGTTCAGTTAAAATAAATCATTCGAAATTTTTTATCGCATTTCGCCCGTTCACTGTCGCTCTGTTGGAACCCACAGTAACAGTGGGGTAAAAAAGACTCGAAAATTTTGAGTCCAAAAACTGCTGAAAAGACAAAAAAAGCTATAACTTTTTGTGCGCTTAATCGATTTCTCTGAAAATCGATATGGTAATTCTATCCTATAAAAATATACAATGTCGGTTATTGAAAGTTGGTGTCGAGGTAACATAATCAGATGTTTACATTTTTCATCAAAAACATGGTGATTTTTGGAGTTTTTTTGTCATCAGAATTATATCCTACAATCAAACAATACGTTTTATATATCAGCTCAAGAGCTTTTATTGGACGCATTGAAAAAGTGCACCGTTTAGAAATAAATCGTTTTTTCATAAGTGCCCCGGGCCTTTCGACACGAGGGCCCCCCCTGGTCCTAGGCGAGACGTGGATACAAGTTGGAGACCTTATTTTTCTTTTGCTCGTCACCTTTCAGCGAAGCGTTAAATCATTTCAATTATTTTTTTGAGAAAAGAGGCCCCACGACATTTCTGTCCCGGGCTCCCAACACCTGAATCCCGCTCTGCATTTCACCCCACTAACTCTTTTCCCACGAAACTTATATGTACAAATTATTTCATGGATAAACAAACCCTGGAAATTTAAGCTTGATTGGGGGACATCGATACAAAACAGAGTTGCGCTCCTGGCACAATAGGTTTAAATAATGATTTAAAACATGTATGAAAAATGAAATTATCTCGGTCGTAACTAAAACGGCGCATTTTTCAAAAACATCAAATTAAAGCTCTTGAGTTGCTCTATAAAACGTATAGCTTAGATACAGGGTCCAGTTTTGTTGACAAGCAAAAAAGAGCTGTAATAATCACCATTTTTTGAAGAAAAATGCAAATATCCAATAATGAAACCACGACAGCAACTCTTAACAACCGGCATTTTATATTTTTTTATAGGATAGAATGTCGATTTTTGAAGAAATCAATCAAATCAATCATCAATCAAAATCAATGTATTCAAAGCCCTAACATTTTATTTGTTTTCAGCTAACTTTCGACTCCAAATTTTCAAGGGTCTTTTTTACCCCACTTAACCCTTTTCAAAATATCTGATATTATGTAAAGCTTTGTTTTGTTATATAAATAAAAACAACCATGAATATTTCAATACGATCAGAGAACCCTGATAACTTTTTGTATTTCTGAACCATATTATTTATTTCCATTTCACTAGTTTTTCAATTACAAATATATGTCCGAAAACAAATTGTTCTAGACCCCCCGATAGAACATTTCAATTTTGGTAGGATATTAAAGGGGACAGCTCAAACTTTTGAATGATGAGTATTATAGCGATACTAATTTTTTTTGAATAAGTTCTTCAACCAGAGACACCGTGGTGTCCTTCGATTGGTAACTTTAATTTATTATTGCTAAAGTTTGCTAACTTAGTTTTACAATCTGAAAACAAGTTCTGACAGAGAAAACGATAAAGAACAGATTGATATACTACTGTTTGAGTTTCACCCAACACATTTCGAGTATTTTGTCTGAATACACAAGCGGTTCCTAAAGCTGTTTAGACTATGTTCCCTACCCTATTTCTGAATACTTTTTCGTTGTCCTGAAAATATTTTATTTACATACATTTACAGATTATTTCGAAAACTTTATGAATTATATTTGAGACTCAAATACCGCAAGTTTGCTTATTTAACTTCTGGGTGCTTTTTCGGCTGCCACTTCGTTTTGTCGATAACTCACTCCACAAGTACAGCTATGAGAAACAATGTATAACAAAATTGTAGTCCCTAAGTAGTACTACAAGTTTGCTGAGTAGTGCAATGCTCTAACTTTTATGCCTGAAGCGTGAGAGCCCGTCTTCAGAGCGATATGCAGCCAATATTCCTTCAATTTAAAACCAACCGTTCTCTTGAAAACGTTATACTTTCATAGCATTTTAACTACTTGTAGAAATATCTCGCGAAATCGCTACTATGCGATTTCAATTTGGCTATCTCTTTACGAAAGCACTATCTGTCATTTTTGAAAACTGATTTGTTTGTCGTTATCGCATCTGTTTGATAATGTTATTAAAAAGAATAAAAGCTATTATATCATTCTTTTCAAAACTTCTACCAAAGCTTAAGGTACATTGAAGCAAGTTATCGTAGAAACCTTAGTGTTATTCATCATTGAGATTGATATCTACGACCGTTTATTTTAAGCTAAGACTTGCTTGAGATGCACCGATGGAAGCTATGACAACCTGGAGTAGATTGGACGAAAATACGCGGGAAAATGTGTTTCTTAAATGAGGATGACACTGAGTTTTTCCTATTTGAAGCATAGTGAGCCGTTTGTAGTGAAGTTTTAAAGGGTTTTGCTTTACTTTGCGAAACTTCCGTCGTTTTCGAGAGGTTCCATTCTATAGAAAATAATCTTCATCATTTATATTCTGTTCCAATGAATTAAACGTGAAATCCTACATTGGGCATATCAAGCATAAGTAAAGTGGAGCGGTGATGTCTCAGAAGTAAGTGATCCGATCACGATACAAAACAGGCCTTCGAGTTTCACCAATAGTTCCAACTTTAAAGCAAATATTTCGTATAAAAAGTGTTCTTACATTGAATTTGAATGTTACATAAGGATATTACTGGAAAACATGCTGCAATCTTTAAATATTTGTTTCTGAAATCGCTGTCTCGAAAATAATTCTTTTTTCAAATTTTTTTTTCAATAATAGTATATAATACTTAAGCAATCTGAATGAAACCTTGTAAAAATCATCAAAAGAAGTTGTTTGGTTACGCTGCTACATTAGAGTGTACCGAAATAATGTTTTGTCAGATAGTCTGGGGTCTCAACCGGAAAATGATTGGTTGTGGTGTAACAAAAAAATCTTTATATGGCTACCAACTCTAGAAAATGTTTAGTCGACGTGCTAATTCGAGATTTAAGAAGAAAAAAAATCAAATTAGGGTTTTTTTTTGTTACAAAATATACAGAGTCTACTGACAGAATCAATGTGTTTGCTCAGCGACTGTACGTATTTTTATTTTCAGCCTCCCCTGGAAATCAATTTTTGTAATATATTCAACAACACTCGAAGTAATATCGTTCATACTTGGCGATATTCTGCCTGTAGTACGTTTTATTCAAACAACATGTATTTGACAAGAAATCACCTGTTCACCTATATAGGCATTTGTTTTTTTTTGTTTTAAAATTGCTTTCGTTTAAAATTCGACCTTTAGGCCCTCTGCGCCACCTCTAGACCTTAATGAAATTCAACCATTTTTTTATAAGTTGCTTATTGAGCCCCAAGGAGGTCTTTTCGCCTGGAAAAACTGGTCCCGCGAACATTTTTGAAAATAAGCCCCACCCTAATGTGGCAAACACGGGCAAAAAGCAATCATGATGTCAAATAAATTTGACCATTATGTCAGAAGTGAAATATTTGACCATTGGTCAAAGAGTGTACTAGAGGCTTTCTAATTTCATGAACTACTACCTATGCATTTGTTTACCGGTCAAAAAATGAAACTTTGACCTTTACGAGACTCTACTTCTCGAAGTTCAATCGAGCTCAAATTTTGTATAGCACTAAAAGAAATTATAGCCCCAATGTTAAAAATCGATGGAATTGCTCTCTCCCGCCTGCCCCTCTCTGTCAATGCTATTACACGAAATCAATATCAGAATCTCGTTGCCGTAGAACCAAAAAATATTAATGGTAGGTAATGTTTGCAAAACTAAGAAGCGAAACAATACAGCTAGCTCTGAGGTAACATTACTCATCCTATAATGCCGAAGAATTTCTTACTTGTATGTTGATAACACCGATAACTTATGGTGATTACACTTTGTCAACACAGGCTTTACCCTAGAGCTTAATCTGAAAATGAATCAAAGATTATAGATTTTTAACCAGTCCTGTGAATTTGGTGCCTTTAGCAAGCCTCAAAAGAAATATTTGACCATTATTGCTCCAAATATACTATGGTTTGAAGGAACCTTTCTATCTATGGTATTGATGCCCTCAAAGATGACTTTAAGAATACATAAAAAATATTATATATAATTCTTATTTATTTGTAAAGTAGAAATCCAGAAATGCCATAATATATGAGAAACATTGTTTCGGTTTTATTGACAATAGTACTAATTATTCTCACCGTAACATAATTCTGAATATACAGGAACCAGATGTGGTAGCAGGTTTCTGTCGGTCCCGGTTGCTTAAAATAAACAAATTTTTTAATCTCCGGACGGGTCGAGGTCCAAAATCGATCATTGAATGAAAAAGTTAGAACCATTTCATAAAAGTGGGTACCCGAGTACCCTGCCGAGCAGTTATGGGGTAAAAATCGGAGTCCCTTTCTTCGACACTCATGCTGCTATAAACAGTATGATAATGGAAAACGGTTTATTTCCACTGCACTTGTTACAATCATTCAATGATTTTTAGTTGGCTGAGTTGAGCTTAAGAGTGTTTTTAAAGCAATAGTCTGAAAATAATTGTAATTTATCTATTATTTTTCTTCTTATCATATCATTTATTTGACACGGCACAAATACAATTTAATGTTTAACGGTTTATATCTTATGACTTAAAAACTTAAAGCAAATTTTTTATCCTCGATAACTTTTATTTGTTTTACTCGGTATCCTATTTTGTAACGACACATAAAGCTCCAGTAGTGCTGTTTTTTTAACATTTATTTACTTAGCATCATCGGACAACAGGGTCTACATGTTGTCCGACCAAATGTAAATCAATGATAAAATATATATTTTATTGCTCCTAGGCATCAGTATTATGATCAATTTTCTAAAATTTTGCTTGATTTTATTTTGACAGTTCTCAGGCTACGTTAAAAGGAAATTATTCCCCTTTTTTTTCGAAAGCCAATTGCGAATTTTTGACTCCAAACATACACAACTTGATAACATTGCTAAGTATAAGAATGTGAATTTCAATTACAGTTTTGTAATGATTTTCTTGTGATTTATTCTCTATTATTTCTGTTTTAAGTTATTTGAAGTCATGTATGAAATTGATCATGATCTGGTTAGTACCAATTAGTACAATGGAAAAGCCTGCATTTTTTCGTGTTCCAACATACACCGAAGGGCCGGTTTAAAAATACTCCCACGGTTCTTAGTTGTATTCCTCCGCAAAAGAAGCACACCTGTGTCGAAAGCTGTCCATTTTAATCGATACTAGGTCAAAAGATCGTGCCCATTCGTATATCATTGCAACAATCTAACCCCCATTTAAAAAAAATTTGAATGCAGGTCCTCGAAGACGGTCATTCAGATTTACGACCTTTTCCTATACGCGTCATTTCCTTCCTTTCTCCGATCTGCAATCTACTTCGAACATGTTCATGTACCGGATGAAAAAAAAAAACATTTCTTAATTGTATTTTATGGAGTAGATTTCCTAATCGGATAAAAATTAGACTCATTCATCCCCGACGTATTTGAGATCTTTCTTCCGCTGTGCTGTCTAGTGAGGGAAAGGAATGTTTCATTTATTGAAACTAACGAGCAGTCGCAAATCATCACTTATTCCCACCGATTGCAAACCACTTCGAAATTCAGCGTAACAGCATGCATTGCATCGATATCCGTTCCCTCTGATTGATGAATTGCTAACTTCTCTATTGGTGGTGGTAAGACCTACGTGTCTTGTGGAGTGGAAAATCGTAGTTTTTCGATAAACCAGCAGAGATAAGGAAAAACAAACGGCCGAAAACACGCAGAGTTACAACCTTACTTTCCCCATTTCGTTCCGTCACATGATATGGAATAAGCTAGAATCGTTTATCTATGTATGCAACTACACCCTATGCATTGCAATTCTTTTGCTTCGTATGACAACAGTAAGCAGCCCGAGCCGCTCGTTATACTGATCGGAAGTGCTGATATCGTGGCAGCGTGAACTCACTTTGGAATACAGTGAGAGAACGATTATCAGATCGCGCCAGCCTCTCGGCAGTGACTTTTTGGCCGCAAACCACAGAGTGTACAATTTTTGGTGCGAATTTACTAGTAACGGGTAAGTTCGATTTTTGCTTTCAAAAATTTAATCTTATCACCATGCATGAAAGAACAATCAATAGGTTTTCGTTTGTTGAAGAAAAGGAACATAACCTATTGCATCCAATACCTATATGTAGCTTTGTCGTCCGTTGGCTTGATTTCCCAAAGTCAACAATCATGTCGTTGAAATATTCAAACCACAACATAAAAGTCGTTAGACGCAACTTGTTCACAAAAAGCCGCAACCATTACAGTCCCTCTGTCCTGTCACAGTCGGTAATTCAAACGTCATCATGTTATGCCTTCTTTACTGTTTTGAAGTTTATATCCGTGAAAAAGGTAAATGCACAAGGTGCTTGTGAAAAGTGTGCGCCCATAATGCGCAGATGTGTTTATTTGTGGTTCAGCTTGCATGGGATGATCCTATCGGAGAATTAACACTCGGAATCAAAAGGAATAAAGCAAAAACCATTCTCTTGTATTCATCCGACAGAACAATATTGTCTGCTAGAGTCGTTTAAACGTGCGGTTAAATACATATTAATTCACCAGGATTTACATCTGCCTTTTATGGATGTTTCTATTTCTTTTTTTCTATCTTGATCATTCATAGCTATCGGGTGGTTCTTCGAAGGATATGCAGTTCATGCCCTTGCTTTCGATTGTATTCGTTGGGAAATTCCATTTTCGGCAGTGGAATCTAATCATATTGAAGCGAGGTAGAGTATCCTCGCCCTGCGTCAGACCTTCAAAATATAATCCTTTGGGGTTCATTAGGACTTGTGGAACTGAATCGACCGCACAAAGGGTCGTTTATTGACTCCTTGTATACGCTGCTTTACAAATATTGAGTGCTGCTATCGGCGTGGAAGTGGTCGGGTGACATTCGCTGGTGGGGGAGGAATTTGTGTAGTTTGTTGGGGTGATTGACAATGGGCACCTACTTGAGTTAATTCGATTACAAATAATCGGAGCAAATGGGTGTTAAATATATAACGAATGATTCTTGACCGAGAGAAATAAATATACAAGCAAGGAACTGCTATTGAGAAAATAAGCTATTAGATGAAGAAGCATAGATAATTCCGGATTTGTTACAAATATGATTAAATACAGTCAAACATCGATTCTAAAAATGTTGAGAACAATTCGAATTTTGTCTTGTTATGTGTTGAATTTTGTCTTGTTGTGTCGAACTTCTCCACAAACAATATTGGAGTTGTAGTTACGCCTTTTGTCATTTGGTCAAATGTGAATTTCCAGCAGAAAGTACTCCTTTTAATAAATTTTTCAATGCATGAATTCTCACGTTATGGAAGCGACACTTTTCAATCTGTAACTGCTAACACACTTGCCGAATGTGAATTTTAAAACTTTAACTTCTTTTTTATTCGTCGCTCTGCCGATCGAACGAATCGAACAAGGTATAAAATTTTTATTCTGGAATTTGTCCGGAAAAAGCCTCCCAGGATTTCTTTCGTTTGTTGACTGCTAAATAGGGTGATACAAATATTAGGTTTTTTCAAATAAAGCATGTTAAACATTTACTTGTTGCCAAAACCTTTTTTTAGTTTTTCCATTTGTTACTATTCAAAAAGAATACGTCATAGATAAATAAAAATGAATGAGAACAATAAGAATAATAATAAGAATTTCAGAACTCAAAAATATTGCCTAATGAATAAGAAAGTAATGTTCGTACAGAAATATTTCTTTGTATCTTTTGTTTTAACCTAATAATCCTTGAAAAATCGACAACGCTTGTATCATAACAAGATTGGACCTACTTTCCATCGGTAAAAATAATGAGACTTAGCCACATAGAATAAAGAAAAACTCAAGCAATAATAGAAATACATATATAATAGCTGGTTCTGAGGTATGAGCCGGAATACAAACATATGACGACTGACTCGCTGGCCTAACAAGTCAGTCGTTGTAGAATCGAATTCCGGCTCGGGAGAGACTCTTAGTGTTAGTAGGATCTTAGCGTTAGTTCCGCAATAGGGTGTTTCATCACATCCGACGTTTCGGCCGTTGGTTGCGGCCTTTTTCAAAGGAATTCTAAAGTAGATGGGTAAAATTATTCTACAATATTCTTTAATAATTGTTGTCTATCGTTCACTTCCAAAGGTATTGTTTTTTGTTTGCCACACAAGCTTTGCAGATTTGTATACAGTCATACCTCGATATAAGGCAACCTCGATACAAGGCAACCTCGATTTAACGTAACTCGATATAACTTAACTTTTACCTAGATATAACGTAACTTTCTAAAATGTATTGAAATTGAAAATAAATGATACAGCAACTGTTTTTGGGCTATAAATTGCTTCAAAAAAATGTTTGTAGTAAGTTTTGAAACCAATGCGAAAATTGTCCAAAATGGGCATAAGAAAGGTTTAAAAATACTGATAGGTGTTGAAAACAGCTTTTCGCGCATCTGTGAGTAACCACCAACAGTCTTGCATCAATTAAAAAATATTTGCTCGTTGAAAATTGTAGTAAACGGGCATAAGAATGATTTAAAAATACTGATAGGTGATGGGAAATAGGTTCTCGCGCATCTTTGAGTATGTTAAGGTGAAACAGTGTTGAATCCAAAGATGGCCGCCTTTGAACCACCGCTTCGAATTTTCAAAAGCACAAGACTCGGAAACAGTAAATGTGTCACCTGTGAAAACGCTATTTTATGTTTGCTGCGGTGAAGCAAATATAAAATAGCGTTTTCACAGGGAACGCTATAACTGTTTCCGAGTCTTGTGTTTTTGAAAATTCAAAGTGGTGGCTAGAAGTCGGCCATCTTTGGATTCAACACTGTTTCACCTTAACATTCTTGCATAAATTGAAAAAAGTTAAAGAGTATGTGCTTGAGTGCACAAACGTAGGCTTGACGTGGGACTATTGTGGGTGTAAAGATTTAATTCTGCCATAGCCATAGTATATAACACACACCGAACGTGAAATACCATACACAACAATCCATGAACAAAAAAAAACACACACACGCTACTCTCTCTCACACACACTCACACACACACACACACATACACACGATACTCACATACACACACACGCAACTCACACACACACACACACGCAACTCTCTCACACACACACGCTACTCTCACACACACACGCTACTCACACACGCACACGCTACGCACACACACACACACGCCACTTACACACACACACGCTACTCACACACACACACACACACACGCTACTCACACACACACGCTACTTACACACACACACACACACACACACACACACACACACACACACGCTACTCACACACACGCTACACACACACACACACCCACACTACTCACACACACACACCCACGTTACTCACACACACACCCACGCTACTCACACACACACCCTCGCTACTCACACACACACCCACGCTACTCACACACACACCCACGCTACCCACACACACACCCACGCTACTCACACACACACACCCACGCTACTCACACACACACACACCCACGCTACTCACACACACACATGCTACTCACACACACACACATGCTACTCACACACACACACATGCTACTCACACACACACACATGCTACTCACACACACATACACGCTACTCACACACACCCACGCTACTCACACACCCACACACACACCCACACACACACACGCTACTCACACACACACACACACGCTAACGCTACTCAGCCACACACACTTGGTATACGACACACTATACCCACACTATACACAAATTACTATCGGCAGCATCCAAACGGCTTCCAAGTCTTCCAATGGTCTCTTCCAACGGCTTCCAATGGTCCCCAGTACCGATCACGTCCAGTTTCGGGCTGTATTCCAACAACGATTTCTGAATTAGATTACCACTGGTGGGGTCCAACTCAGATCGAAGGGATGCCGAACTGTTCGCTTAGACGGTCGACCAGGGAATGAGCTTCTCTCAACACGGAATGTCCTTTTATAGCGTCACTCAGTGTGGGGAACTTGGGTAATTGGGGGAAGGACCAATCACGTGGAAGCATCTCTGCTTTCTTTCTTCGTCGCTTACGTTGGGTGATGAATGCGATGCCAATTGGCTGGCATTGTTAGCCAATGACTGAATGCGTGAAATCATTTCGTCTATGTTTTTGAAGTCTGCGTTAGGGAAATATATCAATCGTATGAAAAATGTATGTGGATATTCGACCTTCAAACTTTCCCGCAATTTTCACGGAGTAATAAGAAAATGGTAACTAAAATTATCATGTTATACAAATCTTGTATGTTTTAGCTTTCCAACGGTATATTAACTATTGAAATCGGAACAGTTGTTTGAGCGCTAATAGCATCTAAAATCTTCCATTCCGCCAACCAAAAACGTTACATGTTCAATCCAGTTTTTCCAGAAGGTACCTTAGTATATCGAAGAAAGACGTAGTCACACGTCAAAAAAATTTGTTTGCTTCGATATAACGTAACTCGATATAACGTAACGAAAATAAAAATAAAGTTGCCTTATATCGAGGTATGACTGTAGTCAGAAATAATAAACTAGGGTATTTTAAGCTGAAGGGAAAGGGGGATTTTTGTTTTAATTGTTTGTAATTTGTTGTGTATTCACTCCTACCATTAGCAATTTTTCATCGATTTCCGGTATCCCTTCTTTATGTTTGATCTCGTTCACTGACTGTATTGTTTGGCCCTTGTGTGTGAGCTTTAACTTAAACCAGTAAAGCTTTGGTGAGAATAGCGGAGCAAAGATTTTTCTCGGAGAGTTTTTGGTGAGCCTATTGGTTGAGACTTTGGTTATTAATGGTGTTTGTGTGTGTGGTTGTGTTTGGCTGTAAGGTGTTGATGGATTGTCTCCGTTCACGTATTGCTTTCACTTGGTGTAAAAGTCCTGCATATGTGCAATTGATTCCATCCACGTCTGTTCGGTGGTTAACACATGGTCCACATCAACAACACCACACATTCCGTTAACCACCGAACAGACGTCGATGGAATCAATTGCCCATATGCAGGACTTGTGAAGTGAACGATAGACCACAATTATTTTAGAATATTGTGAAAAAAACCGATCTATTTTAGAATTCCTTTGAAAAAGGCCGCAATCAACGGCCGAAACATCGGATGTGAAGAAAATATTTGTTTAGATCCTTTACAGAGACTACAAAGCCGAAAATCCAAACCTTTTTAATTTGAACAGCAGAACTACTAAAAAAATTGAATTCAAATTTCATCAACTGTAAGTGATTTTAAGACCAACCCTGCCGTCAAGAAATCATGACACAAATGTCTTCACATTCCACGAAACAGTGTTTTGACACATAGGAAATCTGTAAACACGATCCCCATTGAAAGTTAACGAAAATCCCAGTAAACACATCGGGTGCGGTTAATCAATCGACTATTAGGCTTCAATGTTTTCGAAGTTAAGGAATGTCTTTACATCTGGCATCCCTGTCATGACACGTAAATCACGGTTATATTCCCCACAAGCCAGCAACATCAATGTCACTTTGTGCACTACTTTTTTTTTTTATTCTCGCTTATTTTCCGTCGGTCTAGTTCCGCCACTGTTGTGGCCAATCACCGACGCCCAGGGAGGCGACGCCTCACCCAGGACCCTAACTCACGACCCGTTTATTAACGAACCGGCGCCAACGGCTTTACTTCCTCATGCGATGGAAGGCGAGATCCCAGAGATTTTTCGCCTCAGAAAATCTCCTGGTGTCGGCTAGGATTGAATCTAGACCCGTTGGGTTGGTTGTGAGTGGATCACGCCACCTCACAACCATCGACACCTATGTCGGCGGTGGGATTCGAACCCAGGCGTCGAGTGTGGTTGGTGGAGACGTTACCGGTGGTGCAGGCACGCTTGAATCTCACCGAATTGCTTCGCAAATGGTGATAGTCAACGGAAGAGTGTTTTGGAGCGTACTTTGTAGGCGGCTTTCAGCAGAGTTACTGCCCGGTAATTGCAGCACTTCAGCTTGTCGCCCTGTTTGTAAATGGGACACACAATACCTTTTATCCACTCCTCCGGAAATCGTTCTGCTTCCCAAATCTAGCAGTGTTTCCTCATCATATTTAAATAGCTCACTGAGAAGCTGGTCCAGTCCAACAGCTTTATTGTTTTTCAGCCGCCCGATCTCCTCCTCCACCTCCAGCAGATCGGGGCCTTTCGATCACCGAACACTCGTCTGTAAGAAAATTGCCGTCAAAGCTCCTGCATATATCAGCTTGCGATACGTCTTTGCCGAAGCTGTTCAGCATCTCGTAGAACTTCCGAGTGTCGTTAGCTTGGAACAGTTCTTCCATCGCTACGCGATCTCGGTCTTCTTGATGGCGCTTCTGCCTTCAGAGAACTAGGTTTGGATGCTCTGTGAATGTTGGTATCATTCCACGTTCGCTCTCGTACGGTTTTGCAGCATTTTCGCCTGTGCTGCGTTCTTCTCGTCGACTAACTGTTTGCATTCGTCGGCAAACCAAGCGTTTCCATGATCCGGGGTCCCTGTACTTAATAGCGCTATAGCTACTTGGTTATCGAGAGTTTTTAAGCGCATGCATACAGCTACTAAGTAGTGGTTCGAATCTATTTTGCATCGCTGTGCTAACGTTGATGACTTCGGAGAAGAATCTGCCATCGATTAGAACGTGGTCGATTCTCTGTTTGTTGGTCGGATGATTCCCAGGAGGTTAAGTGGATATCTTTACGGCGGATGAAGGTACTTCGGACTTCCGCGTGCAGGCTATCTGGTCCGATTACCGGTCTGTACATTGCCTCTCGTTCTACCTGAGTCTTCATGTCCCTAATGACGATTTTCACGTCCCATCGCCGGCCGCTGTCGTAGACTTACTCCAGGTACGCGTAGAACGCTTCCTTCTGATCGAGGGTCTTTCTTCATGAGAACAATGCACGTTGACGATGCTGCAGTTGGAGAACCAGCCCTTTATCCTTAACTGGCACATCCTCGCGTTGATCGGTTGTCATTCCATCACGCGTTGGCGCATCTTGCCCAATACTATGGAGCTGGTCCCCAGCATACTGCTGGTGTCAAAACGCTAGTAGTAAACAGCTACCCGGCTCCAGCTTTTCCATACCTTCTGTCCTGTCCAAAAAAGTTCCTTCGAAGTTGTGTGGATTATCCTGTCGCGTCCGGGAAAACAGAGCGATTTGCAGTTCCATGTCCCAAGTTTCCATTTATAGTCCTTATTTTGTTGCCTAGTTCCATGCCAATTGTTCCGATTCGTATTATCTCATACGTTGTTTGTAACATATTGTTTTCCGGAACGGTTCGTTGGGTCTTCCCTAACCCCTTGTCTCGCCAGGGGACCCTCGTGTCAGCTCTCTTTGGGGTACCACGCTTAAGCAGAGATTAGACGAAGCAAATATTTGCTATTTTTAATACGGATATTATTTTGTGCAAATGAAAATCGTACTAGAAATAGCAAAAATTTGCTTCGTCTAATACCTGCTCTACACTAGAACGATGATTAGCGGCTCCTAACATGAAGATTAGAAGCTGTGTTGAGCCGCTCCATGTTGGTGAATAGTCGTTGGGATGACAACATAGCCTAAGCAACACCATCCAGTTGTGTACATGTTTCAGCTGGCAGTCTATTGTAATCATATGACTCGGGGAGGTATGAAATAGGAACTTGTGAGGGCCGGAGCGATGTTTGACGCTTCTTCCATTTCCTGTCTACTCACCATTTCAAGCCCTCAGATCATTTAAGTTCAAGTTTTTTAGATAGTTCAGTTGCCCAAAACATGTTTTAACAATTCAAATTGGTTACTATAGAGCAAGATCGCGCCAAATGACCTATGATCGAATATCAACCATTTTTGATTTGAATGAAACTTTGCACACATATTTGGCTTAGCAAACTACGCATTTTCACAGATGGAGAGATTTTTTACACCCATGAGTTACATTCTAAAAGGGCGTATGCCTTTTGGCATAGGTTTTATTCGAAGCATTGTAGCCCAGAAACCGTTGGTTGTATAGAAAAACTGTCTGAGAATGAGTTGTAGGGAATTAGAAATGCACCATAAAAAAATATACACTGCACTTGACCAAAAAAAATTAAAAATAAACATTAAATTTCAATTTAGAAAAAAAAGAGTTGATTTTTTTTTTTTTTTAATGAAACTTAACGTTAATACGCAACTTTTAAAAAAAAGTCCAGGATGGAGAAATGAGAAATATTTTTTTTATGGTAGATTAATTTTTTTATGAAAATTCTAATTTCAAAAAGTTTTCAAAATATTTGTATTCTGATGAATCAAATAGCTCTTGGTAGTAAACATTCTAAAGACATCGGTTTTCGAGTTATTTTTAATTTAAGCTCGAAAAATTATTAATATTTCGGAAAATACACGTTTTTCTTAATTTGTTCATGGTTCTCCAGCAAAAACAATACATTCATTGGGATGCTTGATCAAAAATATACAATTCATTCTTTGACAACAAAACGATTGGATAAATAACTCAAGCGCTAAACCTTAGCCTACCTACACGTTCCCCTTTGCTGAATGTTTTATAAAAAAATAAGTTTGTCGTGCAACACTACCTATAATATCTGTTTTCGAATGTAAATATAATATCTGTTTTCGTATACAAATACGATTGCACTACTCCAGCTGTGTTAGTAACAGTTCGCATTTTGTGAAGATGAATAAAGTGAAAATGGAATACACCAAGCCCAAATGCTGTAAACCCTTTCTTGATCATCGGTGCTCATCAAGCTTACGCAAATTTAACGAAAACGTTATTGCAAAATTAAAAATATTGAACAGTCAAGCTCATTTTAATACGTCTTTATCAGTTTGTGATTCGTGTAGTTATTGGAATGATAGTCAAGCCACCATTCATCCCTTTGTTGTTTACTATTCAGAATCTGGAACACACACTCAGCTTCATCATAATATCGGAAGTACTCCATCATGATACTGTTGCGGTTCAGGTGTTCATTGCCAAATTAATAAGTTTTTTGAAAACAACAATAGAGTTTAAAAAACCGATATTAATGTCTGATGGAGCTGCCTCACAATAGAAAAAACTTTGCAAGTCTTTGCAAGTTCGAAACAAAATATAACGTCGATGCAGAGTGTCATTTTTTGCGACTTCTCATGGTAAAGGCCCATGCGATGCAATTGGTGGCATATTAAAACGAATGGCAGGAAATGCAAGTTTAGCCAAAGAACATGAACATCCCATAATAAGCGCAAAAGAATTGTATGATTGGTCTAATCAGAAAAGTAATAAAAATTCATCAAAAATGTCAGTAAGTTGGGTATCATATGAAGAATATGAACAAGGAGTAACAGAATGGAGCAATATTTTCAAAAAATCTATAATAATAGCTGCCACACAAAAGTATTACTCTTTTGTTCCGATTTCAGAAAATAAGATACAAACGAAGCTGTTTTCAAAAGATGACGAATCATTTACTTATGATGTATATAAAATATAAGGTGAAACTACTTCTGTAAAGTATCTATGTCATGAAAAAGTATGTTCCTAAGATAATAAAACTCGAAAATAAATATTTGATTCTTATATATATTTATATCACTTAGAACATTTAACTCTTCTCTTGAGAACCGTTCGCCCAATCGTTTTGTTGTCAATGAATGTATTGTATATTTTTGATCAAGCTTTCCAATGAACGTATGGTTTTTGCTGGAGAACCATGGACAAATTAAGAAAAACGTGTATTTTCCTAAATAATTATAATATTTCGAGCTTAAATTAAAAATAACTCGAAAACCAATACCTTTGGAATGTTTATTACCAAGAGCTTTTTGATTCAAAATAACTCTCTGCATCTTTTAAAATCATCAGAATACAAATATTTTGAAAATTGTTTGAATTAGAATTTTCATAAAAAAATTAATCTACCATAAAAAATTATTTTTCATTTCTCTATCCTGGACTTTTTTTTAAAAGTTGCGTATTAACGTCAAGTTTCTTTAAAAAAAAGAAAAAGAAAATTCAACTCTTTTTTTTTAAATTGAAATTTTATGTTTATTTTTAATTTTTTTTTGGTCAAAAAAATTTTTTTTTGTACAGTGTATATTTTTTATGATGCATTTTCGATTCGCTACAACTCATTCTCAGACAGTTTTTCTATACAACCAACGGTTTCTGGGCTACAATGCTTCGAATAAAACCTATGCCAAAAGGCATACGCCCTTTTAGAATGTAACTCATGGGTGTAAAAAATCTCTCCACCTGTGAAAAATGCTCAGTTTGCTAAGCCAAATACGTGTGCAAAAGTTTCATTCAAATCAAGAATGGTCGATTAAATTTTCGCGTATTTCCAGGCGATTTGAAATGATTTTGTTCTATACTAAACTTAATTTTACACTGTTTCGTCTATTTTACTTCTAAACGACCATCCTTCTCCATGGTATGCAAAACTCTACAATTATTCGATAAAATGTACTTTGTCAAACCTGCATTAAAAATTTGCATTTTTTACTTACGGGACTTTGTACTATATGCTATATTTACTTTGTTC
Organism: Wyeomyia smithii; assembly: GCF_029784165.1. Taxonomy (NCBI): domain Eukaryota; kingdom Metazoa; phylum Arthropoda; class Insecta; order Diptera; family Culicidae; genus Wyeomyia; species Wyeomyia smithii. The sequence continues at coordinate 113,682,468 of NC_073696.1, forward strand.
GTAGAGAACTCGAGGAATTTCAATAGCATTTCCATTATAAGTCGAGCAGAAGAAAATATATCAAACACACGACACATATTACGCATTGGTTCATGACGGTCATAATCAGTCCTTGCCCGAGAGATTCTCAGGAACGGGTGCGATCGGAAGTTGCGGCGGCGTATGTTGATGTTCAAAGAGCTAAGTTGTGAAGAGCAGTCAATATTGTCCTGGAGGAGGTCAGCTAGAAAGCACGCTCTAGCCAAGTTGCGTCTATCTTCCAACAGTTCTAACCTAAACAGCAAGCAACGACTTTCATGACGCCACCTACGTGGACTTGCCCATCTGAGATGACGTAAAGCGAAGCTGACGAATCTGCGTTGAACAGCCTTAGCACGGTTCTTCACATCCTGATTATAGGGTGCCCAAACTTCAGACGCATATTCCAACAACGGCCGAACAATTGCACAGTATAAAGCTCTCAGGCAGTAAACGTTTCTAAACTCCTTGGCAAGGCTTTCAAAACGATGCATGCAACATGATTTTTTAAGTTCAGTTTGGTATCGAGCAGGATTCCCAGGTCCTTCACCGTCGATTCGCGCTTCAACTGTATACCTGCCAAAGCGTAGTTGAAATTGATTTTGGAGCGTCTGCGACTAAACGAAATGACCGAGCATTTGGATACGTTCAACGACATCCGGTTGAGTTGACACTAGTCAGCGAAGGTTTCCAACTGCTGTTGCAGGGACAACGCGTCTTTTGGCTGTTTAATCGTGTAATATTACTTCGAGTCATAGGCGTAGGAAAGTTCAAAGCACTTGAGGGTAAGGTTGACATCGTTCTTGTACAGCAAGAATAGAAATGGTCCAAGATGACTTCCCTGAGAAACACCGGATCAAACGGGAAAAGGTGAGGAAATGTGGTCACCGATTTTGACGCACGTATTTCTGCCAGTTAGATACGATTCGAGCCAGACAAGCAAATTATCGTTCATGCCAAGTTTGTCAAATTTGGCTATGGCAATCTGATGATTTATTCTACCAAACGCTGCAGATAAATCGGTGTAAATAGCACCAACTTGCTGGCCATTTTCTACATGACGAGTTACAAACGATGTGAAGCAGGTTAAGTTAGTCGTTGTCGAACGTTTAGACATAAAACCGTGCTGATTCGGTAATATATACTGTACATATCTCTGAGCTAGCATGCGAAGCACTGTCAACTCAAACAGCTTAGAGGTACCACTCAACGTGGCTATAGCGCGATAATTCGAGACGATTCGCTTATAGCCTTTTTTCGGTTTAGCTTATAGATGTTCGTGTAAACAGATGGAGAAATGGGGTCTCTGAAGTACATTGAAGTTTGTCGTCTCGTGATTAGGTGTGCGATTCAACTCTCATAGGCAAATCAAGATTTTATAATCGAAAATAAAATATTTATGTTTTTTAAATTTAATTTTAAAATTGATATCGTCATAAGCTACTTACTTTAATTTGAGAGATGCTCCTAGAAACTAAAAATACTTTTGATTTTCAGGACAAACTGAAAATGATGCTCATAATTATTAAGGTTACTGTACCACTCGATACAGAATCGGAAGCTCAGTCAATTAAGCAGTTGCGTTCTATTGAATTTGTTTTATAATATTAAATTAATAAGTATGGTTTCTACTAACTCTGCAATTTTACTTTGGTACGCCGAGTTATAATGATAACTCTACATTGGTTCATATTGCTATTAATGATAATAATTCATTCTTGCGATTGCTTCAATTGCGTTAGAAAAAGATTTATTAAGGTAACAATTGGTGAAGAAACGTGTTGTATGAACAATCGAGAATTACATTTCATATTCTGGTCTTCGTCGAGGTGAAGAAAAATGTGTTGTACTAATTGCCTGTTAAGTATTTGAAATCTTGACAAATGGTTTCCATATTGTGTCGAAACTAATAGAAATTGTATTTTGATTTTTACTCATCGTATCAATTGATAGTAATTTTGACCTTAACAGAGGCATTCTTAACACGTAATACTGTTCCCTCTTACGGCATGTAAGTAAATTGTTTCTATTAAATCTGAAGAATAGTCTCCAATCAAGTTCAAAAGCCTAACTGCACTAAACCGCTTCCAAGATTTGTCAGAAATTCTGCTGGTCTCGGGCATCAATGTCGCGACATTAACCATCGGGGTCTAGTCGTTACGTTCGGGTGGACAAGGCTAATCATTGGGGAAGGTCCATTAGCGGCCATTGCGACTGATCCGTTCACACCGCACTTTGATCGCACTGACTATTGAGACATTGAAGATCAGTCGAATTGACGCGTCGAGATTCCTAATGGTCTGCGAGTGCTTCTGTTTGGTGAACCTTTGCACTCACAATGTGTGTCCGGAAATCTTTAGTGCTATCGTTCCGACACAAGCTTAATGCATTTATCCTCTGATCGATAATTTAATTGTAGCCCGGTTCACACTGACAGCGGTGAATAGAGAGACCGACGGATTCCTCCAATGGGTAGCAAGCATGGAACGATGAATGCGCGGTTACTATTGGCGGTTGGGTAATTGTGGGCGGAGCCTTTCAGGCAACTGTTATACATTGCACTGTAAGCGACTAGCGGCTGAAGTGACGATGATTGTGATGATGAAAATAATGATTCTATGCTCTTATGCTGCTGCTAGGGGGTGAGAGCGCGAGAGTCGTGTCTACGTTTAGGAGAGGATGTTGAACGAGGCTTTCGTTTTCATGTTTAGTTTAGTTTTCGTTGCGCAGCTCGTCAGATTGGACGTGTTTTTCTGAACGTTCCCACTAAAACGCGAATAAAAAGTGGTACAGAAGTTTTAAAGTGTTGTTGTTTTTCGAGCCAAGATTGCCTGTTGAAGAATGAATTTGCGACAGACTCTAATGTATGCGCGGCAATAGCAAGTGATGGTGTGATGATACGAAGGCCAAGAAGATCAATTAAAATAAAAAACAGCAGTTGAAAAGTGAGACCATCCGCAACGAAGCGAGGGAAATGGAATCAATTCGTGTAGTGTTCTGAGTAAACATTCAATCGAATAAAACGGAATAGCGAAAAAAAACAATACGTTTGATGGTGAAATTGAATTAAATATTAAAATTAAATTAAACTGTGCTGAACTTTGCTGGGTACGCGAGAGTACGGTTTGAGTGGAAAATATATCAATTAGCATTGTGACAATAAAGTGAAAAACATGGTGATTGTGTAAGTATATTCAAGAAATTTTGTGATTACTGTAGCGTGTTGTTTACCGATGGTCGCCAATAGGCTCAAATTGTTTTTTTTTTCGAAGCTCTATATTTTGCGAGCCTTGACTGATGACGTTTCATGTTGAATTGGATAAATTAGTGGCATGAAATTTATCTAAGTTAAATTTCGTATACACAAAACTGTTATTTGTGGCTATTTGGAAAATTCTTGACAATCAAAGTTCGGTTTAACATGTAATGGCCGTTTCGAACTAAATTCAGCACATATTGACAATGATTGAATTTTCGTAAACCTGATTTGGTTAGGACTCTAATGAAAATGTATATTAATAATGGATCAGGCCAACCGGTAGATACTCCTGGTGCAATAGTTTTTACACTTGTGTTACACATATGATTCAGTTGTTTTTAATGTTCGTTCTAATTGTTGCTACTAAATAATTCAAACAACGCATCTTATTTATGCATTTACTATTTATACTTCTATTATCAAACTATTTTTGATCTTCAGATCGATATTTTCATAAATGGTTTTGTATGATTTGTTCGCTCCCACGAATTTTAATTTGGGGACAAGAGTAAAAATCTTATACTTTCAGGATAGAAACAGTTAGTTTAAAATTTTGAAACAACATTTGGCGATAATTCCACTTCTAAACAGACCTTATCTCGTTCTTCAGGCAATCGAACATTATCACATCCAATAGTCGTATTGGACTCGAATGGGACATCAATGATCCAAACGTGCCGCTGGTCTGCGAGACGGATTTGGATGATTTCAACGAGTGGAGCGATGGTCATTGTCGCTACATATACCGTGCAATGGATGAGCAGGCCAAACGGCACTCATCCGGATGGGCTATGAGGAATACCAATAATCACAACGTTAGTATCTTGAAGAAAAGCTGTCTGGGTGTGTTGGTTTGCTCGGCACGATGCGTCCTTCCAAATGGGGACAAAATAACGCTCCGACCAGCAATTTGCGACAAAGCCCGTCGGAAGCAACAGGGTAAAGCTTGCCCGAATCGATTATGCGTCGGAGGTGTTTTGGAAATATTACCCTGCCGGGGACATTGTGGTTACCCGGTCACTCACTTCTGGCGCCACACAGCAAATGCCATCTTCTTTCAAGCCAAAGGAGTTCATGATCATCCTCGGCCGGAGTCGAAATCATCCGGAGAAACACGCAAAATTCTGGGAATCGGTCGACGCGAACGTGTTCTAAAAGCAATACAATCAAAAGTTACAAAGGTAAATTCTAAAAAAAACTGACAAAATTATTTAAATTTCAACCAAATATTTTTTCTTAAAACAGATTACAGGCGGTAAACAAACCAAAAAAGCAACAAGGCAGCTACTTGAATCATGCAAAGCTGTACCCGCTAGTCAACCCAGTGTCAATCAGTTGAACCGTCTTAGTGCGGAAAATAGTTACAACTTAACATTCCAAAGCAACTACAAATCAAACAACCACTACGGAGTTGGACTTGCGCCCACCAATCACTCGAGTCACGTTCACCCGACCAATCAAGAGTACAACTATTCGTACTACTACGACAATTCCAGCTTCATTCACCCGGAAGAAATATTCCAGCTGGATCAGCCGATTCGACCAATCAACAAACACCCAAGTTGTTCCAACACTAGTCTGCATACGTTGGGAGTTTCACCGCCCACGGTTCTAGACATGGAAAGTGGCAACATCTATAAGAACAACAGCTTGACCAGCCCCAATGATTACGGCAGTCGGTATCTCGACTGTATCAAGTACGAAACTAACAGCACCGATACGGACACCGCTAGTCTGACCAGCGGTTCCAGCATGTTCGACGACTTCTCCTATTACTCTAGCCCGCAAGCCGATTATCATGGCGCACACACAAATAACAACAACGCCACTTTGCCCGATATGAACAAGATGAACCTGCGTTTGAGCGATGACATTAATTCGTTCTTTATTGGCCAAACGAGTTGCGGGTCGCAAAGCAAGCTTACTGCTGATACTGCTTCGAACGCTTCTACCAATCACTTACTGGAGAACTTTTGCTACGAAAATTATAGTAATTCTGCATCGCCAAATGCATCGACAACAGCGGCGTCGATGATTCAGCCATTCAGCGCAGGATACAGTAGTGAAGGACCTAACGGAGACGCCCTCGTACCAAATAGTGGTACTGTAGAGCACTCCACGCTTCATGTTGCTGACAATTGGTGGACCGGAGTTGGAGGGGGCAGCAGTGGAAACAACACCAATTACTGGCATCAAACCGATACCGTCGCTTCTGGCAATCAACAGCAGTACTATCTGATGGAACAGTCGGAATATTTGAGTTAAATATGAAAGGTAGTAGTAATGAAGCATAATGATTGACAAATTGTTGCTGGCATGCGACAACAGCAAGAAGATCTCTAAAGAAGAAAAGAAGGTAGGAACAAAAAGCTGTTGAAATATTGAGTTTGTTGTTGAGAGTTAACTCACAAGTTAATAGAATCATTAAACTCGATAAGGTTCATTAAGTTTCGACGTGAATTATTCAACTGCACCAGTGTAGAAATCTTACGTTTATTTTTACAACACTTAGATATTATTTCTCTGCCTCAGTACTGATTACAACTTATATCATAGAAAAAAGTGAAGTGTTTCCAAATGTAATTAGGGTTACGAAGATAATGTTTTTGTTAAAACAGCTCTAGTCATATGTATTTTATTAGTGAATAAAGATGTCATTACCATTATTTCGAGTCCAGTGTTTGATAGTTCAAATCCCGAAATAGTAGTTTTCTGATTGTGTGTAATGTTGTGTTGTTATGCAAGAAATCGTGTGGCATCGTAATTAAGTTTGATCGAACAATTCTTCTACTTCCCATATGTAGGTATTTTAATTTGATCAGAATCCTTTATTCAGCATTCTGATCGAAAATGTACGTTAAATTTATATTTTGATTAGAACGTAAAAAGCTGTATTATAGATTCGATACAAAGATACGAACCGTTAAATGCTTATAATCACTAGGTATATGCTAACGAGGTTGCTTAAAACCTTGAATAAAATGAAGCGATATGTATATGAGATCGTGATGTGGCAAGGATATCTAGTAGCGATATCAGTGCCTTTCAGTTCAGGAATTCAACCTCTAGGGTTATACAGGGATTGAAATCTCCTAGAGATCACAAGAAAATTACTCTCGTTTTTTTTTTAAATTTCAGGTAGGTAGAGAAGAAAACAACATACACGGCGTGTAAAAAGAACAACTTTATTTTAAAAAAATGGGCATCGCCAAAATCTTCACCATTTGAAAATACAGCTTTTTACCTTTCATTTGAGACCCTCCGGAAAATCACCCATCGCGGGCTTTCGAACAACTTTTTTCTCTTGAAAAAGTATTCTGACAGCAAAGCGTCTTACTACCGGGAACTACAAACAAAAATAAAAAAGCAAGAACTTTTGAAATGACACAGTGAAGGTGGTAAGTTAGTCGAATGCAACTTTCGCTCATACTAGAAATTTTCCAAACACCCCGAAAATTTGAAGTTCTGATCAAAATGCCGGTATTTTGACCTCTGCGCATGAAAATTATTTTTAACTCATTTGTTTTCCAACCGATTTTGAATGTTTTAGCCGTTTTAGGAAGGGGAAAAATAGAGTTTTCAAAATATATACAGGTTTGTACAAACTTTATTAAAATATGTGAGTTATTCGAGCGTAATATGTTTCTTAAGAAAATCAGAATTTTTCACTCTCATCGAACAATAATAATCTTTGGACTGTTTATTTTACGGTGCTATAAATGGAAAAAATGCAAGCACTTCTGATGTGACCAAGTGTAGGTTGTAGCTCTAGTCGTGAGTAACTTACGCCCAAACTTGAAGTTTTCCAAATACTTTTAAAATTTAAAGTTATTGTCAAAACTCCGCCTTTGGACCGTCGGAACATCCATAAATGACGTAGCTTTCTTTGACCCCCCCCCTCATCGTAGCAGTTTTCTTAGTTTCATATTTGCTACGTAGCGTAGCTTGGCTTGACCCCCCCCCCCTCTCCCCCCGTCACATTTCGTCACAAAACTGCAAACCCCCCTCCCCGTTTGAAAACTCTATTTTTCCCCTTCCCAAAACGGCTAAAACATTCAAAATCGGTTGAAAAACAAATGAATTAAAAATAATTTTCATGCGCTGAGGTCAAAATACCGGCATTTCGACCATAACCTCAAATTTTAGGGGTGTTTGGAAAATTTCTAGTATGAGCGAAAGTTGCTCTCGACTAAATTACAACCTTCACTGTGTCACTTCAAAAGTTCTTGCAGTTTTATTTTTATTTGTAGCACCGTACTATCCTATCGGTATTTAGACGCTTTGCTGTCAGAATACTTTTTAATAAAAAAAGAAAAAGTTGTTCGAAAGCCCGGGATGAATGATTTTCCGGAGGGTCCCAAATGAAAGGTAAAAAGCTATATTTTCGAATTCTGAAGATTTTGGCAATGCCCATTTTTTTTTTAAATAAAGTTGTTCTACGATACACACCGTGACATTAGAAATACTCTTATTCTCACTGCACTGAGAGAACGGTGTATTTGTCTTTTTTGATCATGGGATTTAATGACCGTGTCCATTAATTGTTAGATAATTTATGAAAACAATAGAAGTCAAGTAACCAAATTTAGTTGTACTGTGATGCAGCATACTATAACTAATTTTGTAACACACTCGATTCTAGGATTCTTAAAGTTAAATACGTAAAATTTTACCGCTCTTCACGAATCTTCATGCTCACAGAAGAGGGTAAATTATTATTATCCCCTGAATTAAATGGAAATTTTCTTTTCAATATTTGAATCTAACAGTGTTTTTGGTTTGTTTCACACATCACATTTAGGGTATCTGACAGCTTCGTCAGGTCATATGTATTGAAGGCCGGGTACAGTTTGTCTAGCTCTGCTGCTTTTATTTCACTCAGACACTAAACATAAACTATAACTTTAACATTTAAGGTTTCCTGCCAGTATGGATGAGTCACTTCGTTTTTAAACTTAACATGTTCATTTTTTTAACCAAAAATCGATTTCAACTTCAGAAATTTCACACACCCGAAAGAGAAACATATCTTCACACAATAAATTTGTTCACCTTCGAATAACCCCAGTTCCGTCGCACTAAAAGAAGCATGCACTTTGAACACTTATGATCAATAAGGGTTACGGGATAAATAATAAATAAAAATTGAATAATTTTAAAAATTTTCGGTTTTCTTCGACATAGCATATTGGATATTAAAGGTGTTTTTGTTTTAGTTTTTTACCGAATACTTATTTTTCCGATACTTATTTAAAATAAGTACTGTTATGTACCCAAGAAACTGGTAAACCGGGAATTTTCTGAGGTATTATGAAGATGATTTTGGGTGAAATTGATGATTCATAAAATCCATGCATTCTGTGAGGAATGTGCTATTGCACCTAGTAAATGATAATTTGTTACTATAGACTATAAATTGAAGGCCTTTGAAAACGAAAATAACGACACCTCTAATCATTGTGGCTCACACGATTACTAAATTTGTTTTTATTTGATCATTGTTCGACCGATTTTTATTCGGTTTGTTGCACAAAATCAAAAATTAGCTTAGGAATTCAAGTATCTGTAATTTTCAGAAGAATGATCAGTATTACATTAATAGTGTGGTACTTTGAACAAACTTTACCGAGTTTTCTAAGTTCAAGCTAATTTACCTTGAATTGAATTTACTTTGAATAAATTCAATAAACGTTTGCATTTTGATCAATCAAATTTGATTGAGTTATGACAAAGTCACACATTCTCGTGAAATTACCCAGGGATTCAAGGGTTAATTTTGACATGTACGTGATTCTCGGAAACATTATATTCGAGGATACTCAAACATAATGTAGTGTTTAAAACAAGTGTATTTGATTGATATTTTTTGTTCCGAATTTTCGGGAAATCAATTTCACCCCACAGATCAATTCCACTCCATTCCACGGTCTGATTTCCAAAGCTTATATTTTACTATGTAGTGAATCATAGATCAATGTGCTGAAAACCGTCAAAACGATTTTTATTGATCGATAAGTGCTATATGAGTCGGAATGATTAATAGAAAAATATGGTGTAAATGATAAATAAAGTCGTGCACAGATTAAAAGGAAAAGAAGGTGCAATTTTGTTGCACAATTCTGCAAAAATGTTTTATTGAAAGTGATGAAAAGATGGTACTCATTTAGAGTGAAGTGTTATCAAATCAAATCGAATTTTAGAGTCATTTGTCAGCTGTATTTGTGATAAATTTGGCTTCTAAAATATATTTCTTTTTTAATCATTTTCTACCGTTAGCAGAGGTCTTCCGGGCACTTTCAACTAAGCTCAATTTGGAATTAGTTTTGTCGTAAGTCGCATCCATCTATAAATTCACTTTTCGCTTAATTTGGAATCATTTTCTGCTTTGCCCTTTTCTTACAGAACGCTTCTGTTCTCAACCATTTGACTGAATTTAAATCATTTTCTTTTTGACCTTTTACTTCCCATAGAATTATTTGAACCATTTCATTCTAGGACCGTTCTTAAGCATTTCAAGTTACTTTGGAATACATAATTGGTTTTATCCTATTTTAAATTCTTTTTTCACATTATTTTAAACGATTTTTTTTATTCTGTTTCTTCTTTACCCGCGAAACATTTTACAACCCTTTTTGGTTGATTTATGATCATAAAGCAAAGCAAAGCCTTGGTGCTACATTCGGATTCGGAACTTGACCTTCTGTTTTATTATACACAGACTTCGCAGCCAACTGTTAAATGTACAGGACAATTGCGGAGCTAGCGCTACGATCCTATTGACACTACTAACAGTCTCTCCCGAGTCACAGTCACTCGAACCTACGACGACTGGCTTGTTCGGCCAGCATCTTACCTCGAGACCAGCTGGGACTTTATGATTTCTGTCTAAATAGAGCGTCATTAATTATTATTTTCATTGTTGGCTTTTTCTAGATAGGGACCATTAATTAATGATGTCACACGTTTAGGGGGGAGAAGGGGTTTCAAATATTGTGACATTTTGTGACTTATGGGGGAGGGGGGGTTAACTTAAGTGTGACATCACATTTCAACTCAGAAAAAAAAATAAATAAAAAAGTCACATACCTAACCACAGAGATCAACTCAGAACTATTTATGATATTTGCATCATTCATTTATAGTTCTACGATCCCTTTTTTGCTTAAGATTTGCTTTAGATAAAATAAATGACAATTTTTTTCTCGCTAAAAAAGCATAATGTTCGTTAATTCTGTTTTACCGTGCATGTTCATTTATGGATGACAGCGCAATTTCATTAATTTTTAGTGTCTCTCAATCCAATCAATACAAAAATTGTGACAAAACGTAAAAAAAAAATGCTTGGCTATTGTAACATGTGGAGAAGATTTGGATTGCGAATTGATTGAAGAAGAGGAACTAAATATTGATGGTCTTTCAAAAATCAGCACTGATGCTGCAGTTACTGTCTCGGCTTTCCATGTCGTCGACTCCATCAACAGCATCCTTGGACTTAGAACTTAACGCTTTCTAGTTAGCTTCTATAATCTTCTTTTACTTTTAGTTTCAATTTTTCTTTCAGTAGAAACGTTCTTATTAAGAAAAATGCATTTCTAACAAATTTCTCGATTTTCATTAAATTATTACCAAAAAAAGGGGGAGGGTGGGGGATTTTTTAAAAACGTGACGTAATTAAGGGGGGGGGGTCAAGGAAGTTGTGACAGCTTGTGAGAAGGGGGAGGGGGGAGTTAATTTTTTCCAAATTTTGCGTGACATCATTAATGGATTGTCCCATAACAGTGATGTTTTTTGGTCATTTTGAACTTAACTCAGTAATCGTCTTTTCTATATGAAAGAAGCGTTCTCCGATATTTCGAGTTACATTTACTAGTTTCCATGCATTTAGAAATATATACTTGATCTAGGTTTTCCTTAAGTTTCTTATTTTCTGGTTAACAGCTGCTATTTTAAGTTATTAGATTTAAGTTATCGGGAAAAATACCGTTTTGATTCAAACTTCGAACAGTCTCAAACTTCAAACACTTCAGAATAAAAAGTGTAATCAAAAAAATTATTATAATACACTAAGGTCGCTTTTTACGCGTTTTTTTACGCGGATTCCGGAGTTTACGCGTTTTTTACGCGGCACGTATCCCCCGCGTAAAAAGCGACTTTAGTGTATACCATCCCGTTCCTTGGAATGTCCTTTACCCAGTGCTGTATAGCTCTTTACTGTAGGACCACTTCCAGGGAACCAGCAGGCGTTGAAAAAATTGACAGTCAGTGTTGAGACGGTTTGCCTATCTATCTCTTTGTGATTACATCGAAGTGTTCGGAATTTAATTTAAACCCGAGTTCTGAATTCTCGGTAATTCCACAATCAAAACATGTTTGAATCTATATAAATGGCACTTAATTGCAACAACAATAGAATAACCAAAATGTTAAACCGTTAAGATCGACGATGAAATTCATTTATCGTTGGTTTTTCAGTGCAAGAAATTACATCATAGCTTATGTGTTCGAAAGTTGATGCAGTACGGTTCATTTTGATGCAGTACGGTTCATTTCATTTCCAAGTCATTTGGCGCGATTTTGCTCAATACATATTCGTATTATTATTTGAAGTTACAGCAAGCAGCAGATTTGTAAGAAATAATATTAGTTTTAAAAGCTTTCTTTATCCGTGAAAGCAATAAATGGCCATCCATTAAATCACCTAGGCACATACCAAAATCTGTCATTCAATGCACATAAAAATCCTCTTCATCTGGATAATTATTTAAACTGACAACTTGGTCTTGGTCTTGGTTATTGGTCATCCACATCATCTTCGAATACACACTGCCTTGCGAGAGTCAACGATGTACTGGTACATCTATGGCCTTCGTGTGATCGAGATTTTCTGTCGGCGTTTTCCCACCGAACACTTTGTCGTAAAAATAACTCAAACTACCTAACAAAACATAAAATACGAAATTTTCAAAAATAATAGCTTGAAATTGTCAAAAAATTTAAAAACATGAAGAACGTAAACCTAACCAGAGGAATAAATTTAATAATTGTGGTAAACGCTTTGGTTAAACGGAATGAAATTTTGCCTTACAATAGATTGCCCTATGTTGGAAATTAAATAAATTTGCTCGATGGGACAATTGGTGTTTGGATAGAAATAACATAAGCACCTTTTCCGCAAGTTTTTGTTTTTCTGTACATTCGTTCATATCAATTGCCTCATAGAGGAAATCTATAATTACCCCGCATTTAACCATTGTTATTTATTTGTTCTCAGTCTGCCGCCTGAAATGAAATGCTGTTGCGTGAAACTCGAGAGCACATACTCCAACTTTGACCACATCTCTGCAACATGTCATGACACTTAGGGCCCTTCCGAATTGAACAAGCTCATAATCCCAAAACTGGCGTTCTGCTCTCCATGCTAACAATAGCTTTATAGCATACCGACTCTGTCACCATCCACTCCGGTTGGTAAAGGGAGTGATCCTGGCAGCGGAAATCAAGAAGTGAGAAGAATGCGAGGGAATCTTAATTTGCTACTTTCGAGAGGGTATACATCGTATTATATTGTCCTTAAAAACGGAAAGTTTGTCCAGCGACCCGGGATTGGTTGCGCATGGTCTTGTGATGTGGTGTGACGCTGCTGGCCGGGCGGATGTTGGTGCATTGTGAGGTGCGGTGTGTGTGTGTGTGTGTGTGTGTGTGTGTGTGTGTGGAAAACAAAGCAGGAGAAAACCCCGAAACCGAGCAGAAGTCAGCGAGGATTTGTTTCTTTGGTTACTGTCGAAGCGAACATGCCGCAAACAGAAGGAACCGGGCATAACGTCTTTTCTATACGCTTTGGGACTAGTCAAAACCTAGGAGATTTTTATTGGAGATAATAATTTGTTGATATTAATGCATTATTTAGCCCAAAAGAAAAAGACGTTGCATTGGAATGGTACAAAGATTTCAGTTCGGAATGATTTGAAGCAGATGTAACCTCAGTAGTGGATGTAGTTACTAGTAGCGGTCTTTATCTGTTTTTCATGCACAAAAGACAAACTATAAATTCAGTTGAAGAAGGTTTGAAAATAATGTTTTCTGTCACTGTGCACTTTTTCGGTTAGAATTGATTTGGTGAACCGGAATTTACGAATCAAAATTTGCTTCTACATTATAGAAATCAGAACACACAGAAAAAAATAAATTATTGACAAAGATTCACCACATTTTACTTTACTAGAGTAGGTGTTGCGTTCAGTATAACTTTTTGGAACGTCTTGTTTTCAATTAAAGTTTTACTCATTACATTGCATCCATGGTGTGACACAGCGAGAGCGTTGCAAATCAAAAATCTTTGGGTTTACCCGATTGTACTAACCATAACTAGAATTCTGTCAAATTTTCGTGACATGTTGTTAATTTGGATTCAAATTATTGCTTCCTATTTTGGTTACCATGGAAAAAAGTGAAATTCATGTTTGGTGTGTCAACCATATAGTTTTAATTTACTAAATTTTGACGGAGCCATATCTTTCTAACCAATGCTCCGCTTTTTTTAACAATTCATAACAATTGATATCGTAGACCAGTGAATGAATAAAAATGCCAACGCAGGATTTTTAGCGGCTATTCGTGACTACGGTTGAAGTCGGTAAAGTAATAATTATTGCCTAGTTAGAGTCGTCCTAAGTACCCTTAAACGCAATAACCAGCCTGTAAAGTGTTGGCCAATTTTTCAAGAATCGCTAGACATAATAATCATCCACTACCTTGAACATGGAAGAAAAAAAAAGAATAAACAATAAACAGATCTAATAGACGTTGTAATCTAGGCGAACAAACATAGAAAAGTTGTTCCTTCACCAAGGCGACGCTTCCGCTCATTCTGCTCGCTATACGACTAAAATTTAATTGAGGGCATTGCACTTCAAACAGGTTCACCACTCTCCGCATTCGCCATATTCAGCTTTAAGTGGCTGTTTTAGGTTTCTAGGGTTGAAAATATGGCTTCTTTGCTGTTGTACTAGCCTCTTACAAATCGTTCTTGCAAAGTTTTTCATCTCTTGATGTTAGTGTTAGAACCAAGAAACACTAAAAATTATTAAATTGTTAATACGTATTATTAAAATATAAAATTTAACGTTTGCGGTAAAAAAATGGACAAAAATTGCCGATTTTTCATGAGTTTACATTTAATCGCACTGACGAAACTACTCATGCATCATCAATCATAGTAACCCAAGAGTTAGCAAAAAAAAATTTGACAGCTCTATCAGTCAAACTCTAACTGTGATGGCGAAAAAAGTGAAGCTACTTCGTTCAGAAGTGTGCGCGTTCAAAGAACGGTACCCCGCCGCACAGTGCAACGTTCCATAGACAAAAATCAAAAAAAGTTGATTTCTTATTGAACCAATTCTATATGCTGATATGTTTTATACATGTTTGAGACGTACTGTAATGATATTATTACCCTCGTAAGTTCACCCATACGATTATGAAACGCATCTACTGTGGAGCGGTTTCGACTATTCAAAAGATACGTTATTTTTGAAAAATTCTCATAGTTTTCAAATTAATTTTTTAATATACTCTATATCTTTTCAAGTTAAAACCAATATGTTAATGAAAGAAGCATGAAACCACTACATTTTACATGTTACTATTGGGACACAACGTAGCGCATTTGGGAGTAAAAGGCTTCTTGGTCATGCTCCTTTATGCTTGAAGAAAACAGACACTTTTGATTTAAAATCGATCGTCAAAAAAGTACCCCAAAGTACCTCTCTGAATTTCACTTTTTCCCCTTATTTGGAATATCCTTCAAACTTTGGAAGTGATTCCCATTGCTCAAGTTTGCTCTTTCAACCGGAATTCGCGTTTTCGAATGATACCTCTGGAACCAAGAGTGAGTCGTACATATGTCCCTTATTTTTATGTATAACACGTAATTTATGTGCAAAACACATAAACGATTCCTGGAATTATGATGTCTAAATGTTTTGCAACAGTAATCCGAATATAAACATAATCAAAAGTGTATTAAATAAAAATATTGATAAAAACTAATTGTGATGGCGTTTAGGTCACTTTTTCATCGCCTGTAAATTGAATGAATATGCTTTTCAAGCCTTTTATCTCGTAATGGATAGTATTCATGGAAAATTATCATTTTATGCCTATGTACAAAAAATGGCGTTTGAGACATTTTTGCGATTACGTATTTGACATTCGCCAATTATGCAAATAGCAGCTCTCATCTGTACTAAACATTTTTCGTGTCACACCAATTGAAAAAAAACTAGAATGGCTGTTTTGATTTTTGTCCCGCGTTCCCATACATTCAACGCACTGTGCGCCGCGTCAAAAACGGACATCGTGCGGCACTTTGTGGACGCCGGGTATGCCCGTTCCGGCATCAACAACATCTTGACACTATTGGAAAATGATCAGAGCATCGAAAGAAAGCCCGGTTCCGGACGGCCAAAGACCCTGAGCGACAAGAAGCTTCAAAGGATGCTGAAGAGGAAGACCGAAGGAAAAGTGGCTTATCGCTGCGTGCACTTGGCTGGGAGGTTGGTGCATGCGGTAAAACAGTGAAAAAGTATCTGGAGAACATGGACATACATGTCAGAAGGGGCAGTCCCGTCCACTAGTCTCGAAGCTGCATGCAATGACGCAGTGACAGCGGTTGAATAAGCTGGTCAAGTCGATTCTCCCGGCGAATCGCGACGTGGCTGTGGTGATGGACGACGAGACCTATCTCACCCTGGATGGCAACGATTAGCAGGGCACTTCGTATTTACCTCTCCCACGAAGGAAGTGAGCACCGAGGTGAAGTTTATTTCACAGACCAAGTTCTCCGAGAAGGTGCGGCTGTGGCTGACAATCAGCGAAAAAGGGATGTCAAAGTTGCTCTTCTTTCGCTCCGGGCTGGCCGTGAACGGGGAAATTCATAGTACGAAGTGCCTGCCAGAAGTTGCGTCGTTCATCAAGAAATACCATAAGGGCGAAGACACGGTGATTCGGCCAGATTTGGCGTCGGCCCACTACTCGAAGCGATCATTGGAGGAGATGGAGCGGCTGAATATCGATGTGATACCGAAGTCGGTGAATCCGCCCAACGTCCCCCAGCTGCGTCCCATCGAAAATTTCTGGGCAAGCTTGAATCGCAAGATCTATTCCAACAATTTTGTTGCGAAAACGGAGGAGGAATTAATAAAAAAAGCGAAGAAAAAGCTTAAAGCATGCCTACACGCATGTTTTCGTCCGCCATGGCGAATGTTCCGGTTAACTGCAAATAAGATAATATAATTACCATTAATGGGAAATTAATCCAACTCAATTATCTGTCTTAGGTTTTTTTCAGCACCATCTGAAAAAAGTCCATTTTTTACCGCAAACGTTACTACTGTAACATTGTAGTTATTATTTCACACAAATAGGGTAACCGCTCCATTATTCATTTCAACTGCTAGGTGCACCTATATTCATTTTATTTCTCTCATTTGTTCAATTTACCGACAAATTTCTACCAATTTTTGAAAGTAAATTTATTTGCTTCTCGATTTTGTGAAGTGGTTGAAAGTTTTAAGTTGAAATTTGACGATAATTAATCAAAAAGGCGTGGCATCGGAATGAACAAGTTGTTAAAAAAGTGAAATAATCAAAAACGATTTGGCGCTTTAAGATACTATAATTTTAGAAACAATCTTTCCCAGTTCAATCTGCAACCCTCCATCTTTTCACGGAAAAATGCTATAATGTGTGCATTTAAGGCTAATGCACCCGTGGATAAACTAAGTGTTGAAAGTGAAAATGTCGATGAACCTCTCAAAATTATAAACGCATACGGTAAAGGTGCTCTTGTCCTCTTTGTGCAGGGTATTTTTTTTTTCAACCAGAAGAGGATTCAAAATTTTAGGTGTCCTCTCGGTGTTTGTATATACGATGGGTTCGTGTGCTACAAACTCGTGCCATTTGCTGAGTATCCAGAGACCCTTTGCGCTTATTACAAACTATCAAAGTGTCCAATTAGATATCATTGTGCTGTCAGTGATTTGATCGATAGCAACTCTACGGTGGGTACAAACCTCTGTTTGCGATTGTGGCCTTTTGGCTTTTGAAGTGGGCTTGGGAGGTGAGAGTCTTTATGGTTGATGTGTTAACGACAATTTTTGGAAAGTCTTTCACTATACATATAACTTCGCACAGTGATTTTTTGAAGTATGAAGAAATTATTGTAATCTTTGCCAAAAAATCCAATTTAGTAAGTTGCTTGAAGCGCATACAACAGGTAAGACCACAACTTTGAAACTTTTACGATCAATTAAGAAATGTATATGAAATTTTCAAAAACTATTCTATATCAATAATGATATTTTATTTATATTATATATCTTTTGTATAGTTATATATGTATTACTTATCATAAATTAATTTAAAATAACCAACTGGATATAAATGCAACCGCCAATATTTGTTTGAGTTCATTATTCGATTAGATTAAAGAACCAGAAGTTATTCCTTTTACTCATTGTTTCAAAAGAGTGTCTTAGCAGTAAGGGACGCTAGGATCAGATATCAGATTTCGTTCACTCTTTTTTTTTTCTTTGAAGCGCAAACACACTACCGGGAATCTAATGTTATTTGCACAGCTTTCCGTGTAGAACATCGATAGAGTTTGCTGGACCAATATTTGTATTTGCTCTTGTACTTTTGTCGCTTTATGTAATCAAACAGTTTGTTTGAGTGTGGGATTAGGGAGGAATTAGGCTGCCGAACTAATTACTACATCGACTGATATTGTTTCCCAGACAGTAAGAGTTGTGGTGTCATTGAAAATCGCTCATAGAAGCTGCGACATTCAGCACGAGGAAATACTAGCGAAGCGGAACAAAGTGTATTGAGATTTCGTCACGTATCATTTCTTATAATCTTAATGTTTTCTTGCGACCCTTTCAGTCTTTTAAGATATTTTTTCGAGGGGGCCTGTTCTCACCGCAGGAGGGTCCCTAAGATTTTAATAAACGTGAAAAAGACGCAACAATAACGTTGCAAATGAACCCATCATTAAACGTACTCGAGGATGTATATACCACAATAAGTCCAATGTCTCAGAACGTTTTTCACCCCAGCAGTGAGTAGGAAAATCGCATTTGTTGCAATATTAAAAGCAAAAGGGGTGAGCTTAAATATGCTACTCTAACCGAAGTGCTACTATTAAATATGCTTTCGTTGTTCATAAAATGTTCACAGTACTATGAGAGGATCAGAATAATCGAATCTATCGGCGTCTGACTGGTTGCTGTTGGTGACAGGAGATGAGTAGCGGTGGCGAACTGGAAGAACGATGCGACAAACGTGCCCAAAGTGTTAATTCGATAAGCAAACCAGGGTGTGTGCGTGAGAGACAGAGGGAGAGGAACGGTGGTGGATTATTATTATGAAGCTTTATCGATGGAAAATTGGTGCGACGAATCTGCAGTATGGTTATGCGGCGCAACGGAAAATCGACGGGTTATCCTGTGACGCGGCAATTTTCTGGTGCGAGGTTGACGCGAACAGTAATAATTAAGTTGATGGTAATCTGACGTTTTAAAACGATTTTGCAATTGCTTTGAAATGGTTGATTTTATTTATTCGGTGTGGACGGCGACATTTGGACATCAGAGTAGAATCATATATTTTTATTGTTGGTGAAAAGGCGCGATTTTCGTGTTTTTGCTCACCCAGCGTAGAATGGAAATAATCCACTCCGCTCTAACTTATCTTTGATTGCTCCTCAGTATTTTCTTGGGAGTCGCGATACTCATATGTCTTCTTCGACTTTGAGCAACGCACGTTGAGCCCACGTTGAGGCCGGATCCCGAAACATGTAGGCGCAAGGAGTCGGATGTTAGGCATGGTGTGGTAGGAATACAGACCTACGGTATTGAGCATAACAGATACAAAGCATGTTTCCACATGGCATAACGGATGTCAGGTCAAATGGACACGAGGCGGGACACAGCATTATATAATTGCAACAAGTCGTTTGAATACAGAGTTATAGAGTATTGTATTTGAAAGTTACTTAATCAACTTTTGTTAGTTCCATATTACAAAAAAAACCGTTGTGCAGGTTTTGCAAGAGATAATACATCACCAAAACATTTCCTTACAAAATAATAGCATGTTTTGTTTTTTTTTTTTTTTGAAAATTTAAAGAACGCATTGGGTGAAAAGAAGTAAGGTGAGGCACGATGGTAATACTTTTTCTTGTAGCTTACTCAAGTACAAACTGTTATGGATTTTATTTGTCTCATTTCACCTATATTAGGGTACGACGATCTTAAGTTGTAGTAGTGTATGTTTTGTATACCCCAAAAATTTCATAGAATAATATTTTCTTGTAGAAATCTTTGTGTCGTACTTACCTTACCAGTCAGCTCCAGGCCGAAGTGTCCCTTGCTGTTCGAAGAAGTCGTCTCCATTCAACTCGGTCCATGGCTGCAGCACGCCAGCCATGTCGTCTGCGGAGGCCCCGCAGGACGTCTTCCAATTGATCTAGCTACCTTGCTCGCTGCGCGCCCCGTCGCCTTGTTCTAGTCGGGTTGTTATCAAAGAACCATTTTCACCGGGTTGTCGTCCGACATCCTAACGACATTCCCAGCCCACCGTAGTCTCCCGATGTTCGCCGTTTGAACGATGAGTGGTTTTCCCAGCAGCTGATGCAACTCGTGGTTCATCCGCCTCCGCCATGATCCATCTTCCATCTGCACTCCACCACAGATGATACGCAACACCTTTCGTTTGAAAACCCCAAGGACGCGTTGGTCCTTCACGAGCATAGTCCAGGTTTCGTGGCCGTATAGGACTACCGGTCTGATCAGTGTTTTGTAGATGGGTAACTTCGTGCGGCGGCGGATTTTATTCGAGCGGAGCGTCTTCCGGAGTCCAAAGTAGGCACGAATTCCTGCCATAAAGTGTCTACGAATTTCTCTGCTGGTGTCGTTGTCAGCAGTCACCAGTGAGCCCAGGTACACGAACTCGTCTACCACCTCGATTTTATCACCGCTAATATGAATTCGTGGAGGTAAACACTGTCTTCTCTGGAACCTCTTCCTCTCATGTACTTGGTCTTCGAAGCGTTTATGGCCAGTCCAATTCTTCCGGCTTCAGCCTTCAGTCTCCGTCATCTTTTCAAGGGTTCGTGCTACAATGTCAATGTCATCGGCGAAGCCAAAGAGCTGAACAG
Organism: Wyeomyia smithii; assembly: GCF_029784165.1. Lineage (NCBI taxonomy): Eukaryota > Metazoa > Arthropoda > Insecta > Diptera > Culicidae > Wyeomyia > Wyeomyia smithii. The sequence continues at coordinate 113,702,963 of NC_073696.1, forward strand.
ACCTTCTAAAAATCGCGCCACTCGTGTCGATACCAGCCTTACGTATCACACCTTCCAAAGCGATGTTGAATAGCAAGCATAATAATCCATCACCTTGCCGTAACCCTCTTCGAGATTCGAAGGGACTCGAGAGTGTCCCCGAAACTCGAACTACGCACATCACCCGATCCATCGTCGACTTGACCAACCGTGTCAGTTTATCCGGAAAGCCGTAATCGTGCATAATCTGCCATAGTTGGTCTCGAACGATTGTGTCGTATGCCGATTTACAATCGATGAACAAGTGATGTGTGGGCACGTTATACTCATGGCACTTCTGTAGGACCTGCCGTACCGCGAATGTTTGGTCCGTGGTGGCGCGGGCACCCATAAATCCCGCTTGGTATTGCCCCACGAATTTCCTTGCAAACGGTGATAGTCGACGGCACAGAATTTGAGAGAGTACCATATAGGCGGCGTTCAGCAACGTGATTGCACGGTAGTTGCAGCAATCCAACTTGTCGCTTTTTTTGTAGATGGGGCACACTGTACCCGCCATCCCCTCCTCCGATACTACCTCCTCCTCCCAAATCTTGGCAATAACCCAGTGTAGCGCCTTAGCCAGTGATTCACCACCGTGTTTTAACAGCTCACTGGGAAGTTGGTCAGCTCCAGCGGCTTTATTGTTTTTCAGCCGGCCGATCTCCTCTCAATCTTTGCTTCGATTGTTGAATAATCGACATATGTCGTCAACTGAGGCGCTCCGCTTCAGAAAGTGCTGCAGGATCTAAAAGGCGATCGTAGCGACGTGGAGGAACTATTTGGTAAGTGGAATAATTATTTTTTCTTGTTATTTAGCTTCTTGTTCAGTGGAGTGAGATGGCATATATTTTTCAGTGCTCCTCGGTCATCAGATGGACTTCGATGGTACAATATATGAGTTAGGGTGGCAGCGGAAAGGTTATGTGAAATTTCGAAAACCGAGATTTTCGAGGGTGGAAAAATCACAAAGGGTTCTGAACCGGCCGGTAATTGACAATTTTGAAAGGCTAGTCACAAACCCGTTTTATGACATTCTATTTCAATCACATGTCCCAAAAATCCCGGATCATTTACGAGTGCTGCAGATCCCCAGAATTATTTATAATAAATATTGAAACATTAACTGCGATAATATGTCCTACACTGATGGATCACTTCTCGATGGGTCCACTGGCTTTGGTATCTTCAATAACAATTTAATCGTCTCCCATAAGCTCGATAATCCTGCTTCTGTTTACGTCGCAGAATTAGCTGCAATTCAGTATACCCTAAGGATTATCAAAAAAATGTCCACAGACCATTACTTCATCTTAACGGACAGCCTCAGTTCTAAGCACTTAAGCACTCTTTGTATTTCTTGGGGAAAGTACGGGAATATCTGAGTACTTTATCAAAAAAAAAAAAAAAATAGTTTCAGATTACTTTAGTATGGGTCCCTTCTCACTGTTTGATACTGGGCAATGAGGAAGCGGACTCCTTGGCTAAGGTGGGTGCAACAAACGGTGAACTTTTTGAAAGACCAATTGTTTTTAATGAATTTTTCGCATTTGTAAGTCTGAATACGCTCATCAGTTTGCAAAATTTATTGACCAAAGGGGAACTGGGAACTGGTTACATTCCATTATACCCAAAGTATCGAAGAATCCGTTGTTCATGGGATTGGATGTAGGTCGAGATTTTATTTGCATGATGTCTCGGCTTATGTCCAATTACTATAGATTTAACGCGCATCTACGTCATATTGCACTCAGCCAAAGCGGTATTTGTGCCTGTGGTGAAGGTTATCACGACATAGTTTATATCGTGACGCCAGGTCTAAATTGATAGATTCCCTTCGAGCTGGAGGTAGGCTACCAGCTGCTCCTGTTCGTGATGTCTTGGCGAGCCGTGACCTACCCTACAAGTCCCTCATATACATTTCCTTGAAATCCATTCATGCCTAAGTCTAGTCTCACTCCCTTCCGCTTACATTCAACAAAACGACAATAACACGTTTGGACCTCGATTTTGGAATCAGCATCAGAACCCCACACGAATCCGTCAGGACTGAGGACACGAGGCCTCTCGTGATATCCAGGCTCAGTGGCACTCACCATATGGTTACTTGAACCACAATGAACAATAACATAGAACCACTGATTAGAAACAACATGTTAGTTTTAATTAGATTTAATTTAAGCTCGTAGTCAGCAGTGAGAATAAAAAGTTTGCTCTTAGTTCATAAGATACTTTATAAAGTAAGACACTAGAAATAATTGGCTCCGTAAAACATAAACATGTATTGTTGGGTGTCAAATGAATGCTATTTGAGTAAAAAAATGCATCGAAAAGAGTCCCACCCCGAATTCAAGTTGGTGGTGATCTAATCGAGGTGGTCGACGAGTTTGTGTATCGGGCTATCAGCAGAGGAATTCATCGGCATATTATGGCGGGAAATCGTGCTTACTTTGGAGGACGCTCCGATCGAGTATGGCCGCCGCACGTGGAAAATGAGAATGAATCACGAACTACAAAAGCTGCTTGGGAAGCCAACTATCGTCCACACCGTTAAGATTGGCTGGTTGCGGTGGGCTGGACATATCGTAAGGATGTCGGATGGCAGCTCGGTAAAGATGGTTGGTTGTTGAAACCAATTCGTCAGGGATGAGACTGAGAGCTACAAGATGGATCGATCAAGTGGAAGATGACCCACGGATCCTACGCAGACTGCAGGGATGGCGAACTGCAGCCATGGACCAAGTGGAATGGAGACGACTTTTAGGTACAGCAAATGGGATTGTTTGGTAAGGTTAGGTACCGACGCACATGGTAACGCCTTGCTGACATTTGTTGTTTGTTTACGGCGCCTGATGAAAGATTATCACGACGTCGTAGTGAAGTTGTTTGCTGCACGCAGGTCAGGAGTTCGTGTTCTCAGATGAAAAATTCTTTATCTGGCAACAGCCGTACAATGTCCAAAATGATCAGCTGTACGAGCCGACATTGGTTAGCATCTCCCCGTCTCGCATAAACTTTCCGCGGTTCCAGAGCATCCAGGGCGTCGGTGATGGGTTGGAGGTAGTATCCAGTCGTGGTGGTGATCTGACTGGTGTTTATCGAGAAAAACGTGGAAATCAACGAAATCGACCAATTTAAAAAGCTTACTCCCAAGCCCCATCTCCCAGATGGTCTCGAGGTACGATGCTGGCCGAACAAGCCAGTCATCGTAGGTTCGAGTCTCGGCTCGGGAGAGACTGTTAGTGTCAGTAGGATCGTAGCGCTAGCCCCGCAATTGTCCTGTACACTTTAACAGTTGGCTGCGAAGTCTGCGTATAATAAACAGAATGTCGAGTTCCGAATCGGAACATAGCACCGAGGCCTTGCTTTGCTTTACTTCCAAGCCCTGGAACGAAATGCCGATGGACCAGGTGCGTGCAGCGTGCGATTTTTTTGTTTAAGAACGTCTCAAGCCCGTCATATAGCACGAAGGGGGTGTGTTCCCAGTTAATATGTCGTAAAGGTTCACAATAAAAACTGTTCCAAGAAAAAAAAAATCAGGATCTATATATATCTTGTATTTTCATAATTTAACACATTTTTTTAGTGTATTTGAACTTATTGAACACCCTGTAATTAAGATTATTAAAAACCTTTCTCATTAAAACGACTTAAATGCTGCACTGAACATAAACAATAGAGAGTTAGATTGATGAAAGAAAACTAAAATAAATAACTAACTCAAACGAATCAGAGTTACAAACTGAATTGAATTTTGAAATCCCACGGAATTAAACCGTACTTAGGGGTTAAACTTTGATTAATTCGACACTCACGCCTCTGCAATCAAACAAATAGAGTGAAAAACCCACACTGAACAGCAAACATACGCTAAACGAAGGACATTTTATGAAAGGCGAATCTAATTTGTGGAACGACCGAGAGGGGTTGATATATTCGGTTGATGTTCATTTTCCTCTCACCCCAGCTCTGTCCTACAGGAGTGCACGATCCGGAGGGATGCTAGTCTTTTGACTGGTGACTTCTCACTCCCGCTCTACTGCCCTACCTTTTTTGCCTGAAAACTGATGCAGAAAAATCCTCCTCGACTGGTATCCTATTGCATGTGTTGGTTTCATGGGACCAGATGAACGTTAAAATATGTCATTTATCAAAACAATATTTATATTTCTTTCATGAAGTAAACTTTTTACCACCCCTTCAAATTTTACATGCCAAAAGAAATAAACGCTTTTTGTAACATGACTCGGAAGCGTGCCACCCGTCTGCCATTCGGGACGGAAGAGAACAGCAAAAAATTATGAATACAAATCTATTTTTTGTCGGTGCACAATATTATTACAGATTAAGAACCTCTCGAGTTGAAATTAAATAAATATCCTATTAATCATTGTGATTTGCATATATTATCGGTTTCTACCTTATTGGCTTCATGTTGAAAAGTAGTCTAAAGAATGCCTCAAATATGAGATGGATCAGGGAAACGTACGTAGGTATACAAATAGTAAAAACCAGGATTCGGATATTGCATTTCATTGTTGAATGGGAAAGGGCATTCGTGATTGAAAATACAAATATATCATCTAGCTGTCAATGGGTGACTTACATGTGTTATGCAAATTAACATTTTTGTGTACATACACACCGGATGGCGCAATCTTTTTGCAACTGGCGATGTTCGGGCTGTAAATCATTTTATTGGCAGTTTTATATGCGATCATTCGTGATTACGAAATTTTGTTAGTCTTGATGAACGTATAATTTGCAGTCATGTGAAATTTTCCTGAGTTATACGATGATTTGAGGCTGCAGATTAATGCAAATATAGATACTAATACATTGAATGTACTTATTTTGTTGAATTTTTGCACATGTTGGCATGTTTTCATGATGCTGCATATTAAATAATAAGCATTTGGTTTCATTATTTTTACAGTGTTTTAATAACTGTACAATTTTGAGAAGCAAAATTAGTGATTGTATGAACAATTCTAGGAAGGGCTACAAAAATCCTAGAGAGGGCTATAGCCCCCTCTAGCCTCTCCGTAGTTACGTCAATGGTTATAGAAGAATTGGATTAGTTTTATCAAAGTTACAGTTATTTTAGAGTGTCACAAAATTTTCTGGATTGTTTATTTTATATTTAATCATGAGTCATGAGAAGTGAACTTTTGGGGGGCTCTGGATCCATGGCCTCTCTAAACCCTCCCTCCCCCCTTCTAGTCCGGCTCGGTAAGTAACACCAATATAGTAAAATTCTATACAATGTTCACTTTTCCCTATTTTTCTCTCTAAAACTATGTCGAGTAGACCAGTTGTTTCTTAGCTATATAGCAATTTCAGGATTTAAGGAAATATTTTTTTTTTAAATTACACTAAAGTCGCTTTTTACGCGGGGGATACGTGCCGCGTGAAAAAAACCGCGTAAATTTCGAAATCCGCGTAAATTCCGGAATTCGCGTAAAAAAACCATCGTTAATTTTGCATTCCGAGTGAAGGGGAACCGAAATCCAGGCAAAAAAAATACCGCGTAAATTCCGGGATCCGCGTAAAAAAAAACGCGTAAATTCCAGAATCCGCGTAAAAAACCGCGTAAATTCCGGAATCCGCGTAAAAAAAAACGCGTAAATTCCGGAATCCGCGTAAAAAGCGACCTTAGTGTAATCGGATTTCGCACCATGAAAACAGTAAAAATAATAAATACAGTGCTAATGCCTAATTGTATCAACGAAACCAAGATCGGAACACTCACACGGCTAACATAGCGCTTGGCACTTCTCAATGGAGCCGTTTAAAAATCCAATCAATCATAATTTCGTTAAATTAGCCAAAGTAAATACCAAGCTTAAAAATTGTGCGGCTACCAACAAATCGCGGCTTCTCCCGGCAAACGGTGAATCCATCAGTGGCTGCATGTTTTTGGCCGTCAACTAAATTGGTGATAATTGCACGGTTTGGCGGTGCTTGTTCCATGTGTATTATGTGCTGCAGCCAGTGCATATATAATTTGCCTCTCATTTTACTCTCGTTTTCCCTGTTTCCCAATAACGGTTTATTTGTGTTTCCACCTCAGGCTGGCGAGGCTTCAGGATACAAGCTCGTGTCTAAATTATAGTACGCCTCGGGTAAAACCTTCTTAAAGTGCATTGTTATCGAAGACGACCTTTCAGCTGATAAGTAAGTGCCTTTTGTGTTGAAAACGGTGCAAAAATAAACACATACAGAGTATATTCATCTTTAGCTACTCAATGCGTTAAGGTGCCATTTTGTTCCAATTTAATTTTAAAGTATTTTTGACAAAAAAGCAAACAGATGAAGCCTTGTTAAATAAGAAAATATTCTGAGAGTATAAACGAATGACAAGCTGTTAACTCGACACGGACCAGGTAAGATCTGTACCGACAATGTTCTCAAAAGAGGTATGTTTCAAGCGGTTTGACAACATGAGTAAAATTACTCGCGAGAAAAATGAAGTGATTATGTCGTCAATTATGAGACAAGCAATTTTACCCTGTTTGGGATTGACTCAATTTGATCGTTATAAAGTTGGATTTAGTAATGATAATATTGAAACCTTCATATTATAAGGCTCCTTCAGAGTGAGTGTGAAGAAAATCAGAATAAGTCTGTGTGACTAGCAGCGGCATCCTTGGCACCAATGACAGATCTTAGAAATTGGGTGACATTGTTGTGTATATCTTATATAAAATGACGCACATAAACAAAACTCGTTCTGCAAATGTTCATGTTTTCTTCGGAGTTTGGAACATTTTTGGTGATTTTTCGTCTTATATTGACTTAAATCAGTTTTTTCATTGGCTAGTGAATCTTCAGTTGAAGCACACTAGAAATTGACATTTTTTTAGATTTAGTGTGAAAAGATGCGAGAATATGTCTAATTACAAAACGTAAAAATGCTATATTTTCATTAGTCTGAGCACAAGACTTCTGGTAATACAAGTGGTTTAAACTAACAAACGAAATAAGCATAAAGTGCGAAAAGGCGTCGTACACAAATTGCGTAGCGCATGAAGGTGGGTAGGGGAAAATAGTTTGCATTACTTATTGTTACATAGGGAAAGGATGGGGAGGGGTAGGTTGAGAAAGTTACGTAACTGTGATGTTTGCTCAAAACTAAAAATTTGAATTAGGAGGGGACGCGGGTTGTTCAGCGTAAAGTAATTTTAGGGAGGAGGAGAGAGGGGTATATGGAACGTTACTTATTAAAAATTTGATGTAGGAGGGGACGTGGGTTGTTCAGCGTAAAGTGATTTTAGGGAGGAGGAGAGAGGGGTATATGGAACGTTACTTATTGTTACACAGAGGGGACCTGAAATCTGGATTTATCAGCTGAGAGTTATTAGCTAGCAATACTCAGAGGGAGAGATAGTGAAAGGGAACATTCATTTGAGGGGGGAGGGAGGGGTTTGCAGTTTTGTGACGAAATGTGACGAGGGGGAGGGTGAGAATTCAAGCCAAGCTACGTAGCAAACATGAAACTAAGAAAAAAAATTTGGATATTTTCTAGTTGTTCTTTTTTATCACTGTTTTGTCTGTTTAGGGTCATTTTTATTACTTTCGTGTCTTTTCTTGTTCATTTATGACTCAAGGTATGTTTCGGATAATAAAATTTGCCAAAAAAAAAATTATCATATGGGGAGGTGGTATGGATAAGGTCGTATGCTAAGGGTAAGACACTATTGATATATTGCGAAATATTTCCAATATTCAGTATCGAAAAGCATTTACCGTTCCATTTTCGAGCACCCCTATATCTATATCATAGCTCATTTCCGTTACATCAAGCGTTACATTATCGTTGGAGGATGTCAATTGACAGATAAACGATAAATATCAAAATATATCAACCAATATCGTGCAATATTATCGAAATATTTTTCATAAAAATAAAGGTGTCTAGCCCCTAGGTCGTATGTCTAAACGTAAACAAAACGAGTGAGAGATGATTTGTGCTTGTGTAGTACAAGGAATATAACTCTCATTCGTTTTGTTTACGTTTAGACATACGACTTTATCACAAAGTAGTCGAGAGAACAGACATTCATGTTCATAAAAAGGAATTTGAAAATCGTGTGTAAAAATTTGAATCCAAATAGGTACATTAATACACTAACGACATTTGTTTTGTGGTGCCCCAGTTGCACTGCATAAATATCGCTGTATCGATATTTTATCGATATCTGTGCTTAGTTTTTGCAGCTAGCTGGCATCCCGCCATGTTTCGTGTACTAACATTGTAACCCTTGGTTCCAAATCCAAAGTGTTGACTCTGCCAACAATAATAAAAGCTAACGCTGCTCAGATATACCTTTCACTCCCTTAGTACGACTCTGCAAAAAGCCCCCTAAGTGAGTGATATCACTCCAAGTCTGGCGCTTTGCGTCTTGGACGGAGGGGTCACTCACGGAGGCAAGCTTTTCTTCACAACCACGACTACTCCACTCTGTATGGGTGATATCCCTCCAAGTCTGACGCTTCGCGTCTGGGACGGAGGGGTCGCTCATACCGGTCTGCGAGCAGATGCACTTTGGCAGATTTTGCCACAAGGGTTTCGGGCTATCCTAAGTAACAACCGGGAAGTGTTGCCAAGAGAGAGAAAGACGTCAAAATGCGGGAAACCTGAGAGGGTTTATAAGGCTCAGCTAAAGCTGTGAACGCTCTTTTTACGTTGAACAAGTAGCGAAGTTAGAAGTGCGCGCGAAGTCAGTTTTAATCTAGAAGACGAAACGAAAAGCCAGGGTGTAAATCCGTGTAAATTAAGAAGAAAAGTACAAAAGGAAAAGTCAGGACATAAAAGCTAATTGTGTGAAAAAACAAAAAGACACGATTTAAAAGTTAATTGTGTGAAAACCTAAAGAAAAGGTCATTTCAGTAAAAAGTTATTGTATGTAAAAGTTGATTGTGTAAAACAAAGCGATGTCTAAATCTAATCTAAATTCTATTTGAAATGAATATAGTGTACTAGCAACGAATACAAAGAAGAGAGAAGCGCTGAAGAGGGTGTTTTAAAAGTTAAAGAAAAGTCATTTATGTACAAGAAAAAGGTAAATTTTCATATTTATATACTAGAACGCCTGTGTAACGTAGTTTTAAGAGAGCCTGAAATCATTGCTAATTGTCCCCGAACAGGTCCTTGGAGGGGCCTTTTTGTGTTTTGTTCTGGTTTTACCCCAGATATTTTTCCCGACAGTTGCTCGTCGCCAGGTCGCCATTCGATTTGGCCCAATATTCCCCACCCCGCAGGAGCGGTGCTATACAATACGCCACAGTCGTGCGGAGTACACCCGAACGTGATCCCGCCCAGGTTAATCGGCAGAGATACCCTGATACGAGTAGCTGCCAACGCCGGTGTACCCAACCGGTGGTCCGAAGCCGGTGAGCCAAAGCAGGGGAACAGCAAGCAGAAAAAACCGTACAGCGAGGTCGACCCGCGGAAAATTGAAAAGAGTACAATGAGAGTTACACAGGCAGAAAAGCGCAAGTAAACCTAGGTTAAGAGCAATATTGTATCGAATCGGGATGAATATATTATAAGTTAAATGTATGTACGCAAGTTTTATAATCCACACTAATTTACACCCGCCACTTACTCCGGTATTCGTAACTCGAAAGGAGTTTCCACCCCTCGTCGCTACTGATTTAACGGGAAGGTGCTCTGAACAGAAGCTTTTGAGCAAGTAATAGTTAGCAAGTACATGTTTGGCAAAGCTTTCCACCATGGTCGAGGTCCGCTAGGTGGTTCACTTTCCCTTAGTTCCTGCTCGCAAGAATAAGAGTTGCGTGGTTGGTATAGAAGCAGCTTGAGGCTTGCATTCACTCCCCCATCCGTCATATTTCCTCCCAACCCCTGAGCAGCAAGGCTAACAATTGGCGCCCAACTAAAAATTTAAAGTTTGAAAAGTTCCCCTAGAGGGAGGGAAAAAAACAGTACCCTGTTTAAAGGCATTCGTTCTCCTAACGAATATTTTTTTTGCAACTCGTTTTAGTGAGAGTAGCAACATGGATATAGAATTTGATATTCAGTACAAGCATTTATTAGTTCTTGTTGGTAATACTCGAACAGAAAGAAAAGACCGGTTTGTAAATGACAGATTTATTTAATCTGTATCTTGGAGCGGTTGAAAATGAACTAACTAGTCCTGGATGAAAATTTCAGTTTTTTATACCCTTCCAGGATGTTTATATGTTACCAAAGTAACGACGCTTATGTACTACAGTAGAAGCCGCCAGCCCGGTTGTTATCTATTAGATATCCTTGACAACTCCGATCCTGGCTTTGGTAAAACAACGGGTTGCTGTTTTCACATTAGTGCATCACCTGGTAAGGGAAGAATTAGAATACGAACTTGCCATTCGCGATATTGAATTCACGGAAGGAGAAGCACGTGCAGCTCTCGCTAGGCGGTTGAAAGGGAGAATTAAAGAGGAGAGAGAGCAAAACAATGTGGATATTAATATCGTACGATTAAATACGACAGCAGAAACAAAAATCGAACTTATTGATACTAAGCTGAAGGAGATTCAAGATTTTCTGGCGAAGCGCAAACAGTGGGAAGGCACGCGAGAGAGTCTCAAAACCAGACTGGTACATTATTTTACGCGGGTAAAACGAATGTATGAAGCTACAGATAATGAAGATGATTTGAGGGATATTGATGCATTAGAATCTAGCATTCGAGGCACCTTTAATTCATATTTTTCTTGTTTCTCAGCCACGGGTCAACAAGACATTTTTAATAAAATAAACCAATCTTTTTCAAATATGGCTTTAGGTAATTCGAAACCAGCTAGTCAAGAACCCTCAGTTTCAAGCGTGGAGGAAGAAGTATACGTCACGCCGGGAAAACACGTTAAACGAAAACTTAAGTCGGTCGAAGATACAGGGGATCAGCTAGAGACTCAGCAAAATGCGTTAATGGCATTCATGAGGTCGCAGGGAGCGTTTCCTTGGATGCTTTACCCACAATATCCACCACCGTGGTGGACACAACTATTAAATAAGCAGCTCGAAACCACAGCCGAACCTTCAGGGTGTACTAAAAACATGCACAGCGGAAATTGCAAGAATAGAAAAAAAATAGAATTCGAACCTAGAAAATCAAAATCAAAGGCAGAAACTACTAGTGGTTCGGAGACCGAATCGGGCTGGTCATCAGACCAGTCGAGGAAAAGTTCACGAAAACAGAATAGACGTAGAATGGAAAGGTGTAAACCAGTATCAGACTGGCGGTTGAAGTACGACGGAGCAGATAACGGTCAATTTTTGATGAAGTTCATTAGAGAAGTTGATTTCTATGCAAAATCAGAAAATATGTCACAGAAAGAATTATTCAGACAAGCTATCCACTTGTTCAGTGGAACTGCGAAGACTTGGTTCATGTCAGGAATAGAAAACGAAGACTTTAAAACATGGAAAGAGCTGAAAGAGGAATTAAAACGAGAATTCTTAAGCCCAGACCATGACCACAATAATAAAAGCCGAGCTATTGCCAGAAAACAAGGGGCAAGGGAAAAGTTTCAGGATTACTTGTTGGAAATGCAGAAAATATTTAACTCTTTAACAAAACCACTTACCGAACGAAAGAAATTTGAAATTGTGTTTAGGAACATGCGCGCCGATTACAAAGGGCATGCGGTGTCATCGTATATAGATAACTTGGCCGATTTAAAAATATTTGGTAGACGTTTAGACGCTGCGTATTGGTTTAAATACCAAACACCAGTGAATGAGCCGAGCCTGCGAGGCAAACAGGTGCAGGCCAATGAAATATTTACCGGTGCTAAGCCGAAGAGAAATTTTGAAAACGAATCTAACAATTATAAATCGCGCAGCTTTACTAATTCTCGCTTCCATGCAAATGCGTCGGAGGGAGAAGAACATCTTCAAAATTCGGACATTGATGATACCCATAACCAAAATCATCCTCAAGGATTACAAATCCTCGTGGACAATTATAAACCCCCAAAAGAAGGATGTTGTTTTAACTGTCGATTAATGGGACATCATGCTCGAGATTGTAGCCGACCCAAACACAAATATTGCTTGCGGTGCGGTTTTCATAATGTAGACACAGCAAACTGCCCCTCCTGTCGAAAAAACGCCAAAAAGACTGTCTACGAGGGCAGACAAGTCGAGCGTATGTGAAGCCCCTCGAAAGCAGGGACGACATTGCGGTCTCCCTGGCAAAATTGGGATTTGAGAAAGTGAAACCTAACGAATATCATCAGTTTCCCTTAGTAGAAACCAATGAAGCAATTATAAATTTATTGAACGACGAAAGGCCCTATGCCAAAGTCACCATACTAGGAAACTCGATAGTGGCTCTTCTAGATAGTGGGGCACATCTCAGCATTTTGGGGGTGGGAGCATTAGGGTTATTAAAGCAATACGGATTGAAGATATTTCCTTCCGAAGTGTGCCTGAAGACCGCGAACGGGGAAAAACTGGAGGTTTACGGTGTGGCGTACCTGCCCATTACATTTGAAAGTGAAACTAAAATCATTGAAACTTTAGTCGCACCCGCGTTGAAAAGAAGACTGCTTCTGGGAATGAATTTCTGGAACGCGTTTGAAATCCGACCCACAGTCAGTAACACTGAAATAGAGGAAGTGAATGCTTATGAAAACTACGAAGAATATTCAAAAAATATTATTGCTAATTCGAATAATAAAATAAATCTTACGCCAGAACAGCAGTCGGCACTTGAAAAAATTAAGGATCAATTCAAAGTGGCCGGGGAGGGAATCTTAGACACCACCGATTGGATAAGTCACCGCGTCGAGCTAACGGACGAAGCTAAAAAGCTACCAGCAGTGCGCCTAAACCCATTCCCAACGTCGCCTACTAGACAGGAACAGATTAACACTGAATTAAATAAAATGCTAGAAAGTAAAATTATCGAAAAGTCCTATAGTGACTGGGCCTTACGGCTAGTTCCAGTGGACAAACCAGATGGGACAGTACGTTTATGTCTCGACGCACGAAAATTGAACGAGCGCACGTTAAGGGACTGCTACCCGCTGCCCCATGCGGACCGAATATTAAGTAGGTTGGGAGCAGCTGAATTTATTACCACAATCGACCTGTCAAAGGCTTTTCTACAAGTTCCGTTGCATCCTAAGTCACGGAAGTATACCGCGTTTTCAGTTTTAGGCCGTGGGTTGTTTCAGTTCACGCGCATGCCGTTTGGCTTAATCAACAGTCCAGCCACTTTGTCGTGATTAATGGACCGGGTATTAGGTGGGGGTGAACTAGAGCCCAACGTCTTCGTGTATCTAGATGACATCATTGTCATTAGTGATACCTTCGACGAGCATATCTCCTTACTACAACGAGTCGCAGAAAGACTGAAGGCCGCTAATCTATCTATAAATATAGAGAAATCGCATTTTTGTGTGCCAGAAGTGGCCTATTTGGGATACATATTGGGTCGAGGGGGACTTAAGCCTAATCCAGACCGTATCTCAGCCATTGTAAATTACGAACGTCCTAGCTCTCTCAAAGCTTTGAGAAGATTTTTAGGGATGAGCAATTACTATCGTAGGTTCCTAACCAACTATAGTGCCGTGACTAAACCGCTTACGGATCTTCTCAGAAGCAAGCCAAAAACGCTGCTTTGGAATGCCAACGCAGAAAAAGCGTTTCTGGAGGTTAAGGAGCGACTGATTTCAGCCCCAATCCTGATAAACCCAGATTTTACCATTCCGTTTGCCATTCATTGCGACGCGAGTGACATAGCCATCGCGGGCGTGTTGACCCAAATTCGTGATGGAACCGAAAATCCAATCGCATACTTTTCTCAGAAGCTGAGTCCAACCCAACAACGTTATTGCGCAACAGAAAAGGAAGGGTTAGCCGTCCTTAAAGCCATTGATAAATTTAGATGCTACGTGGAAGGCACTAAATTTACGGTATTCACGGACGCTTCTGCGTTGGCGTACATAATTAGAAGTAGCTGGCGAACGTCATCTAGACTGTGTCGATGGAGCATTGAGTTACAAGGCCATGACATGCAAATTGTTCACCGGAGAGGGGTAGACAATGTCGTGGCTGACGCATTGTCCCGAGCCGTCGAGGAAGTGGGGGTAAGCCCACCGAATCAAGAGTGGTATGCCCAACAATTGATAAGGGTGCGGGACAACCCAGAAAAATATAAAGACTTTCGCATTGATAGGGGGATTTTGAAAAAACTTACGGCTGCTCACGACGAAAGGCTGGACTACCGATTCGCATGGAAAACATGCCTTCCAGAGTCCATGAGGGAAAAAATCTTAGTGGAGGAACATGATGACCGGATGCACCTAGGTAGAGAGAAAACATTAGCGAGAATAAAGAAAAAATATTTCTGGCCAAAGATGGCCGAGGACGTAGCAAGTCATATTAAAAAATGTTCCATTTGTCTGCAATCCAAACCTACAAATCGATCCCAAATGCCCGAGCCAGGGAACCAAAGAATAACTAGCAAACCATTCCAAATAATTGCTTTAGATTTTATACAGTCATTACCGCGTAGTAAAGAGGGTCATGCACACCTATTGGTTATTTCAGACCTGTTTTCGAAGTGGTGTTTACTTATACCAGTTAAACGAATAACAGTGTCGCTAGTTGTAAAGTTATTGGAACAATCGTGGTTTCGCCGGTACTCGGTTCCAGAATTCATAATTTCCGACAACGCGTCCACGTTTTTATCTCGTGAATTTAAAGATTTTCTCGCGAAATACCAGGTAGGGCACTGGACTAATCCGAGGCATCACAGCCAGTCCAACCCCGTCGAAAGATTGAATCGAACAATAAACGCGTGTATTAGAACCTACGTAAAGGGAAATCAACAACTTTGGGACACCCGGGTGTCAGAGATCGAGTTCTGTTTGAACAACACGCCTCACAGTGCCACGGGATTCTCACCATATCGTGTGCTTTTCGGACATGAGATAGTAGAAACGGGAGAGGAACATAGAATAGATAGGGAAAGCGAAGAGGTATCTCATCGCGAAAGGCTAGAAAGGAAGGGGAAAATAGATGAACATATTTATTCACTAGTGGTGAAAAATCTTAAGCGGACCTATGAGAAAGGCATACGATCTTACAATTTAAGGGCAAAAAATTATGCTCCAGTATATAAAGTAGGTCAACAGGTTTTCCGCAGAAACTTTCGGCAGTCCTCAGCCGGGGTTGGTTTCAACGCAAAACTAGACTCGCTCTACGTTCCGTGCGTGGTCCTGGCGAGGGTAGGTACGAGTGCGTACGAACTGGCGAACGACAAAGGAAAATCCATCGGGATCTTTTCCGTCACCGACTTGAAACCAGGCGCCCAGTAGATGATGGCCGTTCTCATAGAGACAACATGTAGAAAAACAGACCGAGGCGAACATAAGATAGTAGGGGGATAACCTCATTTCCACAGAGGCTCCAATTAGGTAGTTTCTTTCCACATCACTTTGATTGCCACCAACACCTGAAACCACAAAACGATTAAAACACCTTTTTTTTTCCTACGGTATTATCACCAGAGGAACAAAATTAATACGATTATATCCAAAAAACTCACATTTAGGCAGAAGGACACGAACATTTGAGCTAAAAAAAAACGTGAGTCTGCAAACGTAAAAGGTAAACAACTGAAATCGGAAACATTTGAAAGGTATCTCATTGCGACAGTTGCTATATGTTGGTATGGGTATGAGCTCCTCTGCTTCTTTACTAAAGTAAAGCAGAGAGGAAAAAGCGCAAACGAACTAATCAGGGCCCTACTGCCCAGGAATTATAATGTTTTATGAAATAATTAAAATATTTCACAATTCAGACGGGGAGTTAAAGTAGGTAGAAACAAACAAAAGTAGTTAAGATTCTAGGAGGGTGGACGATGGGGTATTGTAACCCTTGGTTCCAAATCCAAAGTGTTGACTCTGCTAACAATAATAAAAGCTAACGCTGCTCAGATATACCTTTCACTCCCTTAGTACGACTCTGCAAAAAGCCCCCTAAGTGAGTGATATCACTCCAAGTCTGGCGCTTTGCGTCTTGGACGGAGGGGTCACTCACGGAGGCAAGCTTTTCTTCACAACCACGACTACTCCACTCTGTATGGGTGATATCCCTCCAAGTCTGACGCTTCGCGTCTGGGACGGAGGGGTCGCTCATACCGGTCTGCGAGCAGATGCACTTTGGCAGATTTTGCCACAAGGGTTTCGGGCTATCCTAAGTAACAACCGGGAAGTGTTGCCAAGAGAGAGAAAGACGTCAAAATGCGGGAAACCTGAGAGGGTTGAACGCTCTTTTTACGTTGAACAAGTAGCGAAGTTAGAAGTGCGCGCGAAGTCAGTTTTAATCTAGAAGACGAAACGAAAAGCCAGGGTGTAAATCCGTGTAAATTAAGAAGAAAAGTACAAAAGGAAAAGTCAGGACATAAAAGCTAATTGTGTGAAAAAACAAAAAGACACGATTTAAAAGTTAATTGTGTGAAAACCTAAAGAAAAGGTCATTTCAGTAAAAAGTTATTGTATGTAAAAGTTGATTGTGTAAAACAAAGCGATGTCTAAATCTAATCTAAATTCTATTTGAAATGAATATAGTGTACTAGCAACGAATACAAAGAAGAGAGAAGCGCTGAAGAGGGTGTTTTAAAAGTTAAAGAAAAGTCATTTATGTACAAGAAAAAGGTAAAATTTCATATTTATATACTAGAACGCCTGTGTAACGTAGTTTTAAGAGAGCCTGAAATCATTGCTAATTGTCCCCGAACAGGTCCTTGGAGGGGCCTTTTTGTGTTTTGTTCTGGTTTTACCCCAGATATTTTTCCCGACAGTTGCTCGTCGCCAGGTCGCCATTCGATTTGGCCCAATATTCCCCACCCCGCAGGAGCGGTGCTATACAATACGCCACAGTCGTGCGGAGTACACCCGAACGTGATCCCGCCCAGGTTAATCGGCAGAGATACCCTGATACGAGTAGCTGCCAACGCCGGTGTACCCAACCGGTGGTCCGAAGCCGGTGAGCCAAAGCAGGGGAACAGCAAGCAGAAAAAAACCGTACAGCGAGGTCGACCCGCGGAAAATTGAAAAGAGTACAATGAGAGTTACACAGGCAGAAAAGCGCAAGTAAACCTAGGTTAAGAGCAATATTGTATCGAATCGGGATGAATATATTATAAGTTAAATGTATGTACGCAAGTTTTATAATCCACACTAATTTACACCCGCCACTTACTCCGGTATTCGTAACTCGAAAGGAGTTTCCACCCCTCGTCGCTACTGATTTAACGGGAAGGTGCTCTGAACAGAAGCTTTTGAGCAAGTAATAGTTAGCAAGTACATGTTTGGCAAAGCTTTCCACCATGGTCGAGGTCCGCTAGGTGGTTCACTTTCCCTTAGTTCCTGCTCGCAAGAATAAGAGTTGCGTGGTTGGTATAGAAGCAGCTTGAGGCTTGCATTCACTCCCCCATCCGTCATATTTCCTCCCAACCCCTGAGCAGCAAGGCTAACAACATCTCAGCGTGTGTGTAAACGAGACAGCATATCACCGCCACTTTTCATACGCATAACATAGCATCTGCCAATGGGGCCCGCAAATCGCGGATCCGCTGCGATGTTAGCTGCGATGAAACAAAGTAAATAAGATAGAGATGCCAGCTAGCTGAGTTCTTGAGTGATGCGAGCGTCACATAGCGGGAGCATTACCACTTAATGTTAAATAACAGCAAGTTATTACACATCTTTTGAAAATAAGATGAACGTCTGTTCTCTGTGGCTCAAACCGGAAGAAATGAAAAAATACAGTTATTCGACCATTCCTATGAATTTTGGTGCCTCTATAGATAGCCATTTATAACACCAAACGAGAATCATTCGAAAAAGCTCCTAGAGCTCAACAAAAGAGCTCTTTGTACATACGTTGGCGTAGTAACGGGGCACTGTCCGAGTAGATATCATTTATAGAACATTGGCCGGGTTCAGGATGATTTCTGTCGCTTTTGTAATATGGAAAGCGAGACATCGGAACATCTGCTGTGAAGTTGTGGTGCATTATTTAAACGCAGATCAAGGATTCTTGGCAGTGGCTGTTTACAGCCCAAAGATATTTGATCTTTCCACGATTGGTGATTCGCTTCATAAACCGTATTTTAACTGACTGGGAGCAAAGATAATTAGAACAAGACACCTAACTTCCATATTTTTCATACATTTCGAATACGACTGATTTCCGACGGTTAGTGCTGTCATCTGATGACTTAAATTCTCATAAAATTGTCACTATGAGCAAAACCGATTTATCGTGCATAGAGTGCCTGTAAATATATAGAGTGGCGACACTGTCAAAATTGGAATAAAAATTATCTGTCAGTGTCATTCCAATTGAGCAAACAACCTATATATAAAACACATGTGGGGAAAAAAGAAAGGATGTTCAGTGTTACCAGCGTTACTTCGGATGACACGGCGCCACTCTAGTTATATATAGGCACTCTAATCGTGCATAGTGCGTCATTGATCGTTGAGCTGTTCATGATTGTATATGAAAAAGGTGTAGCAGTTTGGTCAGCTCGACGCTTAAGATAACATGCAGATTGATGATATTGACATTTTTTGCACTTAATGCTATTGCCATATTTTTTGCACTTCAAAGAACAAAAGAAAAGTGTGAATTTGACTGTCAGAGTTTATATTAAGGGGTTATATTTATTTTCAGGTCCCATTCTACCAACATTAAAAGTTTGATATGTCGCAAGCCAGGTTTCAGCACCATTGTGCATATGGTCAGGTTCACCGGGGCACCCAATTTTTGCTTTATTAACCCCGGCAAGAGTGGAAAACTTGACTGTAGAGCGTGCTATAAGCACAGGTTATCAGGAAGTTCTGATGGTACGCTCAATTATAAACGATGCGCCGATTTTTCTTGATTCTTCCGGAGAGTTTGATGTTTGAGAACTAAACATTCGTACACATTATTAACAGTTTTCGGATGGCAGCACCGTACAGTCGTCCACATAGATACTGAAAAAATTGTTTCACCTTTCAGCAGTCATGTCTTGGCCTTGTCGCCAGTTGATTTTGACGTTAAGTATACATTATATTAACTATGTATAAATTAGTTCGACTTTTGCTCACGCGCAGCGACAATCATGTCCGATGAATTCTGCAAGAGTTAGGTATCTTGTTCTAGTCATCTTTGCTGGAAGCGTATCGGTGCAGATACCTGATCACTCAACAATAGTGGTCATTGTATTTTGCAAGGGGACATGTATAGCAATTGACGGGGATATATTACAAAAGTTCACATCAATGGACAACGTCTCAAAATATTTTTCACGTTATAATTACCGGAAAAGTTATGTGAATATTTTCCACTGTCATTTTCACGTAGATTTTACGTGATTGTCATTCGAGTTCATCATGAACTGGTGAGATGATTTATCCTGTGAATCTTATTCAGTAGACATATGCATTTCATGTGAGTTCCACGTAGAATTTAACTACCGGTAAATTGAAAAGCATTTGCTTGTCTGATAGCTTCTACGTTTTATACAATGTATAATTTTCAATTGTGGTTTCCCAAATTCTTGAGAGACTAGGAATAGTTTTCATAAATTATCCAAATATGTTGCTTAATAAGTCGCACGGGCATGCAAAATCGCTAACTCGTAAATGAATTAAGCGACACATAAAATGGCAAAATGATATTGCGACATCCGCTGGCGATAATCACTGTTAGCTGCAACTGTTTATGTCCAGGGAATTCCTCGCAATTTGAACTGAATCTGTGTGGAATCTCGATGCCGGATTCTTATGATTTTTCTAATGCTCACTTATTGGGGAGTCATCAAGGAATTCCTATCATGTTCAAAGACAACATCAGACAACACCTTCGCCATTTTGATTTTTGTGTATTTTCGCACGGAGAGTTCACGCAATACTTCATTCTGTTTGACGTTGCCAAGTTGACGTAGATGCTACGTGATAAAATATAGTATGCATGTGATTTTCACGTAGATGTTATGTTTGTCACATAAATCATGCAAAATGACAGAAAATGAATAAGTACAGGAAATTTCACGTAACAATAACGTGAAAAATATTTTGAAGTTTCTCAAGAATTTGGGAAACCACAATTGAAAATTATACGTTTCATAAAACGTAGAACCGCAGACAGACGTCCAAGCTGAGTTCCAAACGTGTGTAAAGTTTTTTGTAGTAGCAATTCGTAACCAGATAGCGCTACCCGATCAACCACTCTTTATGCACCTTTATGAAACGACAACAACTGAAATCAATCGATATAGGTTCAAAACTAATCGATAGCGATCGTTCTCGTTTCATGAAAAAACTTAAAGAGTGGTTGGTCGGGTACCAGTGACACCAGCCTCGTACAGCGAAAAAAAATGTATTGTATCGATAAGGTCAACAGGCGGCACTAGTGTACAAGTGATTTACAACGTAATTCTCTTTGAAAATTTACACATAATTTTCGATCAATGTTGTTCTTGCTTGGACGTCTGTCTGTGGTAGAATCTATCAGACAGTCAAATGCTTTTCAATTTACCGGTAGTTAAATTCTACGTGAAACTCATATGAAATACATATGTCTACTGAATAAGATTCACAAGATAAATCATCCCACCAGCTCATGATGAACTCAAATGACAATCACGTAAAATTTACATGAAAATGACAGTGGCAAATATTCAGATAACTTTTACGGTAATTATAACGTGAAAAATATTTTGAGTGTACCTCATCGATTGCCATCCCCATGCTGAGTAACAGCACTCAAGTTGACGTAGATGCTACGTGATAAAACATAGTATGCATGTGATTTTCACGTAGATGTCACATAAATCATACAAAATGACAGAAAATGAATAAGTACAGGAAATTTCTCGTAACAATAACGTGAAAAATATTTTGAGTGAGTGAATGACAATTAACTCATGTCCTGGACTAAAACAACTCAAACTCATTTGTGCCCGCTGTCAGTTGTCAGACAAAAGCTAATGAAAAGTGGCGATGATATGCTATCTCGTTTACACACACGCTGAGATTTTAGCCCTTGAAACATGGCGCGAGGCCATAAGGATCGATTTCTAGTATTGCCCCTGCATGACTATTTAGACTTCTGTGATAATCATTCATTGCCCAACTTCTTATTTCGCTCTATCAAATTAAAAAAAAAAAACCTAATATTGCTGTAATTGTACATAGCTATACCATAATTTAACTATGTTTTTCATTGTAGATACATCAATTTTACATTGAATATCATTGTCCAGAACAACAAAAAACATCGTTTTTGCCATTTTTACCATGAAAAAAGGGGGTCGTTATGTATCTTAACAGCATTTTTTCAGGAATTTTTCCCATACATTTAGAAGTCACTGACAATGTTTTTCATGGTAAAATTATTGTCGGTGGTAGATTCAACAACAAAAAACGTTGTTGAAACATGTTTATCGTTTACATTGTAACCATAAAAAACACGGTATTTTTACTGTAAGCTTGTTCTGTATTGTTCTGGACAACGATATTTAATGTAAAATTGATGTATTTACAATGAAAAACATAGTTAAGTTATGGTATAGCTATGTACAATTACAGCAATTTTTAAGGTTTTTTAAATGTTTTTTTAATGTTATTTTTTTCCGGGTGGGTGATACTGAGTATCGATACTTTCTCAATTGTCATTGTATCGATACTAGACCTCACGGTTTCAAGTATACTAGATCAATCTCGGCAAACTTCCCAACAGCTGATTGAGCTCGGCTATGTTTTTAACGAATGTCAGCAATATATTTCGACGAACATTCAGCAAATATTTCGATTTACCGTAAACCAGCAAGTATTGACGTTTCGTTTGCCGAAGTTCTTAAAAATTCTGCCGAGAACTTGTAGAACTTTTCGCTGAGTTTATCAGCTGTTGAGTTCTCGGCAATAAAATCTAAGTGTGTAGCAGTCATGATAGAGTATCTCTGTCTGTATTATGAAATATTTCTGTCCAGCGTTTCGATATCGCTAGTATCGATACCTATCACCCAAACTGCAAAATCATGTATTTCGGGGTAGTCCAATTTGGCGTAGAATTGAATACCACAATTTTAGTTACTTTGGTTATAAATGTCATAATATAAAGACATTTGACAGTGCTTTCGTCGATCTTTTTGGGAAATCGATCAATCGACGAATATCAGCTGTCAGCTGTTTGTGTTTCGCTTACCCGCTAGATGTTTTTCTTTGTCTTTCTTTGTTCGCTACTTGCTTCTCCGCTAGTCAGCAGCCTCATAACAATTTATTTTTCTTGTTATCCATTTTGTAAAGCAAAAGTCTCTCGAGTTGTGTTACTCGTAAAACAACGGAAAATTTTCTAGAAAAGGTGAGCGGGTTCGGTTCAATTTTCTTCTTAAACGATAGTTAAAGTTCTGAAGAGTATTTTACATCAATTGATTCATGAAAGGCAGTGTGTTTTTGAACGAAAATCATTCAGTGAAAAATATTTTATTTGTGGAACAATTCTGCTGTACTGTGATGGATGGTGGATGGTATTGCTTCCTGCTTCCTTCGCCGTTTTGCGTGTTACCTCCTCAGTGTAGCCGTCTCGCTTGCACTACCGTTAGTCGACTGACTTCATTCACTTCCAAATACTGCTCCACTGCATTGTCGGGTAGTGGCGAAACGCTATATGCGTCTTTGCTTGCAATTAGTTGAATTCTAGTATTGTAGAATGAATAGACATTTATTGGCTAAGAGTTATTAATACTTTTTTATCTTTCGTGATAAACAAACCACTCCATTTGAGCAAGTTCCAACAGTGTAAATTTGATTTTATTCTTGTTCCAACGAAACGGTGGCGACTAAACTTGCAAAATGTGAGGTAAAAGGCAAAAAACATTTCAGGTAAAATGGAGCACTAGCTTTTAACAGTAAACCAGTGCTAAAGTAATACAAAACATTAACTTTGTACTGGGTTTTGCAATGAAAAGGAAGATTACGGACGGGCTGTCGCCTTGAGTGCAATTAATTCTTAAAGCATAGATTAAACAATTCATTTTATTCAAGTTAATAGTTTAGTAATGGGCTGCAATTTAAATTGTCCAAGAAAAGGCAGAAGAAGTGATCAAATATTGCCTTTTCTATGTATGTTTTAAAATGTAGAAGAAAATGGTAGCTTCGATTTAGGAACTGCGCGGTTGTGTCTGTGTTTCTGTACTCGTTTACGTGCAGGGAATGGGAGCATCGCGTCATTAATGATATGATGTTTACAAATAAATATTTTCATCGTTCGTAGTCTCGGTTTTGCAGCATTTGTCATCATCTTCCCAAACGGTTGACCTGTCTCCTTCGTCATCAAGCGTTGAGGCAGTCAGCGCGGAATGGAACAAAGCGAGATATACGTTTTTTTTTTGAATATTCGAAACTGTGGCTTATTGAGTATTTTACGAACTTTTCAATGAATGAGATATGAATATCGTAACGCTGAAGTGTAGTGTATTACCATATTGGAAACGAATACTTTTTATTAAGACTAATACAGCTTTCAGACTGTTATTTGCTCTTTGTCGATTTTTGTTGTAGGAACAGTATGCCTATTAGATTACTGAGTAGAAAAAAGCGGTGATAGTTTTGATAACGTCCGATAGCAATGTTGTTTACAACCAACATGCAACACTGGAAGAAGGAAACTGTAGTTGAAGTTCGCATTAATCTTCTGTTTGTTATTGATAAGCGTTCCTTCTCACATTATCCATTATTGAGTATCATCATCTATGGAGTGTTTAGTCTAGCAAATTCTTTGTTTATTTCAGCAATACTTCAGCAACCGGACTGTTGCAAACGCGGCTAGATGCATTGTCAGTTATTGTTTGTTTGATGTTGATAAGAGTCCACGTCGCTTGTCGCACGTTGAATATTTTTTATGCCAGACTACGTTTTTTTTACTGCACTGAAAAACAATCTGTGGAAACACCAGATTTCGAATACCAAAAGTTTTTATACAACTGTACGGGAAAATATGCTAGTTTTCACTATAATTTTATTTTGTAAAAATTTATAAAAAAAAACTCAAGGTCGAATTTTTGCGTACAATCACAGAGTACAATGAACCAATTGGGTTGTTTAGCTATATCAGTTTTTTATATCATCTAAAAGAGCTGTATTTTCCAAGCAAAATGTGATACCCGAACATTTTCTAACGTTGTCCTTCAGTTTTTAAATCACGAATTAAAACTGCTCGAAATCGCTACAATGACAGTTGGCTGATTTAGAGCGATTTTTATTCTTCAGTTAAAAATCGAAGGACAATGATATAAAATTTTTAAAAGACACGTTTTGCTCAGAAAATTACACTCTTTCAGCTGATATATGGTCGGCGTGCGACCAGACCGAACCAAGCGCCAGAAACATTATTTCGAGTAATCGGCGATCAAAGTTTACTCACCCCGTATGCTTCCTGCAAGCTGCTGCAGAGAAACTTCGTTATACTATTATAAACTGTTCAAATGATTTCGTTTTTTATGAAAGATAGATTATCAATTTAAACATCCACTAGTGTTAAAAACTCAATTTTCAAAAAAATGGCGCTTGGTACGGTCTGGTCGCAAGCCGACCTTTTAAAAATTAGAAATCTGTGAATAGATAAACAACCCAATCATGTACGGTTAATGGGTCCTTACATAAGGCTAGATTCTGAAGGTAAAAAATACTTCGTGGCAATTTAATTTTTCAATGAATTAGTTGCAAGAATTTATAGCAGTATACATTTAAGATAAACGTGCTTTAGAAAATTGGAAATTTCTGTCTTCCTCATTTCACCTTTCTTTTGGGAAAAAATCTGTGGGTTAACACATGTCTTTGAGAAATAATAATAGGCCGAACGAATAAATATCTTATACAGTCAAACGAGCTCTGCGCGATTGGAGATCTTTGTTCAAACCAGCAATGTTATATGCAATTCCCATATAGACAATCTGCCGAAGATGCCTCAAAGTATTCAGCAAATAATTTCGAAGCATCTTCTCTGGTTTAAGACAACGAACGTCATATGTTTACCAATGTGGAAACACCAACAACTCGTTGCAACCCTCAATTTTAATAATTAGTTTTTGTATACGAAAGCGAAAGGTTTGAGAAGATTTTTGTTTTTCACTCGTCAAATGGATTTATGTTTTCCTACAAATTTTCATTGACACTGATGTAAAGGTTGACGAAACAGACGATTTGTGTCTACTCTTGGCGTCTGTGCAAGGCGTGCACGTGATTGGTTCATTCTATGTCAAAATTCGACCTTTTCATAACTTTCACCGTTGAGCAACAAAGTATATACAGGGTGTTAGGGAGCTCACTTAAAATCCTTTAAGGGGTGATAGAGGACCTTATTGAATGAAAAAAATCCTTCTAAAATTTACCTACTGCGGAGTTATTCACTTGTTGCAGTTTTCAATTATGTTTGCGTCGAAGCGCAGTATTCTGAAGGCCCAAAAACAATGGATACGTTTGCGTTGCGTTGACGTTAATGGGGTCCTAAAGTTTTAAACGGTTTTCTGATTCTTATATATCAGCTGGAAGAGTGCAATTTTCTGAGCAAAACGTAATTTTTAAAAAATGTTTATCGTTTTCCTTCGATTTTTAAATGAAGGATAAAAAACTGCTCGAAATGCCTTAAATGACAGTTCTCTCATATACCGTACATGGGCGAGACGTCATCTAAGACATTTCGAGCAGTTTTTTATTCTACATTTAAAAATCGAAAGAAAACGATAAACATTTTTCAAAAATCACGTTTTGCTCAGAAAACGCGGCTTTTTCAAATGGTATATAAAAACTGGTATAGCTTTAGGACCCAATTTGACAGAAAATGTATGGGCTAGCTGCCGAATTGCCGCAAATGCAGCCGCAACGTATCCATTGTGTTTAGACCTTAAGTTCGAGCAATATACAATGCAGTGCTTTCAGACAATAGATGTCGTTGAAATTTTTGCCGATACGCATAATAAATCCCAAGTTTCTGCTAGCCTTGTCGATGGTGAATGTCATGTGTTGTTTGAAAGTTAGTTTTGAGTCAAGCAGTCCTCCCAAGTCCATGAGACAGTTTGTGCGTCGCAGCGATGTATTTGACAAGCTGTAGTTTAAAGTCAGTGGACTACGCTTTCCGCAGAATGTTTTTATCTCCCATTTGTGAACGTGCAATTGCATTCGGTTGTACGCACACCGTTCTGCGAAAACCCCTAACTTGTCCTGAAGCGCTTTTAGGTCATCAGCGAATGACAGTCGACGTCGTTCAAGTAGATTAGAAATATCGAAAGGCCGAGATGGCTGCCTTGCGGAATGATGGAGTGAGCGAAGGAAGATGTCGAAAAGACTCCATCGATGTTCACTACTAAACGCCGATCAGACAAATGCGACTGAAACTAGTAAAGCAGTGAGCCCCCAATGCCAAGCTTCTCGAGCTCTACCACGGCGATTCGGTGGTTCAGTATATCAAAAGCAGTGGATAGGTCTGTGTAAATGACGTCCCTCTGAGGTTGGTCGTCAAAGCTGTCCATTACGTAGGACGTGAGCGCCAGGAGATTTGTGGCTGTTGATCGCTTAGGCATGAACCCGTGTTGTTCGTCTGCGATGTACTGCTTGAAGAACGAGGAAGGTTCAAAAACGACGAGCTCGAAGAGTTTCGGTATGGAGCAAAGAGCGGAGATTCCACGGTAGTTGTTGTTTCTTGTGTACTGGGAACATCTACGCCGATTTCCAGACCGAGGAAAAGACGCCAGAACAGATTGAGTGAAGCCCTTGAGGTTTTCTAACGGAAGGTGCTGCGTACCATCTGTGGTGGAGTGCAGATGGAAGATGGATCACAGCGGAGGCGGATGAACCACGAGTTGCATCAGGTGGAGAACCACTCATCGTTCAAACGGCGGAAATCGGGAGACTACGGTGGGCTGGGCTTGTCGTTAGGATGTCGGACGGCAATCTGGTGAAAATGGTTCTTGATGACGACCCACCTGGAACGAGGTGACGGGGCGCGCAGCGAGCAAGGTGGCTCGATGAAGTGGAAGACGACTTGCAGCCATGGACCGAATTGAATGGAGACGACTTTTTCGAACAGCAAGGGACACTTCGGCCTGGAGCTGACTGCCAGCCCTGGGGAAGCCAGGCTACCAATGCATTTTTTCAGGAAAACGGAGGGTATGCCATCTGGTCAGCGCACATGAAAGACCTGAGTTTCGAGGCGGCTAACGTTACCGCGCTATGACAATGTTCGTCCACAAAGACTACGGAAAATTTCCGCGAAAACAAATGGCAGATTTGTTCGACAGAGTTCGCAATTTCACCGTCTAAGTGCATTCTCGAAGGAAAGCCGTCAGCTCTATTCTGCTCGCGAACATGTTTCCAATACGATTCGAATTTACGTTTAATATATATTTTCTATCCAATCATATATTGCTTATTGTGATTCATCATATGGTTACACAGTTATTACTGCTTGAAATCTGATCTAACATTTTGCCGGTTTCACTTTCACTTTCAGAGAATGTACTCCAGTATAAAAAACAAAGACGTAGTTCTACGTTGAAACGTTTGCTTTACTCCTTCAGCGGGATACTGCCGTGAGAAGTAGAGTAAATCTTTTTTTCACGACCTAATATCCGGCGAACAGCAGTAATTAAGCTGTTTCATCGAAGCAAGGATGTATGCAGTGGTATTCCAAGCATTGAGATATCAAATCATCATTTCTGAATGATGAAGTTGGAACCAAACATTTCAACCAACCGTAGTCCTATGTCAAACATGTGGCCATTTCTTGAAAACTGCTTTCTAAGTTTGTTTAATTTCTTGATACGCGAGACTGTGGCTTGACTATAATAGGTGCTATGGCAGCAATGTGAATACACGATGGAAGTCAGCGGAAATGAGACATTTTCACTGTTCTCGCATTAACCAGACTTGTACTGAGATAACGCTTCGTAAGTTTATTATCAGAGGTTTTCGTCCTCAACTCGCCTAACGGGATCTAAGATTCTACATTATCACAGAACAAAAATTTGGCTGGTATTTCCTCATTTGTTGATTCGCAATGATATTGACAATTACTTTTTTGGTTTGAAATTTGAAAAAATGGTGCATTACTCTGTTTAATTAAAGCAACGTCTACCTATCATTGGGTAAAGGAACTGTGTAGTTCCAAGCAAACAAAAGTACACAGATTTTGGAAAAATATACATTCTCAAGAGTTGAGCAGAAGTCATTGTAAATTGATTAACAGTTATTAACCCGCACTGGTCTAATTGTATCGTTCAACAGGATTCTAACAAAGAAAATCATCGCATTGAGCGTGAACTTTGATGAAACTAAAACATCTTCCCACGCGCACACTCTGCATCTAACAACTAACAAGTGAAGAGAATAAGCAAAAACAAAAATGAAAAAATCCTGCGCGTGCAAAGCATATGATTTTTGTTGTCTATACGCGGCGCGGAATTGATTCATCATTAGCGCTACCACTACATCTGAACCGCATACATTACAGTCCGGGGAGGTGATTGACGTCTTCGCAGCGTTGGACTGCACGGTACGTGTTTAGCAGGAAGCAGCCTCGAACGAGGTCGAACGCGGATTGCCGCAGGTTTTGTTAGCAAAGTGTGCGAATGTGGATGAAACGTGTCTCAAGCGGCCGTATGCGAAATAGTCTGATGAACGGGTGTGTTTGACGTTCCGGGTGTGTTTGACGTTCTACACATATATAGGACCTAGTAGCAACGACCGATCGGGTTCCATTTTTAATTAGGTCACTCTGCTTGACAGTAATTGATGATAAACACATGTTTTTACTAATCGCGAATAATTTGTAGATACGCCGCTGATATCAGAATTTGTAGGTATTCCAGAGTATGAAACCATGGGCCTTCATATTATGACTGTCATAATGTAAACATATAAAATTGTTTGTTTATCAATTATTCGTATAATCTATTAAAAGTTAAATTCTAAATTCCATGTGTCCATGGCAGTAAAAGCCACGATGTTTCTAACGTTGATGGTAATTTTCATCATCTATCGTGTTCGTTGGGAAGGTGTTCTATCCGCAAATATAGATGCTATTTTGTCAAAACACCAATGACTCACATTTTATTTCATTTCTTTTAGGTAGCACCCGAGCACCAACATAAATAAAAAAGAGAGACTTGTATATACATACAAACACATTCGTTGTGTTTCTCGATGACTGCTTCTGTACATATGTATAGTGATAATGTACGACCTATAGCGAAAGGTAAGGAGTAAAGAGTTATCTACACATCAGTCAGAGAAAAAGTGAAAGAGGAAAAGATAACATTAAATCGTACAAGCAAACTTTTCGTCACCGAATGAAAACCACCGCGATTAGTTTCATTTTGCACTAAGGAGCCTTAAGGGCACCCGACCATCCTGCGTTATTGCGAACATAGTCTGTGCGACTCAATGTGCACGACCGTTGGAATTTTCTATCAGATTATACTGTAACTACAACATCTGTAGCAAACAAGCTTTTTAAATGCCTCACAACGCTTCCTGGTAGTTGTTACTAGTTGAAGGCCTATTGATCAATTGGGACAGGCAGAAGGAAAAAATCGAACTGCAATCATGCTATACGTTTTTCACGTTGATACCGGGCGAATGCTGAAGTTCGAGATGAGCAAGGCTCTTGAGAAGTAAGTAAAGCCTTTCTTATGATTATTCTGTAAAATAATCCTATTCGTTCAAATTTTACAGCGTTCGCTCGTTGAAAGAAACTATTGAACGGCATCACGGGATACCGGCTGGCAGTATTGTGCTGCTGGTCAGCGGAGGCGAAATGTTGCAGGACGCCAATCGAGTGTGCAATTATATAGCCGGTACTGACACCAACCCGATATATATGTTTAGCACGAGTTTGTTGGATGCCAAGAATCAACCGCCACCATGGCCTAGCATAGAATCCGGTGAGTTGACTTTTATTGTTATTCTACAGTTAATAACAGTAAATAACATGAATTTAATAATTGTTCTACTTTCGCCTGCTTTCAGATAATGATCTAAAACTTCAGGTGGATAAGTGCCTCGAGTTGCCGGCTACATATGGAACGGTTGTGACCCGGGCCCAATTAGCACAGCAGATCTGCGAGATGGCCAAGGAGGAAGCCAAATCATGTGAAACCTTGGTGCACGAGCAACACCTTCAACAGCAAGGATGGGCAGCCGTTGTTGCCAACATGGAAGACGTGGTGGCCGAGTTTCAGGAACGCGTTGGTGATTTCTTCAGGCGGTACGACGAGCACCGACTGCGTTACGTGGAAAACAAGGAAATTTTATCGGAGTAATTTCACTTATTTTATCTTTTATTCAATGAATTGTTACTAAGTTCGTTGTTTTACAGCTTCGACAGAGACTTGAAGCAGCTTTCGGATATTCCTATTTTACCAACACTGATGGAGAATGCCGATTCACGTCCGTATGGTGCTTTTGATGAAGTTTACGCAGACGCAAGTAATATTGCAGCAAGCACATCTACCGGAAGCAGTAAAACTGCTAGTAATCATGAGCACACAAACAACAGTGTCGGTAGTGCTACAGGGACATCGGCCCCGCTACAGGAAGTAACCGGACCTGCGGAGAGTGAAACTGCCTCAGAAAAATCGTCCAAACCTTTGGAAGATGTAACGACGACTGAGCTTGATGCGGTAATATCTGAAAAATACAGAGCGAACTGTATTTCGCTGCTCGATTGGATATCTGCTTCTGAGGGGCAGAAAACGTTAAAGCGTATGGCTGACGAGTGTCTCCGCGGGTTGGAGCAGTTTGAAAAGGCCACTATGGCGTCATTGAAAGAGAATATAGAGAAGGCAGTTGATTTATCTCAAAGGGTAAGTTAATATTATGAATGTGTTTACAATACGATTTATTGTCGTATTTTTCTCACAGGAAGATATGAAAGAAATCAAAGGCCTAGAGGAACGTCTCTGCGGGCTGGAGCGACTAATGTTTGACGCAAAGAAGGTCGTTCAGGATCAGAATGAGCTAGCGCAATCTTTTCAACAAAATCAAAATCGAGCGAATACGTTGGGTGACACATCGATCCTTCCTGATCTGTGCGCATCGCACCGAAGCCAATTGTTGGTGATGCTGAAAAATCACAATCACCTAAGGGACATTCGACGTCGATGCGCGAAAGCGAAAGATGAACTAGGAGGCAATCTGTTTCAGCGATTGCGGTAATGCTTTCATGTTCTGCCTTATATCATCAAATGTGAAACTAATACTGGTATTGTTTCAACAGGTACATCATTCACGTAGAGACACGAGTGTACGAACTTGACAATAGCCTGTTGTTCTATCACACTTGCTTGAAGCGTTTGCAAAAACATTTGGGAATCATCGAGCAGATTCACATGGCACCGTGTATGTACGTTACTGCCGTTACAGAAGTGGTTCGCCGGAGGATGTTTTCGAATTCCTTCCTAAAAGTAAGCTCTTTTATTGATCCTTAATATTGAAATTTCACTGAGTGCTATTTTTTTTGTCAGTGGGCTTCTGACTTAGCATGCCGGCTGATGACGATCCACAATGAGGAAGTAATGCGAAGACACGAATTTACCTCGCAGTTTGAGGGTCACTTTTTGAGTACTCTTTTCCCTGGCATGGACGACATGCCGCCATCATATGGTATCCAGACTCCGGCTATTTTCGATGCTAGTCTACCGGGTTTAAATAAGCAAGGTATGCGTTGTTCATAAAACTATGCTGTAGAAACGCAACCATTATTTTTAATTTTTCCGTAAATTTAAGATTTAGAAGAGCTTGCCCGGTTCCTGCCTGAACTAACCGAAAAGATCCAGCTACCGAACATTGATTCTGTGATAGATTTTTTCTCATCTAAATCGGTAGGGACTAATGAAAGCAAAAGTAATCTTACGCAGGAACCTAAAACTGATGACTCTGAGGAAAAGATTACCGAGATACTAGAAGCGTCCGCAGGGGAAATGAAAATTCCGGAGGCTGAGAACGTAATACAACTGCAAACGAAGGACGATGAAAAGTATGTATTTGTGTTGTTTGCTAGCTAATTTTTGAGCTCTAAACAAATAAATTTAAAATGCCGTTTCAGAGTGTGTGAGTCTGAAACCGACACGGAGGAGTTTGAGAAAGTAGGACAAAGCCCAATCGATCGGCGTCGCAGAATCCGACAGAAGGTGGACACATGCAGTATAGCCACCTCGACTGAACGAATACTGCAAGCAAGCGCAGAAACATTAACAGAGGTGCGATCAAACGAAAATACTACCACTACTAACACTAATTTTAATGTTGATGAGAATGTTCCAAATGTTGGAATTACTGCTTCTATTGAAAAATTTGATGGCGAGCAAATCTTGTCCAGCCAAGCTCAGGAAGAAGTATTGCATGGCAGTCAATCATTAAAGCATGAATTAGCTAATGATAGAGACTGCGTTAGAGAGTATTTCGGTAATGCAGATCAGCTTTGTTCAACTGATAAGCCAAAAGAATCTATGACACGAGATTTGTACAAAGGCAGTGGTAGTGTTTTGCCATCGCTGCCTCGTTCTACCAGTAGTCAAAGCGCTGTTCGAATCCGTTCCTCGACAATTATGACCTTTCAAGTGTCAGCGACTCATGGCACTACGACTAAACGACGATCACACTCGCAGGATCGGCTACTGGGGCTCGGTTCGGCTGAGGACGATGAGTTTGTCGATTCGGAGTTTTACATCGATGAATCGTTGCCGTCCAGCGCCACTAGCGCCGCCGCCGGATTGTACCAGCGGCATCTGTTGACACAACAGCTGGAGATCCGACAGACTATAGCTGATTGTTTGACAAAGAACAACCCGGGGGGAAAATATGATGAAGAAACGGTGATTTTGCTGCTGCAGGTACTTTCGAATTTTGTTTTCGCTCTGGTATAGTTCCTTTTTCTTTTCTGTTATTCTCGCCTGAATTTTGGTTCTTGCAAGTATGTACATACTGCATATTTTGCGAAGCCCGTACTTTATCCATTTATGTAATTCGGATGATATTGGATCACCACGTCTGAAAAATATTTCAAGCTGGATTTTGGTTTCAATTGAAAAGGATTTGGTCGTCACACAAATAAAAAACAAATGAATATAAGGTAGCGGTCATGTGGCAAGATATCAGATATTTTGAGATAGATCCCAGAACCAGAAAATTGGGAAATCTATCCGGATAAGGTTGAAATTGTCAACACAGTTTTGATAGCCGAATGACTTATTGCGAAGAGTTTCTGTTTAAAGTGTCAAAGGGTGCTTTCTGTCTATCTCGCTTATTGGCTTGGGCTTAAAACTTTCGATAAATTTTAAAAATGTGAGTACAACCCCCCGTTACTGCTGAAATTTATTCAAAATTTAAGAAAAAAAAGTTAAATGTTCAGAAACTGATTTTAACTACTCTTTGTCTCCTTGACTAACAAAACACTGGTAAACACAGGTTTTGCCCTAGAGCTCAAACATAAACATTATCTTCACTAGAGGCACCAAAACTCACAGGAATAAATCAAAAGCTATAATCTTTTTAGAACAACTATTTAGAGCTATAGGACAACTTATTTTTCGCTTTTGTCGGCCTGTTGATCAGGGATATTAGTCATTCCCACTCTATTTGTTGAGATAACCCATTTTTGTAATGCACAAATTAATTTTTATTCAGAAATGCCTGAAATTCCTGCAAAAACTGTTTTAGTTTTTTTCGCCGGTTCATTTGAATTTCAGCGGTTGTGCACAGTTTACAAATTGAACCTGGAAGGTTGTTCTGATGTTTTTCTGAGTATCATTCTTCCTTTCTTATCGATTAATAAAAAGATGATTCAAGACAGATTAAAATAAACGATTAAATAATTCAAACTCAAACGAATTAATTCCATTTGCGGCATAATTGATTGTTGTATAGCTCTAGAACATAGAATTACCGCTTACGGCAATTTTATAGGGATGCAAAATAAAAAACCGAAAACATTGAGAGCATCACGGCAATAATCCACTTTATCTTCAGCCAGTGTTCAACGGATTTCCTTCATTTTTACAGCAATCGATAAGGAAATGAGCTATGCATTCATCGATATGCGAAAAACTGTAATTTTGTGATTATGCTATTGATAAATGTAGAGCCTTGTTTCGAAGGCAAATTTCGACTAATCAGAGTTGAAAACAAGGCCAAATATCGACAATATGCGTATGTATTTTTAAACCCCGCATGATATCAAGTACCCGGAAATAGACCCTAGACACCATTTAGAATTTCAAGATGGTGACTAACGGCTTAGAGTAGACTGGCTTAAATGGTCGAATACCACCTAATATGGATATTTTCCTAACAACTTTAGACGCCATTTTGAAGTTCAAGATGATGACTTCCGCTGCCTCGAAAACAGCGGATGTTTCCGGAATCGAGATGAATTCCAGGGCCGTAATTAAACATCAGACGCTATTTAAAAATCCATAATTGCACTTATTTGTTTTTCGGAAATCTGTATAAAATAACGAATTATCACCCATTGTGGATATTCTCGGAATCAGAGTGATGTCCGGAGTCCCCAAATCGACTCCAGACGTTATTTCGGAAACAGCCCAATGTGGCCGAATACCACCAGTAACCAGTCATACAAAAACGGTTGAAAGAGAAAGAGGACTAAAACTCCCTCTTTATATTATCAAATTGAGTAATCATAATGGAATGTTTCCCTAACCTATCATCAGAAATACATTGACATGAGACAGGCTCTCGTAATTCTATACGTTAGTCTTGCGGTCGTACCTTATATACAACCTCTTCTACATTTTATCCAATAAAAATATGGGAAAGGTTGTGA
This sequence comes from Wyeomyia smithii, assembly GCF_029784165.1. Classification (NCBI taxonomy): domain Eukaryota; kingdom Metazoa; phylum Arthropoda; class Insecta; order Diptera; family Culicidae; genus Wyeomyia; species Wyeomyia smithii. The sequence goes on from NC_073696.1 coordinate 113,737,839, forward strand.
AAGTAGGTTAGGCTTGCAAGATATTATACTGCGCAAATTCTCACAAGAACTAAGTTTTTATAATCATCCTATTCGACTATCAATTTAGTGCGCATTAATCATTACATTTTACATTCTTTTCGTGTTTTAGGAAAATCTCGGTGCAACACGCATTGAAGTGGAAAGACTGAAGGGTATTCTGCGCGAAGTCTGCCACCTATTACAATCGTCAATCTGTGTTCTTCGCATGCAGCTATCTGAGTTCAAAGCGAAACATCTGGAAAATGAAGCCGCATTCAAGGCGCAACTTGAAGCGATTAGCCGGTCCTGGATCGATATCCAGGAAGCAGCGCGTAACAGAGAGCGAGAAACGGTACAACAGTTGACGGTTGACCATGAGCTCGAAATGAACGATCTTCGAAAAAGCATCCATCAAAAGGATGACGAAATTCAATCGCTGCGGTCCGACAACTCCACAATGAAGGCAAGCCTCATCGAGACAGTGTCAAAATATGAAAGCGAAAAACAGGAGCTAAACAATAAAATCGAAGAAATGAAAGAGGTTGTGGGCAAGCTGGAAAGGCAGCTAGCGGACGTAAACGTCGACCGAAATAAGGCCATACAAGAAGCCATTGAACAGCTCGAACATAAGCACAAAACCGACATCGAATCGCTCCGATGCAGGTACAAATTGATGACAAGCATGGACCGTTCGCCATCAGACACGAGCTTGGAGAAGATCGAAAAGCCTGACATGATCGATATAGCAAGTCACGAACAACTACTGGCTCAAGCACGAGAGGATTTCAACCGAGAGAAAGAACGTGCAATTAAAACCGCCATCGAAGAAGAACGACAACGATGGGAGCTATCCCAGCAGCAAAAATCACTTGCTCAGCCGCAACGATCGATGGGAAGTTCCCCGGGAACTCCAACCGGTAGTCACGATGTGTACAAACGGATATTAGAAGAAAAGGAACGACAATTGGACGAGCTGCGGGATAAAGAAGTACATTTGTTGAGAGAAAATCAGCGGTACAAGGAAACAATCCAATCACTAACGGACCCGGAGCTCTGTTCCAACCAAATCATTTTCAAACAACAGGTTGAGCTCTTGGAGCGTGAAAAACTTCAACTGGCAAATGAACTGGAAGTCCAACTGAATCGATTTTCTGGAGCTGCCTCAATACAGTCCTGCTCGAAAGGAGACACTGTGCTAGTAATATACAATAGCACCTATAATCAGTACACTATCGTTCAGGTAATGTCGTGTATGTCACCTGTATGATTATCTTAATGTAAAAATGGTTTGTTTTTTTTTTTTTTTTTTTTTTTTTTTTAGAATGGCCCCGTGTTGTATTTTTTGCATGCGGAAAGCTATGCGGCCTTCAATTTAACACCGTTGGTAATGGGCGAAGTGCCGAAAATTGTTTACTGTGTTGGGACAGTTGTTGATAAGGATTACTGTCACGCACGTAAAGACGAAAACCGATACAAGGTGTCTCGAGGCACTAGGTTTTATCGGGTGAAAGTTAGACCGTTGCCCAGAAATAGTAGTGGCAGTGGTGGCGGTAGTAGCACTGCCGGTAGCAGCACATCGAAGACCGTAGATTCGGACAAGCACTCCAACAAGAAAGAAAAAAGTAAGTTTTCAATAGTTCCATGGTCTCTTGAAGCGTTTTCAACAGTATTCCACTAATTTGAGTAATTTCTCTTCGTTTTAGGTAAATCAAGTACGCTTAGCCGTTCGTCGTCCACAATCACGGATCAGAGCGTTACTGCAGGTACCCCTGGGTTACTCATCGATTCGTTTGCACAAACCGAACAAATGACTTCTCCGCTTATGGAAGACTCTTCCATCAAAACTAGCACTAGCCGGGATATGATTGACTCCGGCGTTGTGGAGCAGCTAAAAAGTACCTACAAGGAACGCAACATTAGCATAACGGACGAGGAGGATGTCACGTACAGTGGAAGCGCCAGTGGTAGTGTTGATTTTGCAGATCAGGACCGACTGCGTTATCAAAGCGTGTGCGAGGAAGATGAAGAAAGGCAACAACCTGACAGCATCAATAGTAATACGACGGTAAATTTCTATTTGTGATAAGTACCTATAGGCAGTCACATCCTTTGTTCATATATAATGCATTTTCACACCTGCATCGGGTTGGGCAGTGGCACTCCAGTGTTAGGTACGCTTTTATTCGAAATATTGTTCATACGGTCTCTATTGGCTTGCTTAACGGTGCTCTAAAACAATAATGGACTCGCTTAATTCTCATCATTCATCTACCTATCATTGTCATCTGCACGTGCTTTCCACTTGGGAATGTGTCCATTTTAAAGCTAACATTTTTGTAGATTGCACTAGAAACGCTTTTATTGATAAGCTTCAAGGGCTGCAGATTTTTTAACGATATTTACATACATTTTTATATAGACCCAAGATGTACAACTTTCCAAGTATAGCTTGAAAGTGAAACACAGAAATCAAAAATCGCTTTTTGGCTTCACGATTTTTCTTCTCTTTCTTTGTTCTTTTTTTGGCGCGCGCCTTGCTCGATGCCACCTACAAACCATCCCAAAAACACATGACATGCAAATACGAATAAAAACTAAAAAACCCCGGCAGCTGATGCTGCTGAGAGCTTTCCTTCTTCTCAACGATGACGAGTGATATTGCTGGTGGATATGCAGCTTATGTTGTGTTTCTTTTGCTAACGTATAGAACATTGAGATGTAGGGCTGATAGAGCAAAAGCTGATACAAAAATAATATAGTGAGACACAGACACGAATTATTAAGGGAAAGGACTTAATCATTTTATGTTACATTTAGACAAAATTAATGAGAAAACAACAAAACGCAAAAGAAAGTAACGAAAACTGGAGCAAAAATTGAGCAAATAAAGTTTTGACTGTTTAGAAAAACAACACTAATGGCTGTATTTTTTCATTGTAAAAGTCCTTTTGCTTAATGCCATCCATTCAACATTCGCTGCATGGCTTTCATGTAATATTTGTTCTGTTGTCGCGTGTATTGTTTCTTGCTGGGTTCTGTGTTTGTTCGTTCTATCGTTTGCAATTTTGCATGAGTCGGTTGCGCAGTTTGTACTACTGTTAAATTCGCCTAGGGTTGTTAGACAAAACTCAACGGAAACTAGCTTTGCGCTTACACTGGCAGTGAACTAGCAAAAATGGAAAGTTTGGCATGATTTTTTTATGAGTAACGGCATCGTTTGTTGTCAGGCTTTAGATTTGTTATTGAATTTTAACTCTTCAGAGATTTCTTGTTAAAATAAGTGAAAAATCAGCTGAGCGAGCGTTCAATGTCAGAGAGCATTATTTTAAGTAAACTTGTGTGGATTTGGAAAAGAAAGTGCAAAAACCTTTTAAAAATTACCTTCAACTTTTGATTTTCTATCTATTAAACATTCAATGCAAAATTTTCAACAAACTTGTAGATGCAAATTTTTTTCTAAGATTTATTACAGGTGTTGAAACTGGAAATTGAAGATTATTTTTTTTTAAATCAATACGCATTACTACTATTTTCACTGTTGTCGAGCTTCGTAGCCACAAGGTTACAGAGTCTGCTTTGACAAGCGAATGGTGATAGGTTTGAATCTTAGTAGAACCAAACCATTCGTTCGCAAAAAGGACTTTAAGTATGGGTTTATTCTCAGGCTCTTCCACACAAAATCTTCTCTCCAGATTTAATAACCTCTCGTCTAAAGCTTCGATAATATCATATAGACTATAGCACGTTATATGCTTTTAGAGTGATAGCCTGCAGGAGGATATAAATAAGGTCGATAAGGAAGGTAGTAGGTTACTGAGTCTGAAGGAGAAGACAGCACTATAACACGGAGCAGGTTACTTCTCAATAAGTAGCACTGCAAAATGGTAAAAAAAAACAGAAATGTGCAAACAGCAAACACGTCCGGACAAAGCCACAATAGATCAAACAACTACTGGTCGCAGTGGGGTCCACAAAAAAAAATTTTTTTTTCACTGTTTTCTATAATCTAGCAATTAGTGTTCAATTTGTGGAGTGAAGAGACTTTTCATTTGCTGATCGTCCGTTCTTTTCTGAGAAAGCCGAGTTAGAATGATCTTACATTTTAACTTATAACATTTAAATCGTTCTCTAGAATGAGACTTGGTCATTCTAACTTTTAGTCAACAGTATATAACGATTTTTAGTGAAATAATACCGATATTATATTCATACAATACTTTTGATAGCGTTGCACATTTAATCGGTTTTTTATGTAACCGTTTCCGAGTTCAGTAGATATCAAAACCTGAAGTGAATAATGATAATAATCATAGTAGGTACACTCTTCCAAAACCTTTCACTCGAGTTTTCTACTTTTTTTTTGTTACAAAACTGAAATAACTTGAAACAATTTATGAAAGTGGGTTATGCTCACCAGCGAAACTTAAAGAAAATAATATATAAAACTAACAATTCTATTTAACCTTACTAAAATTATAAATCAAAATAACCGATTATATACCGTTTTGATTCAAACTTCGAACATTCTCTAACTTCGAACACTTTACAATAAAAATCGAATTATTATAGCTAGTGTAACAAAAAGAATGATTATTAGGATACCATTTCGTTTCTTGGAATGCTCTTCACCCAATGATGTATATCTCTTTACTGTAGGGTCACTTCCGGGGAATCAGCAGGCGTTGAAAAAAGTGACAGTCAGTATTCAGACGGTTTACCTATCTATTTCTAAGTGATTACGCAGAAGTGCTCGAAATTTGAATCAAAGCCGATTTCTGGATTCTCTTTGTTTTCATGTACAACACGTGTTCAATCTATTCTAATAGCACTTAATTGCATCAACAATAAAATAACCAACATGCTGAACTTTGAGATCCATGCGAAAGTTCATTTTTCGTTGATTTTTCAGTGTAAGAAGTTACATCATAACTTCAGTGTTCGAAATTTGATGACATATGAAGATTTCCCGGATTTTTCTAACGAACCTGGCTGTGGTTATATTATTACAATTGTCGAATATTGTAATTTTATGAATGAACGTCGCATATTTTCATCTACTTGTTGGAATTTACAAAAAAGTTTAGCTGTTTTTGTATTTTTTTTTCTTTTTTTTTAACTAAGTAGATTCTGTTTTTGGCATAATGTTCTTTTTTTGAAACTAAGTAGATTTTGTTTTTCGCATAACACTTTAATGATTTGTGCACTTTGGCAATGTTATAAAATTGAATAAGTGATTCTTTCGAAAAGTTACCAGCATAAAAACCACGATTGAAAAATTATCCAATATATTAGAAAACAATTACAGCCATACCAGCCGATTATTTATTTGACATTGATTTGGTAGGAAAACAATATTAAAAAGTAAGATTGTATTAGGTATGAGGATATGGGACCTCTCAAATGAGACCATCAGCCAGCATATCGGTTATCATCTTTAGGATTAGGACCCTGTTTTTAGATAGTAGGTTATTGTACCATGTTGCTGCTTACACTGGTCGACAAAAGCGAAAAATGCCCTAGAAAGATTATAGCTTTTTATCCTTTTCCGTGAGTTTTGGTGCCCCTAGTGAATGCAGGAGTGCGTCAAAAAGCCGCAGAGTAATTGCTCGCCAGGTTCGTTGCTTAAGTCTCTAAAAAAGTTATCTTTGTTAGGGGCACCAGAATTCACAGGAATGAATAAAAAGTTATAATCTATTTAATTTTTTCCAGTTTGAGCTTCAGGGCAAAACCTGTGTTGATGTTGACTAGTGTTATTTTGCTCCTTTTGTAGGAATTCGAAGATTAACCCTGTGCTTGAGTTGGCGGAGTTCGTGTGCAGTATAAACATAATTTCTCATTCCCCGGAACATATCTATCGTATTTTAGAGCATATACAATAATTGACTAAAGAAATCGAGGTGTTATCAGTTATAGATTTTTTTATTACATAAACTCTTCGAACCTAATCTATTCATAATTGTTACACATGAGCTAATATCTCGTAATAAGGATCCAGACATGCTATGAATTAGACTCGGTTTATGTCACCATCAGTTATATCTATAACGAAACTGAAATATTATTCAGTACACATATAGTCTCAGATTGGGTTGGTGGCGCGGAGTTGAACACGTTGTTTAATAAAACATAATCTCTATCAATGAGATAAAACTAACACCTTTCATTGCTTGATCGTTAGGAAAGCTAATAAATCATTCACAAAACTAATGCTTCAATACACTGCCCTTCGACAGACACCACTGCCAGTAGTCTCCGCACCAACCATCGAACCACGATCCCAACTCTCATCTCTGAATGTGGCAAGCACATCTACTCTAGGACCTTGCACAAACACCAGCAGCAGTATAGTGGATTCCACCATTGTAATCGATACCGTTGACGCTGATACTCCCGTCGCTGATGTACATATGCAAACCCTGGCGGTGGAATTATCTGGTGATAATGACAAAATATCGGACGATGTGAGCGATTCCGCCGAATCGGATTACCGCTCGCTCGAGACCAAGGATGATGATAGTGACGCGCTAAACTGCTGCCTCGAATAAAAATTGATCTTTTTAATTGACGACTGATTTTTAGTTTCTAAACAGCTTTTTATCTGTCTGTGAAAGTGTTAGTTTTAGCTACTAACCACACTGTGAGATTCATAGAATCGTTCTTCACGTTCGCATAACAATTAGCAATTTCTCATGATACTGAAAAACTTAGGGGTGCCAATTAATATAAGAAACAATACACAAAGACTAGCGAATTTTGAAAATTTTGAAAGGACCTAAATTCAAAGTTTTTTATTCATTCAATATCTGTGTCCGAACATTCATTTTATTCGCACGAAACATTTCTCATTAGCATTAGTTTGCTTTGTAAATAAATTGAATTCGTTATTACCTTTAGGTTTCTCCGTTGTCCATTGGAGCTCTTGTACTGCACTATTTGATGCTTCCAAAGTGTAAGTTAGTCGCTCTAAGTTGTTGTTCGTCACTGACACATGCATGTTGCAATTCATTTGAATTTTTAAAGTGTTAATCCTCAACAATAAACGAAAGATGTTTTATCATTAACTTCGAAAATTAATTTCTTGTGATCGCAACATAAATTATGGTGTGCAGTCTTTAAAGCTGTTATTACTGATTTTAATATTTTTTCGAGTTTGCTGCTCAAGAATCTCTGTGGAATGTTTTGAATGTTTTAATGTACTTTCATTTCGTTTAATGAATATTAACATTTTTCTTAAAGGCCCTATTCTCACAGTCAGCTGACATAGTTTATCATTTTACTCACCAGAACGATTCTTATGGTCACTTGGGAGATTATCTATGTCTTATGATCCAGCACTGACAAGAGCCAATAGGTAACAGTGAGAATCGCTAATTTATTTCTCACTTAGAGAATAGAGCCCTGGACATTAATTTTATGTGTGCGAATGATGCCGCTGATTTTTTTTGCGCCAACCAAAAATTCTTACTTTTCAGTAAAGAATCATTATCGTACCTAAAAAATGTGAATAATCTCTGTTAGCCCCGTAACCAAACTTGGATATTACTCGGATGAAGCAGTTGAAATTTCAGGAGCTCTGTCATCTTGGGTCATAATGATTAGCGAATTTGTTGTCAGAAGCACATTCAGTTAAAAATAACGACAAAAAAATCGAACGGTTACGGGGCTGATTTCAATCTTCCAATATCACACCAATAATTCCAAAAACTTTTCTAACGCTAAATTGAAAACCGGCGTGTCTGAGTTTGATCCAAACTTTTTGAAACTCATCCCTAATTGAAACATTTTGTTTATTTCAGCTCACTGAAAATCACTTCTAATCAGTAACATGAGCACACGGATTAATTTTAATTTAGAGAGGCCTAATTATAGCTGAAATGGTAACAGCAAAAGATAAATCTAATTCCTTTAGTTACTGAACTGTTTACGCCAGATAATAGCAACTCCTTTGTAAAAAAGCCTATCTCTTCAGATATTTTATTCAATTGCAACCAGTTTAAAGCAGCTTGAGGTCGACAAAATCCAATAGCCGGCAAATCGCACTCGGTGATCATTTAAGAAGAGGTAGATACGAAAAGCTTTAACAAAAAAAAAACGAAACAAGCACTGACGAAACAAACCAGCTAAACTATTGCTTTTTTTCTTATTTGATTAAGAAATTGAGCGTAGGAATAAATTCGAATATTCATAAGACGCTAGTATTTATAAAGCAACAAATACCTAGATATAGTTAGTTCCACATTGAATAAACAAACACTTAAGTAGGTTTACGGCAGTAACGTTGTTGGTTGAAAGAAACCTCGAAAATCCTTGAAAGAGAGGAGGGAAAATTTAAGTAAAGGTGATAATTGTTGTTAAATCAAATTTTCGACCAATTTAAAGAGTATTCATGTCGCCTTGGTCGTTTTGGATATAATTAGAGAGTTCACTTCTACTAACTACCTATCGAAAACAACACAACTGAATATTTTTGTACATTGTAAACTAAATGATAGACTCAACATTCGGTAAGCGCTCTGTTTGTAAAGCGGAAGGGCAGCGAGTTTGGTTGGATTAAAGAAAAAAAAAGTCTAGTTTCTGCTTCTTGCATCTAGTTTCAATCGCCATCTTGTACATAGCCAGTATGTGACAGCGACAGCGGCAACAGTGAACAGTTTCATGACTAATTGAATGTAAATTGGCGTTTCCATGTATTACGCTGCATACGTAGATAATAAAGAATATCTATTTCAAAACTATTTTAATCACATCTATCTCGATTGAAAAGAAAATCATTGCTATTATGAAACTTGACAAAATGCGAATAGTTAGGATCTTATTACGATGTAAAGTAAGATGATTGACGACGAATGGGTGGCGCACATCCCATTTTGTAGCTTACCACCCAGCGCTGATCGATCGGCTTTCTTTCAAGTTCACGATTCATGTCTGTAGAGAACCACCGGAAGGATCAGTGTCCTACAGAGCGCAAATGTCGCTCGGGTCTGTAAAGACTCGCCCACTGTCCTGACGCTTGATGTGAAGCCGTCGAAGTTGGCACTTCATACTCTGCTACAGTTCGATGTGTTTCACTGAACAATTCGCCTTCTTGAAGTTTATAAACAGATGATGTGTCTGTGAGATTGACGGTGAAGTGAAATTGAGAAAATGGCAAGTGAAATGAGAATGTTTCCGAGCTCAAAAATTTCTGAGTCCCGGAAAGTCGTTTTTTCCGTTTTTTTAGATAACACCAGATCTTGACGTTTTCTGCATTTCTAAGACATTTGGCATAAAAAAATTTTTTTTTTTCCGGTATCGAAAATTTCATAAACTACTGTGCATGTTTTTCAACGGTCAAAAAGTTGAAACTTTGACCGCTTTGAGGCGCGGATCGAACTCTGATTCGTTTCGTTACTGAAAAATAAATCCTATATTTATCATTAGATTACAAATTAATCAATTTTCAAGACTTATCCCATCTTTGTGGATTCATTTCACCGTTCAAAATGGTTGTGAAATAATTTCACGCAAAACGTCGCTTATTCCGTTTCCACATCAGTAATATGACATTCTCATTAACCCAGATTTCACGGCAGATGTCACTTTGCGACGTTTTTCTCACTTAGGCGAGTCCCGTAATAGGACTGTATTCACTTCACTCTGATTTCACCGTAAAGTGACTCCCGTAATAAGCACCTATGTCTTACCTCTTACCTTACCTTATAGATAGGGCATATGAGTCCTTCAAATCAGTCCGTAGGTAGTTTATCCTCAGACCATACCCTTGAAATAATCTGATGAATTGCAATATACAGCCGCTCGCTTCCAGGTTGGTAAATGGTTGGACACGTGTCACCTGAGACCCTGTTGTGGTCATTCACCTCTGTCCAGCAACTCCTATCCCAACCTCCACGAGGTGCCGACCGGAATACGAGTAACCTTAGCGGAGATCGGGTAACCAACCCCCGGTGGAAACTTTGGTCGTATGCTGACTGGGAAGGGGGAACGTACGCGGCTGTTTCCCCATGTTAGGGGCGGTGTACAACAGCGTCTTACCCGGAGCGGGCGGCTAAATCATGAAACGCGGTGTCTCGCCAGTTAAATCTAAGACGGCAGCCCCGTCGCGAGACTAGCCATCGCCATCCTAGTAAGGAAGCATAGCAAAAACACTTTACTACGAATATCAATCGGCAACAACCTTGGCGACGAAAAAAGGACACTGATTGGAAACTCGGAACATGGAACTGTAGATCGCTGAACATCCCGGGTGGCGACAGGGTCCTACTGGATCAGTTGGAACCCCGTCACTTCGGCATCGTAGCGCTGCAGGAACTTTGTCGGAAAGGAGAAACTGTACGGAGGATGTGTGGCTGCAGGGCCCAGTACTACCAGAGCGGCGGCACAACAAATGAGCGGGGTAAGATGCAAAGTCGTGTGATCAAGTGGCAGGCGATCAGCGACAGGATGTGTGCATTGAGAATTAAAGGCCGGCTCTACAATTACTTCATCATCAATGTGCACTGCCCGCATGAAGGAAGACCCGATGTCGAAAAGGAAGTCTTCTACGCGCAGCTGGAGGACGTCTACGACGGCTGCTCGCAGCGGGACATCAAGATCGTCATCGGGTATATGAACGCTCAAATCGGAAGGGAAGACTTGTGTAAACCGGTTATCGGACACGAAAGTCTGCACACCGAAACGAACAACAACGGCCAAAGATGTGTCAACTTTGCAGCTTCCCGAGGAATGGTAGTCCGAAGTACAATCACCTGACCAACAAACAACGAACCAAATTGACCATGTGCTCATCGAAGGACGATTTTTCTTGGACATCACCAACATACGCACCTACCGAGGTGCGGACATTGACTCGGACCACTACTTAGTGGCGGTTTGTATGCGCTCAAAACTGTCAACTGTCTACCAGTCACGACAGAGCCGATCCCCGCGGCTCAACATCAAGCAGCTACGGGACCCGCAAGCTGCCGAAGTCTACGCACAACAGCTTGAAGCGGCACTACCCACGGCAGAGGAGCTCGGCGCAGCTTCTCTCGAGGATGGCTGAACCATGATCCGCACGGCCATTAGGGAATCCGCGACAACGACACTTGGAACAGAGGCGCCGAGTGGCAGAAACGACTGGTATGATGGGGAATGCCAGGCAGCGGTATCAGAGTAAAACCGGACCTGGGTAAACTACCTGAGGGTAAGGACGAGAGAGAACCTGGTCAAATACAGACGAGCAAGGAACGGCATGACCACGATCCTGAGACGTGAAAAGCGCCAGCAAGAGGATCGTGATTATGAAGAGCTAGAAAAGCTGTTCACTGCTAATGAGAAGCGAAAGTTCTACGAAAAGGTTAACCAATCCCGTAAAGGCTATGTGCCGCGAGCCGAAATTTGCAAGGATATGGAAGGTAACCTCATCACGAACGGCAGCGAGGTTGTCGACAGGTGGAAACAGCACTTCGATGAACATCTGAATGGCGATGCAACAAACAGAAGCGGAACTGGAACGGACCTGGGAGTGCCAGCAGTAGATGACCGAGTATTAGCCCCCGATCTCCATGAAATACAGCGGGAGATTGGGAGGCTGAAGAACAACACAGCCACCGGCAAAGACGGCCTGCCTGGTGAGCTCTACAAACATGGTAAAGTAACGCTTGCTAGAGCACTACACTGGGTCATTTCCAAGATCTGGGAAGAGGAAAAACTGCCGGAAGAGTGGATGGAGGGAGTCGTCTGCCCCATCTATAAGAAGGGTGACAAGCTGGAGTGCTGCAATTATCGTGGTATTACGCTTGTCAACGCTGCATATAAAATACTCTCCCAAGTTCTATTCCAACGTCTAACACCTTTAACAAGGAGGTTCGTGGGGCAGTACCAGGCGGGTTTCATGGAAGCCCGCGCAGTCACGGACCAATTTTTTTCAATCCGACAGATTTTGCAAAAATGTCGTGAGTACAACGTGTCCACGCATCACATTTTTATCGACTACAAGGCAGCCTATGATACAGTTGATCGAGAACAGCTATCATGCACGATAACGAGGATAAACTGACGCGGCTGATTACGTGCGTGTCTCGGGGATGCTCTCGAGTCATGCCGAGGATTGAGACAAGGTGATGGACTCTCTTGTTTGCTTTTTAACATCGCCCTCGAAAGTGTTATACGAAGAGCGGGCATCGACACGAGTGGTACGATTTTTACGAAACGGGTTCAGCTTAACGGCTTCGCTGATGACTTCGACATCATAGCACGAAACTTTGCGACGGTGGAGGAAACCTACACCAGACTAAATGCGGAAGCTAAGCGTATTGGACTGCTGATCAATGCGTCGAAAACTAAGTATATGAAGGGAAGAGGCAATGTTAGCCACCCACCCCGGATCACCGTAGACGGCGATGAGCTTGAGGTGGTAGACGAGTTCGTGTACTTAGCGATCTACGCCAGCGATTCTCAACCTGGGGTACGCGTACCCCTGGGGGTACTCGAAAGCCTTCAGGGGGTACGCGGAAGAAAAATCAGTAATGGCGGTCAAAGCAATTTTGCTCTAAAATACTTCATTTGTTTTTCAATCTTGCTCTTAAAACATGATTGTGGCAAACAGATAAACCATAGTTCAATTTGAAACCTAAACAAGACTACCACAACATGATCTACCACTACTCTCTCCCACTCTGCGTAAACATTCCAAGCCAGGGGGTACAATCGATTTGAAAAATATCGCCAAGGGGTACGCGAACAAAAAAAGGTTGAGAACCGTTGGTCTACGCCATTCTCCGTCTGTAGTCTGTACTCCACCGTAGATGGTTTGCAGCACCTTCCGTTCGAAAACTCCAAGGGCTTTGAGGTCCTCTGAGAGCAGTGTTGTCGCCTCTAGCCCATAGAGGACTACCGGTCTAACTAGTGTTTTGTACAGCTTCAACTTTGTACGGCGGCGCACTCGATTGGATCTCATTGTCTAACGAAGTGCAAAGTAGGCACGATTTCCCGCTTGAATGCGTCTCCGGATCTTCTTGCTGGTGTTGTTGTCAGCGGTCACCAGCATTGTCTAACGAAGTGCAAAGTAGGCACGATTTCCCGCTTGAATGCGTCTCCGGATCTTCTTGCTGGTGTTGTTGTCAGCGGTCACCAGCGAAATGTGGAAGGCCCCTAATTTGCCATAGCTGGTCTCGATCGATTGTGTAGTATGCCGATTTGAAAGCGATGAATAGATGATGTGTGGGTACGTACTGCCGAACTGCGACTATCTGACCCGTGATGGCGTGGGCACCCATAAATTTCGCATCGTAGTGCCCCACGAACTGCTTCGCATCGGTTCTTTTGCTAGTGCTTCTTTCTTCGAAGAACTGAGTTTCAGCTGTTCCGTACTTGTCGGTATCGTTCCACGTTCGCTTTCGGTGTTGCAGCGTTCTCACCCGTACTGCAATCTTTGTCCCTACTAACAGTTCACATGGTGACTTCCGGTGTCTGGCAAACAGCCGGAAATGACCAAATACCACCCAATATGAGTATCTCCGGAACCAGAATGTTGCAAGAAGCTAAATATTAACCTCAGACACCATTATGAATTGTAGGATGGCAACTTCTGGTTTCTGGAAAAGAGCCAAAAATGGCCGATTTCCGTCTAACATGAGTATCTTCGCATCTAGAATGATACACAGCAGCTGAAATTGACCACAGACCCCATTTTGGATTCTAGGTTGGCGAATCCCAGTTTCTGGGAAACAGCCGAAAATGATCGAATAACACCCAATATGACGCTCAGAGGCCAGAAATTATCTTAATTACCATTTTGAAATCCAAGAGGGCGACTTCCGGTTTGTGAAAAACAGCCTAAAATAATCAAATACCATCCAATATGAGTATCTCTGGAACCATAATGATGCAATGAGCTAACAATTGACCTCAGGCACCATTTTAAATTGCTAAATGACAACTTCTAGGAAACAGTCGAAAATGACCGAATAATACTCAATATGGATATTTCCTTAATCGAGATGATGCATAGAAACCAAACATTGACCCTGGACACCATTTCGAATTTAAAGACGACCACTTTTAGTTTCTGCAAAACAACCAAAATAACTAAATACCTCCCAAAATGGGTATTTTCGGTGTCAGATTGATGCCAGAAAATCTGCTGAAAATTATTGAATACCACCCAATATGAAAATATTCAGAATTAAGGCGATGTACAGAAGCCAAAAGCCGAGGATGTTGTCATTTCGAAAAAACCAATCATTTTAAACGATTTGTTACTTGACTTTGATCATATCCTATGGCCGATTCGTCGTGCATTTGCAGACTTTAAACACATCGCAAGGAATCAATGAATTTGAAACGTTCAAATAGTACGATACCACATTTAAATTATGTTGAGGCCACATATATCGATCAAAGCAGGTATAGTTTTAAATAGTCTTTGAATTTCTTTTCTTTCCATAACTTTTGAGCAACATTATCTAATTGTTATGAAGTTTGTTATTTGTAAGTTTGAGAGATGACTCGTTCGTATGACAATAGTTATGTTCGAATAAGTCATGTAATCTTTGATATAATAGACTTTCGTTGTTTTATTAACAATTTAATAGATAACGGTTGCTTAAGTTCGATTATAATCAAATGAAATGGGAACAAAACTTTGAAACCACGTGTTCAATCATAATTCATCAGTTGACCATTCACTAGCCCGCTCATCTGATAATATTGATCAAATCGGTTGTGTAGTTTCTGAGATAATGAAGTTTCGTGATTTTCACACTTCGGTACATTACAGACGAAGTTACAGTTCGATTACAGTAAAATTCAATAGGGTGTTATGAGGCAGCTAGGCTTGTTAATTGACACCCAAGTAGTCTTCGGAATATGTTCCTTTTCATAGCTGGATTTCACATTTTTTAACATAACAGGCAAAGAAATAGTCCGTTTGCAAAACAAATCAATAGGGTCTTATGGAGCAACTAGACCTTCCATTTGACACTAATTTTATGAAAATCGGTCCAGCCATCTCTGAGAAACATGAGTGAGATTAAACAGTCTTCAGAACACGTTTCTTTTCATAGCTTCTGAACTACAAGTTCAATCTTTATAAAATTTAAAAGTTAAGGGTATTTCAGGTAGCCCGTTCATTTGAAATTAATTTGTTCAAATCGGTTGTGTAGTTTTCGGAATAATGATGTTTCGTGATTTTTACATTTTGATACATAACCTCTAAACTATAAATCCGATTACAATAAAATTTAATAGGATCTTATGGGACAATAAGACCTTTCATTTGCAATTAATTTCATGAAAATCGGTCCAGCCATCTCTGAGAAAAGTGAGTGAGAATAAAAATCTGCACATACACACACATACACACACACATACAGAAAATGCTCAGCTCGTCGAGCTGAGTCGAGTGATATATGTCATTCGGCATTTTGGAGCACTTTTATACCTTCGGTTTTGCAAGTGATTGCTATACCTTTCTAGGAGAAAGGCAAAAAATTTAGGCTTGAAGTTCTGCAATCTATTTCTGGTGATTACACTTGGTAATCAAGGTTTAATCAACGACAAACCTGTGCCGAAAGTTTACTGATCACAACAGTCGTGTAATTAGTAAAATAAACTTACTGATTGTATCGCGGGTGGATAGATATGTAATACAGATTTTTTCAATGCTATTTAGGTGTCATATATTCTCGCAAATTTGCGAGATGAACCAACAATGGTCATAGCCGTCAAATGGACAAACAAACAAAAATATTCTTACTAATGTTCAATGAAATTCTCTTTCAAAGCATTCGCTCATGCTCAGTGATTACGTCTTCGGAGAGAATCAAAGAGACGATCGACATGAGATCACTCTCTCGGAAAAATCCATTTTGGTTTGCTAAGAGGATCAAGGCGGTTCTGCATGAAACAGCTTTTGTAAACACGGGTAAGTGAAGCACCTGTGCAACATTTGAGAGTGAGTTACTTGCCGAGCGCGTTGGCTGTTCCGTTTGAGTGACTGTACGCTTCAGACGATCGCTGGCCCTCGATCATGGCGGTAGGATAATTTGATTCGAGCGTAAGTATAGAACATTTAATTTGAACGCCTGTGTCGTTGTTTCTTTATAGTCGCTTCCACAGAACTTACGCTGTTTTTTGTTGTTGTTGATGGTTGAAGGGGTCAAGATAAGGTCCTTGCCTTGTTTTAGTACCATATACCATGTCTGGCTACAGTGCCAGTTACGTTCCAATTCGAAGGTACGATCCGGGGAGAGGGGAAAATCGAAAATGGCAAATCAAGATATATGGACAGAATGTGAGTGAAACAAGTGGAAAATTTAATATAAAGCGTGGATGAGAAATAAAAATGAAGTTCAACGAAAGCGTTTGTTGGGGGAAGAGGCGTTAATCGTGATAAGGGCTTAAGGTTTTGCGGGAAAGTTAAGTGTCGGAAAGGAATAAAAAAGTTATCAGGAGGAACAATTTATCGGTGCGTGGTATGCTGAAATTTTTGAGGTAATTCACGTTTGGTAGAATATATTCGTGGTTTGTATTCTAACTCGATGGTCTCATATGAGTTTTGTACAATTCGATAATATATTATAATCGATGTAAATACTATTTTAAAAGGGAAAGTTTTTTGTTTTAATTTTACTGTCATTATATCACAGGCTATCAATTATGTTCCAGTTTTCTACAGCTGCTTCGAACACTTTACTCGTGATATCCGTAAAGTAGTGCCAGTATTATTTCATTACCTAAGTACTAAGTTAGCAGCGCATATAAAGTGTCTATCCTATCCTTCACCGACGGTGTCTACCGGACTGGGGGACGGAGGCTGATTAATAGCTGCATCGTTTACTTTCGTCTTGCCAGGTACTCGAGAATCACGAATGCACGTTACATTTTGATGCTCAGGTAAGATGGGTAGAAAGAAAATATCACGCGGAGAATGTACCGGCTTTCGAGAAGCACACGCATGCTGGAAGCGATGTACCTTTGTCGGGTGTTAATGATAGGGTTATTTTCTGTTGCATTCTCGTTATTTCACGGCAAGCGATTCACTCCTTGTTGCTGATGGTAAGCATCCTATTAATCATAACGAAATTAATTTGCGACGCGTGTGCTCCCATGCGGATTTTCCTTTGCGAATAATAAAACGGTGTATTCAGCATAGGATGAAAAAAGTGCTGTTAAAACAATTTTGAATTTCTGAATTTTATAGAATTGTCGTTTAGGAATTATAAGGGGAATATTAAAAAAACTGTATCGGAAATTTGCTCTGAAAATTATAAGCACTTTTTACCATTCAGTTAAAATGATGATGTTTAATCCTTTGTTTTATTGAAAACGAAGATAATGCCGAGATCTATTCATATAACGTCATTTGTGTAGAAATAATTGGGATTTACGCAGCAGTAAAAAGGTTGATTAATTTAACAACAATCGAGTAATAGTTTTAAATATCTATTATCTATATCAGCTATGATATAAATAGCAATATCCAATTTTTTATTTCAAAAAATCCCGCGGTGATATAAAATAGGATTTGTCGGTTTGATGGATAAAATTTTTCAGAAGAAATATAATTTTGTATGAATATCAAGTTCGAAAGTTGAAAATTTCAATTATTTTAAGCGAAAAACCTATAAGTTTATTCTAAGCAATTTATGACGCCTTTAATGATAATTTACTAATAGTCGTTCATGGGCAAATTACTACACTTTCCAATTAACCTTTTTGCCGACACGATGGAAAACTCCCCGTTCACCGCGAATGCAGATTTAACATCTTGTTTTCCGGAGGGCTATGATTTATAGTCGGTAAACATGTAAACATATTTTTTCATGTAGTCGTTTTTTTGCTGCAAGAGCGCCGATTGAGCACGATAACTCAGGTAGCGTCATACCCCTCATTCATATAAAAACTATATAAAAAATTGCATTTTTGCATGAGAACTAGGCATACCATGTATGTCAAATTCTATTAAATGAAACTTTTATTATATAAATTCGTACTTGCTTATATTGAACCATGTGTTCATGTAATGTTGAGAACATTGATTTGTAAAGGATACAAAAACAGGAAACGTTGGTCACAATTTGAAAAAATAATAGAATTGGGATAATTCGATACTGATTTGATTTATTTGAAAGTATTCATTTGATTGAATACTTGAAAGTATTCATTTGATTTTGAAGTATTCAAAAACATGTATAGTCATTTTTGTTTTAAGAAGTAATAAATGTAGCGATGAAGCTAGAAAATTGAATTAACTGAAAAATATGATAGTAGAAATTTCGAAAACTATCGTTCAGCAAGTGGGATTTTATGTTTTTTCCAATGGTCAAAAAGTGAAACTTTTTGCTTTGAGGCACGACTTCCGGAAGTTCAACTGCAAAGGCTAAGGTAATCTTTTAGATTTTTAGATTCGGGCTTAACTCCCCCCTTTTCTAGCTTTTACATTCTTGGCTTTGTCCTGTAACCTATAGTTACCTAGAAAAAACTCGAGCACTACTCTTTTGTTACTACGTATTTCGCTATCATGCAGCCGTCGTAGTTTTTGCCGCGGGAAACAAGGTGTCTAGTGTCAGCACTTTATTCTGGCGACATTTCGTTTTCTTCTTCATTCATTTACTCTCCTCAACAGTTTCAAATACTGTTTCTCTAAGAATTTTAAAGTTATTCAGTAATGTAAAACTAAGTTTGGCGATGTGACAGAAAATTTAAATAAAAATCTGCATGTTGTTTTGGTTATAAATATGAGTGTCGAACTTAATCATATCACTGGATTCCTTCACTGAAGTTTTCCGAACACTGTTAAATTTATCCAGTGTTGTAACTAGATCATATAGCACAAAAGATCAAAACAATGGTCGCAGTGGTCCAAAACATACAAAAAAACCTGGATCGTGATGAAGCATAGGTACTCATAAATGCAAAACATAATTATGCAGCGACACGTCCATAGGTGCAACCTGAGACGTTGAGCAAAAAATAAATTCCAAATCCAAATTTATGTATACATTCAATTATTTTTCGGTTTTATTATTAAATACAGAGAGAATGACTTGTGTTTTTTCGCGGACAAGATTGCCATTACTTCCCCAAACTATGAATTTCAGAACTTCGTACCTAGTTGAACAAAAGTAGGCTCAAAACCACGAGTCGCCCCTAGTTTGTATTAATTCGAAAAAAAATAAAAATACCGTTTTTTATCGGTTTTACCGGTTTTCATTTTCATGAATACCGAAATACCGGTTTTTCGAAAAGTCCCTAATACCGACCACCCTATTCAGGACGGAATAATCGGAATGGACCTAGGCGATCGAAAAGAGGAGCAGCAAGGTCAGAGGCAAAGCAAAAACATCATATCAAGAAGACTGGGAGCTCTGCCTGAGATTGAGCGACAGTTTTGGCAGTGCAGTCTGTTGAGTAAAAGTGGAACTGACGCATGCTAGTGTGTGTGCTGGCGATGCGAGCGCAAGCCAAACCCGCGGACTGGACCACCACTTACGCACACTCTGTCTTCGCAGCGATATAATTACCAGCACTTTCATAGCAACCTTCCACCTTTAATAGATGAAGTGCGCTGTTTGATTTGACGCTTGTCATTTATATGGGATAGATCCAGAGATGCCAGTCTTCTTGATATGATGTTTTTGGGCAAAGGCAAAATCTTTAATTATAGCCCTATCAATGTGTACACGCAAAAGTTGGATAGTGTAAAACCAGTACAAAATTGTTCGTTTTTAGCGCAATTGTTGATGTGATTTGATACCAGTACAATGATTGCGTGTTGGGCATAACGCAATTAATGCTCAAGCGTTTTTTTAATGTATTTGGCAGCCCCAAACTACCACACTTAAACAATTTCAACTGATATGAAGCAGCATTGCAAAGCGAGCGAAAAGCAAAACCGTTCTCCTTCTTTCTGCTTGAGAACGAGACACACACAGAAAAATAAAAATACCCAAATATGCGTATTTTTTACGCAAATCAGCCCTTCTGTGCGGGAAGGTACTTTTAGGTAAAACCTGAGTACCTGCACGGAAGTCATCATTTAGGTAAAATCACATACCTCAAATCAACAATATTAATATCAAAAACTCCATACAAATTTTTACCCAAAATTGAGTATTCGAATTTTATAAAGCTGTTGCGTTGTTTTCACCAATTTTTATGCGTATTATTAACCTAAACCAATGAAAACATTCAGGTTTACGTAAATTTTTGTTGTTTTTACGTGTTAACTTGGTAATATTTTCTTTTTATGTATGCTACATTTTTCCAGTCTACTGCACACACGCTTTCAAGATACTCTTTCTTCCTCATGCATTACCCCGAGTAGCAGCAAGCACGCACCGACAGCATGAGTGAGACTAACAAAACTGGTATATCAAGTATGTACTGCACTAGTGTCTCGCTCATTTCGTAAAGCGACGTGACATCGCCTTGCGCGTCGCAATCCGAACCGAAAGAGAAGCGAAAGAGCAACCTGCAAATTGTATGTGATGTGTCTAGTCTCGTCGAACGTACATGGAAATCATACGAGCGAGAGAAAAATTTCTCCGTCGCTTGAAAAAAAAAGCGCGTGCACAGGATGACAAATAATAATTATTCACAATTTACAAGTGTTGCCATAATAAAATCGGCAACGCTTTTGTGCTTTTGTGGAATGGAGGGTTTTGCTAGTTTTGCGGTGAAGCTAGCGTTGATTACAAAATGTTTTGAACAGAACTTTGTTTCGTTTTTTTTGCAAATCATTCAATGGTACTTTTCAATGACCAAATCCATCGAGATAAATCGATCGAGTATTATAGCTATTTAAATCTCGTGAGTTCACAAGTTGTTATTTGCTGCTTGCACTGCTCCATGAGTAGCAGTCACTAATACACTCGACGTGAGAAATAAAGTGTCGGTATATGATACATATTCTGATTTCATTCTATATCAATGTATTCGCAGTACAACTATTGCGTTATGCGTTTCACACATTTATTGTGCGATTTCTGTGCAACATTTGTGCGAATCGGGAAGACACAATTATTGTACAAGACTTCATATTTTGCGTGTACGCTCCAACAAACGATAAATTAGAGAATGTAACTGCCCACACGAAGGAAGAGCCGACGATAAGAAAGAAGTGTTGTATACGCAGCTGGAGCAGGTGTATAATAGCTGTTCGCAACGGGACGTTAAGATCGTCATCGGTGATATGAACGCTCCGGTAGGACTGGAGGTAATGTACAGACCGGTGATCGAACCGAATAGCCTGCACGCCGCATCGAATGATAACGGCCAACGATGTGTGAACTTTGCAGCCTCCCGCGGTATGGTAGTCAGTAGTACCTTCTTCCCCCGCAAAGTCATCCACAAAGCCAACTGGAGATCACCTGACTTACAAGTGGAGAACCAAATCGACCACGTTCTAATCGATGGTAAATTCTAGAGAGCCTATATACCAGATAGACGCAGAGACATTCACCGTTAAGGCAACTGTCAACATCAAAACGGATAACATCAATGCAAAATTATACAGCTCGCCCGTTTTGATGTTCCAGTTACAGTTTCCGTAACGGTGAGTGTCTTGTCATTTCTCTAATATACAGGTTCACTAGTAAATTCTTCTCAGACGTCATCAACGTTCGTACCTACCGCTGTGCGAATATTAATTCGGAGCATTACCTTGTTGCAGTATGCATGCTCTCAAAACTTTCGATGGCATCAAAGTCGCCCACCGCGACCAAATATCGGACAACTACGGGACGCCGACGCACGGGAGTATACGCAGCAGCTGGAAGCAGCATTACCAACGGAAGAACTCTTAAAGATAGCTGGAGGGACATTCAATCAGCCATAGGTAGTACTGCTGAAGCGGCACTTGATACTCTGGCTCCGAACAAGAGAAACGACTGGTTTGACGACGAGTGCAAACAGTAAGTGGTGAATCACTGGCTAAGGCGCTACACTGGGTTATTACCAAGATTTGGGAAGAGGAGGTAGTATTGGAGGAGTGGATGGAGGCTAAAGTGCGCCCCATCTACAAAAAATGGGACAAGTTGGATTACTGCAACTACCGTGCAACCGTGTGCCGTGACTATCACCGTTCGCGAGGGAATTCATGGGGTAATACCAAGCGGGCGACACCACGGACCAAATAATCGTGGTACGGCAGGTCCTACAGGAGTGCCGTGAGTATAAAGTGCCTAAACATCATTTGTCCATCGATTTTAAATCGGCATACGACACAAACGATTGAGATCAGCTATGGCAGATTATGAACGATTACGGTTTTCCGGATAAACTGACACGGTTGGTCGAGTCGACGATGGATCGGGCGATGTGCGTAGTTCGAGTTTCAAGGACACTCTCGAGTCCCTTCAAATCTCGAAGAGGGATACTGCAAGGTGATGGATTGTCGTGCTTGCTGTTCAACATCGCTTTAAAAGGTATGGTACGTAGGGCTGGTATCGACGCGAGTGGCACGATTTTTAGAAGGTCTGTTCAGCTCTTTGGCTCCGTCGATGACATTGATATTGTAGCACGAACCCTTGAGAAGATGACGGAGACGTACATCAGACTGAAGGCTGAAGCCAGACGAATTGGACTGGCTATAAGCGCTTCGAAAACTAAGTACATTAGAGGGGGAAATTACAGAGAAGAGAGTATAAACCATTTGCCATGAATTCTTATTAGCGGTGATGAAATCGAGGTGGTAGACGAGTGCGTGTAGAGGAAATCGTGTCTACTTTGGACTCCGGAGGACGCACTGCTCGAATAAAACCTGCCGCCGCACGAAGTTAACCATCTACAAAACACTGATCAGACCGGTAGTCCTCTACGGCCGCGGAACCTGGACCATGCTCATGGAGGGCCAACGCGCCATCTGTGGTGGAGTGCAGATGGAAGATGGATCATGGCGGAGGCGGATGAACCACGAGTTGCATCAGCTGCTGGGAGCACCACTCATCGTTCAAACGGCGAAAATCGGGAAACTACGGTGAGCTGGGCATCGTTGGGATGTCGGACGACAACCCGGTGAAAATAGTTCTTGATAATGACCCGACTGGAACGAGGCGACGCACAGAGGAGTAACTCGAGTGAAAACCTGGCCAAAATTATTTTCGCTGCTATTTAGCAATATTTTGGGAAATATCTAAGTGAGAAGTGGAAGTGGCTGGTTCGAGTATTATATCAAAAAGTAACTCTAAATATCACACACACAACTTAATGATTACATTTACATAGCCTATGTGTCTTCATTAATGTTAGTGAGCAGATGAAGTAATACGCTCGAATGATTTGTTTTCGCAAAACGGGCAGCGAAACAAATTTAAGGATTTACCAGAAAAATGATGTAGTAAAATATCTTCATTTAGACCTATCAATTTGATGCTCACAAATTATATGATGCCTCGTGGAACCTACGTAGGTTGGAAAAAGCCTTTTGTACGGAGTGTTATTTACCTGGATTATTGATTCTGTGCATCAAATTATTTTTGAGTTAACTTAAATTAGTAGAAATTCCTTCACTAAATTAATCTCATTTCATCTTTGTTGAGCTGAAACACTGTTTTAAGCGTGAGGCAGGCACCCATCAGGCTTTTTTTTTAATTTCCCGTGTATGCGTGAACACTTAGCGTCAAATTCGTCAAAAACAACATTTTTCAAACGGGTCGCAAATGCCAATCCGGACGTTACCGGTTGAGATATTTGCGAGAATGTGTTCGTGATGTTATGAACTTCCATTCCTCCGATGATTATATGATCGGATTCTGCGAGATTTGATAACTTTTTTAATATTGAAAATGCTCGAAAATACGTAAAAATCACTAATGTCTAAAACTTCTTAAGAGTAACTATAATTTTGAAATTTCGGAATTTCTATCAACCGGTTTATTAGCATTGAACATACAGAACTCATTTGCTGCAAAATATTGATCAATAGTCATTTTTTTGATGCCTGGCACAACTTGTTACTATAAATGGTTCGATTCCCAAAAAAAAAATGCTTGAAAATTTGTCAATGTTTACAGCGCTCCCAGCATATGATGATACCGTTTAACGTTCATCGAGTGATGGCATTTTGTGGAGCATTTATTTAAGCTGCAGGAAAAAATATAGCGGCACCAAAAAGCGACAAAAAACTTTTTTCTTATTTTGGCCAGCTTTTTGTTCTAGGTACTCCTCTGTGCGACGGGGCGCGCAGCGACCAAGGTGGCTCGATCAAATGGAAGGCGACCTGCGGGGCCTCCACAGATGACATGGCTGCAGCTGCAGCCATGGACCGTATTGAATGGAGACGAATTCTTCGGACAGCAAGAGACACCTCGGCCTGGAACTGACTGGTAAGGTAAGTAACTGGTAGACTCACCGGCACCATAGACTTCAGGGCAAAGTATGATTTAGTTAAGAGAAATGAGTTATGGCGGATTATGCACGAACATGGTTTCTTAACAAAACTGATAAGACTGATAAATGTCACTCTTGATGGTTCCATATCACGCAGCAGGCTAACCGGGTGAGATATCGGACGCTTTCGTGTCGTTAAATGATACGGAACTTGGTGACGAGCATCAACAGGCCTTTGAGTCTGTCAAGAGGGAAGCTGCGTGTTTATCATGAACTCTGCCAAAACGAAGTACATGGCGGCTGGCAGAGAGTGTGGTGGTTGGATGTTGGTGCTGCGGTGGTGATAGATGAGGAATCATTTGAAGCAGTCGACGAAATTAATTACCTGAGTACATTAGTGACGTGCGACAAGGAGGGTAGCCGTGAGATAAGCTGGTGGATAATTGCCTTTTATGGATAGCGTAACTAGCTGAGGCTGAAATCCCGTGCAGTTTTGCAATTTATAAAACAGTGGTTTTCATTATGGCCCTTTTTGCGGCTGATCAGCAAGGTCGTCGACTTCAGAGTAGACCTGCTCTCGTTGGATGTGTGCTATCGACGTGGATGCCCGTGTAATAGGTGTTAGAGAAAACTAGAGAATTGCAGCCCTGGAGCATTCGGCACTGGATGTAAATTGAAGTAGAATAAGTAAGTAAAAATGAGAAAGTCAGAAAAATTAAGGCTATGCAGTTCGCTCTTTACCTCGTTTGTCCCATGCAATGTCCTTCGTGATATTTTAGCAAACAAATACTCCCAAATCGTATCTCTTAGAGATCTATATGAAAGACGTGAGAATCGAATCATTGGCGTTAGGTGCTAGTTTTGCAAACAAAACTATGTTAGTAAAAAAAATTGTATTGAAGCACGAGATGTACCAATTTTTAAATAAAGCGATATGAAAAGGCGAACCGGAAAAACAAAATAGTTTTTCTAGTAACTAAAGAAATTACCAGTATTCAACGAGGAGTTATACTTATCATCATTGAAGATTTAATAGTAACTGCTTCTTGACGAAGATAGGTGAAACACAATTTGGTTTTTGTCGCACATTTTCAGCAGCATCGTCAATCATTTGTAGTATATTTAAGTCATTGAAAAACATCTGGGCAATATTTGTTTTTTTTTTTTATAAATGTCATTAACAATTGATATAAAGAAGTCTAAATAAACCATTGGTCACGTACGTGTTCAAAATCCTTACTTTCTAGTCCGAGGGTAGTTTTTACATATAAGTCATTGTCGTTTTCGCAAATTGAGGTACTTGTAGTCATTCTTAGTTTTGCCGCTTTTTATTTTGGCAACTCAAGAGTAATTATTTGGTAAATAAGCATCTCTTAAATAATTACCGGGCGCTAATGACATTTACCCACCCATTGTTTTATGGCCCAATGATTGTTTCAGCCAAATCTATTACACCATGACAAAACATTTACTAATTGACTTGAAAACACCTAAAAGCAGTAATGATAGGTAAGTAAATGCGCTATTTTATAGGTAAACTTTTCTTTCTCACATATAATGAACAGCAATTCAAGCCGGCAACATCATTGTGTAGTAATTGCTTATTAGAATATTGTGCTTAATGTTGTTTATTAGGTTTTCACAACAACAAATCAGTGTAAAATGAATCGGAACCATTACCACATGTTCAAGCTGCTTATACTAGGCGACAGTGGCGTCGGAAAGTCCTCCTTGTTGGTACGTTTCGCTGACAACGAATTTTCACCATCGTTCCTGACAACCGTTGGAGTAGATCTGAAAATACGAAATATGACTATCGACGGAGAACGAGTGAAGGTGCAAATCTGGGATACGGCAGGCCAGGAACGCTTTCGAACTATCACCAACACGTACTATCGGGGAGCTCATGGAGTTATTATTGTGTATGACGTGACCAACGGAGAATCATTTGCAAACGTCAAGCGGTGGATCAGTGAGATTGATTCTAATTGTGACACGGTCACCAAAGTGCTGGTGGGTAACAAAAACGACGATCTAAGCCGGAAGGTAGTTCTCACTGAAGATGCTGAACGCTTCGCTAAGCAAATGAACATTACACTGTTCGAGACATCCGCTAAGCATGATGTAAATATAGGCACAATGTTTACTGCTATCACTCAAGAGGTACTGGAACACAAGAAGCGTATGCTGCAGAAGTTATCGTCGGAAGCAGATGTTGGGTCTCTTCAGCTGCAGGAACCTAAGATAAAACATAAAACAAAGTGTTGCTAGCATTTAATTATTTAGATATGGTATAATAAGTCTGATTGTCTTGCTAAATTGTGAATATAATCTTTTTTCAAATTAAGTAAAGATTGTTTTTGCTTTATGAGTTTCATCAGAAAATGTTTTCGATTTTTGTTAGTAGCTTGATTTCAAATCAAAAAGTTGAATGTATTTTTTCTAATAAAATCTATGAATTACCAACGGTTGTGTCGAAAACTACATTCACATCTATAAATGAAACGAAATGTGTTTATTGTATTCTCATGTAAATTATACGCGAAGGAAAGTGCTGCGTTTAATCCATTTGAACAGATATTACCGGAAGGGAATTGTGATCAGATCAAACCCAATATATATATAGCCAGGCGTTTACTGCAGCAGAGCTCTCGAAAGAAGTCGTTTTGCGGATGCATCGGACCAGAGAAATATCGCATGCAGCGGAACGGTTGGCGATTTTATCGGTGCCATCTACATGAGAAATACATACATTTTAAATATATTGTCATTATGCTGTATCGTCATCTGTTATGTCACAATGGTGTTTTTCAGTTTGCTTCAGTTCTGGGTAGCTTTTTTTCCCACTGTTCATTTCGGAACACCTCTGAAATTGACTGCGACTGAAGCGAAGTTTTTACCACTGGATGTAATTTTTTTTATGTTACTCCTCGGGGTAACGCAAGAAAGTAATCTTCCGTAATTTTATATTGAGAAATATAATTTTACCATAAAAGTGACAGAATGCAAACTCATAAAAATATAATATTTTAAGAACAAATAAATGAATAATGTCTCATCACACAATTTATTGTCAAATCTATTTTGTAACATTTCATTAAGACAATAATCTGCGATCAATCTTACGATGATCTGTTCAATGCGGGGAAGGTTTCCCCATTACTACTCATCGGGGACAAATCGCTTTGGCATGAGTTTCGTGTTGTTGACTTTGAAGTTGATAGATCCATCACACGCGTCCAGCAACTCAAAAGACGACGTTTGATTCAACAGATTGATTACATTCAATTCCGTGCGGTCTGTGTTCCCACCATGCATGCTCCCGTTCAGTTTATAGTTTGATTGACATATGTATGTGTACGTTTAAGCTCTTTAGATCTATTCAAAACACGGCGGCATGTGCGGGAGAGTTGTATTGCTTGGGAATGTTTTGTAAAGTTCACGCTGATATACAACTTCCGAACATGTCGCGATGCTTTACTGTTTTCAGGTCCATTGAACGAAAATCAAGAGCTTAAAAACACAATTGTGGTAATTCTTTTGTAATCGTTTCAACGGATCATGTATGTATCATTATTTGCTTTTTCACCAGTCTTCCGCAAAACATGCCAACATGTGCACGCCGTGTAAAAATCCTACGTTTTTGTTGAACGAGCGCGCGATTTCCATCGTAGTTCACCGTTTCCTACTAACATGCCCGAATATAAAATTTGTGCACATCCTAGATTTTAAAATTTGTAAAACAGAACGGTGCCTGTCGGTGCTATATTGGCAGGTGCTTTTTTTTCGTTGCATCGTACGTCTCGCCTGGTATGAAGCCATCGGACTGTAAGGAAATCACAGTGTACTATGTCTTCACTGTTTTGTCACACGTGATACGTTAGCATGTGGCTGAAGATTCTGTTCCAGTTGCATTGACAAAAACCGCCAAAAATATCCTTTGCGTTGAAGACAAAGAACGATGGAAGGTGATTTTGAGATGATCGGCGTGCAACCAGACCAAACCAAATGCCATTTTTTTCAACCCATTCCCGGCGGGTGATGCCAGTATGGTTAGAGAAGAGATTGATCTTTAAATTGCAATCAAGTTTGTGTCAACTGTGCATATAGACTAATAAGATTTTGGAGTTCATTTTTTGTGGTAAAAATTGATTTCTCTCCACCGGAAAATTATCAGAATTGATAATCTATTTTTCAAGAAGAAACGAAATCATTTGAAAAGTTAATAATGATATAATAACATAAATTCTCAGTAGCAGCTTCCAGAAAACATGGGTACGGAGTGGTTAAACTTTGAACGCTTTACTTGAAATATTTTTTTTATAGGGGGGGAATGTTTGTAATGATTTATTTATGTACTAATAACAATTCAGAGTTAATATTGTGTGTTTTGCCACAAATGGTGACATATCAACACTATAAATATATATATATATATATATATATATATATATATATATATATATATATATATATATATATATATATATATATATATATATATAAATATATATGTATATATATATATATATATATATATATATATATATATATATATATATATATATATATATATATATATATATACACATATATACATATATATATATATATATATATATATATATATATATATATATATATATATATATATATATATATATATATATATATATATATATATATATATATATATATATATATATATATATATATATATATATATATATATATATATATATATATATACATATATATATATATATATATATATATATATATATATCTATATATATTTGTACGTTTTTTTATATTATTGAATGTTATTAGCTTTCGCTGTTAAGTTAATGTAATTGTAGGAAAATTATTAAACCTACTTGTCAAGGAAAAAAAAGGAATAAAACAAAACATAAAATAAACTTAAAACTATCTTACTGACTATAAAGTGAGCTAATCGTTGCAATTGAGGATTGCAACGATTTTTGTCGGAACTTATTGATAATTTGGTTTGACATATTTTCTAATGTCTCTACATTAGTGAGCCTATTTTTTTTTTCTTCATCTATGTTAGTGAGCCTATGTAGCTCGTTCGTGCTAAACCAGGGAGGACGCTTCAAAATCATTTTCAAAAGTTTATTCTGAATCCTTTGAAGTGTCTTCTTCCTGGTTGCACAACAGCTTGTCCAGATGGGAACTGCATAGGTATAACTTTTCTGGCCTAAAAATTTGTTTGTAAAATAACAGTTTATTCTTGAGACAGAGTCTAGAATTCCTGCTGATAAGAGGATATAAACATTTGATATACTTCTTGCACTTCGACTGGATATTTTCAATGTGCTCCTTGAAAGTAAGATTCTTATCTAGCATATTTATTTCGTCAATCATATATGTAGACTGGTTACAATAATTTCTAAACTATACACGAACATAAAACAAATTAATTTTGTGTCCTCAGCCTCAAGGACTTGAAATACTGTTTTAGTTTATACCGGGACATCGTAAAGTCAATGGCTTCGCAGTGTTGATTATAAGAATTCATCATACTATTTATTGGTCCATTTTTTGCGTATTCCGTACGATGATGGTTAAGACCAAATAAACTACGGTGTCGAAGTTGTCGAATGGGTGCATAAAAATTCAATTTAGAAAGTAGTACTGCTGAGTCAACGTTCTGCGAAACGATATCGTTTACAAATGAAGCCATCGCGTACTCTCGCCGTTCTTTTAATGTTTGAATGTCAATCAACATGCAGCGTGCTTCATATGACGGAAGACGATGTGCGGTCCAACCTAGCTTACGAAGAGCATATGGTAGAAATTGCTTTTGTACTGATTCTATTCTTTCTTCATGTACGCCAGGACGAGGAGACCACACAATGCTACAGTATTCCAGTATTGACCTCACATAGGCAATATACAAAGTTTTGATAGTGTACGGGTCTTGAAAATTGTAGCAGAAGCGTTTGATGAACCCTAACATGTTGTTTGCCTTGTGTATGATAGTGTTATAGTGGTCGATGAAATTAAGTTTAGAATCTAAGATTATTCCTAAATCCCTAGCTTTATCACATTTCTTCACATTCTGATCCCCTAATGCAATTACAATTTTGGGCGTTGTTAGTTTTCTGCTAAAGGATATTACATTGCATTTTTTTACATTTAATTCAAGTAGGCTTTTCTTACACCAGATGTAAAATGTGTGGATTTCATTCTGAAATACATTGATTTCTTCTTGATTTTTTATTTCCAAAAACAGCTTCATGTCGTCGGCATATATTAGAACTTTAATATTTTTGGGGATGAAGGAAATGTCGTTTACGTACAAAATAAAAAGAAGTGGTCCTAAGTGGGAGCCTTGGGGAACACCTGAAGTAACTTGAATGGGATTTGACTTTTTTCCATTAAATTTTATTATTTGTTGCCTGTTTGTTAAATATGATTCAAGCCACTTCAGGAGACCAGACTCAATTCCAATTTATTGCAGTTTAAAAAGTAGCATTGGTATGTCAATACGATCAAATGCTTTGCTAAAGTCTGTATAAAGAGCTTCAACATGGTTCCCATTATCCATTGCATTCAATGAGTAATCTACGAATTCAAGTAAATTTGTGGATGTAGAGCGGCCTTTGAAGAAGCCGTGTTGTTTGTCAGTCATCCGATTTTTGACTTGAGCAAATATCTTTTCATTGACAATTGCCTCAAAGAGTTTAGGTATGCAAGAGATAATAGCGATTCCACGATAATTACGTATGTCAGATTTACGCCCAGATTTGAAAATAGGCACTAAAAATGAGCTTTTCCATATATTTGGGAAGACTCCAGTTTCCAACGACATATTGAACAGCAAAATAATCGCGGTCGCGATTTTCTTCGGAAAATGTGGTATAGATTTCCTGGAAAAATTTTGCAAAGAGATTGCAATTTTTCTCCGAGTTATCACCAACATGTTCATCGAGTTGCATTATTGATGGAAAATTGTTTGATTTTAGTTTTGTTTTGACGTAATTGAAGAAGTTCTTTGGACAAGACTTAATTTCTAGTTCAGTTTTTGCATTGAATTCTTCAAATGCATCACTGATTGCAAAGTTCAGTTGATCACATATTTCCAAGTAAATTGCTAGATTTTCACTGCTATTGTGTTTTTTGAAAACTTGTGGGCTTTTTGTTTGCGGTTTTTTAAATTTTTTATTTGTTTGTTAAACCAGACTGGATGTTTAGTGTTAGCGTGGCGTCGTTTTTTCTTCAATGGAATCTCTTGAGAGATGATGTTGTACAGAATTTTGTAAAAGACGCTAACAGATGATTCGACATTTCCTTCATCTCTAGAAATTTGTTGCCAATTGACACAGTTTAATTTGTTTTTAATATTTGCATAGTTCGCGAGTTTGAAATCAAGGACTTCCTCATACTCACAGTCGTTGGGTCTTTGATATTCATGTAGAAATAAAGAATATTCAATTGCTGTGTGAAAATTTTCGTTTTTCCACAGTGGGTTAACTGATTCGGTCACACAGAAATCTTCATGGATATTCGTTAAGAGTAGGTCCGAATAGCAATTTTCACGGTTTCTTACATGGTTAATCTGGTTCAAACCTAGTTTAGCAATTTCGTCAAATATGAAGTGCAAAGTGATGTTATCTCCAACGACTGGGAGTAGGATGCTTTCGTTTTCAGGGTCCAAGATGAAGTCAGCGGTGTCTTGATTGAAGTCCCCATAGATGTGAACTTTCACTTCTGGAGGTAGTTCAAATAAAATTTTTTCTGCGCAATTAAAAAACTTTTCATACGTAATTTTATTAGCGTTATGTGGAGGAAAGTACACAGAGGCGAATACGTGTGTTTCACCTGCTATGTGCGATTTTATCCAAATGTGCTCGAATTCTTTGAATTTAGGTGCAGCAACAGTTTCTGAATTAAAATTCACAGAGACCGCTATGAGGACTCCTCCGCCTGACTTCTTTTCGGATTCTTGAAGATTCCTGTCATTCCTGAATACATTAAACATATTTCCAGACATTTCTTCACTTTTGACACTTTCATCCCAGTTTGTTTCAGTCGCCAATATGACTGAAAAGGATGAGCCTAAAAGATTGTTGTAAATTTGTTTCATTTTGGCTGGGCGTTTCATGCGATTGAAATTTTGACAATAAACCAAAATTTCAGTCGCATTTTGTGTTGGTGAAGAAATTTTTGGGGATATGGTGGTTGACGATGTTTGAGGGTTGGTGAGTGTTACCTGTAAGTCTTCTTCTTTCTCATCGAAAGGGGTCGTTATTTCCGAAAACTCGGTTTGTAAAATTTGTCGGTGCTTTCTCTTAGTTGTTGTAGGCGGTGTGTTCGTTCACTGGATAACGATGTCCGATGAGACTGCAGGTCTGCTAAAGCGTCATCGCGTCATATTCCCAGTTCTTCATGTACGTCCAGGAAAATTTCACGTAGCAGGTTTAAGTCAGTTGGTAGTCCTTCAGCTGCCAGCATCACCGATGCACTAATTTTGGTGATTCCTCGAATGCATACCGCTATTGGCTGATCATGCAGGAAAGCAAGGAAAGTTCGTACCGTATCCATAATTTTGTGATCACGCTACCGTGCTTTCAGATAGCGTTTGTCACCAGCAGTGGATTGCTCCGTTAGTCTGACAATCGGTGGACGCATAGGATCTAGCAGCGGAGCAGTATTTTCCGGTCCTGACTGTGAAGTAGTGCTCTGTGTTGTACCTTTTTCAGATCGATACGGGTTGATAGTTTCTTCTTTCCTGAAGTTTATGAGTTTTGGAGCAGAAAGTGCATAAATATCATAAATATCTTATCATAAATAAGCCCTAAGTATTTAACTTGATCAGACCAATTTAAGACCACACCGTTCATCTTAATAACGTGGTTATTGGTTACTTGAAATAATGTTTTTGGTCTTAGTTCGGGTAGGCTCCACGCCGACCTGATGTAAAAGGGATGTTATATCAAAAATTAGGTAGTGAATTTCGGTATGAAGTCTTTTCAATTTCTAATTATTGAACACGGAGTTGCCTTTTGTCCTGCAAATTGGCTGAATGTATTGCTGTTACACAACTTGAATTAAAATTATAATTTGGAATCATTTAAACAGTTAATAACGACAGTAAAACAAAAATTCTCTTTAGCCGCTTGCAAAAGCATACGAGGTGGTCAAACTTTGAATGATATTTATTCGGAATAATGAGTTTAAGTGCTTGGTTCGGTTTAACCGCACGCCAAACAAATAGAAGAAAAACCCTAAATTAATCCACCTAGCGGTTAGACCCAGCCTTTCTAATTCAAACTTATTATTTTAGAAAATAGATTGACATGAACGCTTCAATCCAATAAATGTGTATCCACTTTTTGGGTTCTAAAATAATGATGTTGTAATTTAAGTATAAAATATGAAATTTGACGTAATGTAAATGCTCAAGAAATAGCGAAACAATAGAAATTACTCTTAATTTCGAACAATTCAATCACGAGCGATACCGGGAACATTCAAATGATACGAGACCACATTTAAATTATATTGAGGCCACATATATTGATCAAAGCAGGTATAGTTTTGAATAGCCTTTGAATTTCTTTTTTACCATAACTTTTGAACCACATATCAAATTGTTATGAAGTTTGTTATTTGTAAGTTTGAAAGATGACTCGGTTGTATGACACTAGTTATGTTCAAATAAGTCGTGTAATCTTTGAGATAATAGACTTTTTTTTATAAACAATTTAATACATAACGGTTGCTTAGTTCGATTGTAATCAAATGAAATGGGAACGTATAGGGCAGCTAAACTTTGAAACCACGTGTTAAATAATAATTCATCAGTTAACCCTTAACTAGCCCATTCATCTGATAATACTATTGATCAAATCGGTTGTGTACTCTCTGAGATAATGAAGTTTCGTGATTTTCATATTTTGATACATTACAGACAAAGTAACAGACCGATTACATTGAAATTCAATAGGGTGTTATGAGGCAGCTAGACCTTTCATGTGACACTAATTTCGTGAAAATTGGTTCAGCCATCTCTGAGAAAAGTGAGTGAGTTTAAGTAGCCTTCGGAATATGTTTCTTTTAATAGCTGGATTTCACATCTTTAAACATAACAGGCAAAGTAATAGTCCGATTGCAAAAAAAATCAATAGGGTCTTATGGGGCAACTAGACCTTCCAAATGACACTGATTTTGTGGAAATCGGTTCTGCCATCTCTGAGAAACATGAGTGAGATTAAACAATCTCCAGAACACGTTTCTTTAAATAACTTCTGAACCACACGTCCAATCTTCATGAAACTCAAAAGTTAAGGGTTTTTCAAGTAGTTAGTTCATTTAAAACCAATTTTGTCAAAATCGGTTGAGTATTTTCTGAGATATTGATGTTACGTGATTTTCACATTTTTGAACATAACATCTAAACTAAAAATTCGATGGCAATGAAATTCAATAGGGTCTTATGGGGCAACTAGACCTCTCATTTGCAATTAATTTTATGAAGATCGGTCCAGCCATCTCTGAGAAAATCGAGTGAGATTGGGAGAGCGTTCCATACACACACATACACACACACATACAGAAAATGCTCAGCTCGTCAAACTAAATCGATTGATATACGAGATTCGATCCTTTGGAGCACTTTTATACCTTTGGTTTTTCCAGTGATTGCTATACCTTTCTAGGAGAAAGGCAAAAACTTGTGCAATAATAAAATCATTGACTACCCAAAATACTGCGGCTCGCTTGAGAACGTCGTAATAAAACATAGTTAGTATTACAAATCATGATGTTCTACACATCATGGTACCTACAAATTCGACTTCGAGGCAGACCGCGCACGCGCTGGATGTGTGCTGTCGACGAGGATGCCAGAGCAGCGGGTGTAAGGGGAGACTGGAGAGCAGGCATGGGGAAACCACAGCACTCCAAAGCGCATGTGGCCCATCTGCTAACATACACACCACGCAGGACATTTCGTATTACCCATCGTTGCGAGCTCAAGACAAAACACTGGAGAGCCATTTGTAAACACGTCAAACGAGGATTTTTAACTTCGGCACATGAGGCAACCGAGGGCTTGCAGTTTCGGGGAACACACCAAACATTAGTCGCCACGAAGAGATTGACAATGGAATAATAATGGATAGTTGGATGTTAGCCATCGCATACAACCACCTGCAATATTTTTTTCATATGTACTTTTGAAAAAATGAAGCGTTTGAGAAAACACGTGTAGGCATGCGGGCTCCCGAAGGCTCACGAAGTTGAGAACACTCGGGTTTGTGTTTGCCGAATCTTTCGAAGGGCTGTTTTATCTAGAACACTGCGGGTTTTTCATTTTGTATACGCACTGATGGGTAATCTAAATACCCTCCGTGGAATCGCTTGAAACACACACGCGGTGGTGTGGTGGGTTTAGACATGCCTGCTGGAGAGTAGCAGCCCAAGACCGAGTTTTGTGGAGACGTATTCTGGATTCGGCATAGGATCTTAATGATCTGTCGCCATAAAAGTAAGTAAGGTACCTACAAATGATTCGAAATGCAACGCCGCTTGCACGGCCAAAACTTAGAACCAAGCACACTAGATTGTTACTTGCTCAGAAAAAAACATTAGCTAGAAAAATGTTCACAAATTTGTGCAAACATACAGCGCGGGAAATGTATGTTTGCATCCAAACATGAGAATCAGAGACACAGCGAAAACGTGTTTTTCTCGCACACTTTGTTCGACGTGCAACAACGAAGACTGTTTTTCACACACGCACGTTTAAACTAAGAAAAACGTCTCTATCCGCTAAATTGAGGTAAACGCCGTGAAAATGGAAATTATTATGTACCTAATTTTGATCAAGGAACATTGCAAATGAGAACTGCCTTCATAATACCGAGGGAAATGCAATAATTGAATGGCTCGTTGGATAGATATTTGCGCACAAACTGTAGAACATTTAGAACTTGGAAACAGTTCCTTCAATTTGGAGGTTATTTAAGCTCTTTGACCACACTATATACTAGTCACCACCAAAGTTCCTTCTGAAAATACTGTTCGTTTGGAGAACATTTTTACAGATAGTAAACAAGGTATAAACGTTTGTAAACAAAATATTACACTTTTCGGATTATGTAAGTTTTATCAAAACTTGATATCAGGAGCTTTAGTCATTTTAGCCCATTTCATATGATGACGAGTACTATCTGATGGAATAGTCCCAATCCCTTCCGCCTACATCTAATTTAACCGCAAGTACACGTTTGGACCCCCCAGCAATTGGACCCCGCACGATACCAGCAACCAGAGACTTGAGAAACCCCATTTCCCAGTTCGTGTCTTGGTTTAGCAGAACATAATACATAAGCTGCTCGTTGTTTTTGGCTGTTTGAAGAACGTGATGTCCCCCCCTCAACAATAAATCACCAATTTTAAAACGCATTTTAGTTTTAATCTTAGATTTAATTTCAACTCGTAGTTGGCAGCGAGGATAAAAAATTTATCTTTAGTTTTTAATATACTTTTTCAAGTAAGATTCTAGCTATTATTTGCTCCGTAAAACATTAACTTGTATTGTGCCGTGTCAAATAAACGTTGATTGAACAAAAAAAAAACCCGTCTCGCTCGCTGCCAGTCACTGACAAAGCGAGCGAAATGTAGTACCAGAGAACGCGAGTGAACCTTGGCTGGTGACAGCTGAGCCACGAATGAGTCGAGCAGTTTACTCAGAGGAGTCAATCTTTAAAAATTCATCCGACTCACCATCTTTTATATAATTTTTTTTTCACAAACACAAAATTATTATCTACAACTTTGCCGAAAACGTCACACTGATGAAACAAACCGTTTTGGCTCTGAAAATATTTGTAATCATCAGTACCTCCCCAACATAGCATTTTTCAATAGCTTCTCAAAAATAAATCGTGTTTATTAAAATACTGATGAAATTTTGTTCACTTTTTTATGTCCTAATGTTGTTTACTGTGCGTAATGGTAATGAGTTTTATTGGTGACAACATATATACGACCATGCTCCCTTCTACAACTATTTACCATGTGAAGGCATTCAAACAGGTCGGCCACACATTCACACAGTTTACTTCTTCACCAAAGCTCGTTGACAACCACGAGCGTTATCGGCAAAAAATGGCAAAAGGTTGGAACAACAAGATGCGACGATTCACAGCTTCAGGGAAACAAAAACTACTTCATACGGCTACACATGTTTGCCAGTATGTGTAGGGGAAATGCAACACTTGTTTATCGAGCAAACGCATGAGAAATGTATGACGATGACGATCAATGAAATCGACGATCACTACAAAAATCCAGATAATGCAATCCACACTGCAACATCTACTCCTACACTGTCAGTAGGTAAGATTTTTTTTTTTTATTATTTTCGCTTATTTTCCGTCGGTCTAGCTCCGCCACTGTTGTGGCCAATCACCGACGCCCAGGGAGGCGACTCCACACCCAGGACCCTAACTCACGACCCGTTTATTAACGGACCGGCGCCAACGGCTTTACTTCCTCATGCGATGGAAGGCGTGATCCCAGTGATTTTTCGCCTCAGAAAATCTCCCGGTGTCGGCTAGGATTGAATCTAGACCAGTTGGGTTGGTTGTGAGTGGATCACGCCACCTCACAACCATCGACACCTATGTCGGCGGTGGGATTCGAACCCAGGCGTCGAGCGTGGTTGGCGGAGACGTTACCAACCACACTAGGCCCCCGCTCTTCAGTAGGTAAGATAGAACGTCGAATATTACTAGGTATGTGCTCGAATGTCAGCACATTACATATTTGAAACAGTACTTACCGTACTGAATCTATTGCACTCGTTGCATATTCGTTCGTTTCGACAGGCAACAGCAAATATTAACACGAAACTCTGGTTTGAGTAAAAAAAAACTGGTGAAAACACTAAAATGCAAACTTTCAGTAAGCAGACAATTCACACGCACACAGCATTAGCTGTACTGCCTGAGCCTCTTCTTTCACAGCTATACAAAGCAACACTGTAGCTTCAGTTTTTGATCAAAATCTGGTTTAGAGGTCTTACAGAGAAATTACATTTTACTTAATGCAATTTAAAATGAAATGAATCAAAGTCTTGGGATCGATTACCTCCATGTTTCACTTTTAAATATAAAACGACAAGTAACTCGTCAACAGACGAGCGGGGGCCTAGTGTGGTTGGTAACGTCTCCGTCAACCACGCTCGACGCCTGGGTTCGAATCCCACCGCCGACATAGGTGTCGATGGTTGTGAGGTGGCGTGATCCACTCACAACCAACCCAACTGGTCTAGATTCAATCCTAGCCGACACCGGGAGATTTTCTGAGGCGAAAAATCTCTGGGATCACGCCTTCCATCGCATGAGGAAGTAAAGCCGTTGGCGCCGGTCCGTTAATAAACGGGTCGTGAGATAGGGTCCTGGGTGTGGAGTCGCCTCCCTGGGCGTCGGTGATTGGCCACAACAGTGGCGGAACTAGACCGACGGAAAATAAACGAGAATAAAAAAAAAAAAAAAAAAACTCGTCAACAGAGGTTTCCCCACTTGATACATGGGAATGATATCAGAATACCAAACTCAGTATCTATATGAAATGAGGGATCTGGAATACAATCACGAAGATTATTCTTACGAACGGAAGAATCTTTCAAAAGATCTCATGTTAATCAAATTATCTCGTAAGAAAAGAGGGAAGATAATTATGATAAAAAAATTAATGAATGGCAACCAACATTGGGTGATTCAGTGCTAGTGAAAGCAGGTTCAACAGGTAAAGGTCGAAAATTGCAATCACTATCCACATTGAGTAGCTTAACAATCGCTTTGGTATAATGATTGAGATTATTTCGGTGGATTTCATCGGTTCATTACCTCACAGTCGTCACGGTAATCAACGTGTATTAGTAGGGGAGGGGTGATGAACCACGCCATTAAAAACGTCAGCAGCGCATCGATGTGTACAGTCTTGAGAGATCAATGGTTCCTTCGGGATGGAGTCCAGGGGTCCGGTTAGTCCGGTTCAAAACCACGTAGTCAGGCCAGTCGCGTGGAACTAGTGAACCGTAAAATTCTCGACAAACATTTCAAAAGGTCCTATCTGCTTTCATCGTTTTTCCGAAGCGTAATTTCATTTTGGTAATGGCTCAGCTTTAGTAACTCTCCCAAGTGTGGTTTTAGTTCAGAAGGCTAGAGTGATCCCTCCGCTATCAACTTGTGCAAATAACGTGCCGGAAAAGGTGTTTATTAAGTTGTGGTAATTGAATGAAAGTGATCGATCAAAAAATCTGTAAAAGCAGATAGGACCTTTTGAAATGTTTCTCTAGAATTGATATCACTATTCGCACCTACTAAATATTGGGGAAACAATTGAGTGGTTTATAAACCAGAGGTTTCTCTACAAAAATTTTTATTCTAAAAATTCCCTGTTTAGAATAAATTAACTTCATCTTTGCAGTTTATTCTAGCACTTATGCACAAGAATCCTGATGGGGACGGGACACGAGGCATATAGGCGCTAAGCATATGGATGTTAAGCATGCAGACGCGAGGCATAATGGATACGAGGCATATTGCCACAAGGCATAACGGACGCGAGGCCGAATGGACTAGAGGCCGAATGGACGCGAGGCCGAATGGATGCGAGGCCGAATGGACGCGAGGCCAAATGGACGTGAGACTGAATAGAAGCAAGGCCGAATGGATGCGAGGCCGAATACGATGTTGTATGATCGCATAAGATCCAATTTTCGTGACTATGTGTCTCGGATTTGCATAATCCATTTTTCATCAGAATGTCTATTGAAAAATATGTTGTACGTTTGATGATTGACGAAAAGCGTCATTCGATGAATTGTATATTTAACTCAGCATTTGCTTGAACAGCGTGTCAGCGCGAAGGCAGAGAGTGTATTGTTTTTCAAATGACACTCTGAAGCGAAACACAAGTTATATAAAGAGGGCTGTGATGACGATGACTATGCCTCGCGTCTGTATGCTTAACGGGGTGTCGTCAATTCTGATAGTAGAAGTGATCAATTATATTCATAGCCTATGGACCATGAACATGGTCAAACATTCATATCTCCATCGAGATGGATAAATATTTTTTCTAATCCTTTTGTAATAGCCCTCCATCGCTCCGTTTGCAAAGCAGAGGTCCTTTTTTCGATTCTTTGGAACTCTGAACTGTCCAAAGACTTAGTTGAAATAAAAAACCATTGAGACATAGGTGCATAATATGGGAGTCACTTCACGGTGAAATTAGAGTGAAGTTAATGAAGCCCTATTACGGGAACCACCTAAGTGAGAATAACGTCGCAAAGTGACATCTGCCGTGAAATCTGGGTTATTATGAGTGTCATATCACTGAAGTGAAAGCAGAAAAAGCGACGTTTCGCATGAAATTATTTCACGACCATTTTGAACGGTGGAATGATTCCACGAAGATGGTATAAGTCTTGAAAATTAATTAATTTGTGATCTTATGACAAATAACGAATTTAGTTTTCGGTAACGAAACGAATCGGAATTCGATCCGTGCCAAAGCGGCCAAAGTTTCAACTTTTAGATCGATGAAAAAATGCACATTTAATGAAACTGTAGACACCGAAAAAAATTTTTTTTGGTACCAATGTCTTAAAAATGTAGAAAACGTCAAGATATGGTGTCATCTAAAAAAACGAAAAAAATCGACAGACTCAGATATTTTTGAGCTGAGAAACACTCTCATTTCACTTGTCCTATTCCCAATTTCACTTCACTGTCAACCTCACTTCACGGAGGTTTGTCACCTCACTTGTGGTGGAATCTGGAATAGGTCTCGAAAAGTGAAGTGAGCGTGAGAGTGGAATATATTTCCCCGGGAAGTGACTCCCGTTATAAGTACCCTAGTGAAAAAAAAATTGCTCCGAAAACAACAACAGAACACATTTGACAAAACCATTACGCATTAGAGCGCAAACAATAATAAAGTTTTATAATAAAGCAGTGAGGTATATCGAAACAGTATAAATGACTTATTATTCAAAGTTCGTTGTCGGGATTCTGGTCAAAAAGAAGTAATTCCATAAATCGCGGTTAGTGAAACCGACATCGTCATTATTCGATTCATTATTGGTTATTCCAGATATTCTTCTAACCTTCGGATTATTCCAGTCATACATTTTTCATAATTTGTTTAAGTTCTTCCTGGTCAGTCCCTTAATAGGTCACGTGGTTTATGGTCAGCTCCATACTTACTATTTCATTATGATATTCAGGCGTATTATTCGTTCGTTGATTCGTTAAGAAATTTTTCAAACGGTCTTATGTATTATGTATTTTCAGAACAACATAAAAATGTTGTGAAACATGAGACATCAAATTGAAGAAAATAAAATCTGGATCACTATAATTCCAAACCAAAATGACAATATGATTCATAACTTCAAAAGTGTTATTGCAAGCAGGTTGAAAAAATCCTACCTACTTGAACCAATACACCCGTTTGAAAAATAACGCTTGAGTCAGAATATTCTGAATACCTTTGAAAAAGTCATTCGCTTAGAATTACTGTAATTCAAGTTGACGGGTTACACTTTAATATAGTAATTTTGTAAGTAGTACACGTACATCGATTATTCTAACTGCGCTACCAACCAATTGGACATACTTTATTTTATTATACCTTTACCCTACCGGGTGCCGTAGAAATGTGTAACCACAAATTGTCTATGTTAATGTCCATCACTGATGACAAAGTAGTAATTCTCCAGATTTATAACCCACCGCATGAAACGTTGTTGTCATGTGAAGCATTTTTGGCTTACTAGTCTCATTAACCCAGGAAAACGGGATGTAGTCGAACCTTGGCAGCAAACCTTAAGGCACGTAATTGATGGAAGTGTTTA
This sequence comes from Wyeomyia smithii, assembly GCF_029784165.1. Classification (NCBI taxonomy): domain Eukaryota; kingdom Metazoa; phylum Arthropoda; class Insecta; order Diptera; family Culicidae; genus Wyeomyia; species Wyeomyia smithii. The sequence goes on from NC_073696.1 coordinate 113,780,053, forward strand.
ACTCCGGCGCACCGAAGTGGTCACCTGCGAAGATGACGGTAATTATAAATCCACAATCTTTGGGCGCGAACCGCGTCACGGGAATTGGGCTGTGTTCTGAGTTTATAAACAACTTAATCTACGCACATTGTGACGAGTGACAGGAGGCGTCTTAGTGCGCTCGCTGTGGAACATAGATTGTTATGCTCGACCTACCACAGGTTGGCAAGCAATGAATCGCCGTTCATCAGAGCGGAAGTGAATCACTTGATTTAGGCGAAATAACAGCATTCTGCTTCAACACCTTCCCAGGCGGCATGGCTTTGTGTTTTCTCTTTTTTAGAATTTCATATTTTTCCATAATAATTAGAACAGTTGGTCGACAACACTTTGAGTAAAGCTTTCAATACGTTGCATATCAAATGGTATTATAAAGAAAAACTGACCACTAATGCTTTTATAATCCTTCTAAAGCCAGTAACTGAGAAACGAGCAACGAGTAATTTCAAGCAATGTTAAGTAATTTACAGCATCTTCGACAGATGGGATTATACGCATTTATTCTGAGCGGCTTATGTGTCCAAATGTTGATCTCTATTACCAATGCTCCAGATTTGGTTCAAAATTGCGTTGAACGCTTTAGGTAGGAATTTCTTCTATAACGGCCTGTGCGGAACGCCTTTTTGACAGATATGAATTATGGCAATAATGAGGTGCGTAATTCGGTAATAAATTATTTTCAATGATATCGCATATTCTTTATAAATTTTTCGCTGTCTGCGCTTCATACGGCATAACATATTCCGCGTCTGTAGATGGTGGTTCTTTTCGTCGGCTGATATCTTAACGTGCTGCTGGGATTCCGCAGACTGACCCACCATTCAACTTTTTATCAAACTCAATTCATTTGGGTGTTCGAGCACCAGTTCAGTTCGCAGATACTTTTGTTGTATTTGTGTTTACGAAGATCTCATGAATAATCTCATCGTCTGTTGCCGCGGACTGAAAGGTAGATGAGAGAAATATGATCGTTATGTCTACACTTTTATTTTGTTTGTTGGGTCTATAGTAGCTGAGATTAAAATTAGATTAGCACGTACAGTTTCATCTTTTTCCAGTGATGATGTTCGTTCGAGCCGGCGTAAATCATGATAATATATTAAGCATGTCAAGAAACAATTTCGAGCTAATTTAAAGAATAATTGACACTCAAAATAAACAATAGTTTCAGTGTAAATTATACAGTCATGATACGAAAATATCAAAATGAGAAAACGAACCTTATGCCATTCTAAGAAACATGAAACATAATCATTGGAAAAATTTAAAAAATGAAAAAATATATAAAATGTTAGAAATGTTAAAAAAATCCAAAATACAAAACTACAAAAAAAATCCACAAGCGATAGGAAGTTTTAATAGTTCGGTTCAGTACCAAAGATAGTTTCGCAGTTCGAAATTAAAGCTTTCTCGAATAAGTATTGAAGATATCTATCATCTCTTATTTCACACGGTTTAAAATGACATTCTAATACCCAGTATATCGAAAACTGGACAATTCAGGCAGTGTCGTTATTTTTATTCGACGATTAGATATCTTATCTCTTTTACCGAGAACATTTTCTTAACTGTCAAGAATCACGTGCTACCGGTTACCGGCCGCAGTTGGTAATGTTTTGTTTTCGTTTACAGCAAGGCGAGAGAGGATCGTTTCAAGTTTAGTCTGAACGATTGAGCTGTTGTGTAGCCGAAGAGCGGCTATTTAGCTGAGAATGAGTTCCGTAGTTCAACAGCTCAACCGTGAGAGGAGCACGGCTGGTCAAAAAAGGAGCAGCTCAAAGAAAAGTCATCGAGTTTCTGTTCCTTAGATAGTCGCAAGACGTTAACCAATCTGGACGGTTGATTTAGTTTTGAAAGCCGTTTTGTTTATTTTCGTAACTTTGCGAACAATCCTGTCTGAACAATGCTAGAGTGTGGTCCGCTTGTAGTGTGCATTTGCTGTGTTTTTACGGATTTCGGGAATCTACACCGACTTTTTTGAGCGGCGGGAGCAATGCGCGGAAATCGCAAATTGGAGGAAACGTAAGCTGAGTTTTCTTCTAGATCAAGTGAGGGAGTGATAAGTGTGGAAGATCAAAGGTGAAGCATATGAACATGCTCAATAAAAGTGTATCAGGCGAAGCATCAGGTATTTACGTGGCTGGTAAATTCAAGAGTGTATTTTACATCTAGAAAACGAGGTGGTTCGATAAAAAAAAAAAGAATTCGCTCGAGGGAGGCCTCAAGAGTTGAAACGTGAAGTGATTTTACCAACGGATTCCATCCACTGCAGAGGCTGCGTGAGAGGTCATATCGCGGAACGAGATAAAGCACTGAAAGTGAACCGCGTGCAAGTGCAGCGTATTTTTTTCGTTATAGAATAACTGCAAACACGGCGTGGATGACGAAAAAGTATAAAAGACACGATTCGGATGAAATTAAAAGTTGATTTGATACGGTGGTATTGCATGACGTTTAGAGTAAGTACTTTTCTCTTCACTTGCCATACTGCCAAATGCAACCGAAAAATTTGTCGGTATTTTAGTGATAAGTTGTAATTGACAAAAGAAAACATCGATTATGTTAAAATGATACATAAACGTTTCGGCTTAATGTACATAGTTTATGAAAATCACTCAATTGTGAATCAATTGTGAAGGAAGGCCGAAAACCTTTGAAGACGCTCAAATGGAGGAATTACTCGATGAGAATCCATGCCAAATACAGGAATAGCTTATTTCGGTATTAGAAGTTACCCGTCAAGCTATATCTGAACGACTGTATGCTTTGAGAATGCTTAAAAAACAATAAACATTCTTATGACTTGAAGCCAAGGGACGTTGAGCTTCAAATGGTAAAAAAGAAAGGTTTCTTTATCGCGGTGAAACAGGTGATGAAAATAGATTGATTAACGTGAAGGGTCGATCACAATATATAGAGTTTGATAACGCTAAGTCTGACATGTCTGATGTAACAAGCGGCGTCCCGCAAGGATCAATTCTGGGACCGCTATTATTTTCGATATTTAAAACGGTCTTCCAGACAATCACAAAACGAGAAGTTTCCACTGCATGGCTCGGTCTCATACTGCCACAGTTATAACGGTCTCATATTGCCACAGTCAAACTAGAAAACAAATTCGAGAACATCCGTAAGGATCAATTTTTCTTACTCTTCACAATCGTTATATTGAAAATGTCAGCAAATAAGGTAATGTATCATGATCGGGACAATTTAGACTATTTTCATGGTATATAGAGATAATTGACTTTTCACCTAAGCACACTAGTAAACGTGTACAGTAGGCTGTCCCAAAAAAATCGATGTTGAAAAGTCAAGGTGCTCATCCCTAAATTGAAAGATTATGTTATTTAGAGCATTTTTGTAGAACATTTCGGCTTTCTAAAAAATCGTTTTCAGGTTGCCCAAACGTGATTTATGAAAAAAAGCCTTTTGCAAGCTACAAAACCACTCTTCTGCACTTTTTTCAAATCTGTTCGATTCCTAAACTTCTCCATATATTTTTTTATTTTTGTGGGGTTGTTTTTGAATATTTTGCATGATTTGATTCAGTATCGCATTCAATTATTTGACTCACAGAGCCCATTGAACATTACAAAATAGAGAATTTATCTCATAATTTTTAGATAAAATCCTTCAAAACACATATAAAAAAATTTTTTGATCAAGACTGCTAAGCGGGATTCAAGACTTAAATTTTCATGAAAAAAGATCCTTGATATCTTATTGGAGGGCTGAGATATTGGCGTTTTTACATGTGATGGAAAACTATGCATTTTGTCAAAAATGCCACAATGAAGATATTGCATTGCACGGTGTTTTATTTCGCCGTTTGTGCGTATAATTTCCCAAATAGTGATTCAAATGTTGATTATAGCCATTAAGTATGTTCGGAGAAGTTTCAAGATATTCAAAAATGCATATATTAATGTAGAAAGATGGGTGATCAATCCACCAATGAGTGAGATAAAAAATTTACTTTTTAGTCAGAATAAGATAGACGCAAGGCGTCTTCGACAAAGTTTTAGGTTATCTTAAAATAAGAAGTTTTACCGAAGACATCATGTTTCTATCTCTTACGTATTACGAGCAACATTGAGTTTTCTATTAGAAGGCACTAAAAACGACAATTTTCTTTCTAACTTTTTTCGCAGATTTTTCCGAATTTTCAAACCTTCTACTGAATTATCAGCCATCCAAAAATGCATTTGTTTTCTGAAAATTGTTATTTTTTATTTCCCAAAATAAAACAGTTATTTAACATACTTTGTAAAATGCATAGTTTTCCATCACATATAAAAATTCCAATATCTCAGCTCCCCGATAAGATATCAAGTATCTTTTTTCATGTTAATTTTCATCGTAAATACCACTTTGCAATGAAAACTTCAGTTCTTGATTAAATTTTTTTTTCAATGTGTGTTTTGAAGGGCTTTATCTAAAAAATATCAGAAAAATTAATTTTTTTGTGATGTTTAATGGGCTCTGGGAGTCAAAAAACTGAATGCAATGCCCAACTGAACCATGAAAAATATTCAAAAGCAACCCCACAAAAAAAAATATGGAAAAATTTAGGAATCGAACAGAATTGAAAAAAGTGCAATAGAATGGGTTTGTAGCTTAAAAAAGTCATTTTTTCATAAATCACGTTTGGGCAACCTGAAACACTTTTTTGGAAAGTCGAAATGCTCTACAAAAATGCTATAAATAACATTATATTTCAATTTAGGGCTGAGTCCCTTGACTTTTTCAACATCGATTTTTTTGGGACACCCTAGTGTACAGCCGTGTCAATGAGATATACAAAGGTGAGGAAGAAGAAGAGTATTAGTAACGAAAAAAGGTAAACAGAAGCACGTGTTGGAGTTGTGACGTAGATCTTCAAAAACATAAAAATGCCATTTGGAATTGTGTTCCGCATTGTTTAACGACGCAGGTAGGCATTTTCAGCCGTAAACTGTCATAACTTGTGAAAATTTCTTGAAAACCTAAATTAATCCACCTAGCGGTCAGACTCAGCCTTTCTCATTCAAACTAATTATTTGTAAAAATAGATTTACATGAATGCTTAAATCCAAAAAGGTATATTCACTCTTTGGGTTCTAAAATATTGATGTTGTAATTTAAGTATAAAATATGAATTTGACGTAATGTTAGTGCTTCAGACTCTTAATTTCGAACAATTTAATCACGAGCGATACCGGGAACGTTCAAATAGTACGATACCACATTTAAATCATTTTGAGGCCATATATATTGATCAAAGCAGCTATAGTGTTGAATAGCCTTTGAATTTCTTTTCTTTACAAAACTTTTGAATAGTATATCAAATTTTTATGAAGTTTGTTATTTGTAAGTTTGAGAGATGACTCGTTTGTATGACACTAGTTATGTTCAAATAAGTCGTGTAATACTTGAGATAATAAACTTTCGTTGTTTTACAAATTAAAACATAACTGTTGCTTAAGTTTGATTACAATCAAATGAAAAGGGAACGTATGGGGGAGCCAAACTTTGAAACCACGTGTTCAATCATAATTCATCAGTTAACCCTTAACTAGCCCATTCATCTGATAATACTATTGATCAAATCGGTTGTGTACTCTCTGAGATAATGAAGTTTCGTGATTTTCATATTTTGATACATTACAGACAAAGTAACAGACCGATTACATTGAAATTCAATAGGGTGTTATGAGGCAGCTAGACCTTTCATTTGATACTAATTCTGTGGGAATCGGGTCAACCATCTCTGAGAAAAGTGAGTGAGCCCAAGTAGTCATCAGAATATGTTTCTTTTCGTAGCTGGATTTCACATTTCTAAACATAACAGGAAAAGTAATAATCCGTTCGCGAAAAAAATCATTGAGGTCTTATGGGGCAATAAGACTTTTCATATGACACTGATTTTATGAAAATCGGTCCAGCCATCTCTGAGAAACATGAGTGAGATTAAACAGTCCCCAGAACTCGTTTCTTTCTGTAACTTCTGAACCATATGTTCAATCTTCATAAAATTCAAAAGTAGAGGGTTTTTAGGTAGCCCGTTCATTTGAAACCAATTTTATTCAAATCGGTTGTGTAGTTTCTGAGATATTGATGTTTCGTGATTTTCACATTTTGATACATAACCTCTGAACTAGAAATCAGATTACAATAAAATTCAATAGGGTCTTATGGGGCAACTAGACCTTTCATTTGCAATTGATTTCATTGAAATAGATTCAGCCATCTCTGAGAAAATCGAGTGAGATCGGGAGAGCGTTACACACACACATGCAGAAAATGCTCAGCTCGTCGAACTGAGTCGAGTGGTATACGACATTTTGAGCACTTTTATACCTTGAGCACTTTTATACCTTTAAGCACTTTTATACCTTTAGTTTTTGCAGTGATTGCTATACCTTCCTAGGAGAAAGGCATATAGTGAAATGATGGAAATGACTTTTAATTTCAACTTCAATCCCGAGCAAGGCCGCAAATATTGAAATAGTACAATATTAAATTTAAATGATGTTGAGGCCACATATTTTGATTGTAGCTATAGTTTTAAACAGTCTGCGGATTTCGTTTCTTTCTAAAACTTTCAAACCACATGTTTAAACATTATGAAATTCATTGTTTAAGGGTTTGAAAGCCCATTTATTTGAATTTAACTATGTTCATAGCTTCTGAGATATAAGAGCGTTTTTCACATTCTGACGCAGCGCCAAAACTAAAAGTTTGATTACAATGAAATTCAATAGCAACCTAAGCGGCAAATAGACCCTTCATTTGACACCAAGATAGAAAGAATCGGTCAGACCATCTCTGAGAAAAGTGAGTGCGAAAGAAAGGTGCACATACACACGTACACACCCACACACAAATATATACACCTATACATGCATATATGCAGAAAATGCTCGATTCGTCGAACTGAGTTGAGTAGTATATGACATTCGGCCATTTCAATCATTTTTCTACCTTTTATTTAGCCAGTGATTGTTAGGAGAAAGTCAATATGTTTACTTTCATTATGTCATTTCACATTTTAATGAACAACGGACACAGTTACAATCCGATTGCAATGAAATTCAATAGCAACCTATGGGGCAACTAGACCTTTCATTTGACACTAATTTTGTGAAAATCGGCTCAGCCATCACTGAGAAAAATGGGTGAGTTTAAACAACCTCAGGATAACTCTTCTTTACATAACTTTTGAACCATATGTTCAATCATAACGAAATTCAAAAGCTAAGGGTTCTGGGGACAGTCCAATTATTTGAAACCAGTTTTATTGAAATCGGTTGTGTGGTTTCTGAGATATTGATATTTCGTGATTTTTACATTTTGATACATAACCTCTAAACTAAAAGTCCGATGACAATGAAATTCAATAGCAACCTATGCACATTGTTTTATTTTGCCGTTTTCGTGCGATTAATTAAATAGCGTTTCAAATGTTGATTATAGCCATAATGTATGTTCGGAGAAGTTTCAAGATATTCAAAAATACATCTTTAGATGAAAGAAGACGAGTGATCAATCCACCTAAAAGTGAGATAGAAAATTTACTTTTTTATCAGATTGAGATAGACGCATGGTGTCTACAGCTAAATTTTAGGTGATCTCAAAACAATAAACTTTGCCGAAGACATCATGTTTCTATCTCTTATATATTACGAGCAACATGAAGTTTTCTATGAAGAGGTACAGAAAATCATAATTTTCGTTATAACTTTTTTCTCATATTTTTTCGAATTTACAAACCTTCTACAAAGTTATCAGTCTTCTAAATACGCATGTTTATGCTGAACATTGTTATTTTTTATCTCCTAAAGTAAAAAAATTATGAAATTTTTGGGGATATTTTCCCCTCAACTATCTCAAAATTACGCAATTTTACGCACGTGGCAGTTTCATATGATGAAACAACTATCTTCAGACTTTCAATTAAAGGTACACACTTTAGTATGTAAGAGTATGTAAGCAGCCTTTTCGATTGATTTATAGTAGTATGTAATTTTAAAAATACTCAGCGCAATAGTCTTTATAATATCTACGCAAACTAAATTTTAATTGCAGAATAGTAGACTGTTGCATGCTTTTTACTGCAAAAAAATATTCAATCGTGCTCTCTGTGCTGAGAGGTTACAGTTATCGTTAGCTGGACAGAAGTCAAGAAATATTCTCGGATACATTTGTAAGCATTGAAAAATGGCGGAATCATTAGCAACAGCTACAGGTAAACCTTTGTCAATAATTCAAGCACTTAGTACTTCGCTGAGAGTTACCAATAATTTATGTAGATCAATCATGGTTCGGCAGTAATGAAGCTCTTCTTGGTCCCCATAGGGCATTTTTTCTGAAGAGGCTCAGAAGGCTAAAACCAAAGAAGGGAAGCGGTGAATATTTCGGTTTGATTTCCATTTCTCTGTATATGTACATTTTTTTATCTTCAGATATCGAGAATATCATACTAGGAAGATATCCCGCAAAAGCGCTAACGAGGATCTTCTGCATTGGTTGCTCGTTTCATCAGATCCTGTTATCACAGAAGCACGTGGGTGGCCAGAAGCGGACATTAAAACTTTTTCGGAAGACGCGAAATCTCTGCTCGCCCCTTTTTAAATCGGGGAAAAAGAATAAATTGAATTTGAAAAAAGCTACTATTTGCATCCACGCTTACAATACTGAGTATATAACTTAATTAAGAAAAAACTCAATTTTAGTTAATCTATTTCTAACATTTTCTTCATTTCTTGTAACCTTATCAAAGCATGCATGCATGTTTAGCTCAATATCGTTTAGGGCCACCTTCGAAATTCAAAACTGTTTTATTTTTAAATATTTGTATACAAAAATCGGCACAAAATAGCTTTGAAACACAGGCAAAAAGGCTGCTTACATACTTTTACATACTTGAGTGTGTACCTTAAATTGAAAGTCTGAAGATAGTTATTTCATCGTATGAAACTGCCACGTGCGTAAAATTGCGTAATTTTGAGATGGTTGAGGTGAAAATATCCCCAAAAATATCGAAATATGTCATATAACTTTTTTACTTTAGGAGATAAAAAATAACTATGTTCAGCATAAACATGCGTATTTGGATGACTGATAACTTTGTAGAAGGTTTGAAAATTCGGAAAAATCTGAGAAAAAAGTTATAACGAAAATTGTGATTTTCAGTACCTCTTCATAGAAAACTTTATGTTGCTCGTAATATATAAGAGATAGAAACATTATGTTTTCGGCAAAGTTTATTGTTTTGAAATAACCTAAAATTTTGCCGAAGACACCATGCGTCTATCTCAATCTGATAAAAAAGTAAATTTTCTATCTCACTTATAGGTGGATTGATCACTCGTCTTCTTTCATCTAAAGATGTATTTTTGAATATCTTGAAACTTCTCCGAGCATACATTATGGCTATAATCAACATTTGAAACGCTATTTAATTAATCGCACGAAAACGGCAAAATAAAACACTGTGCTTTGGCGCGACTAGACCTTTCATTTGCAATTAATTTCATGAAAATCGGTCCAGCCATCTCTGAGAAAAGTGAGTGAGAAAAAAAAGTTACACATACACACACACACACATACACACATACACACATACATACATACATACAGAAAATGCTCAGTTCGTCGAAAGAAGTCGAGTGGTATATGACATTCGGCCATTGGGACCACTTTTATACCTTCGGTTTTTCCAGTGATTGCTATTCCTTTCTAGGAGAAAGGCAAAAAATGTACCGAACATTTATTTTTGGGTATTGTTTTTTGACTTCTACGTCATCACTGTTAACAAAAGAGAAGCCCTTTAAATCCGGGACTCAAACCATCTCCGTAATTTTCTATATTCCATTGCAGTCGTGTAAAGTAGCTTTTGTTTCCTCCAAATTGTAAATCATCGCATCTCGTTGTTTCAACTTTTTGTATTTTTTTGACATTTTTTGCCGATTACGTTACCAGGCTCTTCAGATTCCTGGTCACGGATAAAAAGTATGTTCAGAACCGAGTTTGAAACATACAATAAGTGATCAACTTAATATTTCCAACTGCTCGAAATGTAGCATTGCAAACAAAACAGCAGCTTGTTTATTTTTTTCTCAACGGGTGGCACTAACACACTCGTACGTAAATAGGTCTATAGATTTTCATGTCACACTTACACTATTTATATCGCATGAAAGCATAAACAAATTACGTTTATCGAAACAATATAACTGCCTAGTTTACAGAAACAATAATTTGTAGCAAATTCGACGTGAATTCATTCAAATATATCGTTTAATCTGACCATAGAACCTGTACCATGATCGGAACAGGGTAAAATGTATCATATTCGGAACAGTAACTTTATTTCAGATCCATTTGAATTCATGTTTTTTTTTATTTTAGGTAGCAAATTTGATTGCCTAAAACCTTTCTTAACACTTCAAAACGGATATCCTCAAAAAAAAAAAAAATCTAACAAAAACTTTTCCATGAATTGTACCTGCGTGGAATACATCACTAAATCAAGCAAGGGCGAAATGAAGCGGTGAAGCCTCAGAAATAAGCTGCTTCGAACATGATTCATTGTTGTTCCGATCATGATACAAAACAGGCCTTCGCATTCCACCAATAATTCCAACTTAAAAGTAAATACTTCGCACGAGAAGAGTTCCTGTATGAAATTAATACGTATAGAAGCATTCCACTGAAAAATATACTGTATTTTTCGAATATTTGATTCCATTATCACTGCCTGGAAATAGAGCATAGAGCTGTAATCGTAAGGGCAAATTGTGCTCTAAAATGCATCATTTTTAAAAACATTTTTACTAATAGTATTACTTAAAAAATCCTAATGAAACTTCCTAAACATCATCATTCTTTTGGTTCATTGCAGCAATACGATGGATGAAAATGCCATTTTTATTCTTTTGAAATGGAAACTCGATTCATAAAAAAATATACTCTATTAGTGAGCGTCGGAATTGCCAAATTGGTTACGCGAACAACGTTTTCCAAGTGTTAATGAGATCATAGTGAAAACTAACTCCACTAATTTTGATTGGTTAATTTTCAACTCTGCAATAAAATGACGCCGCAACTTGTTAGTAGCTGCGAAATTGTCGAAATAATTAGCTACTTAATAATTGCAAATTAAACAGCGCTGTCTGAGTAAATTCGAGGTGAGAGCAGGCAAAAAGGTGATATCACAGCTGCTATTACTTCGTCTATTTCATGACTGAAGTGAACAGCATTTTTTTTTCGCTCCCAATAGAAATAGAGGAGCAATCTTTGTTTTTCACTTGTTTTGCTAAAATGGCACCATTATCTCATCTAAATATAATTTGATTTTTTTAAATATCAAGACCAGAAGTATTTTTTTTTTTGAATTTTTGTTCAAGTCAAGTCTATGGAAAGCTTTACTATAGTTAGTTTGAAGATATTTTATATAGTGCCGTGTCGAATAAATGTTGTGTGAACAAAAAAAGGAGCTTGCTAATCATATTGTTCATTCCGATTATAAAGAAAATACAAATTCAAGAAAGTTCGTAGTTGCAAAGGCTTTGAAAATTTGTTTTTCTGGTAATTTTAAGTTTTGTGTTTTATTTGGCTTGAAATTTTTTTACTGATGGTTGATTAAAAAGGCATTGAAATGTACGAGATTACAGAAATTTCATTCAAATAAGCTACGTTTATTAATATTTTTTTGCCAAATTAATGAATTACGAAATTGGGGAGAAGTTTTTCCCTTTCACCAGATGCTTACTGGACTCAAAAAATATAGTGAATAGTTAAAAAAAAGCGTCTGTCTTCAATCGATAAATTTTTTTTATGACGGTTAGATTTCCGAAAGAGAATTAAGATTAAGATAAAAGATATTCCAAGTTGTTAGCTATTTTGCTTTTTTCTTCTCGTGAGTGAAACCTGATCTTGAATGATCTCTATCACATTTTCTTTAAACCCTTACCCTATTTCGAACCTTATATGTTGGCTTCTGAGTGGATTAACTTACTATTTTTAATTTATCTATTTATTCAAAAATTAATTACTATTTGTTCGAGGTCTGTGATACTTCGGAAATTGGTTGACTTTGATTTCACGATTAATTTTTCGCCGATTGATAAATTGTGCATCAATGAATCAACAGAATGAATCTATGAATTTAAATATATAAAAATGAAGTTCTGTCTGTCTGATCCTTGTAGACTTAAAAATTACTGAACTGGTTGGCTGTGAAAACTTATATGCAGAGATTTTTGGACCGGGAAAGGTTTTAATGGTGATTCGAGATCCCTGCTCTCTGGGAAAAAGAATAAAAATGAAACATAAATTTCTGCATAACTCGAGAGGAATGTTTCTATGGTAGTTCTGAATTCCTCACTTGTCTGTCAAACAAATGGAAATAATAATTTGCATAACTCGAGAAGCAAATGGAGCTATATTTTTCATATGAGAAATTTTGGGTACGATAAATGTTTTTATGATGGTTAGATATACCTCACTTCTCTGAAAGAAGGCGACCCCACACAAATCAAATAAAATTCTGCATAACTCGAGAATTTATAGAGCAAAATGGAACTCTGATTGGAGTGTGAGGATCTTAGCACACAATAAATATTTCTATGATGGTTCAACACCCTTCCCTTCTTTTGAAGGGGGAGGTGGAGTCCATCTACATGAAACACACATTTTCTACCAAGTTTTCCGAAAACAGCTTAAAATAATCGGGATGATGTGCAGAAGCTTAATATCGACTTCAGACGCTATTTTTGAATCCGAAATGGGTATTTTCGGAATAAGAATGATGCCAAGAGGTCGAAAATTGACTTCAGGATCCATTTTGAAATCCAAGATGGAGACTTCCTGTTTCTGGAAAACAACCTGAAATGACCGATTAGCACCCAATATGGGTATATCCGAAATCGGGATGATGCTTACTGGTCGAAAATTGACTCCAGAGACTATTTAAGAACAGCCTAAAAAGACCGAATACCCAATATAACAAATTCCCTAATAACAAAATTAGTTATATGAAAAATTCATAGTGCATAATACAACCGAAACAAGCACTATATAACTATGATATCACCAATTTTGTTAATTGGGTTTAGTGTTAATGAAACCCTGTTTGTTTATAGTGAAATTTACCTCTGTACTCACATAACTTTGTGATCGTAGTCTTTCTTTGAAAACATCTCTCACGAAGCGGCGTTCATTTATAACGCAAGGTTAAGGTTTGAGTTCACGTCTATCGAATGAATGGAATCTGTCGTCGTTCATCGGCGCCTTACAGGCAGAATCTTTCGTTAGTGGCGTTTGGGAGGGTTTCACTAAATACAGAAATTGCAACGTAGTGCGGGCTTCTCACTCTAACTCGAATGGCAGTTGAACACGGTCGCAAGATTTATGGCCCATTCCGTGGATTTGCCCCGTTCATAACCGGGCCTCTTTCCCGATCCGAATGCTGTTGCTGTTGTAGAGGGTGATGGCTGGGTGTTCAAGTAATTTCATTTATTATTTTCCCATCATAAATCTACCACCACTCGTTCGGCTGGTAGAGAGGAATCGCCCAATTGCAGAGCTGCACTGCTAGCGGTTAACAGCGTCATTTACAGCATGTTGGCTGACGATCATATTCGAACTCGATTATTTCGATATATACCTACACTAGGTCCAGCAGCAATATGTTTTCGAACACATCTCTCTACCTTCTCGTGTCGTATTTAAGGAATTCATAAATCACCAGACATACGGCATACGATCGTTTTGCACGCTTCTCTTTCGAAAAATTGCTGGTTTTCCTTCGGGGGGTTTCCGCCCACCTTGCCGTAAATGTTTGAATGTTTCGCCGTCTAGATCGGTGTTCTGATGCTGGAGATTTCTGTTTCGTCTCTCACATATCACGAATCGCCACAAAATATCACGGTCTGGTTTGATTTCTTCCTTGTGGCTATCACTAATGTAAGAAGAAACGGCTTTAAATTATGGGGTTGAGCAAACCGTATAGAAAATGATTGCGATGCCGGCAATGTTGCTGAACTAGGAACTTACCCTTTGAACTCCATCGTTACGGTGTTTTTCAACAAGTGACAAAAAATAAAGCAAAAAATGTTAAACTGAGCTCAGTCAAGTTGTGGATTAAAGCTATTCGAATAACGGCTTAACATGTTTAAAGCATTCGTGGGTGCTGTCCAAACGTTAGCAAATTTATCGAAAAACAAATACGGTACGTCATCGACCCTGACAGGATGCCAATTATGGTAAAATCTGACGGTTTAGTTCGTACCGCTTGATGCGATTAAGTTTCTCCACAAGAGGAGGGCGTAGAGACTCTCTAAGTCCGTGTAGCGGGCCACCGTTAATTTATCACTGATGTCTCAATACCCGACAGTCAAACATTTTCCAGCGACAGCTTGCCATACTTTTGCCATAAACCGGTAGTCGGTTCGATCGCCGGACCGCCTAGTGACAGATTTCGAACTGCAAACTGCCAACGATGCTCGATCTGTTGAATGATCGATCAGTTAAGTCCCCGGCAAAAATAGGACCGAACGGGAAACAGGTTGATCGAGCAATTGGTCGAAACTTGCACCAATGAATTGATTAAATCCGACCTCCACTCGAATCTGACTGGCTGCGTTCATGTTACTGCCCACCAACGGGTGCACTTTTTTAAAGCAGTTTCAAATTGATTATATTTCGCGCGCGACCTGAGCCCGGTAAAAGGGTTTTGTAGTAATGAGCTTTAGCCAGGTACTTTTATCGCTCAATTACTATTCGTATTTAATTATAATCATTTTTCAACACTTCGGTGGTCACCAGCAGTGATTGCTGGCCGGCAGTGAAGGTTAGCAACCGACTGCATGCATGGGATCGAATAATGCCAGAGTACTGTGATTTAGGGTAGGTTTTCTCGGCGTATGCTGCATGTATTTGCAGCTTGGTTCGGCGCGATAGCTAATGTTGCAAGTGATAGTAGACTGAAATGCCACACGCAATATTTGAGATCAACTGATAAACAGTGCCCCCACAAGGCATTTTACACGATTCTTGTGAATTAAAATGCTAATGAAGCCTGTTAAACGGCGTTTGAAAAATTGGCTTGTATCTTGTAATAACGGACACGTAATATAAATTCATTAAGCACTTCAGCTACGAGTTTAAGTGAGACGTTTTATTGGTTAGCAAACACTTTTTATGGTGGTTATGAAATTGTTTAGCAGGTGCCAATCGGTAATGAAACTACCCGCAGTTTTATGTGCTAGTCGTTTTCCGCCAATCTTTGCTTATAAGATGTTCGAGTTCAGCAACGCTTTCCTAACGTTAATAAGTTAGGTTGATGTTGAGCAGCATTCCACAAAAAGAGATAAACACGTGACAGGAATACCTTGAATTTTGATGAATCACTTCCCATCGTATCGATTTCAAAAGTTAAATTATGGTTTAAAATTTCACTAGCTTGTGTTGTTTGTTAAATGAATATCATCAATCATGCAAATGCAGACAGTTGTTTTCCTTTACGACAATTATTGAAATTAACTTGCAGCCACGTTAATTCAGTTTCCTAGCATTCAGCTTAGATTCAGCAATGCAGCAAGTTTCGTAGCAAAATTTTACAACGTAATCAGATCTGCTTCTAGAAAACTGATCGTTCAGTTTTTTGTCGCTTCATTCCATATAAATCTTCGATAATGTCCGATACTACTATGTATTACAACATTGATTGACACGCGAGGAAACAAGGGTAAAAATGTTTTGTATAAAAATCTATTCGCTGGTCTCCATGTGTATTTGGTACCAGTTTTTTTCTTCCTCTTGCTGTCGGCTTCAACAGCAAGCGATGCTACGAAGCAGACAAACAAGTCGTGAGATGAATCGGACACAATCGTCAAATCTGTCACATGATTTAATAAGACCTGACAGTAAACATATTCGCGCGTATCGAAATCCCCCAGCGACGTGGGATTACGGAACGGGCCTGTTGAAAGGAGGCAGACAGTTGAGTTTGTGTAGGAGAATCGTTCGCTTGGGTTCATGTTATACTGGTGAACTTTTTGAACAAATCCATACTTTGTAAGCTTTTGTAGCGATAATGCTTAAACTGCTCTTGCTTTGCTTTCTACTCTACATTCTATGGTTGGAATTCTTTTGACTTGCATAAGAACAACAAAGTTATGGTTACAGCCTATTCTCCCCTATCCAATTTGTGAAACAAGTTGCGTGGAAAGTGAAAAATACCAACTGGACAAAGTATGTATGGAACAAAAAGCTGTCAAAATTTTAACGCAGTGTTGATTTGTCTAGCTAACGTATGCAAATTAGGATCTTCGACGTTTCTGGATAGTATATTCAATTTAACTGAGCTGTCACGCTGCAAATCAATCGAATCGAACTTAGATATCGGTTTCGTTATTCGAAAACTTGTGATGACGAGAAATCAACTGATAGAAAAATATGTTAACGAAAAATACATGGGTAATTCAAGGGGTTCAAGGTGTTGTTCGTGACATGGATAATAGGAACCAGGTTGAAGCTCACTTAACGGCCCTCAGCAAGGCATTTGGCCGTATCTAAATATCAATGCTGAATTGAGTCTGGACTCTTGAAGTAGTTTGATCATATTATTAAATTTCATGGCAGGAAATTATAATTCCATTCAAATTTCGCCCTCAAGGCTGCCATTTAGGATCACTTTTTTATTGTGTGCGTAAATAAAAGGAAGCTCTTTTTGACAATCAGAATTGAAGAAGAGATTATTGCATTCCATAACGAAATTCCCTTCTCCCACATCTGGTGTAATGCAAGCTTACTGCAATTGAATCTAGGAAATGCAATGCAAGATCTTTCAGTAGCAAATAAACAATGCTTCACATTATAATTGCTTTAGGAAATAACAATGTAAAAGAACGTGAAAAGTGAGGAACTGACGAAAATCTTTTGGTGATTTTTCAGAGACATCAAACCAGTTGGAAAACTCATTGTGAGGTAAAAATACGTAGAAACCGCGGTGAAAAATATGCACTAAACTTCTACAGCCGTCAAAAAAAAAAGTGAAACCTTTGCCCTGTGTACTGCGCAAAAGTTAGCATTTGAGGTTTTTTTCTCATAATAGAAGCAAAAACAGAAGTAATAATTTTAACTAACAGTTCAACGCTTCCATCATTTAAAGCTTTTTGTTAGAATTAGTATTTTGTAGTGTATCCGTTATTTTTTATCACAGCTGCAAATCTTCACGGCATTGAATCTACAAGCTTCTGGCACCTTGTGATGGGTATTTCTGACCACGCACGCTGAGCTACAGTCCGAAATTGCTCCGTATTTGTTGGCATATCTTCATAAACTTTCCGTTTAACGTCGCCCCACAAGTTTTCAATAGAGTTTAGATCAAGTGACTAAGCTGGCCAAATTTTGTTATCCTGAAACCATATCACAAACAACACCTAGAGAGTACCGAAGTGGCACAAGGGTACGCGCAGTAGCTGGCACGGCACTCACAATGAAATAGCAGCTTGGCGCAGCTATTCTTGAAGAAGGCTGGAGGGACATTTGATCAGTCATAGGTAATACTATTGAAGCGGCACTGGGTACAAGGGCTCCAAACAGGAGAAACGACTGGTTTGACGATGAGTGTAAACCGTTAGTGGAAGAGAAGAATGTAGCACGAGTGAGAATGTTGCATCATCCAACGAGGGGGAATGTGGAGTGCTATCAACGCGCACGCAACAAGCAAAACTCGGTCTGTCGGAAGAAGAAGTGCCAGCAGAAAGATTGAGATCGCGAGGCGATGGAGGATCTGAACCGTGCAAATGACACATTAAAGTCCTACGAGAAGCTGAACAGTTCTCGAAAATATAGTCCAAATATAAAGTTGCGTGCCACAAGACATATACAAGGGACCTGGACGGCAACCTTCTCACGAACAAGTGTGAGGTGATTAAAATGTGAAAGCAGAAAGTACTAAGACGAACACATTAACGGCAGATGACGACGACGAAGTTGGCTTCAGTTTAACCTCCAGGAGGTTCAAGAGGAAATTGGCTGGCTGAAAAACATTAAAGCTGCGGAAGCTGAAAACTCACTAGCGAGCTATTGACACACTGGCTTATGCACTACGCTAGGTTATTGACAAGATCTGAAAAGAGGAGGTAGTACCGGAGGAATGAATAGAGGGTGCCTTGTGCCCCATCTACCACAAGGGTGACAAACTGAATTGCTGTAACTACTGTGCAATCTTGTTGCTGAACGCCGCCTACAAGGTACTCTTTCAAATTCTATGCTGTCAACTATCACTGTTTGCGAGGGAGTTCGTGGGGTAACATCAGGCGGGATTCTGAGGTACCCGTGCTACCATGGACCAAAGTTTGCTCAAGTCGACGATAGATCGGGTAATGTAATGATCGGGTAATGGGGTAACTCTCGCGTCTATTCGAAACTCGAAGGGAATCACGGCAATATGAGGGACTATCATGCTTGTTTCAATATCATTTTGGAAGTTGTAATTCGGCACGACTAGCACGATATTCAGAAGATCTGTTCAGCTCTTTTGGCTTACCCGATGACGAGATGACGGTGCCGTACATAAAACTGAAGACTGAAGCCGAACGATTGGGCGATAAACACTCCGCATAATAAGAATATGAAAGTAAGAGGTTCCAGAGAAGACAGTATCAGCTTCCCGCCCCGAATTCAGATTAGTGGTAATGAAATCGAGGTGGTAGACGAGTTCGTATGCCTAGACCACTGGTGATAACGACACCCTCAGAGAAATTCATCGACGCCTTATAGTACAAAATCGTGCCTAGTTCCGGCTCCAGAAACCGTATCGTTCGTATATAATTTACTGCCGTACAATGTCGGTCACCTACAATACATTGTTTTTTTTTAATATGGGGGGGGGGGGGGGGAATGTTTGTAATGATTTATTTATGTACTAATATCTATTCAGAATTAATATTGTGTGTTCTGCCACAAATGGTGACATTTCAATACTATGATATATATATGTATATATATATATATATATATATATATATATATATATATATATATATATATATATATATATATATATATATATATATATATATATATATATATATATATATATATATATATATATATATATATATATATATATATATATATATATATATATATTTATATATATATATATATATATATATATATATATATATATATATATATATATATATATATATATATATATATATATATATATATATATATATATATATATATATATATATATATTTGACCACTTTTTTACATTATTGAATGTTATAATGTTATTAGCTTTCGCAGTTAAGTTAATGTAATTGTAGGACAATTATTAAACCTACTTGTCAAGGAGAAAAAGGAATAAAACAAAACTTAAAGCAAACTTAAAACTATCTTACTGACTATAAAGTGAGCTAATCGTTGCAATTGAGGATTGCAACGATTTTTGTCGGAATTTGTGGATAATTTGGCTTGACATATTTTCTAATGTTTCTACATTAGTGAGCCTATGTAGCTCGTTCGTGCTAAACCAGGGAGGACGCTTCAAAATCATTTTCAAAAGTTTATTCTGAATCCTTTGAAGTGTCTTCTTCCTGGTTGCACAACAAGTTGTCCAGATGGGAGCTGCATATAACATTGCTGGCCTGAAAATTTGTTTGTAAATTAACAATTTATTCTTGAGACAAAGTCTAGAATTCCTGTTGATAAGAGGATATAAACATTTGATATACTTATTGCACTTTGACTGGATATTTTCGATGTGCTCCTTGAAAGTAAGATTCTTATCATAAATTCGCCCTAAGTATTTAACTTTATCAGACCAATTTAAGACCACACCGTTCATCTTAATAACGTGGTTATGGGTGGGTTTGAGAAATGAAACTCTTGGCTTATGAGGAAAAATAATTAACTGTGTTTTAGAAGCATTAGTGGAAATCTTCCATTTCTGCAAGTATAAAGAAACTATATCTAAACTTTTTTGTAGCCGACTGCATATAACACGAAGGCTTTTTCCTTTTGCGGAAATGCTTGTATCGTCACAAAACAGAGATTTCTCACAACCTGGTGGTAAATCAGGAAGATCAGAAGTAAAAATGTTATATAATATTGGGCCCAAGATACTCCCCTGAGGCCCACCAGCTCTAACAGGCAATCTATTAGATTTACCAGATAGTTAACCTGAAGAGTGCGGTCAGTTAAACAATACATTGATCAGATCGGTGAATCACGCTCGTGGAGGACCAACGCGAATGGAAGGTGCTGTGGAGTTCAAATGGAAGATGAATCATGGGGGAGGCGGATGAACCACGAGTAGCATCGGCTGCTCGGCACCTATCATTTAAACAGTGGAAATCAAGAGGCGACGCTGAGCAGTGCATAAGGTAAAAAGAACTGTCAATAACGACCCGACAGAAACGAAGCCACCGACATGCGCAGCGAGCAAGATGGCTCTATCGGAGCTTTCGCAGACGACATGGCTGATGAACAGCAGTCATTGACCGACTTGAATAAAGACTTTGAATTTTCTTTGAATAAAAATAAAAACCTTTGATGAATTTATATTCGCTACTCTCAAGCTTGAAATCTCATGATATCTTCAACGCTGGTACATGAATTGTACTTCAAACTATGAGCATATTGTATTTTTTATTGGCATTTGAAATTTCCTGAATGTGATTTTAATAATTTCATGTTAGTTATAACAAAAATATCGATGGGCGAATCTCTATACACTGTTTTAGGAATATGATGTGTGCCTAATTTTCGCCCTGTCTATGAATAACAATTAAGTGGAAAATAATAACAACGTTTCCGACACAAGCTTGATATGGTCTTTTTATATAAAAATCAAGATTTGTATCCATGTATATTTCAACATAACCTTTGAATGCTTGTATCGATTTCAATCAAACTTGGTATACGTGTGTTTTTCACAGAGCTGATGGTCATAGAATTGAAAGGAAAGAAAGGAATAACCATCTAGAAAAAAGATCATACTCAGAAACTTAGAATCGGTGTCTGATGCCATTTTGGAGCCCGACACGGCGATTTCCAGTTTACGAAAAGTAAATCGACGTTTTCCGGTACTCTGCATACATAATTAACCACCGTTATCGATTACTATTAGAATGTTTTAGGAATATCTGTGGCTAATGTTGCATTTCCAGCGATTTTTGGACTTTCATAAAAACATTTTTAGAGAAGCACTTCAAAAATTCGCTTTGATCGATTGTTTGTTTTCACCTCCCGCTTCTTGATGTAGCAATAAAAATAATGATTTGATAGCGGAGAGTTCAAAATACGTTTCTAAAAGTTGCTGGAGCTGGTGCATTTTTAAATTAAAGATTTATCAAGAACATTGATTGAAACAAATAAGAAAAATCTTTTAATATAAAAATAGCGGTGTATTTGAATGTATGATTCATGTTCATTGCGGAACAGCTAGACCAAACTTGACATAGGTATTTTTGATATAAGATTGATTGTTATAGAAGAATAAACCAAAGATTGACTCATTATTGACAACATGATCTTTTCACAATCGAGTTTGAAATGATAGGTTCACTAGTAACACAGAATATCAAAAAACCAGACCGTAATAACTTCTAAGCCACCATAACAACAAGAGCTAACATGGAATCCCGAGTAAGGCTGGGTAATCAGCTGGTAATTTATAAAACAAATGCATTTCACGGTTAACCAACCAATTGCATTTCATCAGTGGTGGGCACCATTCCGCTAATTCGCTAATCGCTTCGAAACGCTAATCGCTAATTCGCAAAATTTTGTAGAGAAGTGACGACATAACTTTTTAGAAAAACTGTGAATTGCTGATGGCGTGCGTCATTGCTTCGAAAGATGAACATACTTTACTGCGAATGTTACTTTTGGAACGAAAATTTCATTCAAACAACGTTCAATTGTCTCAATTGTCTAGAGTTCCTCTGTTTACGACACAAGTGCAAGTCAGTCTTTTTACCCTAGAATGGAGTTTTAGTTATCGTACAAGCCACAGGAGCATTTTTCAGAACAAGCGCATGGTCTAGATTGAATTTTCGGCAACCAAGAACTTTAGTATTTCGGCTTTAAATTATGACAACTTTGGTTTTACCTTTCCGATTCAGATGATATTGAATTTTTATGAACATATTCCAAGGTATTTATCTTTTATGCAAGCTGAATAACTTTGGTTACTCCTTGTTTTTCAAAATCAAGTATGAACACCATATTGGGAACCTCTTATTGTAAATAGCTTTCAAAAGTATTTGTTTTCGTTTGTTTTACCCCAAAAGATCAAAGTGGTCCAAATCTTACAAAACACGAGCAATAAATATAGCGATATGACTATTTACATATTAATAAGTTAGCGATTAGCGAAAATTCCGCTAATGTGGGTTTAGCGGTTAGCGTTTAGCGATTATCGAGCTAAACTTTCCGGTTAGCGACTTAGCGATTAGCGTCGCTAAATTTTCGGTTAGCGGTACCCACCACTGCATTTTATAATTAAGTTGATTTTCTTTTCATATGTTGATTTGTTTCATTTAACAGCTGTTTTCGTCATATTTCCGAGGAGGGCGAAAAATGGATCCTTAGGTGAACGAAATTAGGATTTTCGGGGTCGAATTTAGGGGTTCGGACACCCATCAGGAAATTTCCATTTAACTCGACTAGATAAGTTATTTTGGCTGTGAAGCAACCCGAAGGTGCATCACAATGTTTATTGTGCACTATACAGTAAATACTGCAAATCGTCGAAGTAACACATGAAAATGTATAACGTTTAACTGGTTATGATTGTTGTATGAGAGTTCGACTGTTGGGAATTGTACGATGTTTGGTTATAATTTCGGCTGAGCAGTCTTGAATAAGTAGAACGATCTGGTTTTTTACTGTCCGACGTTTCGTCACTGATCAGTGACATCTTCAGGGGAAACTGTTGGTGTTTATTAGCGATTAGTGTCTGTTTTAATTCTTAAATTTGTTAACAATTGATAAGAGTTTATCTAGTTGTCTGTGGTTGAGTTGTCTGTGACTTACATAATTCTTGTTCGTTCCTTGTCTGGATGCTTTTTAGAGCTTATCGTCAACATTAATTGGGGCGATTCGGGGTACATTCTACAATATTGGTGTTCATAAAAGTCTATGGTACAATTTTTCTCTTATAAATATTTTGAACAAACTTACAAATCTCTTTGCTGTGGACCTATTGCGATGGCGGATGGTAACGTTATGGGGAGTAGTTGTGACCCCCCCGAATCACAACTACTCCCCATAACGTTACCATCCGCCATCGCAATAGGTCCACAGCAAAGAGATTTGTAAGTTTGTTCAAAATATTTATAAGAGAAAAATTGTACCATAGACTTTTATGAACACCAATATTGTAGAATGTACCCCGAATCGCCCCAATTAATGTTGACGATAAGCTCTAAAAAGCATCCAGACAAGGAACGAACAAGAATTATGTAAGTCACAGACAACTCAACCACAGACAACTAGATAAACTCTTATCAATTGTTAACAAATTTAAGAATTAAAACAGACACTAATCGCTAATAAACACCAACAGTTTCCCCTGAAGATGTCACTGATCAGTGACGAAACGTC
This sequence comes from Wyeomyia smithii, assembly GCF_029784165.1. Classification (NCBI taxonomy): domain Eukaryota; kingdom Metazoa; phylum Arthropoda; class Insecta; order Diptera; family Culicidae; genus Wyeomyia; species Wyeomyia smithii. Next base: position 113,803,711 of record NC_073696.1, read on the forward strand.
GGACAGTAAAAAACCAGATCGTTCTACTTATTCAAGACTGCTCAGCCGAAATTATAACCAAACATCGTTTAACTGGTTAGTCATGAATAAAGTGGGCGATTTATGGGTCCGTTACTCTACAGCAGAAGAGGAAGGATGTTCCATACGTCATACGTTTGACGACGCTAGCAATATGTGGTAAAGCGGTGTTAGGCAAAAGAATCACCTTTTTGTGTGTTTTCTTGTTTTCTTTAACGCTTGGCTCAAATGTACTTAGTCTTCGGCGCGTACCTGACCAGTCAAGTTCGTCTGGCTTCAGCTTTCGGTCTGATGTGCGTCTCCGTTATTCTCTCAAGGGTTCGTGCTACGATACCAATATCATCGACAAAGCCAAAGAGCTGAACAGACATCCAGCACGCTTCATGTCTTCCACGCAGCATCGCCAGGTCAATTACGTCAATATTTGGGAAAGTGAAAAAGCAGTAATTTTGGGGGACGTGAAAAAGCAGGGAAAGTGAAAAAGCAGTAATTTTGGGGTCCCCAGGACAAAAGATTTTTTTTTCGAATTAAATTCTTGGAGTACGCACCATTTGAACTGGAAAAATTGCAATTTTTGCGCCAAATTCAAAATGATGACCTCTTTTCGAGACAGAGAAAATAAAATTTGTATCATATATATTAAATCTGGAGAATTGGATATTAAATCTGCCTATCTGGATACGTGTTCAAAAATTTGAATAATACAGATATTGGTGGCGAACCAGCCTGTGGCTGAAAGCCACCTTAATAAAGTAATAATAAAAAAAAAGATAATATAGATAGATCTGGATACCTGGCAACGCAAACTCCACGTTAAAATAATTGCGTCGCTTTGATATTGACCGCGCGTTATGCGTTGAACTGTTCGAAGCACGATTTACAAAAGTAATCTGAATGGTAAACTCGATGTTCACCTAATTTTTTAAATGTATTTTAAAGCATTTTTTCTCATTTTTCGAATGGTGGTACCAAATTTAAAAACGAACGGTTGCGAACTTCAAGACTCAAACTCAAAAACACGTTTTCCTGATAAAATCCAAAATAGCGGCCAGTTTTTTTCTACTTCAAATGAAAGATCTATGATTTCTCTTTATAACGACGTGTTGGTTGTAGGGTGTTCAATGGCAAATGCAGGAGAAACAGATCAATAAAAATATCAAGAATTGCTCAAAATGCAACTTTTCTAAAAAATATTTGATCCCTTAATGCCCGAAAGGTTCATCAATATGAGCTAGTCAAAGTGGTTTTCTCATTATTTTACTACTTCCAATCATTTAGACACAAAATTATCCTTGTTAAAGACCTAGTATCACCAGTGGGATGGTTTCAGCAAGATTTTCTCATGTTTATCAACATCCTATTGGAAAAAAAAACATTTGTTGTATACGAAAAATATCACTATGTGAATTATACTTTTCAGATCGCTATTTCTCTCAAAGTTTAACAACCAATATTTCACATTCCTATATTTACAATTCTCATCATTCCCATCACGATTTTCATCCCTGCGTTCAAAAGTGATCTCACGCGGAATTGGCCAAAAGACGTTGCGCTGCTTAATTTTTGGCACGAAGTAAGCTTTGATTGCATCTTTATGTCGATGCAATCGTGGTTGCATTTTTCACCTGCGGCCGTTTCGTTTTGAAAACCGTTTTCCAGTTTCGCTTTGTCCGATGCAGTGAAGGTTGCCTCTCTGTGGAAGAGGCGAACGCATGTCGGGGAAAATTTTTTAAACCACGCTGTGCATTAAATGCGCCCGTTAGCGGGTTGGCGTGAGGTATCATCGTATCACTCAGTCACTGATCAGATAGGATACTTTATTAACTATACAAGTGCACTTAGTAAAAATAAAACATTCAATCTACACGAAAAGAAAACGTAGACCTACTTACAATCATTCGTAACGTTATGGATCGCTTTCATAGTGTATTTTGAAGAAAATTGTTACATTCAGACATTTGCGGTTGCTGAACTGAGTCGCATATGAAGGTCACCTTAGGAGCAAAGCCACGGTTTTTCTTCAATGAGAAGGTTTTTTTTTGCAGCCATAGTCAATGATTTGGGTAGTAGTAACTATTTTAGAAGCCCGTTGTCTGACACCAAAACAAAGCAAAAGAATCAACGTCATATCATGTTTGTTTATGGTATAAAGAATACTACAATGGCGCATGCAATCACGATCTATGATTATTTCAACGTTTGTAATTGTCAGTTTTTTTACGTTGATTGTAGTACAAATAAATGAAATTGTGGATATTGTAGATGATAAAGAAAAACATACCTGAAATATCAGATACATGCATTTTTGTCTTATAGCGTTCTTCATCAATTCCAGGTCCCCTGTATCACCAACAGTAACTCCAGTGTCCATTACTCCTGCGGCGTAAAACCAACGACGGCCGAAGCTCTTAAGTGGATTTAGCTAAAAGGGTTTGCGAAAGAGCTTTTCCGCCCTCCTCATATGTTTAGTGCAGTTTCCAATGAGCCGAATGCGGTTAAGAGTGAATTAATTATAGTGTCTGTTGTGAACGAAGTGTGTTTAGCGAAAGCCGAATTGAAGAGCGAAAAGGAGTTTTAAGTCTGCATTCATGGAACCCCACGCAGTGATGCTTTTATGAGGTTATTGCAAAAAATGATATATAATTTTCTTAAAAAGCTGATCAAATTGCATTCGTAAGAGTGTCGTGAATCGTTTCGACCTTGCAAGTGTGTTCGATAGAGTTTGGAGATTCATTGAATGGAATGTGCAAGGTCAGTAACATAACTGCTTTTCAGATAATTAAGTCCGACTCCTTTATTGTCCCCAGTAAACACGTTATTGTATAGAAAATATTGCTTTGCTTCAAAATTAAACGCTGTTAATTACAACTGTCGCAAAGTACTTTTTTAAGCGGATTTTTGAATTAACGCGGTTTTTTACAATTTAAACAAAAAATTTCGCAAATTTTCGAATTAACGTGGGTTTGGAACGAAAAACGTATAGTGTTTATATAGTAAAAGATTTAGTCAAAAAAAACCTCCGTACTCCGAAAGATCCGAAGTGACCGTCAGAGAGAACAATTTTAAATACTGGTCCTAGAGCGTTTCGGGTTTTTTTTTTCTAAAGCCCTTCTTGCTGGTTTACTTTACGCGGATTTTTAAATTAACGAGGGTTTTTTTACACGGATTTTTGAATTAACGCGGTTTTTATTACGCGGATTAACGCGAAGTTGAGTGAACTGCAATTGAACGAAACGAAACGGTTAACTGTTCTTTACTGAGCTCCAGTAAGGATGAACAAATAAAAAAAAATTTGAGCTCTTCTTGTACATACCACATAGAAGGGCATAGATCAAATTATGGAAGCTACTTGATCACTGGCAAGTAGCTGTGATCGGACTCCGTTCGTCATACCGCTAACTAAGTTGTTTTAGCATTGGTTTGCGCGGTTGATCGAGTTTTCCATTTCATTGGAAAGAAGTGACACTAGCTTACTATGAGCAACGTCGAAAGGGAATCCGGTCCGATGACTAATCACGGCGGGCTGACGAACGAAGACGACGTTACAGATGGACCGGACCGGAATCCGTGTTACCCGCACCGTGCCTGCGTGGGTATTAATGTCTAGTTGGTAGTTGGCTTCTCGTGTGATCTGAGCCGGTGTCGGCACTCACATGGTGGCAGTGGTTTTCCCGTAGCATGAGGCTGCCGATAGCAGAAGCCTCCGTTGAAGAGGTTGCAGATAATCGAAAGTAGTATCTTATTTGCAAACTGACACTTTGATATCTGATTGACAATAGCATCCTGTGAGCGAGACGCAGACCGACTTAGCTTAATCAATCGAAACGCACTCATTACTCTTATAAAAGTGTTTGGTTTACCTCGTGAACAGATTAGTTCTTTCATATTTTACGTGATTGTTTGAAGATTGGTTTGAAAGAGAATCTTTCAGCTAAAATACTTTGAATGATTTTTATTTTATAATTTCACATCATTACACATTACACTGTAGATTTTCTTTTCAAATTAGATTCTATATAAATATTCTATTAAATCCAAAATGATACACATTCATTATTTAATACAAAAAAAAAAAAAAGAATCTAAGCAGTGAGAGTATATATGAACAAGTTCCTATTGTGTTATTTTGAACAAAATATGCTCCTTCTAACTGCGTTGTTTTTCAATTGTACGATGGGTTGTTGGTTACTATCTCCAAAATGTTCTGATACTAAAGCTCACTGCCCCAACTTTTTTGTCATCAAAAAAACAGGACATTTTAGAAAATCAACAAAGCAACAAAGTACAGGGTAGTACAAGGTGCTTGATTTTTAGCCTCTTGTTAGAAAATTGAAAAATAAAGTATAAATAAAAATATTTAGTTCAATTATAATTTAAACATTCGAGTTACACATGATTTAGCATAAAATTTAATGCCAATTTATACACAGTATAAATTATACACTTAAAAACTAATCAGTTGTGTGTATTGGTTCATAAATTATTAAACAAAAAGTAATAAAAATATTTCCTATGCTTTGTTTCTAGAAACTATTTTTGTTTATTTGATGAAAAGTTGTTTGTTATGCAGCGCAATGATTCTGAATTTCAGTCCAGTGAAAAACGGAACAATTGTGGCTTCGAAACAATGTATAGCAAAATAAAAAAACACGAAGTACTAGTGAGGAGCGTTTCGACTGACTGAGCACTCCAGCGCACATAGGAGTATTTGACCCAAAAAGTTGGCCAAAAGTCCGATATACAAAATACACGATTCCCATTATTTTTAATTATTTTAGTTAAAACAACTACAAGATCTACAAGAATCTACAAGAAACTACAAGATAAGTAAAATGTTTTGCAATATTTGAAACGTTGAATGTATAAAATAATCATAAATTGTTTAAGAAATAAGTGATTATGAAAACCAACCGCGAAAAATCCATAATATTGTGAAATTAATTTTATGATTTAGTAACCTTCCGAGCAAGTCCCGTCGAAGCTTTATTCATTGACAGAAAGGTCAAAGCCTTCTGAAAATATACGAAAAAAAAATTTTCCTCCTGGTTTCTCTTTTTTGTTTTATTGACATTTTATTAAATGAAGATTTATATGGAAATTTCTAAATCTTTGTTTTATACCATGTGTAAAGAGACACTAGAAAAATGGAGCAAGCGAATTTAATGTAATATTTTATATATTGGGTGACGTTTTAAATGGATGTCACCTTTTTTGTGTTGATTATACGAAAATAACACGTTTTTGATGTAAATCTATCCTATTACTACCAAAATAGAGCGACTTGGACTTTTGACCAGCTTTTTGGCTCAAATACTCTTATGTGCAGCGGCGAGCAATTCGTGGAATGTTAATGTAACCAGTTTAGAAGGAACATTTTTCGATAACGACATATTTGTCCAACATTATCCCGCCAGTGCGGTGTGATCTAGCCTTGAGAAACGTTCGACTTGACCTCGTATCCCTGCGCAAAACATTTTATTACTATCGGAATACTTTTTAGCATTTGCTGGCATTCTTATAACGTGATTATCTGACCGCTCTTTCGTCAGTTACTGGTTCGACTTCTTCAGTCCTGACAAGATTGTTTGCCAACAGTGTGCCGATAATGTTGTGTTCTGTACATACATATGGTCCTGGTTCGTTTACCGCTTCATCCGTCTTTCCACTTCCCGAAGATTCGTGCGCCTCCGCGCCGTTCATCTGGCCACTCTCATCTCGGTGTGCTTCGCATTTCCTTTTGGCTCTCCGGAAAGGCCAACGCGCCGCGAAGCAACAACCCATTATGTAGGACTGTATGAGATAGCTGCAGCAGAGGAAAAAATACCTAAGCACTCTATACATACGCCGAGGTCGGCTCGACTCCGCGGAAAGCCTACGAGGGCGAAAATAATTATATTATTGAGATGCGATCTGGTGTGTTGCTTTTTCGTTGAAGTTGCTGTGTGTTCGTGAATAGAGACGATCGTCCGGTCAGCGCGCTTTCTTTCCGTTCGTCACGGTTTTTCGTGGACCGATTGCTTATGCGCCGGACGGTAAGCTGCACTGGAAACAATCGATGATCGAACTGTAACTTGATGGGATATTAACAATAGCCGCCGGATATTCGTGAGATCTTCAGCAGGGACTTGCTGGACGCGGCTGCCCCTGATCGTCCGCCGTCGTCGAAGGTTCTGCATTCCGGCTCACAATAAATCTCACCGGTGAGATTATGCATGGATATGCATTTCCTTAAGATAAGATTGATGGATTTAATAGTGGGGTTGTTTCTGAAGTATGGTTTATGGCCAGAGATAAGGTAAGAACTGTTTCTTTTACAACGAAGGCATATGCAACAATTTGTTCACCGTGTGTAGGAACTAACTGATGTAGCAATTTTGTTCCGATGCCAGTTAATAGGTTCACTTAGGTAATTTCGATCGATTTGTGAGAAAGAAAAAATACGAAACATAAATTCATACCTTGTAGAGTGCCGTCACGGTTGAATTTAGATTTGCTTTCGATTCCAATATATTGTTGCTAATTTTGAGATTGAGAAATTGTTTCGGAAAAACCCAGAGGTTGATTGCGTGTAAAACGATAATGATGAACACAAAAATTGTAAAGCTTGGGCTTATGTTGTCGTCATTTATATATTAACACTTGCATACCTGACCCCTCCAGAGCCGATGAAATGAAAATTCTTTTACCTGTCATTCCGCCAGATCTAAACCGAATTTGATCCAATCTTATTCAAAAGATCACAAATTTATCATAATTTTTGGGACAGTAGGGGACGTTTCGAAATTTTCCGTTGTTCCGGACTTATCGAGGGTAACCGTGGGGTAAGTGCCGGTCTAGGGACACAGGCCAGATTGAAAACGGTAGCGAAACTTGCTTGCGACATATAAACTTTTAAGTTTTTGCAAAACAACACTGTTGGCGATCGGCATTTGGCCACTTGAACGTTTATTGGCCACTACTGGTCGAGTTCTCCGAAACCTTGCTTGCGGCATGTCGATAATTTTTAGAGCCAAAACTGTTTGTTTGATCGATGTAACGTCTTCTAAAAAAAAAGAAATGAATAAAAAATACACTCTAAAAAAAAGTATTATTTTATGAAAAAAAAGGTAGAAGAAAACTTAAATATTAATTATCTGAAAAAGCTCATTTTTCGAACAACTCTATTTTTTTTATAAAAACTACAAAAGATTACTTAAACAATGAAACCATAATGGAGAAATCAGGAAAACAAGTTACAATATTTTGAGAAAAACATTTTTTTTCACGGTTATTTTTATGAAAGACAAATTTTATTCTGCAACTTTGCCAAAGACACTATGCCAATCAAACGAACGTTTTTAACTGTAAAATATTTTTAATTTCTCATAGGGTGCTCTATTAGAAATTTGAAATATTTCTACAGCCAAAACGATTTGTTTGATTGGCATATTGTCTTCGGCAAAGTTTCAGATGATTAGTTTATCCTTCAAAAAAAAGGTCCCTCGAAAAAAATATTGGAATTTTTTTTCAAAATATTATAGCTTTTTTTCTCGATCTCTTCATGATCGGACTGGTTTCATTGTTTAGGTTATATTTTGTTGTTTTTTTTTGTAAATAAAATCAGATTTTCAAAAGATGAGCTTTTTTAGATAGTTAGGTTTTAAGTTTTCTTATAATTTTTTTTTTCAAAAAATAAGTTTTTTTTAGAGTGTACAGTTTTGATTCAAGCTTCGAACAGTCTCAAACTTAGAACACTTAACAATACAAATCGAATTATTATAGCTAGTTTAATAAAAAGCATGATTATTATATACCATTTCGTTCCTTGCAATGTCATTCACCCAGTGATGTATAATTCTTTATTGTAGCGCCATTACCGTGGAATCAGCAGTCGTTGAAGAAAGTGACAGTCAGTACTCAGACGGTTTGCCCATCCTTCTCTTAGCGATTTCGTTGAAGTGTTCGGAGCAGTGCCTTAGAATATCGATGTTTATTCACGTCTAAATTAACTAAATTGTTCGCAGTGTCATCACATTTATTTTCTGATGCAACTCAGTAACCCATGCTCATTGCGTCGAAGCATGAATATCGTTTATCATATTCAATAAAAGAACAGTGAAATGAATATCGAAGGTCTCGTAATGATATTTTTGTCGTTTAATTTTTAAAGGATTTTAATTTTTGACGATCAAATTATCAACAAGAATGTTACGGTTTATCCTGTCGGTGTTCATCGGTTGTTTGGTTTCATGAATATCAACGTCGCATGGGTAGTATGATTATCAATATAAAAAAGGCTGAAAATCGCTGCTTTTGAATATCATGACAGTGAATATTCTCAATACTGGCTGGGAGTTTGAACCAAAGACGATTTCTAAATTCTCCTTGTTTTCGTGTACAAAATGTGTTTAAATCCGTATTAACGGCACTTAATTGCAACAACAATTAAATAGCCAACATGCTAAACCTTTTAAGTCGATGAGAAATTTCATTTTTCGTTGATTTTTTCGTGCAAGAAGTTACATCATAGCGTAAATGTTCGAAACTTGATGCAGTACGGTATATTTTTTCAGAAAGAAAAAATACTATCTAAACCTTTATCAAAGACGTTACACCAATCAAACAAACCTTTTTGGCTCCAAAAAAATTTTTAATCAGCAATACCTCTCCAAAATCGCATTTTTCAATAGCATTCAAAATGAGTCGTGTTCATAAAAATTAAACCAATGCTCAAAATGGCATCTTTTGCCTATAGAAACGTCTATGCCAAGTTTCAGCCAAATCAAAAATGGTCGAATTGGTTGCCCGTTTTTTTGTGGAATTGCTGTTCCGGTTGCATCAGCAACCAATTCTCAAAACATATTCCGAACGCGGGAAGAACTTCTCGAAAATTGAAACACTTTTCAATCTCACCGGTAGAATTTTATATTTAGCTGAACGAGTGTGCTTCACTGGCGCTAAATCTATTACTGAGATTTCCAATGCAGGAATTTTGCTTAAGTACTAAAACAGTTGTCTTGGTAGTAATGGTGCTTGTGACAAATGTGCAGGTATATGAGAGGCAATTCATAACTGTTCTACAAACATCGCAATTATTATTGAACTAGTATGCACCAACTTAAATCCGGGGTTTTTCGATACAATTTTGTGATTTTCGAGTAGTTGCTTCTTAGAAGTAGGTCCTCATTAAGATAGAAAAGAAAACTAGGGTGTCCCTAAAATCAGCGAACTAATTTTTTTTGCAGAGACATGTGATACTATTTTCGGCAAAGTTGTAGATTGCTTGGTTTCTCACAACCTTGCAGAAGATTACTTTTTTATAGCTCTCGAATTAACTGAATTAGAGCAATTTATCTTAGAGTAATTCTAGAAAAACAGTTTTTGCTCTTTTTTCAATTCAATTTTTTCAGTGAAATTTTGTTCAGATAACTTCTAAAGCTTTGAAAGACGCAAGTTTTTATCACTAAACAACAGTATCTTTTACGGGTAGAGAGTTATTAACGCCTCAATTTTGGAAGCATGCCTTTTTCAAATGTTGATATTTCTAAATGGGGTAAATAAAAAAATATATTCAGGTTTAATTTGGAAGAGCAACTCGTGTAATTCAGTATATAACAAAAATGGGGAAAAGTTATTTCTCGAAATTGAAAACTATTAGCTTGAATCTGCTAATTTTTCGTCAACAAAGTTTACAGTTTTAGTTTATATATTTAGTAAAAAAGCTACTTTACCTGACGGATTCATGATATGATGCATATGATACCGCTGCATCGTCCAGGAAAGTTCTGCGAACACCTTTCAAGAAAATTGAGCCGTAGCCATAGAAGACGATTTCAAGGGGGTTATGCTAACATAAGATTGCTTCGTTTCGCTAAACAACCGATGCACTTTCGAAAAATAAAATCTAAAAATTTTGCGTAATTTGTTTAAATGCGACTTTTAGCTGTCGAAAATGTTTTTTAAAAATTGTTTCGTATATTGATATTATTAATTGAAATACTTATTGACTGATACAGAAAAACGTTGAAAAAAAAGTAACAAGAAGTACCGTGTATTGGGGTGAAATTGACCAGTGGGGTGAAATTGATCACCTGAAAATTCGTGATAAAAAATACTAATCAAAAGATACTGCTCTTACAACACTAGGCAATGTTAACGTGTCCTTAAACGCAACTTTTGCATGATTCACATACCTGTCAAAGTTAACGTTAATTATTCTAACTCAGTCAAAACTCAATCAAATTGATCAAACAAGTTTCCAAATAACAAAAAAAAAGTATTGAATTTACTTAAAGTAATCTTAGTTGAGGGTTAATTACGTTAAATTTGGAGAAGTGAGTAAAGTTTTATAAAAGCTCAAAAATGTAATTTTCAACAATGATCATTCCATACCATTAAAGAAATACTGATGAATTCGCAGAAAAGCACAAAGATTTCAATTTCAGAGCTAGTTTTTGAGCTTTTGCAACAAACCGAATTGAAATCGGTCTAACGACGATCAAATAAGAGCAAATTTAGCAACAAGCAGCTCGTGAATCAAAATAAACAAATTTTTACCTGAAATATAGTTTTTTCGTTTCCAAACTAGCTGCAAATGATTCTTTTCAGTACAGAAATCATCCGTTATTTTTGGCATGTCGAAAAAAAGCACATTGCCAAAAGAATGTATGGATTTCAATAGTGATCAATTTCACCCCAATTTACCTCATAGTGCCTCATAAAATTATCGAATTTATTTCATGAAGTAGACGATAGAAATTTCACCAATAGCCATAGAGGTTTACTGGAGCACATACCAGTACTTGTTTTAAAATTATACTATTTCGAAAAAAATATACATGAAGCTAGTTAATTGGAAATCAACATTTGAAACAAAGGCGTATGTCCAAGATCAAAGCGTTAATAACTCTTCACTCGTAAAAGATATCTTTAAAATGTATCCACCAAAAGTTGCGTCTCTCGAAGCTCTAAAAGCCATCTGAACACAATTTTGCAATTTGAATTAAAAAAGAAATCGAGTAAAAAACTGTTTTTCAGAACCACTTAAGAATACACTAAGGTCGGTTTTTTGCGCGGTTTTTAATGCGGCTTTTTTACGCGGATTCCGGAATTTACGCGGTTTTGTTACGCGGACTCCGGAATTTACGCGTTTTCTTTTACGCGGATTCCGGAATTTACGCGGTATTTTTTTTTGCGCGGATTTCGGTTTCTCTTCACTCGGATTGCAGAATTTATGCGGTTTTTTTACGCGGATTCCGGAATTTACGCGGATTCCGGAGTTTACGCGGATTCCGGAATTTGCGCGGTTTTTTTTCACTCGGATTCTGAAATTTACACGTTTTTTTACGCGGTTTTTTTACGCTGCACGTATCCCCCGCCTAAAAAGCGACTTTAGTGTATTTGATCTCAGTCAGCTAGTTCAATCAAGTGTTCTGCGACTTTATCTAAAATTGTATAACGTGTTTTCCACAAACAGAAAATCTAGTTGTTTTATTTCACTGACTTTAGGACCGCCCTAATTTTCATTTCGATTCAAATGTTGACCAACCTGTAAGAAATTAATCTCTTCACAGTAAACCCTCCAATCTTTAACTTGAAATGACAATTGTCATTATTGCGTTGTATTGATTTATTATAACAGGTTTTAAAACTTCTGACCATTTCAAATGTCAGTCTAGATTTCGATTTCATCGTCAGTAGCTTGCATATTGTTTTCTTGCTGCTACACATTTTTACAGTCGCGTTTATAGGACTCTACTTAAGGGGGGACCCTACTCTGTAAGATCGGAAAATAATAAATTTTATTAATTCTTTTTCGGATATTTAGAGTAAAACGATGTGTTCGGGTATTTTAAAATACTCGAACACTTCACATTTCTTTAAACATCTGAAAAAATATCTCGAAAGTTCATTATTTTTCAACTTTCCAGAGTAGGGTCCTCCCTCAAAGGCTAAGCTTGCGTTTGTGCGTGCCTTTTGGCGCTATTGTGTTTTGGCGTAGCATATCAAATCTATTGTTTGTCGGTGTGCTGATACGTTTTGGCTGTGTCGATTGTGCGTCGAACTGAGGCGCACCAACCAGGAGCAAAACAGAAGTACACGTCGAATCTATCGATCGACTGAACGAAAATTTGTAGAAATATTTAACATATTTTATCGTTCCACTTTGATAGTACGACGAGTTGACAATAGTTGACGACGACGAGCAAGCTCCCTCTGACCTTTTGCCTTCTGATCTTCCAGTCCAAATACCCGCTACCCCTAGCTCTTCCTTTCCCCCACTCATTTTCCTCCGCCCTAGGCTCTACCGAGACAGATCGACGGCACTATCACTTGTTTAGTTTTGGCCCGAAGTTGGTCCTTAATCTGAATCGCTAAATATAATACCACCTCCACCACCACCTCAAACCACCTAACGTCACGCTTCTCGGCTGTTACTAAAATTTCTAATGTTAGGCCAAATAAAATGCGGGTTTTGGTTAGCGATCTCGGGTAGGCTAAGAGGATTGCTACCTCTGAGCTTTTCACGAGGGAGTACCATGGTTATGTACCCTAACGAGACGTAGAGATCGACGGTGCTGTGACCGATCCGAGTCTGTCCGAGAAGTGCCTCTTGAAGGAGGCTGTTGGCTGCTCTAAGAACAGTAGCCTTTCTGAGGTAAAAATACTAGTTTCACTCGAAGAATCGTTTCACGAATCACAATTACCGGATCTGCGTTGCTTATTCAACCATTTCTGTGAATATTGGTGTCCCTAGCCATTACCCTTTTTTCAGACACCTAAAATGAGTTTCCTCGTAAACACAATGTTAAAGCGACGAACCCGATGAGCAATTTCTATACGACACTTTCACGTAAGTTGACGCGTTTTGGTAATAGCTCACCGAAATTCATAGGAATGGTCGAATAGCTATAATCTTTCATTTTTTCCGGTTTGAGCTTTTGGAATGCACTTTTTTTTCATTTTGTCGATCAGTGGTATCAAAAAAAATGCCAAAAAAAGGACGGATTTCATTTATGCGGACATTCTCAGTTCTTTTAAGGCTCTCTGATCGATGAAAGAGGCTATGTACTCTCCGTATTTCTTAAAGAAAATACGGGATCAATTGAGTGCTTTATCCGAAATATCGTCTCAGTTTACCTTAGTGGACTCTTTCGCTAAAGTGAGCGCAATAAACGGTAAAATTTATGAAAGACCAATGGCCTTTAATGAATTTCTTCCATTTGTGCGTCGGAGTACGCTCGAAGGTTGGTAATATTCTTAGACTAATCGGAAACTGGAAAGGTGGTTACATATCATTATCTCCAAGGTATCGACGAACCCGTGGTTTAATGGTTCAATGCGCGATGTCTAGGCTTATCAGAGTGATGTCGTCTGGTCATACCCCACACACTATGACACTATATCCAAGTTGACAGATTCGCTTCGGCCCCAGAGTAGACAACTGGTGGTTCCCGTTCGTGATGTTCTAGCGAATTCCCTACATGTCACTTATTTACGTGTTCCCATAATCCATAAATGTCTAAACGGGTACGTGGATATCAACTCGGATAACGATACGGACACCGTGAGGAACCCATAAGTTACGAGGACGCTATACGGCAGGAGAACATCCCAGCAGGATTAACCACACAGTGTTGGCTCCGTAAAACTATATTTGTGATTAGTCTGGATAAATTTTCTAAAAAATGAATGCAAAGTTGCCAAATTTTAGTAAGGTCCACATTCACAAAGTTTCATTAAATTTAGAGGGGGGTAAGTTGGCGAAAAGTTGTGAATTCTGAAACATTTGTTAAAATGTTGTTTCTTTTAAATCTTCTTTTTGTGATCAAAATCAATGAACTTTCAAATTTTCTATTAAAAGAGAATAGACCATTATTTTCAGTAGTGATAAAAATCCATTGAAGAAAGTAACCGATTGTCCTATAAAAATTATACATGAAAAATGAAAAATTTCAGCTTTTAACCCATTCCTGGTTTTTTTTTTCGCTTTTGTCGATCAGTGTAGTTTTTAAAGAGTTCAAATGTTTATTGATGACTTAACTTGAACTAAGCTTGACTAAGACTGAATACAATTATAAGTGTTTAGGTCAAATCAGTCGTCAACCGTTGATGATGAGTCCATAAAAAAATTAAGCCATTGAAGGCCAATTGGACACCATGGTTGATTCTCTGTCGCAGAGTGATGCTTGCTGGTTGCCGGTTTAATAGCACAATTGGGTTTGGTTTTATTTCCCTTGGGTCGGAAAACAAAAGAACAATGAGACATTCGGCACTAGCTGTGTTTGCTGGCTGAGAAGTACCTGACTAGAAAGGAGAAAAATCAATTTAATTTTCGTTGGTGCTAATAGCTTCCGGTGAGTTGTTTTTATCTGTAGACCACACTGTACAGTTTTGGCTGTTTCGATGCTCTAGGTAGACTAAAACGCAGACCGCAAGGTCTTCTCTGTTCTAGCGGATCGACTGAGCTACAATTATCTGCTTAATGGAAAGAAACTTCCTCCGAATAAAGTGTTTCGGGAAGGGTAAGATGATAGAGCAGGTTTACTGAGAAGTTTTCGTTTGTTGTTGGCTACTATAGCGGGTCTTAAAATTCCCAACTGTTTCATCGTGTCGATTCATTATCGGACAGAGAATTGATGGTGATTTCAAATAACAATCTAGAGGTCCTTGTAAACCCTCTCTGCAATAGATAATTACGTTTGTTAGTTTGGGTTGAAATCTGCTTAAAGATAATTACTGTTTTTAGCAAATAAACAGCCGATCATTACAAGTATTTCTATTTCACTTTACGAATGACGGTAAAGGTGTAGCGTGTCTTACAACCGCTCGAAATATCTTGAATGTCAACTATTATCGTTTCGATCAACTTCGGTAGAATATATTAATCGGCAAGCGTGTCCAAGTTGCATTAGTCTTGAAAACCATTCCCGTCACTTTTTGCACCGCTGTGCAAGACATTAAATCGTCTGGATTGAAATCGGAGTAAAGTTATGATCAGTTCTTGCTGGTGCGCATTGGTACCCCCGTATGTGGGGCGTAAGAAAGACCATTAAATGTCAATCACGTCAATCTGCGCTGCATTTATCAGCATTGGCGGCCTTGCGCTGACAATCGGTCGCACCGAGTCATAGTGACCAGCAAGCAGGTCGTTTTTGACGACGTCAGGGAATCATGCAATCGTGCTTGTGCAGATTTTCCTGACTTGGTGCTTTTTTATCCGGTGGAGTCTTACGTACCAATGGGACGGAAGTGATGAACCCCTTTTTGAGAAGAGTTTATTTTAACAATTCAACAGATAAAAGGTAATAAATATACAGAACGGACACTTGCGAACCCGTAACTAAACGCGTTATAATGTAAACACATGTAAAAGTGAAATTCACAATAACGGTTTTGGCTTTTCTTGCAGTGTGGCATTTTTTTATCACAAGCCGTTTTCGCGGTGCCAGTTTCTTATTGCAAAAGGTAATGAATTTTGTCGGATGAGAACAGTTTCTTTCGTCACTTTTTACGATGTCAATGTTATTAAATTGAATTATATTTCGGTTTCCTGGACCAAGCGAGCCTCTGTCGGTTTCGGTCTTTCTCAGCAGCGATGTCGAAAAGTAGCTAACGAGACAATATTTTATCAATTAGTGTGAAGCACCTGTACACAAACTCATGTATATACTGGTATACTGGTGGTATGTGTTATATATTTGGTTCCGTCTTCTTATACTTGTTCTGCCGATAATGGCGATCATCAATGTCGAAACGACGAACTCAACACATTTTACGAGGAGCATCTAAAATTAAAATTATGTCTTTATACTAATTATTCCAATTTGAAACGGTAATAAAATTTGGAAAGGGAAATGGATTACTGGGGGTTTGGTGTTCGCGCACCGTCCAGTCACAGCGAGCTTCCCGTTTAGGGGGTTACGCACACGTAATGTGTTAATTTTTTATCAAGACTGATAGTTCGCTTCCGGTGCCGAAAACCTTTTTCGTGTTATTCGTTTTGTGCTTCTGGTTGTTGGCATCTTCAGATTCGGGAGGGGCTGTGCAAGATGCTTGAGCGCCACTGGAGCGAATTGAGGCTTTGTTAATGAGCCGAATTTTCGGTTACTATTGCAGGTTTGTTCTATATATCATGTTTCCCGTCGAGAGATGATTGCTTTGCTAGTTTAGTTTGACTACTTATCTTAAATCAAGAGTCAAATTTCGATGTGTAGCACACTTCGATAAATTGTCAGTATATCGTCAGTTCGAGATTCGAGAAAAAGATGAGCCCATCTCAGACGTCCTTACATAATAAAAACAATGCTATGGTATTAAATATATGTCATAAGAAACTTTGACTAACGCTAATTGCTAAGGTACCTAACATTCCGAATGCATTGACGGAATGATTTGTTTTCATGCACGTCTAAAATAACACGCTGTTAACTGCACATAAAGAGCATATCCTTCCTGCCGGTCAATCGCACTGTGGGTTGTTGCAATTAGTACAAGCAATAACTTGAAACTTGTTCTATTGACTGGTCATAATTTATCACGCATGTCGCGGGCAGGTTAACTCCTCTTCCTAATATAGATGCGCACTAGACAAATTACCGCTAAAACTAGTCGGCAGCGGTCTCGTAACCTATATTCAGACTCACCACCAGTTTAGTTTATTGCTGACCGCCTGGTACAATCCTGGGAGAATGTTGATCACGTAAGCGGATAGATTCCCTAGCACTACGGTACTAGCAGCTCCCGTGATATGCGCCATAATCAAACAAACTAGTTATCTAATTAGATTTTTATTAATTTGATTTGATTCGTTCGGCACGCCATTCGTTCTGTTAGATCTTTCTTTGAAGTTGAGCGCGTTAAATCAATAGACAGGCACCAGCAAGATTTTTTTGTTTGCATGCGAAATGATATGGTGTTGTTAGGACTTTCAAGAAAGGTATACATACAATAAAAGCCAGCTGAGGTAAAATAGTAAGTACGGCATCTCATCGTAATTCCCAGCCTGTACGTGCGTTAATGATCGGTAATGAATATTATTTAACAGCTTGTCTCCCGACAGGTTGCGTTCCACGCCAGGAAATTCCGCATCGTTCGGCAAGTGTTCTGAGCTTTCTCCCCACCGCGAAAATAGTTGAGATTTTCCTACACACTGGCACTGGCGAGGCGAGCGCGCTGCACATTATCCGTACAGTCTACGCTGGCTCGTGTCATCCCGGAATCTCAACGTTGAATTGAGAAGCCGTTTGCATGCCTGTAAACTTCCCGCGGTGATTACGATGATCGGCGAATGGCTGCTTGTGCCTACTCAGGGGGCAAGTAGTGTAATTAAGTAACAATTTTATTTACCGTCTTTGCACTTCAGTACGTGAAGAGTGCTTGAGCTCAGAAGAGCTGTGCTCTGCGAAGCAAATAGATTTGGTTTGCTTCTGAGTATTTATTTCCGAGGCACGTTTAAATTCTAGACGGCGGCACTTTTAGTAGACAATTTAGCTTTTACTTGACAATGAACGGATAAGATCAGTATTTTGATAGGGTTTTAGCTACGATTAAAAGAGAAACACGCGGTGACCTGCGAAATCGCAAACATTTTAAATAATTGAGGGTTTAAAGAGAGTGCACAAATCACAAAAACAATAGTTACCTGCTATTATTAAATAATCAGATACAGTTGATATACTTATTGAAAATAAATAAAACAGTGCTTTTTCAATCATCATTCGTTTTTATTCCTACTCGCTAAATTCGGGCTCGGTTGTCTCACGCTTTCTATTTCCATTTCATCACGCTTCTCCAAAAGATCTCAAAATCAAGAATAATGTAGTTTCAGTTATAGAAAGTGCATTGAATATATTATTCTCATACTTGCCTTTTTTTTACTTTATAAGGTGGCTTTCAGCCACAGGCTGGTTCGCCAAAAATATAGTTGCCTCGTGTTCTTATTGCATGTGTATAGTTTTATGAACTCAATTTATTTTCTCATCTTTCTAGATAGGGCAACCAAGTGTCATATCTGTTACAATTTATTTGTGTCATAATTGTTTTGAAAAATGAATCGTAAAAGTGTTGGAGCAAAAATTATGTATTTAACAAGCAGTTAAGGAAAGCTCAAATCGCCCGACTGTTATTGATTTATTTTATTCTTCTAAGTGATACATTGGTGTAAGACACAGACATTTCAGTTATACCTCTCTTGGTTAGGTACGTTATTTGTCAGGGATCGCACCTTGGAAATAACCACGACAAAAACACCATAATCTATATGTTTCCCCAGTGAGCCACTGGCTCTTTGCAGGGGTTGCTTTTGCCTCAATTGATAACACAGTACTTACTTACTTAATGGTCCGTGTCCGCCGATGTGGCGGATCATAGGGATGAAGTTAGCGATCACCACTGCTGACGGTTACCCGCCATGGCCTTCACCTTTCGCTAGGAGAGGTTTTCGTCAACAGTCTGGATTTCATTGGCCAAGCTGCGCTGGCAAGGACCTCTGGGTCTGCCTCTTCTGCGCTGTCCTTGCGGATTCCAGTCGAGCGCCTCGCTGCAGATCTCGTTCGCTTCTCTTCTTAAGGTGTGCTCGATCCACCTCCGCGTGCGCTCCCGGATTTCTGTTACTATCGACCGTTGGTGGCACCGCCAGTGGAGTTCCTCGTTGGAAATACAGTTGTGCGGCCACCATGCGCGAATAATGTATCGCAGGCACCGATTTACGAAAACCTGCAGTTTGTGCGTTGTCTCCGCCGAGACGCACCACGTTTCGCAGGTCTACAGCAATACGGATTTAACGTTTGAGTTGAAAATTCGGGTTTTTGTATGTAAGGCGTCGTACACAAATTACATAACGCATGAAGGGGGAGGGGGGAAGAAGGGTTAAGTCTGCGTTATTTATTGTTACATAGGGGTGAGGGGGGGGGGGTTAGTTGAGATCGTTACGTAACTGTGATGTTCGCTCCGAATTGCAAATTTGGAGGGGGACAGGTTGTCCAGCGTTACGTAATTTTAGGGGAGGGGGAGTCATATCAAACGTTACTTATCGTTACATAGGGGGGGGGGTCTGATATCTAGGATTTTGGCGTTACGTAATTTGTGTACGACGCCTAAAGTGATCTGACTTGAGCGCCAAATATTCCGAAGACCTGCAAAGGCTCCTCTGGCCTTTCTGATTCTTGCGGCTATATCACACTTGGTACCACCATCAGGCGTTGTCTGGCTACCAAGATATTGAAATGTTTTCACCTGCTCAACTTATTCTCCCGCTACTGTGAAGCTGGAGGGATCGTCAGTGTTTATTTCCATCGACTTAGTTTTCGCGATGTTGACTGTGAGACCTGTTGCCTTAGAGCTTTCGGAGAGGTCGTCAAGCTTGCTCTGCATCGGCGTTGGGCGAGCAAGACAATGTCGTCGGCCAGGTCAAGCTCATTTAGCTGCTCCATTGTTAAAGGATTCCAAGGTAATCCTCGATTCGGTCTCCTGTCAATAGCTTCAGCAAGGATCTCGTCCATTACGATGAGAAACAGCAGCGGTGATAGTTGCAACCCTGTCTCACTCCAGCTGCGACCCTCATATGGTCGGACAAGACGCCGTTGTTCAACATTTTGCACGAGAACGCTTCGTACTGAACCTCGATGAGATGGACAAGCTTCTCTGAGACTCCTCTACGCCTGGGTGCGTCCCAGATGTTTTCATGGTTCAGTCGGTCTAACGCTTTTTCAAAGTCAACGAACACGAGGAGAGGAGAGTCCTGGAATTCGTTGATTTGCTCCAGTATAATACGGAGCGTTGTGATATGGTCCACACAGGATCGACCGGCACGGAATCCAGCTTGTTGCTGCCGAAGAGTAGCGTCGATTTTCTCTTGTATCTGATTAAGGATTACCCTACAAAGGACTTTGAGCCAGCTCCCACATTCTGTCAAGTCTCCTTTTTAGAGACTTTCACTAAGATGCCCCACATCCAGTCCACCGGAAAGGTCGCGGTTTCCCAGATCTCGCCAAAAAACCGATGCAACATATTGGCGGTCAAGGTTGGGTCAGCTTTGAGAATCTCAGCTGAAATGCAGTCTATCCCTGGCGCTTTGTTAGATTTCATGCTCGTGATTGCCGCTTCGATCTCAGTTAGTGATTGTGCCTCGGAATTTATGCAGGTTATGCGACGGTTCTGGGGTACCACTCACTGCTGGCTTCCTTGGTCAATGACATTTGAGACTCGGAAGAGTCAAGTTGCTCAAAGTGTTCACTCCATCGTTTAAGCTGGTCAGTACGATCGGTCAGTAACTGACCATCTCTGTTTTTAAGCGGCATTCGGGATTCATCGAGACGAGAACTGTCATACAACCGGCGGAGGTCTCCATTAGCGGCAGTGGTCTCTCCCTCTTCAGCTAGAGAGTTGACCCAGGCTCGTTTGTCCTGCCTACAAAAACGTTTAACAATCCTCTCCAGTTCGGCGTATCGCTGGCGGGCAGTTGTCTTAGCCGCTCTGGTTCGCGCTCGCTCAATGCCGGCTTTCGCCTCTCTCTGCTCATCCTTCATCTTCCAGGTTTCATTCGAAATCCATTCACTTTCGCCTCAGGATTCTCCAGCCGGCGCACGTCGTAGCGAAATCTGACTTTTTTTTCTCGACGCTGAACACGTGCGACGCGCAGGCGTACCTCAGCGATGACAAGGTGGTGGTAGGATGCAATATCGGCGCTGCGTTTGTTGCGTACATCAAGAAGGCTCCTTTTCTACTTCCGGCTGATGCAGATGTGGTCAATTTGGTTTTCTGTTCGGCCATCGCGGGAAACCCACGTGACCTTACCTGATGCTTGATGTGGGAAGAGCGATCCACCTAACACCATGTTGTTGTTGCCACGAAATTCTGTAAACAGCTCCCCGTTCTCGCTCATCTCTCCTAGGCCATGACGTTCCATGATACGCTCAAGGTCCGCGTTGTCTGAGTCAATCTCCGCGTTGAAGTCGCCCAAATGAATTTGAATGTCTCCTATCCGGACTTTCTCAACTACACTGTCCAGCTGACTGTAAAAACTCTCTTTTTCTTGTCTTTTTCTGTAGGTGCGTAACACTACATTGCCGTAAAGTTCCTGACCCGTGTTCTAAATCTGGCAACGATTATTCTTTCACTTATGGGTTCTCATCTCATCAAGGCTGCGTGAGTCCAAGGCCTTAGTAGGAACCCAACTCCTCGTTCCTGAGTAGCGTTTTCGCCTTGTATACCAGAGTAGAACAAGACTTGCCCTGATACTGTCTTGTGTACCAGTGTTTGGCCTCTTAACAAAAATATTAGTTCCTCTTGTTCTTCCGGCATTCTGGCTACATGCCCAGCCCACTGCCAACTGCCGTGTTTTATCCGCTTGACTATATTCGCCGATTCGTACACCTGGTACACTTCATGGTTCATGCGTCTGCACCAAACAACATTTTCTAGTTTTCCACCAAGGATTGAACGCAAAACTCAACGCTCTAAAACACCAAGAGCTCGCGGATCGGCCTCTTTTAACGTCCACGCTTCATGGCCTTAGAGGTCTACGGAAAGGATTAGTATTTTGTAGAGTGCAAGTTTAGTACGGGTTTGCAGACTGAGGGATCTCAGCTGGTTACGTAATCCTCTTTGCTTTTAACTCTTTGTGAGCTCTTTGTGTTTAACAAATGAGGCCGTGGAGCCAAGAAGGTTGGGAGCTACTGATCTAGCAGCATGTGAGACTTCGTAATGATAGCGCCGCTCCTTTGTACGCCATCCCTCCGTATAGCACCCTCCAATGCGATGTTGAACAATAAGTTGACAGCCCGTTTCCCTGCTTCAAACCATCTAGCGTCACGAAGGAGTGCGATATCTCATCGGCTATCCTGACGCATGATGTAGAGCCTTCAAGGATGGCACGTATCTACCTAATTAGTTTTGTTGGTAAACCATGTTCGAGCATAATTCGCCATAACTCATTTCTCTTAACTGTGTTGTACGTTGCCCTAAACTCTATGAACAGATGGTGAGTCTGCAAGTTGAATTCTCGAAATTTATCGAGTTGAATTCTCGAAATTTATCGAGGATCTGTCGCAGGGTGAACATCCGGTCCGTAGTGGAGCGTTCCCCTCGAAAACCACATTGGTATTCTCCAACAAAGGACTCCTGCAACTGCCTCAGTCTATTGAACAGAATACAGGAGAGAATTTTGTAACCGGTGTTGAGAAGGGTTTTGCCACAATAATTACTACAGTCCAGGTTGTGCGTTTCTTGTAGATCGGATATATAATACCCTCCAGCCAGTCCGAGGTTTATTATTCATCGGACCACACTCTCAGCATGATCCGGTTAAAGCACAATACGGCTCCCGACTTTGAAAAATTGGGCTGGAATGCCATCCCTACCAGCCGCTTTGCAGTTCTTCAGTCCTTTCACTGCTTTCTTCACCTCGTATATGGATGGTGAGTTCACAGCTTTGCCATCATCCTCAATCACCCTCCTGCTCCTTTCTTTTCCTGTATGGACCTTCTCACTGCGAGCAGAATCGTAGATCTAATGTGAGATATGCTGTATCCCGCACTTCTGTTAATAGAAATACCGCTATTGAGAAGTGGCATGCTTATTATTATTGTTTATCAGTGCTTGTGTGTAATGTGATACTCGTCCTTACACTCTTACTGTTCTACTATACCGATACTCATTCCTCTTGCCAAATATCACCAATTATAATTCCCTGGAGAAGTTTCTGGACAGTTTTATTACTAAGAGGGACTTATTTTTGTTAAGAGGAAGTCACGCAAAGGTATTGTAGGTTTCAGCGTAAAGGGAGGGTAACTGGTGGGGAGCCTGAGAATGAACCCATGCTTAAGTCCTTTGGTTCTTATACTAGCTCTACTAACGAAACATTGGAGCTAATGATGAGAACACACTTTCCCGGGTCCATTATTGACTCACGTGTAGACCAAAGTACATCTGCATCGAGAACTGGAATTCCTGAAACTAGGACGGAAATTCACGAAATAGTGAATATGACGACTGGGCTGGATAGAACCAGGGATGATACAATTACGTTGGCCAACAAAATTCTAACTGAAAGTAGAGTTAATGGGCAATAGACTCCTTTGAGCCCTTCAAGTCACCTGGTAGGGACGGGATTTATCCAGTACTACTACAGAGGGGTAGAGCAGTTTTAATACCTATTCTAACACAACTCTTCAAGTCAAGCCTAGTTCTAGGTTATATTTCGAAAGCCTGGCGACAAGAACGGGTTATTTTCATCCCCAAGGTCAATTAAAGGAAAAAAAAAACATCACCAAAATCCTTTAGGCCTATAAGCTTATCGTCAGTCCTTCTCAAAACAATGGAAAAAATAATCGGTGAACACATCAAGTCATCAAATTTTTCTAAATCTCCTCTCAGCAAATATCAATTTGCATATCAGGAGGGAAAATCGTCTGTAACAGCATACTATTGTTACAAAACTAGAGAAATCTTTTGCAGCGAAAGAAATTTCACTTGCGGCGTTCCTTGATATAGAAGGAGCATTTGATAATTCATCCCATGACTCAATGACGGCTGCAATGAAGAAACGTGGTTCCGACAATTGCATTATTCATTGGATGACCGAGATGTTATCAAAAAGAGAAATATCAGCAAACCTTGGAAGCTCGTACATAAGTGTAAAAGCAATAAAAGGATGCCCGCAAGGAGGAGTGATATCTCCTCTATTGTGGTCGTTAACAGTTGATGATCTTCTTAAAAAAATGATAGATGAAGGGTTTGAAATAGTTGGGTTCGCTGATGATATAGTCATAATTGTTCGTGGCAAGTATGACGATATCATCGCTAACCGAATGCAAACTGCCCTAAACATTGTTTCCTCGTGGTGCAATAGGGAAGGTCTAAATGTAAATCCTTCAAAAACTACTATCGTTCCATTTACACGAAGGAGAAAAGTCATGCTAAATAATATAAGCTTGAAAGGTGAGCTCTTGAAACTCTCAGACAACGTCAAATATCTCGAGGTACTCCTTGACAAAAAACTTAACTGGAATACACATCTAGAGCAAGTTATAGGCAAAGCCACAAATATTCTATGGATATGTAATAAAACTTTTGGTAAACAATGGGGACTAAAATCGAAAATGATCTATTGGATTTATTCGGCTATTGTGAGACCCAGAATTACCTACGCTTCACTGGTCTGGTGGCCAAAAACAAAAGAAAGAGGTGCTCAAGATAAGTTGGAAAAACTTCAACGGCTAACTACTCTCTCAATAACGGGTGCAATGAGAAGTACACCAACCAAGGCATTGGAAGCTTTACTCTTTATGCTTCCACTGCATCAGTTTATACAATTAGAAGCAGAGAAGAGTGCTTCAAGGATTAAAAGACTTTTATAACTCTTTGAAGGTGACCTAACAGGTCATCTAAATATTCTAAAAACTATTCGTATCAATCCCCTAGTAACCAACAATGAAGACTGGATGGAGAAAAGATACAACTTTGAAAGAAGATATCAAATAGTCAAACCTGAGCGCGATGTTTGGGAACGCGGGGGTCGCGATCTCCGTCCGGGATCAATTGTTTTTTACACAGATGGTTCAAAAATGAACGATCGAGTGGGAGCAGGAGTAACAGGCTCAGGAGTAGATCTATCAATTCCGATGGGTCGATGGCTAACCGTTTTCCAAGCCAAAGTCCAAGCTATACTAGAATGTTCTGTTATATGCCTACGCAGGAAATACAGAAACTCAAACATTTGCATCATGTCCGACAGTCAAGCAGCTTTAAATGCTGTGAAGTTTGCAACATGCACATCAAAACTTGTTTGGGAGTGTTTTCAATCACTTCAAACACTGGGTTGCAATAATCAAGTAAATTTATATTGGGTTCCTGGTCACTGTGGAATCGATGGAAACGAAAAAGCCGATGAACTTGCAAGACTTGGATCGTCTCATCAGTTCATAGGACCAGAACCTTTCTGTGGCTTATCCGCTTCTGCACTTAAAATGGAGCTGAAAGCATGGAAAATTTCGAAGGTGGAGTCCAACTGGACAAATACTTTTATTGGTAGGCAGTCAAAGAGGTTTATAACACGAACGGTCCATGACTCGCAAAATACTGGAGCTTTCAAAGAAAGATCTAAGCACATATACTGGTCTAATAACAGGGCATTGTCCGAGCCGTTATCACTTGAAGCTTATGAAGAAACTCCAAGATGATACGAGTCGCTTATGTGGCATGGAACACCTGTTATGCCGATGTCCGGCAAATATTAATAAAAGACATAAGTTCTTCAATAGGGGGCTGTTAGAACCCTCTGAAATCTGGAGAACAACTCCCAGTACGGTTATTCGCTTCATGCGAAGTGTAATACCAGACTGGACTAATGCTATTGGTCATGTCATGACGGCCACTTCCAATAGTGGTACGTTATCCTGACTTAGCAAAATTAAAAAGGGCATATGTCACAAAAGATCAAAAAATTGGTCGCAGTGATAAAATACCCAGCACGGAAAAAAGTCCTTTTTGACATCGGATGGCCTGGTTCTACTAAGATTCGAACCCACGACCATCCGCTTGACTAAGTGGACTCTGTAACCTTGCGGCTACGCAGCTCCCCCCTCCTGCTCCTTTCGACTACGCTGTTTTTTTCAACAACACACTCTAGTGTGTTTTTCAACGCCTGACCACTGGAGATGGTCGGGTTTGTCTTTTTTCGAACCCGAACCCGACAATTTTATTTGTGTGGAACTCGAACCCGAAACTCTAAAACCCGAGCCAAACCCGAACCCGAGATTTTTTGGGGGGTTGATTTTTTGTTCCAATTTGAGGCTGCCCTGAAGTTTTAAGCTTCGAATGGTATTGCAATGTTAGTGATTTTTACTGTTGCATGAAATAGACAACATTATATTATAAAAATATTTATTTTATATAGTCGGGTTTCGGCATTTCAGACCTAAACCCGACATTTTCAAACCCAAACCCTACCCGAACCCGAAAATTTTTTTCCCACCAAACCCGAACCCGACACCTTCAATAATTTTCAAACCCGAACCCGACCCGAACCCGACACGTTCAAAAATTTTCAAACCCGAACCCGACGGGTACGGGTCGGGTTCGGGTTTCGGGTTTGAAAACCCGAAACCCGACCATCTCTACTGACCACCTCTGTTCTATCAGTAATCAGGCTCCCTTCCCTATCATTGCACAAGACAGAGGTTGACACGTTTCGGTTCCTGATTCTATAAGTCTTCTTGTAGAAGTTTCTCGCATCGTGTCAGGAGAAGCAACCTTTCGCCTCCGCAAGAATACGCTTCCAACGCTGTCGTTTCTTCCGGCGATGAAATCTTTTTTCAGCAGCTCTAGCTTCCCGGTATCTTCCTACGCTCTGAAGAGTCACAGCCGTGGCCAACATGTGAACTCTGGCACGGTTCTTTTCATCCATCGCCCGCTGGCACTCAACGTCAAACCACTCATTAGACGTTGCTGGTGTACCCAACACTTCTCCCGCTGTGGCACTGATTGTACTGTGGATATGCCTCCAGTGTTCATTCAGGTTACCTCTAACTTGATCCTTGATCCAATCATCAACCCTCTGCAGGTACTCTGTAGCCACTTCTCCAGTTGATAGCCGCTGGATGTTTAACTGTATACTCCTTGTCGTCCCGGAACGTTGGACAACCGGGCGCAAATCTTGGATACCACGAGATAATGATCAACGTCAACGTTTGGTTCTCTAAACGTTCCGCACGTATGTAACGTCTAAAAAGTGCCGACCATCAATCAGAACATGGTCAATCTAAGAGCAGGCCTCTCCTTCGGGTGCATCCAGATGTGCTTACGCATATTCCGGCGTGCAAAATAAGTGCTTTTTTCACATATTGAGGAGAATAACAAGCCTGAAGGACGCACAACGAACTTCTCCAGGAAATTATTAGTGGCAATATTTGACAGGAGGAACAATGCTCGATATAGTAGAGCAATAACTGTGTAAAAGGAAGAGAACTAAACACGCAAGCACGAATAAATAATAATCATACCACTCCCAATACCGGTATTTCTCATAGAGGAATTGCGCAATAGATGAACGATTTTAGTCGCAGTGAAGAATTCCAAACAGGAAAAAAATGTCAATGTTATATTTTTTATTTTTCATTTTGCATAGGCAATTAATCGATTGTTGCAAAGCTTTGTCATTACGCTAAAGTTGAGTATAATTCAAATACAACGATAAAACATGCGGCAACATGGTTAGTTTCTGCTAACCAAGTAGCTAAAGACTGCTCAGCATCTGAATTTTGGTAAACTTAGATTACGCTTCAAAAGTGTGCCCGCACCAAGATATTATACTATTAGTGATAAAACCATATTCTGATAATGACTTCTGATAGTCAAATTGAAGTTTAGTGCACTACTGAGCATAACTTTTGAATATATTTATTTATCGGCATTTTGATTAGTGAAGAAACTGGTACTAACGTTCGTTCATTCTGCATTTTCATGATCTTGCATTAAAGTCAATATTAACCCTGCGAAACAGTGATTTCTGAACTTTGGTTACCGTACCCAGTTTGAAAATTTAGGCTTCTTATTGGTTTTATAAGCACTCTCGTTCAGCCCGCATTTTCACAGTTATTATTTACGCTTATGCTCTAAGGCAGCCGACCTAATTTCAGGTGACAGGTGACTGTATCGGTAATCGAACTCCTGCCTTCGAGCTTAGATTGCTATGCTCTTTCCGACGGAGTTATAAAATTGATTCAATGTCTTTCTGATAGTCTACCCTGCCTCTCGATGTTAACCTCACTGTTGGAATTGCTCTTTAAAATAATGTCTTTGTCTTCAAAACAAAAAAAACATTCGTTTGGCCCATAATACTGGGAGAGTCAAACAATGGCCCATAATAGTGGGAATCGGAAGAGCATAACATTTTGTGAATTTTTGATTAAATAAGTTGTGTAAGAACGAAAATATATTTTCAACATCAAACTTCAATGTATTTAGCACAAGTTAGTAAAAAAGCGATGGTTTAATCTTATTTTTTTAATTTTTTATCGTTAATTTAAAAACTCAATTATGCTCAGTTGGCCCATAATACTGGTATGACTGTATATGAGAAACAAATATTCAAAAAATAGTTAATTTTGAGACATGTTTTTTAAATTTTTTTCTCGAGGAATTCTATCATTCTTGCTCTGTTTTCATTCTGTAAGTTGTTCAAGTGTGAACTTAAGTTTGTATGTGTCGATTGAGCTTGTTTATGTTATGAAAAAGTGTTATGTTTTTGTATATAGGTAATTTGTATATTGGTAATAAAATTTGTATATAGGTAATAAAAGTGCCAACCCGTGCGAATATATTTTTAACTCATCTATGAATCAAATATCCAGCTGAAGAAAGACAGCAAATGACAATTAAATTGCGCCTTCAATTATACATTTAAGCTAGTACTTGTTGGTACTCACTACTATGTCAATTGAGTTTAGAATAATATAATTATATTAACAAGACTGATATGATTTAGACTGTCGTTTAACATCGAAACTGCAGATGGTATTAGCATTTAAAAGATGTTACTCTCTGCATAAGAACGTAAATATTTGCAATTGACAGTTTTTATTTGCCTCGTAAAGCAGGCCTCGTTTTCCAAGCAGTTGATTGTGATCCTCCCAACGAGACAAAAGGGGATTCGTTTGATATAAAGGTTCACAGTAGGACATAGTTTAATCATTACCAGTATAATTTTCTAATTAGCAAGCTATAAAACATCCGTGTAATGTGGGTTTCTTTTTATGGCATTTCTTTTCCCTTAACTCGGTAATTGCCTATTTCTTCCGTTTAATTTTACGCCGTACTTATCAGGTCAACTCAGGAAGTCGAAAATTTTTCATTATATCTATCCTAACGATGGGCTCTCTCCGAAGAGCAAGGTTCACAATTATCTACTTGCGAAGTTACTTAATCGTGATGTTTCGGTAAACTTCGCGAACCGTTCGCTCATTTGCTCTTTTCTATGAACTGGTTCATATGAACAGCTCGTAACCGTACCACAGTATACCTCTGTGAGCGCCGATATTACCGTGATTTCCTAAAATTTAATTCATTAATTTCTTTTTTTTTGTCTTAAAAAATAGAAGAAAAAAAAAACAATTATTTACTTAGTAGGGAATTACACTCAATTGAATAAACAATATTTCCAATATTACTTCGAACGGATACGATCAGCCAGTCAAACATTGCATGGACATTGAGCAGCACACTCTGTATCGACACTTTATTACTCCCCACCGGCTTTATTGCAAATTAAAAGTTTTATTTTTATAATTTTACATGCGAGAGTCCGAGCCAGCTAGTCGGTGTGTAGACAGTCCGAAGTGCTGCATACGCCGCTCAGCGATCATTTTTTGAAATATGTGATGGAAAAACAAATTGACTTCGTCTGACCGAGTTGAAATCAATTCCCATAGACCACCCAAGACGGACGATAAATTTGGATTGTAATTTTTATGGTTTTAATCAATTGGTGGGATTAAAACAGTTGCCACGATTACCGCCAGTGCATTGGGTGCGAGACTTTTAAACTTGCTGTGATTTGCAAGCTAGCCCCTTGGTTGGATCCTGTTTTAAGCCACTTTTCGCAACTGCTAGTTGTTGATTCTCGAGTGTCTTCAAGAAGCTGCACGGACTACAGAGATTCGTTTTTATGGCCGCCTATTGAAGTAGCATCTGCTTCGTATTAATTAACGTCCAGATGTTATCTCTTTTGCATCACCTACGAGAACATCAGGCTCGGCGTTTCGGTCGTAGCAATAAGAATTAAGATTCTGATCGGCAAGTGCAGCAGGCGTTCTCTAGAACGTAGAATAAGTTTCGAGTTAATATCAGCTTTGTTCAACAAAAATATTCATACGAGGATGGTTAAGGGAAATATTTTCTGTATTCAATTTCAGTACAGAATAATGAATTTAAATATTCTTTGGTTGTTGTTTTGATGTTTTTGAAAAAACATTTTTCGAAAGTTTTTCACAGATATTACTTGGAACTTTTTGTGAAGTTATTTACTAAGATACCAGGATTCATGCAAATTTTACAATGATTTTTCTCCACTCAGACAGCCTTTTTTTTGTAAATGTAACGAAAAAGAGCTTTCCTAGCTCTAAGCAGATTCCAAACACTAATAACTTGGTCGATAGTTAAAATGAATATTGTAATGACAAAAACTGTTTCCTCTCGAATAACATTAGTGTACTTAGTATAAGTGCTAAGTTTAAGTTTTGCTAAACTTAAATCTCACAGAAATTTCCGATTGGGCGACACTGAGGCCGTTTCGTTGGGTGAGTGGTATAAACCATTCGACTCGGTTCGACAAATTGAGAATGCTAAGTTCAGTATGTTCGTACATTGAAGTTGAATGAAATAATTATTCCAGTAGCTTAATGGGTTATATCAATTTGATGTGGGACACTCTTTAATTGTATCAATTCTAAAAACGAAACATAAGAGGCAGTTTATGTTTTCTGGTACAATGATCAATGGTTTAAGTTCGAATCACAGTAGATTTACTACCTACCACAGCAAATCGTGATCATATATAACTACGATATGGTGTTGTTCCCATATTCAGACAAAAGGTGAATTTTTTTTTCAATTGAGACGACATGATGCCACTAGCGGTATTTATGATCCATTGAAAAAAATTGTTAACGGGTAAAGTTACGGTAAACTACAGTAAAACCAACAGTAACTGTAAATAATTAGGAAGCCTGCTATTTACACGGGTCAGTTAACAACGGGTAGCTACTTCACTTTGACGTACAAATAGTACCGTCCCTCTGTCGGTCCTCGCATTACAGAAAGCGGTTCAAGAGGTCCCGAACCAACAACGATTTACCGACCGTCAGCTCATCCACCAATCGAGCGTGTCTGATTCGAAAAGTACACACACAACTTTCTATTGTAATGGTCACATAACTAACGGCGCGAACGCAACAACACCGGCCGGCCGCTGAATCATCCTTCATCAAGAATTTGTTATTGGCGAGCTCCACTAGTAGGGTGGCCGATGTTCTAAACCAGTGCAGTTATTATATCTGAATAAATATTACTTTTTCAAATTGTTTGGAGTGAGCAAATTTCAATAGAGTCATGGTACTCTAATTGATCCTAAACCGTAATTCTAAGTCGCAAGGTCAAAATCATTACTGATGCCCTCTGGCACCAAGCGTTAAAATAACACACTCAATGTTGAGATCCAATCCGTGCAATTTCGAAAACTCGGTCCACCCTAACGACCACCTTCCGTGGAAAATTGATGATGGCTTACAAATGCTTGATTACACAGCAGGCCCCCTTAGCTTCGGCGATAATGTGCCGATTGCTACAGCGGCGATGATCTCAATGAATGTGCATAGTAATTGTGAAAATTTTACTCGATCGAATTCTGATGAGACAGTTACAATGAGTGTTGTGTGTGTTTAAGGTGAAGGGCAGTAAATTGTTCGAAGCGTAAGAGGATTCCTGTGAAGAAGGTTCCACTCGGTAGGGAAGCCGTAGTGAACACAAGATTATAAGCTTTACCGCTAGGGCGCTAGGTACAGTAGTTATTTGATTGCTGTCATTTTGCTATGTGTGAAATAATTACTGTCTAGTGAACCTTGACGTACGATCTTGATCTAGCAAGATTTTTACTGCCTCCTTACCAAGATTTTTTTTATCAATGGATCTATAGCCAGGTATGTTAAAAAAATGTGCGCTTTTCCGACGAAAGACTCTGTTTTCGGCAGCTGTAGGAGAACTGTGGATATAATAGTTAGTCGGTTCTATATTACATAAATCTCACGAGAGCTAAAAATACTCGTTCCGTAAGACATTATGCCATCAAATAACAATTCTACGTACCTGTAAAGTGCTCATCCTATGAAAAAACTTGGTATTCATCAGGTAACGTTACTGTTACTGAATATACTGTTGACTCAACAGTGTTGAGTGTTGCAAACTTCTATGTAAACAGCTCTCATGAGTCATAAAACTATTAAAAACACCTTATTTATTATGATCTTACGTTTGGGTTTAGTGATAGACCGATCAAATACAAAAAAAAATTAAAAAAAAAATAGTAGAATGCATGTGACATATATCGAGAAATCCAACCAAAACCGCAAAGTTCAAATTGGATTTATTTGAGATAGAAAAATATCCACCCTCCAGATTTTGGATATTATATACAGAAAAGTACGACCTTTCAAACGCAATCAATAGTTTTAGTTTGTGTTTGCTATTCAATGAAAAGGGCGTATTTTGAAAGCGAAAAACCTAATAACTTTTCTTATGAATCAGATAGCGCTTTCCAGTATTCATAAAAAATATGCACTTTAAAAAGACCTAAAAACTTTTAGAAGATCAAGTTTTAATAGAATCAAAAATAAAAAAGTTACATCGAAAAAACTAGATTTTTTCAGCGACACCCTAACTTGCTATATTAAACTCATCATACCGTGAAAACTATGCAAGATAGAGACTAGTTTTTTTCGGCAAAGTTGTTTAGAATAAATGGATCTACAACTCCTCTGAACTAAAATGAACCGTATCTTTATCAGCAAAAAAGTTAGTTTTGCTATTTTTGACAAAAATGGAGCCACCCTAATTTCTATTTTCTATAAAGAAGCGTCTTTTTAAACACAAAATATCTTTCAGATATACTATTAACCTAACAACAGCTGTTTTTGCACAAAAAATTAAATACCGCTAAATCGACAATCTGGACCACTGTGCATTGTAAAACGCAGTGTTATTTTAATTCAGCAGAGCTTCGCAAGAACCTGCTAAAATATTATATTGGGAGTTGGACAAAAAATGTTCGATTTAAAGACTATCTAGGTCATTTTGGGTAATGTTGGTCGTGTGCTTGTATACAAAGGCAGCGTTTTTGCCCCTGTGTTGTATGCGCATAGCATCTTACCCCAAAAGGAACTGTAAGCAAAGTTTTGATGAGCTTTTTTAATTCCACTATCTCGACGTATTCCAATGATCTGCTTTAGGATGAGAATGTTCGGCTAAAAACTTTTAACTTCACTCTAGTGTGTTTTCTTAATTACACTTTGCATTGACAAGTTCCCAATGCCCGATTCTTTTTAACTTCGTGTGGTGCTTTCTGACACTTGGGCTGCCACTATAGTAGATGTAGTTCTAGCCTACGGAGTTTCAACTTCCAGTCGCAGCAGCACTTTATCAAATGCACCAGACATATCAAGTGCAGAGTTTCTTATCTTTTTTCTTTTTTTTTTCATGCGATGTGAATGTCTCGTTACGTTACCTTAGTAAGTACTAAAAAAATGCACCAGATAAAAGTGATCGCTAAAACTTTGATTAGAGTCAGATTTTGTTGAAACTTTCGGGGAATGAACTAATATATATATATATATATATATATATATATATATATATATATATATATATATATATATATATATATATATATATATATATATATATATATATATATTTATATATATATATATATATATATATATATATATATATATATATATATATATATATATATATATATATATATATATATATATATATATATATATATATATATATATATATATATATATATATATATATATATATATATATATATGGATTATGTTTCGCCATAATTACATCATGCAATTTCCTTTCAATCGCTAGAAGCCTTTCCCTAAAGACCCCTCAGGGGCCATCCACATACCATGTGGACAGCTTGGGGGGGGTGTAATCATAGGCGTAGCCAGAGGGGGGCAGGGGGAGGCCGTTGCCCCCCCCCCTAAATGTTGACATTGGTGCAGAATTTTGTTTTAATAATTCTAATAGCACAAAACGGCATTTTTAGCCCATAGAAACATCTGTGTAAAGTAACAGCCAGATCAAAAATAATTGAAATGCTTGCGCTTTGTTGCGTGGAATTGCACAGGTTTTTCAGTTGATCCACCAAAGATATTGCAGCGGCAAAAGTACCGGGCAAATCCGACAATTTCTTACCTTGATTCTCCTGTAACCTCACTAAAAACACGTTTCGGTGAAGATAGTGCACATGCTTACGCGTTGTCCTTGCTGCATCCCGCTAACGTAATACGCATGTCGTTGGAAGAGTTCAAGCGCAAAACCAAAAATTTCGTAATTTTTTATGAAGTTGACCATTTTGTTGGAGAGGTGGAAGTTTTGTATTAACATTGCAGCAGTATGAGAGCAGATCGTAAGAACTTGGAAGAGTTGGATCTTATAGACCTGCTAGCTAAAGCCCGTTCTTTCTTCCCTGCGACTGAGAAGGCAGTTAAAATTGCACTTGCTCTACCATGGAAACATGCACGATTGAACGCTCGTTCAGCACATTTCGTCGGGTGAAAACCTGGCTGAGGTCAACAATATTTGAACAGCGGTTGAGTGCTCTCTGCTTGCTGAGTGTTCATCGGCAGATGGTCAACAACAATCGTGAAAAGACACATGAACCGCTTCCGGAACGTTTGATGTTTGATGCCCGAAAATTTTATTGAGAATCTTGACTGTGTCTTCAATCTTCACGTCCTTGAGAAGCTTTGACAGGATGTAGTTGAGATAGCGGCTGTGCGAATGGGTGTCCAGCTTTCGGAGAAGTAAACGTACCTTCGCCGTATCATTCAGCTGGCCTGCATCGTTCTCGAAGAGGTCCTGGTAGCGGTTAAACAACAACGTCCGAACGTAACTCCGTGTTCTTCGTCGAAGACAAACTCGATGATGTTCGAAGAGAGGGACTCCAAAATCTGCTCCGGGGTTTGATACTGACGCTGCTGCTGCTGGACCGCTATTCGCTGTACAATTTGGGCCATCTTGTGAATCATATCTTGAATTCCCGGTTGCGGCTGCTGATCAACTCTATCTTCTGCCATGTTCGTGGATTCTTAAGATCCTCGTCGCCAAAATAATATGACCAAAGGTTTAAATGAACTAAAGACTTTTTAGTAAAGAACATCTATTTATATTCGAGGTTGGACAAAGAATAATAAAATTTTCCACTCTGATGTCAAGGACAACTTTTGACTGGGTGACTTGATGTAACAATCACTAAAGACTAGTATTTATTTCTATTTTTCAAAACACACTAAAGTCGCTCTTTACGCGGAGGATACGTGCCGCGTAAAAAACGCGTAAATTCCGGAATCCGCGTAATAAAACGCGTAAATTTCGAAATCCTTGTAAAAAACCGCGTAAATTCCGGTATCCACGTAAAAAAAGCCGCGTAAAAAGCGACCTTAGTGTACCATTTTTCACTTCAAAAATTTTGGAGAGCTTGCCCCCCCCTCTTTGAAATTCTGGCTACGCCCATGGGTGTAATGTTCACGGTTCTTACAAAGTTTTTAGAAGTTATATGGGCATTCGTTCAGGGGGAGTGGGTTGAAATCGTTTAAATTCTGTCCATGTGGTATGTGGATGGCCCCTCATTACATTTTGTGCAATGGTGGAGCCGACCTTTTAGGTCACTTTCATCCATTCTTTCTTCAACTCCAGCTCGTTCTGAAACACCTTGGACATTTTTTGAGCTTTGGCCTTCATTATGACCCAAAATCTTTCCACCGGACGAATCTCTGGTGAATTTGACTGGTTGACGGTTTTTAGTACAAAAACAACGTTATTGTCTCTGGACCAATCCAAGGCCCAAGCTTCACCAAGCAGTCACTGAGTCGTTGTCGGACCCCTACCTCTACGCATCCCCCTGGAAACGGTAATTGGGTTGCGTATAGGTCCAGTATGGTGGCCATAAAAATGACAAGCAAGTTTCCGGTTTAGGACGTGGTTGCCAAGGTGGCTCCGGCCGGCTGCTGACCAACTGCCATGCATTCGCGGGCGTGCGACGCCACTATACCTAGGACTCACCACTGACGCGATAGCCGCCCTTCGCAGTACGTGCCTCCGTGCAAGACGAAGGATGCATCATGGGCGAAACGAAGAACAGAGGACAGAGCGCCACATTCGGTTCTTCAAGATCGGTGCTAAAGAGTGCGATAAAGGCAAGTAAGAGGGCCTGCCCTAGTAACAATATTTATCTTATCTAAGTTTTATAGCGCTTAATACAGCCAAAAAGCGCTTAGAACATTGAAAAAACCAGTTTTGTTACTTGAGTGGCTTCGATAGGCTATGTGCGAGTGCCAATACGAATCCGTGGGGTGACGCCTACAGGATCGTAATGGACAAGACCAAAGGCGTGCTGGCGCCTGCAGAGCGATCACCAGCGATGCTGGAGCGGATCACCGTGGGATTCTTTCCACGCCACGAGCCAAGTCTTTGAGCTCCGGCGGTCGAGTCTCACGTCCGACGTTCCAGTATCTCAGACATAAACCAGGGATGGTCGGCCAGCATGCCGAACATCTAATCCGTGAGCGACGACAGCCGTGTCGAGGTTAAGGAGAAGGCAAAGGTTACGAATAAGCAATTCATTGAGATCGCCAACTCCCTAAAGGTGAGCAAAGCACCGGGACTGGGTGGTATCCCTAACCTGGCAATCAGGCTGGCGATGAAAACGGCTCCCGTGCTATTCCGGGTAGTCAGGTGCTTGGATGACTGTCTCTTCCCGGACAGGTGGAAGCGGCAGGGACTGGCCGAAGGCTGGTAAACTGCCAGGGGACTCATCGGCATTTAAGCCGATGAGTGTCTGCTGGATACTGGAGGCTAGGTGCTTGAGAGATTTTTCCTCAACAGATTGGTGAGGTACACGGGGGGTGTAAACGGTCTGGCAAGTAACAAGTTCGACTTCCGGAAGGGCAGGGCCACGCTGGATGGTATCTTTTCCGTCACCAAGACGGCGGAGGTAGCACTCCAGCGCAAGAGAAAGGGCAATCACTATTGCACAATCGTTACGCTCAACGTGAAGAATGCGTTCAATAGCGCCAGCTGGAACTGGCACTTGCACCCAGAAGCATCCATATACCGGTGTCACTGTACCAGATTCTGAAAAATTACTTCCGGAATCTAGTACTATTGTACAACACGGAGGGGGGTCAATAGTGCGTCCCAATGGCCGCAGAAATTTATAAGGTTCTATCCTGGTCCCGGTGTTGTGGAATTTCATGTATGACAGTATGTTGAAACTCAAGTTCCCTATAGGACTAAAACTAGAGGTCTACCGCGGTAAGTCGATCGAGGAGGTTGCGTTGACGGCCACGCACTGTATACGCAAGGTCGAAGACTGGATGCACTCCAGGAAGCTGGAACTATCACATCATAAGACGGAGGGCACGGTTGTGAATAGACATAAATCGAAGCAACAGGCGGTGGTTAGAGTCGGAGACTGCATCATCAACGCAAAGCGATCTCTAAAGCTCTTGTCACTTGTGGATTATGGTCGCCGACAAGCTCACGTTTGGGAGCCACGTCGACTAAATATGCATGTAGGAGGGCCACATGGGCTATTGCAACACTATCTCGTATGATGTCCAATAGCTCAGCAGTTTATGGCAGTAAGCGAAGACATCTTCCCAGCGTGGTTTCGTCCATACTTAGGTATGGTGGGCCAGTGTGGTCTATAGCACTAAGTACTAATAGAAATCGTGGTAAACTAAAATGTACATACAGGCTCATGTACCTGAGAGTTGCGATCGCGTTTCGTACTATGTCATACGATGCAATCTGTGTCTTGTCCGGCATGATACCTATCATTGCTATACCCGCATGTGTCTAAAAAGCGTGGATGCGGGAGAGACTGCTGAACACGTTTTTTTTTCGTATGCCCCCGTTCTGTACGTGCACAGCCGCCTCTTAGATTGTCCTAGAGTTTCAACGGCTGTGGTGGGCCAACAACCAACACGCCAGTGGAAGCTAGCTGATATTCTCTAGGAAGCTACCTAGGAGGTTATATAAGTATAGAGAGTGCATCAAGGACAAAAGCCACTTTCTGACGTAATACTCAACCGTCGTCCCGGGAAGAGAAGAGCCGGAGACTGCAGGAATTTTAGTGAGTCCGGAACAGGCTGAGTAGGTGTTTAGGGAAGGAAACTCTACAGCTACAGCCCTCTCTTCTTAACTGTCTGTGAGCAAATTTTTCGTATCTTGGATAAAAAGACTTTATTTACTGTGTAAAAAAGAGAATTATTGTTCACAGATTATCTGTACTCGTCTTTACTCGGTTATAGAATTCTCCCTTTTCTCTGTAATCTTATCGGACATATATTTACCAGTTTAAGACAGTTGAAGTGCGTTTAATCTGCTGGAACTTCTAGTTGAACTTCTGACTTCTAATGGATCGTTCAATTTGTCACTGAGTATCTCAAGTTCCTACCTAGCGCATAAAACTTTGTAATAACAAAAATTTTAGAGTCAAACCGGTTTGTTTGATCGGTAGAAACTCTTCGGAAAAGTTGTAGAAAATAATATTAATTATTTTTGTTTTTTCATATATCTCCCAGCTCCCAGCAGTGTGCACAGTGGTTCGCCCATAGACCAAAAATAGATTTTTTTTTTTGTTTTCTGGCTATTATCGGTTAAATGGATCTGTCATAAACTTGAGAATGCAGAAAAGCTGTTTTTGCGGGCCTATTTTATAAACAGTTTACTTTCAAGCACGAGATTAGGGAAGGTATTTGACACTTGCAAAATCAACTTAAACAGACGTGTTTTTTTGAATTGTGTACATATCCGCTGTAGAACAAACTCAATTGCTTCAGCTGTTTATTTCCATCATGAGCCTTCAGAAAACAGGTTTGTTTTGCTATTACGGTGTTGTTTGGATAGGTATGTGCTAAACTGTAATCATAATTAGTCGTAAGAGGAAACATAGTAATAAAGTCAGAGAGCACCACTCATACTTAAATTCCTGAAAACTTTCAAATGTGTTCCGTGCGAGATACTATTACCAAATTACCACCAAATGAATGATTTAGGACATAAAAAAGATTTGTTGGAGGTTCCAGCTGCAAATATTTGCATCTTAGTCGATGACAGGCGGCTAAAGATGGTTACGTTTGAATTTCATACTTTTTACATAGTTTCTTAGAATGGTTGTGGTACATTCAGCTCAAATTTACAAATCTGTTCTTAAACTTTAGTCTATATTCGAATTTTGATATTTGGTGTTGAAATACGGGAGATTCTTGAGAAAATATCATTTTTTTCGAAGTTATTCCAGAAAAATAACGTAAAAGAAGAAAAATCAAACTTTGATCGCTTTGGGGATCACTTAGCGAAACCAGATTGTGGTCAAATTTTGCATAGGGACTTTTTTCGAGAAGGCAAAACTTTTGAAAGCTGCCGTATTTTAAAATAAATGGTCAAATTTTTCCCTGTATTCGATTGGCATCCTATTATGTATGCATAATAATGGCAATGCCAGAAAATTTAAACAAGTTGGATGATGGTAGTCGAAAAACACCTAATTCTGTCGATTTCAGTAATTTTCTAGAGCAATACTGTAAAAAAATGATTTATGACCGCCCTTGCCATACAATTCGAACCACTGTGCACTGTTTCCAAAGCAGCAAAAACGTGACCGAAATTATTTCGACCCAAAAACATTGATTTTAGAGCCGATACGTTTTCAGCAAGTTGTTCCACCAATTATTCTTTATGTTGGTGCAATTCCATTATTAATCCACTTAACAGTGAAAAACTAATTTTACTTTTCTCATTTGGAATACAAAAATCCACTTTGTTCAGCAAAGTTGTAGCAAATTTTAAAAGAAACAACTTTGTTGAAGACTTCTATCCATCCATCCATCTTTTTAAACAGCATTTTTTTCATCATTAAAAATCATATTTTTCTATTTAAATTTTTATAGTAATATTATACAATTTTTCAATGTTTCATAATATTATTTACTATAACGAAACAAACAATTTCTTCGAAGAAAGTTTGTTTTTAACGTGTGAGGAAAAAAATCCGAACAACTTTTAAATTGGTCTACGATTCTGAAGTGCTGCACAAATCGAAAAATACTTTTCCACAAAATGAAGATCCACTTTTATATCACTGGCAACACGACTAGTCGATTCTGTCACGTGACGCTTAGTTGGGAAGAAGGCGTGGTCTCTCTCCACTCTCCACTATTCTAAAGATCTTGGATATAGAAAAAAAAACATTTATATACTTTATTGACAAACTCTTCGAGAATGGAAATACCTTCAAAAGAAAATTTGGTTGCGGACGAAAATGCACTTTGCAAGAGAGCAAAGTTTGAGCGAAGTTGAGAGCGGAAACGCCTGGTTGGTCGGCGTAATCATATCGTGAGCTGGGCAATAAATATTCGATTGATTCAAAGATGGTGAACAAGTATCTGCATGAAATGGGTTTAAAACTTTAAATATAAGTACCATAAAAATGACAAAGTAGTGTTTTGGCCAGACCTTGTATTGTCAAACTATGGTAATGCAACTTTAGCGGATTTGCGGCAAGGCAATATCGGGTTTATTCCGAAAGGATACAATTCTCAAAATGTGCCACAGCTGCAGTCTATTGAAACTTTCTGAGCAAATTTGAAGTGAATGGTCTACCATGAAGGTTACAGAGCAAAAAACGTCGATTGTTTGGTAGAAAAATCAAGAAGGAGCTCAAAACAATTGAAACATCCGGAATACAGGAAGCTATAAAGCAAGTACCCCAGAGGATCAGGAAATCAGCGCGATGTGAAGCTGAGTTTTTCCTATAAGCTTTGTTAATGAGTTACATTACTTGAATAAACAAACAAGTATAGAAAAATAAGTTGCGCAAAATTTTAATTTGGAATTGAAAGTTTGTTCGGATTTTTTTCCTCATACGTTATCTCACCCATTCTCTTGGTTGTTGACGATTTTTACTAAAATAATGCGCTAATTTACCCTAATTACTTTCTTATCAAAAAATAATGACTTTGGAGTCGTAATGTCCTTAGCAAAGTTGTTCTATTAATTATTCTCTATTTTGTAGATGTTGTGTTTTTGTGAATAATCGATTTTTATTTTTCTGATATTTGCATAAAAAAATCCACTTTGATAAGTAAAGTTTTAGCACATTTTTTAAGAAACAACTTTGATTTTCAGTGCAATATGTAGAAAACTTAAGAAAAATTTAAATGTAAAAAACTTCAGAAAAATTTTAATATTTAAATAGGCAAATAGAAGTATGGCGTCTTTGACAACGTTGTTTCCTATAAAATGTGCTACAACTTTGCTGAAGAAAGTGAAACTTTATGTGCAAAAATGAAAAGAGTAAAATTCGTTTCTCACTGTTTAGTGGATTAATCATGGAATTGCAACCTTTATAAAATGGTGAATAATTTCTGAAGGCACTATGGCTGAAATCAATGTTTTTGGATCAAAATCAATTTCGATCACGTTTTTGCAGCTTTGGAAACAGTGTTAGCACTTGTTGTAAAAAAAAAATAACAGTGTGAGCTGGTCTCGAAATACGATGCCGGCCTAACAAGCCACTCGTCGTATGTTCGAGTTCCGGTTCGGGGAAGACTGTTAGTGTAAGTAGGATCGTGGTGCCTAGCCCCGAAATTGTCCTGTAAATTTACCAGTTGGCTGCGAAATCTGTGTAAAATAAAACAGAAGGTCGAGTTCCGATAGGGAATATAGCACCAAGGCTTTGCTTTTATATCTCCATGTTTCACACAAGCCCTTTTCGAAAATTGGTCGTGAATACCACAATGACAAAAAAAAAACAACATCTTTATTTCACTAGGAAGCAAAAATTCATTGTTGTGTTGAGATTCGGCTAATTGCAACATTTCTACTGCACATCTCGCTTCACCAATGGACAGCAGAAGGTTCACTGTCCAGACAATCCCTTGCATTCCCAAAACGGGTAATGCGATACTCAGATGTGCCTGCGGCATTCGCTCGCTAACGTAGGAGGAAATCATGAAACATCAGATTAGATCATGTCTAACAACCGCACGCTTTGCGTTCAATAGATGCTCCCGGCGCTGTCTTCAAGCAATTCGAGCTTGCAGTCTTCATTCATCCGGCAGCTACAGGTATTTCCAACCACAACCTCAGCGGTGAAACTTGTTTGTTCCTTAGAACCACCCGTGAGATGAAATATCGAAAAATATCTGCCTAGCCGCTTAGCGTGTCTCAATGAATACGCAAGCGGCTCGGATAAGCCACCAAAATAACTTCCAATTTCCATGAAATTTCAATTCGGATGATAATTTATTGTCAACCGTTAAAGCAGCAGTAAACAGTTTTGATCCGAAATTGGATACTAGCTCGTATAGCTTAGGTTTGCCGTGAATTGTGAGAGTTTGAGGAGAAGGAGTTCAACTTTTATCTTATTTGGTGAACTTTAGCATCAACAATAAAATATGATATAGCTTAGAATACTGAAGGTTATTTAGGACAGATACGAGATGACGAGAAAAATAATCGTTTGAATTTTCAGAAAAAAAGCAACTGGCTTTTTTTAAACCATTGAAACCATGTTTATGTAAACTACATGTTATCTATCAGAATAGAAAATTGTTTGAACCGTTTTCAGCCTACGTCATGTTTACATTTTATCATAGCATAGATCATGACCATCGTCGCTGATATAAATTTTGTTTTGTTATCGCCAAAAAACTGTCACTCAAATCAATAATAAACTGCCGGGGCAGAG
This sequence comes from Wyeomyia smithii, assembly GCF_029784165.1. Lineage (NCBI taxonomy): Eukaryota > Metazoa > Arthropoda > Insecta > Diptera > Culicidae > Wyeomyia > Wyeomyia smithii. The sequence goes on from NC_073696.1 coordinate 113,846,258, forward strand.
AACAGTCAATCCATTAATAGCATCATTAGCCGCATCGTAAAACGGTAAGCTCGGTGATAATTCAGCATTGATTTATGGCCAACCGATCACTTTTCCCGCGTCCATAATAGTTCTGTTGAAACCACTTTGAAGCGGACCGCATATCCGCACCGCGTGTGCTGAAACACCGGTGACCCCACTAGAGGATTCGCTGGGAATATCAGCCTTTCTTTGAAGCGGATTTGCCTTACTTTTGACGGACTGGATTTATATCTGTATATTTATAATGCTGCGTTTCGTGAATAGTATTTTGTGAATGAGATTGTATAATATCTTTTTCAAGATTTGTTATTTATTCATAGATTAGCTATTCCAGCTTTCGGTATTATCTGAAATTTTAATTTCTTAACAGAATCATTCTACGCTACTTCGCGAGTCCGAATCGATCCCAGTGCAAATTAGTTGCATATTTACATAGTCGGTTGGTTTTTAAAAAAGTGTCATTTCATGGTTTAAGTCAGCAAACAATAAATTCAACACCTTAGACATCTGAAACATATATAATGATATTATTTCAATAAAATGGGTACCGTTAGGTGAAGTAACAGAGAAATTTAGCACAACGTTTCATGTTTCATTACTTTCAAATGTTTATTACACTTTGCTTGCGTAGAAACGATCATGAAAGTGATTTTATTCAATGCAACCAGATTTCCTTGAGGAAGATTTCAATCGTAAAGCCACAATTGCTGTTTCACCGTCGTTATCTAGACTACGATTCATATCGGATGAATTAATTTGCGGTGATATATTATGAGGGTTTTTTTGATAGCACAAAACCTGTTTTCTTATCGCACTTGTCCAATCGTAAAATTTATATATGTGATGAAAAGAAGAACAACTTGCTCGATGCGAAAAAATGCATCAACCTGGTAGAATATGTTCAGTTGAGAAGTTGGCTTTACTTTCATCGTCGGTTGTTGTGGCACGTAGTACACGTTGTATTCGCTGTAAGAGTGATAATTTCTTGGGCAGCTTGTTTTATCGTGGAGCAGAAAAGTCCCCGTCAGCATCCAAATCAAGCAACCACTATTTGGTGGACATTCCACTGGAAAAAATAGAGATAATTGTAATTGTAATAAACTGAACGCATTTTTATGACATATTATTACTGTGATACTGCTTTTACCCTCGGGATTAGGCAAGGTTTAAATAGAGAAAAATTAAGATTATTTCTATGGGTAAAAGTACCTAACATTTTATTACACTACAAGAGCAGTTTTCTTTAAAAAACCTTTGTGATGACAAAACAAGTTTTGACGTGGAACTTTGAATTATTGCTTCTTATATGCTTTATCATACGACAAAACCAGCGCCGTAGGGGCGAATATTGAAGTATGTAGGAAATTAAGTCCGCTAACCAGCCAATCTAAATTCCATTCCACATTTCGAATGCCGCGAAGTTTTGTGACGGCTAGTTCGCAGGTTTTCCAACTGTGGCAGCAACTCGAAGCAGTTTCGCATGGCATGCAGGCCTTTGTGCAAGGGATAGGATAAGTGAAAGAAGCCTCTGAACCAACTTGTTTGAATAATTGTAACAAACTCGAAGAAACAATTTTCCTGTCACGATTTCCATGTCGGTCGAGATTTAATGTTATAAGTGTTATTTTCTCCTTTTATTTCCGTGGTTCATCAGCATCTGACTTTACCGAATGGTAGAAGCTTTATCCGCTCTCCCCGTTCGTTCGGTTGAATATCGCGAAATACTTCTCATCTGGTCAATACGAACTGAAGGAAGGTGAACAAGAAATGCATCAAATATGTTCGGATTGGTCTCTGTGCATTTGCCTTTGTTGTTTCGTTCTTTCCATTATTCTACCATGAAAAATCTACCTTGGTTGCTCGGGTGTTTTCAGATGGGTATGCAACCCACAGACAGTTTTCATATGGGTATGTATCGCGTAATTGCTCTACAATGTTCATTCTGAACTTGAGCCACCTTTCGACCGATTGAACGAATTGAGCTCTGATGCTGAATCATTTTAAATGCTTGATTTCTCCACTATATTAGCGAGCTCATGATAAATAATTGGAAACTCAATACTGTTTTTAACTCAAGTGAAGACCTCAGTTGCTCTTGTGTCATCTGGATATCTAAAACTAATGGAGTTGTTTCTTAGATTGATGTTGGTTATTTTTTTTTTAATTTCAATGCAATAGTTATTTCATCTGCATATTTGAATTATCGCGCTTAAACGAAACCTTCGTAATAGATAAGTGTTAAAATTTTACTTTGCATATCACTATGTTCAATTACTGGAGGGTTTATAGTTTTCAGAATTAACAAAAAGTTATTAATGTCTGTGAGTGTATACCTCGAAAATATGACAAACCAATCTCAAGCAAATTTAATCATGTGCTTGATACTAAATGTATCCTAGCATAATTAATGACCAAAAATCGGAACCATTTTCAATTTTCAGTAACTTGGTTGAACTTAACCAAATAATGATCGATTACACTGGTCGACAATGTTGCCCTTAAGCTCAAAATAGTTGCCTTAGCAATATTATAGTTTTTTAAACATTTCTGTGAATTTTGTAGCCTCTAGTGTATGCAGACACACAACATGCCGCACAGTAAGTGACTGCCGTTCATCACTTCTACGTTGGTTTACGAAAAAACTCATTTTAGTCTTTGAAAAAGTTATCTTTGGTGAAGGGCACCAAACCTTTAATTTTTTTTTTAATAGGGGGGGGGGAATGTTTGTATTGATTTCTTTATGTACTAATATCTATTCAGAATAAATATTGTGTGTTCTGCCACAAATGGTAACATTTCAACACTATTATATATATATATATATATATATATATATATATATATATATATATATATATATATATATATATATATATATATATATATATATATATATATATATATATATATATATATATATATATATATATATATATATATATATATATATATATATATATATATATATATATATATATATATATATATATATATATATATATATATATATATATATATATATATATATATATATTTGTACGCTTTTTTTTATTAGTAAATGTTATTAGCTATCGCAGTTAAGTTAATGTAATTGTAGGAAAATTATTTAACCTACTTGTCAAGGAAAAAAAAATGAATAAAACAAAACTTCAAATAAACTTAAAACTATCTTACTGACTATAAAGTGAGCTAATCGTTGCAATTGAGGATTGCAACGATTTTTGTCGGAATTTGTTGGTAATTTGGCTTGACATATTTTCTAATGTTTCTACATTAGTGAGCATATGTAGCTCGTTCGTGCTAAATCAGGGAGGACGCTTCAAAATCATTTTCAAAAGTTTATTCTGAATCCTTTGAAGTGTCTTCTTCCTGGTTGTACAACAACTTGTCCAGATGGGTACTGCATATAACATTGCTGGTCTAAAAATTTGTTTGTAAATTAACAGTTTATTCTTGAGACAAAGTCTAGAATTCCTGTTGATAAGAGGATATAAACATTTGATATACTTATTGCACTTTGACTGGATATTTTCAATGTGCTCCTTGAAAGTAAGATTCTTATCATAAATTAGCCCTAAGTATTTAACTTGATCAGACCAATTTAAGACCACACCGTTCATCTTAATAACGTGGTTATGGGTGGGTTTGAGAAATGAAGATCTTGGCTTATGAGAAAAAATAATTAACTGTGTTTAAGAAGCATTAGGGGAAATCTTCCATTTCTGCAAGTATGAAGAAAATATATCTAAACTTTTTTGTAGCCGACTGTTTCAGTCCGATGGTATTCGACGTCCAAAACCATATAAAGGTTTCGACTTCTCTTAACCCCCTTTTAGTCGACACGATTTGCTCTCTTCTTTTTACACGTGACGTACTGCATGGATGCTCTCTGTTCCCGTCAGCGCTCATTTTCAATTAGAAGGAAACAGCTATCATGAATTCGTGTTACCCTGACAGGGCTGACAGAGCCATTTTCAATTGAAAATCCGGGCCCTCCACCGTTTAAATCCGGCTCTGGCTTCGGTCCTCACAAGTTCATATCTTACACCTCCACGAGTCATACGAGAAATGGGACGAATATGACGCAATCGTCGTTTTTTCTCGGTCTGCACAACTAGGGTTTGCAATATTCTCGGGAATTAATTTCCCGGGAAACGGGAATGAAAAATCTCATTTCCCGGGAATTCTCGGGAACCGGAAATGAGAAAAATTTCTTGGCAAAAATGAGTTTTCAATTGAAGTTTATTAATAAAAAGTATCAAAAAATCGTTTACAATTTCATTATCAATTCGCATGAAAAACGAATTACAAAACAAAACTTATTCAAGTTCACTTCAGAGCCTCTTCACTAATTTTTCATCAAATATATTTGCTATGCCATTATACGATGCGGATTATTTTCAAAAAATAAAATGCATAATAAATCTAGTTTTCATTGGCATAACAAACCCTTTTGAAATTGGGATCACCATTGATTAGAGAAAAGAATTCCATGAAAGAATTTTGATTGTTCAACTAGAACGTTATTTGGCCTCTCGGTAGTTTTCTTTGATACACCGAAATAACCTGGAAGGAAATGATAGAACAATTAATAATCAGTTTAATACGACTTCAAATAAGTTAGTTTAAGAGGATTAGAATGTCTACGTAATTAATCTCAAAGATGATTTTTCGTGGGAAATCGTGGCCACGACCCAAATTACGCTGACTGAGCTTTATTAAATTATTTATTTCTGGTCGCATTCACGGGTTTCAAATTTTCTTTATCAATTTAATTCAATTTTCGCTCAGTGGTGAACTAACTGTCAAAGAACGACATAAGACGAAGCAAATATTTGCCTAATTTTTCGTTTACTGAATAATACAGCAAATATATTCGACAAATAACCGAAGCAACTGAATTGATAGTACACGGCAAGTAAATATTAACCGTCATATAATACGAAGGCTTTTTCCTTTTGCGGAAATGCTTGTATCGTCACAAAACAGAGATTTTTCACAACCTGGTGGTAAATCAGGAAGATCAGAAGTAAAAATGTTATATAAGATTGGGCCCAAAATACTCCCCTGAGGCACACCAGCTCTAACAGGCTATCTATTAGATTTACCATTTAGTAAACCTGAAGAGTGCGGTCAGTTAAATAACTTTGTATCATTTTTGTGAGGTAAAGCGGAAAACTGAAATTTGACATTTTAGCTATTAAACCTTTATGCCAAACACTGTCGAATGCCTTTTCTATATCTAATAGAGCTGCTCCGGTCGAATAGCCTTCAAATTTATTAGTTCGAATCATATTTGTTACTCTAAGTAACTTATGAGTAGTGGAATGCCCATGGCGAAAACCAAACTGCTCATTTGCAAAAATTGAGTTCTCATTAATATGTGTTATCATTCTATTGAGAATTATTCTTTCAAAAAGTTCATTCGTTAGGAAAATGCAATCCCCATCTTTAAGGACTGGAATGGGCTTCGAAGGTTTCTTAAGAACCTTCGAAAGCTTCCAGAAAGGTTTTGAATAAGGTTTTAGTTGTTCAACTTCTCTCATGAAATTTTCATTTCGCAAGAGAGTGAATCTATGTTTAATTTCCTTTTGTAATTCTTGAAAAATAATTTTCAAAGCAGGATCACGAGATCTTTGGTATTGACGTCTCCGTATGTTCTTCAAACGTATAAGGAGTTGAAGTTCACTGTCAATAATTGGTGCATTAAATTTCACTCGAGCCTTAGGAACTGATAAATTCCGGGCATTGAGTATTAAGCTGCTAGAATTATCTAATGCTCTGTCAATGTCAGCACTATTTTGTAAAATAATATCATCATTCAAATTTTCTTCGATCGTAGAACGATATCTATCCCAATTAGTCTTGTGATAATTTAACACAGATCTAGCGGGATTTAAAATAGTTTTATGGGAAATAGAAAATGTTATGGGAAGATGATCAGAATCAAAGTCAGCATGAGTTAATAAATCACTGCATGAATGACTTTGATTTGTTAGTACCAAATCAATTGTAGATGGATTCCTAATAGAAGAATAACATGTAGGACCATTTGGAAATAAAACTGAATAAAATCCAGCCGAGCAATCATTAAACAATATTTTTCCATTGGAATTGTTTTGAGCGTTATTCCAAGATCGATGTTTCGCATTAAAATCACCGATGATTAAAAATTTAGATTTATTTCTTGTGAGTTTTTGCAAATCTCCCTTGAAATAATTTTTTCGCTCACCAGTGCATTGAAAAGGCAAATACACTGCGGCTACAAATAAAATGCCAATATATGTTTCAATTTCAATTCCCAAACTCTCGATAACTTTGGTTTCAAGATGGGGTAAAACACGATGTTTTATTCGACGGTGGATAACTATTGCAACTCCGCCACCGGCAACATCAATTTTATCAAACCTATGAACCATGTAATTTGGGTTCTTTTTTAGTTTAATATTTGGCTTTAGAAGCGTTTCAGTCACAACTGCAATATGCACATCGTGGACTGTTAAAATTAAAAATTCATCCTCTTTCGCTTTTAAAGAGCGAGCATTCCAATTTAGAAGTTTACAGTATTATTTAAAATCATTGTTGAATTTCAATTTCATAACAATATTAGTTGTAAATTTTATACCTTCTTGAACAGCCTCGTACATCGAGTTACAGTTCAACAAAACGGACATTAGCTGCAGCATGGATTGTTGTAGGTATTCAATCTTTTCTGGAGTTGGACTACCTAAATCAATACTGGCTGACTTTTCAGCACAAAACACGAATGGTTTTTTTTTTTTAATTCTCGCTTATTTTCCGTCGGTCTAGTTCCGCCACTGTTGTGGCCAATCACCGACGCCCAGGGAGGCGACTCCACACCCAGGACCCTAACCCACGACCCGTTTATTAACGGACCGGCGCCAACGGCTTTACTTCCTCATGCGATGGAAGGCGTGATCCTAGAGATTTTTCGCCTCAGAAAATCTCCCGGTGTCGGCTAGGATTGAATCTAGACCAGTTGGGTTGGTTGTGAGTGGATCACGCCACCGTATTCAATCTTTTCTGGAGTTGGACTACCTAAATCAATACTGGCTGACTTTTCAGCACAAAACACGAATGGTTTTTTTTTTTTTAATTCTCGCTTATTTTCCGTCGGTCTAGTTCCGCCACTGTTGTGGCCAATCACCGACGCCCAGGGAGGCGACTCCACACCCAGGACCCTAACTCACGACCCGTTTATTAACGGACCGGCGCCAACGGCTTTACTTCCTCATGCGATGGAAGGCGTGATCCTAGAGATTTTTCGCCTCAGAAAATCTCCCGGTGTCGGCTAGGATTGAATCTAGACCAGTTGGGTTGGTTGTGAGTGGATCACGCCACCTCACAACCATCGACACCTATGTCGGCGGTGGGATTCGAACCCAGGCGTCGAGCGTGGTTGGCGGAGACGTTACCAACCACACTAGGCCCCCGCTACACGAATGGTTTGTTACTGTTTGAATTTGAAATATTACCTGTAAGGACACTGGCATATGAACAGCCTGGTGTTGCCTGAACAGGATTTTTTGTCTGAAATTTGTTAGCTGAGTTTAATTTATTACCTACAGGCACACCTGCTAATGAAAGTGCTGGTGATACCTGAACAGTATTGAAAGTCTTTTGTATACCCACATTGACAACAGGTTGCTTAGAATTCCTACGTTGTCTGGAAGCAATAATTTTTGACCTTACAAGACAATTAAAGAAATTAGATTTGTGATTTCCCCCACAATTTACACATTTGAAACTACTAGTGGTCTCTTTCACGGGGCAGATATCTTTCGTGTGACTAGTGTCACCACAAATCATACATTTTGCTGCCATATGGCAGTTTCGAGTTCCTTGACCATAGGCTTGACAATTCCGACATTGAGTAAGATTATGGATTTCTCCATGTCTCTCGAAATTTTCCCACTTTAATCGCACGTTAAATAAAACACGTGCTTGTTCCAAACATTTCAAATTATTTACTTTGGTACAATCAAAATGTACTAAGTAATTTTCCTGGTGTATTCCAGTTTGATTAATTTTGGCATTTGCTTTTCGTTTCATCAAAATAACTTTGTTGTGGACAAAACCAAGTGATTCTGACAAACAATCTTTAATTTCCTTAATAGTTTGGTCATTTGAAAGACCTTTCAAAACAGCCCTAAACGGTCTCTCGTTTTTGGCATCAAAAGAATAAAATTTATACATCTTTTTAGTCAAATACTGTAAAAGATGTTTATGGCCATCAAGAGACTCGGCCAAAATACGAATTTCGCCTTGGCGGCCAATTTGAAAAATAACTTTCACATCCGACAGAAATGATGAAAGTTCTGATCGAAATGCTTTTAAATTTGCTACAAATACCACAATAGGTGGAACTTTAACCTTCTTCATAACGGCTTTATGCTCAGTATGAGAAGTTTGGATTTCTTGATCCCCAACGGAAGAAAGAATATCATACCTGTTAGTCGAAATTTCAGTGTCACTTGGAGGCGATGCCTCACGTTTCCTTGAAGCCGCATCAATGCAAGCTTTTTAATGTTTTTCCAGGCATAACTGGAAATCTTCACTACACTTTCACTTCACTATAGAATTTAAGTAGAAATATCTCAAACCAAATTTACTCACTAAACACTCGTTAACGTTAAAAACAAATTTATTACTTTTTTAAAAAGATTGCCTGTTGAAAGCGAAAAGCAAAATTTCAATATCTCTCGGTAGTCTAAGACTTAGCCTCGAGCTGTTGGTAAAATGCGACCGTACTGTAGGACAGTTCAAGTCGATCTCGACCAAACCTTTCATTTCTTTTAGTTTTAGCTCTAGGACAAAACTCTTATTTAGCAGTGTTACTTATGTTTAGTGAGTGCTAGAAATCTTCTGGATGTTCATATCTGGGTAATTTTTTCTGAAACCTGGCCACTACTGACACGAGGTCTTTTAAAATTTAATTTCATTTCAAAGGAGATTTTCAACAAGTTCATGTAGAATACCTACTCGTTTTTGTTTTAGTGTTTCAGTCCGATGGTATTCGACGTCCAAAACCATATAAAGGTTTCGACTTCTCTTAACCCCCTTTTAGTCGACACGATTTGCTCTCTTCTTTTTACGCGTGACGTGATGCTCTCTGTTCCCGTCAGCGCTCATTTTCAATTAGAAGGAAACAGCTATCATGAATTCGTGTTACCCTGACAGGGCTGACAGAGCCATTTTCAATTGAAAATCCGGGCCCTCCACCGTTTAAATCCGGCCCTGGCTTCGGTCCTCACAAGTTCATATCTTACACCTCCACGAGTCATACGATCACAATAGACCGCCAGCTGAAACATAAACACAACCTGAGCTAGAAATGGGACGAATATGACGCAATCGTCGTTTTTTCTCGGTCTGCACAACTAGGGTTTGCAATATTCTCCGGAATTAATTTCCCGGGAAACGGGAATGAAAAATCCCATTTCCCGGGAATTCCCGGGAACCGGAAATGAGAAAAATTTCTTGGCAAAAATGAGTTTTCAATTAAAATTTATTATTGAAAAGTATCAAAAAATCGTTTACAATTTCATTATCAATTCGCATGAAAAACGAATTACAAAACAAAATTTATTCAAGTTTACATCAGAGCCTCTTCACTAATTTTTCATCAAATATATTTGCTATGCCATTACACGATGAGGATTATTTAAAAAAAATAAAATGCATAATAAATCTAGTTTTCATTGGCATAACAAACCCTTTTGAAATTGGGATCACCATTGATTAGAGAAAAGAATTCCATGAAAGAATTTTGATTGTTCAACTAGAACGTTATTTGGCCTCTCGGTAGTTTTCTTTGATACACCGAAATAACCTGGAAGGAAATGATAGAACAATTAATAATCAGTTTAATACGACTTCAAATAAGTTAGTTTAAGAGGATTAGAATGTCTACGTAATTAATCTCAAAGATGATTTTTCGTGGGAAATCGTGGCCACGACCCAAATTACGCTGACTGAGCTTTATCAAATTATTTATTTCTGGTCGCATTCACGGGTTTCAAATTTTCTTTATCAATTTAATTTAATTTTCGCTCAGTAGTGAACTAACTGTCAAAGAACGACATAAGACGAAGCAAATATTTGCCTAATTTTTCGTTTACTGAATAATACAGCAAATATATTCGACAAATAACCGAAGCAACTGAATTGATAGTACACGGCAAGTAAATATTAACCGTCATTTCAAGGAAATATTTACTTCGTATAATGCTCACTTTAAAGTTGTTATACATTTTAACGACACTAGTTTCGTGTTTCGATAGTATATTAGGTTTTATTGCAAAATTGTATGGGAAACTATATTAAATTTTGCGAAATTTTTTGAAAAACTCCCGAAAACTCTGATTTTTTTTTGAAGAATCCCGGGATCCCGGGAATCAATATTTTTGTTCCCGGGATCCGATAATCCCGGGAAAAGGTAATTCCCGGGAAATCGTTCCCGGGATTGCAAACCCTATGCACAACTCATGATGTGTTCAGATAGCAAGTAAACCTAAATCCTCTCGACCTGTAATGAAATGATGATTTGGTGCATTGATTTATAGGAAAAAACAGACAAATGATAAGACTTTATCAGTTCATAGAAGCGATTCGCACGTTGTGTTTGCTTTCCATACACCCGTCGTTAGAAGAAGAAAGGATTTCAACAGGAGAATATCATGTCGACTGAGTAGTAGCAGATGTATGGTGCGGTGAGAGGGAGCTACTTCGGCTGCGGTTAAATTGAGTGAGAGTAGGAGATATACACTGTCATTTACTTTCTTTTTAATACAAGAATCATGAACAACAATATCGCACGCTTATCCTTGGGGCTAATAGCGGTCTCGATCAACTAGATCAGTTGAGAGAATACATAATCGATATTGTTTTCGGTACATTTTGTATGTGTAGGATAATTATAATTGAGCCGAGAAAATTTTCAGCTCGAAAAATCCTTGACTCGATTAGGAATCGAACCCGATATCACAACCATGTGGAAGAGCTAGCCGACCGACATCGCTAACCACAGAGCCACGGGGACCACTAAAAAAAAATCATGATCATTTGCCAAATGAATAAGAATAAATTTAGATACCAAGTGGTGCACATCAAGAACCATGTGTTGTGGCGTACATTCACAACAAGAAATATATCGTAAGAAGGCGGACAGAGTAAGTGTCAGCGCATCTTAGGCTTGATTATATATCCAAAATCGCTAGAAGTGTTTTTTTTAATCGCTGGACACAACTGGTTGGTGTATCCTAGGCAACGTTGTCAGCCGACAATAGCAAAGTGAGATGGTTCGACGTGATCATTGGCGCGTTAACTCCGGCGGTAGAGAAAATGTTTCGTCAATCCGAGCGCCTGTTCACCAAGATGGTGCGGTTCAATACAACGTCGATTCTCTATGTTAGAGGCGGCTAATCAACGTCCTGGTACCAGTGTGGGCACCAAACAATGATGTCACGATGGTCCTTTGGCGAGACTTGGGGTTGGTGCAGGCCTTACAAGCCAACCGTAAAAACAATTAAATAATGGTAATACTGACTGGAACAATCCGCATAGGCCTACGTAACGGAAACGGATTCACGATTGGAGACTCGGGAACTGAGGGTCTCTCATTTTTTGAGGAAGGGCCCGCATTATTCCGACTTATTGACAGTCCGCAAGTGCGACACTGTAGCGCCGCAGGATGCATGCTGGAAGGGAGTATCAGTATATACGTACGGAGATGGTTACACCGTCTAGCAGAATTGCGGCAATACACACGAGCTTTCAATGTGGTGGGCGAAATGCATAATCGCGTGATTGGATGGTGGTCAATCAACGTGATGTGCAAGTTGAGGATAATCGGTTATTTCTTCAATGTTAACATCATTAACGCTCACAGCCTAGGAAGTAACGATGACGATAAGGACGCCATTCACGCGCAGTTGGAGTGTGCGTAGGATAGCTGCCTAAAACATGTCGTCAAAATCGTTATTTGGAGCTTAGGTTAGCTAGGAGGAGTAATTTAGACCGGCTGGAAAGATCAGCGCACACCGGCTACGAGCGAAAATGGCTTTCGACTCGCCATCTCCAAAAATATGGCCATACGTAGTACCTGCTTTCAGCATTGCCTTCTATATCGGTTTACCTGGAGATCGCCACAACAGACTGGAACACAAATTGATTACGTTTTATTTGGCGTAGACACAACGTCAAACGTCGATTCTGACCACTATCTCCTGATGGTCAAAATGCGCTAAAGACTTTCGGTTGTCAACAACAAACGCAATCGTCACCAGCCACGGTAGGATCTGGAGCGATTTAAACTCGCCAAAGTCGCCACTGAATAAGCGCCAAGCCTTGCGGCAACCTTGCCGGATGAGAGAGTGATTGTCGAAACCCGTCTGGAAGACTGCTGGAGTACTGTGAAAGCAGCCATTAACAACACAGCGAAAAGAGGAATTGACATACCGGCTGGTTCGCCGAGGAGTGTTGAATGATTTTAGACGAGAAGAATGCTACAGTAAAGGTCATCTTTTCCGAGACAAAAAGCGTCGCCCGGAAACTAGTAGATTCTACAAGAAACGGGGATAAAGATGGAGCAATCTTAACAGATGAACGTAAGGTGATTAACACTAAGATGAACCCCCGAATGAATAGGCTGAGGTCCAAGACGGTAGGAGGAACGACTTCATCAGCACAGGGGATAAAGGAGACATACCACTCTCCACGATAAGCGAAGTTAACGGTGCTATCAAGTAGCTGAAGAACAACAAAACAGTTGGAAAGGATGGCATCGCAGTAGAGCTTATAAAGCTGGGCTAGGATAGGTTGGCTTCGTATCTGCACAAGCTGAAAGTCAGAATCTGAGATACAGAACAGCTACGGAAAAAAGGAGTCCCAATATACAAAAAAGGAACAAGTTTCAATCGTGCAATCACGATTCTCAACGCGGCCCCCGAGGCGCTCTCCAAGACCATCTTTCGCCGTTTCGCGCCGCTAGCAAAAATGTTTATAAGAAGTTAACAAGCCAGTTTTGAGGTTGGCCGATCAACAACGGACCATATCTTTACTCTGCGGCAGATCCTCTAAAAGTGGCACCACCTATTAATCGATTTTAAGGCCGCTCACAACCAGGGCCGGCGTCGCATTATTTTCCCAAGTGGGTTCATCGGTGACAAAAACGTAGCCGACGGGAGGGGGGCGACCTGCTGATACCTGAACATAATTTTGCGAAAAATCTACACTGCAATAACAATAGGGTGCAATATAATGTTTAAGAGAAATTAGATTTTCGAATTTCGTTCAATAGTAATGTTTGCATTAAAAATGGACTTTTTTAGGTGATAGAAATGGACTTATTTTGGTGATAGTTTGCATTAAAAAATGGACTTATTTCGGTGATAGAAAAAAAAAAAACAAGACAGATAATTGATTTTAATGAATTTCCCATGGAAGGAAATTATATAGTCTCACTTGCAAAAGCAATTCCACGCCCTTGCGAGCGTCTTTCTGGGAGTTTACCAAAACATTCGCCATGGTGGACGAAAACATGCGTGTAGGCATGTTTTTGAGTTCTTTCTTCGTGTTATTTGTCAGTCCCTCCTCCATTTTCGCGTCAAATTTTTGGAGTAAGTCTTACGCTTCTGGTTTGACTCTGGATGGGACGCAGCTGGGGAACGTTGGGTGGGTTGGCCGACCTGGGTGCCGCATCAATTTTCAGCCGCTTCATCTCCACCAACGATTGCATCGAGTAGTCGACTCCAGATCCGGCCAGAGCACCTCGTCGCCACCCCTATGGTATTTCTTAATAAACGACGCAACTTCCGGCATGCACTTCGTACTATAAACTTCCTCGTTCACGGCCAGTACAGAGCTTCTCGCTGATTGTCAGCCACAGCAGCACCTTCTTTGGGAGCTTGGTGTGAAAAAAGAATGTACCCCAGAGCTCACTTCCTTCGGGAAAAAGTAAAATACGAAGTGCCCTGCCAGTCTTTGCCATTCATGGTGAGAAAGGTCTCGGCGTCGACCACCACCGCCACGTCGCGATTCGCCGGAAAAATCGACTCGACCATCTTATTCAGCTGCTGACACTGCGTCATTGCCTGCAGCTCCGAGACCAATGGACGGGACTGCCACTTTCTGATGTCCATGTTCGCCAGGTACCTTTCCACTGTTTGGCCGGTTGCACCGACCTCCCGATCAAGCGTACGCAGCGATTTGGCCACTTTTCCCTCGGTCTTCCTCTTCAGCATTCTTTGGAGTTTCTTGTCGCTCAGGGTCGTCGGCCGTACGGAACCGGTCTTTCTTTCGATGCTCTGATTGTGGTCCAACAGTGCCAAGATGTTGTAGACACCGGAACAAGCATAACCGGTGTCCCTTCTCCATACGACGTCCGTTTTCGACGCGACGGGTTCTTTGATCGCGCACATTTCTGAACGGAGTAACTTCACTGTTTTCTCCATTACGGTTAGAATTCGAGTCAATTTTTCTCTGCTGACTCATGGGTTAATATGATTGATGCTGCATGGGTAGTTTCGTCAGTGCGTGTACGCACTGGCATTTTTTCGGCACTTTTGAGCATTTTTTTAATGCAAACGTTAGGGCTCAACAATTTTGTCTTCTCGGAAAAGTCTCCATCCAAAATTTGAGCTTAATCGGACTTCTGATGAGGTTTCACTTACAGTCGTGAAAGTCTTACATTTTTGACCAACCTAAAAATGCACAAGAGTAGTTGTAGAGCAACATGTCAAAAGGATCTATCGGCTTTGATCGATTTTTTGATCGATCGGTTTCTTTCAACCGCCACGGCTTATTAAACACGTTACTTTAGCTGAACTATTACACAAATGAAAAGTCAATCAAGAAAATCGATGAAAGTAGATAGACCCTTTTGACATGTTGCTCTACAGTTCTTGAAGTTCCGAAATCGATTTTTTTATAGCAAATCTCTTAGAAACGCATGAAATATCGAGATCTGATGTTTTTTCATAAGAATTTGTTAAAAAATAAAAGGGACATGGAAACTTTTGCGTTGGGAGACTTGAGCTACACCAGAACACACCAGAGACACTCCCAGCTCAAACATTTTCTTCATCGACCAAAAACTGTAATTTTGACCGCTTTGAGGCTCTACTTCCCGAAGTGAGCTCAAATTTGGCATGGGAAATATTTACGAGAAAACAAAACTTGAGAACTCTATCGTGAATGAAATTTACAACTCTATCGTAAATGAAATTTTCTATTGAAATGAAACAATTGAAAACATAATCCTTTTCCCTTAGAAACTTTACAACTGTAAATAAATTTGTAGATTTATAATCGAAAGATCTGTCGCTCGCAACATTAAATTTTTTTTGGTTTTGTCCGATAGATCCGATAGTCCGAGTACCCACATGGATATTCTTCGAGTGGGTACTACTACCCATACTACTCACATGAAACGCCGGCCCTGCTCACAACACTATCGACCGTGTAGAGCTAATGAATGTTATGGACGAAAAAGGTTTCCCTGCGAAACTAGCAAGACGGATCAAGGCTTCGATGGATGGTGTACAGTGTCAAGATTCCGGGTGCGTTATCAAGCCTGTTTGAAACACGCAAGAGATTTCGCTGAGGTCTTTCCTGCCGCATGTTCAACATTGCGCTTGGAGGTGTCGTGAAACGTGCGGCCTTTAATATGTAGGGCACGATCTTTAATAAATCCAGCCAGTTCATCTGCTTCGTTGACAACTTGGACCATGTTGAGAGAACATTCCAGGCGGTCCCTGAACAGTACACCAAGCTAAAACGTGAAGCAGAAGAGGTTGGGTTGAAGGCGAATTGTACTCTGCACGTCGAAGACCAGGTATCTGCTAGCAGGGAGAATCGAGCGCGATAGAGCTCGCATAGGCAGTAGCGAAGTGATCGACGGAGATGAGATTGAGGTGGTTGACGAATTTGTGTGCCTTGGATCATTGGTAACGTCAAACAACAACTGCAGTAGATAAATCCGCAGACGTATTGTAGCCGGAAGTACTGCCTAGATCCACAAAATGTTGAGATCTGATCAACTTCGCCCTCATATCAAATGCACCATGTATAAGACGCTCGTAAGACCGGTATTTCTCTATGGATACGAGACATGGACAATACTCACGGAGGACTTGCAAGCACTAGCCGTTTTCAAACGACGTGTACTCAGGACCATCTTCGGCGGAGTATGTAAGGAAGGCGTATGGAGGCGAAGGATGAACCACGAACTGGTGCAACTCTACGGCGAATATAGAGTACTATGGTCGCAAAAGCTGTAAGGGTGCAATGGGCGGGACATGTTGCCCGTAAAATGGATGTTTGCCTCGAGTCCGTCCGATACAAAACGTAGAGGCGCGCAACGGGTCAGGCCATTGGACCAAGTTTAGCAAGATCTCGGAAATGTAGGACGCTCAAGAAACTGGAGACAAGGTGCCATGAATTGAGTGCGTTGGTGTAACTTTATGACGCAAGGATGTTTCACCAGGAAAGACAAGAGACATCACCCCTATGTGTACTTCAAGGCAGCGTTTGCCATAGGCATTAGGGTTTTCCGGATAAACTAACGCGACTGATTAAAGCTATTTTCCTGTAGGCATCACTCGCAGGGGTCCTCATTGTGCCCCTTTGTAGAATCGACTTATTTATTTGATTCTTAACTCGAATAGGGGATACTATCTTACTCGGGAACTTTCGCTTGTTCTATTATGATTGTGCCCAGTATGACTATTTAGATACAGCAGCTTTAACATTCACCGAATGTTAGTGTGTGATGCTTAAGGTTGTGATATATGGTTTTGTCTGCGTTTTATAAAATCAAACTATTCAATAATTATTTGAGATGACTAACATTAACAAACCTTTCCGATTTTAGGGTGCATTTTTATGATGAACATCACACCACCAATGTAGATGGATTCAGATACCTTCCAAATAACACTAGTTAGTTTTTCTAGAATACTTGTGTATGATGCAGAGGATTTCTTGTTCTCTAAGTCGCTGTGATGATACCAATTTGTACGCGTTATAAAGTTGTGCCACGGTATAAACAACCCATGATGTTTCCTACGGTTGACCAGAAAATTATTTTTCGCGCAATCATAATAGCAGCAGCTGCGTATAATACAGCCGGTTCATGATCTGAATTGACTTTCCGGCATCCCGATAAACCTGTTCGCACCGTTCTCGCCTGAATAAAATGTATATTTATTCCTAACTGATCTCACACGTCGGATTGTTTCCAGTAATTCATCATCACCAATGGACAGCGGCAGCTATGTACGTCTTATCTGTGCAGCTTGCCGTCACAACAGTCGTACACCGTTTTGTTTATGCCTACTGGGAAAGCAATTGAAATACATTCAATTCCAGATAAAGACAAGCAACGGTAGGCAGTTCAACATACCACACATGCGGTTGTCATTCTTTATTACACTCCACTTTCCGGTAATTGTTTCGTGTCTTGTTTACTAAATCGTGTAAAAGTAGAGTTGATAAAATTTTTAACTAAGATAGGGGTACAAAGGAATTAATTATGTTATCCAATGTTTCGATTTTATGAACCGCTGCCGGTATGATTGACGCATATTTTTAATTGAATGCATATTTTTAATTGAATGTATATTTTTATTACGTGATTTCATTGCTAATCCGGCCGAGTACTGTGCGAAACAAAATGCTTCATATTCCTGCTCTAGCTACTGTGTGTACTCTTTCTGTAATTATTCAATAGAAGACAATCCTAAATAACCCATTGACTAGTTTGTCTATTTTTTCTCAAGGGGTTTCGGACTACAGTTCCCAATGGAATAGAATCATCACCTTAATAGCTGTGATCTTCTTTATAACTACGGTAGCATAGAGCGAGAAACGCCGATTTCGTATGTATTATTCGCGTTTGTCAATAGAGCGGTTCGGCTGGTGCGGCGCTCTGTGTCCTCTTCTTGTTGTTGTTGTTGTTGTAACATTTTATGCTTGCTCCCACATTGGAACTGTCTTCAATTAGTTCACGTTGAAAGGTACATGGCAGAGATTATTTCCACCGTGAAAAAACTGTAGACTCGGTTGGCATAGATCATCAGCTACTTTACGACGCGACTGCGGCCTTCGTCACTTAAGCACTTCTACTTCTGGCTCTGTTTTCTCGTGTTTAATACAGTTTTATTTGTATTTAGTTCGGCAAATCGTGCTTCATGGAAATGGAACTTGACCGTCGTAGTGACGTTGAACTTTCATTTCATTTTTTTCTCTATTTTCCCTGTTCTATTGTAATCGAACCCGTTTCTTTTAGTTTGAGCGTAGTCAAAACATAAACGCACGGTACTTCAGTACGCAACAAGCACAGCGTTCTCATCGTATATCGCTAACATCGCAGTGCCAGCAAATGTGTGGAGTTGAAAAGGGATAAAATTGTTAGGTGGATTTTATGGAGTGCCCCGAGTTGCGAATGTTTACCATATTTATTAACCTCTTACTCCGCATGGATGGTTGTTACGGCCCGATGGGTTAATGGAGATTCCCTTTGTTTCCGCTCGGTATGAAGCGCTCGCGAGTATTTGGACAGATGCAAAGCGCAAGAGGCACCGGCTAGCATATTATTGTTACTCTACTTTCATACAATATTATTCGGGTTCTGGGGTGTGTCCGATAGTTCGTCAATAACCTCGAAATTTAGCAACAATTTTTGGTTTTCTTATTTCAATTGAAATATGTTCAATGTGGCTTTCAGTATAAGTCTGCTTCAAAAACGATAAGCAACCAATCGAAACATTCGGTCGAACAACAATCTTTTGCAGCTTTCTAATGATCTCACAATTCTAGCCACCCCACTTTTCTGACGGTAGGAACTGCACTCCACGTTAATGTAAAATAAATTAATGCTGACGTGACGATACAAAGTCTCCCCAATAGGATGCCTTATACATGTACTAAGTATATGCTCTGACATCGGGAGCAATCGAGAAACGATGACTAGTAGCTCGGATGCAGCCATTCAACCAAACGTAGCCCCGGCATGTCAAGCTTCGTCAAACCATTAGACAGACCGGCTGACGGTGGAACGTTGACCACCGTTCAATCTTAAGTACAGCTTTTGACCATGCTTATCTCTATTGTGGTGGAGAGAGCCGAGATCGATTAATGACAGGACGGATTCTCCGCACGCTCTCGCTGTACGACACGAGCATCGTCGTGTAACAAGCAAGAAGGAGCACATAAACATAAATATCGGAGTGGTAGACGATGACTCTCGACGCCAAGTCCCACTTGAATCTGTAACCATTGTTCGACTCGGGATGGAGTGTTTAATTTGCGGGAAATTTTCCCGCCGATGATGGTCTGCGAAGTGCGGTTGATTGAAAAGTTATTTTATTTTACTTCGTCGAATCTACTGACTGGTGGTAGGTACTGGGGTAGTTACTGTTCAATTTGTATTGTACTGATGTACTTACAGACGTGCCATTTGATTAACTTGCGTACAGATATATTCTTTCAGTTGTTCAAATCGGATTGAGATACTTCAAAAGAGCAATTCCATAAAACTTTTCCAGTTAGGATATTTTCGAAATTGTCATTTTCGATTTGTCAGAAACTTTGCATAGGTGTGCTAATAGTTATTTTCTTTTTGAATAACGACAAATTCTTGAAACGGGTTTTCTTTTTGAATCACGACTAATTTGTGGAAAGGGTTTATGTAAAAACGGGTATTGGCGATTACAAATATTTTCAGAACCAGAATGGTTTGTTGTATCGGTGTGACGTATTCGTGAATTGAACGTGAATTTGAAAATTATAATTTTGTCTTTCCAAAAATCCAACACCACGAAAAAAATAATAATAATTAAAATTTTAAGAAAAATTGAGGAGGTTGGGTATATAACACGACCGCAAGCTTAACGCAAAACTACGTCAGCCTGTCTTATGTCAATGTATTTCCTGCAATAGGTTTGAGAATACACTCTATCGGAATAAATAAATTTGAAGATCGAAGTATTAATTCTGTTCCAGCTCTCTCTAACGCTTAGATTACGATAAAATATCTTGTATTAATATGTTCATGTCTGTAACTATTATCCAACACGAATAAAATAGCTCTCTGAAAAGGTTCAAAATAGCAACTGGGGTCGATTTACAGCCTCTGGGTTCTGTTTCGGCTCAGGAAATACTAACACAAGGTGATATTCAGCCTCTTGAGCTGTTTTCCACAACCTGGAAATCACCATTTTGGATTTAAAAATACCATCTGATGTCAATTTCTGATCTCTTTACATCTTTTCGGCTACGGAAATATCCATATTGGGAATGTTTGGTCAATTTATGCTGTTTTCCAGGTTTGATGTTAAAAGCTCTGATTGGTAGAAATCTGCGTTCAACACAAAGCTTTGCATTTTTCAATTGTACAATAGTTAGAATCAAAAAAATACAATTTTACGCATTTTGGACGCTTAGATTATTTTTCAATCGATTGCTGCAAGAACAAAGGAAATCTGTTACGAATTTGACTTAGTTATTAATATTTGAAATTGGACGTGGTGCTCTCAATGTTTTGTAGCCCTATCTCAAATCTTTGCGTGAATCTTACGGTTTCTACAACTTCTACGTCCAAAAAAAAATACATTGATCATCTCGAAAAGCTTATTCATGAAAAATGTTAGTTTTTTGAAAAAAAAACTACAAAAGTTTATCTAACTATTGATGGAGAATGAGGAACGAAAAATTTAAAATTTCAAAAAAAAAACCTAAATTAATCCACCTAGCGGTCAGACCCAGCCTTTCTCATTCAAACTTATTATTTGTAAAAATAGATTTACATGAACGCTTCAATCCAATAATTGTGAGTTCACTTTTTGGGTTCTAAAATAATGATGTTGTAATAGAAGTATAAAATATGAAATTTGACGTAAATTTGACGTGTAAATGCTCAAGAAATAGCGAAATAAAAAAATGACTCTTAATTTCGAACAATTCAATCACTAGCGATACCGGGAACATTCAAACGGTATGATACCACATTTAAATCGTGTTGAGGCCATATATATTGATCAAAGCAGGTATAGTTTTAAATAGCCTTTGAATTTCTTTTCTTTCCATATCCAATTGTTATGAAGTTTGTTATTTGTAAGTTTGAGAGATGACTCGTTCGTATGACAAGCAGGTATTAGACGAAGCAAATATTTGCTATTTTTGGTACGGATTTATTTTGTGCAAATAAAATTCGTAAGAAAAATAGCAAATATTTGCTTCGTGTAATGTCCGCTTAAGATTATTGAGTTGAGTCTAGCTATTTTTGGGAAAACGAGTGAATTTGAAAAGTCACCGAAACATGTTTCTTTTCACAATTTTTGAACCACGTGTTTAATCACTATAAAATTACCACCAATTAACCTTTAACTAACCCGTTCATTCGATACCAATATTGTTTAAATCGGTTGTGTAGTTTCTGAGATAATGAAGTTTCGTGATTTTCATATTTTGATACATTACAGACAAAGTAAGAGACCGATCACATTGAAATTCTATAGGTTGTTATGAGGCAGCTAGACCTTTTATTTGACACTAATTTCGTGGAAATCGGTTCAGCCATCCTTGAGAAAAGTGAGTGAGTTTAAGTAGTCTTCGGAATATGTTTCTTTTCAAAGCTGGATTTCACATTTTTAAACATAACAGGCAAAGTAATAGTCCGATTGCAAAAAAATCAATAGGGTATTATGGGGTAACTAGACTTACCAAATGACACTGATTTCGTGGAAATCGGTTCAGCCAGCTCTGAGAAACATGAGTGAGATTAAACACTCTCCAGAACACGTTTCTTTAAATAACTTCTGAACCACACGTTCAATCTCCATGAAACTCAAAAGTTAAGGGTTTTTTAAGTAGCTCTTTCATTCAAATCAATTTTGTTAAAATCGGTTGAGTAGTTTCTGAGATAATGATGTTTCGTGATTTTCACATTTTTAAACATAACCTCTAAACTAAAAATCCGATTGCAATGAAATTCAATAGGGTCCTATGGGGCAACTAGACCTTTCATTTGCAATTAATTTCATGAAGATCGATCCAGCCGTCTCTGAGAAAATCGAATGAGATTGGGAGAGCGTTACATACACACACACACATACACACACACATACACAGACACATACACACACTTACACACACACACACACACACATACAGAAAATGTTCAGCTCGTCAAACTCAGTCGGTTGATATACGAGATTCGACCCTTTGGAGCACTTTTATACCTTTGGTTTTTCCAGTGATTGTTATACCTTTCTAGGAGAAAGGCAAAAATGTCAGAATGATTTGTTTGATTGGTATGGTAACATTGGCAAGGTTGTAGACAGTAATTGTGTCCTTTAGAAAAAATATACACCGTAAGACAAAAAAAAAGAAAGAAGAAACACAAAAATATAATGCAAAAACAAATATTTCGAAAACCCACTTTTTAAATATTTTAATTTTTATCTAAGAAAACTACACATTGTGAGCTATACAAAAAGAGTTGACTGAACTTAAAGAAATAAAAAACAAAAATAAAAGTTGTCACGAAGAACTATTTGTTTTCGCAATTTTTACAGTGTATAGTTTTTTAGAAGGATTAAACGAAGACACTATACCGATGAGAAACAACAGTTCTGGCTTTAATAATATTTCCAACATTAGCAGGCAGGCTCATAGAAATCCCCTAAAGTTCAAATTCTCGTTAGCGAGAAAAACTGTGATTCATTAATTGACCATATTTTTTTTCGGAAAATTTTAACTTTTTTTTCGGAAAATTTTACCTTTTTTGTTTTTTATTTCTCCATGATCGGACAGCCATCGATTTTTCGTCATTTTTTTGCAGTTTTGATGACAATAAAATTAATTATAAAATTTTAAAAACATAAGCATTTTGAAATAATTGAATTTGTTTTTTTTTGTAGAAAAAAAAAATCACTGTGTTTATGTTTTGATAAGGTGAAATTATTTTCTACAACTTTGTTGCAAACGTCACACCGATCAAACAATTCATCCTGGTTCTAAAAGTATATGTAATCATGGGTACCCTTTTTATATATACCCTTTTCACAAATTCAAAAACCAATTATCAATGGCACAATATGACATCTTCAGCCTATAGGAACATCCGTGCACAGTTTGAGACAGATAAAAAATGGTCGATTCGAAATTTAAAAAAAAAATATAATGCCTGTGGTGCATCGGAGAACTAACATGCCAATTTAGCGGCCTCGATTAATTGGATTTAGCTGTAGTAGCAGTATATGTAGAATAAAGACTCACGTTGACCCGTACGGCATTCGTAGCAAAGTTTATGTGATACCCTGTATATTGAAGGATTATGTTAAAATTAACAGTTTAATATAAATCATAATGATCAGACTATCTTACGTAGTTACTACATCCCGCTTGCGCTTGTGTTCTTAAGTATTACCTTTTCTTTTTTTATCATTTGAAATTTTCTTTTCAAGAAAATATATACTTTGAACAAAATTTGAAAACAAAATATTTGTGTACAGGGTGTCACCATCGAAAGTGATACACTTTATTTATGCCATGAAATTGAAACAGATGAAAGTTTCTTCTCTGTTTTTTATTATCATGGTAGAGTAGCGAAGTTAATGTCCACGGAAAGGGGAGGAGGTATTGATAATGTTTACGTACTTGTTCAAAAAAATGAAAATTCACCAAAAAATACTTTGGCTTATAATAAAAATTCGACAGAATTTTTGGTTTTTGAGTCATTGTAAGCTGTATTTAACATTGATTTTGAAACATTTTATTCATTCTTCATTAATTCTGAAATCCTAGATTACTTCACCCGCATTTTTTTCGAAGGAATTTTTTGACGAATTTTCATTTTTTTGTTTCTTTTTTACTTTAGAAGCATTTTACAGCTTTTTTGACCGTATATTGTGTTGACTGTTTCCATCTAATTAAAACGTTTAAACCATTATTTCTATTTTTAAGCCTTACTAGCCTTAAGAGACGTTTCACAACTATTCTGAGCTGGATTCGGAACTCATTCTCTTTCAAGCCTTTTGAAGTATTTTCAGATATTTCAAGCGATAGTTTCTTTTTTCTACGGTAGTTTTTATGCATCATGCTTCTTGGTGTTGCGGACGACATCGATAGCATCGGTATCAACCGTAAGGCCGTGGAGGAGGCCTTCGTACCTTTTAAGAGGGAAGCAGCGAGATTGGGGCTTGTCATCAACTCTGCTAAAACGAAGTACATGGTAGCTGACAGAGAGCGTGGAAATCCCCGTGGTGTTGGTGCTGAGGTGGAAATAGATGGGGAACGATTTGAAGTGTTTGACTAAAAAGTGGTTTATCTTGGTACACTTGTGACATGTGACAACCATATAAGCCGTGGAGTGAAACTACGAGTTGCAGCTGCGAACAGGGCCTTCTACAGACTACGTAACCAGCTAAGATCCCGTAGTTTGCAAACTCGCACAAAACTAGCGCTGTATAGGACGCTGATACTCCCGGTGGCCCTTTACGGACATGAAGCATGGACGCTGAAGGAAGCTGATCGACGAGTGCTCGGAGTTTTTGAGCGTAAAGTTCTGCGATCGATGCTGATGCAGATGCATGCTGATATAGTGAAGGTAATACAGCGGGGCAGGCTTCAGTGGGCTGGACATGTAGCCAGAATGCCTGACGAGAGAGCCGCCAAAACTGTCTTCAGTAGAGAACCAGGAAGAGGCCGTCGACTCCGTGGTAGGCCTCGCACGCGGTGGATGTGCGCGATCTGCTGGTGTACGAGAAGACTGGAGAACGGCTCTTGGGCAGAAGAAGCTGAACATCTCTAATTCGTTCGGCCCTAGACCGGTGAACCGTCCGTTAGCCAACAAAGAAAAGAAAGAAAAGAAGATGTTTTTATGCATTTAAAATTAAATTTGATGCATTTTTTCTTGAGTTTGGTATTATTTCTGGTTTATAGTTGCTAGTTATTAGATACTAACTACTCTTTAGATGTTCTTGTTTTTTTTTTTTTTGTTTAAGAGTTTCTCTGCTGCTTCGAATGGTTTAGCTTTCAATTTGGAACCAATTTCTTTTGCGGGCTTTTTTCTTGTTTTTGTAAGCTTTAAAGGGCTTTCGGTTATTCCAGGGTGTATTTTTAATTATTTGATTCCTGGGTTTTTTAGTTTGAGTTAATTTAAAATTATGCTATTTTATGAACGCTTTTGGCAATTTTCAGCAAAACTTGTAATCATGTAGGCATATATTTTTTTGTAAATGCTTCAGACTGGTTTCAGCTGGTTACTCTGGTTTCTCAAGTTTAAGTTTGAAAAGCGTTTGATAATACATATGTATGAAAATTTTGAAAATGACAATCGGCTTCCATTTGTGAAAGATAGGGGAACTGCTCCATTATTGATCTCAGCCCATATATTCATCTCATACAATATGAAAACACAATTGAAAACAGGAAAAAACGCATATTTTCTAACTAAACCAATTTGCTAATCCATGGAGTGGATTCTTCTTAGTTCACTTTGGATTTCTCACAAAGTAGAATCCACAAAAACTTACTTAAAAGCTCTAAATTTGATATTATAGTCGAGCATCTGCGCTCGAAAACTCGTTTATTTCAATCACCTTTTTCAGAAAACAAAATCCGCGCAACGTTCTATACGGCTACAAGCAACAAACCAAAGTTTTTTTTTCATCACTAGCGGACCACTTTTTATTTTTATCACTCACTACACTAAGAATACTTTAATCTTTGGAATGTTCACCTCAAATTTCCAAAATAATACTGAAAATGTTGAATTATTCCAACATAATTGATATAAATCGACGGCACTGCAGTGGTTACCAAGGTTACCAATTATGCAGGTAAACAACTACAGTGGATATCTAGGTAACCTACTTCGACGGGCTGTGGCTACGTTCATTCATGGTAATGTGATTCATTCATGATTAATAGTGTGATAAATATGGGGGCGTCGTGAGATGAATAATTCAGCAGTGATTCAAGTTTTGAGATGGATATGGAAGCGTTGTGAAAAATGGTTTGTTTTACAAAATTAAGCATAAATCCACATAAGTTTACTAAACATACGATACTGGGCGATTGTATAAGAGCACGTGAGCGTATTTTGTTAATTTGTTCAATGATTTCGTGAAAATTTGGTGTTTGATCCGTGCATTTCTCGTGAATATCGGCTTAATTAGATGAATAAGGGAGCAGTTCTCCTATGTAATTTTTTTTTTGCTCTGTTATTATTTTCGTTTTACTGTCTTTTAAAAGTAATTCCATTTTTTGGAATATAATAATATTTTATTTTTTTAGAATAGCTTTGAACCGTTCCGAGGAAATTTTTTTTTAATTTCAATTTTTCTCCTTTTTAATTTCAATTTTTTTAAACTTTTGAAACTTTTATTTTTTTTCTTTAACATGTCACTTGAAGTTATATTCAACTTGATAATAATTCAAGACTGATTTCTTTCCCAATTTTCTATATTTCATGCATATTTTTCAGCATAAACTTTTGTATGCTTTCTTTCTACCTTCATTTTTTTTGTCAATGTCCACATGGGGACAGCCTTATGCGCTGGTGCTGAATTTTGTTAGAACCGGAAATTTTCTTTTCCAAATATTTTTTGGCACAAGGCAGCAAATGTTCTTCAATGACGTGCTGTAGATAGCATTTATTATTAATTTTCACACCGCTGTCACACCACAGTGGTAACTTTCCTCTGTAGGATGTTGCTCCCCATCAGAGATGCCAGATGTTTTTGAAAAATGTTTGCAACTGCTCGGAAACCGGAAAAATGTACTCGAAATCTGAAAAAAATCTATCCGTGATCCGAAAAAATTTCGCTCGCGCAGGCAAAAGTCTGTAAAAATCTGCACACATTTTAAGAAAATCTGCGCAAATATAAGGAGACTCTGACAAAAATCTGCAGAAACCGTGGAAAAACTGCAAATCAATAAATATCTGCACACGGACTCCAAAAATCTGCGTTTTGCAGACAAATCTGCACATTTGGTATCCCTGCTCCCCATACCATCGCATCATATTTTACTGGCTGGAATGTAACGAAGACATGCTGGATACATATGATTATTCTGCTTGTTCAAAACAGTTCCAAACGTACGTTCGTTCGTGGACACCGGGTACGCCCGTTCCGGCATCTACAACATCTTGGCACTATTGGACACCAATCAGAGCATTGAAAGCCCGGTTTCGGACGGCCGACGACCCTGAGTGACAAGAAACTCCAAAGGATACTGAAGAGAAGGACCGAGGTAATAGTGGCTACATCGCTGCGTGCGCTTGGCCTGGAGGTCTGTGCAACCGATCAAATAGTGCTTGGCGAACATGGACGGTCAATACCCGTTCACTAGTCTCGGAGCTGCAGGCAATGACGCAGCGGCAGCGCCTGAATAAGATGATCAAATCGATTTTCCCGGCAATTCACGACGTGGCGGTGGTGATGGACGACGAGACCTGTCTCACCCTGGATGGCAACGACTAGTAGGGCATTATAGTACGAAGTACCTGCCGGATGTTGCGTTGTTCACCAAAAAATACCATAAGGCCGAAGACGCGGTGTTTTGGCCGGATCTAGAGTCGGCTCACTATTCGAGGCGATCGTTTGAGGAGATGGAACGGCTAATAGTCGATGTGATACCCAAGTTGGCGAACCCGTCCAACGTTCCCAAGATGCGTCTCATCGAGGATTTCTGGCAAGCCCGAAGCGTAAAATCTACTTCATCAATTTTGTCGCGAAATTACAGGAGAAATTGATAAATAAAACAAAAAAAGAATTAAAAAACAAATTCAATTCAAATCATCAATTCATCAATTCATCAAATTCAATTATCTGTCCTAGTTATTTTTTACCACTATCCGAAAAAAGTCCTTTTTTTTTGACGCATACGTTAGAAACGTTAATGAAACAATACGGAAGCACAAGTGAGGACGAGAAGGACGACGAGACAATTGTTTCGTGCAACCGATTAGACTGTTGCGGAAACGTGAGGCTCGAGCTATTGAATCAAGGAAAAAAAGCAGCTTCACCACGCTGTAATTTTCAAAAGCTGCGAGTCCAATCTTCTTCTCTTTTATATTACTTGTAATCAAAGAGCTAAATAGCATTTCTGAAAATGTAAATATTTATGACAGAAGGAAGCAGTCACGTTTTTTAATAATTGAGTTTTGCAAATAAATTCTTGTTGCATCGAATAGTCTTCGTAAAAAAGCAAAATTTGATGCAAGGATCGGTTATCTGACGCCAGTAACCACCAGGCTACCACACACTTTCGAAAGTTAGACGAAACAAAGCACATTAATAACACACTGGTTCCTGTACAAGCCACAGGTTGAAATATTTTGGATATTAGCCAATTTCTCAATTATTTTGGATGTTAGCCAAAATTGTTTCACATTTGCCTTCTTAAATGCATTTTTCGACAATCGGCTTCCATAGGGACCTTGTTTAAGGTGTTTACCATCACGAAAAACTGTTTTCTCGTTTTTGGTAAAAATGGCATATTAGCCAATTTTTGAATTACGGACAGTGTAAAGTATCAGCCAGGTCAAAAACAATTGATTGAAATACTTGCCCTATGTTGCGTGGAATTGCACAGGTTTTTCAGTTGATCCACTAAGGACATTCAGCAGCAAAAGTACCGAGCAAATCCGTGTTGATCACTATTTTTTTGTAAGATTTGGACCACTGTGACCATTATTTTGATCTTCTGTGGTATGTGTTGATCACTAACTACTATTATTAATTTTCATTTTTCAAAATACCATTTTTTCTACTTCTAAAATTTTAAAGAACTTGCCCCCCCCCCCCCTAATCGAGATTCTGGCTACGCCCATGATCAACATGTGTCGCAATAAACAGGGTAGGCCTCCCGATGCAAAAAAAAGGATTCAAATGTATCCCAACATCCGCCTTAGTTGAGTAACAGTTTACTAAACTTCAGTTCAACTGAAGTAAAGTTGTTTGATGGCAACTTGTATATTGAAATCTACATAGTTTACTATTAAATTCAGAATATTTGTCTTCTAACATCACATACAAAAAAGTCATTCTGTGCAACAACGCAGCTCCCGATTCTGTTCATTTTCTGTTAATTATTTTGTCTCGGATTTTATAGCATCATTGCGTTAGTTTAGAAATCGTCTACCGCTAGCATCAACAATTAGTTTAGAAACGACCGTTACGATTTCGATAGAGGGTTTCAGAAGAGACTTGAAAGTTATCATCCAAAAGAAAACATGCTCATAGCTGTCAATTCTAATAATGAATGGCGATATTTGTTTTCAATGGCGTTCCGTGAAGATTAGGGTTAATCTTCAGAAAATGATTCGGTTATATCGAACCGCTGGATATCATCTAGGAATGAATATATTTAGAACGTTATACAAATTAGTATTACTCACGTCAATTCGGATGATACAAATATCAACCGTCCGAAAACGGAACTATGGGCTCTTCGTTGTATAATTAATTGTAATCATTCCTATTGCTTTCGGAAAACAACAAGCTGTGCTCTAATGGCCACGCTATCTACGAGACTAAAACTCCAGTCGGGAATCTTGTGAATTTTTCGAATGAGCTCAGCATGTGGTTCTCTTTTCCTAGCCAAGACCAGTCGAAATACAAAAAAAGGTTCGAATGATAATTTATCTGCGATGACGATGGGATAACGTCTTAATTCATGGATCTATAACGATCAAATTGATGCCAAAACAAAACGATCGTTAAAATACGTGTTAATGAGAGGTTTATTAAGTAACCGAAACGATATTTCAAGTCATTCCCATTGATATACGTGTGAAGTAGTTGCTTTTATGACTGGCTATAAAGTGGTCGACATTGGACACAGGGCATCAGTTAATTTTTATATTACAATTTGCTATCGTCAGTTTTTTTCTGCGAACTTTGTTATAACTCCTATTTTATCACAAATAAAAACAAATTAAACAGATCTCTTTAATTATACTGAGATTTAAAAAAGTATTCCGAAGAAGTAAGCAAACTTTATTCCCACGGATTATGAACATGTGAGGAGAAGAACAATAAAATAATTGCAACATCACGAAATATCGTGGATCGGTTTATGGTAGAACACCACATTATTGGGAGCAGTTATTTATTTTACAAGCCTTTTTTCTGGTAAATTGGTACTAATTATAATATGCATATATAGAGAAGCTAGGTACAATTAGTATGGTAAAATAAAATTGTGGGGCCATGGCACATAAATCCACATATTCTCACACCACCCTGAAAAACATAAGGCGTCCATTCTCACGTAAATATCATGCTTCATTCGGCGGTAATGTACCGATAGCCCTGCGGGTAGCCAACGTGCCGCCCGGCAGTGTGTCGGCAGGGAAGCAAAGATAGCAGTAGGCAGGTACTACGCATAGGATACAGCATAACTACATACTTGCATGCTGCGTCGGAAAATACAAATCTTCAATTGGGTATTCCATCATTGAAGCATGTTGCTGGAAAAGGGGGCGGCCTCTTGCATCGTGCAATACAATCGTAGCTATGTGGTGAACGTTCGTATGTTCCGGGGGATTTCGCACATCAATTTTTACACATTGTTATTTGTTACATGCATATGCAAAAGTTTCTTACAGCATATTAAAATAAACCCTATGGGTAAGAAAACTGTGAGAAAATTCCAATGTAATATTTTCAAATTCGATGCTGATAGCCAATGAAATGTGTATTACTTTAATATTTATTTTTAAATTTATTACGTATCATTCATAAACAATTATGATAACCTTTTCTTTTCATTTCTTACTCAGATTCTACTCAGAAATAGCTCCACTCCACTCAAAACACCTGCTATAGACACTGCAAGGATGGTGTGAGTAAAAAAAAAATTAAAATTGTCAAACACCAGATAAAGAAACTAGCTCACAGTACATTTGAGGTCCGGTCGGGCAGCCGGATTGGTCGATGAAAATAAAATGAAACAAAAGCCAACGGATTCCAAACGACATTTTTCCTCGAAAATTGTATAAAACTGCTTCCCCTGTCTGCGGCCGGTAACCCTGTCGTCCATCACAGGAAGAGTGCACGGCTCTCGAAACCAGTTCCAGCCCGATGCGAAGTTGACATGGTGACATGTTGCTGCCAGACCAAACGTACGAACAGGCCAACCACCATCAGGACTACTTACGACCATATGATGAATTTAACCGAATCATCGATCTGAAAGAAATCGATGTCAAACGGCTGCAGCGCAACATTTTCGACAGTGACAACGGCGACGAGTTTATGGTGCTGACGAATAATGAGATGAAATTTTGTCAAACTAGTCGACAGAGCGGTTGCAGTTCGGTGCCAAGCGGCACTGGAGTGAGCGCCGGTGGGCCTGAGTCCAATGGGTGCTGCGGTGCTGGGGGGAAAAGTCCTGGACAGGATGACACTGACAGTGCTATTTGGAGCACCAGAGAACAATGGAAAAGTAAGAATAACAATGGTAAAATTGTATCGAACGCCTCTGTTCGCGAGGGAGTAAGCGGTATGATGAGCGGCGGTAGTCCTGGGGAATGGAGGAGCAGGAGAGGACGACGACATCAGCGATCGCGTCGAGCGACGAATGACAGCAACTGCAGTAGTCTCACTAGTGATATCCAAACGGATCTTGGCAGTGAAGAAGAAGCAGAAGGACGTCGAGAAAATCCATCGCGGGGCCAGAGGACGAATGTGGACGAACAGGAAACCGATTACGACAAGACGTCGGATTTTTTCAACAACATTCCAGAGTTTCAAGGTGAATCTCTGGGTCCGTTCAGCTTGAACAATAAGAACGATTTGAACATCCGAACCAACATCGATATCCTGCGTGCTTGCGAACTGTTTCTGATGCGCAACCGTATCCGGCCGGATTTTTTCTGCAAGTACAAAAAAGTCATCAAGTAAGTTTATGGCAGAGCGAATGTGATGTGTAGGATCTAATTAATCGCTTGTCTGTTTGTTTTTAGTGCCTCCGTATCGGCACCTTCGTCGTTTCCACTTTCGCGAACGAGAACCCCCGTTGACAGTACCTCTCGCAAGCCAAAAAGTCTTTCGCCACCGATGCACCGACCACCTTCGTCACGATCGAATCTCGGACAAACCCTGACCAAACCTGTCATCGCGGCTACGGTCGCCCCCACCGTTTCCGCGGTGAATGCGATCTACAGCGTACCGAATCGTGCCGCTAAGCGGAGACGATTTATTGTGAATTCAACTATGGGTAAGTAGCTTGATTTCATTTGTCGAGAAACTTACTTTAATGGATATTAATGGTCAGTGGGTACCGTGGGTACCGAATTGCTTACACCGTGCTGGCGTGGTGGGAGACGGTAGTTGAAAGCGTTTTAGTCTTACATATTTTTGGTGCCATGATATTCTTATGGAAACGCTAATTAATAGGTTATTCACACAAACAACTTATTCACATTCATATATATTGATAATCTATTTGGTTAACCATTACACAATAATATGCCGAATAAATGAGCTTATAACCTGAATAACGAATGTGTCTCAACAATGACGTATGTTTTGTTTAAACATTTAATCCTGCTTAGGTAATGAATCAAATAAAAGCATTCAACAGGCTGAGTCTTGACATTGACGTCCATGGAGGTTTCAAACAACAATTATAGATTGATTGTATTGTATCGTTTTCCCGGGCTTGAACTTTTGCACGGTTTTCATGCGAATTTGCAGTTTTTTCGTACGGATTTCCCAGGAAAGCTGGTTTTCAATTTTTTTTTCAGGGTGTCGGTTAAATTTCTAAAATCATACTTTTAAATATTCAATGATTTCATCTGATTTTTTTTCTAGCGAAAAATCGATTCGCTGGGGCTGAAATAAAAGAGCAAAAAGAGTTATAGGGGACTGGTATTTGTGAAAAAATTGTTTAAATGAATAAAAAATTGTTAGTTTATTATAGTTAGCTAACTGGATAAATCTATTTGCATTCTATGGTATAAATTATACTAAAATAACACGGCTCAAACTGGATAACAATGAAAAATAAAAGATTATAGCTTTTTAACCATTTCTGTGAATTTTGGTGCTCCCGGTGAGCAATAACTTTACGACACATGTCTGGTGACCATAAAAAGGAACATTATAAAATTATCTCAAGTTAACACTACTTAACATCATTGGGGGCTTTGAGGTTGATAATGTTCAACGCCTGCTGGACAATGAGAAAACCCCAATTTTTTTCAAGAGCACAGCTGGGTTTTAGCTTCAACAAATAAGCAAATATAAAATGATCTAAAAACACGCAAAAACTGTAAGTAGAGAAAAACTGTCCTAGAATGGATTGCAGGGAACTGAAAATGTCTTTTAAAAATAGACACCACAAAAAATATTTTTTGACTGGAAAAAATCAAATTAACTCTAAGTTTTAATGTGAAAAAGTGTGTATTTAGGATTAGGATTAGCATTCTTAAAATAAAACTAAACTTTTGAAAAAGAAATTGTCTTGCACAAAGGCTTGATATTCTCCTCAAATTCAGCAGAGCGAATATTTACCGTTCATTTCATGTCCAGCATGGGCGCTGCGTGTAATATTTTTTCGCGATGCACTTTTTTCTTTTGTGCTGTCTTTCTGCTGCTCGCAGAAAAACTAACACACTTGCTCCTTATACCACAGATGAGTGAAACGAGAATGGCGAACCACTCTAGGGAGAATACACAGAAGTACACCGCGGTGTGCATTGCTGAGATAAATTCGATAGCATTCGAAGAGCATACATGCGTGACGAGCGGCTGGAATTTT
Organism: Wyeomyia smithii; assembly: GCF_029784165.1. Lineage (NCBI taxonomy): Eukaryota > Metazoa > Arthropoda > Insecta > Diptera > Culicidae > Wyeomyia > Wyeomyia smithii. Next base: position 113,880,080 of record NC_073696.1, read on the forward strand.
TTTTCAGCTTGAGATGCAAAGCAAACAACGCAATACACTTTCTTACCTAGATTATCCCTAGACACACAGTGAAAGCACTGCAGTGAACTCTGTTGTGTAGTTATTGAACATATTGTTCTTTCATGTGAGAAAGATCAGACAAGTTTATTTTATCTCTGAATATTTCAGATTCCACCGCGGTGTTTTTTGCGTGCTTCTCAGATGCACAAATTCATTGCTCTATTAAAGCAAGTGCGTCGCTTTGCTTACCAGTGTGACAGCAGTTGTTCTCGCAGTGAAAGATAAATTCCTACACGGTAGTGTTTCTCTGAGAAGAATAGACAAACCTACTTGCACCGTTCTTTACTGGACTTTTCACTAAAAGTTTTGGAACAACGTCAAGTTATTTAAAATGAAAAAAAAAACGTTTTCGTGTCTATGAAACATCTTTAACGTGAAATAGTGTTGGACACGAAAAAGTTTAAGTCAGAATTTATATCTTAGGAGTATATCTAAAAAACCTAATTTGAAAAAAAAAACCAGGATGAGCGTTGTTCTTAAACCACTTTTTGTCTTTTAAACAAATTCTTTTCAGTTTACAACCCAAATTCAGTTTTTTGACGTAGGACTACGTCTTTGTTTTCTATACTAGATTACATTTTGTGAAATTGAAAATGAAGCTGGCAAATGTTGCGTCAGATTTCAAACCATTATAGCAAGTGAACGACTTAATGCATCTTAGTCATTTATATGTCGGTGGATAAATAAAATGTGTAACAATTATTTGATGTAATGTTTAACATTGTTGTTTTACTGCTTAATGGTGAAAAAATGTGAAAAGTTCCAAGGTCAAGCTTTCCCATACATTTTCCTTGCTATTCCCATGTTTCCCGAGCACGGATAACAATAACATGGACGGAATGAATTCCACTGCCTACATATTTTGACTCAACACAGTGTTTTGTTCCGTTTGTCTTTCTCTAAACTGCGTGGCCACGCCTTCATTGCAACAATCTACGCTGAACGCGATATTAGGAAACGAGAGCTGCATACGAGTCAACTTCCAGGCACTGCGGAACATGTTACCTTTATTTTGCATACGGCAGCAACAGTTACCATCGTACGCTGCAGGATATTTTGCTGGTGTAGCTACTGGAGGGCACAGCGGAGACCATATTTTATTATGCGCGGCCAAGCAAAATATTCAATGCTACCGGTGGTGGTGCGATCATCCACGTTCCGTAGCACACATTTCGAGCTGAAGATTATGGAATCAGTTCTTTTCAGAACTATAAATGCTTGAAAATAAGAGTTATGAGAATTTTCACAACTGCTACTAGTGTGAAATTTTCATGTATTCATGCATCGTTATTTTTACAATAACGACCATCAAATATAAACTGTAATGTTGCCTATAAACAGTTTATCGTGTCAAATAAATGTTGTGTGAACAAAAAAAAAAACAGTTTATCGCAGCATATAATATATCGTCGGTTTCGTGCAACACTGGCACAACTCAAGAAATTAAGTTTGAGAAAAGCGCGTTTGAAAATTAGCGTCGAAAAATTACTTTTTTATTTTCAAGAAAACTTCATGTTCATGATTTCTAATCTTCATTTAACAATTTCGATTCTATTTACACACGTTATGAGCATGTTGTACATATCGAAAATTATTTTTACTAATTTTATTAAGAAATTTCAATTTGTGCAGCAAAGGCACATCTACTCATAACTCTGTAATTTTTGTGAAATTTTGAAACGGGGTTTCGTGGGAAGCAAATTTACAGTGGCCTCGTTTGCCACCAAAAGCTCAAAAAGGCAAAATTTTGAGTTGTGGCAGTGTTGCACGAAGCCGACGATATATATTTAGTCCTACGTCACCATTTCATACAACCCCTAGGGCTGTATACCTTGTAGTATTTTCATTATTTTTAAAAGAAATTTCATAAAATTCTACGAAAACCACCTCTTGAAAACTTTTCACTAACTCTTGTCATTATCGTACGTGGATAAGACGTATAAGCGTTCAGCAGCAAAAATACGAAATAACCCAACTAGTAGTGTTATCCTTACCTTTCTTTTTCGCCTTATATTATTTGTTACAACACATTAGCACTTCAATGGGATCCTAAAGTTTTAAACGGTTTTCTGATTTTTATATATCAGCTGGAAGAATGCAATTTTCTGAGCAAAACGTGATTTCTAAAAAATGTTTATCATTTTCCTTTGATTTTTAAATGGAGGATAAAAATCTGCTCGATTTGCCTTAAATGACAATTCTCTCATATACCGTACATGGGCGAAACCGTTTCGCCGAAACGTCATCTAAGACCTTTCGAGCAGTTTTTTTAATCTTCATTTAAAAATCGAAGGAAAACGATAAACATTTTTAAAAAATCACGTTTTGCTCAGAAAACGCGGCTTTCCAAATGATATATAAAAACTGGTATAGCTTTAGGACCCAATTCTTAAAACAAAGAACCTAACAGACTAACAGTCTCTACGTCTTTTATATGCTGGAAATAATAATTTTTTTGACTACGAACAGCGCAACTACAGCAAATATTTAAACATATAAAAAAGGAGTTCCGTCTGTATGTCTGTCTGTCTGTCTGATCCTAATTCTAAGTACTTAAGTACTGAACCGATCGACGTGACAATTTATGTGTAGAAGTTTTTGGGGCCGTGATTAGGATAGTTTGAAACTCCTTCATTTTCTGAAAGGGAGAGCTTCCATACAAGTAAAAAACAAATTTCAGCATGACTCGATAGTTGATAAAGCAAATGGAATCGAGCTCGGCATGTTAAGATTTTTGGGAGCAAGGAATTTTTCTACGGTGGTTCGACACCCCTTTCTCCCCCTACACGCAAAATTTCAAGCTTATATCATCATGTTCTCTCAAAACGCACATTAAATGCTGTGGCTTTGTACAACAAATGTGCCAAAAGGATAACGCAACAGTTGCGTAATGAATACATTGACAGAGATCGAAATCAGAATATGTATAATTTACACAAAATTGTGATGTTAAGGTAGACTTTGGCTTGCAACTCGGCACAGGAGTCCGAAGTAGATACCAACTGACACCCTTGCAGTATTCTACGAGTGAACTGAATCACTATGGTCCGTAGATTTCCTTGACTGCTTTTTATTCTCAGGAACGAACTGAATCGACGGAATATGAATATTCATGCAAAAGCCCTGTATTTAAATACATTCATTCTTTCGAAGCTCTTGTATATAGCGCAAGTAATACCACCGAGTGATCTGAAATTAGGAAAAATGAAAGCTGCAATTGGCAAGTTTCTTTGGGGTAGCAGTATTTCCAAAGTTGATCGAAATCAGTTGCATTTGAGATGTGAAGATGGTGGCATCGGACTGGTTGATGTAGCAAGCAAAAGCAAAGCTCTGTTCATGAAAAATATCCTTTATGACCAGTCAGGAAACAACAATGCAAACGAAGGATACCTGTTAAAGTTAAATCATTTGAGCTAACTATCCCGAAATGGTAAAGAATGGATCATCGAAGCTAAATTTTTGAAGCAGAATTTCGATTTGAAGTCTGTTATGTTGATTATGTTGATATTGCTATTTTATTGACAGCAAGTGTGTGGTTCTTAAGGTTGAAATTAATTTTCCCCTTGTGCAGTTGGAAAACATTTGGGAAAATATCATATCCTGCTTTTTGTCGATGGAGGACAGTCACGATTGTATTTTTTCGTTAACGGTTTGATACCAAATAAAGAAAAGTTATTAAACTACGGCATTGGTCGTCTTCAAAGTTCCAATTGTGACATATGTTTATTACTAGATGACAACAAGCATCAAGTCTGGACATGGGTCAATGAAGTGCTACGTAAGCATTTAAAACTAAAGTTTTAAGAATGCAGAGAGTATTCTTGCGTGGAGAGTGAACCCAAAAAACCAACGACAGAAAGCTGCCTTATGGATAGTGTGTAGGATCATTAGTTTCAATTTGTACAGAGAAGGTAATCTATTTAATTAAAAGGTGAGAGAAATGCGATGGAACAACAGACATGTATTTCGAAGACATTTTGGTAAATATTGTAATTTTAACTAGATTTGTAATGTTATGTAACCAAGAAATGCAGAAATAAATTCCAATTATATTTAAAAAAAATCGCTATGATTTCCTGAAGAACGGACTTTTCTTTGTGAACGAACTGAATCGTTATGTTTCCACAAAAGAATTTACAAACAGAAAGATTTTATTAATGAAATTTACAGGATTTTTATACCTGCACTATCTTAAATGTAAAGTACATACTAACAATAAGAAAGAAAGAGAAGGGATTCCTTCCTTCGTTAAGAATGGCTAGATATAAGTCAATGCGCGAAACAAGAATAGAAATTCATTCATACAACTCGATATACTTACTAATACATGCATTTTGAGATGCATCTCGCTTATCCTGATAAGGCGTCGTACACAAATTACGTAACGGATGAAGGGGAGGGGGGTCTGTGTAATGTCCACGGTCCATACAAATTTTTTTGAATTTATATAGGCTGTTGTCCATGGTTTAAAATTCGTAAAAATCTTTCAACGTGGTATGTGGATGGCCCCTAATAAGCACCGTTGAGACAAGATGCACCGATTTACAATGGAGAAACATTTTAATAACAAAACAATAATTTTATTATTATATACATTATTGCATGCAATATATTATATACAATACAATGTCAGAAATTGTAAATAAATACAAAAAAAAATTTTTGTTGCATATACATAAGTATTTTTAGCTCTTCAGTTGCTGTTTTCCATCAGCTAAAAGTATTATTGCATCGAATATATGTCGAGTAACAAATTGCTGATGAAATATCGGTAAGTTTCAAAAAGAATTACCGTTATATAACCAGAAACATTCTTTCATTACGATCGGGGCATAACGCTTCCCGTGGCAAAAGGACTCTTTGTAAACAAATCTTTTGCTTCATTTCGTTTCCAGCATTGTCCGGAAGTCCTATCAGCGGTCATGGACCGTTGAACAGCTACGATCGGTGCAAGAGGCAATCAAAAGCGGTTTTTTTCAAAAATCATGCCGCTAGAGTGTGTGGAATTCCAAAGAAAACCATTTTGCCCTTATTTATTAGATAACAAGCATTCTGCCCCGTGGACGTGGTGCATTTCACCTCATTTGCATGGTGCCTCTTGCCCCTTTGTTGCGGTGCATTTTGCCCCAGCAAGGGTGCATTTTGTCTCGATTGACGACTTTTATAAATTGTTGCACTCACTTAAAAAATGTGTGTTATGCATTTTCCATAATGTTTCAGCATCAGAGTTTGAATAAAGGTTTATATGACTTGATCAGTATACACTATTGGTTTCATCTCTCAGCTTTAACAATAATATACTCTGCTTTCGTTAACTGCTGCGTTTTACTCCAGGAACCCCTACGTTTGCCTTTGCTCTACATTGCTTAACAAAAATTCTCTGTTTTGTAGGAAAATTATAGCCTCTCCGGAGAGGAATCCCAAATGTGTTGCTTTTGTTACGTAATACTGATCTGAGCCCCCCTCACTCCCCTGTTTATCAAGTCGAGGGTACCCTTCCACCCTCTTCCCTGAGAACGTTACGTGATTGATGAACGCCGCCTAGGAATTTATGAGGCAACTAGACCTGTGCAATGTGGGCCAGCCGAGAAAAATACTCACACATATACAGTAAATGCTCAGTTGAGGGATGTCCAGGTAGGATTTATTATCAGATTTCTTTAAGATGAACCCAAAAAAAAAAATTTACATGCTGCCACTTGTTTATAAAATTAAAGTAATAGTCATTGCTGAAAAAAACCTTCATTAAACTTGATGAAAACTAGTGTCACTTGAGTTGATTATTTCCCGAATAAAAAAATAACGAAACGAAATTACAACTTTCAGTGGAAAAAAGAGAAGTCAAACATGAATTAGACTATTTTTTTCCATTACTAGAATGTTAAAATGGTCGTTCAAATCTGAGTTTTAATTCATTTAGCTTCGGTCATTTCCGTATGCAAGAGGTGACTTTTTGTTAAACTGAGAAATGAGAAATCTGCTGTGATACCGTGGAGTGTACTATTATTTCCATTCTATTTCTCTTAACGTCTATATCTTTTTTCTATATATTTATTAAAACTTTCAATACAATTGATTAAAAAGATCAAGCTCTTTCTATTAGATATAGCATAACTAATTAATTATTAGAGTCAAGATAACCAACTTGTACCTATGCCCAACGTCATGCAACGTTTTTCATTTTACTTTGTTTGCCCTCGTAATTGAATCCCGTATTGAATAAAGTAAATCCTCCCAATAAGGGTATAAGGGTATACTTCTTGCAATAAAATTGTAATAAAACCTGTGACCGCACAGGCCATCTAATTCACTCCGATTGTGCATGAGGAACGGTGAAGGTTTTACGATCATCTCGCCGACACCAATAAATCCAGTGAATTTTACGGCTCATTAACGAACGCTGGGTTCCGTTGGAAGCTCCCGGCTTTTCACGCAGGTTGCTTGTCATTGCTGCAGGAACCCCACGTTGCTGCTACTGGCGGTTGGCTGTTGATGGTTTTGAAGTGCGTGATTTCTGACAGATCAATCAGCGGTCTGTAGGGTATAAATTATCGTCTGCTGAAAGTAATTGGCGCAACCATATCATGTCAAACAGTTTATTATGGCTGTAACCTCTAATGAAGGCATTCTTAGCACCCGATTGGCGTTGATGTAAGGAACAGGTCGTCGATGTGTGGTCGGTCTTATCGCGATCTTGAGCAAAGATTTGCGATAAAGTGATCTTGGCAGATTGGGAGGCGGTGACGCCCTACAGCTACCGATCGGAGATAGAATAGCGCCTGTATAATGTATCAAGAAAACTCGATGAAGAAACAAGCCTGATGTCCGAAGCGGCCGTGGAACTTTCCAAAGGCGTGATCATATCTTATTATCATTATTACATTTTATGAGACATCTCCGACGCTATAGACAGGTGAGCCAGGCAGAATGCTGAAATCAATAAATATGTTGAATTGCAAGATTTCATGCAGAGTAATACTGATTAATTGACTACACCTCTTATGCACATAGATTTTGCTTTTATATTGACAGCATTAGAAGGCAAGTTTCCGGTTTTCTCCAAAGGCGGGAGCTATTTATAAATGCACGCAAAACATGCAGCGCAATTTTACCTAGCTTCACTGAGCGATTAATTCTGCAGTTTGCATTTTGTACGAAAGGGAAATACACGGCTTCTGCGTGTCTAATTTAGTATTCTTCAAGGTACAAACTAGTCCACTGCAACGTAATCCTTTCCCGAAGCTTTCAATTATTGCAAGGTTGGCGGCAAAACTGACTGGGGAGTCCCGGTGTGGATCTCTGACAAATCATTTTTCATTTTTATATTTATATTTCTAAATGTTGATGATTTGCTTCGTTTTTTGCTGGAGGCACATTAACAAATTATGCGCCGAAAGCGACGAACCGCAAGACCGGCTTGTCGGAATTTTCAACAGCTCATACAGCGGCTGCTAGTCTTGCCGCTTTAAAGCCAAGCAGCGCTCACGAAAGTAGGGGGCATCACGCCAAAATATGATAATTCAAGAATAAAAAGTATTAACAGTTTTTCGACAGATCACTCTTTCTTCTGTTGCGGGCTTGTCTTCCTATCTTAGGTAGCTTTTGTGTACAATTCGCTCATAATTCTTCATGGTTTGCTCGATCCCGGTTTCGCTTTTTCACTCGCGGCCAAGTTTTTGAACTGAACGCTCATTAGTGTTTTGCCGGGTTACAGCACAGGTATGGCCAAGCGGGTTGACTTACAGTGAGTAGAGTGTGAAAACTTAAACTTGCTCGCAAAGCTTCCGGATGACGGTTATGAATTTAATTTTGATTTACATAAATATGCTGGCGAGTACAAAAATTCATGAACTTGACCCAGGGAAAATATAAACGTAAAATATTTATTAGGTTAAGACTGGTACTGCCTCGAAAGTTGTTACTTTGTATTTAAACTGAAAACTATGCTAAATTTATGGAATGTTAGTCGTGTTAGTCGCTTGTGAAATCCATGGATTATTCATGAATGAAGTTGAATAGAGTAGATGTTCGAATGTTCATCCGAACTCCTTTTATTCTCATTACTCTTTTTTCTCGAATTCAGCAATAAATTTTTCCCTATTCCTGAAAAAAATTCCTATAATTTGACTAAATTGAGCGGGAGAAACATTCACTTTAAAAAATTTGACATTAAACTACGCAAATGAGAGTGTGAGTGATAAGATGTATATACATGTTGAGAAGAATATCGGAAAATATACTCTATATTTAACCTAATCCTTCTCCTTCTTTTCAAAAAAAATGCTCAAATTATGCCTGGTTTAGATTTATTCAATTTTTTAAATTTGACACACACTTCGTTTACATAAGGTTTGTTCCACTTAGTATTTGGCCGTTTCCTTTTATTTACTGCAGCGCCTATAGTTGTCGCACCGAGATACTAATGACAGCGTTTTAATCTGAAAGGTTTCTGACAGAGTACAGCGGTTGTATTTTGATGACATACGTCAAAATTAACTTTGTACAAATCCTGGGTCCTGAGATTAAATTTAAGGGGAATGCTAGGTAGGTAGGTTCAAATTTTTTCCGCGCATAATTTGGCCCGCAAGCTGATGATTTTGCAAGCCATTTGTAGCTGTGGAAAGAAGACAAAAATTTTCATCACTGGAGCAACCATGAATGGATAAGTTTACAAGGAGAAGTGTCTTCAGGAGATAGTTTTGCAACTCATCCAGTAACACGAAGGTTCCGCGAAGTTCTGATCCGATCTAGCTAGCTGCTACTACGCCCGGGATTTATTGGAATGGTACAAGCAGAATAACATGATGCTATCGAAAAAGGATCAATCCACCAAAATGCCCTGAGGTTCGTCCCATCAAAAGATATTGGGCAATATTCAAGCGTAAATTGAAGAAGTGTGGCAAATCAATCAAAACATCATCTGATATGACGAAGTGGTGGAAAAAATGACTGTTACGGTTGATGTTGCCACTGAGCAAAAATTTGTTGAGGGTATTCGACGGAAAGTTCGAGAATTCATCAGAACAGCAGACAAATAATTTTTCTTGTATTTCTTCCTTGAAGTTCAATGAAAACCCTGCAAAAACATATTTTTACCATTTTTGTACGTTATTTTTCCTTGGAGATATCGAAACTAGTATGCGGCCAAATTCTAAATGAAACAAACCTAAACCAAGTAAAATTCTATCAAAGTCAGATCCCATGCGTCTTTCAAACAATTTTCGAAGTTCCATCATTTTGATAGTTCCAACCGTTTTTTAGTTTTGACAAATTTTAACTGAAATAAAGTACCTATACCTATACCTATATGAACTGATCACTGGTCACTATTCCAGCAAATATCATTTCAAGCTAATAGGAAGGCTCGAAAATGACAACTGTAGATTTTGTTGTATACAGAGTGAAAGTGCTTATCATTTTTTGTGCAAATGCCCAGCAATGTTCACAAAACGGCGCAAATACTGTTAAGGGCCTGGAGAAGTGTGAGCTAGTTCGTTGAACAACGTTTTGAATTTTATTCATGGCATATGTTGCTGTAGTAGTCTATATGAGAAACAGCTTAAAGCAAAAGCAAAAGAGAACAGGCCACAAAAGATCTAAGTACTGGTCGCGGTAGTACCAATGTCCCCAACAAGGGAAAAAACTGAAGTAAATATTTTCCATTAAATTATTGGCTCTTTTCGAATGACAACAAGGGCAAACCTGTGTTGGCCACCTAGCTAACAATATCAGTTTTACGATGCACTTGAAAAAGTTTTGATTGGTTGTCTCTTAAAACCAGGCTCTCTCTCTGTCCTTTTTTAACTTTTCATGTTTTGGCTTTATAAACTTCATTGCTATTCTTTTTTGTTGCCTACTCATTTGGTTGACATGCGGTCGTCGTTGTTTCTCCCGTGGAAAACAAGGTGTCTAGTATCAGCACTTCATTCTGACGAAGGAATGTCGGAAAATATACAATTTCAGACTATGCAACAGAAGGTTGCATCAAATATCTGAATGTGAGAATGACATTTTGTGACTATAAGCCTGGGAAAGAAGCTGCTGTATGATTAAACTGGAATTTTGCATAGGGACTTTTTTCGAGAAGACAAAATTTTTGAGTTGATTCGAATGTTGTTTGCAGATTGATCGTTAATTGAACTACGCAACGTTTAATATAAACAGCACGTACGGTTAACAGTAAGCGGTATCGCTAATGATACGAGTAAAACATTTCATCTCCTAAGTTGTTCTCTTCCATTCTCTCTTTTCAATATTCTCTTGAACTCATTTCTCTACTGCAACGCAACTCGGATTGAGGATTAATGATGTGAGTGCGCCACTCCCTATCTCTCAACCTGCCTCTTTCTTCAATACTCTCAAAATTCACATTTTTTTTCATCAAATATTTTTTATCTTTTTCATAATTTCTATATTTTTTATTAATCTCATACAAGCGTAGAACTGTTTCGAAATTCGGCTCGATTTCATTTAGCAAACCATTTTAGATGATTCGATACAACAAATTAAATCCACCAGACATTATAGGCCTATTTTTCACGTAAGGTGAAATCGATAAATTACGTTACGCAAAAAAACACAATTTTTGGACCCCCATCACTCATATGTAACGAAACGTAACGCCAACACCTACCCCCATAAAAATTACGTAACGCTGTAGAAGGATTTTCTCAATTAAAATTTTCGTTTTTAAAGAGTCTCTCCACAGATTTTTTGTTACGTTACGCTGGACCTACTCCCTAAGGTGGGGTAAGTTGAAACACTAAATTTTGAAGCGTTAAATGCTCACCTTTGTAATTACAAAATTTCGATTGCGTTGAGCTGACTTACTTAGCTGTGCATCATAAATAAAAGCCACAGACAAACAGACGATTCGATGAAAAATCCTGAAAAGTCCTTCATGCGCCACCATGCAAGCTCAATACCGACTAACTAATATTCGTAAAAACGGGTTTTGTCTTTTTTTATAATGAAACCAGTGCATTATTGACAGTTTTTGGGTTTGCTTATGAGTGTGAACGCTTGCTTATAGCAACCAGCGCTGTAATTTCGAAATCTGTGTTTTGACAATAAAAATCTGTGAAAATCTGTGACCAGAGAAAAAAATCTGTGATCATATTTGAGATTGATTAAAATGCTGAATGTAGTTTGATGGCTTGGCAATGAGTCATTCTATAAATATTTTAACTTAGACTTTATATTAACATAAAATTTTCCTCCACTCGATTGAATTACTATTGAGCTTTAAAAGCTGCATTGTAACAGTCTACTTCTTCCTTAACGTAGTTTTTGTTCAGGTTGGTGTTGAGTCAAAATTTTCACTCGAACTGCTGATGAAAGAGGCATTATAATTAGGGATGTTACAGATATCCGCATCCGCATTAGAAAATGAGGAACATCCGCATGAAAATTGACATCCGCATTCGCATCTGTATCTGTAATCACATATCTGCATCCGCATTCTCATCTGCAGATGTTTAAAAAATCATATCCGTAAAATCCCTGATTATAATTTAAGTTAGAGACGAATAATCTGCAAAGATAGTTTAAACACAGACAAACAGACGTACCACTCCGTACAAAATTCTAAGGAAATTATGGTCTCTACTAACTTGTGTGACTATTAGTGTCAGTAGGATCGTAGCGCCAGCCCCGTAATTGTCCTGTACACTTAATGCTTGGCTGCGAAGTCTGTGTATAGTAAACAGAAGGTCAAGTTCCGAATCGGAATGTAGCACCAAGGCATTGCTTTACTAATTTGTGCGACACCTACTGGACATATTCTGCAAAAGATAAATTTTCTGCTTTTCTGCTGTTTTGGCAGCACGGCGCACGACAAATATCAACTGAGTTCAAAAGAAAAAAGCACATCAGCGCCACCACCGCTGCGACGGGAATATTCCGCAAAACTGAAACTCATTTGAATTAACCGTTATTTTATAATAATTTTAATTCATACAAATATATTAAATACCAATATAGTTCACTTACGTGAAATTATGAAGACAAATTGAAAATGACAGAAGCGTTAGTCACCTTTTCGACCGCTAGGTGCGCCACTTCTGATTTTGTTCTACACGACATGCGAAATAGAGTAACTTTTGACAATAATATTACCCTAATGGGTACACTGAAAAAAATTCACATTTTATTGTGAAGTGGACTCGGCCGAATATTTTATAATAATAAAGTTCGCCTATGCATAAGGCAATCCATGGGTGGTGTTCCACGGTTTGTACGTTTGTCGACCTCCGACAATATTTTGAGTTGTAGAATGGCGACTTCCGGTGACTGGGAAACTGCCGAAAATGACCAAATACCACCTAATATGGGTGTTTTTTTAACCAGAATGACGCTCAGAGGCCAGAAATTGTCTCGAAATGCCAGTTTGAAATCCAAGATGGCGACTTCCGGTTTTTGAAAAATCAGACAAAATTTTGAATTGTAAGATGGCGACTTCCAGTGATTTGAAAAAAGGGGAAAAAGACCAAATACCACCAATATGGATGTTTCTTTAACTAGAATGACGCTCAGAGGCCAGAAATTGTCTCTGAATACCATTTTTAAATCCAAGATGGCGACTTCCGGTTTCTGAGAAACAGCGAGATATGACCAAATACCATCCAATATGGGTATTTCCGAAATCGTGATGATGCACTGAAACCACAAATCGACCTCAGACAACATTTTGAGTAGTAAAATGGCGACTTTTGGTGACTGGAAAACTGCCGAAAATGACCTAAAAACAACCAAATATGGGTGTTTTTTTTAACCAGAATGATGCTCAGAGGCCAGAAATTGTCTCCAAATGCCATTTTGAAATCCAACATGGCGACTTCCGGTTCCTAAACAACAGTGGCAAAGACCAAATAACACTCATTATGGGTATTTCCGGGATTGTTATGATGCACTGAAGCTACAAATCGACCTCAGATAACATTATGAATTGTAAAATGACGACTTCCGGTGAATGGGAAACTGCCGAAAATAACCAAATAACACCCAATATGGGTATTTCTTCAACCGGCCGATTTCCATCCAATATGAGATGTTTCGATACCAGAATGATACACAGGAGCTAGAATCGACCACAGACAACATTTTGAGCTCTAAGATGGTGACTTCCGGTTCCTGTAGAACAGCCGAAAATGACTAAATAACACCTATTATTGGTGTTTCTTAAACCAGAATGACGCTCAAGGGCCAGAAATTGTCTCCAAAAAAAATAACCTAAAGGGACCAAATACCACCCAATATGAGTGTTTCTTTAACCAGAATGATGCATGGAGCTAAAAATTGACCTCAGACACCATTTTGAATTGTAAGATGGCAACTTCTGGGAAACAGCCGAATACTACTGCATATGAATATTTCCGTAATCGAAATAATGTATAGAAGCCAAGCATTGACCCTGGACACCATTGAATTCGAAGATGACCACTTTCAGTTTCTGGAAAACAACGTAAATAACTGAATACCACCCAATATGAGTGTTTTCGGAATAGAGGTGATGTACTAAAGGCAAAAGTCGAGGCTATTGTCATTCCGATAAAACCAATAATTTCAAACGATATAAACAAATCGCAAGAAATCAATGAATTTGGAATGTTGAAAATTATTGAATTAAACACAAAAATAGGCGGGACGAAGTTTGCCGGGTCAGCTAGTAAATACATAAATATGCTGGTTAAAGCAAAGCTGCAAGTGATGAATACGAAGATTAGAACTCGAGAGCAAAAAATTCGGAAGGATAAAAAAAACAAAAAATACTTTCAAAACGAAGAAAACTAAACATTAAATAATAGTTTTTGCATAACAGTTGTTATCACTAATTATGTTTGTTTTGTTGAATATCTTTTATATATAATATAATAAAGCTTTTAAACCAATTACAACATGATATGTATCCATACTTAAATTGTTAAATTGATAGAACATTCAAGTGTTATCTAAGCTAAAAGTTGCACAACAACCTTATACGACTATTGACAACCATTGCGCGGTTTCTCCTTTTATCTTTTTCACGAGGTAATTGAAATATTCATTTAATTGTATACTTCGTGGCCTGATTATTGAGCTTGAGCTTGACGGCCGCACATTTCGTAGTTGCTTCCCGTGATGGATCTGAGCTAGTGAAGTTACACAGGGAACCACGTATATAGCAACTTGGGATTAGTTTATCATTTACACGTCGTGGCCTGATTATTTGAATATTTCTTCTTCGTGCCTCGATAAGCTACATCTATTATATTATCAATATTTGACTCCCGGAATAGCGTTAGTTTTACATACAAACAATATACGCACGAAATCTGCAACATATTTTTTTCTGTGAAAGTATGAAATTGAGTCAACTAAATCTAAAATTGAGTAAATTCAGTTTCGTGTGTGAGAATGTCACACGCTCACAGAAATTCAACAACAATGCACAGTGGTACAGTAAAGCAATGTAGGCGGACACGAGTTTTTCGATGCGATTTTGTGGTTTTAGAGTAAAATTTTTTTCTAAGAACTTGTTTCTTATATTTAGTCTATTTTTTATGTGCAAATGAAAATTGGGGTGGTCCTGAAATCGACTAAATGAAAAAACTAACTTTTTATTTGCATAAATAAATGTATACATTCATCGGCACAGTTGTAGATCAACTAATTTTAAGCAACTTTCGGTATTTCTTCACAATATTTATACAATATTTGTTCTATCAAATGATCCCAATAAATATTATTTATGTTTGCCCTAAACGGAGACATCAATATATCAAAAGGGCCTATTTTTAAAATAGAAATAGTGAACTCTTCATCTGTATAATATATCGACAATGTTTTTTCGTCAAAATTGGCGTATTTTTGATTAAAGTTACCGAAGAAAACTTTGTTTTTAAATTTGAATTAGAAAAATAGAGCGAAAAGACTGTTTTTGGAAACCAAATTTCATGTCTACAAAAAAGTTTTTTTACAAAGTTACTTAGAATTAGTTGGTCTACAAGTTTGCCAAAGAATGTTTTATTTCGTTGATTTTAGGACCACCCTAATTTTCATTCGCACATGAATAGAGGACTATGTATAAGAAACAACTTTTTACAAAAACTATGGCTTTAAACCGCAAACCAAAATCGCAACGAAAAGCCTATGTCCGCCTAAATTGCCTTACTGTACCACTGTGCAATGAGTTTAGTTACCTTTTTCACCACAAGAGGGGGTGTTCCCTGTCTGTCTTCACGGGAATATATGGGAAATTCGAGAGTGAACTATAATGTTATTTTAAGATATTTGATTCATAATAATGTTATTAACCGTAATCATAATCATTCGTTTCGTTAAGTTGCATCGTAAACAGCACTCGCTCTGCGTCGCGCAATTTTTTACGAATTTCTATTAGTAAAACTAACAGTTAAAGTTTTTCGACTAGTGTTTTTTATCCGGTAATTGGTTTACAATCTGGACATCACGAATTCCAATTAGATTGTGCACTATCAATCGTTATCTAAGTGATTATTTGTTGACCTCAAGTGTGTTCGGAATACAAAATTTACGCAACTGCTTTCAGCAGCATTCTTCGTCAAGTTTCTTGACAACCTGCCACAGGCCTCTACTTTTCGTGTGTAGCAGAACACCAAGCAAAGCGCAATGGAAAAAAAAAACAATGCGGGGAATGCAAACACGAAATAAACGATCTCGAGCCCTTGCGTTGTGGCTTTTGTGAAGCCTTTCTCCATATCAGCCAGAACTGCTGTGGTATAAATTCCCGCGGTCTAAAAGAAGTTTTCACTCAGGGGAAACTGCTTCTTTTATGTACGTCGTGCAGAGAAGTAATAAACGGCCGCAGTATTCGATCGTACATCGCTGATACTCAGGCGGTCTCACCTATGCCATCCGTGTCGTCAAGTTTAATTGACCTGCTGGCGCAAGTACATCAGCTATCTAACGTTGTGGAAGCACTGAGTAATAAAATCGATAATATAACATGTACACCATCCCAGCCCGTATGGCCAACATCTAATACTCCGGTATGG
Source organism: Wyeomyia smithii (assembly GCF_029784165.1). Taxonomy (NCBI): domain Eukaryota; kingdom Metazoa; phylum Arthropoda; class Insecta; order Diptera; family Culicidae; genus Wyeomyia; species Wyeomyia smithii. The sequence continues at coordinate 113,896,153 of NC_073696.1, forward strand.
CCAAAACGAAACATGAAACGCAGGCGGATTGATGATAAACCAGATTCACAAGCAACGTCTGAATGCGGCACAAACAATGTCGATCTGAGTGATTTATCTGTTCCAATAGTCGTTCAAAACGTAAGAAAATTCTGGCTGCATCTGTCCGGTTCAAACCCTCTAATAACCGACACTGATGTTCAAAAAATTGTTTCTCGCTGTTTGAGTATACCAGAATCAATGGATGTGATACGTTTAGTACCGAAAGGGAAAGATATTACTGGTTTGTCATTTGTATCGTACAAGATCGGATTGAGCTCGGAAATGAAAAACAAAGCGTTGGATGCATCAACTTGGCCGACTGGACTGCTTTTTCGGCAATTTGTTGATCAACCAAAAAACTGGAATCGACCAGCTGCTTATCGCAGCCCGCTAAAGCAAACACAACAATAAATTCTTCGTTCGTTGCTGACATGGATCCGGGACACCCTAAATCAAGCATTATGGAAGCCCCTGACCCCTCCGACACAGTCGCGCTCGCTGCAAACATCCGCCATCGTCATCGTCCCGGTCCTGTGCTCGGGTCTTCCAGCTTGCATCGTCAGGCCAGTATTATTGTCATCTTGAACGTCCGATACCTGATTACTCCTCACGTTTCAGTATTTCAACTCAGCCTAATCACACGGAAATGGACATTAGAATCTATTACCAAAACGTCCGCGGTCTGAGAACGAAAACTACCGATCTGCTTTAAGCGGTGACAGAGAGCGACTTCGATGTCATAATAACGACTGAGACTGGATTAGATGACTGCATCACTACGCAACAGTTATTCGGCTCGAGCTTCCATGTTTTTCGTTGCGATCGTAGCCCGCTCAACAGCTGTAAATCCCGATTTGGCGGTGTATTGATCGCTGTTGCACAGCAACACGTTTGTCGTGTCATAGAAACCGTACATGGACGCAATTTAGAACAAGTGAGTGTTTGTTCCACAGTCAAAGGTAGGAAGTTATTCATAAACGTGATTTACATTCCTCCGGATAAAAGTCAAGACGTTAGTCTGATCAATTAACATGTTGCTTCTATGAATGAGCTGTGTGAGAAATGTTTGCCCAGTGGTATCATTCTCCTTTGTGGCGATTATAATCAGCCACGCATGCGGTGGTTGTGTTCGAGCGACAACGTCATCAAATGTGATTGTTCTCAACTACCTCCGTTCAGTAGCACTTTGTTGGATGGAATGGATTATTTGTGCTTGAGCCAAAGAAATCTGGTGCAAAACTCGCTTGATCGTATTCTCGATTTAGTGTTTTGTTTGCCTAGCTGTGAGATCGAAGTAATTAATTGCCCGGTTCCGTTGCTACCCGTCGACTCCCATCACCCTCCTCTCGAATTTTTTTTTTTGCCAGCGTATGCGGGATATGCCGATCCAGTCGAAAAAACAAAGGAGCGTCACTTGAACTTTCGAAGAATGGACTTTATGGCACTCTCGCTGTACTTGAATACCGTTAACTGGGACACGGTTTTTGACAATAATAATGATGTTGACTTTATGGCAGAAAAATTCTGTTACATTTTGAACGACTGGATTGTTTGTCACGTTCCAAGAACACGACCGCCAGTGTCACCTGCATGGAGTAATTCTCGTTTACGATCATTGAAACGTGTGCGAAATGCACTCCAGCGTAAACTTCGCCGCCAACGAACGCCTGACAACAAAAGAGATTTTCAGTCAGCCAGTAACGCGTTCATTGAATGCCACTTTATATAAATCTTACGTATTGCGTGTGCAGATAAAATTAAGAGCAAATCCTAGTGGTTTTTGACGGTTTATCAATTCGATGCGGAAAAGTGCTGCTATCCCAAAAATGTATATTTTGAGAATCAGGTCTCAGCGTCTGCTTTAGAATCAAGTCAGTTATTCGCAAAACATTTTGCATCTGTTTTCGAAGCAAATTGCGCTTCTGAACTGGAGATCGTTGAAGCTATTCGTAACGTTCTTAGCGACCTCATTGATCTGGGAGTGTTTGCTGTGACTTCAGATATGATTTTGTCAGCAACAAAAAAGTTGAAGCGATCGTATGTACCTGGTCCCGATGGTCTACCTGCAATTTTAATATGCCGCTGTATCGGTAATCTAGTGAAACCATTAAGTTCTATTTTCAACCGCTCATTGGAACAAGCAAAATTCCCTCGTATTTGGAAGAAATCATTTATGACACCCGTGTTCAAAAAAGGAGATCGATATGACGCGACTAATTATCGTGGAATCACAAGTCTTTCGGCAGTCTCTAAATTATTTGAGATAATAATGAGCAGGGTAATTCTTAATGCGACAAAATGCTACATATCTGTCGACCAACATGGCTTCATGCCAGGTCGATCAGTAGCAACAAATTTGCTGAATTTCACGTCAGGCTGCATCATATCTCTGGAAAAAAAAGCGCAAGTTGACGTAATCTATACGGATTTAAAAGCGGCGTTTGATAAAATCGACCATAAAATACTTCTGCACAAGCTGACTCGCCTTGGTGTTTCTTCGCAACTAACGTCTTGGTTGGAATCCTATTTAACGGAGCGAGAGCTCCGTGTCAACATTGACGGTTTTGTTTCAAGACCATTTTCAAACAAATCGGGAGTGCCTCAAGGTAGCAACCTCGGCCCGCTACTGTATATTTTATTTTTTAACGACGCATCCTTTGTTCTGAAAAAAGGTTTTAAGATGCTATATGCTGACGACTTAAAAATCTATATTGAAGTGCGGACTGGAGAGGATTGTCGGCTTCTACAAGACTCGCTAACCATGTTTGCTGATTGGTGCCGCAGGAATAAACTAACAATTAGCATCGATAAATGTCAGGTGATATCGTTTCACCGCACATCACAGTCGATATTGTTTGATTATAGCATTGAAGGGAAAATCATTCCCAGAGTCACCGAAGTGTCCGATTTGGGAGTTAAACTGGACTCTAAAATGAGTTTTGACTCACACCGAACAGCGAGCATTTCCAAAGCAACGCGGCAGTTAGGTTTCCTGTCTAAGATTGCCAAGGACTTCTCGGACCCACACTGCTGGAAGTCATTGTATTGTGCTCTCGTCCGCCCAATTTTAGAGAATGCGTCAATCGTGTGGCAACCGCATCAACTTTCGTGGAGCCTTAGAATCGAACGTTTCCAGAAGTGGTTCATTCGTCTTGCACTGCGAAATCTGCCTTGGAGGAATCCCGATAGTTTGTCACCCTATCCTGACAGATGCCGACTACTGGCTCTCGATACACTGGAACAACGAAGGAAACTACAACAAATTTTGTTCGTGGTGAAAGTTTTGTACGGTGCAATTGATGCCCCCAAACTACTTGAAAAGATGAACTTTCGCGTACCTTATAGGACTCTTCGGAATACATCGTTATTACAGCCAACCTTTCACCGGACTTTGTTTGGTCAAAACGAGCCGATTTTGGCATGCATTCGAGTGTTTACGGCTGTGGAAGAGCAGTTTGATTTTAATGAGACAATTGTACGATTCGTAAATAGGATTAGATCTGCGATACATTATACTAATTTTATTCATTAGGACTTTATTTGTCAGATGAATTATACAAAATACAAATACAAATACAAATACAAATACAAATAATGAGGTGATTCAATCAGGTCAGCTCTCAGCATGTTGCATTGAGTTAACTAAGCAGGATTTAGCACGAAAAACTGGCATTTCTAGATGGAATCAATAAAAAAGCAAATGCCGGAGTCCGAAAATTAAGAAAAAATGACTCCGGACAGTCAAATCATTTTCTCCGAATGATTAATCGAGCCTCCGGAAAATCGTACGTTCGGATAATATAGTCTGACCTGTAGAAAGATTAGGTTTTTTGTTATTTCCGGCAAAAATTTGTGAAAATCTGTGATTTTTCAAAAATATCTGTCATCTGTAATCACAGATTCTGTGATATGAAAAAAGAAAAAAATCTGTGATTTTACAGAAAAATCTGTGAAAACGGCGACTCTGATAGCAACATCAGCGCCATTACTAGGCCCGGCTGTTTGTCTGAGTGAAAGAAATTTACGAGCTCGGACTTTGTTTTCTTTAAATCAATAACGAAACAATTATGCTAAATACGGGCCCATTAATCAAATTATGTTAGTGTATAACCAATACTGTGAAGTAATTGACTTCTCTATGTAGAAAACTAAATTAAAACAATATTTCAATTCAACGCGCAATTTAAATCGATAGAAAATAATTATTGTAATAATCCGAATTAAGTGAAGAAATAATTATTCAATTATGTATAAATTCTTTTTCTTTCTTTAATTAGTATAAATAACATATAGCATGTAAGTTAGTTATAAACATATGTAGTCTACTTTTGTTTGACGAAATAAATAAATAGAAATAGAAATAGAAAACTGTAGCTGTAGCCTGTAACTATCAGTTCATGAAGAGATGCCCTTGCAAAAACAACATATGTGAGTAAGCTGTCTGAAATGCTGAAAAATCATGCCAAAAGAAGGACTTACCGTGTATTTCTGTATTTCTTTAAAATAATTACACTTAATCAATACAAAATGTTCATTTGACAAGCAGTTTTGCGTAAAAAATTTATGAAAGAATACTCTCTCTACAACAAATTAAATCTTTTTGTAAAAATGTTTGCATTAAATTGACGAAGAGCGGAAAGTTAAAAAAGCCCAGTTTACGCATAGTCATGTCATGGTTTTATCGAAAGATGCGCTTAGTGATACTTACTATTGAAAAAATAATTATAGCAATACCTCACCAAGAGCCGAAATGAGGGTTTTTGTTTTATCTTATCCCGCATTTCAGCTTGCCCCGGTGTACACTGAATTTGCATTTTTTTTTTCTTCATCTATAGTTTATTTGACACGGCACAAATACAATTCAATGTTTAACGGCGCCAATTATATCTGGTAGCTTACTTTCTAAAGTATCTTAATAACTAAAAGCAAATTTTTTATCCTCGCTGCCGACTACGAGCTGAAACTAAATCTAACTTAAAGCTAGAATATTTTGCAATAAAAGCACAGGTTTGCTGTTTGATGGTTTTCATTGCCATAGGTAAGCAGCATATTAAATTTGTTCCGCTGCTGGGCCAAGATATTACGGACTGGCATATTGGGTTGTTTCCATCGGGCCTTGAGAGTATCGTGCGGGTCTGATTGCTGTTTCCGGATCCGGGGTCTTAACGTGTTCTTGTCGTTTGGTTGGATGTAGGCGGAAGGGGATAGGACTAAACTGGGGCGTGGATGGATTTCAGGAAAACGTATATAAGGGACATGTAGGATAGGTCACGGCTCGCCAAGACATCACGAACAGGAACAGCCGGCTGCCTACCTTCGGCCTGCAGGGAAGATATTAATCTAGACCTGGCGTCACGGTGTACAGGGCATGACCAAACAACGTGCTCTATGTCGTGATAACCTTCACCACAGGCACAGATACCACTCTCCCCGAGCCCAACACGACGGAGATGCGCGTCAAATCTATAGTGATTGGACATAAGCCGGGACATCACGCAAATGAAATCCCGACCTACATCCAACCCCTTGAACCACGGGTTCGTCGATACCTTGGGGATTATGGAATGTAACCACCTTCCCAGTTCCCCCTTGGTCCAAGAATTTTGCCAACTGATGATCGTATTCTGACGTACAAATGCGAAAAATTCATTAAAGGCAATTGGTCTTACATAAATATCACCGTTTGTTGCGCCCACCTTAGCCAAAGAGTCCGCTTTCTCATTACCCGGTATCGAGCAGTGAGAAGGGACCCACGCTAAGGTAATCTGAGTAGATTTTTCGGATAAAGCACACAGATGTTCCCGTATTTTCCCCAGGAAATACGGAGAGTGCTTAACATCTTTCATCGATCGGAGAGCCTCAATGGAACTGAGACTGTCCGTAAAGATGAAATAATGGTCCGTGGGCATTTTTTCGATAATCCCTAGGGTGTACTGAATTGCAGCTAATTCTGCGACGTAAACAGAAGCAGGATTATCGAGCTTATGGGAGACGGTTAAATTGTTATTGAAGATACCGAAGCCAGTGGACCCATCAAGAAGTGATCCGTCAGTGTAGTACATATTGTCGCAGTTGATGTTTCGATATTTATTGGAAAATTTTTTAGGGATCTGCTGCACGCGTAAATGATCTGGGATTCCACGAGTTTCTTCTATCATGGATGTATCGAAAAACACAGTAGAATCAGAAGTATTTGATAAGTCGACACGATTTGGAATATTCGAAGAAGGGTTAATATTTTGGGACATGTGATTGAAATACAATGTCATAAAACGGGTTTGAGAATTAAGTTTGATTAACCTTTCAAAATTTTCAATCACGGGACGGTTCAAGACCTCACATTTGATTAGAATACGAGAAGACAGGCTCCAGAAGCGGTTTTTCAATGGTAGTACTCCAGCTAAGATCTCCAAACTCATCGTATGGGTCGATTGCATGCAACCCAAGGCGATACGCAAACAACGATATTGTATTCGCTCCAGTTTGATCAAATGTGTGTTTGCTGCGGAGCGGAAGCAGAAACACCCGTACTCAATAACAGACAGTATCGTTGTTTGGTAAAGCCTTATAAGGTCTCCTGGGTGGGCTCCCCACCATTGTCCGGTTATTGTACGAAGAAAATTCACTCTTTGTTGAAATTTTTTCATCCGATACCTCACGTGACAACCCCAGGTGCCTTTAGAGTCGAACCAGACACCAAGATATTTGTGTACCAAAACCTGAGAAATCGTTTTACCCATTAATTGTGTTTGAAGCTGAGCAGGTTCATGCTTCCTAGAAAAAACTACTATCTCAGTCTTCTCCGGAGAGAATTCGATACCTAGCTGTAAAGCCCAAGCAGACAAATTGTCCAAGGTATCTTGCAATGGTCCTTGCAAATCGGCAGGTTTGGCTCCTGTAACAGAGATTACACTGTCGTCTGCAAGTTGTCTTATCGTGCATGAATTTGCCAGACATTTGTCGATGTCATTTACATAAAAGTTGTAAAGAAGGGGGCTTAAACATGAGCCCTGGGGAAGACCCATGTAGCTAATGCGAAAAGTTGCCAAATCGCCGTGCGTAAAATGCATGTGCTTTTCGGACAACAAATTGTGCAAAAAATTGTTCAAAATTGGAGAAAATCCTTGTCGGTGAAGTTTACCCGAAAGAATGTCAATAGAAACGGAATCAAAAACCCCCTTAATGTCCAAGAACGCAGACGCCATTTGTTCTTTGCGAGCATACGCCAGCTGAATATCTGTTGAAAGCAACGCAAGACAATCATTCGTCCCTTTGGCACAGCATTGCAATCGGCCTATAAGGGTTGTGATCAGAAGCTGGTTTCCCTGGTTTTTGGATGGCGATCACCTTCACTTGCCTCCAATCCTGCGGTACAATGTTTTGCTCCAGGAACTTATTGAACAAGTTCAACAAGCGCCTCTTGGCATTGCCGGGTTGATTCTTCAACAAGTTGAATTTGATTCTATCTAACCCAGGCGCGTTATTGTTACAGGACAGGAGGGCAACTGAAAATTCTGCCATCGTAAAAGGTGATTCTATCGCGTCGTGGCCCGGAGACGCATCGCAAACAATGTTTTGCTCAGGAACAGAGTCCGGACATACTTTTCTGGCAAAATCAAATATCCACCGACTTGAAGACTCCTCGCTTTCGTTGACCGTTACGCGATTCCGCATTCTTCAGGCTGTGTTCCAAAGAGTGCTCATCGATGTTTCCCTCGACGTCTCGTTCACGAACCGACGCCAATATCCGCGTTTCTTTGCTTTAGCCAAACTTTTAAGCTTGGTATCAAGCTCCGAATACCGTAAATAGTCGCCAGGTATACCTCCCTTCTGGTAGGCCAAAAACGCGTCGGATCTTTGCGTGTAGACATCGGAGCACTCTTGGTCCCACCACGGAGTGGGAGGCCGTTCTTTAATCGTTACGCCAGGATATTTCTTCGTTTGGGCTTGCAACGTGGCGTTGAGAATCAATCCCGCGAGGAGGTTGTATTCTTCAAGTGGTGGATGATGTTGAATCGAATCGACCGCTTTTGAAATCATTCCCTCGTATAACTTCCAATCGACATTCCGTGTGAGGTCATACGGAATGTCAACTGGTCGCATGCGAGTTGACCCGTTTTTATTGAAATAAGAATAGGCAAATGGTCGCTACCGTGAGGATCGAGGACTACCTTCCATGTGCAATCCAACCGTAGCGACGTCGAACATAAGGATAGATCCAAAGCGCTTGAGCGCGCTGGAGGTTTCGGGATACGTGTCATTTCACCGTTGTTTAAAATAGTCATGTCGAAGTCATCGCAAAGGTTATAGATTAAAGAGGAGCGGTTATCATTGTAAGGGAAACCCCAAGCCACACCATGAGAGTTGAAGTCTCCCGAAATCAAACGTGGCGAGGGAAGAAGTTCTATTAAATCAAAGAGCTGCCGTTGCCCAACCTGTGCTCTGGGAGGAATATATATTGAGGCAATACAAAGCTCTTTACCTTGTATTGTCATTTGACATGCGACAACTTCGATGCCTGGAATCGAGGGGAAGTTAATACGATAAAAAGAATAGCACTTTTTAATCCCTAAAAGTACTCCTCCATATGGGGTGTCTCGATCAAGGCGAATAATATTAAAATCATGGAAGTTGATATCAATATTTGAAGTAAGCCAAGTTTCACAAAGGGATATGCATCGCATTTGTTTTTATTTATCAAAACTTTAAACGAATCAATTTTTGGTAAAATACTTCTACAATTCCACTGTAAGACAGAGATAGAATCCTTCATATACGCAGTTGAATTAGGCATCGAAGGATACAATCGCTGCAAGGAGGGGTCATTGGGCAGTCAACTGCTTCAAAAATGATCTAACTCTTGGGAGGAATGCTGTAAGAAAAATTTTAATTGGATCGGGTACATTGAAATTTTCAAAAATCCAGTACACAATGTCAGAAAATTTCACTAATCCAGAGTTTGTTTCATCAAGTGGATGTGCAAAAGGAACAACTGGGGTTTTAGATGTTCCTGGCAGTGCTGGGAACTCCTTCTGGGACTTTAAATTTGTAAGCCCAGGAGGAGTTTGCTTCGGTTTTTCCGCTGCACTGTTTGGTTTGTTCGTACTTTACATTACACTTTGGGAAATCTAGGGACCTTTACGGGGAAGTTTAGGAGAAGAAACATTTTTCCTCTTCCTAGACTCCCCAGGATTGGCATAAGATGTTCCCGCTGATGAATCGTCAGAATCGGTTTCATCAGAGGACAACAGATCAAAGGGGTTCGATGTTATAGTAGAAGTGGTCACGGTCTTCTTCAGCATCTCAGCATAAGAACGCTTTGAACGCTCCTTAAGTGACCGCTTGATTTTATCTCTGCGCTGCATGTACACCGGACATGTGGAGAGCTCATGCTGGTTTTCCCCACAGTGAATACATTTTTCAGCATTAACACTGCAAGAATCTTCCGCAAGAGTCTCCCCACACTTGCTACATCGTGCCTTATTGCAGCAATAGGCGGCTGTGTGGCCTAACTGCTTGCAATTGGTGCAGTTCATAACACGGGGTACATACAATCGCACAGGCAGACGAACCCGGTCGATCGAGACGTGGCTAGGGAGTGCAGATCCGGCAAACGTAACGCGAAACGAGTCTGACGGAGTGTAAACTTTTTTACCGCCGACGAGAGACATGGACCGCAATTGCTTACAATCCAAAATCTTCGCCTGAGTTTCGGTATTTTTGAAGCAACCGGTTGCGCTTTTTAGGATACACTCGACAGACAGACTCGAATCGGTTATGACACCGTCGATCTCCACGTCACGTGCGGGTATGTAAACGCGATACTCGCGTGTGAAGAGCTCAGAGCAAGCGATAGCATTGGCCTGTGCCAGATCACTGACCACGACACGGAGCTTGTTAGGTCGGACCTTGGAAATTTCGGTCACGGCCTTGTACCCCTTCGTCAGGTCTTTAGAAATTTGCAGTATGTTTAATCGCTTTGAATTCACTCCTGCCTTTGGACGGAAATAAACAGTATAGCTGCCCTGTTGAGATCCGTCCGGGTAAAGCCTGGGGCGAGGGGGGACTGGAGAATGAACAGGGGAGGGGGTAACAGAAGGGTCAGGGTCAGGGGGGTTCGGGGATGGTGGCACGGGAGGCGAGGGATCTATATCCTTCGCGCTAAATGTAGCGCACTAGCGCACTAGCGCCGACAAGAACACGTACCTATTTACTTCTTCCTTCCAGCAGTGGTGGTCCGATCGTTCGAAGCTGCACCCAAAGTAGCCAGCAGCACCAGTACAGCAGCACCAATACATCCACCAGCAGTGAGCCGGGTGTGAGGTCACTCAGCACAGCGACACGACTCGACTGTAAACTGATGGCCTTGAATTAGAAAGATCTATTCACTGTGCACAGATCAAAACTGCAGCTGGTATTTTGCACCAATACAGCCAAAGTTGCGAGCCGGGTACAGAACGTAGCGACACAACTCACAATCTAGTTGGCCTTTAGCGCGAATAATACACTCTTTTGTTTGGCTATTCGTACACACGGACCGGATTGTAATAGAACGACCACTTTGCACGTCCGTTTCTGTCGAGTGTTCGACGCGGAATGGTACACTGAATTTGCATTTGGATTGGTACTTAGATAGACTTATCTGCAGCATGCATTTTTCGTAACTAACAAACAGTTCATTCTGATGCTGACATGCTTGGAAAAGATATGTTAAGCATTGAAGTGTATTTGCGAATCCAATTTAACATGTAATGAACGTTTGTACATAAACGGCCAAGAAAAATCGATACTGCTATATACCATGTTCATAATAAAAAGCCACAAAAGCTCAAAATAGTCATCAACTACAGATTTCACTTCTCAATTGTTGTCAAATCTCTTAGTACCGAATCTTGTTTTTTTTTCTTGTGGACAAGGTGCGAAAGGAAGCAGTTCAAACTTGAGGTCATTGATTTTTGTCGGTGTAATAACGCACGTGTGAGCAGGATATGTGCTGTGCTGAGGAAGAACATTCAAGATTTTGAGGAAACAACATTTTGTTTTATTCAAATCCTTCAGTTAGTTTTCGCCATTGATAGTTTTCCAAAGCAGCTGCTACGATGAAGTCGGTGAATGAAACAGTGTTTTTTATTCAGAAGTGGTTATCACTGTAACACTGTTTTTTTCTTTGCTTCAATATAACAAAGGTAAAAAGTTACTTTAATATAACACAAGCAAAAAGTCGTAAAACCCTGACACCCGGATGGTCGGAGCTACAACTTTGTACCATCTTTATGAAAGAGCTCGAATACCGTTGCGATAAAATTGTTCTTCTTGATATGATCAGAGCCTTGTATCATCGAACGGAACAAATAATAATTGGACGGCGCAATATCTAAGGAATATACCAAATGAGGTAGAACTTTGAGCATTTCTATATAAGTTTTGATGACTTGTCATGCAATAGAATCACTTTTTCGAGTCTCTGTGGCCATTTTGTCGCGCAGTGCTTAGCTTAATCGTATCAGTAGAAAAGTAACACTTCCCGCGAATGACGATTATTTGGCAAAAAATCAAACATTTGTACACAACTGTACTATTGAAAAATGTGGAGCCTTGTTGAACGCATGTTTCGACCAATCAGAGCTGAAACGGAAACTTCTTCCCCAGCCCAGCCAACACTAAAGTGTATCGAAGCGATTTGTAGTTATTGTTGTTTTATTCGCCTTAGTCCACAATGGCCGGAAGTTTAACTCTCAGTAGTAAGTAATATAAAACAAGCATGCAGAAATTTAGACTCCATTGAATAACCGATTAGTGCAGCAAGAGGACAGTTGATTCTCCCTGGAGACTTGCAGAGCATAACAGCAGACTGAGTAGTATAAGATTAGCTGCTGTAATTCTACGTTACACTTGCGGTCTTGTCTTGCGAACAACTTCTTCAGCATTTTTTTTTTTTTTTGATTGGGAATCAGCCATATTGTTGACACCTGGAGATTTCGGCCAAGTGATCTTGCAATTTTGGAACAAATTATTTGATTTTGTCCTACGTTTCGCACCTGTTGGTAACTTCCTTAGGGAAACTATATTATTTTTAATATTGGTTATACAGTTAAATATGTTATACAGTTTTCCGTTTTCAGACATTGTCAACTCACAAATAGTTTTGTTCTTCGTTCTGTGGCTCTTCTAGGCATATAACTGTGTGTTTGGTTTGGTTTGGTAGTATTGATATCGATAACTTTTGGCTAAATGCGAAAATTATGGGGTTTTAGTCTGTTATTTGGTCGGCACGTGACCAGACCCATCCAAGTGGAGTAGTGAGGGGCAAAAGTACGCACTTAATAGTTGTTACAACAGAACTATTGCAAACAATTAGCATAAAATTTGTTTTTATTTTCAAGCGATTCATGAACCTTTCGCCTTCGAAATGTATTACCAGAGTTTTACGAATTTTGTTTATAGCATGAGAATTTCACTTTTTAGAAAAAATACTCAGATGCGAACTTTTACCAAGCATGCGGGGCAAAAGTACGCATTTCACGGGGCAAAAGTTTGCACTGTATAAACAGTATATTTATTACACTATCCTTAAAAAAGTATACTGTTTTTCGCTGGTTTTGCACTGATTCTTTTTAGCTGTGTTAAAGCGGTGCCCCGAAAAATTTTTCTTACTCCCGGAAATTCGGTTTCCTGGGGATATGTTTGGGTGTTTTGGTGATATATCTTAAAAATGGACCTTCCAGAAGAGATTCCACTGGGGCTTCTAGAGGCCATAGAAACAAATTAATAATATTTATTTTCGGAACCGGGGAGATACACAGAGACCCGAAAACGACTTCAGATGCCATATTAGATTAAAAAAAAGCGACTTCCGGTTTCCGGAACACAACCCAAAATGGCCGAATACCAATATGAGTATTTCAGGGATCGGGATGATGCGCAGACACCAGAAATAAACTCCAAACGCGATTTTTAAATTCAAGTTGGTGACTTCCGGTTTCTGGGAAACATCCAAAATTGACCAAATATCATCGCATATGAGTATGATGCCAAGAGACCTGAATACGACACCAGATGAACCAGAAGTCACCATCTAGAATTTGAAAATGGCGTCTGAAGTCGATTTTCGGTCTCAGGGCGTCATTTGATTTTAAGATATACACAAATTGGGGGATACTCGACTATTCTGGGTTGTTTCCTAGAAAACGGAAGTCGACATCTTGGGATCCAAAATAGCGTCTGGGGTCATTCAATGGTTTCAGAGCATCATCCCGATTCCGAAAATACTCATATTACCTAGTATTTGATCACATTTTGTTGTTTTCAAAAAACTGGGAGTCCCCTTCTGGAATCAAAAATAGTGTCTGGGGTCGTTATCCAGTCTCTGGACATCATCTCGATTATGGAAATACACATATTGGAGGGTATTCGACCATATTAGGTTGCTTTCTAGAAACCGGAAGTCGCCATCTTGAAATTTAAAATGGCGTCTGGGCCATTGTCCGATCTGTGGACATCATCACAGTTGCGAAAATAATCATTGAATGGTATTTGGGCTTGTATTTTCCATTGTTTCTTTGGCTTCTAGAAGCCCCTATCTATTCCGAAAGGATCATTTTGAAAGCATATCAACAAAACTATAAAAAACTATTACAAACCTTGCCATTTTATCAATCGAACGTAAAATCACTGATTCCATTAATTTTGAATCTGTAATTTCCGATTTTGCCAACCAAACGGCTCGGAAAGTGAGTATCTAAATGCCTAATTATTGGTTTTGCGGACAGCGGAATAAATAAGTAGAAAAATCTAAGTTTTTTGTTTGTCTCAATTCCTTTTATGAAAGAAAAAACTGCCCAGTCATTTTAATTGGGGGCCCACGTTTTTGTTACCGCACCAGGCCCACCAAACCGTAGCTACGCCACTGGATTGTGCCAAGCTATAATGAACGGTACAGTGTGCGGAATTCACATTCACGACAAAATTGTATCAGTATACACAAAAATACTTGCATCGTTTACATAAAGTATGTTTTCTAGCTATGGTATTACTTGAAATAATGACTAAAAGCCTGATAACAGTGAGCTAACAACTGTGAGATGGAAATTTACAATGACTGATATTGCTTATGGAATGTAACAAAATTTTGTACACCTATTCTATATATTGAATATTTTTGATCAAGCATTCCAATGAACGTATGGTTTTTGCTGGAGAACCATGGACAAATTAAGAAAAACGTGTATTTTCCTAAATAATTATAATTTTTCGAGCTTAAATTAGAAATAACTCGAAAACCAATGCCTTTAGAATGTTTATTACCAAGAGCTTTTTGATTCAAAATGACTCTGCATCTTTTAAAATCATCAGAATACAAATATTTTGAAAAATTTTTGAATTAGGATTTTCATGAAAAAATTAATCTACCATAAAAAAATTATTTTTCATTTCTCCATCCTGGACTTTTTTTAAAAAGTTGCGTATTAACGTCAAGTTTTTTTTTTTAAAAATAAAAAAAATTTCAACTCTTTTTTTTTAAATTGAAATTTAATGTTTATTTTTAATTTTTTTGTCAAAAAAAAATTTTTTTTGTACAGTGTATATTTTTTATGGTGCATTTTCAATTCCCTACAACTCATTCTCAGACAGTTTTTCTATACAACCAACGGTTTCTGGCCCACAATGCTTCGAATAAAACCTATGCCAAAAGGCATACGCCCTTTTAGAATGTAACTCATGGGTGTAAAAAATCTATCCACCTGTCAAAAATGCTCAGTTTGCTAAGCCAAATACGTGTGCAAACTTTCATTCAAATCAAAAATGGTCGATTAAATTTTCGCGTATTTCCAGGTGATTTGAAATGATTTTGCTCTATGCAGATGGGTTTTTCCATAAAAGCACTGCCGATCAGTGGGAGATGAATTGTAAACACACACACATATCAACAAAACTATTAAAATAGTTGTAGGATTCCATTAAAAAATCATGAAACCATGATGTTAATATATAATATAATATTACTCAGTTTCGGAGCACATCCGCATATCACTAGTTATTTTTGAGTATTTTCTGTACAAAAACATCGTTATTAAATACATTTTTTCAATACAGTTAATGACACTTAGTGCGTACTTTTGCCCCGCGGTTTATGCGTACTTTTGCCCCACAATGCGTTTTCCAACTGGTTTGAGTTTTATGACAAACATCAAAATATTTTCGGCAAAACAAATTCACCCTACAAACCACAAATATACAAAAGTTTTTTGGGCTGTTTTCGTTGTTGTTTTCGAGTTTCTGTAAATTCCAAATAGGTCAATCATAGTTCCCAAAACTAAGAAAATTAGATCAAAATAGCTCACAACACAACGTTCCTCATAGCTTCGCCCCATTTAAACGGAATCTTATGTGTTTACATGTGTGATTAACTGACGTTATAATACTGCAAATTCATACAATGTTGCCAGTTTATTTTGCTCGTATGCTTCGAAAAGGCCAATGTGTACTTTTACCCCGTGCGTACTTTTGCCCCTCACTACTCTACCATTTCTGAAAATTAATAATCTATCTTTTATAAAAAAAACGAAATCATTTCAACAGTTCATAATGATATGATAACGAAAATTGTCTGCAAGAGCTTGCAGAAACTGAGGGTAATTTCAATTTTACTTCTCGGTTGAGTCGACTGGTCGAAAATTTTACTTTGTAATTTCCCTATACACCTTAAGTTTGGAAATGCAAAATATAAATAAAAAATAAAATGAATATTAGTGTCAGCAGGATTGCTGCGCTAGTCCCGTAATTGTCCTGTACACTAAAATTTGGTTGCAAAGTGCGTTTATAATAAATAGAAACAGAAAGACTTTTCTTTTCAAGGACATTTTAGCTTTTTAGTATCTTCGGCGAAGTTTTGTTTTTCTTCATCTAATCTTCGGCGAAGTTGTCAAGCATCTAAAATACTATACTTTTACTTAAAATAGTGCATTTATAATGCATTACTGAGCCATCTAGGAAGAAATATACAAAAAAGTAGCGTTTTACATACAAATTTAAATACAATGTGTCAAACGGAGACAAAAGCAATAAACATTCTCGGTAAGTTTTGATTTGTTTGAGGCCCCAAATATAACCAATAGAACTTGGTTCTGGAAAGACGATTACGAAAGAGATTACGTTGAACCACCCTGATATGTATGCTTTCAGAAAAGTATAGCTTCAAGTGCAAGGGTATTAGGCATTCGCTCACTCTCGAGGATTATGTATTGCGAATCACGTTTTAATTAATGAGTGTAGAATAAATTTATCTCCTTCCCTTCTATTGTATTTATTTTTCGACAAAACATCAATAGGCATCTAACCTGAAGACCTATAATTTACAATGAACTGCATTATTATTTCTTAAGCTGGATTTAGTACTTCAAAATGTATAAGTAATACCAAAATAACAACAAAGACCCGTTTGCAGATTTCGGGTGCCTCAAGAGATATTTTTCGAGTAGTTGATGAAGACGGGAAATGAATTTGAAATAATTCATCGGCTGGGCAAGATTGAAGCTTTTAGTTGAAAAAAGTTTTGTAGAAAACTTGTTGGCTCAAAAGCACAATAGAGCTTTTGGCTTTGAAGCTTCCGACCTGCTCATTCGTATAAGAAAGAACTACAGTTTCAAAATATTTGAAAAACAGACAGGTATAGATGCAATAAAATAAAATAAAATAAAATAGAAGAAAATAAAATAAACAAAATAAGTTACTTGTGTTTTAGTGGAGTGCAAAACATAAAGATACATTTTATACTTTTTAGTTAGTTTGGCGCATAAAAACCGTTAAAATTCTTAGTCGAGTCGAGAAAGCTTAAAAACACATTTACAATTATGGCATACATAAAAAATAGTATTTAACTTTCTGATTATAAGAACTGTCAAAAATCTCGTAGGCAATCCATTAGTATATATAGAAGCTAATGAATTTTTTTATCTTTTATATAAAGACCATGATAACCGATTATTTTTCAAGCAGGAAAAATAAATTTTTTGTTGAACGTACTAAGTTACAAGTCAACGACGTTGTTATAAATATTTGACATTTATCTACTCTGCATGCTCACTGCCATGATCGAGTTCCTTGCTGCAACATTATTGAAGTCTTTTTCCATCTCCACTGTGTATGTTCAGGAAATGGCGCAATTCGTTGGTAAAGCTCTTTTGCTGTGCTTTCATGCAACATAAGATAAGCCTAAGCAAATAATCTGCAGTGTGAGTGTGTTAGGGACTCGATGGAGCCGGTTTATGGTAAAGTTTCAATGTTTGCCCGCTTACTTCGGTAGTTTTTCAATAAACTTACATAATGCTCGCAAAATAAGGACTTTGGTTTATACACGAATTGTTATGATACGCATAAAAGAATAGCTCTAATCACTGTGTCTCATTATCTAGGGTTGTGCCACTTGGTGTAACCTGGATGTTTATTGCTCACAGTACATTTAAAACGTGCTCACTAATCCCTATCGAAGCACGGCAATCTATCCGCCCAACCAAGCTGACTGCTATTATTGTTGTTGCTGAAATTATGCTACAGCTATAACGTTTGAATCATTATTACGCAAACTTGGCGAGGCAAGAAAAATTTTATCCACGACGCACGGACCACAAGTGCAGTGGAAAGCTCCAAAAGTATAGTATAAAGCGGCCAGTGCCTTCGGATTTTGTTCTCGCCTGTACGCTTGTGTTTGTGTGGTGCTTTGCAAGTTGATACTGTACGGAATTAAGCAGGAAAAGAGAGGTCCGAATTAAAGAACTGTATGTGATTGTGAAGATGCAGGGATAAAAAGCATGAATAAATCATTACTTTTCGTTTTTCTCGCTCAGATACAGTAGGTATTAGTTTACCATCGAAATGTTTATTTCTTTTACTCTCCATGTCATCACTTTAACACTATCAAACTTTGCATGGATTAGTATAAATTTTACACCACTGCATTTTTACTTTGATCTAATTTGACACGAGCACGACATTACTAGTTCTGCATGTTCTTTGCAACCCACGCAATGTCGTATCCTTCGCACTGCTGAGTGATAGCGCAATCACGTTACTGGAAGCTTTGGTAGGGCCATGTTTATTTACATTCCTACTTTCATTCTATCCTCCGCGGGCTGACCTCCGTCCGACGGCAAAGCTTTTACTTGTGCACCGATCGCTCACTTCTTTTGGCACCTGAGCCCTGGCTGATTGGTGTTCGTGCAATCATCCATGTTTCTCACGAGGTAGTGGTTGTGGCTAAGTTCTTTGCCTTTTGTGGTTGCTTTCGTGTGCAAGATCTCCGCCGCCAGGACTGGTTCCGAGGCATGATCTGCGCTTTCTTGGCTTCAGTTTTGAGAAAGTTTTCGGCCGAACAAGAAGTGTATATAGTGCTCTTTGTTACAATATTATTATTTCATGAATGGACCAACCGTCGGGTTCATAATTGTGAGTGCACAGCGAGGGGGTTGGAAGATTGGTGCAATTAGGTAGAATGGTTGTGATTGGCAACGCTAATTGAACGTTGTTTCATGAGGAAAATAAAGATTTCGCCCATACTTTCGATGGCATAGGTCGAAGAATGAGCATGTTTCGCGGTGATCGATTGGCAAAGATTGGATTACCTAGTTTCGCGATCGTCTTGCTCCTCGAGATAAGGCTTGACAGTGTACTGTAGGAAACTATCAACGCGAAAGGCGAATAAGGGAACAGCTCAGGAAGAAAAATATCGTTTGAGGGTTTCTAGCAGAAGTATAAATCATAGGCTCCAGCAGAAAAAAAAGAAAATAAATAAGGAACCGTGGTGGATCTCGCGCAAGGTCTGAAGAAGAATGAGCAACGGCAAGAAGTAGTTTCAACAGGCTATAACAAAACAACACACCTATACAAGTGAATTTACCAAGGGAGAGAGAGTTGAAGAAACCCGAAGTATTCGTGACGAAGAAAAACAGCCAACAGAAGAATAATCTAAAGATGAGAAGGTGTGGAAGTGGTATGAATTCACATACTTTAAAGCAGAGCCCAAAAGCAACATAAGAGCCATAACCGAACGAGGAATCGACTAACCGATAATTACAACCAGTGTAAAGTGTCTCGAAAAAAGAAAAAGAAACCCAACGCTATGAAACAAAACAAAATAAGTAAAACAGGCGATAAAAAAGTTGATTAAAATTTATACTCTCCTTTTTGTAAACTGTTTAATTGGTCATTTGTGGAGAGCGCCAAGTTTAAAATTTGCTACTACCTTAGCCTCCTCCCCACCCGCAATATTTCGTTGTTGTTGTTGTTGTGGTCCTGTGTATTTAGGCGTATGCAAGGCATTTCGGCAACTCCTTCGGTTTTGTGTGCACGCAACAGTGTATGACAATTGAGCGTTCATAAATTAGATCACTCCAAAAATGGCCACCCTGGGCCTCTCGAAGGTGTTCATACTGGACAAGTATTTTACCGAGCTGCAAAAGTTTTGGGAAACCGAGAAGAAGTTGCAAGGTGAGTATTCATGGGCTTTTCACGGCCATAAACAACGACAGGTTTCCGTTTCATCAGCACACAGCCTGAGTGCCCCCCTTGGCTTGGAGATGTGCGTCCGAAACAGTCACGGCACATCTGGAGCCGGATTCATCTGAACGCCGAGAGGCGTCAAGACCAAATTCGAATTATGACACGGAACCGTTATGATCCAGAGGCTACGCATAGGCTAAACAACCCTTTCGGAATGTTTATGGCCGAGAGATGTAGCATTCAGTCGTGAGATTGGAGAGTCATTTGAGTTATCCGTTCGATTGAGCCACTGATCGTTACTTTCGATAATCTTTTGAGATTACTGTTTCGTTTGCGATGTTTGAAACCAGATTGAAATCTACCGCGCATTCACGAATGTGGTAGCGTCAGAAATCTGTAAGTTTTGCTTTTCGCATGTTTTTCGGCCATTCTTTTCTTATTTTTTTACCCGTATGTTTTAGTAATATTGTTTATCTGGGTGAGATAGCCTTTTTTCCTAGTAACACGTTCACCATTTAGTATATGTTGTATACAGAGTAAATTAACACAGAATAATAAAAACGTTTTGCTCCCAGATTATTTTTTTATAAACTAGTAAACTTTGAGTGCTTTTTTTCAATTTTAAAAACTGTTACACAACCCCTCGCTGTTGATTTTGTATTATGAATGTTGATCGAAAGATCGAGTTTCAATGAATAAATTTAGGAACTGTGTGTAAACTATTGCACTGGAATTGGTTGGAATAACGGGTGACAAATGAAAATTTGGAATTTTTAGAGGCTATTTTACTACACAACAAACACGCTCAGAGAGAGGAGAGAGCATGTATATGTAATTTCTCTGTCTCTCTCTCTCCTCTTTATGCCAGTACTTTTTGTTTTGTTTTATGCCTGTTCAGTTCTGTTCAAAATGGCATCGTAACAAGGAGCATTCCGCAAGTGCATTGTACAGTTCGCTTCGAACAGCACAACAGTTTTGACAAAAAGTTCACGGTAAACCATTTTGAAAGCGATAATTTTCCGGTTTCAACTGTGTATAATTTCCTGCAAACCTCAACAATAACACGCCAGGAAGGTAATGAAAGACCGGCCAGAGTTGTGAACACAAGAAGATTTTTTCATTTTTGTTTAAATCATGGTTTAACCCTCTAGTGCCCAAGTTATTTTCTAGACGGGCTTCGGTAAAATCACTATGAAGCATTATAAACACTTTCAAAGTATTTATTGAAGCTTTTTAGGGGTTTGACTGAAGCCCGCCAAATGGCACTAGAGAGTTAAGCCTAGTGGCTCAACTATCAATCAGAGTGTATACCAGGACGAATGTTTGAATAAAATTATGATTCCATCTCTTCCAAAACACCATACCGATTAAAATTATGTGTTTTACATTACGTCAAAAAACACAAACGTTATTGAACAACCAATCGACTCCATTTGTACCCCAAATCTGCAACCCAATGAATCTACCTTAGTGTCGTCCAATCAAATATATCTTTGAGATTTTTAGTTCTTTCGGTGCAAAAATAACTGGAGATCAACGAACTATGCAGTTGATCGGTGGAGTCGAAAGATGCATTCGAAAAGTCGTACAACACTCTTGTTCTGGCAACATAAGAAAGCTTCGCCGGAAGGCCGGTAACGGACCTTTCTCAAATGTTCCAAGTTCGGCACCAAGTTTTTAATAATTAATTATTATACAGGGCATAATCATTATAATATACACAAAACCTTTTAGCAGTTACAAAACGGTAAGCACACAAATACAATTTTCGTTGTTTGACAAAAAATATGTTGGGAAAGTTTTAGAACTTTTCCAGACTTCATTCTGCAGATTTGCATGAGAAATTTAGAATTACGTTAAGTTGGCCCTTCATTTACCGTCACCAACTAATGACTTTGTCCGCAGTTTCACAATAACAATTATATTAACATTTCTCTTAAATGTTATCAAGAATAAAGCATTAGCCACGACAGGTCTCGGTAAACAATATGATGCTGCAAAAAAGAAATGAAGTCCAATATAGATTATGGACATTAAAAATGCGTATATCATATACAGATTAAGGATTGCGGGGGCCGAGCGGCGAGTAATATGTCGAGGCCCCTTTTCAGTTGTCAAAATTTCAATTAAGGAACATGTAATGCAAAAATGAAAGTTAAAGCAAGGGTTTAGAAGGATTTTGTTAGTTTTGACTAAATTCCGGTTTTTTTTAAAGTGTCACGGAATTTATGGAAGTGAACTTTTGTGGGGGCCCCCAATATCTGAGGGCAATGGGGGTCACCCCCCCTGAATCCGGCTTTGGTTATATATATATATATATATATATATATATATATATATATATATATATATATATATATATATATATATATATATATATATATATATATATATATATATATATATATATATATATATATAAATATATATATATATGATTTGATTGAAAAGCCTTTTTTAAGAATAAAGTTAAACATTTAAAAATGCATTATGTATTTGGAATCTCTATTGGAATTGATAAATTGGTTCCAAAGGAAATATTTGAAAATTACTTAAATAGTGTATTCAAATAGTTGTCCAATTTTACACCGCTTTTCCAGCATTTCGGTTTAATTTACCCAATAACACGTGTTATGTTTTCTTGCAAGGCCTTAGTAGTGTTTGGTTGGCCACACATATCAACGATACAAGGTAGTTTTTGAAGTAAAACGGAGCAATGATTCCACCCGCACATAAACCACATCACACTGTAGTTTTTTCAATGCTTTATTGTCCAGGTAAATTTGGTGCGAAATTCGGTAATAACACCTCGAATTGTGGTTTCACATGGTCGACCATAAAATGGTCATTATAGGTGATACACATTTTGCACAGAGCAGGAATGTTTTTGATAAATTTATGCGATTTTCAATTGTTGTTCGTTTGTAAGTCCTTTCCAGGTGGCTGGCATCGTGCCATGTTTCAAGAGCTGACATCTCAACGTGTGTGTAAACGAGATAGCATAACATCGCCACTTTTATTTATTTATTTGTCAGCGTCTCGAATGTGTTATAACAAAGGTTCCACAGACTGTAAATCATTCTAAGGCTCTAATTCTATTCTTAAAAATACATTTAAAAATATTAAAATCGAATATACTAGTGACACTGTTAAACGAACGCAAACATCTGTCCAGAGGATTATTGAAACCATAGGAAGTTCCATGACGTCTAATAAACAATAAGTCACGCTCACGCAATCGTCGAGTAGGAACATAAAAGGATACATTACATAACAATGAAGGACTATCAAGATTCCTCTGAATCAGATCAAACGCAAAAATCCTCTGCAAATTAGTACGTCTGGAATTAAGCGTCTCCAAAGCGATAACTTTACAGCGGCTTTCATAACGGGGCAGGTTAGCTGGGTCTAACCAAGACAAGTGGCGAAGGGCGAATCGAATAAAGCAACGCTGGACTCTCGAATAATTTGCGTTGTATGAACTGGCGACTACACGCATACCGCATATTCCAAAATGCTCCGAACCAGCGAGCAAAACAGCGCCTTGAGAGCATAGATGTCGTTGTAGTCTTTGGTGCTACGTCGAATAAATCCTAGTGTTGCGAACGCTTTAGCGGTTGTGATAGAGATGTGCTCGTCGAGCTTGAGTTTACTATCAACGACGACTCCAAGATCTCGGATAGAAGCAACGCGTTGCAAGGTCTTTACTCCAATAGAGTAATCGAGTTCGATTCTAGTTTACCGACGGGAAAATGTTATGGATTACCATTTTTCGATGTTTCATTACATCCCGTTTTCGAGGCACCAACGTTGTAGCTCATTTACATTCGTCTATAGTCGAGTAATCGAGGTGAGTCTTCACAATGCGATAAATTTTGAAATCGTCAGCGTACAGCAATTTATAACATTTCAAACGAGAGCACAGATCGTTGATGAACAATATAAATACAAGCGGACCTAGGACACTACCTTGTGGAACGCCAGATGCGATGAAGAGGATGCGAGAATGCAAGCCGTTGACGTCAACGGAAGCATTTCGCTCTGTCAAATAGGAGCGCAGCCAATCCGTAATCCAGCATGGAAAACCCAAGTGATTGAGTTTAGCTATAGCAATATTATGTGGCACTTTGTCAAACGCCTTTGCGAAGTCGAAATATATGGTGTCGATCTGTTGTCTGTTCTCGATTTCATTTGAAAGGAAACTGGTAAACAACATGAGATTCGTAGTTGTTGACCGTTTCTTCACAAATCCGTGTTAAGACTGATATCAATGGTAGAGAAGCAGCGTAGAGTACGTAGTGGACTAATCCTTCAAAGACTTTCGCCAGGCAGCACAAAATTGAAATACCACGATAATTCTCTACTGCGTGGCTAGAATCAGCTTTGTAAATCGGGCAAATTGAAGCGGTTTTCCATAAACTGGGAAATGTACTTTGACGTAGTGAGTTGTTGAAAATAATTTCTACCGGAATTTCCAGAGAATCAGCGCACTCTTCCAGGAACAATGGCGGTAGATTATCAATTCCCGGTCCCTTAGAAACGTCTAGCTTTTTAAAGGCAGACCACACATCATACTGGGATATTTCAACGAGCGGAAGATTGAGGTTGAAAGTTGGGCAGTTTCTGAGACTATCAGGTGAAAATGTTGGTGAGTTTGTGCTATGCACGGATTCAAAAAAGTTGGCGAACAGATTTGCTGAACCAACAGGTGATTTTGCAGTTGTCCGTCCAGGGTCATCTCAGTAGGAAGGCGATTGGTGCGATTGCTGTTGCGTATGAATGCCCAAAACGTAGAGGGATTTTGTTTAGCAGTCGTTTCCATACGAGCAATGTATTTACGAAACGTCACAGTTTGACATTCGCTGTAATGGGGCTCAATTGCACGAGGGCTTTCAAGGTTTTCGGCTGTTCGTGCACAAAAATAACGCTTTCGGTATTTTCGAACAACATTACGGAGGTGTTTCAGTTCCGCTGTCCACCATGGATTCCGATAAGGAAGTCGTCTACACCGTTCACGCGGAACGTGTGCGTTTAGGATACCGTAGAATAGCATTCTCCAGTCAACGGCAGACATAGCAGTGTTTAACCCGCTTTTCATACACATAACATAGCATCTGTCAGTGGGACACGCCAATCGTGGATCTCTTTTCCTCCTATCTTCTTTATTCGTAGAAAAAGAAAGTCAGGCATCTGTCAGATGCGGTGAGCACGTGTTTGTTTAATTTTCAGCGTTTCAAGTTTTCTGAAAAGCTATTAGTCTGAATTTTTGTTGTAAGAACTGTAATTCTGTAAATTCGTAAACTGCACAATGGCATTACGAGACTAGTGATGAAAAAAAAATAGTAGTTTTGTTTTGTGTTTGTCTTGTGGATCTCGCAAGCATCTATCCAGTGAAGGTTAGGTTTTCAAATGCCGATTACACGCTTCAACAACAAAACCAACATCGCGCATCATTTTGATCAAGATACACTTTGATAAGTGATATGATCATGTAAATATAATGTGTGACTAATAAAAATGAATTATCAAATGCAATAAAAAGTATTGGGGCATATAAAGAAGATCTCGGTTTAAGGTTTGCAATCCCGGGAACGATTTCCCGGGAATTGCCTTTTCCCGGGATTCCCGGATCCTCGGAAAATTTTCCAAACAATATTCCAATAAAACTAAATATCGTATCAAAACACGAAACTTACGTCGTAGAAGTGTAGAGCAGCTTTATAGTGTGCATTATACGACGATCAATATTTGCTTGCCGTGTAATATCAAATTATTTGCTTAATTTATTTGTCAAAAGTATATGCTGCCTTATTCAGTAAACGATAAATTAAGAAATATTTTCTTCGTCTCATGTCTTTTTTTGCTAATGAGTTTACTACTTAGCGGATAGTTGCTTGATTTTTTCTTTGTTCATTGACAAAAAATTTTGAAACCTGTAAATTGATAAAAAAATTGAAACCCGTAAATCAATGCGACCAGAAATAAATAAATTAATAAAACTCAGTCAGTGTAACTGGGTCGTGGCCGCGATTTAACATTAATTACGAAGGCATTCAAATGCTCTAAAATCTGGCTGCCAAACACTTAGCTTTATCTTCAACAAACTAAAAGTATTGGACTCTTCAGTTTCTAATGAAATGTTGCAAGAGCTGGAATCGGTGATTTAGAAGTATTTTAGAAATCAGACACCAGCGGTGATTCAGCGATCTTAAGCAAAGTTTTACAGAAGGAAACTACATTATTTGGGCCTAACGAAAAATTGTCACGACTGAGGCGATTGATAGACGATTGTTCGTGAATTTCTGGAGTGAACTTGAATATATTTTGTTCTTCAATTGATAATTAAATTGTAAACGATTGTTTGAAACTTTTTACTATTGAACTCTATTTGAAATCTCATTTTTGCTGAGGATTTTTTCCTTTCTCGGTTCCCGGGAATTCCCGGGAAATGAGATTTTTCATTCCCGTTTCCCGGGAAATCTATTCTCGGGAATATTGCAAACCCTATCTCGGTTGGATGCCTTCCATAGCCTAAATATTCAAATTTTCAACACAGAAAAAAAAAATTGAGAAACATATGAAAAGTCCGTTATATTTGTGTTCTCAAAAAATAAGTGATGAACTTGTTTGAGACTAATTTATGACATATCAATAATTGTTGATGTGCTCCTTCCTGCGGCTAATAGCTATCGCAACAACATTGCAGCACTTGCACCGACGTGTCGCACTTTTCTACAACCATTCACCGCATAACGTCATCCAAACAGATCATCTACACGCTCACGTAACGATTTACAGGGGATGAAGATCGAAAAATAAATACAGCAGGAAGAAAACCAGATTTTGCAATTCACACACGCGTTATTTTCCTGCACCTCACATTACAAAATCGAAACAATAATTTATACTTATATTACTGACTCCATTGAAATTGTTGCATATTCGAGCGCATCTACAGCATGCAGCAAACATCAAACACACTAGTTTCAGAAAAAAAACACTTGAATGTAAGCTTTTACTAAGCACAGAAATGGAACCAGAGCGCCCCTTCTTGTTTTCAAATTTACAGTTTGTTCTTGAGTCAAAAACTAAAATTTTTTTGATATGAGGTTATAGAGGTTTTTTGTTCTTATTGCACTTTGATTGAATTTACTCAATGTTCTCCTTGAAAGTGGAATTGTTATCATAAATTTACCTTAAATATTCAACTCGATCAAACCAATTTAAGACCACCTCGTAATCTTAATAAGGTAATTATTGAACTAAAATTTTTGCAACCGACTCCATATGACACGACTGCTTTTTCCTTCTTCCTTTTAAAATGCTTGTATTATCACAAAACAGCGATTTTTCACATCTTAGTGATAAATTAGGAAGCTTGCCCGTTTTATTGGCTCTTATCGGTGAATTTCACAAGTAAACGTTTACGGTGATTAATCCAACCAGTATAAATTAGTAAGATCAGAAGCAAAAGTATTATATGAAATTGGACAAAAGATACTTTCTTGAGGTACACAAGCCTATAACAAGCAAACTATAAGATTTACCATTTAAATAGGCTAACCTTCAACAAATTTCGTTTCAAGATAGGACAAAACACGAAGCTTTATTCAAAAATGAGTGAACCATATAATTTGGGCTCCGATTGAGTTTAATATTTAGTCTTTGAAACGTTTCAGGCACAACTGCAATATACACCTCATGGACTTGCATATAAGTGAGCATTGCAGTTTTGAAGATTGACAGCATCATCATTTCAAATTCGTAATAATTTTCAGTTGTGCATTTTATACCTACTTGAACAGTCTCGTATATCGTGTTATGGTTCAACAAAACGGATATTAAGGGCGGCCTGGATTATTGCAGGTAGTACAACTTCTCAGGAGTAGCACTACCTAAATCACATCTGGCTGATTTTTCTGCACCAAACACAAAAGGCTTATTGCTTGTTGACACTATGGTGATACCTGAGCTATAGTGATGCTTTAACAGGATTAGTTGTCTTCAATTTGTAACTTTTTAAATTTGAAATAATACTTAAAGACAACTGAAATTTTCCCACTTTATTCACACGTTGAAAAAAACACACACTTTTTCTACACCTATTTTGGTTATTGACTTTGGTAAGATAAGAATGTAGCAAGTAATTTACTGACGTACCTATTCTAGTTTCATTAATTTCCCCATTTGCCATGCGTTTCATCTAAATCATCTGATTGAGAGCAAAACCAAGTATTTCCGTTTAACAATCTTTAATTTCGTCGAGAGTCTGATCGTTTGATAGACCTTTCAAAATAGCCTTAAACCGTCACTAGCTTTTGGCATCATAAGGATAAAATTTGTACATCTTTTCAGTTAAATACTGTAGAAGATGTTTATGATTATAAAAAGGTTCGGCCAAAATACGAGTTAGGCGATACGAAGAAATGATGAAAGTTCTGAATGAAAAGCTTTGAAATTTTCAAGATTACCACAACAGGTGGGACTTAGTAGGCTACTTCATAACGGCATTGTGCTCAGAATGAGAATCTTCAAATTCTTGGCCACCTATGAAAAACAGAATTAATATTATTACTAGGTATTATTGGAAATTTCTGTATCATTTCTGTAGGAGAAACCTCACGTTTCCTTGTAGCCACAACCGTACTGGCGAAATAAATTTCTTACTTTACAGTTCAACAGATTGAAAAAAAAAATACAATACCTTTTGGTAGTCTAAGACTAAACCTTGAGCTGTTGGTAGAATGCGACCGTACTGTTCGACCGTTCGAGTCATTCGTAAGCCAATTTTCTTGAGAATATTATCTTCAGATTCATTTTTGGTTTCTTATTATTGTTTTCTATTCTAGTCTAGTGATATTAGAACAGTACAAATAATCAGCGCAGGTACCTTAAAATTATAATTTATTTTTCATACCTTCGTTACCAGCACAATCATTATTTTATTTCTTATTGGTACATCCATTATCGTTGGAGATATAGCGCCCTAGATGTAAACTTGATGAGTTGTTCTAATTCTCAGCATTTACAGGTCTGCAATAGTCATGTGCCTACAATAATGGTGATAAAATGATAATGAATAAAACCTCCTTGCCAATTTTAAAGGGTAAACTCATTTCGACTAGCTGAAATTGCGACATTTTCAATAGGAATCTTGTTTGATGGCCAAGATAAGCAGATTAAATGATGGCTAAGGTTAAGCACCTTTCTGAGGTTACGATCCATTATTATAGTTCTATTCGTGGTGTGTTCAATTACAAGTCGTAACGCAGTTTCAGCCATATCAGAGAAAAAGAAGTCATTAAGGTTGATTATAGAACGAACCAAAACCAGTTAGTAACCGCGATCATGTAGTAATAAAATAAATGTTGAATTAGGCTCTATTATTTCAATGATATTATTTCAAGATACTTTTGTGCGAAACTGGAGAACTTTCAATTACTGTTCCTAATTTGGTCGTTACAATAGTTTAAATTAGAATTCGTTTCTTAACCCACTCCCCGCGGCTGATGCCATATGACATCACCTGACATATAAACTTTGATAACATTTTACACTATACTTGAAATTTCTAACGATGAAAATATTCTGAGCAGTTAGAGAAAAAATTGATCTTCAACATGCACTAAGAGTTTAAACGTCATTTTTCGATGTAAAAACTGATTTCTCTCCGCGGGGATAGGATTAAATCGAAAACAATAGTGGCTATGACAACCTATTTTGACTCAAAAGTTAGATTAGAGGTTAGATTAGTTAGAAGAAGTTTTAGATTAAAAGCTAAGAGGGGTTTGACTGTGTACAAAAATAAACAAAATTTATCATTTTGTGGCGCAACTCTTCTGTTTCGGCTGTACAGTATAAACTTTCAACCAACACGCTCTTATCATCTGCCCTACCTATACTCCATTATCATTGGTAATAAACAGGCATTATAATTTGCTTCACCTGCTCGATCGAACCGAATTTGTTGCTTCTAACATTATCATTCTAATAAATTAACCGAGCATGTGTTCCGTTGAACGATCCGTGCATATAATAACCGGTCCTCGATTACCAATTCGGTTTTCGTTCGATAACGATCTGATCGCTTGGTGCAGTAACTGATCGCAAAAGAAAGCAGACGTTTGTAAAACCTTAAGCGTTCGGGAAGGATGTCGCCCTGCTGGACCGAAACAAGTTTCTATTCGATGACTAAAGGCATATCATGTCTGGTTAAATATATGCAACCAACTAACCAAATAAGCAAACTTTCCAAGACAAGCAAAAAAAAAATTTAAAAAAAACCGTCCAATTGATTGATGCGGACAGCCAGACCCGAAGCCGACAAATGATGTGTGGCTTGATAGAAGGGAAAAACGGAATGGCAAACCACACCGCGATGCAACGAATGGTCGTGTTCCTGTAATTTCTGACTTGGTTCTGTGGTCATTCGGCGCTGCACAGTTGCGCTAGACAGCTGCATGGCGCAATGGTTTTATTATTATATCTGATCACACCGACACTGTGAAAGGTTTCACTACTCGGGATATGCTTCGTATGGCCTTCTGACAACTGAGTCAACTGACATAGAGGCTCAGTGTAATTTTTGTTTTAAATAACTTTACTAGCACGATTAATTCCTTGGACGGAATAGTGTTTCTCTAGCTCAATGAGACTGACACTAAGATTATGTTTTAATTACGCATAACCTTTTTTTCACATTTGTTAACTATGTCGCTTATGCATATATCATGCTCAAAAATCATAGAATTGTAAATTTCAAATGTCAGTTTTAGCTATATGGTTTTCTGTTCAGTATTTCCATTTTAATTTATGCTTCATATTTTCCCAGGATTTTTTGTGTACGTGAAGTAAAGAGATTGTCTTAGTGTAATCATCATTCCTATTGGTGGTGTGCCTATTGAAAAATCAATCTTGTCGTTATTTTTTCTTCATTCTCCACCTGTTATATTCTATTACATAACGGTTATCTAACTTTCAGAATATTATTTAATTTTATCTCGTTCTTTCCAGCATGTTTTGCCTTTGTTTAGTTTTATTACCCACCTGCAATACGGTAGCGTAATAAAGTAGGAGCATTTGAGCAGTTGGAATCAAGCCTCACGGAAATACAGACTGTATTTCCTATTTCTGTTTGCAGGTCAGCCTGCTAAACGTAGCATTGAATTTTTACACCATCATCGTTCTGCCACTCACTTTGCAAAGGTCGAATAAAACTACATTCATCGGTTTCGTTATGTACGGCCAGCTTTCATGAACCTAATGTCGAACAAAAAATCATGGCCGAAAAACAATCGCCTTCCAATCATAACTAAAAGCCAGCGGCTCTGCTAAGGCTTAAAGTTTTGTTGAAACTTTTGCTTCATGTTCTATTCAGTCTTTCTTTCCTCTTTGCGTATTTTTATTCCCGCTTTCACAGTTGCCGACAGTATTCGTAAAACGTCGTCTTGGCCAGTCCGGTTTTAAGATCGTTCAAGGTTTGTTTTGCTTCTCCGTGGTTCTCGGGCGCAAAACGGTACCGAAGCCAGAGAATCTGACAGAGCCTCGGTTCGCTGAAAACTGCATCTTACTCAATTATGGGTATGCACGGATTGTGGCATACAATTCCATGGAAAGAGGCACGAGATTCACGCTGGAAATTTATTTCTGCCCTTTCGTTCGATTAGTTCTACACTCCTAACACTGAGCTACAACGGAAAGGTTGCATTGGTTTCAAATATGTTGTGCATTTCTCTGTCTAATCCTAACTGTAAGTTAGATTAGCCGGTAAAAAAATAAATGAATTTAAACTCATCAGTTGGCACCGAAACGCAAAATTTATCAATTTCGAATTATGTATTCATTTAGACTCTGGTAAAGCAGGGATATTGTTTCGCCAAACAATCAGATTGCACATTCGGCCACATCCAAACATCGGAAACCGAGTCGAGACAAACATCGCAACACCGCTGATATTGTTGTTGTTGTTTGCCCTTGCACTGAATCGATAGCAGCAGCAGCAGCAAAATACCGCAGAGCAACTCCCTGCGAAACTTGATTTTTATGTTTTCGTATGCCCATTTTCCTCGCTGCTTGTTTTTATTATATTCCCTCCTGCGCGCTTGTGCCTTGTCGCGTTTCTACCAGCGAATGTGTTACCTCTAACTATGCTCGTCTCAAGTTTTATTGAGTTTTTGTGCATTTTGCCCAAGAACTGAAGAAGGTATTTTGTGCATAAATACAAAATATGTACGAGAAGAAATGGAAAAACGAGTCTTCTTAATCTTGCTGATAGTCGGCCTCAACCACCAATAGCGAGGATGGTACCGCGCGCCGAGATTCCACAGAATGCGCAACCAAAGACTTCAACGTGTGTTGTCCGCTGAAATCGTAAGCAGCGAACCCGAACGGAAATGCTTTAGCGTAATGTTGTTGTGTTCGAGTTTTTCAGTTTAGTGATGTTGGCACTTTGAAATTCTGCTGGCAAATTCCATTATACGTAATATGGAAAGATGAAAACAAGGATGCTGCTTTTCTATTAACCTGTTGAATAATTATAACATTTTGTAAATTTAAAAATCCAAGTCGATTTATCCAAATGGCAATGTTCTAGAAAATAACATTTTGTATAAATCCTACATTTAAGTCGCGCAAAAAGTTATGTTCGCTGTCCTGCTAGCTAGTCCCTCTAATTTAACGAGAGGCGCGCGTCAAATGCCACAATCAATTTCGCCGATAGGATACTTGTTGAGCCAGAGAGGAACACAGCGAGTCCACCCGTAGAAGGGAACAATAATGAAAAATCGTGACAGACAGTTTTATTTAATGTGCGCCCGGTGAAAGACACCATAAAACAGCCTTTCTGGTATTTTCATCCTCGCTCCGCCATCACGGAATTCAAATGGCACACAGTCCGGCCTGGTTGGCTGAGCACCGACGAGCGATAGATGAATTGTTTTGTGCAAAAGCTCGCCAAGATCTGCCGATCTTCACCGGGGACCCCAATATCCTGGAGGCTGTGACTGCTGGAGAGCTCTTTTGTTGTTTTACTGTTGATTGCATAGAGAGCCGCAGCCGTTCAGATAGAGACTGGCAAGCGAGCAGACCTGTAAGTAGATGTAGGCTTGGCAGAAGAATGGCAAACGGTGATGGTCGTCGAATGGCACGGAACGGGATGCTTTAACGGAGTGTTTATTGAAAAGTATAGCTAGCTCAACGGCCCAATAAGTGATCATTAACGAGCGGCAATGTGGGTTCTCTTGTTCCTTCTCCTAAAAATCACCTGATGGCGAGAAGTGCTTTGTGCGCCACGCGGTTTTGGAGAGCGAAAAAGAGATCACCAGCACGAGCCATTGATTGGCTGAATTGGGAATTCCAAAAAATACTTACATAGGTATAACGTATTTAGTTTTATTTTATGAAAAGTCAAAGCACACTTTTTCTGCCTGTACCCTGAAATATTGTTCTAATTTCTTGAGGATTCTTGCAAATAACTTGATTGCGTACTTATTGGCTAAAGAGAGTTAAATGAAAAAAGCTCATAGTAGCAAATTTGTAATAATTTTGACATAGTTTTTAATGTTTCAACACCAGTGAGCCATAAGGAAGACACTTCAAAATATATTTCAGAACTCTTTGAAGCGTTTTCTTCCTTGTTAAACAACAGCTTAATTAGATCGGTACAGCAAAAAGCTTTGCTGGTCTAAACATTTGTTTGTAAATCAATAGTTTATTCTTAAAACAATGTTTGGAATTACTATTAACGAGAGAATACAAACCTCTCACACATGAAGGATTCCGCGAATTTTTATCGAAGAAAGCAAACTAACTGATTGGATGATAACTTAAAACCTTAGCTGGATTATTATCCGGTTTTACAATAGTAGTAATGTTTGCATTTTTCTCTAATTTGGGAAAATATGGAATTTTAAAATAATTATCGAAAATTTTCACTAAAAACTTCATTGTGCTCTCAATTTAATTGAAATGCAAAAAAATTTATCATCACCAGGTACTTTCATATTTTTGAAGTTTTTAATAATGGATTTGATTTTATTTAAATTAGTTTCAATTACTTTTACAGGGGGAGTTCCTCGGTAAAAAAATTACATTGACGAGTGACTTCATTTTCAATTAAACTCACAAATTTTAAACTTGAAAATGCAAACTCTAAAACTGCCGAGCAAGTCTTTGAGCTTTTAGAGCAAGCCCACCAGTGGCTAAATTGAAGTTTCTAAAGCTAGTTTGGCAACCCCCACCATAACGCGGCAACCGCACCGGGCGTTGCTATGTTGGTTTGGGAAATAGCAATCCCCATCTCGGGTAGTAGCGAGTTATTAAATTTGGCAACGCGATAGCAACGAGCCGAATCGTTGCTATTTGATGAAATGTCAAACTGTTGTTTTTTTTTGTGCTCGATAGTGAATGTTCGTAATAATATTACGAAGATGATGAGTGTTTCGAATGCGGACTCAATTGGTCGGCCTCGGAAGACGAAGTGTTTTGCCTCGCTTGTTAAACACGTCGTAGAACGCAAGTGTCGGCGTGAACCACTACTCAATTTTATTTTCGATTGAGCTGAAATTTTGCACAGGGTGTTTTTTCGGGCAGGTAAACATTTTGTATAGGCTTTTTATTGAGATGACCATTTTGGTTGGCATTTTGGTCTGCAACCTACACGATGCGGAAAGCTCAAATCCTCACAAGATTGGCCAATATTATTCAATAAACCGGGAAGGTTTAAGCAAATCTGCTCGGGAGTATTACAACTATTTTCCCGTTTCGTTCGGTCGTTGTACAAAAAACCATTTTTCTCCTTTACCGCTGTTTCGATCTTCAAAAACAACCTAAAATGCGTTCGAAAGCGGCGTTGGAAATGGTCATCGGTATAGACCGTTGTTAAAACGCTGGATGGCACCTTCCTCCGTATGGCGGTCAATATTTGGCTATTTATTAGGCTGAGAGTCGCCCCAAATCTTTCCAAAAACCATTTTCTTAATCGCGTATAAGGAAGTTTGTTTTGCGAAATCACTTTTTTCATTACTAGAATCAATCAAATAATCAAAAACAATTTACGCGTTCTATATTAAAGTTCTTTTTGGCGACAAATTTTCAAATATTAATAGCAAACTGTGGGAACCGAGACAGTATGAAATACAGAATACAACTAATGACAGTTCACCAGCTTTCAGTAGAATAGTCATTTAAGCCAACGTTGCGAGACGTGCCCAGTTTTACGGAATTACTTTAAATAAACATATAAGGATGAAAAAATTTATGTACGCACAAGTAAAAAAATCTGCAAAAGAATTATGTTATAGATAACTTGGGAGAACGGAAACAAAGTTACGTAAAATGGAGGGAACATTTTATGAAGTAGAAAGAACGTAGATCATTCCGGAAACGATTGACTGACGGATAAGTTGGTTATTACTAGATCCGCAAAAAATATGCGAAATACATCACAAACAAACATTTTGCCAACGCTGGCTAGTGACGGTCTTCAGGAATTGGCAACTGCCGGTGTAAAAAAGAAATAGTGGAATTGGCAATCCCCATTAGCAACGACCGGTGCGAAAATCGGTTGCTATCCAAAATAGCAACGGCCAGCGTTGTGAAAATAGCAACTCAAATGGCAACTTACCGGTGCGCTTGCTCTTAGTTCGTTGGTCACAATGTAATGATCACTATCTTCAATTATTGGAATCTGGCTCTGAAGGTTCCCTAGGAATCTTCGATAGCTCCCAAAAGGGCTTTGAACATGGTTATAATTTTTCAACTTTAGTTCCTAAATTTTGATTTCTCAGAAGAGTAAATTAATGTTAATTTTTTTCTGTTAATCTTTGGAAATAGTTTTAAAAACAGGGTCACGGAAACGTTGATATTGACGTCTGTGAACAAGAAACTGACATATTTATTTCAATAGTTTCTGGCATCAATGATTGCACATTTCAATGCTTCCAAAGTGGTGGGGAACTGCTCCATTATTCATCTCAGCCCATATATTCATCTCATACAACATGAAAACACAATTGAAAACAAGAAAAAACGCATATTTTCTTCTTAAACCAATCTGCTAATCCATGGAATGGATTCTTCTTAGTTCACTTTAGATTCCTCATAAAGCATAATCCTCAAAAACTCACTTAAACGCACTAAATTTGATATTTTAGTCGGGCATCCGCACTCGAAAACACATTTAATTCAATCACCTACATCAGAAAACAAAATCCGCGCATCGTTCTATACGGCTACAACTCGTTCAGCAGCCAACCGAAGTTTTTTTCATCACTAGCGGACCACTTTTTATTTTAATCACTATACAAAATTACTCACTACACTAAGAATACTTTAATCTTTGAAATATTCATCTTAAATTTCCTAAAACAAGCTTGAATTAGCAAAAATATATGAGATGAATTTCTACAATTCCTAAATTTCAACTGTATGTATTTTCATCTGTTTTACTGCGTTGAAGAAAAAGAAAAGTTGCCAAATCAGTTTCTGTTAATACGAAAAAATCACAGTGAAAATGATGAATTATTCCGACATAATTGACAAAAATCTACAGCATTGTAGTGGTTACCTGAGTTACCAATTTTGCACGTAAACAAGTGCAGCGGATATCTAGGTAACCTACTACGACGGTTTGCGGCTACGTTCATTCATGAAAGTGTGATTCATTCATGACTTGGGAGTAATACTCGATTCTGGACTCTCATTTCACCTTCACTACGACAAAATAATTACCTACTAAAGTCAACAGGCCACTCGGATTTGTGTTTAAAATATGTAACGAATTTTGCGATCCTCACTGTATGCGGTCGCTGTACTGTGCTTTAGTGCGCTCGATTCTAGAGCCCAATGCAGTTGTATGCTGCCCATATCAGCACACTTGGAAAAACAGATTCGAATCAGTGCAGAAGAAATTTGTGAAATACGCTCTTCAACGTTTGCCATGGCGAGATACAATGAACAGCGGTGTAACCTGTTGGGTCAAAACACACTAGAACACAGAAGATTCGTTGCTCAGGCTGTTTTTGTCGGAAAAATACTAAAAGGAGACGCTGATTCTGAGCAAATTCTGACACAACTTAATTTTTACGCACCTGAAAGGACTCTACGGCAGCGGGATTTTCTCTCTCTCGATGCCCGGCGTACGGAATACGGTCGCCATGAGCCGATCCGTTTCATGGCTACCAGCTTTAATGAGGTCTACCACCTCTACGATTTCAACTTCTCTAATGTGGCATTTCAACGAAAACTTTTGAATAGAGGGCGAGAACTTCAATGACGAATTTTTTTACGAAATTAACTATTGATAGATTTATACTGACTGACCAACCAACATGTACCTTGCTCGTTGTTTTTTGTATTAGTTCTTGATTATAGGGTAACCGCATCTATATTCATCTCAGTACCTATATTCATCTCATCACGCCTTTTTGATCAATTTATCGTCAAATTTTACCATATTTCCAACGTAAAACTTTCAGCCACTCGAGAAAATCGAGAAGCAAATAGATTTACATTCAAAAATTTGTAGAATTTTGACGTTAAATTGGACAAATGAGAGAAATAAGATGAATATAGGTGCACCAAGCTGTTGAGATGAATAATGGAGCGATTACCCTACTTTGTAAATGTTTTTGTAGAATAAGAAAAGATATGAGGTATTTATACCTTTTTGAGTAACAAACTGTTTTGAGCTTTTCCTTATCACGAAAAATTCATTAAGGCATATTTAGCCAGATGAAAACATCAGATAAATAAATAAATCAATGATTAACAGTGTGATGAATACGGGGGCGTCGTGAGATGAATAATTGAGCAGTGATTCAAATTTTGAGATGGATATGGAAGCGTTGTGAAAATGGTTTGTTTTACAAAATTCGGGATAAATCTTGCTAATTTTACTAAATAAACAATGCTAAACGATTCCTTAAGAGCACGTAAGCTATTTAGTTTATTTGTTCAATGATTTCGTGAAAATTTGGTGTTTAATCCTTGCTTCTTCGTGAATATTGGCTTAATGAGATGAATAATAGAGCAGTTCCCTATCAATATTTATTTAATTTTGTGAATCTAACTCATCATTGAAATTATTCTCAATTTGAGTTTTATATCTTTCTTAATTAAACTTGTTTTAATTTAAACTAAGCTGATAGGGTTTAAAACTGATTCATGTGATATGGAAAAGGTTACTGGAGATGGTCAGAATTAATGTGTGATTAATTCACTACATATATGACTTTGAACTATTAGGACCATATGGATTTCTTGCAGAAGATATGAGTGGTATGATTGGAGAATTACTTACATACCAACCACACGAGAGCCGTGATGGATCGTGTTGTATCAAGAAGTTGTCCCCATGCTGCTCGGTTTTGGGCTGTGTTGCGCCAGTTCCTATTGACTTTCGCCAGGTGTGCAATGGGGTTCTCTCCAAGCAGCGTGTGCAGCTTATGGTTCATGCGCCGTCGCCATTCTCCGTCGTCCGTCACCTTCCGTTCGAAAACACCAAGAGCGTTAAGACTCTCCGCGAGAAGCGTTGTTGTCTCGATTTCGTAGAGGACTATTAGTCTTATCGGGGTTTTGTATAGCGTCAACTTCGTGCGTTGCGATCGGTAGTGTCTTCCGAAGTAAAAAGTAGGCACGATTTCCAGTCTGGATGCGTTTCTGGTTCTCTTTGCTGGTGTTATTGTAGGCGGTAGCCAGTAACCCCAAATACACGAACTAGTCGACCACCTCAAGCTTAACGCCGTATACAGAGACTTTAGTTAGGAGGCTGATGTTGTTCTCCTTGGAGTCTTTCGCTCGCATGTATTTCGTTTTCGACGCATTTATTCACAGTCCGATTCGTTCGGCATCGGCTTTCAGTCGGGCGTAAGTTTCTTCCACCGTCGCAAAATTACGTGTTATGATGTTAAAGTCATCCGCGAAGCCTAAAGGCTTAACAGACCTTGTGATCGTGCCCCTCATGATGATGCCCGCGTTCCGGATCACGTAGCACATCACTTGCGCCATGATGGCCTTGATCAGTCGAGTTGGTGTATCCGGAAATCCGTTGTCGTGCATGATCTGCCATAGCTCTTCTCGATCGACTGTATCATAGGCCGCCGTGAAGTCGATAAAGATGTGATGTTTGGACATGTTGTACTCGCGACATTTCTGTAAGATCTGTCGGATTGGGAAGATCTGTGCCGTGGTGGCACGGGCTCCCATTAAGCCCGCTTGGTACTGGCTCACGAGCCTCCTGGTTAAAAGTGATAGACAACGGAACAGGATCCGTGAGAGTATTTCGTAGGCGGCATTCAGAAGCGAGATAGCGCGGTAGTTGCGGCACTCCACCTTGTCGCTCTTCTTGCAGATGGGGCAGACGACTCCCTCCATCCACTCGTCTGGCAGTTTTTCCTCCTTCTAAATTCTGGAAATGATCCATTGCAGCGCGCAAGCCAGCACCTTTCTCATGTTTGATGAGTTCGCTCGGCAGCCCGTCTTTGCCTGTGGCTTTGTTGTTCTGTAGCTTCCCGATCTCACAAAGTACTTCATGAATATCGGAGGCTGGTACTCGGTTATCTGCTGCTGGTGCTGCTAGGTCAGTTCCTACTCCGCTCCTGTTGACTGTATCGCCGTTCAGGTGTCCATCGAAGTACTCCTTCCACCTGTCGACCACCTCGGTGGCATTCGTGAGAAGGTTCCCTTCCGCGTCGTTGCACATGTCGGCTTGCGGAACAATCGTAGTTATGTCGTTCCGTGTCCGTTTTTAATTAGCCTTGTTCTTTCTCGTTGACCTGCCCTGGAACTTCATATAGTCGGAAATAGTCAATTTTTCAACTTAATTCATCGAGTCCTCTT
Organism: Wyeomyia smithii; assembly: GCF_029784165.1. Taxonomy (NCBI): domain Eukaryota; kingdom Metazoa; phylum Arthropoda; class Insecta; order Diptera; family Culicidae; genus Wyeomyia; species Wyeomyia smithii. Next base: position 113,935,504 of record NC_073696.1, read on the forward strand.
CGGGAATGATTTCTGCAGGCTTTAAGCAGAAAATTCACCAGAATGCTCGAACTATTAATGTTGTCATACATTTAACTTAGTTGAGTGAGTAGGCTTCTTGTGGACTCACAACTTCTCTATTTTCACGTTGTTTACCCAGAATGCAGAAGTAGTAATGAATGTTACAATAGTGTCTAATTGATTATACGACCTTACTCTAACATTCTAACAACTTCAGAAACCGTTTTAGAGTTGATTCATGGAAATAAGTTCTCTACAAAATAAGTATAATAAAATACTTGGCACTCCAACTTTCTGTAGAAACCCGCGCTCATCCAAAAACTAAAATGTTCCCTCGTGATCATAAAGACACGAACAAAAAAGTTTTCTGGGCAATTTTCGCCTAAAGGTTCACAATATCAAAAATAAAAACAAGCGTGCGACGCGCTAGCAGCCGTTTGTTAGCAAGCAATGTTAACTTAGAGTGCCACTCATATAATTAAAATTCGACCTACCTAATTATCAAAAGCCGTTACGCATACCTCAGCTTTGTTTGATATATCTGGATCGAGATTTTTCGGGGTTTTCCTCATCAACAGGCTATAAGTAGCTGTAAATCATGCTTTTGAGGATTATTTGCTAAACTTCTCAAAAAAATACATCACGTACTAACTTCATATCCAAGGGTTTCTCAAAATACTATTCTCTACAAAATTCCCTTAGACATAATCTATTTTGCTTACCACAATATATCTAACTAATGGTAGCAGTGGTCATAGGCTCCTACAGGAAAAAAAATCTATTTTGCTTCTTTGAGAAGTTAGCGACAGCGCCGCACTAGCGGTGAAATTTGGAACTACATAGACATTGCCAAAAGTTAGCCAATAGTTTCAGGATCAACATTCGAGAAGATATCGTTCATTTAGGAGGTAACCCTTAGTAGTTATTAATTTTGCCCTAATTTCAGTCCTTTCCGACCACTGTGCGTCATACCAGTCGTTTCGGTCGTTGGTCACGGTGTGCAGGCTGTGCGGTCACCGGCTCGTATATGTCTTCCCTACCGATCTGAGCATTCATGTCCCCGATGACGATTATGATGTTTCTATGCGGGCAGCTATTGTAGAGTTTCTCCAGCTGTGCGTAGAACGCTTTTTTTCTCTACATTGGGTCTTCCTTTTCGTGAGGGTAGTGTACATTGAGGATAGCACTGGTCAATACAGGTGCACTCCAAAAGCTCAAATCAAGTGAACAATTACTATGAGAACTCTTACGTAAGTTGACGCGTTTTGGTAATGACTAGGGGCCAAAATTCCTAAAAATGATTAAATAGCTATAACATTTCACATTTTTCCGGTTTGAGTTTCTGGAGTGCACTTTTTTTATTTTGTCGAGCAGTGTAGTGTAGTTGTAGAACCGGTCTCATATTCTCAACAAACACGACTCTGCATCCTGCGGCACAAATCCTTTGTACCTTCTCCTTTCCGGCAAAGCTCCTGGAGCGCAACGATGTCAAAGTGGCAGGGTTCTAGCTGATCTACCAGAATCCTGTTGCCATCCGGGGGGGTTCAGCGATCTACAGTTTCATGTCCTTATTTCGTCGCCTAGGTTGTTGCCAATCGTTCCGGTTCGTATTCAATTCTTGTTTGTTATTTGTTAGTAGTATTTTTATTTTTCGACATGCTGCCTTTCTAGGGCTGCTGATGCCTAGTCTTGCGACGGAGCTGCAGTCTTGGGTCTAGCTCGCGAGACGCCGCATTTATAATTCAGCCGTCCGTTCCTGATCAGACACTGTTTGAGCCGCCCCTTTGAAGAACAGACGCTAAGGAAAGCTGCCCTCCTAGTAGAACAGCTCCGCTTTTCCTGTCAGCATACGACCAAGTTTCCACCGGTTCATCGATCTTCCGTTGGTTGCTCGTTAGGGTGAGACAAAAAATAAATGTAAGCTCCCATGCACTTTTTGCGTTCCTTATGGGTCTTATAACAGCAGTAGAAATTTTATTATTATTATTATTATTATTATTATTATTATTATTATTATTATTATTATTATTATTATTATTATTATTATTATTATTTATTATTTGCATTTATCTGACATCAGGGTCTACATGAATATGACTTAAACTAAACAAACACGTTTGTGCGCAATAAGCGTTGTCTAAAACTATTTGTACTCAGAGAAAAGTCAAATAAGGTGTACACATTGTTAAATAAAGAGCACATTACACGTAAAGGTTCATTCTGACCATATTCGGTGCGTCTAAGATCTAACCTGATAAAATCAAAACTTCTTAGATTACGCGGTGGAACATTCACATTAACATGCGCTAGAATACGAGCTGAATCTATACTTCCAGTTAGCAGTTTTTGTATGAACAATACTCTTTCCAGTTTACGCCTCCTTTCCAACGTGTCCATTCCCAGAAGACGGCAACGATTTTTATAGGGAGGCAGTTCATTGGGATTACTCCATGGAAGAAACCTAAGTGCATAACGTACAAAACGTGACTGAACTGCTTCAATCCTTGATGTCCAGACATCAACATACGGACTCCATACCACAGTTGGAGTATGCTCCAACACAGATCTGACCAGCGAGTAGTAAAGCGCACGAAGACAATAAGGGTCTGTAAATTTTTCAGATCGATCGGTTAAACCATATTTTTACGCCAGATTTTTGAAGTTTCCATACAATTTTATATGGGAAAATCCACATTTTCAAAACTTTTTCTCTAGAAATGTCCAGTTGGCTTCTACAAAATACATAATATTTGTAGGTAATTTTCCTCTTCTGAATACCCTGAATACCCTATCTGAATTCTGAATACCCTAACGCGCTACGATGCTTGTACAGTGGTAGACATTCGTTTAGCCGAGGCTCTTTTTACTCTGTGGCTCAAAACTAAAACACAATTTTCAGCAGTCTTTGCTGTTGTAGGATAGATCTCTTCCATTAACAGCCAATTTCATATTGAAACAAACCATTAGTTCGGCTTTTCATAGCAGAATGGGAAAAAATAAGAAAAATGGGTAGACATTCGTTAAGCCGAATAATGAAAATTTAATCTAAATAAAAGTTTTAACAACTAATGTCGAAGAGAATTTATAATTAATATTTAGTATGACCACCATCGTTCCGAATTACTTCAAAAATACGATTTGGCATCGAATCGGACAGCTTTTGCAGTGTTGCCAAATCTATTTTAGCCCAACACTCTTTAATTGCTGACTTAAGGCTGGAAACGGATTCAAATTGACGTCCGTTCGCATAAACCAACCTAGCCAAGATTCCCCAGAGGTTTTCGATGGGGTTGCAATCAGGACTACACGCTGGCCAGTCCAGTAATGAGATGCTTTTCTCAGCGAACCAAGCCTTCGTCTGCTTGGAGACGTGAATTGACGCATTATCCTGCTGAAAAATAACGTCCTCATTCGCGTTGTTCTCAAAATGGCTGATCAAAACGTCATCCAGAAGCTCCAGATACATTTCGGAATTCATTCGGGTTGAAATAAAACAAATCGGAAGCTTCGCATGGTAAGAAAAGGCTGATCTGACAACACTGGTTTGATCCAAACCATGCCAATAGCAACTGTAGCAGTCCGGTCCATCCAAATTGAATTTCTTTTCGTCAGAAAACACGACATTACGCCATTCCGCCTTCCACTCCATGTATTTCCTTGCGAACTTGAGGCGATGCTGCTTATGTATGAGGGTGAGCTTCGGTTTCCCTTGAAGATTCCTCCATTTTGTGTTCGGTGATTCATTTAAAATTTGGGCAATGTGTCTGAGAGTCACAGGAACATCCAGTTTTTCCTTTATCTGGGAGCAGGACAATCGATTCCGTGTAGCTTCGTGTCTTATTTGACCTTTCAGCCTCAACGAAACTTTGGTGTTCCCTTTGGTAGGACGTTTAATGCCATATTTCGAGCCTTTTTTGAGGACATTTCGTACCGCTTTTCAGACCGACCAATTTTTCGCGCGATTGAGACATTAGAATGACCGTCCTCCTTAAAATGCATTTTAATACGCCGTTCTTCCACCGTCAACCGATTACCTTCCGCCATTGCTGATATTCCAAAGTTTATCATCAAAAAAACAAAATTGAACTGTTAATTTTTACTCACCTAGTAGATTGAACGTTGTTTAGTTGAAATATACTGTAAACCACTTTAAAAAAACCACGATCGTTGTACAAAAGCAAATATTTCACGGGCGTCGGCTAAACGAATGTCTAGGACGAAAACGTTGCTTAAATGTTTATAAACACCGCAACGCGCTCAGTGTGTGTGTAAGCGCGACTTGAATCGTTTTCGTGAACGCGGTTCAAGTGTTTTACCACTACGACTAAAGTAACATCGAATAAAAAATGCAGTTGATATTTTTTCTCTAGCATTTTTAAAATTATCGATGCTCGGCTAAACGAATGTCTATGTAGAGAAAGTTATTCACCCCAAACGGATTGAATGTCTGACGAACGGCTCACTATTGAATTTTTCCAGCAACACTGCTACAGCATGCTGCTATTGCAGACTTGCTTAAGGATGAGAAATAATTTCGCGTAGAATTTAGTATTTTATGCCATACGGGTTTACTGCTGGTACGCTCTGCCCAGCTGTTTACCAGTCATTGGAGAATTAGAAATATATTTTGAAGTTTGGTTTGTTGAGAAATTGAATCTTAACAATAAACAAACGTACAGGCCATTGCCATATTATTGCCTTTTTTTTACTGTAAAGCAAGAACACAACTGCGTCCATAATTGTTGTATGACCCATATTTCATTTGGTATTAGTCAAATATCCTGTCACATTCAGATGTAATTCACATTGGTTGTCATAGTACCCGATCCCAGATAAAATTTCGAGAGGCCTTAGTAGCACTTTTCCAAATATGGACCCTCTTTGATTGATCTAAATATTGATTTCCTCCGTAATTGCAGAGTATGCGTTTCAAATAGGCAAAACAACATTCTGTTGAGTGAGTTCTTCCTATTTTATTAACGTGATTATTCCCTCGGGTAGTGGAAGAGTGCCATTACAATTGGCACAACAAAAAATTTTATTCTCCTCACTGGACATGCGTCTTATTTGCGACACATTATCCACACATTTAAACATTTTGGGTCCATTTGATGAAATTTGGACCAATGGCCATATCGTTGACAAATACGGCATTGAGGGGCATGCTTTTCACCACTGCAAAATTTCTTATTTTTTATTAAATATTTATTATTTTTTTATATATACATATTTGTGAAAATGAATCAAATTACTAACGAGGAAATTTCCAGTTCTATGATTGTTCTCTCCTTGTGATTTTTGTTTTATTAGAATTGGATTGGGTCAAGTAAATTAGTCAAAGTCGTCAACGTTGATCGTTGGTCGTTGGATCGTTGGTGAGACTTTTCAATACGACTTTAAACAGCAGGCCATTCTTCGTGTCGCGTGTTATCAATGATTTCAATTTAACTGGCTTCTTGCTCAGGCAGAAAATTTAATAAATTTTAATTGCAAACACTGAAGTCAGAAAGCGATGCATCCCTTTTTTCCCCGTAGCGACGCGTGGTTTCTGTTTTCGTCCTGTCATTTCAGGCAGTACGAAAAAAATTGAAGAATAATATCAAATTTTAAATATGTTGTATCGAGAAAGACCGATGTAAACTAACCAGGATTTATCATACGCACTATCACTAACCACAAACTTTGCAGCTATAGGTAATCAAAGACCAATCCACAAGCAACCGAAAACACGACCGAACTGTCGGACAGCTCAAGCCGCACTAATGAAATAAAAAGAAATAAAACCTTCCAGAAAGTATGAGTAAAGCGTGAAGTAAAAGGACAACAAGAGGTTTCTATATAACTTATAAGACGACTCACAAGACTGCATTTTAGCATTTTCTTATATTCAAATGAGTTCCCTGCCATATTTTCAAAACTTTCTTGGAACATAAACCCAATTTACATTTGCGTCTCAATTACAATAAATAACAGATGTTATTTCAAAGCTTATTGTCTCTCAGAGCTAGCGCTGCTATGTGAGTAAATAGCCACGTCATTTCGATGTTTAAGTAACATATATGAATAGATTACATGCTCTTGAACAACCTAGCTAAAACATTGAAATTGTAAAATTGTTTGCTCTTTCTCAACTATAGAATGCAGCTAAATTTATTATCTAGAAAACTGATATAGTAGTATATAGTTTTGTAAACCTGGACTATGTGGAAAAAGTAAAATTGCTAAGAAAAGCACCATTTTCTAATGTCTTTACCTATTGTCACACTAAAAACGAATGCACGATCAACTCCAAACAAGTACATAAAAACTGTTCCTTTCGGCAAAACATAAATAACACTTAAGCTGCTACTTGATGCGCCGTCCCCGGAAAGTAATGACACACTTGAAGCTTACTCCCATTTGATTTTCCTTTTCGACGAATTTTTATCCACTCCGCCAACCTCTTCCAGATGCCGAAGGTAAACTTACATTTTTGTGTAATCTTCGTCCAGCATCAATTCGCTACAGATATGCAAACAAACTTTCTTTTCTTGTATCGAGTGAAACTTTTATCCATCGATATCATCGTTAGCCGAGCGGTCCCTTTCGCACCTGTTTCCCTCTCAAGTCAACATTCGCCGCAGGCACACGTGATAGACGATTCTGAATTTGATTGATTGTAAATAAAGGGGCCCTTGTCTATCCCCGCCCCGGCAACGCCAGCCGCACAAGCGAACGCACCGGCGAAAGAGAAAATGCTTTATAATTTTATGCTTTACGATTTTCATCAGCTTCACCTTCGCCCGCTGGATATTAATAACATAGGAATTTCGACCCAGCGCAGTACCATCGAACAGGTTAAAATTCGAACTGCGTATATAAAACTTTTTCGGTAACCCAAGCTAGGCCCTTGCCGGGATGGGGCACATTCTCAGCTTTTTTGGCCTAATAATAGCTTTTTGGCCTAATAATTAGCGTTCACCCGATGAACTAATTTATCCTTCGAAGCGGTTATTTTGCTAACGCCGTCAATAGAAAATCATATACCAGCAAACGAATGGTGATATTCGATTTTTTTTACATTTCGTTGATAGACTGGGGCGGTGGAACGTATTCGAAAAATCTTCACCAAGAGATCGTAACGGGGTTTCTTAAGGAGTAACGCGGCTCAATAGCCACAGGCGATCCTCGATTTTTTTCTACGGTTAGTGGGTATAGCGCCAAAATGGGCCAGGGCACGAACGGCCAAAAGTTTTGTATGATTCTGTAGGCGCAATGTCAGCGGGCAAGGCGGCAAGAAATGGTGCCTCCGCTGCTCTATAACAGAAAGAGCAAATCAGGTTCGTATCTACTACTGCTTTAATCTTTCCTTTTCCTCCGAGTGACACAGCAACTTGAAGGTAGGCAATTTGAATTATATTGCAGCTATTAGCCACGCTCACAGTCGGAATGGAAATTTTCTGCGCTGTACGATTTGTAGGTCATGTGCGATTGAATCCCGGGAAAAGGAGAGTTATTTTTGGCGAAAGCTGTAATGTCGACGAAATTAAAAATGTATATAATAGGTTTTTTTATTTTGAAAATTTCAAAATTATGTCAAAAAATTATTATTTTGCTCTAAACTGTATCAAGAAAAACAATAACAAAAAGAATCAAATTAGCCAAATTTCTATGTGGTATTGAGATAATTCATCAATGTTTTTGGAACAAACTTTAAAATTTAACTGTCCTCAAATTTACGTCGTCCAATTTGCAATGAAATTTATTTTTATTGTCACTTTGTACTACCAGCGGCTGCGAAGTGAACCAGGCCGGCTCGAAGCAGTTGCAATTTCTACCGATTTCAGGCAAAAGTTTCATTGGAAAACGGCTGCTTGGCGGGCTTGCGCTGCCCATGACGCATCGGGCAAGGATTGGACTCGAACAGGTTTTCGGATTCGGTTCTGCCTTGCCAGCCAAAAATGTGCACGCGAAGGGACTCATGGTGGTAAAACGTCTCAATCGCATTCACCTAATAGATAGCAGGGAACTGCGTTTGTTCAAATTTGGTATATAACATTACAAAAAGTTTACTTTACTGTGATTCCAAGAGGCAGAAACTTATTCTGTTTCTCTGTGGCAAAATTATTGAAAACTTTTAGAGTAACTTAAAATTTAGCAGCTTTGAAGAAATATTTTATTTTCCAAATTCAATGCTCATCTTTACACCGCCAGGCCAAAAAAATGGTCAAGTTGTTTTCATTCTTCGAACGCTAATTTATGAGGAGAAGAATTGTCTGCCTCAAAAAAGGTGGCTTGTTTTTGGAAGGGGGTCCAACAGATGCTGACCTGAGTGAGAGACGAGAGTAGCAAGCTGCAAGCGCGGGGAATCTTATGCCATCATCATCGGGATAGTGACCCGAAGAGACACAGTAGTGTGCTGCATAACAAAAACATGCAATCATGCAGGAATGACGATGCTGGGCGAATGAGCGGTCTGAATGAAATGAGCATTTGGGTAGAATTGGGAGGAGTCCTTAACGTAAAACACTGCGAGCTCAAAATCAAAAAGCAATTCTTCTACCACATATGGAGACTTCTGAGGAGGAATTAAATTTGTTTTACACGTTCGTTGAATGACCGACCGTCGGCAACCAGCTTGAACTTATAAAGGCGATGGCGACCACAATCATGTTTACTGAAGATGGGAAACAAATGAAGAAACTGGAAGGGAAGTCATTTCGGAAAAAATCAAGTTCAAGGCAACGTGGCATGACTGGGTTTCATTAAAAAATATCACTTTTTATGAAACTTTCTCAGTTCGTGAACATTTTTGAATCATTTTTTGCCATAAAATCAAAACAACGCATTAGAATTGACGCACCAGTCTAATAACTTAACGATACCGATAACGGTTAAGCTTAAACCAACAACATTAAATCGCTAACAAGAAATTTTATCGTCTGCGCTGACAGTCTTCGGGGCCCCCAATTGGATTGGTGATTATTTTCAAACTCGTGCGTACAAATTATTCTTTATAAACTCGCAGCCAGACGCTCTCATGCCCACATATTATCGTTTTCCCTGATCAAAAGAAACAGTACAACCTGTTTTCAGTTTGGCGCGTATATTGATACGAAAACCTGTTGTAAGCTGCCTTAAGTTTGTCAACTAAAGCAGATTTCGGAAAGACGTGCGCGATCACCGAATGTGTCAATGGGATCACAGATCGGAGCTCGCCCAGTGAGTGACCTGTGCGATGCTTGTGCTATGTGAGTGTGCATCACAATCAAAGCCGCTCTGTGTCCCTAATATAAACCTCTCGAAGGAGCAGCAGCTTTCTTTCTTTTCGCCTCTAGTTTCAAACTATTTCTTTCGATCGGAACTAGCAGGATTTGCTCGGTTTACCATTTTTGCTGGCGTGCTGTTTAATTTCACTATTTGCATATTCACGTTTATCGATTGATTTAATTAGCTTATTAGCATTTTGCTTGTCTTCTGATTTGGGTTGTTCCGATCATTTCTGTTACAATCTATTAGTGTGAATGCTTTCGTAATACTTTTTTAACAGTTCAATGTCCGAATTATGTCAACGAGATGACCAGCGCTGACTGTACAAAACGACTGTAGAAGTGATAATGTTCTGTGAGCTTAAAACTTTTTATTTTTGAAAAGGACTAATAACCTGTTTTCAAGTACTTTTTGATACATACCTGTACACCTAAAATTATTAGATTTTTGATTATGAAATAACATATAGAACCAATCCGTTAGTTGTTTTGTATAAAATTTTTAATTTTGTTTTTCCCTTTGCAGGTAAGGATAACAAACTATTGACAGTTGTATATGGTAAGCCTTATAAAACTAGATGTATGTCATATAACCGGAAATGAAAAGTTCATGATTTGTTTCTTGAGGTGTTGGAATCACAACTGAAGTCACTGAAAAGTCAGTTTCTATCTATATCTGTATATATCTATATCTGTATATTAAGTTCCAACACCGCCCAAGCTTCGCTTTACTTAATGAATGTACTACACACAATGTAGTATGATCATGCCCCATTATACCAGTGTCACATCAAAAAGCGAAATCATCGCATAATGCCCCCATAGAAAACCGTCAAAACTATTCAATACTTGTTATGTGGTGAAGTATAAACATATATCACAGTCTTTTGCTCTGTCAGCACTTGTTTTAATATTACAAAATTGTTTTACCAAGTTTCCACAATAATCAATTAAGATTCCCAATCGAGGGAGACTACTTCAATCACCCCAAAAGTATATTTGCATTTTTCATCTGTTTTACAGATGGTTTTCTTCAGCGCCCTAAAAATGGCTACAATTTTGTTTTTTTTTTCGGTTGATGTTTATCAAAAGATTCTTCTGAATTGATAACACTGGTCAACACAGGTGCACTTCAGAAGCTCAAACCGGAAAAAATAAAACAAAAAGTTCTGTGCAAATTTTGTAAATAGCCACAAAATAAAAACCGTTTATAACAATCTATTTTTTATATATTGAAGAAGACAACCTGACAAAATGTTGTACTGGTAGAATAAAAAACTAAATAGTTAAAATTTTTCCACAAAATATTTTTTTTATTCGAGCCAAAATGATTTTTATTTATTTATGTTATATCTTTAACAAAGTTGTTAATAGCATTTTTGTCGTTCCAAAAAAATATACATCGTAAGAAAAATAAAGAGAAAGTTTAAAGAATAACTATAAATTAAATACTTCAAAAATCAACTCTTTAAATATCTGATTTTTTTACAAAACATATTGTTCTTATAAACGAAAGTTTCTTTTCGTGGTGTTATTATTTTTTAACCTATGATTAATTTTTAAAAAATGTTTATGTAAAATGGTGTTGATGATTACAAATATTTTAAGAACCAGAAAACTGTTCGCTTGATGGGAATTGCAGATAATAGTTTTATCTTTTCGAAAAATAACACACAGGGGAAAAATTTGAAATAACAAGTAAAAAAAATATTATCTGAAACAGCTCATTGTTTAAATATCTATTTTTTTATGAACGCTACAAAAGGTTAGCAGTGTTTAGTTGGTTGTCCTATCATGGAGAAATGAAAATAAAAGTTACGATTTATAGTAGCGGAGATCGACCGGAATAATTGTTACAGAGGTGGGATGGCTTTCTCGGTCTTGAAGAATTTAAACGACTAGATTTTGGTCAACCTGACGTTTCGACCTTTGGTTTAGGCCTTTATCAAAGGATACTATGGATAAAAATGACATAATTACATGTAGGTACTAACTAACAACACAAAGCTTTAAACTTACACACTAGTCTGCCGTTTTTCGTTTCTTAAACATTTAACACTGATTCTTGAAGGTTTCGCGTAAATTATTTGTCAATGCATAATTTGTCTTAACTTGTCTAATGTCTAATTAATATCGGGAAAAAATATAGTTTGACTTGGCGGAAAACTAGAACTGTATCGGGTTTTTCAAAATGGGGAGTGAGATGCTTTATGGTTGATGTGACCAACAAATAGCCCAGATTATAGCACCACAGATACTCAATCACATCAACCATAAAGCATCTCACTCCCCATTTTGAAAAACCCGATACAGTTTTAGTTTTCTGCCAAGTCAAACTATATTTTTTCCCGATTTTTTTCCCGATATTAATTAGACATTAGACAAGTTAAGACAAATTATGCATCGACAAATAATTAACGCGAAACCTTCAAGAATCAGTGTTAAATGTTTAAGAAACGAAAAACGGCAGACTAGTGTGTAAGTTTAAAGCTTTGTGTTGTTAGTTAGTACCTACATGTAATTATGTCATTTTTATCCATAGTATCCTTTGATTAAGGCCTAAACCAAAGGTCGAAACGTCAGGTTGACCAAAATCTAGTCGTTTTAATTCTTCAAGACCGAGAAAGCCATCCCACCTCTGTTACGATTTATGTTAAAACTATTTTGGTTTGTTGAATATCCTATGTATGATGTCTTCAAGAGAGCTGTGTAGCCGCAAGGATGGTCGTGGTTTCGAATCTTAGTAGAATCAGGCCATTTGGTATCAGAAAGGATTTGAGCATGTGGTTATTCTCAAACTCCCCCCACCATTTACCCTTCCATTACGCTGAAATCTATAATACCTTTGCGTGACTTCCTCTTAACAAATATAAGTCCCTCTTATCAATAAAACTGGCCAGAAGGACGCATGACGAAACGTCTCCAGGGAATTATCACTGGTGATATTTGGCAGGAGGAACGAAGGTCGGTAAAATCACTCTACACACAAGCACTAATAAAATAATAACAAGCATGCCACTTCTCATTAGCACTATCGCTAATAATATAGAAGTGCGGGATACAGCTGATACCAGGGCATATCTCACAATAGATCAATGATTCTGGTCGCAGTGAGGAAAGTCCATACAGGAGAAAAATAATGTCTTCAGCGAAGTTGTAGATAGTATTTTTGTCGTTTAAGAAAAAATGTGCGCCGCAAGAAACAAAAATTCCTCTTTAAAAGAAAAATTGCAAAATATGAATTAAGTATCTCAAAAACTCACTTTTCAAGAGTCTGACATTCTTACGAAAACTACAAATTATCTACTATATAAAAATGGAATTCCGTAACGCTTGATCTTATTGATGTTATTGCCTCCGTCTCAGTGGTGTACAGTCACCACCATCATTTTAAATCGTTCTAAATCAAAAAAATAAGCGGTGACATGTGAGTTTTTCACATGAAAATGTTTGTTAACGTTCAGGAAAGATATTTGGGGAAAAATCAAAAGTATTTGATTACTAAAACTTGAGATTTTTTTCACAAAACTACGTAAAACAAGCCAAAATATGACTTTTTATGCTGAATTTGCCTCTGAATCGAAATTTAAAGCGATGCCATGTGATTTTTCTTACATTAAAATGTTTTTTAACGTTCAGGTAAGACATTTGAAGAAAAATAACAAGTATCTTATTACTAAAACTTGAGATTTTATTCACAAAACTATGTGAAACATGCAAAAATATGACTTTTTATGCTGAATTTGCCTCTAAATCAAAATTTAAAGTGATGACATGCGATTTTTTTACATTAAAATGTTTGTTAATGTTCTGGAAAGACATTTGAAGAAAAGGAACAAGTATCTGAACACTAAAACTTGAGATATTGTTCACAAAACTACGTGAAACATGCAAATTTATGACTTTTTATGCTAAATTTGCCTCTAAATCGAAATTCAAAGCGATGACATGTGATTCTTTTTTGATTAAAATGTTTGTTAATTTTTAGGAAAGACATTTGAGGAAATATTAAAAGTATATGATTACTAAAACTTAAGATATTATTTACAAAACTATGTGAAACATGCAAATTTATTACTTTTTATGCTGAATTTGTCTCTAAATCTAAATTTATAGCGATGACATGTGATTCTTTTTTCATTAAAATGTTTGTTTATGTTAAAATATAAAATGAATGTTTGAAGAAGATTTTCTGTATACAGCACAACAATATCGCACGCTAGCCTGCTAATAGCGCTCTCGATCAACCAGATTAGTTGAGAAAATTCGTTATCGATATTGTTTTTAGCACATTTTGCATGTTGTAGCATAAGTACAACGATACACCGTGCCCCAAAACTGAGCCGAAAAAAATTCCAGTTCGAAAAAATTCTCGACCTGATCGAGGATCAAACCCGATATCACAACCATGTGGGAGCCAATCGACATCGCTCACCACAGAGCCACGAGGACCACATACAGCATACAGAATACAGAAAATCACCTGAAAATATTTTTTTTTTAATTTATACGTATTATACGTATACATGTGAAACTTTGACTTTTTATGCACAATTCGCCTCTGAATCAAAATTCAATGATTTGTGTTTTTTTTTTCAATAAAATGTTCGTTGTTCTTTCAACATCTACAATTTTTTTTTCGTAGTTTTGTGAATAGTTACATATCACGGCATCCGATTTACTTTTGTACTTTTGAATTTGAATTTGATTTTTATTAGAGAGCTTTTAACCAGACGGTCATTCAGCTCTTAACCTTACTGTTTTCCTTTTTTTACGTTAATCCAAACTAGAGCTCTTAGGACATTTAGCTGGAAGAAAGGTTACGATTCATTGGTTTGAATATCGATTAAGAGGCAGCTTAAGCCTTAAAAACATTTTATTTTCTTATTTTCTACGAAGTTTTGTGGATTAAAAAATGACGACTTCCGGTTTCAGGAAAATAACCTAAAGTGATATTTGGTGAACAATTTCAATACTTCCGAAAGTGGAGCTCCATACGTCATTTTATAGCGATGACACGTGTTTTTTTTATTTAAATGTTTGTTAACGTTGAGAAAAGACATTTGAAGAAAAACAACAAATATCTGATTACTAAATTTGAGATATTATACACAAAACTACGTGAAACATGCTAAGTTATGACTTCTTAAGTAATATTTGGCCAACAATTTCAATACCTTCGAAAGTGGAAATCCATACGTCATTTTGAAATCCAAAATGGTGACTTCCAGTTTCTGTAAATCAGCCCAAAGTCACAAAAAAACAATCCAATATGGGCATTTCCGTTCTGTGCGTTCTCAGAATATTGAAGTACTTAAAGTGAGGATGGAAGTATAAGGTGTGAATTATATTTTTGAAGTGAGTTGAGCTAATGCAGTAATGAAATATAAAAAAATCTATCTTCGAAACCTTTGATCCCGAGCATCGCCGGGAACGTTCAACTAGTTATACATACAATCGAACTTGAAAAAAAAAATTGAATAGAAAAAGTTTTCAATTTCCAAAAAAGTCAGATTTTTTTGCAGTGTGTATTTTTTTTGAAAAGACGAAATTTAGGCTTGTTTCAAATTATTCTTCAAGCTTGTCACCAAATAAAAAACACTTGAGGGCATCTATCCCTTTTTCCTAGAATGCAAGCATTGAAAAAACGTTAAAGCATGCCGTTGATTTTGTTTTAAAAACCTTGGCTTTTTTCACACTAGTGGCACAGTAATTATTTTCGCCAAAAATCTACACTCAAAATATTTTTCACATTATTGTTACGTGAAATTTCCTGTACTTATTCATTCATTGTCATTTTGCATGATTTACATGCATACCATGTTGCATACTATGTTTTATCACGTAACCTTCAGTCTCTGAACATGAATTGGAATTTCACGATGGCTTGCCAATAAGTGAGATTTCGAAAAAAAATATAAGCATTCGACATCGAGTCTCAAGCTTACAGGATTAACACAGATCCAGTTCAAAGGTTTAGGAACTAATTTTTTTTTTTTACTTTATTAGGGTGGCTTTCAGCCACAGGCTTGTTCGCCACCAAAGCTTCAGGAACTACCTGAACATAAACAGTTGCAGCTAACAGTAGTTATCGCCGGTGAATGTCTTAATATTTGTCAGTTTTTATGTCATTTAATCCATTTTCGAATTGACGATTTTGCTACCCGTACGATTTATCAAGCAAAATATTTCGATAGTTTTTGAAAACTTTTTCCTGTCTCTTAAATATTTGGAAAACCACAATTGAAAATTATACGTTGTATAAATCGTAGTACCTATTAGTCAATCAAATGCTTTCCACTTTACTGGTTATTGAATTCTACGTGAAACTCACATGAAATGCATATGTCTACTGAATAAGATTCGCAGGATAATTCATCTCACCAGATCAGGATAAACTCAAATTATAATGACGTAAAGTGTACGTAAAAATGACAAGGGAAAATATTCACAAAACTTTTCCGGTGATTATAACGTGAAAAATATATTAAGTGTACTTTTTCTACTGAAAATGCAGCATGATCGGAATAATTATTTTTATACGAAATTTCTACACTACACACATCTACATCTCTACACATTCAGCGAACACATCAAACAACTTTTTTTGATACTGTTCAGAAAGTTTCAAAGTATAGCTATTAGTAAAAAAAAAAGTTTTAAGTATTGGTTCATTTTCGAACACAATTTGCCCTTACAATTGCATTCATCACTTCTTTGCAAGCAGTGATAATGGAATCAAATATTCAAGGATTGCAGTATATTTTTCCGTAAAATGCTTCTATAGCATTTAAATTTTATGTAGTTACATTTTTTGTGCCAGATATTGGCCATAAAGTTAAAATTATTGGTGAAATGCGAGGCCTGTTTTGTATCATGATCGAAACAGTTTACTTTTGAGACTTCACCGCGTTACTTTGCAAGCGCTTGATATAATAATGGATTTCATAGAGGGACAATTCATGGAAAAGTTTTTGTTAGAAAAACTTTTTTTTTGGGAGTTCCCTTTTTGGAATGTCAAAAATAGTTTAAGATAATTGAATTATCTATCTAAAATAAAATCGTATTCAAACGGATCTGAAATAAAACGATTGGTCCGATTATAATACAATGAAGTTATGAGGTTCTTTTCTTAAATACGCGTATTATTTTTTCGCGGTTTGTTTAGTGTTTAGTTTAAGTAAATCTAATAAGAAGTGAATAAGATTAAAAAATTAATCGTGTGGTTCATGAAAATTAATTTTTTTTTAATCTAAGCAGTCACCCACAATTTATGTAAAGGTTTAAAGGAAGACGAGGATATTCAATTTCTTATGAAAGCTTATCAAGGGGAAAAGGGCGATTCGAGAAAATTTCACTTGCAATTAAAAATTTTAAAATTAAACAAAAACTTACAAAACTAAAGATATAAAATTAGTTGAATTATTTCTCACTGAGATCTTAACAGTTGAACCTTGGAGAAACTTGATGATCACCTTAGCTGAATGATTATGTACTTTACTTCGTATACTTAATTTCCAGTTTTATTAACTTTAATATGATACTAACTGAATTGGTCAACTTGTTTTGTTTTTGATCTTTACAAATACGCCATATGTAAATAGGTTTTTTTTTCGAAAAAAAAGTTTCTTATCCCTAAAAAAGAAAATTTCAATAAGAATTGTGGGGAGAATGCAAAATTTTATTGAGCCTAATTATGGGGTCGAAAACTTTGGAAAAACTTCTTACGTTATTTGTGGATGACGCTCTTATTGTATTTGTTCCAAAATGTTCCGTTATCATTGCATAATAGATCATTTTTGATTCGCGAAAAAAAATCAATAAACATTCATAATTTTACACCGATGTGAATCAAGGTCATTACGATTAACTATTAACTTTCAGTTAAGGAATGCTAAAGCTTAAAAATATAGAAAAATAATTATGAGAAAGTTACTACCCGGAATGCACTCTAAATGTATTTTGTGTGTTTTGTTCCGATTTTTTTATATAATTTGTCAAGCATAAATTTACTTACAAGTTATTATGTTTAATCGGATCTATTTATTGAATGGAGTAAAAAATGCAACTTTATTGAAAAAAGTTACCTGCCCATAAACATTTCTACTTAGAGAATCACTAGCGTGTAGAAGAATAACTTTCACTACGCAAGCATCTGCTCCCACACTGGTGGTCAAAGCGACGCACTTGCTTGAAGAGGGTAGTGAATCGTGTTATTTGATTGGCTTGCAGAGAAAACACAGCGGCGGAATTTGAGATAGGGTAACCGCTCCTATATTCATCTCAGTACCTATATTCATCTCATCACGCCTTTTTGACCAATTTATCGTCAAATTTTACCATATTTTCAACGTAAAACTTTCAGCCACTTGAGAAAATCGAAAAGCAAATAGATTTACTTTTAAAAATTTGTAGAAATTTGACGGTAAATTGAACAAATGAGTGAAATAAGATGAATATAGGTGCACCAAGCTGTTGAGATGAATAATGGAGCGATTACCCTATCTCCCCAGAGAGATAATAAAATGATGTGATCTTTCTCACACGAATATATCAGATAAGGGGAGTACCTAGATAGGAAAGTAGATTGCGTTGTTTGCTTTGTGTTTCGAAACAAAAGATAAAACGAATCCAGCCACCTATCACGAATGTTTGCTCTTCGAATGATATCGAATTTATCTCAGCAGTAATAACTGGTGTACATTTGCGTTGTCTCACTAGAGTGATTCACCACTCTTGTTTCGCTCAGCTGCGGTGCGTAGCAGCAAGTGTATTATTTACCTGCGAGCGGCAGAAACACAGCACAAAGCAGAATGAAAAGGTGTGGCTCAAAAAAATATATAGCAGCGCTCATGCTGGGCTAGAAGTGAGTGGTGAATATTCGCAAGAGAATAACAAGCCTGCCTATAAATCATTCAAAGTATTGTCAATCGCTTGCTACAACATTGTCCCATCTTCTTACCAGAACTTGATTTTTTTTTTCCTGGTGGTGCTACGTTCTGCTCCTTCTGTTTGTTATACACACACAGACTTCACGGCCAACAGTTAGTTGTATGGGACAATTGTGGGGCTTGCTCTACGATTTACTCTGACACTAACAGTCTCTCCAGACCTGTGATTCAAACATACGGCGACTGGCTTGTTAGGCCAGCATCGTACCTCGACCAGCCTGCTTGGAGGTTGGCAGAGCTCGAATACCATTATGATAAAATTGTTTTTTTTTTTTTTTTGAGGCTATTCACGAATCAAGCCACTTACGATGTCTTCATATGAGGTGAACTGCTGATCAGGCAGACCATGTGCCATCGAACAGAAAAAGTAATAATCGGACGGCGCAATACCTGGGGAATACGGCGGGTGATGTAAAGTTTCTTATTTGAGCCTTTTTATGTAATTTTCAACGTTTTAGGCAGTATGAGACCGAGTGTTGTCACGCTGTGAAAGCACTTTTTCGTTCCTCTGCTCATATGTTGGCCATTTTTCCAACGGTTTTCGGCTTAATCACATCAATCGGAGTCGATACTGTTCCCTAGTGATAATTTCGCTCGGTTTCAACAGCTCTTAGAAAAATAATACCGACCTGGTCTCACCAAATACACAGCATAACTCTCAGAACATAACCTTCGCACCGTGTATATTCGTCCGAGCTTATGACGCAGAAATATGACCGGGCACTCCCCATAACTTTCTTTCCTTTGGGTTGCTGTAATGAATCCATTTTTTATCTCCTGTCACGATGCGATAAAGAAAACTTTTCTTTTCGCCGTTGCAGCGGTTGTTCATTGGCCAAAAAACGACGCAGAACATTCCTTGGTTCTGAATCAGGAAGGAACCCAAGTTCCTTTTTTTTTGTATTATTTCTAAAGCATGCAATCGCTTGGAAATGGCTTGACAGGTAAATTCTTATACCGAAGCAAGCTGTTCCTGCGTTTGGCACACTGCCTCATCGAGAAATTCCTCAAAAGTAGCTTTTTCGAAGGTTTTTAACGATTTCTATCATGCAAACATTCGTTAGTTTTTTTTAATTTTTTTGGAGGAGCATTTCCGTAACCTTTTTTCTACCAAACCAAGCAAAATCAGACTTTTTCACACAACTAAAAGTAAGTGACGTCACAACAAAACTAACGTATCAAAGCGGTTTGTTCACCATACGTCTCAGCTCATATGTCAAAATCGCTCAGTACTCACTGCTGGCGCCATCTATTATCAAAAAGCGAAAACTAAGTTGCGCACCTAATGTTAAAATGTGCAAATCACAAGACTCTCAAATATTTAAGATTTTGAAACCAGTTCAATCAAAACCAATGTTAAATGCACAGGCTATCTTTTTAATCCTTTGCCATTTAAATTCATAAAGATTCAACGTGTAGTTCAAAAGTGGAGTAATGGAAAATAAATGCTGCAGAGATTGTTATTTTTTCAGTTATAATTTTCAGAAAACGCGCACTTGGAAAAACATTTTGTAAGTCTAGTTTTGTAGGCCTTCTTAAGTGATGATATATCGTTATCGTTATCGTTTTAAGCATCGAAAGTGCCTCGGATATATATTTTTGTTTTAACCCTCGAGTGCCCAAACCTGCCTTTAGTTGGCTTTCGGTAAAATAACTTCAAGTCTTTAGGGGCCATCCACATACCACGTGGACAGATTTTAAACGATTTTGACCCCCCCCCCCTCCCCCTCCGTGGACAACTGCCCTTATAAATTCTAAAAAAAATGTGTGGACCGTGGACATTAACCAACCCCCCCCCCCCTAAAGCTGTCCACGTGGTATGTGGGTGGCCCCTTATAAATATTTTATAAGTATTTATTAAAGATTTATTGTGATCTAAAGGCGGGCTTGGCACTAGAGGGTTTACAATCATGATTGAAAACGTGCGAAACTGTGCTCTAATTTTGAAACTAGATGTTGAGATGGAACAAATGCGAAATGTGGAATTTTAATTGAATACTAGCACTAATACATCTATGGTTTAAGCTACGTAAAATGAAATGAAGCTAAAATACCTACAACTTTCTTCTTGAACGATTGCGTACGTTCCAGTCCTAATGAAAGCAAACGACCCTTCGAGTGGTGTGTCTTTGCCCACAGTACTCTAATGCCAGTGGAGAGAACACACATACCAATGTTCAGCCAGTGAAGTCGAAGAAAAAGAAACCGCCAAAAATATGATCCGCAGGCTTACACGACAGACCTCTTCCAATCGAAGCGACGACACAACCGCCGTTTGGAGCCTTCGTGCTATAACGACACCAAGACAGCGTGTGCTGCCTTGTATTAGCTTGCCATCGCCCATCCACTCACTACACGGGTGGGGTTTTTGCTTCGGAACCCAACGATTCAATGGACGGTTACTCTCAGCAGGATCGAGCCGACAGAGACCGAGCGCATCGAATGGAAATGAGGTGCTGTAATGGCCCAGGCTCTACCTATTTCGGCATCAATGCTCCAGCTGCGCAGAGCTCTCTACCGTCTGGGATGGGGATTGGTGTATTTTTTCATTCCCGTGCACTGTATCAATAGATTTTCGATTCGATTGGAATGGATGGAAGAAATTGAGTATGGAAGCTTACAAGAAAAAGTTTGGGGAAGAAATATTCTTCTCTTTCGCTCGGAGTGTTATAGTTTATAATAAAGAGCATTGATAGGAGCTGAAAAAACTTAAATTTTCATTTGCCCCTCTTCCGTGTTAAAAATTCTGCACGATTTCATTCGGTCGGATAAACGTAATGATGTAAATTAGAAGACACATTTTTATCGAACTTCTACCGTGGACGCTTGACTAGCAATTTCTTGTTCCACTAGTAATTCAAACTCTCAAGTAGTAACTCTTCCCCACAAATTACTGCCGATCGCAGCGGTCATCTTTTGTTTAACGATGGAAAACAGTTTGGCGTCTTCTGCTTAAGACATGAGTTGCATAAATATATGTCTGGCCGTTTATTTTTCAACCTCTGCCGCGCATAGGAAACTATGCTGTGGCTTAGGAGAGCTTTCAAACCTGTTACTGGAGAAATCTTATCAACCTAGGCCGGGGTGAATATCGTAAATTTTCGCTTTGATACATACTTCTGAGAGGAGTCTGCAAATTGTATATTCGTATTCACAATCATTTCGGACTGTTCGCTTGAGGCCAAATCAGGAGAATTATAAACCTCAATTTTACAATCGTTTTCATCGATTGGAAGAACCGGTGCATTGTCATGATTAAACAGTTTTTTTTTTCGTTATATTAGGCCGCTTTTATTAAATTTTATCCTCTAATCACTCCGACATTTCGGTAGGTGACTGATTGTTACTGTAACTTAGGAGTAGGTTTGACTTTTGAATCAATGGTGCGATTTCTGTCACAAAGCGTTTTAAAAGTTGAGGTTTAGTTTGGTACTCTTTTTAAGGTCCTAAATACGAGAAGGATCAATTTACTTTCATAGAATGGACCTGAGCAACCCATTTATTGCATGAGCTATAAACCGAAAATTCTCAAAAGTGATTTCCAGAAGTATTTTTACTTAGGTTCTACACTTACAGCTCCTATCAATAAGAGGATCGTCTCGAATAGAGAGGAAAATTCCCATCATCGCTTTTAACACATGCTTGGCTATCACTACTGAACCATCCTTGCTGTCAACTGACAATCATCATCAAGATGAGCATCGGAATGCGATGAAACACACATCCGTGATAAGCGGAGATGTTGACGTTACTACCAAGTGCAATCGTTTCAGCCTGATCTGCGAATCTTGGGACAAAGTAGGAGACAGGTAATGCAATGCTTAGCAGTGGCGTATAAACTAGATCATCACATACGATCAAGCGAGACAACCGGCTAGCGGAGGTGACTGTCAACTATAGCCATACTGTCTGCCTCGTGATTGTTGGCAAAGTTTAACACCAACATGCGAAGGAATCTGAAAAATGTTACCGCACGTGCAGACACGGCAGCATCCTCGACGTAAGTTCGTTGAGTTTTTTTTATCATACGATTGATAGCCCTTCATCTCGAGAGGAATCCTTTAATCAAACCGCACATGGCGAGATTAATTATAAGTCGTCAGGAGGAGCATTTATCTCTTTGACACGTACAAGCACAAGCGGATTTTGACATTTAAACCACTACTTTTTTGACTACCAATTGGCTGCGGCGACCACACAGTTGTTTATAATAAATCGTGCATGCCAGGCAATTAGGCGAAAGTTGACGGAGAAAACAAAGCGAAAAGGTAGAAGTGAAACGTATAATTAGAGCCTGACAAATCGCTCATGACGAATCGAGACGAGTTAAGCTCTGCGGTGGCACGCGAAAGCGTACAAAACTCGGTTTGAAATATCGCTCGTATCCTGGCAGCATCATTGTTTTGCCGATCTACTTGTTTTCCGCATTATTCTTAATTGGTTCCACTCGCATGACCAGGTTAATATGCTTGGTTTAAAAATAGGAGAAGTGAGAGGACAGGAGATTGTTCGGCAATAATCGAATTGAAACTCTTCATATTGCATTGCATTGTATTGTTGCTCCAGGCGCAACTTAAGTATGTATTCAATCGAGAATAAATAAAAGGAGCAATTATTATAAAATATTTTTACGATGCGCAAAGTACTTCGTGGTTCTTGCTCGAAGATACGATATACAACGGTGCACCATCAATATAAATACTCCTTGGCACGCTATCGTTTAGGTGCAGCAGAATTGAAAAAAAAAAACTAAAACAATTGCACGACACACGCGAATCGCAATAAAGACACCAGCGCTGGCCTGTTCTCTGTTATGAGGCCTGAGGCACTTTAATAATAATTGAGAGAAAAAATCTAAATTAGTTGGTTACAAAGCGAAAAAAATTAAAAAAAAACAAAATGAAACTTTTAAACCTCATACTGTCACATACTGAATCAAATTTTTGATTCGTAAAAAGGCAGGTACTCTCGATGTTAATTTTAGTCTTCTTGACTCTTCCAGCTGGTCTCGCGGCACGATGCTGGCCTAACAAACCAGTCGTCGTAGGTTCGAGTCTCGGATCGGGAGAGACTGTTAGTGTCAGTAGGATCGTAGCGCTAGCCCCGCAATTGTCCTGTACATTTAACAGGTGGCTGCGAAGTCTGTGTATAATAAACAGAAGGTCGAGTTCCGATACGGAATGTAGTACCAAGGCTTTGCTTTGCTTTTAGTCTTCTACGAATTACTTCTGGTTATAAATTAGGTTTTGTATTTGTTGAGAAATATGATTTGCAATTTCCATATTTAAGTTTTGTTCTAAGTATGTCACTGTAGAGAAAGTGTAAGAATACTGTTGTCCTCACCTTTGGTTAGGGGTAGAAAGTCAAATCAGTCAAATCTCTAAAAAGTTTCAATAAATATCTACCTAAAAAAAGTTTATAAAGATTCATGGTGCGCCTATAAATTAACTTGGGCACTAGAGGGTTAAGTTGACAATAGTTTATGAAAGGGGAAAAGAAAAAGAGAAAGGAAGACACAGAAATAGAAAAAGAGAGGAAGAGAAAGAAAGAAGGAGTAAGAGAGAGAAACAAAAAGAGAGAGAAAGAGAAAGAGAGAGTAAGAGAAAGAGAAAGAGAGAGAAAAGTAAAGCAAAAGAGAGAAAGATAAAGAAAGAGAGAGAAAGAAAAAGAAAGAAAGAGAAAGAGAGAGAAAGAGAGAAAAAAAGAAAAAGAGAAAGAGAAAGAAAGAGAGAAAAAAGAGAAAGAGAAAGGAAGAGAAAGAGACAGAGAGAGAAAGAGAAAAAGACAGAGAGAGAAAGAGACAGAGAGAGAAAGAGACAGAGAGAGAGAGAGAAAGAGACAGAGAGAGAGAGAGAGGAGAAAGAGACAGAGAAAGAGACAGAGAGAAAGGTAGAAAAGAGACAGTGAGAAAGAAAAAGAGATTGTGTTAGAGAGAAAAAGAAAGAGATGGAGAGAGAGAAAGAAAGAAAGAAAGAGAAAAAAAGAAAGAGAGAAAAAGAGAAAGACAGAGACAAAAAGAGAGAGAAATAAAGAGAATAAGAGAGAAATGAGAAAAAGAGACAGAGAGAAAGAAGAAGGAAGAGAGGGATAGAGAGAAAAAGAGAGAGAAGGAGAAAAAAAGAGACAGAGAGGGATAGAAAAGTTAGAGAGATAGAGAAAGAAAGAGAGATAAAGAAAGAAAGAAAGAGAGATATAGAGTGTGTGAGAGAGAAAGTGTGAGAGAGAAAGTGTGAGAGAGAAAGGAGAGAGAGAGAGGAGTAAGAGAGAGAGGAAAAAGAGAGTGAGAAAGAGAAAGGAGAGAGAGTGAGAAAGAGAGAGGAGAGAGAGCGAGAAAGGGAAAGGAGTGAGAAAGAGAAAGGAGAGGCAGAGAAAGGAGAGAGAAAGGAGAGAGATAGAGAAAGGAGAGAGAGAGAGAGAGAGAGAGAGAAAGAGAAGAGAGAGAGAAAGAAGAGAGAGAGAAGAGAGAGAAGAGAGAGAAGAGAGAGAAGAGAAAATGGGGGAAGAGAGAGAGAGAAAAAGAGAGAGAGAAAGAGAAAGAGAGAGAATTGTGCTAATCTATGTGACACAATATAAAAGAACATAATGCTAAAAGAGTCAGATTTCACTATAGATGAAGTTGTGTCATCACTATGTAATGGGTGGTGTACAACAGCGTCTGAACTGGAGCGGAGGGCTGAATCAATGAAATACTCTATTCTGACTGCTCCACCTATGATTGCAGCCCCATCAGTAGAAACCTTATAAGGTAGCATACCGAGACCTCTCCTAAATACGAACAACGAAAATAGAAATACGAAATGGAACAATCGACATTGGCCACATACACGGAAACAGGGATCCGTTAACAAATGGAAGTTGGGTACTTCGAGCGTCCGATCGAATGAACCGGCGCTGGCTGGCTTGCTTGCTCGAAAACTATAGCGTTGCGTTCAGAGTGCTGAGAAGTCGGAAAACAAGAGTCATCCAGAGGCCCGTAGATGACCGTATAAGCGTGTTGAGAAATGAGGGCAAATTCTTCAACTACAGTTTAATCAACATTTACGCACTGACAAACGACGAATCCGATGACTTCAAGGATGACTTCTACGAAAAACTTGAACCTATGACGAGTACCCGGAGTCATCGGAGATGTAAACGCACAGGTTGCGAGGGAGAAATTTCTCTGTCCGGTCATTGGAAAGTATAGCCTTCACTCGTCAACCAATAAACATTGCGTGGTCAGAGAAATGGTCATATGTAGCTCCTATTTTCCAGGTGTACCGGCTGGTTTAATGCTGAGTGCTATGGACGAGAAGAACCGTGCCAGGAGATGCATGCTGATTGCGGCTACGCATACAGGGAGAAAAGAGCTGCTGAAAATAGAGTCCACCGTCGGAAGAAGCGCGAGCACGAGAAGCGGAGGCTCGCCAGCGCAGAAGACAACTTTGCTAGACGTACGAAGCTTCTTTGGAACATGCATTCTGTTCTCAGGATTGAGACCGTTGACGGAGTCCTTCGTCGGCGAATACCAGGCTGGTTTTCAACATGGGCGTTTCATGACTGATCCAATTTCCTCCCCCCGACATTTCTTTGATAAGTTTTAGGAGTATATCGGAACATACCGTTTCCCGTCTAAACTAATCAAGCTGAGTCGTATGACGCTGGAGAAATCGAAATCATGCGTGCGGATGGCTGCTGAGACAACAGTCGCGTTCAACATCATCCTTGAAGGCGCAGTACGAAAAGCAAGCGTGCAAAGAAACAGTACGATCATCATGAAATCTCACATGTTCCTCGGTTGCCAACGTCAACGATATGAGCCGCGAAGTGAAACGACGAGTTGCAGCAGGGCCTTTTACGAACTACGCAACTTGCTAACGTCTCATAGTTTCTTGAAGCAAAACAAAGCCTCGGTGTTACATTCTGATTCCAAACTTAACCTTATGTTTATTATACAAAGACTTCGCAGCCAACTGTTAGTGTACAGGACAGGTGCTGGGCTAGCGCCACGATCCTACTGACGCTAACAGTGTCTCCCGAGCCGAGACTCGAACCTACGAAGACTGGATTGTTAGGCCAGCATCGTACCTCGAGACCGACTGGAAGGTGTAGAGCTGTATGGGACGCTGATCCTCCCACTGGTCCTTCATGCATTTTTTTTAGTCTGCGTTTGAATAATGTACTACAGCTACAAAGCAGATGTTCCGAAGTCTCACTTTCCATATTGCAAAAGAAACGGATATCATTCTAATCCCGGCCAATGTTTTTTTAAATATTATCTGCTCGTACAGTGCCTTTTGTTGAGCTCCATGAGCTTTTTGGAATGACTTACATTTGGTGTTGTGAACCTTTTAAATTGTGCAAACATTTTGACCTTTTGATTTTCCCAAAGTTTAAGTTCCATTTCTACTGCCCAGCTTGATATTTCACAGGAAGGTTCTGAGCAAATAAACTGTGTATAAAATCCTTGTTATGCAGGTTTTTCTGCCTTTTCATCCCCACCAATACCACAATGTCATGTAACCCAGTATAAATTAACTGAGTTTGCTTGACATAAGTGTCGCAATGTGAGAATACATTCCTAGACAATCTGGGATGTACATTTATAAGCACAAAGTGCCGAAACGTTGAGAGAGCTAGCAAAGAGTTGTATTGATGCCTTAACCACTCTGTCGATATGATTGTTGAAGATGAGAGACTGATCTGTTGTCACTCAAACATTAGGTAAACTCTAGTCTAGTCGCACCGAAATCCTTCTCCTCATTAGATACCTATTATTTTCGAATAGATTAGGTTTTAAAAATAATCCATCTTATTTACTTTTATCAGTTGCAACGTAGCCAAAATACGAAGTAGAAAATACTGCAGAAATCTTCCACCGCGTATTAAAATCTGAAGAAAACTCTCCATAATATTTTACATGCAAAACTGGATTTGCTAAGTCTCAATGTGTTCCGGCTACGGATTTGTACAGTAAATGTAAGATGAGTTCATGTTAATCCTTTATGCAATCAACCGAACAAGTTTGAGTGAAGAATTTGAAACGAAATTATTATCCTTTACAAAGAACTGCCCTGCATCAGTTGCATTTCCCTCGTTACTAATGGCGGCTTAATAAAACATACAAGCAGATAATTGCCAGGTGCCACGCCATCCAGACCAGCAATTACCTCTTGGTAAACGATGTTCGCAACTGACGCTGATCTTAATCTTATTATATCATTAAAATTCTCGAATAACACCACTGACGATGACCGGAATATCAACTGCTGTTAGCACAAAACGCATCATCCCGCGACCAATCTGTTCCAGTTTGAAGCCAAGGCGGAACTCGATGGATTGCTTGCAGTTGGTGCTGTCACTACTGATAACATTGGAAAGGATTTCATACTTCAAGCTGTCAAAATGTCTCTTTTCGCGTATTCGTCACATCGGTGTATCGTTGACATGTAACAGAACAGGTCCCCTGGGCTAGGTATCAATGGCACATTTTCTTTTGCCGGTAAAAACAAAAAACCTGAAAAGCCAAACAACTAGCAACCCATTTTTGGGGGCATTTTGCAGTGTCGATCCGAAGGCCGTCGAGGCCAACCTTTTCCCGTTATAATAATCACTTCGTCAGCTTTCGGACCTTTTTTTATTTGGGTGAACCCCGTCATCATTCTGAAGCGTTTCAGTGTGGTAAAATTACAAAATAATTGTGTGCGTCAGAAATGAGTGGTTTATTTTAGTTTCAGTGGCTAGCATCTACCGAGTTGAGATTGTTTTTTTGTGCCTGCGCAAGGCCTTTTCAACGTCCGCGTACTAAGCAGATATCACCGATGCGACAGAGAGGCGCATTCAGCGGCACCGAGAATTTAATGAAGCGGACTACAGTAAACTGAAATTGGTACCTTCCACTGAAAAAACCATTTCAACTCGCTGGAATACCGCAGGGTATAGTGCCCGCTGTGAGAAAAAATGAAAGTCGTAAAGGTACCTATAATTCAGTGCATTGAAATTAAAATGATAGTTGTTACGGTCAAGAATTTATATTTAAATTACAAAAATAAATATTTTGCACATGATAAAATCAAATGTGTGTAATTACAGGGAGACACGCAGTGAATATGGTTTCATTTAGATTATACACCAAAATGAAATCGGGAAGCTTCATTAATGTTGTATAAAAATCTGAAATCGATGATTACTATAATTTTCTCTATAAAGACTGTATATAGAATGAATATGCAGAGAGAAAGTTGCAAACATTAAGAAAGATGTTTCGCTCACCAACGTAGCCAGGCTACAGATGAACATCCTTGTTCATTATCGGTGATTATTCAATCGTTTTAATTACCTGTTGATAATGCTTTACTAATAGACTCGTCGGGAACAACGAAAAAAATTGCTGCCCAGCAGTTTTTGTTGATTCTCTAGTTCCTATCTGATGTCAGTTGTCTAGTTATATAGTTTAACTCAAAAACTATTTATTTTCCCACTTCCAGATGCATCCTCGTCGAATGAAGCCGTTCACTTACAGCAGAAACTAAAAAGTCTTAGCACAGAGCTGGTAACGCTGCGAAGTCGGCTTCACACCGGTGGTCAGACGACGCCAGCGACAGCAACGGGAGGTCCGAATAGTACCGTGCCCGTTACCAGTCCCGTAGTCACTTCAACCACAACGCCAAATACAAACCCCCAAACGCTTGGTGGTCACGGAACGGCGGCCACCGCTAATCTTACCAGTGCCGGTACAGGAGCCGGAGGCCTTACAGCGACGACAGTCAGCGCGAACGGAATCAACATTCTGTCACACCTGAACGCTGCCAACAGTGTCAGCTGCAATAACAACATCACCAACAGCAAGGTATGTTATGTGAGAGAGCCCAAAATCAATCACCACTCTAATTTGTAATAAAAAAAACCTTATGCTCAGTGTATGCATTACAATCACTATTATCAGGCCCGTTTCGAACAGTTTGATTTATTTTAAAATTGCTAGCCTTAATGTGACCTATTTTCTATTCTTCGCGAAGTAGACCGCCGCAGAGTATGTGAGCCGTAAGTAAACGACGTTCTCTCCATCTTCTCCCCCTGCAGAGTCACATGATAGTGGCGGCAGCACAGTGCATACCTCCAGCAAGCAACACGTTGAGCCACCCAGTCAATGCATTACCAATAGTTTCGCCGAGAAATACCTCGATACCATACCCCCTGCCGCACCACAACAGCACCGGAACGATACTGGTTTCAGGTGAGTTAATCCCGGCGACGAGCGGCCGTTTGTCTTTTTCCTGTTTGCGGGTATCCGCTTCCCTCGATGGGCGAGAGAATTCCTTGAATGGAAAGTTGGTCATGTTAAAAATATTTTATGCGTTGTTTTGAGAAAATTTCTATTAACTGTACATGTTTTGAAATAGTACTTTATTATCTGAATGCTCAGTGCATAAATTTATAGTGATAGCCATGTTTTTATTGTAAAAGAAATGTCACAAAAACACACCCAGAAACATCCAGTGGCTTGCTGAAAGATTTGTACTTCAAATGGTCATAAACGTTTAATTTATGCCAGTCATAGGTTACAGTCAACAAAAGGCTTTCATAACAAAAGTTATAAAAACCTGGAATAAGGACATCGTACTATTTATGCTACTTATGGTATTGTGCACACCGTTTTTGCTATTGAGAGAAATTTTGATTGTATGGAAAATGGCTCAATGCATTAGTTTGTTTTCAAGATATAAAAAGTTCGTTTCAAGAGTTCGTTTTCAATA
Source organism: Wyeomyia smithii (assembly GCF_029784165.1). Taxonomy (NCBI): domain Eukaryota; kingdom Metazoa; phylum Arthropoda; class Insecta; order Diptera; family Culicidae; genus Wyeomyia; species Wyeomyia smithii. Next base: position 113,965,438 of record NC_073696.1, read on the forward strand.
TATAAACAGAGAGCCATTAACTGCACAGAAATCAGAGATGGTTAGAAAAGCAAAAGAAAAACGATTTTTTTCTGGATTTATGTTTTTTTTTTGCTGATTTTATGGATCAAATCTAGTCCATGTACATTAAAACGTTCACCGTTTAAATTAACGTAAACAAATGGTGTTGGAAACTTTGTCTCACACATTTACCAAGCTTTGAACAAACCAAACATTAACTGGTATTCATGCCATTAATTGATTGTTCAAAATATTTATGGCTATATTTCACTCATTGAAGTAATAAGCGTTTAAATATTGTTTTTATTGATTGAGCGTTGTTAAATATTTTTTATTGATTATTACAAATATTTTTTGTTAAAATAGAAAAAAGGCATAATTTCCATCGCAGTGAATCATGAATAACTTTACTGGGATATTCATATTCTGTCTATGGCAAAGTTTAACTGCATTAAGCTTAATGTGGCTCAATCCATAGTATTAAATGCCGAAATGTTCCAAAAAATCAATTATCTAAAATTAATTAAAAAGAATTGTAATTGATTTAAATGCTTGAGATAGCTCTAAAAAATCGGGTTTAAAGTTCAAACCATAAAGAATCGGTTGAAGTAAAAGGTTATAGCTTTTTAATTTAAAGCCCCTAGCAAGCTCGGAATCTTGTCGAAAAGCCGCAGAGTAATTGCTTGTCAGGCTCGTCGCTCCTACGTTTACTTACGGCAGAAAATCATAAAAATTTCTGAAAATTTTACGCATTTCTGAATTGCGTTCTCATTTCTGAAAATTCACAAAATGAAAAAAAAGAAGTGCCTTTATTTTTTATCCTAGCCTAATTTTCCGTTCAAATCATAGTAGTCCCAAGTTCTACACAAATCTCATGCACGCTGGGACAACTGTGCTTTGAACGGCAGTAATGGTGTCTTCGAAACAACTGTTTGTATGAATGACCCGCATAATCTCAAATTGTCAAAAGCTATGAAAAGTGTACTGTATCTAAACATATAAAAATGCAGCTCTGTCTGTCTGTCTGATCCATATAGGCTTGGAAACAACTGAACCGATCGACGTGAAATTTTGTATATAGGGTTGTTATGGGGCCGAGAGAGGTAGCTAATATAGTTCAAGACCCCTCCCTCTTCTGGAAGGGAGGGGTCCAATACAAATGAATCACAAATTTCCGCACATCTCGTAAACTAACCAAGTAAATGGAACCAAATTTGGCATGTGGATGTTTTTGGGGGTAATAAATATGTCCATATAAGTTCGACACCCCTTCTTCTATTGGAAGGTAGGGGTCCCATACAAATGAATCACAAATTATCGCACATCTCGGGAACTAATCAAATTAATGAAACCACATTTGGCAGGTGAATGTTTTTAGTGGTAACAAATATGTCCATATAAGTTCGACACCCCTTCTTCTATTGGAAGGTAGGGGTCCCATACAAATGAATCACAAATTATCGCACATCTCGGGAACTAATCAAATTAATGAAACCACATTTGGCAGGTGAATGTTTTTAGTGGTAACAAATATGTCCATAATAATTCGACACCTCTCCCTCTGTGGAATGGTTGGATTTCCATACAAATGAAACTCAAATTTTTGCACATCTCGCGAAATAATCAAGTGATTGGAATCAAATTTGATATGTTGAGGTTTTTGAGAGCAAGAAAAATTTTCATGGTGGTTCGACACCCCTGCCTCTTCTAGATGGGAGAGCTCTTATACAAATCAAACACAAATTTCTAAGGTGATTTGATACTCCACCGTACTCTGGAAGCGGAAGGAAGTCGCCCATACAAATTAAACAGATATTTCATCCAGTTTTTTCCGAAAAACAGCCTAAAATGCTCGGGTCGAAGCACAGGAGTTAAAACTCGACTCCAGGCGCCATTTTTAAATTAAAGGTGGAAACTTCGGGTTTCTAATATTGGTATTTCCGGAACCGGGATGACGCTCAGAAGTCGGAATTCAACTAAATCCAAGATGGCGACTTCCGGTTTCTGAAAACAGCGGAAAGTGAGCAAATATCACCCTATATGGGTATTTCTGACATCGTAATGATGCACTGAAGTCACAAATCGACCATAGAAAACATTCTCAATTGTAAGATGGCAACTCCAGCCAAATATGGCCTATTTCCACCTAATGTGATAATATCCGGATTTACAATGAGAGGACAGGAGTTACAATCGACCACAGACACCATTTTAAACTCCAAGATGGCGAATTCCGGTTTCTGGAAAATAGCCGAAAATGACCAAATACCACCCAATATGAGTATCTCCGGAACAATGAACAAAAAAAAACTCCTTTTTTGTGTTAAGAGATAGAGGCATGTTTCATTCAGCAAAGTCGTCGAAAATTGAAAAATAAGAAACTTTGCTAAACAAACAAAATTCCTATCTTTTTTGCAACATTGATCGAGAAACCAAATTTAAGGGGAAATTTGGGTCTGAAGCTCTATAGCCATATTGTAGAGAAATACTACAAAGTATACAGCCATAGGGTTGTATGAAATAGTGACGTGGGACTAAACACTGTAAATAGGGGATTTTTTTTTCTAAAATATACAGTGTCCGCAGACAGAATCAACGTGTTTGCTCGGTGACTTACGTACTTTTATTTTCAGCCTTAGAAATATATTCAACAACACTCGAAAAATATCGTTTATATTTGGCGATATTATTTCTGTTGAATTTTTTGTGCAAACAACATGTAGGGGTACTGGGGGTAAGCCCGGCACTGAGGGTAAGACCGTCACCCCTAGGATTTTGCTAGAAAACGCTAACTAACTGTGTTTTGGAATAAGTGAAGTGTTGGTATTTAATATTTTAGACATTTTAAGACACATCGAAGCCACCGTGAAACGTCAAATGTCTAAATAATAGACAAAACATACGCTACTGCAGCTGATGCGTAAACGGATGTAATTTTTCGTGAGTAGAACTTAAGCTTTTATTCTTTTGAAAAAACTAAAATAATTTTTTGTTGCTCTACAATTTATTGCCTGTATTGTTAGCAATCACAGGAATTCGATCTGAGGTAAATTGAAGCGATAAATCTTTAGAAATACTCTTTTTAAAAAAATGTGTACTGTCGGGGTAACACCGTCACCCAGTGAGTGGGGTAAGCCCGACATGGTCTGAGGCTAGTTGGATGTTACTGACACATATTTCTCATCTATAACCGATTTTTCGCTGATAAATAAATTAATTAATCGACTTAGAATCATGCACTCAAGCTCTTCTGTTATTTATGAATGATTTCAAGAGTTATAAGAGGTGCCAAATGTACTGAATAAAGTCACAAAACTGACGGCCTTCTCGGTGGTATTTGAAATATGCTCCGGTGTGGTCAATGTGATCCTGGTTTCAATGAAACTAGTTAATAATATGATTTAAAGTGCCACATGATAGGCTAGCCGAGTATCAAATTCTTCCAATGTTTTTACATAATGTTCACCGGAACTTGTTCCGGAAATCTGCCCAGAACCAGCAAACCGACAACAACCAAATTCAACAGTAACATACAGAAATGTAAGATCTCTCATTCGGCGGTTTCCGACTTCAAATTAGTTCAGTTAATTCGAGTTAATTCATGAACACACTTAGGTGCCGGTGTTACCCGCAAGGGGTGCCGGTTTCACCCGCACTGATTGCTAAACGTCGTTTTTATCTTAGTTTCAAAACTTCACTATTCTTTGTAGAATAACAGTTTGAAACTACTAAAAACCTTCATATCTTGTAGAAAACAATCTGGGCAATGATTCGGTGAAAGAAATATAACAATATCCGCCATCAAGTGCTACTAAAGAATCATTTTCCCTAGGGGGCCGGGATTACCCCCAGTACCCCTACAAATAATTTTTGTTAATATAAAATAATTTCGATCGCAGTACATCATGAATAACTTCACTGGGATATTCATATTCTGTCTATGGCAAAGTTTAACTGCATTAAGCTTAATGTGGCTCAATCCATAGTATTAAATGCCGAAATGTTCCAATTATCTAAAAATAATTAAAAAGATTTGTGATTGATGTAAATGCTTGAGATAGCTCTAAAAAATCGGGTTCAAAATTCAAACCATAAAGAATCAGTTGGAATTTTGCAGCGCTAAAATTTTTTTATCAATAACACTAGTCGACAAAAGCGGAAAAATGCCTTTGAGCTTAAACTGGGAAAAATGGAAGGTTATTGCTTTTTAATTTAAAGCCCCTACCAAGTTTGGAATCTCGTCGAAAAGCCGCAGAGTAATTGCTTGTCAGGCTCGTCGCTCCTACGTTTACTTACGGCAGAAGTTCATAAAAATTTCTGAAAATTTTACGCATTTCTGAATTGCGTTCTCATTTCTGAAAATTCACAAAATGAAAAAAAAAGAAGTGCCTTTAACTTTTATCCTAGCCTAATTTTCCGTTCAAATCATAGTAGTCCCATGTTCTACACTCTTGTGTCGAATTCGTTTTTACGGCAGGACTATCCCGTCCCGGACTACGCTTTGCAGCTGAAAAAAAACACTTTCCGAGCAGTTGCAATGGTGTGCGTAATACCAGAGGTAGCTGTCACTTTTGTTTTGGTCATTATCACCATTGTCTTTTATCGCGTTTGTGCTACTATACAAAAAATTTGCCAATTTACTGAAAAATGACAAAATAACAAAATAAAATAAATAAAATTCAACCTGATGTTTGACACGCGAAGAACGATGATCAAAGCAAACCGATTTTGACACATTTTTTTGATTTTGACACATACGTGTGAATGTATTGTTTTATGTCTTCAAAACTGCACTTTGTTTCTTGCGCGGACTGTCCGGGACAGAAAAAGGCTAGTCCGAGATAGTCCGGAAAATGTAAAAAAAAACAGTGATAGGACAAAGTGTAGTCCGCGGGGTAGCTACACCGCAAAAACGAAAACGACATTATGCACGCTGTGACAACTATGCTTTGAACGGCAGTAATGGTGTCTTCGAAACAACTGTTTGTATGAATGACCCGCATAATCTGAATAAATTGTCAAAAGCTATGAAAAGTGTACTGTATCTAAACATATCAAAATGCAGCTCTGTCTGTCTGTCTGATCCATATAGGCTTGGAAACAACTGAACCGATCGACGTGAAATTTCCCTCTTCTGGAAGGGAGGGGTCCTATACAAATGAATCACAAATTTTCTCACATCTCGAAAACTAACCAAGTAAATGGAACCAAATTTGGCATGTGGATGTTTTTAGGGGTAATAAATATGTCCATATTAGTTCGACACCTCTTCTTCTATTGGAAGGGAGGGGCTTCCATACAAATGAAACACAAATTTCTGCACATCTCGAGAACTAATCAAATAAATGAAACCAAATTTGGCAGGTGAATGTTTTTAGTGGTAACAAATATGTCCATAATGATTCGACACCTCTCCCTCTTCTGGATTGGTTGGATTTCCATACAAATGAAACACAAATTTTTGCACATCTCGCGAAATAGTCAAGTGATTGGAATCAAATTTGATATGTTGAGGTTTTTGAAAGCAAGAAAAAAATTCATAGTGGTTCGACACCCCTCCCTCTTCTAGATGGGAAAGCTCTTATACAAATCAAACACAAATTTCTAAGGTGGTTTGATACTCCACCGTACTCTGGAAGGGGAAGGAAGTCTCCCATACAAATTGAACTGATATTTCAACCAGGTTTTCCGAAAAACAGCCTAAAATGATCGGGTCGAAGCACAGGAGTTGAAGCTCGACTCCAGACGCCATTTTTAAATTTAAGATGGAAACTTCGGGTTTCTAATATTGGTATTTTCGGACCGGGATGACGCTCAGAAGCCGGAAATTATTGGCAGTGGTTTAATCAGTCGAAATAAACCGGCCTCAGACTCCTAAATTTTTTCAATAGTAATCCTCGATGGAAAAGTTTATTTGATTATTGTCAACTTTTACTAAATCGGTGTTAGAATTTCAAAACAAGTGTTGATAGGGAAAAAGCTAGAGAACAAATTGATATAGTTATATTTGACTTTAACCATACGGATCTCGACTACAACGATATCGCACGCTAGCCTGGGGGTCTAATGCGGTCCCGATCAACTAGATTAGTTGAGAAAATTCGTTTTCGATATTGTTTTCGGCACAAATTTTCATCTCGAAAAGATCCTCGACCTGATCGGGAATCAAACTCGATATCACAACCGTGTGAGAGAGCTAGATGACCGATATCGCTAACCACAGAACCACTACGTTACTTAGAATGTTGTTTGACTTAGCAACAACTAAACCCGCTTCCGAGCGCTTCCTCCATTGAAAAACAGTACTTTTGATGCTTATTTTCTATAGCTAGAAAATTTAACTTGATAGAGACTTCAGCCAAAACATGTTATGAGAAGCTAAGCCTTTGGTGTCCTTTGGATTACTCGATTGTGCCAACCTTAAATACCTAGAATGCTATCAAAACTAATGTTTTTAATTCGTTCACATGTTTCTGCTCTCGAAATGACACCCTATTTCTGTTATTTTTATTACCATGGCAAAAAGTAAATTTCGTACTTTGATCAAGAAATGGCTCCTGACGAGAAAAATACTATTGAAGCGAAGCACTGGCTGATAAATTTCACGGGACATTAAGGCATCATATCATTGGTCCAATCATGTTACGTCACCTGTAATAATTTGTGAATTGCAAAATTTCGCTTGATTTTATTGATAACCAATTATGGGCAAACAATTTGCGCTCCATCGGCATAAATGTCTACAGCCACAAACCTTGGTCGTCTGCACCTGCAGAGGCAGTAGCCGGCAGCAAGATGTGCGCTTCCCAACATTCCAATGGGCGGTGACTGTGATGGAAGAAAAATCGAAAACTAAGAGTTGCGCTGGAGAATTGCTCAGTTAAAAACAAATTAGTAGCTGCCACGATGATCATTTTGTACCTCACTATACTTACGCTCTACCGGATGAATTTTTTTTCTATCCGCTCATCGAACAATCATGCAATTTGCTCTATCAGTAAAGGCTTTCAAGCCAACGGGTGTTTCTTTCACTTCAGCCTCGCGGATCACTAAATTACCGACACTGACATGTGGTAACGATAAAAGATGAAAAGATTTTATCGGTCTAAATCGAAGAGTTTCTACTTTACTCTGTTTATTCTCAGCTAGCCAAACCCACGTGCATGAGAAGAGGTGGTTGGGACACGCTTTTTTCATATTAGAAATAGGTACAGATACGACCAACTGCGATAAAAGTGGGGTGCATCGGTCGTTTTAACGATTCCATGAAACTTTATATTTAATTACTACAGCAGCGCATCGTCGTTCATCTGACTTCCAGTCAGACTACTCTGGCGGGATTGGTTCATTACGGTGCATAACCTGTAGGAACCAACGAATCTATAATGAAAGCAAAAAACTGTCATTAAGTTTTACATTATTTGTTTAATTACAGTTGTATGTTTGTCATGCAATGAGGTCATCAGCATGTTCCACATATAAGTGTTTCTAAAATTAGATTCACCTAGAAATAATTTGTTTTAGAATAGAATATCAAAAGTAACAGTTCAACCGAAAATGGAATTAAGAAAATGCTATCTTCAGCTCAATTCACTATAAAAATCACTATAAAAAATCATACAATGGCCTTCATATCATGTTGTTACCTTGATGAATGGAAACATCTAGTATCGAATTCATCATACATACATATGTTAACCATTGACGAGCCGTGTCCGAGCCAGATTGCCACCATCATGGTTTGCACGTGCTTAAAGTCTGCCACCGGGCAGCGCTTGAGGAATATTAATTTGTTCGCAAATCTCTCGATACACCTCTTTTTGCTCGTACTTTTTTGTACGGATTTCGTTCAACTCACCGTCACGGCCAGCAGCGCCACCGTTTCATCATTCTTACAGATAGCGCGAGTAAAACCTATTAACACGCGCGTTGCATAATGGGGAGTACGGGTGTTACTTTCCTTTTCAGTCGGACAGAGGAAAAACAATCGCAGCGATTGTTTGGAAGATGTCGAGTAAAATTATAGCCGGAAGGGTGGATTGTGATTGGATAAAATGAAATCATAGTATTGTTGTTTTGCTAAGTCGCACAAAATCACAAATTTTGCCAGACCGCGGTGAGAGGAAATACCGCACTGTTGAAAACATCCCCGACAAAAAAATAATTTATTTAATTTGATTTTAACTTTGTGTCAATCAAGATATTATCATAACTTTTTGCAGTTTTTTACAGCGAAATTTAACATTTATAGAAGTTTTCCGTTGAAAACTTTTTTTACCCAAACAATGTCTTTAATTCTTAAAACTTATCTTCATATTCTTTTTTATCAGGGGATGATAACTAAAAAAAATGTACAAGTTCATTACAGGCCATCGCGTAAACACGAATTTAGTGTGTTTTACTTTATTCCTCTCAAATCTTCAGAAGTTTTCCAGTGATAAATTTCTTTTAGTGAAGCAAATATAAGTGGAAAATAGCGTAGAAAGTATCTTACCGTAAAATTTGTTGCCGTTGTTGAGGATTTGAACTGCTTACTGCGGACTTTTCCTTTTTCCACCTTCATGATTCACAATATGAGCAGAACCACGCCAAATGACCTTTAGTCGAATATCAACCTTTTTTTATTTAATTAAACTTTGCATACGTATCTAACTCAGCAAATTGATTATTTTCCGAGGGTGGAAGAATTGTTTAGACTCAAGAAAAATTCTAAAAGGAAGTATACACTTATGCATTGATTTTATTGAAAGCATTGCAGCTCAGAAATTTTTGTTCTACAGAAACTTGATTTTTGGAGTTATTTGTGGTTCTTCAGCAACAACAATACATTTATTTAAATATACCTTTAATATAACGCAATTTATTATTTGACAGCGAAGATATTGTATGAATTCCCTACAATTCATTCTCAGACAGTTTTTCTGTACAACCAAAAATTGTACAATTACTCTTGTCTTAAAAAAATTTCACCCGCGTAAAAAACACAGTTTGCCGAGTCGGGTGCAATACGGGTGCAAAATTTCTTTTAAATCAAAAATGGACGACTAAATTTTTGCGTACTTCCAGGATCATTTAGCGTGGTACACTCATAGGGTTTCGAACTCATCACGTTTCTCCACTTTTACAGTATATATGTGAAAAAAACAATGTTGCCGAAAACATGAAATAAATAACATCGCTCAGTGCTGCTTGAACACACAACATTCATGGAACGTCAAAACAATTTGCAACATTCTTGCAACTTACAATTTTTCAAAAAATAAAACATAGTAATTTTATCACTCATGAAATATTCGGTTTTGAATATAAATTGCTTTGTAGAAAGAAGAGATAAACAGGGGATTATGGTGCGACAAAAACCTGTATTGCAACTAGGGAGCAAATCATATCTGTCTGTCTGTCCGATCCTTTGAGACTGAACCCATCGCACAGTGGTCTAAACTAGTTTTTTGCTCAAAATAGCCGTATTTTGAGTCCATATTTCTCCGAAGGTTGCAGATAGTATCAAATCAGACTATATGCATTTGAAAGTTTGTCAAAAGAACTGCATCACTCAAAAGAGTTCAACTGTTTTTAGTTGTATCCAACCGAGTACTGAATGAAAGGAAAACACCCCCCAAAAAAGTTTTTCACCCATAACTTTTCTGCAATCGTCGAAACAATTCAAGATGTTCTAAGATTTTGTTTATTCTGCAAAACCTCGCAATTTTGTAGAATATATTGGTTTGATATTTTCATTTGTTGTAAAGATATTCCTATTTTATTGCTGAAAATATCCATATGCTGACTCCATATTTCTCTTCATTCACAAAATACTAATTCACGGTGCACAGATTGCTGACCACTTATTGGTTCCAATAGGAAAGCTCTCGGAAGAAGCACAGGAAGCATTGAACAAAATTATACGGGAAACATGTGAACATATAAAAGGGGTACTGAAGCAGGTAGACAGTACCATGGATATAACTCCACTAATTCTCGTGCCGTGTTGATGCAATATCAATAGAATTTTTCTGAGTTAAACTTTCTACCAGAAGCAACAGCTTGAAAGATGGCTCCACAACGCTTCAGTACATTTATATCAAGTCCTGTGGAAAAAATACCGGATTATAAATGCAAGCAAATAATTTGCAATCTTTGAAGAAATACGGACTAAAAAATGGTTATTTTCAGCAAAAAACTAAAAATATCATCACAACGAATGAAAATATCAAACCAATATATTCTATAAAAATGCAAAGTTTAGCAGAATGAACAAAATCTCAGAACATCTCAAATTGTTTCGACGATTACAGAAAGAGTTATGGACATAAATCTAATTTTGAGGGGTGTTTTTCTTTCATTCAGTACTCGGTTGGATACAACTAGAAACAGATGAACTCTTTTGAGTAATGCAGTTCTTTTACCAAACTTTCAAAAGCATACAGTCTGGTTTGCTACTATCTGCAATCTTCGGAGAAATATGGACTCTAAATATGGCCAGTTTGAGCAAAAAACTAGAAATATCATTACAACAAATAAAAATATCAAACCAATATTTTCTATAAAAATGCGAGATTTAGCAGAATGAGCAAAATCTGAGAACATCTTGAATTGTTTCGACAATTACAGAAAAAGTTATGGACGAAAAACTAATTTTGAGAAGTGTTCCTCGTAAAACTCTATTTCGTCATATCAGACGTACAGATAGAAGATTACAGTGTTCAGCAATTCTTTTTCTTATAGATTTTTCTACAACTTTGCTGAAGAAAGTAATCTGGTATTTTGAAAGTTAGAAAAAATAGTTTTTTATATCTAACTACTAGGGGCAGAGCCGGATTTAAGGGGGGGCCCAGGGGGCCCGGGCCCCGGGCCCCCCCATTTTTGGGGCCCCCACAAAACGAGAAAAAGTTCTTTTCTCTATCAAAAATGAGATTCAATCAAAAGTTCAATTTACAGTAAGAAAATTTGAACAGACCATTTCAATCTGAAACTTTCCTTCAGTGTTATTTTTTCGCGAGCGCCAATATCACAACCACATCCATAAGATTTCACCTTCGATTCTCTTGGAATGACACACATTAACACACCATTTGAATCGAACCAGCGCGCATGGGAAATCAAGCAGGAAAGAAGATAATCCACAAGTTTTTTTAATACATTGCTGTTGATTCCGAAAATAAGTTTACCTGTCCGAATCAGGGATACTAGATTTGCGTTGCAAAATGCAGATTTTCAGAGTCCGTGTGCAGATTTTATTGACCTGCAGAAGTGTGTAGGGGTAAACAGGGTAAGACCGCCCTGCGGGGTAAGACCGCCCACTGTAGTTTTACTACCAAGTTATAAAATAATTGAAAAATTTCTTTAACGTGTCTGTCACAGTATAATTACATAACATTTTGCACGTTTTTCTGTTTTGATAGTGCGCGAACGGTCGCAGAAATAATCAAAAACAACCTTTCAGCTGGCAACCAGTCAATGCGCTATTGTTTTGCGGCAACGGGACTTAAGGTTTTTCAGTCTAAAAATCTATTGTTTTGTTCGTGAATATACGTTTAATCGCTTGCCTGAATCTATCTTCTTTCGGGAATATCGAAGGCCATGAGTAATCTTGTAATTTTGACTACTTTTTCGGTCAAATATGAAAATGTTCCACTGGGGGTAAAGTCGCCCACTATACAAGGGGTAAAACCGCCACGTATCCAACTGCTTGTTGTTTTACTTCAAGACCCAAATGCCTCGACACTACAAAGGAATATTTACAGGATCAGTAAAGCAACTTCAAGCCACATAAGACATCGATGTTAATCGACCATTTTCGATTTGGTTGAAGCTTTTCTAGTAATATATTTTAACAAGACTTATTTTTGAAAAAAGTAAACCTGTGTGAAAATGGTGTTAATGAACCAAAATGATTTTAGAGCCATGACGGTTTGTTTGATTGGTATGACGTCTCCGGCAGAATTTAAAATAGTAGTTTTTTACTTCCGAAAAAAATACACACTCTAAAAAAATTTAAAGAAAAGATATAAGAATAGAATTAAAAATATATTTTTTTTTAAATTTATTTGAAAAAATATGTTTTTGCCTGTAAAATCTACAAAAGGTAAGCTAAAATTTTATGGTTGTTGGATCATGGAGTAATAGAAATATTAATAGCTAAATTTTTGTGAAGAATTTTTTTTTGGACGGTTTGTTTGGTGTATAGAGTCGTTGATAATTTTGTTCTTCAAAAAAAAACATAGAAAATTGAAAATATAAATAAACGAAAGAATAATTATTAGTATTTTTCTATACATAATAAGTCTTCAAAAGAATCATACAGACAGGTTTAATGAGTTTTAATTTTTAGCTTAAAGATAGGTATATTATGAATTCAATATCTTGAAAACCCCCAATTCTGAAAAATCTATTTATTTTGAAAACCAAAAAAGTTACCTAAACATTGATCTGAACTTGAATAATCAGAAAACAAAGTAAGTTGAACTTAGAAATTTTTTTTTCAGATTTTTCACAGTGTATATTTTATTTAAAAAGAAAAAAAAATACCATCCACAACTTTGTCAGAGACACTATACCGATAAAATCAACCGTTTCGGCCCTAAAAATATTGTTTATCCTCAAAAAATGGTGGGCGATCTTACCCCGCTGGTGGGCGGGCTTACCCCGCATGAAAAAGATCTGCACATTTTCAATGAATTTTTAAAAATTGAAAAAAAAAACTGGAAAATAAACAAAAATATTTCAGTTCTTATTTTTTAAATGCGGGTATTGAATAGAAGAACCTCTTAGCGAAGAAAAAATGAAATTGCAGCCGCAACTTTTTTTTTCTATAAACAGAATTGCTTAAGGGGGCGGTCTTACCCCGCTTACCCCTAGTTTTTTCCTAGGTTCTGTAGATTATTGCCAGCGTAGCCTTATATTTGCGCAGTCTTTCTCAAATTTCGTGCAAATTTTTGCTCGCGGATCGCATTTTTTTCGAATTGCGGTAGGTTTTTATTTTTCAGATATCAAGAAAAAAATCCCGGATTTCGAGCAGTTGCATACATTTATTTATTTGAGCCTAATGATCTCGAACGCAACTGAAGAAAGGTCTTTATCGAAGATGAAACTGATTGAAAATAGGTTGCGTACGACTATGAAGAGTGAAAGGCTGTCAAACTTAGCATTGTCAAGTTGAGAGTACAATATTCTGAAGGAGCTGAATGTTGATTATTCAATCAATAAGTTCTCTGCAAAAAAAAAACTCGTAAGAAAAAATTCTAGCAAATTTTTGGTAACTTTCCAATGAGAAATAAGTGTTTTTAACTCGTGCGATAAAAAACGGGTTTGTTTTATTCTGGGGCCCCCACTGTAAACTGGGCCCCGGGCCCCCACAATCGTAAATCCGGCTCTGACTAGGGGGATTGATGAAAAAACCGAAAACGCCAAACGGAAGGCCTTGTTATATGGAATAAACTTGCTGAAGACACTGGGTACATAAATCAATATTTCACAGTCAAATCTAAAACGATCACGATTTTTCGTGTTTAGACCACTGTGTACATCGGCGTGAAAATTTATATGTAAGGGCTTTTTGGGGCCGGGAAAGGTGATTGGGATAGTTCGTGACCCCTTCCCTTTTTGAAAAAGAGGGCTCTTATACAAATAAAATGCAATTCTGTATATCTCGAGTACTAATCAAGTAAGTGAAACCAAACTGGGCATTTATAGGTTTTTGGGGGCAAGAAATATTTTTCGGTCGACACCTCCCCACTTTTCTGAAGGGAGCTAATCAAATTAAATTTGGTAAGTGATTTGATGTTACAGTACCTACAAGAAATGTTTTTAAGGTGGCTCTTTACTCTTGAGACGTCTTTCCCATACAAATGAAACACATATTCCAACCTATTTTGTTCGGAAAACAGCCTAAAATGATCGGATCGGAATGATGCAGAGAAGTTAAAATCGACCCAGACGTCGTTTTGAAGTCCAAGATGGCGACTTTGAGTTTCTGAAAAGCAACGTCGAAAGAACAAATACTACCCAATATGACTATTGCTGTAATCGGGATGATGTTTAGAGTCCGCAAATCTAGACGCCATTTTGAAAGCAGTCCAGAATGGCCAAATACCATCCAATATTTATAGTTCCATAATCAGGATGATGCACAGAAGCCAAAAGTTGACCCTAAATTCCATTTTGATTATTTTAGGGCCATCATATTATTTTCAGAGAGTTATTTTGGTGTTAGATAAAAGTTATTGACATATTGATACTTTGCCCCTAGTGAAAAGAAGTTCAGGAGTTTTCTCAACGTAGCACAGCAGGACCAAACTGAAAAAAGGACAAAAATCTTTTTGGCGTTTTAGTATATAGGTGTCTTCGTAGAAGTTTCCTAGTATGCGATTTGGAATAGTTTTTATTGAAGGGGTTAATGGAAGCAACAACAACTAGTTGTAAAATATCTAGTTTAAATTTTCGACAAAGTTGTAAAATTTTGAAATCTATGAATTTTTCTCGAAGGCACTAAGTGTCTATATTGTAAGACCATTGAGATTTAGTTAAATTTCTGTCAACACCCCATAACCTCATAATCATTTCATTGAGTTTCTTGACTTTGAATCGCATTGATCGTGTAGGAATATTCTACAAAGTTGTTGATATTATAAAGATACACAATAATATTTTCAACGCATATCCTAAAATATTTCAATCGCATATTAAGGAACATTTCCGAAGACAGGTGTCAGGTGTATACTAACTCCAAACAAGACTTTTGTCCGTTTTTTTTTTCAGTTTGGTCCCACTGTCCGTAGCAGCGATGAACCCGGCGAGTAATTACTCTGTCGCACTTCTGCATACACTAGGTTCACCAAAATTTACAGGGATGGTTTAAAGTTATAATCTTTTTTGGAGCAGCTATTTTGAGTATTATGGCAAATTTTTTTTTTGCTCTTGTTAACTAGTGTAACTCAAAGAATTATTGAAAAGAAGTTTATTTCGAAGTTTCAGAAGTTTTATTTGCGATCACTCTCGAATGCAACAAGGGGCCATCCACATACCACGTGGATAGCTTTGATGGGGTTGGGGGGGGGGGGGGTTGGCTAATTCCCACGGTCCATACATTTTTTTTAGAATTTATATGGGCAGTTGTCCACGGAGGGGGATGGGTGGTTCAAAATCGTTGAAAATCTGTCCACGTGTCGCCCCCAACGTATTTAAAATAACAAAAAGCCTTACCCTGTGGTTGTGGTTTAGCACACAATGCTTCCGATTTTTTTGCAAGACAAATCCTTAAACTTTTATTTACATATAAATAACAAGAATCGATTTTACGTATTGTTTGTTTCGATATAGAGAATTATCCAAAAAAAATCTCTTTTTCAAGGTGGCATTCTCCCTTGGAGAAAATAATTCAATTGCCAAGGATATGTGATTATGATGCATTTGATGTCGCTGTTTCAGCAGTCGACTACAGGAATGTCCTTAAACAATCGTTAAAGATTGGCGATGGAGAAATGCCAGTTGAGGTTTTCGTTTCATTGATTTTGTTTCTGCCGCTTAATATCGACGAAAAATAAACTCATCACGGATGTGTTTTCAAATATCGTTCAGAATCATGTGAGCCATGATTGAGTGCACTTGCAATCCTGGCGGCGAAAAACAAAAATGTCTATGTTGTTATGTTATTTGTTATCAATAATAGAATCAATTAGCTAAGTAATGACTCTAACCAATTTGATTTCACTGTTTACTCAAATGCTTTTATAATTTAGGGTGGTGTAAGCCGCATAATTTATTAATTTAAAAAATGGTTGTTCACTTACAATGATTGACATTGTGTATGACATTTCTGATCATCTGGCGGTCAGCCTCAACAGGAATCGTGGATGGTTACGACCCAAATGAAACCACGGCGATTTCAAGCAAACCCACATTTACATGGGAATCGGAAATTGGCGACGTTTACCACTCAAGTGCTAAATGTATGCTTATTGGGATTATATATGAGCGAACATTAATTCGCGCCGTTATAATCTCTGCCTTGCTGACATCAACTGCAGCCCCGTGGCGTAAATAAACTCACGAAAGCCAGACCTTTGCCAATCGCACAGAGTTTCTTCTCGGTCACTGGTATAGGAATGTGGGAAGTTTGTGCGTGAGATCCGTGTATATGTTCATTGAGGAATTTCTAGATTAGTTATTCTCGTTTCTACTTTACACATCGACCAACTGTCATGACAGGTTCGGGTTCAAGCAATAACAATAATCGAAAATGGCGTTTACGTGCCTTACGCCATTCAACGCAACAAGCAGGAGGGGAATGGGCTTTAAATATCATCTGTCTATGATCGGTAAAAAGTATCATTAAAATTCATTTAGTAAAATTACAATTAGTCGGATATGTTCTAAAGATATGATTTTCCATTCTATTCAGATACAGCCCAGTGCGGAGGCGGTGGTGGCGGCATAACGGGCGGAGGAACACTTCCACGCCGGACAACAGTGGGCTTCAATGCCAAAGGCCAGAATCTTCATGGGACGACAGGAGCGGCTGGTATTGCCGGACATCACCTGAACTCCACAAACAGCGGAGGGCTTGTTGGTGGTTCGGGAGCTGGTGGCGTCCTGACAGGCGGAAGCATTAACCATCATCATTCAGTGCCAGGTTGTCGAACTGGTAGCGGTGGAGTTTGTTCAACCGGGATTAAGAATCCGGCCGACAATAAAACCATAAAACTGGAAGACCTGATACATTTGCCGGGTCCGCTAACCGAGGACGCAGTTATGCGGACGCTGCAAACCCGATTCACCGACGGGAAATTCTTCGTAAGTAGTGAACAATTTTTTTCCTGTTTATGGGTCTACCGTTTAAGTTTTATGTTGCATGCAATTGTAATACATTCACTGCAATCTTGCGATTGACTTTCAAATTTTGTGTCATCATCACTGAGTGCCTTAACGGCTAGCTGTAAAAAATCGAACACGGTAAGGATGTTTATAAATTTAACTATTTGAACATGTTTTACAAAATATACTCTGATATGCGCCAATATTCAAAAATCTATTCACATCGCACCGATTCAAACCAATTACCTGAACGCTTTTAATTGACGCTAATTCCCATTCCGGCCAGCTGTAGCAATCGTTACAATTAAATCTCTCTTCCATCTGGTGGCAATTATTCGGTTGTTGTTTACACACCGTCGGATGGTTTATCCTGAACAATACATCCAACTTCCATCACTTTGCCGAAAATAGTTACTACATTGGTAGTAAAAGTTTTACGAAATCACTTACAGTACTAAGAACAACACGAAGCAAATATTTGCTATTTTTGGTACGGATTTCATTTTGTGCAAATAAAAATCGTACCAAAAATAGCAAATATTTGCTTCGTCTAATACCTGCTTAATAGTCACACTGCACAGTGAAATATTTTAGTGTTGAAATAATTTACCTGTTGCTGCAGAGTTTCTGCTCGGAATTTCATTGTTTTAACTGAAATCTACTCGCAAATGGTTGGAATTCAAAAAAATGTTGAAACTAAATCTACCTTGTTATGATGGCATTCAGCAACACTCGCTACTAGCAACTCAATACATGCATATTACACATTTTAACCAATTTACGCTTCGATTTGATACATTGTGCACTAATTAGGTATTTTGTAGATCCAAGCTTTGAAGTCGAAAACACCGATAGTTTCCATGGTGGTCTGTAAAATTACTAGCCATGAAATTAAGCCAATTATCGAAAAGTAAAAGTGAACACCAGTTAATGCGGAAAGTGTAGTGGATTTTTCCACACGGTCACTCCACAATGTGCCTGAAGCTGTGGCGCGCACCGGGCAGCATACTGACGTATATTTGCGCAATGTTAGAGAGAAATTCGGCTCGAAAAGAGAGTCAACGAATTAGCTCTGAAAGGAAGGTATTCTTTAAAAAAGAAAATAAAATTGAAACATATTTCACAATCCATTTGCTTTGTTTGCTATGATGAAAACTAAAAGGTTTATGAGCGAAATGAGAAACTCAATAGTGTTATAAATGAGTCGCAATATGTTGTTTTGAAAATAACCAAATGGAAACTTTCATAAGAAGGAAGATTTTTTTTTTGTTTTATGTTACGTTTTATGTTTGATATCCTTGTTCATGCCGTGTTTTTTATAAAAATTCAGCAGGAATTGTAAATATGGGTATCAATTACGCATAAACAGAATTTTATTAAAATCTCTACTAAAACTCTAAAAGCAGATGTGGGCAGTTTTTCGCTGTATCTTTAAACTTTTGTGTACTAAATTACCTAAAATCTTGAAACCAGGTTGAACTGTTGATACTCCAGTTATAATTCAGAACAAATGCGTTATTTACATGTAAAAATAACAACAGCTTTGATATACACTAAGGTCGCTTTTTACGCGGTTTTTTTACGCGGATTCCGGAATTTACGCGGTTTTTTTACGCGGATTCCGGAATTTACGCGTTTTTTTTTACGCGGCACGTATCCCCCGCGTAAAAAGCGACTTTAGTGTATAGTTGCGAAGTTAAGGTTATTTATCATTATATATTATGCTACAATGAGTGCATGGTAAATCGATAGACTAATTTCGACACCGTTAGTTCAAGCTAAACATTTGACACAGTAGTTGATTATAAAAACAAATCATATTTTCCTTTGGGTTTGTTCAATGAACCAAACTTCGGTTATCGTGCTGCTGTCATGTATGAGCAAGAAGGGGATTCGCTCGTTCGCACATGTATCTTAATTATTTTCCAGCTGTACTCGTAAGTATACGAAACTATCAGTTTAGATTTAACAAGCCTTTTTCCTTCTTCAGATATATGTTAGAAAGATTCCGTTCCGAATGACTTGCTGCTAGAAAGCTGACAAACATCCATTTGAAAACCATCAATAGCTTGAAGGATTCAACTGAGTTAATACACAAACTTACACCACAGCACGGTAGATTTCAGTTTAAAACTGTGGTTATTTTAAATTAAATTCTTGCTCATTGAAGTGATTTTAATTCCATTCAAAGCTGATGGCCACTCTCATAAGGCTGCTACCTCTACATAGTTTGGTTAGCTATTCAACAACAGTTACGGATTATCCCGGTGTCACCAATACGCCATCCAAGCAAAGCTTACCATGTTGTTTGTTTTTCTTTCCTTTGGGGTCGAAAATTACGACCCTATTTAACATATTAACCTATTCAATCGGTTTTCCTCCCCACCTAGGGGGTTTTAGCGATCATGCACGTGCACCGAGTGAAACAGCGAACCGGACCCATGATACCTAGGTACTACACACATGGCCTTTATGTGTGTCGTTCGGTTCAATCTCGTATATGTTAGCATTACCACCAGGAGGCAGTAGTATGCAGAGGCTGTCGCATTGCAACAGTTATGCAACAAGTCGTCTGCAGCAAAATCAGCACTAATGGCAGTCAGCATTGTGCAGAAAAAAACTATATCATTGCTCATGACATGTACAGTGTCGGTTGAAGGGAATGTCCGTTTTTTTCTGCTTTCAACTTACTACACCAGTGACAAGTCACGCCAGGTGAGACGGTTTTACTGTCGTGCTAAGCACGAGCTATTTTTACGTGAGACGTTTCAAACGTTTTCGCAAGATGAAACAAATCATTGTTAGCCAATGGATCGTAGTTACTTGCGTACACTTATATAATTTCAAATCTATAATCAATGATTCCTCAAATATAAGAACCTGATAATAACAATATCCAATTACCTAGCATCAAAATCTTGAATCTTGAACCGTCAATTGAAAAGCGATACATATTCAATTCATTCACTGTGTTACTCGAGCCACGGCCAAATAAACCAGAGCCATTGTTATTTTCATTTTCGATTCAATTGTTCGTTTCATGCACAAAACCTCCAATATGTTCCGATCGGTGGGTGTGTGTGTAAAGATAAACATCAGCTGAATAACCAAAGCTGTAAAGTTAATTCGATAATTAACCTCAAGTTATAATTATCCAAAAGCTCCGACCGGAACGGAGCTTAATGAAATATCGAGCAAAAGTTACTAATCGGTAGGAAAACTGATACACTGATACGCGCAATTGTAGTTGAGGCACAAGCGTCAGTGTGTCAATTTTCAAGAAACAAAACAAAAATTGATTTTTAAATTCAACATTTGACAATTGAATGGAGTGAATAGTTCCCGAAAAGTGAAATGGAAAAATTGGGATCAACGAAAGTGATTGAAGATAGCGTTGCTGTTGTGTTGTATGCCTTTTTTATTTTTCGCTGAATTCCTATTGCTATTGACACCTATTCATAGTTGAAGTTATTCTATCAATTGCCGTTATCCCCATCTATCCACTATCTCTAGCTTAGCTTCACGCGAATAGCGTTATTTGGTTTGAACATTATACATTTTTATTGTGTTAGCAAAATAAAAACAAAGTGCTCGGCATTTGATGTTAAGGCTTTGTCCATAAATGGAAAACGTATCTTTTACTGCCAAAAAGGTGAAATGCATGATCCTACATAGGAAAAGCGGGTTATTCCGGCTATGCTCAACATGTTCAAATGTGTCAGGCTACTGCAATTAGATTGTGAAAATAATTATTCTCGTTTTACTTTCCAAATTCGTATGTATTCAGTATAATAAAGGGTAAAGCAAAGCAAAGCCTTGTGCTACATTCCGATTCTTGACTTGACCTTCTGTTTACTATACACAGACTTCGCAGCCAACCGTTAAGTGTACAGGACAATTGCGGGGCTAGCGCTGCGATCCTACTGACACTAACAGTCTCTCCCGAGTCAGGACTCGAACCTACGACGACTGGCTTGTTAGGCCAACATCGTACCTCGAGACCAGCTGCGGAGGCATAATAGAGGGTATCAGCTCTATAATGGTCAGGTTTTACCTATAACCGTCCGAGGAGTAAAGAATGTCCAAGATCGGTAATTTCTTGTATAATGGTTCTTCATAATTCAAAGCACCTTCCTGCATAAGATTAGTTCTCTAACATATACCAGTTACAGGATGTTCAATGAGTTCGAATACGCTCTAAAATATGTTTAAAGTATTACAAAATGTTCCTTTATCTTGTTTTGGACATTGTGCGGCTGTTGCAAGACAAAGAGAGCCTCTTCGTTTTAGCTTCCGTTACCCCATGAACCTTGAGTGTGTTGTACGGGTTGTATCCCAGTGGGCAGTCCGGACACATCCAGGTCTGTGTTGGCCTTCCGGTTCGAGCAGTTCATTGTTCAACAAACTTGCTCCCTCGCCGAACGCGGCTGGATCTCGCACGCTCTTTGGACGGATGGTTGTATAGATAAAATTCCACTTTACCAGGGGGGGTTTTCAACTGCCGGGATATGTTGCCGGGTTGCTCACCTTTCGCAAACAACCTTACTACGACGTCGCGGTACTCCTTCACCGTGCGCAGTCAACAAACAATAAATGACAGCAAATCGATACCGTGTGCGTCGGCTGGCCTAAATGTGAGGCTGAAATTGACACCAACCGATATACAAAATTCACATGGTGTGTACCTACACAGCGATGAAAAATTGTATTCGAACTTATGGAACGTCCTGTACATCGATGTCATCCGCAAACTCAAGAAGTATGTAATATTTTGTAATGCCGTTTCTTTCCACATTTGCTCTCCGTACTTCGTACCTTCCAAGGCAATATTGAATTGTTGTCCGTTTGCTTTAGTAAGGCCATATAATACTACAAGAGCGACATGTCTCACTCGATATTCGCACGCATTATGTTCATTCCTTCTAACGTCATTCGAATTAGCTGAATCAGTTTCGTAGTAGAAACTTTTTTTACTCTCAAAAATTCAAGTATTACTCAACCAATGTATCACCTCATTTAACACAGTTTTCGCTTTGAATTCATATGAATGTGTATAATGAAATGTACAACGCGATTCCATTTGTGGCGATTGAATACATTGACGAAGATTGAAATAGGAATACTATATATATATATATATATATATAGTATATATATATATATATATATATATATATATATATATATATATATATATATATAAATATATATATATATATATATATATATATATATATATATATATATATATATATATATATATATATATATATATATATATATATATATATAAATATATATATATATATATATATATATATATATATATATATATATATATATATATATATATATATATATATATATATATATATATATATATATATATATATATATATATATATACTAGCTGACCCGGCAAACTTCGTCCCGCCTATTTTTGTGTTTAGTTTAATAATTTTCAATATTCCAAATTCATTGATTTCTTGCGATTTGTTTATATCGTTTGAAATTATTGGTTTTATCGGAATGACAACATCCTCGTCTTTTGCCTTTGGTACATCACTCCTATTCCGGAAATACTCATATTGGGTGGTATTCAGTTATTTTCGTTGTTTTTCAGAAACTGAAAGTGGTCATCTTCGAATTCAAGATGGTGTCCAGGGTCAATGCTTGGCTTCTATACATTATTTCGATTACGGAAATATTCATATGTAGTAGTATTCGGCTGTTTCCCGGAAGTTGCCATCTTACAATTCAAAATGGTGTTTGAGGTCAAATTTGAGCTTCATGCATCATTCTGGTTAAGGAGCATGCATAAATGACGTAGCTTTTTTTTTGAGTTTTCTTGACTCCTCCCTCCCCCATCGTAGCATTTCGTCACAAAGTGGCAGACCCTCTCTAGATAATGACGCAGCTTTATAACAACCCCCCCCCCCCTCTCATCTATTTTTTTTTTTTGAAAATTTCATTATCAAGAACATACATTGCATCAATTATGATCAAGAAAAGGTAATAAAGTATTGAAAATGACCCTTAACAGACAAAACAGTACTAAAAAAGAACAATTAGAACAAATCCATTTTTTTTCTTGATTTCATATTTGCTACGTAGCTTGACCCTCTACCCACCCCATCATCACATTTCGTCACAAATCGTCACGTCATTTCATTTATGAATGTTCCCTTAAAGAAACACTCATAATGGATGGTATTTGGTCACTTTTGGCTATTTTTCGGAAACCGGAAGTCACCATGCTGGATTTTAAAATGGCATTTGGAGACAATTTCTGGAACCTGAGCGTAGTCCTGTGCGCCGCCGACACTTTTACGCACGCCGCCGCCGCCGATGATTTGGACTCGGCGCGCCGCCGAAGAAATTTTTGGTGCGCCGCCGAGAAAATCTTTACCGCGCCGATAGTGATTGTGTATGCTGGATTTTTTCCTGGTTATAGAAATACCGCAAATCACAGCCGATAAGGGAACACTCGTATAGGTATTAGGTAATGCGGAATTTGGAAATTCTCAATACCCCTTCACCCCTACGAAATGCAATTTTGCATGGTGGCCTCACGCAGTGTAACACTTCGTTAAGTATTTTCCCTCTCCTGAGCGTGTATTTACGAATGTACCTAAGTGTAAATTATTTTAATTTGTGGAAAGTTGATACGATATTTGACAATAAATATTCAGACTTTTTTATCAAATGAAATCAGAAATATCAATGTCATTATGCAAACGTATGAGCAGTCTTAAAATGTTCAAAAAATTTATGAAAAACGGGGACGGGACACGAGGCATATGGACGCTAGGCATATGGATGTTAGGCATAGTATGCTAGGCATACAGACGCGAGGCATAATGGATGTGAGGCATAATTGATACGAGGCATACTGCCAAAAGGCATAACAGACGCGACGCCGAATAGACACAAGGCCGTATGGACGCGAGGCCGAATGGACGTGAGGCCGAATGTACGCGAGGCCGAATGGACGCAAGGCTGAATGGACGCAAGGCCGAATGAACGCGAGGCCGAATGCGATGTTGTACGATCGCATGAGATCCAATTATGTAGTTCAGGTGTTAATATATTCCTAAAGAGTTTAAGTTGGGTATAATACTTTTCTTGAAATCATGCGGCGAAGACGCATAATCGAGGGCAAGGAAACGAGGCGGCACTAAGCCGCCGTGGTTTCCGCAGTCCGAGCCGGCCGCCGACCCGCCGTCGGAAGAGGCGGCCTCTCGCACCCAAACGACTAATCTACTGATTTGCTAGGTCTACTCAAACAGTGTTTTCTTCCCTTAGTCAAGTCCGAACGAGCGGTAGCGAGTAAGGACAGCATTCGCTCGAACAGCGAGTCCGCCGAAGGCCGCGAGTTTATTACTTTCCAAATGACACTTTGAAGCGAAATACATGTCATTGAAAGAGGGCTGTGATGATGATGACGATAATAACATATTCCGCATCACTTCCCCTTGGCCTTGTGTCCTTTCGGCCTCGCGTCCATTCGGCCTCGCGTCCATTTGGCCTCGCGTCATTCTTTTTGGAGTTCAAAATGCGGGAATTCACTGAAAATTTTGCGCAAATTAAATAGTTGATCATATTGCGCTGAAACAGACATTTTTGTAGATAGTTTTTTCGTCAACATTTTCAAGCACGACTATATTTTTTGCTGATTTCTCGTTAATTTTTATTTTTTTTTTCCTCTGTGCGGACTCATCACTCCGACCAGAGACATTTGATCTATTGTGACATTGGCCAGGTGTTTTCTGTACTCCGCACTTCATATTATTGGCAGTAAATGTACGCTTTTCATTTATATCCGTGCTTGTGTGAGAGAGTTTACCCTTCCTTTCAAGCTTACTGCTCTACTATAACGAGCCTCTTACTAATCTACCAATATTGCCAAATTACAATTCCCAGGAGTGAGACTACACCTAACGTTCCCCTCTGGCCATTATGTCAAGATGAAGGAACCTTATGGAAACCTCGTTCCTCGTGCCCATACCGCCAATTACAATTCCCTGGAGAGGATTAATATTCCTCAGAACAGTTTTATTATAAGAAAGACTTATTTTGTCAAGAGGGAGGACTCTTAACGAAACCTCGTTGCTCCTACCAACACCGCGTCACAATCACAATTACCCGAGGAGGACTTAATGCTTCACCTCTGGTCAGTTGGGATAAAAGTCGCAATAGAAGATGAAGAAACTGTGGTGTTTACCGAAGAACTCTTTCGAATGAAAAGAGTTTCCCATTTTTTCAGTTATTCCATGGGTAACCTAACAAAATATATGAAAGTTAAAAACGACTCTCTAACGTAAGATTTATCGAATTTTCCCAAAGGTCTACGGTTAATCGAAATCATCATATCAAAAAACTCTATCTTTTTTCCTAAATTGAACGTCTCTGGGAACAGTATTCCATGTAATTTTTTGTTGTGGGCTCGTTGATGATTTTTTTTTGGGATTTACACTTGTTTGTACTTTTGGTTTATTGTTTTCTGGTTATTCAGTTGTTTGTTTACTTGATATTTTACCAATTTTATTTTTATTTTTGACATTCTTACAACTCTGACGCATACATTTTTATTTATGAACGTTCA
The DNA here is from genome assembly GCF_029784165.1 of Wyeomyia smithii. Lineage (NCBI taxonomy): Eukaryota > Metazoa > Arthropoda > Insecta > Diptera > Culicidae > Wyeomyia > Wyeomyia smithii. The sequence continues at coordinate 113,990,855 of NC_073696.1, forward strand.
ATTAAAAAAAATCGAACATGAGAGTACAAAAGCACACATTATGCGCAATATTTTATAAGTGGTAATTAGTGTCACGCCGATACACGCCGCCGCCACCGCCGCTGATAAAAGCTAACGGCGTCACGCCGGCGCGCCGATCGCCGCCGAGGTAAAATGTTTTCTACGCCGCCGCCGCCGGTGATATGGTCGGCGCACAGGTCTACCTGAGCGTCATTCTGGTTTCAGAAACACCGCTGTTTTTCAGAAACCGGAAGTCGCCATCTTGGATTTCAAAATGGCATTTGGAGACAATTTCTGGCCTTTGAGCGTCATTCTGGTTAAAAAAAAACACCCATATTAGGTGGTATTTGGTCATTTTCGGCAGTTTTCCAGTCACCGGAAGTCGCCATTTTACAACTCAAAATGTTGTCGGAGGTCGATTTGAGGTTTCAGTGCATCATCACGATTTCGGAAATACCCATATTGGGTGGTATTTGGTCATATCCCGCTGTTTTTTAGAAACCGGAAGTCGCCATCTTGGATTTTAAAACAATATTGGGAGACATTTCCCGGATAGAAATCGGAAGTTTCCATCTTAAATTTAATAATGGCGGCTGGAGTCTTGCTATCAAAAACCACAACATATCAAATTTGGTTCCATTTGTTTGATCATTTCTCGAGATGTGCAGAAATTCGTGTGAAACCCCTCCTTTCAGAAAAAGGAGAGGTGTCGAAACATTATAGACATCTTTGTTACCCCTAAAAATATTCACCTGCCGAATTTGGTTCCATTTATTTGGTTAGTTCTCGAGATGTGCAGAAATTTGTGTTTCATTTGTTTGGAACCCCTCCCTCACATAAGAGGGAGGGGTGTCGAACCATTTTGGACATATTTGTTACCTCTAAAAATATTTACATGCCAAATTTGGTTCTATTTGGTGGATTAGTTCTCGAGCTGTGCGAAATTTGTGTTTCTTTTGTATGGGACAGAAGAGGGAGGGGTGTCAAACCATTATAGATGCGTTGGTTACCCCTAAAAACATCCACCTGCCCAATTTGGTTCCATTTGCTTGGTTAGTTTTCGAGATGTGCATGAATTTGTGTTTCATTTGTATGGGACCCCTCCCTTCCAGAAGAGGGAGGGGTGTCAAACCATTATGGATGATTTTGTTACCTCTAAAAACATCCACCTGTCAAATTTGGTTCCATTTGCTTGGTTAGTTTTTGAGATGTGAATGAATTTGTGTTTCATTTGTATGGTACCCCTCCCTTCCAGAAGAGGGAGGGGTCTCAAACTATCTTAGTCACCTTTCTCGGCCCCTAAAGCCCCTATATACAAAATTTCACGCCGATCGGTTCAGTATTTTCCAAGCCTATATGGAACAGACAGACAGACAGACATAGCTGCATTTTAATATGTCTAGATATATATATATATATATATATATATATATATATATATATATATATATATATATATATATATATATATATATATATATATATATATATATATATATATATATATATATATATATTTATGGGAGGCCCACGGTGCCCAGCCGGTAAGGCGGCCACGAAACCACGGGCGTGAGGGTGACACAATTGAACCTGAACCATTGCTATGCGGCACAGCAGCTGCTATACCAAGCAGCGTCTGAGTCGCGGTCGGACATCGCAATCGTATCGGACCCTTACTGCATTCCTCCCGGAAACGGTAATTGGGTTGCAGATAAGTCCAGTACGGCGGCCATATGCACGACCAGCAAGTTCCCGGTTCAGGAGGTTGTGTCAACCTCAAATGAAGGATACGCGGTTACCAAGGTGGACGGAGTGTTCTACTGCAGTTGTTATGCTCCGCCGCGTTGGTCTATCGAAAGGTTCACCCAGATGGTCGATTTGTTTTCTATGGAGCTGACGGGACTAACACCCTTAGTAGTGGCGGGCGACTTCAACGCTTGGGCTGTTGAGTGGGGAAGCCGCCGCACGAACCGGAGGGGTCAGATCTTGTTGGAAGCTTTGGCAAAGCTCAACCTAGATCTGGCCAACGTTGGAACCAAGTGTACATTCAGCAGAAATGGTGCGGAGTCGATCATCGACGTGACGTTCTCCAGCCCAGGACTGATCGTGAACTGGAGGGTAGACGATGGCTACACCTATAGTGACCACCAGTCGGTCTGCTATAGCGTAGTCCAGAACGTGAGGCGGCAGGCGACGGGTAGAGCCAATACTCCGACCGTCCGCGGGTGGAAGACATCGCATTTCGATGCCGAGGTATTTGCAGAAGCAATGAGAAGAGAGCGCGAGGGGGGCAGTTGGCTCCGCCCGAGTGCTGACCAATTAGTTGCCACATTATCGCGGGCGTGCGACGCCACCATGCCTAGGACCCGCCAACCTAGGAATGGTAAGTCACCGGTATACTGGTGGACCGACGCGATAGTGGACCTCCGTAGCGCGTGCCTCCGTGCAAGACGGATGTTGCAACGTGCACGTACCGATGCACAGAGGGTAGAGCGCCGTGTAGTATTCGGATCTGCAAGATCGGCGCTTAAAAGTGCGATAAAGGCGAGCAAAAGGGCCTGCTTCGATAGGCTATGCGCGAGTGCCAATACGAATCCGTGGGGCAACGCCTACAGAGTCGTAATGGCGAAGACCAAAGGCGTGTTGGCGCCTGCAGAGCGATCACCAGCGATGCTGGAGCGTATCATCGAGGGACTCTTTCCACGACACGAGCCAAATCCTTGGCCTCCGGTTGCTGAGTCTCACGTCCGACGTTCCAGTATCTCAGACACAGACCAGGGATGGTCGGCCAACCTGCCGGGCATCCAATCCGTGAGAGACGGCAGCCGTGCCGAGGTTGTGGAGGAGGTAAGGGTTACGAATGAGGAACTCATCGTGATCGCCAACTCCCTAAAGGTGAGCAAGGCACCGGGACCGGATGGAATCCCGAACTTGGCCATCAGGACGGCCATGAAAGTGGCCCCCGATCTATTTCGAACAGTCATGCAGAAGTGCCTGGATGACTGCCTCTTTCCGGACAGGTGGAGCGACAGAGATTGGTGCTGTTGCCGAAGGCTGGGAAACCGCCAGGGGACCCATCGGCATACAGACCTATCTGTCTGCTGGACACTACGGGCAAGGTGCTTGAGAGGATTATCCTCAACAGACTGGTGAAGTACACAGAGGGTGTAAACGGTCTGGCAAGTAACCAGTTCGGCTTCCGGAAAGGTAGATCCACGCTGGATGCTATTCTCTCTGTCACCAAGACGGCGGAGGTAGCACTCCAGCGTAAGAGTTGGGGCATTCGCTATTGCGCAATCGTCACGCTTGACGTGAAGAATGCATTCAATAGCGCCAGTTGGGACTCCATAGCGCTCGCGCTTAGGAGCATCCACGTACCGGTGTCGTTGTACAAGATTTTGGAAAATTATTTCCAGAATCGGGTACTAGTTTACAACACGGAGGAGGGTCAGAAGTGCGTCCCAATCACCGCAGGGGTACCGCAAGGTTCCATCCTGGGCCCGGTGTTGTGGAATGTCATGTATGACGGGGTGTTGAAACTAAAGTTCCCTGTAGGGGTTGTGATCGTCGGTTTCGCAGATGACATCACGCTAGAGGTCTACGGCGAGTCGATCGAAGAGGTCGAGTTGACGGCCGCGCACTGCATACGCAAGATCGAAGACTGGATGCACTCTAGGAAACTGGAGTTAGCGCACCATAAAACGGAGGTTACGGTTGTGAACAACCGCAAATTAGAGCAACAGGCGGTGGTCAGAGTCGGTGACTGCACCATTACCTCAAGGCGTTCCTTGAAGCTCTTGGGGGTTATGGTTGACGATAAGCTCACATTTAAGAGTCACGTCGACTATGCCTGTAAGAGTGCTTCAACGGCCGCTGCAGGACTATCTCGAATGATGTCCAATAGCTCAGCGGTATATGGCAGCAAGCGTAAACTTCTTGCCAGCGTGGTTTCGTCCATACTTAGGTATGGTGGGCCAGCGTGGTCCAAAGCGTTAGGTACCAACAGTCATCGTCGTAAACTGGAAAGTACCTACAGGCTCATGTGCCTGAGGGTTGTGAGCGCGTACCGTACAGTGTCATACGACGCAATCTGCGTCCTGTCCGGCATGATGCCTATCAGCATAGCCATTAAGGAGGACGTAGAATGCTTCGATCAACGTGACACAAGGGGTATACGAGGCACCAGAAGGTCATTCTCGATGATCAGATGGCAGCAGGAATGGTCCAATTCCGCAAAGGGTAGATGGACGCATCGACTTATTCCGGACGTATCCGGATGGGTCGGGAGGCGCCATGGAGAAGTTAACTTCCACTTGACACAGATTCTGTCAGGTCATGGTTGCTTCAGGCAGTATCTACACAGATTCGGGCATGCGGGGTCCCCCATGTGTCCCGAGTGCGCGGATGCGGAAGAAACTGCTGAGCATGTCTTCTTCGTGTGCCCTCGTTTTGTGCATGCGCGGAGCGACATGATGGTAGTGAGCGGGCCAGACACCACTCCGGACAACCTAGTTCGGAGGATGTGTAAAGACCCAAACATTTGGAGGGCGGTTTGTACAGCCGCCTCTCAAATAGTTTTAGAATTGCAAAACAGGCGACAGGTTGACCACCGACACGCCAGTGTTAGCTAACGGCCAGTCTCCAGGTTAGTTAGCTAAGTTAGCAAAGAGATCTATAGAACCAAGAGGGTGCACAGAGCACAAAAGCCGCTCCCCGAAGCAATACCTAGCGGTGGTCCCGGGGAGTATTATGGGCTGGAGACTGGAGGGGTTTTAGTGGGTCCGGTCACTGATTCAAACCAACCCCACACTCCCTGAGGTTGGTCACCTCAGGGGTTTGGATGCAAATTTCCCCTCCACCTGAAACAAAAAAAAAAAAAAAAAAAATTAAAAAAAAAAAAAAAAATAAAAAAATAAAAAAAAAATATATATATATATATATATATATATATATATATATATATATATATATATATATATATATATATATTTATATTTATATATATATATATATATATATATATAAATATATATATATATATATATATATATTTATATTTATATATATATATATATATATATATATATATATATATATATATATATATATATATATATATATATAAATATATATATATATATATATTTATATTTATATATATATATATATATATATATATATATATATATATATATATATATATATATATATATATATATATATATATATATATATATCTAGACATATAAAAATGCAGCTCTGTCTGTCTGTCTGTCTGTTCCATATAGGCTTGGAAACTACTGAACCGATCGACGTGAAATTTTGTATATAGGGGTTTTAGGGGCCGAGAAAGGTGACTAAGATAGTTTGAGACCCCTCCCTCTTCTGGAAGGGAGGGGTACCATACAAATGAAACACAAATTCATGCACATCTATATATATATATATATATATATATATATATATATATATATATATATATATATATATATATATATATATATATATATATATATATATATATATATATATATATATATATATATATATATATATATATATATATATTTATATATATATATATATATATATATAAATATATATATATATATATATATATATATATATATATATATATATATATATATATATATATCTTATTCACAAAAATCGTGATGTGTTGGTAAACTTCGGCTTTTGAAGCGCTCAAAAATTCGTGGTTTATCGTGGTGAGCCGGTTCATATGAGGGCTCGTACATACATCTACAACACCATAACGGCTCTTCACGCTGGTAATTCAGTAATTTCAGACAAGAAACAAATATGTGAATATTTAGCGAAGCATTTTACAAATATCTATTCCTCGAAAATTTCTCTGATTCATTCAAAGCTATCAAATCAAGAAAAGAAAAACATCCTATTACAGTCACTAAAACTAGTAAAAATGCAAGGCGTACAACTGTAAATTTAGCATTTACGAGTTAGAACATGCCCTGAATAGTACTAAAGGTTCTTCTCCTGGTATTGATGAAATACACTATGAAATGTTAAATAGTAGGAGGGTGGTATTCAAGACACGACCGCATGACGTTGACTACCGTATTCTTATATTCCATTAAAACAAATAGTAGAGGGAATCGCAACTCCAGTATTTGTTGCAATGTTATCTAACAGTGCATTTCTGAATGCTGAGACGTTAAAACGTTATAAATATTTATATATACTAGAAGAATGGATCTCTCTTATTTAATCGCTGTCATTTCATACATATTCGAATCAAACCTTTGTTCGTAACTGCACTACCAAGACAATCATTCAATTTAGCGAATTGGGTAAAATTTTTCCTATCTGAGCAAAAAGCAAACTCAACGAAACTATCTGAAATTGGAGACCAGAACGATTCAAGCAAAAATTTTAAATTTAAAAATTGTTTGACATTAAATAGATAAAGCTCATGTTAGGTTAGCTCCAGCCCAGCATAACTTCATGTATTTCAAATAGTAGGAGGGTGGTATTAAGGACCCGACCGCATGACGTAGGACTCTATATTTTTCATCTAACAGTGCTTTCTTATTTGCTGACATTAGAGCGCTTTGAACAATAATTAATTAATAATATAAATGACATATATGGATGAAACCTTATTTATATTGGCATCCCCGCTTCCCAGGTATTCGAATTAGAAAAGCATTTGTTCGTAGTTTGAAATGGGGACCCGCCAACAGCCATAAATACGATAGCCATACGGACGTTTGCCATACAGACGACTGCCATAAAGATGATTGCCATACAGTACGTTGGCCATAATAGACGAAAGCCATAATGTATGTTAGCCATAATAGGCGATAGCCATAATTTTGCCTAATGTTTCGGCTTATTGCGAAGAGCTACGAAAGTAGACTACAGCGATACTTTTTAGGTTGGAATATCTCTTTATCCTTTTTGACCCTTTTTATAAAATTCAGTTCAACAATCATCTTGCATTCGACTCTGCTGTAATGTAATCTACGCATGAAACTGAGAGGTGGGAGCAGTTTCCATGTATAGTAAGAAAAGGTGAAATGCGCTGTGAAAAATCTGTTATCAATTATTGAAGTGGTAGCGAGTTATGTGAAGCCAACGATTAAATGAAAATTATATGTTACACGCTTTTCTTTGTTTAACAGATATAATAGTTCAAATCTATATTTTAGTAATTGAAGAATCAAATGAGAGGGTCTTTTCAACGCAACTTAGCGATACATGATGAAAGTTCAGACTTCATGAACTCTGTCAGCTGGAAGACGCTCTCAGCTCGAAAATTTTGTATGTTTCAGAAAGTCAATTTTCTCTTCTTCATTTTTTTGGGGTAATACCAGTTCTCGGCATTTCATGCATTTTTAAGACATTCAGTATAGAAGAATTTTAGATTTCGAACATTTCATGAACTGTGCGTTTTTGACCATGAGGCTCTACTTCCTGAATTCCGACTGAACTGAAGTTTTGCTTAGGGTCATTTTTCGAGAAAACAATATTTGAAAAGACGGTGTTCATTGGCACCCTAGTATTTGTTTTGAAAATAGTTCAACAGGATATCCATGCGGCGAAGACGCATCGTCGAGGGCAAGGAACCAAGGCGGCCCCAAGCCGCCGAGGCTTCCGCAGTCCGAGCCGGCCGCCGACCCGCCGTCGGAAGCGGCGGCCTCTCGCATACAAACAACTGATCTACTGGTTTCCTAGGCTTACTCACCACTAGGGGCTATCCTCTAGTTTACGTCCGAACGAGCGATAGCGAGTAAGGACAGCATTCACCTCGGACAATCAAGTCGGCCGAAGGCCGCGAGTGTTTCACAGATAATTTTTCAATTTGAATACTAGCTATTGTCAATTATGTACTTCAATGTTATCGCAGCGCGGTGACAACATTTGAATAACTTTTGAAAATATAGGATGAAGAACCGCAATAATAGTTAAAATAATTGATAATTGTGCATTGTGTATTTGTTTCAATAGTTATTGTGTGCTGCAAGCAATTAAGTAAGGTTACTTTCACACTACACAGCAAGGGAATTCAGCGTAAATTTGTACTAAGCACATAAGTAAAGTAAATTTGAATGCATAGTTATATTTGCAGCTTTAAGTTTATATCAACTCAATGAACAAATTTACATGGTTCGAAACGATTCTGTATTGTGCATTATTAATGGTGTGAAATTGTGTATGTTTATCTCTTTATGTGCTAGAAACCGCTATATGTTTTCGTTTGTCTTAGTAGAAAATTTCATTCGTTGGTACTGTGTAATAAATATTGTCTATATATTTTTTTTAAAATAAGAGGCTGGTCAAATGAAAGTCTCAAAAAAGAGTTCAATTGAGCGTTAATGTTCTGCTGTTTTTGCCGGCAAGTGACCCTATAACTGTTGATGTTATTTACTGAAATTATTTTGGTTGTATTATCTAGAATGTCCTACTATAGGTTTCAAAAGTAATAAACACGGTAATGCAAATGATTTATTTAATTTGATGTTTACTGCCTTTTCAGGAATTTAGCAAGCTGTTTCTAACAATTTTTTTCGTATAAAAAAATCACAACTTGAAGGCTATGCAAGGCGAATCGGGATGCAGAGTTAGTAAAAAATAAATCAAATCATCGATGCATATTGTACGAATTATAACTTTACAAATGTTAAAAAAATACCCTGTCTCTTTTTTATCTGAGTAAAAATCTAAACAAATTCATTCAGCAGCAGTACTAGACATACAAAAAAATCAAGCTCTGGCTGTTGTTCATGCTACCAATATCCCAAATGCTTACAATATCATTGAAGCTGAAGCATCTGGCACATTGATGCAATTTATTTTCAAAAAACTTATTTATTTGTGCATCGTGGAAGATCAGCGAAATCAAAATAGGTACAGGTCGGACTCTATTATCCAGAGTTTTGAAAAATATTTTACTTCGGATAAACAAAGTCTCCGGATTTTTCAATTATATTTTTTCATTTTTTTTCGTCGAGAATCGTCATTATGTTGATAAAACGAATATTGTACTTAGTAAATATGCCGACATAAAATCTAAAAATTATCTAGCGACTGTATGTCGATGTTTGTCAAATATAAAAAAATGAAATAAGATGAGTCAATCATTTCATCTTTCTTTATGCCTTGAGTTTACTACGCAGCATATGCCACAAAATATTGTATGAACTTTTGGCATTTCTAGACAAAATCGACAAAAAGGCAAACGTCACAGATATGAACAAAATCCAAAATTGGAAGAAAAAACATGACTCCGGATAATCAAACTAATTTCTCTGTATAATCGATGAATAAAAATATAAAAAAGGATTCATCTCGTTCTTTATATCAAAAATCGATTACTAATAGCGGAAATCATATCAGCAGCTAAAAGATGAGCGAATTAAATAAAAATTCCGAAAATTACGATTTAGCAAGTTATGTCATGGATTTGCTTCAGCCCTAGGCTCCGAAAACAATAAATTATGAAATAATACTGATTAAACACATCATATATTTAGGAAACTATTATTAAATACTAGAAGAAAAAGAGTTTAGAACATATTATGGCGATTTATAAGATTCGAATAATTTAGAATAGAATATTAGTACAAATAAAATAATGAATCATTTTTGTACGAAGGAAAAATATTTTCAACTGCTAAATGAAATTTCCAATGTAAAAAATACTTTGTGCTGGTGAAATTAATTATCCCAGAATGTTATGTAGTATATCTCCTGTTATCATTTCAATTGTATAACATTACATAATCGTAGTTACTGTGTTGGCAATTTTATTTCCACTTTTTACATCGTGAAAATCGTAAAAAATACTGCGTTAGGAATATCGAAGAGATATACAACGTGCTTGAAATAAATAATCATCTTTTATCCATGTTATGCAGAACAACATTCAATCAATCATGACTTAGCACCTATAAATACCTAATGGCAAACGTTTTTTGAGCAGGAAAAAAATATAAAATTTTTCAATAATAAAAGAATTATGGCATACATACGTTATGGCTATCGTACGTTATGGCTATCGTATATTATGGCTAACATCCATATGCGAAAATAATATTATGGCTAACGTCGCTTATGGCTATCGTACGTATGGCAACCGTCCATATGGCTAACGTATTTAGGGCTGTTGGGGTGTCACCGTTTGAAATGACAAGACAAACATTAGAATTAACAAATTCGATGTATTCCGAGAATTGCGCTTATAGATCATGTTCATGTGTCGAGACATTGCGAAGATTCTCAATATATTCGTTTTAGCACTAGACGAAACTGCTAGCAAATTACTATAGCTGTAAACCTTTATTAAAAAAATCCGTATCGTCCGTATGTCACTGGTGCGGTTTTGGAATTAAAATGATGGGGTGAAATGTTCGAACGGTACGTTTTATACCAAGGCTTCGTCAGATAATTAGAAAGAAGGAGGAGCTAAGTAGATGATGGAATGGTAAGGAAAAATTTTTCTTGAAAGCTGCGCCGGCCGCTGACGTAATATTAACACCAGCACAAACATGCATTTATGCGAGGTTTTTTCCGCTAGCAACAGCATTTTGTAAAACAAAAAATTCAATTAACCGCTTCTATTATAAAACTTCGAGGCACCAAAAGGTGCCAGTTGCCGATTATTCTCGTTTACTGGTTATTCCGTCCATAATTCCAGTCATTTTAGTATATTGCAGTAGCCATGTATTACTTACAGCCACCAGCATTACGGGTGAAACCGGCACGAGATGACCGGTACCCTTTTGTCTTTCCTCCTTTCAGCTGCTAACACCTAGCGTCCACATGTCACTGGTGCGGTTTTGGAATCAAAATTATGGGACGCCGGCCGCTGTCGTAAAATTAACACCAACAAAAAGATGCATATTTGCAAGGTTTTATCCGCCAGCAGTAGCATTTTGTAAAATAGAAAATTCAATTAGCCGCTTCTATTACACAATTTCGAGGCACCAAAAGGTGCCAGTTGCCGAATATATCCTTGTTTTTGGTTAGTCCGTCCAGAATTCTTTCAAGATAGCGTCCGTATGTAACCGGTATGGTTTAGTAATGCAACTGATGGGGTGAAATGTTCGAACGACACGTTTTATACCAAGGCTTCGTTAGATAATTAGAAAGAAGGAGGGGCTACATAGATGATGAAATGGTAGAGACAAATGTTTCTTGAAAGCTGCACCGGCCGCTGTCGTAATTTTAACACCAACACAAACATTCATTTTTGCAAGGTTTTTTCGCTAGTAGCAGCATTTGGTGAAACAGAAAATTCAATTAGCCGCTTCTGTAACAAAATTTCGAGGCACCAAAAGGTACCAGTTGCCGATTTTTCTCATTTACTGGTAGTCCGTCCAGAATTTCAGCCATTTTAGTATTTTGCAGTGCCATTTATTACTTACAGCCACCAGCATAACGGGTGAAACCGGCACGAGATGACCGGTACTCTTTTGTCTTTCCTCTTTTCAGCTGCTATCACCTAGCGTCCGCATGTCACTGGTGCAGTTTTGGAATTAAAATGATGGGGCGCCGGCCGCTGTCGTAAAATTAACACCAACAAAAAGATGCATATTTGCAAAGTTTTTTCCGCTAGCAGCAGCATAAACATCGGAAACAGAAAGTGACAACAACAATAACAACAAAGTCAGATCGATTGTATCCGTTAGTGTCGACTGTGCTTGGGAAGAGAGGTAGTGATTGGCTGCGCGGTATGATTTAGACAATCGATATTGATTACCAATTTTTCAATAGTGTATCTCAAAAAATAGTTTGTTTTTGTTACATAAATTTAACCGTAAAAGAAATTCTGATCGATTGATGCTAAAACCTCGAAAACCTGATTATAGATGACTGCAAAATAAGCGCTCAAAACCTGACCACTTTTCCCTGGTTTTCCCTGATTGAATTACTAGATTTTCAAATTCAGGGGCCTAACTTCGATATAGACGTTAGTCAACGTCAAAAAATTAACCTTTCATTCAAAACGATACTTACTAAAATTTTACAATCGTATATGGTGTGACAATGTTTTTCTAGATGCACGTGTTCAATCATAATTCATCAGTTAACTCTTAACTAGCCCGTTCATCTGATATCAATATTGTTCAAATCAGTTGTGTAGTTTCTAAGATAATGAAGTTTCGTGATTTTCACATTTCGATACATTACAGACGAAGTTACAGCTCGATTACAGCAAAATTGAATAGGGTGTTATGAGGCAGCTACACCTTTCATTTGACACTAATTTTGTGGAAATCGGTTCAACCATCTCTGAGAAAAGTGAATGAGTCCAAGTAGTCTTCGGAATATGTTTCTCTTCATAGCTGGATTTCACATTTTTAAACATAACAGGCAAAGTAATAATCCGTTTGCAAAAAAAATCGATAAAGTCTAACGGGGCAACAAGACCTCCCATATGACACTGATTTTATGAAAATCGGTCCTGCCATCTCTGAGAAACATGAGTGAGATTAAATAGTCTCCAGAACACGTTTCTTCTAACTTATAACTTCTGAAACACATGTTCAATCTTCATAAAATTCAAAAGTTAAAGGTTTTTAGGTAGCCCGTTCATTTGAAACCAATTTTGTTCAAATCGTTTCTGTAGTTTCTGAGATATTGATGTTTCGAGATTTTCACATATTAATACATAACCTCTAAACTAGAAATCAGATTACAATAAAATTCAATAGGGTCTTATAGGGCAACTAGACCTTTCATTTGCAATTAATTTCATTTAAATCGGTTCAGCCATCTCTGAGAACATGAAGTGAGATTGGGAGAGCGTTACACACAAACACACATACAGAAAATGCTCAACTCGTCGAACTGAGTCGAGTGATATACGATATTCGGCCCTTTTGAGCACTTTCATACCTTTAGTTTTTGCAGTGATTGCTATATCTTTCTAGGAGAAAGGCAAAAAGTGAAATGATAGAAATGACTTTTTATTTCAACTTCAATCCTGAGCAAGGCCGCAAACATTGAAATAGTACAATATCAAATTGAAATGATGTTGAGGCTACATATTTTGATCGTAGCTATATTTTTAAACAGTCTGCGGGTTACGTTTCTTTTTATAACTTTCAAACCACATGTTTAAGCATTATGAAATTCATTGTTTAAGGGTTTGAAAGCCCATCAATTTGAATTCAACTATGTTCATAGCTCCTGAGATATAAGAGCGATTTTTACATTCTGACGCAGCGCCAAAACTCAAAGTTTGATTACAATGAAATTCAATAGCAACCTAAGCGGCAAATAGACCCTTCATTTGACACCAAGATAGAAAGAATCGGTCAGACCATCTCTGAGAGAAGTGAGTGCGAAAAAAAAGGTGCACATACACACGTATACACTCACACACACATATACACCTATACATGCATACATGCAGAAAATGCTCGATTCGTCGAACTGAGTCGAGTAGTATATGACATTCGGCCTTTTGGATCACTTTTCTACCTTTTAATTAACCAGTGATCGTTAGGAGAAAGTCAATATGTTTACTATTATTATGTGATTTCACATTTTTATAAACAACGGACAAAGTTACAATCCGATTACAATGAAATCCAATAGCAACCTATGGGGCAACTAGACCTTTGATTTGACACTAATTTTGTGAAAATCGGTTCAGTCATCTCTGAGAAAAATGAGTGAGTTTAAACAACCTCAGGATAAGTTTTCTTCACATTACTTTTGAACCATATTTCCAATCATAACGAAATTTAAAAGTTAAGGGTTCTGGAGACAGCCCGATCATTTGAAACCAGTTTTATCGAAATCGGTTGTGTGGTTTCTGAGATATTGATGTTTCGTGATTTTTATATTTTGATACATAACCTCTTAACTAAAAATCCGATTACAATGAATTTCAATAGCAACCTATGGCGCAACTAGACCTTTCATTTGCAATTAATTTTATGGAAATCGGTCCAGCCATCTCTGAGAAAAGTGAGTGAGAAAAAAAAGTTGCACATACACACACACATACACACATACATACATACATACAGGAAATGCTCAGTTCGTCGAAAGGGGTCGAGTGGTATATGACATTCGGCCATTGGGACCACTTTTATACCCTTGGTTTTTCCAGTGATTGCTATACCTTTCTAGGAGAAAGGCAAAACCATATCTTATCAAATATTCAATTCGGTTTCCGATCTGACCGATCCACAATAGACAGTTTAACAAATTTAGAAAATGATATTAGGAAAGCTTTCTCTGCAAAGGAACATACGTATGCGGTCTTCTTTGACCTAGAAAAAGCATATGATTTAACATGGCAAAAGCATATTCTTGAAAAGCTGAAAACAGTTGGAATTGACGGAAATATGTTGGCTTTTGTTCACAATTTCCTAATTGAGCGTAAGTTCTGCGTCTCTCAAGGTAACAATTTATCATCTTTTTATGAGCAAGATAATGGTTTACCTCAGGATGCGGTTTTGAGCGTGACCCTATTTTTAATAGCAATTAACGATGTGTGCAAAACTATATCACAAAAATGTAAGCTACTTCTATACGCAGATGATATTGTTCTATACATGTCATCAAGATATCTTAAGTCTATCAAAAAACAAATACAAACATCAATTAATGAAATTCATGCATGGCTTCCAAATCATGGTTTCAAAATTTCTGTTAGTAAAACAGCATTTGTACATTTCTGCAAGAGACGAAAGCATTCTAGTTGCTTAGAATTCAACTTAGATCAACAGAAAATTAAGGAATCAGAAGAAGTTCGATTTCTCGGCATGATATTTGACAAATCTCTGACATGGAAAGCCCATATTAAATAAGCAAAGGTAAAATCGACGAAAGCCTTAAATATAATTAAATCATTAGCAAGTACGAAATGGGGTTCAGACCGCAAAATATTGCTGAAATTGCGCAATTCGTTGGTACTGTCACGATTAGAATATGGTGATTGCGTTTATGGTTCTGCAACAGCTGGACTGTTGAAATCATTAGACTCAGTCCACCATCAAGGTGTTCGTTTATCTAGTGGAGCATTCAGGTCAAGTCCAGTAATCAGTATATTAGTGGATTCGAACATGCAATCGCTCAGTTTCCGAAGAGAAAAACATACACTCAATCAGATGACACGAGTATTGTGCAACTCGCATCATCCCTTGTACCAAAATTTAAAACAGTTACAAGATCACAATGGTCTATGGGATAATTCGTTTCCAGCACGATATGGAAAAATTTTAGAAAAACACC
Source organism: Wyeomyia smithii (assembly GCF_029784165.1). Classification (NCBI taxonomy): domain Eukaryota; kingdom Metazoa; phylum Arthropoda; class Insecta; order Diptera; family Culicidae; genus Wyeomyia; species Wyeomyia smithii. The sequence continues at coordinate 114,006,092 of NC_073696.1, forward strand.
ATATTAAATTCCTGGAAATAGAAGATGAAATGAGCCCTATTTCAAAACCATGGACAGTTCCACGATTCGAGATTAATACAGAATTATGCGAAATGAGAAAAAATAATGTTAACCCAATCGTGTTCAAAAAGAAATTTCTCGCATTTAAACAATACCATAATGATAGTATGTTTTACTATACAGACGGCTCAAAACGTGGCGATACCACTGCTTGTGCTTTTTACATGGAAAATCATAATAAGACATGAAAATTTCGGCAACCGGATCATTGTTCATCCTACAATGCAGAGCTAACTGCTATAAATAAAGTTATGATCGAAATTTTGTGGAACAACTTTGACAAAAACATAATTGTTACTGATTCACTAAGCGCTCTACAGGCGCTTGCAAACAAATTTTGTAGTCATTTTATTATTAAAACTATACTCATAAACATTAAAACTATATATCTCTCTGGTAGGAAAGTATCGTTCTATTTTGTCCCTAGCCATATTGGAATTTGTGGTAATGAAATAGCTAACAATACAGCCAAAACAGCATTGGACGAATCTCCGAATAATTCACCACTAGAAGCCAAATATTATAAAAATTATATTAAATTCGAATTGTCTTTCTCATGGGAACAAGGTTGGAATAATATAATAGACAACAAGTATAGACAAATAAGAGAGTCCACCAAATATTGGAGTAGCATAAATGTTTTAAACCGTCGAGGTAGTGTAATAATAACGCGATTGTGACACATTCATATCTCATGTCTCATGATATCTCTCCAAATTGCGACATATGTAAAGCACCGTTAACAGTAAATCATATTTTTAATGAATGTCAACAACTTTCTTCTGCTAGAAATAAACACTCAATAAGCAGTATTAAAGAGCTTAAAGATGATGCAAATGCAATCAAAAGATGTGTGAGGTTTATAAAAGAAAGTAATTTATGTGATCTTATTTAGATGTTATTTCCTAAAAATCTTAGTTTATAAGAATATAATTATAATTGTTTATAAAGTGTATAAAAATAAATTATAATTGTAACCAAAATGTATACATACCAACGGCCCGATAGCCTTGGAATGTGCTAGTGGCCGATCAAATAAACAAATAAAATAAATCTACAACACCGGTGGCGGTAGCTGCCTTCTGAAAACCAATACCAGTACAAATCATCATGAAGATGACGGTAATAACACCGGTTGATGTTTTATAAGTGTAATAATTTATCAACACACATTCGTTATCTAGGTTTCAAACTTAATTAAAAAAATGCGCTAATTTCGCATAATATTGATGTGGTTTCGCACCATCCAACTTTAGCGTGTAACATCATCTACCACAGCTCATTCAGCTCGACTGAATCGTACGCCGCCTAAAAATCCACAAACGGATGATGAGTCTGCGAGTTGTATTTCAGGAACATATCTAGGAACTGTAACAGGGTTCCATCGGGGAGCGCTTCTCTTGAAAACCAGTCTCCGGCCATTGACAAAAGGTTTTACCAACGGTCTCAATCTCTAGTATAAGGAAGAACACTTTGTAAAACAGTTTAGCAACGTGATGCCTGTATAAATTCTACAGTCGAATCGACGTCTCTTCTTGTAAATATGCCAAATCCAACCAGTCGTTTGGCGTTTGGTGATTTTTTATTAAAAAAGAACAAATGAGCCTCGATGTGTTGAGAAAATTGTTGTTATTAGACACTACCTACACGTTTTTGCCGACATACCGTTTTATAACCTTTTCTCCGTAGTTCAAATCCGGTCAAAATTGTTCGGAACACCGCTAGTTTATCCGGTCTATTCAATGGATACCAATGAAAAAGCTGCTTCTCAATTGTCGAAACAGAGGTCATGCAGATGTTTTAGCGAGCATCAACAATGCTGAACTTTCTTCTTCTAAATGCCGTATAAAACTTCTGCCCAGAAAACTGTTTTAAGTTAGTCTTGGCGTGGTCGATACCATTCCCTGAACTTTTTTAAAGCGTGGTTGACAATTGATTTACGTTTGCGGTAAAAAAATGAACTTTTTTCGGATGGTAGTAAAATATAATTAAGATATAATCGAGATTGATAAATTTCCAATGAAATGTTAGTTATTTAGGTTAGCTTACTTGCAAAAAATTCTGGGCGCTTGTGCTGTTAACCGGAACATCCGTCATGGCGGATCAGAACATGCGTGTAGGTATGTTTTTTAGTTCTTTCTTCGTTATGTTTATCAATTTCTACTCAGTTTTCGCGACAAAATTGTTGCAGTAGATCTTACGCTTCAGGTTTGCCCAGAAATCCTCGATGGCATGCACCTTAGGGAAGTTGGGTGGATTCACCAACTGGGTATCCCATCGCTATTCAGCCGCTCCATCTCCTGCAAATATCGCTTCGAGTAATGGGCCGACGCCAGATCCTTCCAAAACACGACGTCTCCGGCCTAATGGTATTGCTCGATTAACGACGGAACTTCCGGCAGGCACTTTGTACTATATATTCCCCGTTCACAGCCAGTCCGAAGCAAAAGAAGAGGGACTTTGATATCCCCTTCTCGCTGATTGTCAACCACAGCAGCATCTTCTTGCGGAACTTGGTGAGTGAAATGAACTTCACCTCGGTGCTCACTGCCTTCCTGGGGGAAGTAAAATACGAAGTGCCCTGCCAGTCGTTGCCATCCAGGGTGAGACAGGTTTCGTCATCCATCACCATCACCAAGTCGCGATTTGCCACAAACGTCGGTTTGACCATCTCATTCAGGTGCTTTCGCTACGTCATTACCTGCAGCTCCGAGACCAGTGGACGGGACTGCCTCTTCCTGACATGTATGTCAATGCTCGCCAGGTACTTTTACACTGTTTGGCTGGTTGCACCGACCTCCCGGCCAATCGCACGCAACGATGTAGCCACTTTTCTATCGGTATTACTCTTCAGCATCCTTAAAAGCTTCTTATCGCTCAGGTTCGTCGTCTGTTTGGAACCGGGCTTTCTTTGGATGCTCTGTAGATGCCGGAACGGGCGTATCCGGTGTCCATGAACTGTTAAACGATGTCCATTTTCGACGCGATTTTTGGGGTACCGTTTTTTGAACACGCACACTTCTGAACGGAGTAGCTTCACTGTTTTCGCCATCACGGCTAGAGTTCAACTGATAGAGCTGTCAAATATTTTCTGCTGACTCATAGGTTCCTATGATTGATGCGCATGGGTAGTTTTGTCAGTGCGTGTGAAAGTAAACCCATGAAAAATTCACAATTTTTGTCCATTTTTTTAACCGCCAACGTTATTAAATTTTCAGCAAGTCGTTGATTTTAGATCATTACACGAAGCGATTTAACCTAATTTTTTTGACAGTTCAAGAAGGTTTGTTTACAACGTGTTTGAATTTGAGTATGGGTCGTTTTTTGTTGTTTTTACTATTTGTGACCTATACCATTAAGAGGCGCAATAAAAACCAGTAACACATTTTCATTGCAGTAAGTAAATCCCACAAAGTATTAGATAACAAAACCTGCTTAAAAAAACAAATCCAAGTATGAAAATTTACCTTCCTGAACTGTCAAAATCCAGTTGGAGACGCTATCGTTCCATTAGTAAATGGCAAACTTTACTAAAAATAAGTTTTATATTTGCAATTAGTTTCCTACAATTCGTCTTTTGCTTATTTAAAAATGCGAATGAAGATTTTCAAGCTAGTTTTTTATTGACACTTTTCGAAAATAGTTTCAACGCTATTACTTTCAAATGTTTTTTTTTATCCAAACCGTGTATAGATAAATAACATTTCGAATGTCTCGCTTATTTCGCTCCTAATTAAAAGGTGCTTACTAAAAAGATGGAAACCTTAATCTTAGATTGTAATTGTGCTTGTGTATATAACCTGTAAACGATAAAATCCGATAGGCAGCTGAATACTTATTTATTATTGTACTTCTACAGACTAACGTTGGCCCCATCCTGCTCTCTGTAAACCCGTACCATGACGTGGGAAACCCACTAACGCTGTCATCAACCCGCTCCGTTCCGCTAGCACCACAGCTTCGCAAAATAGTGCAAGAAGCCGTCCGGCAGCAAGCTGAGACTGGATACCCCCAGGCGATAATTCTCTCAGGTATGTATGAGCGTCAATTTAGCGCTCGCATAATAAATTCAAACCCTACTTTCAATTCGAAGGTACATCTGGATCGGGCAAAACCCACTGCTCTATGCTGCTGTTGCGGCAACTGTTTGCCGTGGCAGGCGGAGGTCCTGAAACCGATGCATTCAAACACCTAGCGGCAGCCTTCACCGTGTTACGGTCGCTTGGTTCAGCCAAAACGTCCACCAACTCTGAGTCCAGCCGAATAGTATGTCCCCTCTCCTTGTTGCAAGATATTTGTAATCACAATTTTATACGCGTTTAGGGTCAATTCATCGAAGTGCAAGTAACAGACGGAGCTCTCTATCGAACGAAAATACATTGCTATTTTCTAGACCAGACGCGTGTCATACGGCCATTGCCGAACGAGAAAAACTATCACATCTTCTACCAGATGCTGGCCGGTCTCAATGCAGAAGAATGCACTCGCCTAAATCTGGAAGGATATTCTCCGGCTAACTTGAGGTATCTGCAGAACGGTGACATCCGACAGGACGAGCAGGAGGACGCAGCGCGATTTCAAGCATGGAAAGCGTGTTTGGGCATTTTGGGTATTCCTTTTCTGGATGTGGTACGAGTGCTGGCTGCAGTTTTGTTGCTTGGCAATGTGCAGTTTGTTGATGGACAAGTAAGTGTTAAGTGTACAAATGATTAACGGAACTATGTTTAAACTATTGTGCTGATGGTAACTTGCGTTAGCCTTGTTACCGATAACCCAATGATAACGAGTTCAAATCTTCCATACAAAATTTGCTGTGATGACTAATTCATTTATTTGGGTAATTTACGTCTGAATTTCATTGATGTTAATCTCTAACGTCTGAGCAAATTTTGTTTATTTTTAATTATCCGATGTAGGGGGGCATCGTTATATTCCAAAAATAATAGGTTAACTTTATTCACAGGGGTTGGAAGTTGAAGTGAATGGTGAAACGGAACTGAACGCGGTAGCAAACCTGTTAGGTGTTCCACCAGCTCAGTTGTTCCGAGGGCTAACCATTCGTACGCACAATGCTCGTGGCCAATTGATAAAATCAGTTTGCGATGCCAATATGTCAAATATGACGCGAGATTCACTAGCAAAGGCGCTCTACTGTAGAACGGTGGCAACGATCGTAAGGAGGGCGAACAGTCTTAAACGGTAAGTAAGAGCCGATGCATTTACCTTAAAGTGTGTCACGAACGTGGAATGGTTAGCTTAACAAAGTCATTTTCCTCTTACCAGGCTGGGTTCGACATTGGGAACGCTAAGCTCTGACAGCAACGAATCAGTGCACAATCAGGCAGAGGTCGCAAGCCAACATGCGTCCACTATTGGTGGTGGCAACGCTGGTTCGAAGTCGATGGCAGCCCTCAACAACGCCGTACGACATGCTACGGATGGATTTATAGGTATGTCTATTACAACTTTAATTTATTTTTTTAAAGACACCTTACGTTTGACGAATGTTCCTCACATGTTATGTGTATCAATACTAACTATAAATGCTCAGTATCTAAAAATAAATCGGCCAACAAATCTTCTTTATCCGCATCATGAATGCAAGTTACTTGCTTGCGATGCTCTGTTCAACTTGCATGAAAGAAAGCTATGGTTTTGAATGCTTCAATTTTTCAAGTTTTGTCTTAGTGTTAAACGGGTGTGTCACTATTTGTGCCAATATTATTTCTTACTAATTTAATGATAGAATACAATATGGTAGGTATAGTAGAGGATACAAATTTATCTAAGGACTGAAATTTTGTTTGGTTTAATTTTGTTATCAAAAGTATATGGAAAAATACAAAATTATTAATAAAGTATTTGTTTCTCCTGTTGATAGTATATTGTAATATTTTAGAAGTGCATTCCAAAATCACAAGTCAAACTTGGAAAATTTAAGAACTGGCAATATATTGAAATTATACTTAAAAATATAAATTTGAACACCTCGTGAAATATTTCCGAATTTTTGCAGAATTCATTGCAAGATTGTACAGTACGTACGATCCAACTTGCTTGCAATATGCTGAAATATTTCAAATTTTACGCAATCCATTTGATTTAATTTGACTTGATTTTGATCTTATTTTATATATATATAGATATAGATTTACTGAATGTAATATTCAACCATGTTCATACATCATTATTTCTCGATTGCAGGCATACTGGACATGTTCGGTTTCGAGGAACCGCGGCCAGCTCAGCTGGAGCACCTGTGCATTAATTTGTGCGCGGAAACAATGCAGCATTTTTACAACACGCACATTTTCAAAAGTTCGGTCGAATCCTGCCGAGAGGAAGGCATCATATGCGATGCCGAAGTGGATTACGTGGATAATGTGCCGTGTATAGATCTGATTTCATCGCTTCGGACGGGTCTTTTGAGTATGCTGGACGCGGAATGTTCCGTTCGAGGTACCGCCGAAAGTTATGTTGCAAAAATTAAAGTCCAACACAGGAATTCGGCGCGTCTGGAACAGAGAGCCTCCGAACCGTATGATCCGAGAATGTTTGCCATCAGACATTTTGCTGGACGGGTTGAATACGATACCACGGATTTCTTGGATACGAACAGAGATGTTGTTCCGGATGACCTAGTGTCAGTTTTCTATAAACACACGTGCAATTTCGGATTTGCGACGCATCTATTCGGCACGGAACTGAAAGCCTTGTACGCACAGGAAAATGTCCCGCGTGGTTTGAGTTTCAGAATTGCACCAACGTCACATACGGATCTGCTGAATGGTGATGAACCGGTTTCCACTCTGACGCAAGATTTTCACACCAGGTTGGATAATTTATTACGAACACTCGTTCATGCCAGACCACATTTCGTTCGCTGCATCCGTAGTAACACCATAGAAAAGACTGGCGTTTTTGACCGAGGTACTGTGGTACGGCAGATTCGTGCTTTGCAGGTACTGGAAACGGTAAACTTGATGGCAAGTGGTTTTCCACATCGGATGCGCTTCAAGCAGTTTACTGCCCGCTACCGAATGCTTGCTCCGTTCCGGTTGCTGAGGCGCTGCGAAGAAAAAGCCCTAGAAGACTGCAAACTGATTTTAGATTTCGCACTGGAAAACCCACCGGAACTGGACGGGTCGGTGACACTATCTTGGGCACCAGGCAAGCGACATATATTCCTCAGTGAAGGTATTCGACAACATTTGGAGCATTTGCGCACCGAGGTACGAATGAAGAGCGCCACATTGATTCAAGCTACCTGGCGTGGGTGGAATCTGCGGAAACGACTGGGAACTATCCGTAGGTCGCACGATATCAAACTTGTGGGTAGCAATCTACTGGCAATGAACAAAAGCAACGGTGAGTTTTAAAAAGCTATTATGAATAAAAAAAAACAAGTAGATAATTACTGTCAATTATTCCGTATATTCCAGCAACAAGACAACCAACATCGGGACCCAATGCAAACAATACCGGAACCGCGACCAGACCAAGGCCACAACCGATTGCCGGCACGCCTCCACCCGATCCCAATGAAAAATGCGATTCGAAAATAATCGCACAAACATGCACGCTTTTCGGACTGGATTTGGTATGTATTGCGGCAACGAAAAATTGATTCGATATATATTTCAAACTAATAGGCTTCTGTATCTATTACGCAGGAACGCCCACCTCCAGTGCCCCCGTCACGCTCGTACACCGTCACCGGAAATTCAAAACTCGGTTACCCGCAAACTCGCATAATGAAGATGAACTTTCCGGAGGACTCAGCTGCTTCGAATGTGGGTGAACAGCTCCGCAAAGGGGAAGCAGTTACGGTTACCGGAGCCTCCCATCGTCGAGGCCACCTAATTGTTGAGCACAACGGAATCAGTTTGCATGTGCCTTTCCAGTACATGGAGCTGGTTAAAACTACCACTTCGCCAGCCCCACCGACAGCGTCCGCTGTCAACATTTAACGACCACTGTTAAATGGTTCGCCATCATGTTTCTTTATTATTTTATTACGCGACTCTACCACAGTGGAAATATTTCCAATGGCATTACGACAAATAACATCACTATATTGGATATGAAGTATAACGCAAAAACCCAGTACAACTATATGATAGGTTCCCACACAATAATATATCGACTGATTAAACTATTATGTACATCATCATAATTGATCATGAACACAACCGCATCAATTAAAACAAGATAGAAGGATTTTCGATATAATCTCTACGTAACCTCATCATTTGCATCAAAAACCACAGCCAACATTCCAAAACCATAGTCGAACGCCTTTCAGCTTGAATAACCACTGTTAGTATAGCGCAAACATACCCATATGCTACTTGTTTTGTCCCAAGGTCTTCCAATCGCAAAATGCAACATCAACCACAGGTTTATTTAATGAAATCGTTATCAATTAAGTTTACATCGATAGCATTTACTCTATCATAGTCTATAAGGCGTATCGTTTACACAAAACATTATACTTACCATTTTATCATGTATTTAATGCAGAAGATAAAAGTACTACTCATCTTTAGGACTGATAAGAACCCATTAGGGGGTCAATTACAGTTAGCTGTTAGGAAGAGACTCTTCACAAACTGATTACATGAATAAGTGAGATACACTTTATAGAAGCGTTGATTCTATGAGGATTCTAAAGTGCCAACCTTTGTACGTAGGATATTGACGGATCGTAAAACTGGAAATCATTCGCATCATCAATCTGTCATCGCTTGAAAGCAGATTCATTCCAGATCCATTAATCATTCACGCAGAAGTACCAGCAGAGATGAAACGGATTTAATTTTAAAGCACAAACTCCTAGATAATAAGTTACAGTGAAGTATTATTCTTTTCTTGATCTGGATTAACAGAGAAAGGAGGAAAATTGCAATTATCCTTGCCATGTACATACAAATATTCAGTTATTTTGCACGTGCATCTCACACAGTGTCCGTTTTTAGATCGACTCTATTATCCCGATTCCGGAAAACATGCTTACTGTTTATTATTTCTGCCAGCAGATTATTTCGAGCAAATAAAATTAATTGGAAAGTTCTTCAGGTGAATCATGAATATGTACCAGTGAAATTAAAAAAAAAACTATTGTTGAGATGAAATAAATCATATTTTCTAATATTACTCACATGATAATGCAGTTTATATTTACCTTCGAAAAAAATTCCGTCTTTTTGCATTCCAATAATACGTACCATGTCAGTCCGGTTTCGTCCTTTGATTGCCAATGAGTGCTACATTTCTACAGCTATCACTCAAGCTGTGTCGTTTCTTCCAATGAATGGGTAGTGTTTCCAGTCAAACTAAAGGAGCAGAAGCAGTATCATCGTATTATTGACAGTTTAAAATTAAGCGTGGTGGGACAGTTTATGAATTGAATTTCCGCTATTTCCTTTAGTATCGCTCGCAAGGAGTTCGAGTCTGTTCTGATGAATAAGCAACATCAAACGGCACGACTGCTGACGGACAGTGATTGTACACTCTATCAAAGAGCTATTGTACAGGTTACTGATGGACTTTAGAAAGAAAAGTTAAGTCGGCGTTCCGGTTTAGTCTTTTTCGGTCGTGATTCGGAACGTCCCCTAAATTTCGATCGGATCTATTCCGTTTCAAAAACCGGTCCAGGATCTGGGAACAAAAAATATCAGTTATTGGGAAAGGGGTCATCCACATACCACTGGACAGATTTTTAACGATTTTGACCCCCCCCCCTCCCCCTCCGTGGACAACTGCCCATATAAATTCTAAAAAAAATTGTATGGACCGTGGATATTAGCCAACCCCCCCCCCCCCCAAAGCTGTCCACGTGGTATGTGGATGGCCCCAAAGCTATTTTGGTGAATGCACTAAGGGAACATCCATAAATGACGTAGCTTTTTTAAGGTTTTTTTTTGGCTTCACCGAAGACATTATGCCGATCAAACATACCGTTTTTCCCAGAAATATTTTTAACAAAAATAGGCACTCGGCTTACCCTCACCCTTCTAGTTGGTCTCGAGACACAATGCTGGTTCAACAAACCAGTCATCGTAGGTTCGATTCTCGGCTCGGGAGAGACTATTAGTGTAAAGGTACGTTCAGACTATTAGACATGTCGGTTTGATTTTGACCACTGCAGAAATCGAAAGTCTGCTCGATTTACCGTTCGACATACTTTGTCGAACCTGTTTGTATGGCGGTGTTCACACTGCTTGCACAAGTCGGAAGGAAGAACTGCCAAATGAATGTCAAATGAATTCCTTTCTCAATTTCAATATTTGCCAGCACACAAAAAACGAAAATGATGTTTGTTATGGAGAGCCAAAACAAACAACTGAAAAAAAAATTAAAGGTTGCTATGTCCTTGAAGTCGAAGGAAAAATAGGAACGTTCCTATTCCATTCGACATATCGAACGGCATGTTGAATCACAATATCGAAAAGGTGTAAACGTAAACCAACATTGAATTCGATATATTTTCGAGCAATCAGCTCGAATCAGATGAAAAAATCAGATAGTCTAAACATACCTTAAGTAGGATCGTAGCGCAATTATCATGCACATTAAACAGTTGGCTGCAAAGTAGGTATATTTAATAAACAGAAGCTCAAGTTCTGTTTTGGAATGTGTGCTACACGTCTTTGCTTTTTGCTTTGCTTTAGGCATTCGGCTTAATAAATTTGACTTCATTGTTCCAAAAAGTTTAAGTACTCTGGAGTCTTGAAGAAAACGAGACACGGAACTCAGCTCAAGAATTTGATTCTTGAGCTCTGAAGGGATACGAAGAACAAGGGCGCTCTCTACAAGGCGGGGCCGAGCTGAACCTTGGCAAAGAGATGCAGGTTCGGGAACTCACCTCGGAGGTGACTCCCTAGCTTTAAAACCTGGATGAAATCACCGAGGGGTGCGATGTTGCACAAGCTTTGAAAGAGAAGTGCGGGGTGGAGGTGGCTTCTGAGTCGATCCACCTCCGGAAAAGTCCAGCGAGGACCCAGATGGCCACCTTCCGATTAGCCGATGCGAGCCGGGCACTAAAGGAAAGGGTTGCGAGGAGTCTCCCAAGACGCCGAAGAGACGCCAAACACTTCATATGATGGCTCAGGTACCCAACCGGCATGCCGGCTGCAAAACCACGGGCATAAGGGTAACACAATTGAACCTGAACCACGGCTTCGCGGCTCAGCAGCTGCCATACCAAGCAGTCACTGAATAGCTGTCGGACATTGCCATCGTATCGGACCCCTACTGCATTCCTCCCGGAAACGGTAACTGGGTTGCGGATAAGTCCAAAATGGCGGCCGTATGGACGACGAGCAGGTTCTCGATTCAGGAGGTTTCAACCTCAAACGAAGGGTACGCGGTTGCCAAAGTGAACGGAGTGTTCTACTGCAGTGGCTATGCTCCGCCACATTGGTCTACCTAATGATTCTCCCAGATAATCGATATGTTATCCATGGAACTAACGGGCCTAACGCCGTTGGTGGTGACGGTTGACTTCAACGCTTGGGCTGTTGAGTGGGGAAGTCACATTACGAACCAGTGGTTGGCCAGACCTCTGGGACCAAATGTACATATAGCAGAAATGGTGCGGAGTCGCTCCTCGACGTGACGTTTTCCAGCCCAGTACTGATCACGAACTGGAGGGTAGACGATGGTTACACCAATAGCGATCACCAGTCGGTTTGCTATAGTGTAGACAACAACGCAAGGCGGCGAGATACGGGTAGAGCCAACACTCAGACCGCCCATGGGTAGAAGACATCGCTTTTCGATGGCGATGTATTCGAAGAGACAATGCGAAGAAAGCGCGATGGAGGCAGTTGGCCCCGCCCGATCGCTGACCAACTAGTTGCCATACTATCGCGGACGTGCGACGCCCTCATGCCTAGGACTCGCCAAACAAGGAATGGGAAGCCACCGGCTTACTGGTGGACTGACGCGATAGTCGTCCTTTGCATTGCGTGCCTCCGTGCAAGACGAAGGATGCAGCGTGCGCGAACAGACAGACAGAGGAGTAAGCGCTGTGCAGCATTCGGTTCTGCAAGATTGGCGCTGAAGAGTGCGATTAAGGCAAGCAAGAGGACCTGCTTCAATAGGCTATGCACGAGTGCAAATACGAACCTGTGGGATAATGGCCACAGGATCGTAATGGCCAATCCTAAAGGCGCGCTGGCGCCTGCAGTGCGATCACAAGCGATGCTAGAGAGTATCATAGGGGGACTCTTTCCACGTCACGGGCCTTGGTCCTTGGTCTCCGGCAGTCGAGTCACACGTCTGATGTTCCAATATCTCAGACATAGATCAAGGATGGTCGGTCAACTTGTATTCCGCAAGGTTCTATTCTGGGACCGGTGTTCTGGAATGTCATGTATGACGGGGTGTTGAAACTCAAGTTCCCTGAAGGAGTTGTGATCGTCGGCTTTGCCAACGACATAACGCTAGAGGTCTACGGCGAGTCGATCGAGGAGGTCGAGTTGACGGTCGCGCACTGTATACGCAAGGTCGAAAACTGGATGCACACCAGGAAACTGGAGTTAGCTCACCATAAAACGGAGGCCACGGTTTTGAATAACCGCAAATCAGAGCAACAGGCGGTGGTCAAAGTCGGAGACACTCAAAGCGACCTTTGAAGATCTTGGGGTTATGGTTGACGAAAAGCTTACATTTGAGATTCACGTCAACTATGTTTGCAAGAGGGCTTCAACGGCTGTTGCAGCACTATGTCGAATAGCTCAGCGGTGAATGGCAGCAAGCGTAAACTTTTTGCCAGCGTGGTTTCGTCCATACTTAGGTATGGAAGCCCAGTGTAGTCCAAAGCGCTAGGTACTAACAGTTATCGTGGTAAACTGGAAAGTACCTACAGGTTCATGTGCCTGAGTTGCGAGTGCGTTTCGTACAGTGTCATACGACGCAATCTGCGCCCTGTCCGGCATAATGCCTATCAGCATAGCCATTTGGGAGGACGTAGTATGCTTTGACCAATCTCACACAAGGGGCATACCATTCCGATTTGGAACCAGCAACCAGACCCCGCACGAATCCGACAGGGCTCGAGGAATACAAGCCTTCCATGATATCCTGGCTCAGTGGAACATCAAGAAACCTAGTAAACAAAGAACCAACAATTAAAAAAACATGTTAGTTTTAAGTCTAGAAATAAATTCAGCTCGTAGTCGGCTACGAGGATGAAAACTTTGCTTTTAGTTTTTAAGATATGTACATTTAAAATTAAGACTCTAGAATTAACTGGCGCCGTCAAACTTTTTTTTTTGTATTGTGCCGTGTCAAATAAATGTTGTGAAAAAAGGGGCATACGAGGTACCAGAAGATCATTCTCGATGATCAGATGGTAGTAGGAATGATCCAATTCCGCGAAGAGTAAATGGGGGCACCGACCGATTTCAGTAGTATTCGGATGGGTCGGGAGGTGCCAGGGAGAAGTTAACTTCCACCTGACATAGGTCATGGTTGCTTCAGGCAGTACACAGGAGAGCCAGGAGGTTGCACAGAGCATAAAATCCACTCCCTGAGCCAATACCTGGCGGTCGTCCTGCTGTAAAAAAAATTGAAAATTGAATTATTTTTCTTGAAAATTTCTATCTCTTTTATTTTCTATTTCTCCAAGTTTAAACAACGATCAATATTCAGCAAACAATGTGTAGTTTTGGTAGAGAAAACTTAGATTCCTAAAAGGTAGACTATTTGAGATACCTAATTAATTCATAATAATATATTTTGTAATATTTTTTATTTTTCTATCTCAGAGTGTATATAATTTCTGAAGGGACAAAATTACTGTCTATAACATTTCCGAAAATTAATTTTCAATGTTAGATAATTATTTTTAATTTTTTTTATATATCTTTGTTGAAATTAAATATTTTTTCTTTCGCGATGTATTTTTTTTTTCGGAAAGACCAAATTATTATCTACAACTGTGCTGAAGATGTCACACCGATCAAACAAACCGTTCTGGTTCTAAAAATATTTATAATCATCAATATATTTTTATAAGAGTGATTTTCAGCTACAGGCTGGTTCATTCCGCAGCTTAGTGTCTTTCACGAACAAGTAGAAATTTAAACTCGTGGGTGAAAGTAAAAAAAATGCCCTAGAGCTCGAACTGGAAAAAAGTATAGATTATAAGTTTTAACCATTCCCGAGAATTTCGGTGATAGAAGTGCGTCAAAAGGCGGCAGAGCAATTGCTCGACGGGCTTCTCGCTTTCGCGTTTTCCTACGGGAAAACTTCATTTAAGTCTCTGAAGACTCTACACACTGCCGACTCGACTAGGAGCAGAGCAAAATCATTTCAAATCGCATGGAAATACGCGAAAATTTAATCGACCATTTTTGATTTGAATGAAACTTTGCACACGTATTTGGCTTAGCAAACTGAGCATTTTTCACAGGTGGAGAGATTTTTTACACCCATGAGTTACATTCTAAAAGGGCGTATGTCTTTTGGCATAGGTTTTATTCGAAGCATTGTAGCCCAGAAGCCGTTGGTTGTATAGAAAAACTGTCTGAGAATGAGTTGTAGGGAATTAAAAATGCACCATAAAAAAACACACACTGTACAAAAAAAAATTTTTGACCAAAAAAAGTTAAAAAAAAACATTAAATTTCAATTAAAAAAAAAAGAGTTGAATTTTGTTTTAATTTTTTTTTAAAGAAACTTGACGTTAATACGCAACTTTTAAAAGAAGGTCCAGGATGGAGAAATGAAAAATAATTTTTCTATGGTAGATTCATTTTTTTATGAAAATTCTTATTCAAACATTTTTAAAATATTTGTATCCTGATGATTTTATAAGATGCAGAAAGTTATTTTGAATCAAAAAGCTCTTGGTAGTAAACATTCTGAAGGCATTGGTTTTCGAGTTATTTCTAATTTAAGCTCTAAAAATTATAATTATTTAAGAAAATATACGTTTTTCTTAATTTGTCCATGGTTCTACAGCAAAAACCATACGTTCATTGGAATGCTTGATCAAAAATATACAATTCATTCTTTGACAACATAACGATTGAGCGAACGGTTCTCAAGAAAAGAGTTAAATATTCTAAGTGATATAAATATATATAATATATTCATGAAGAATCAAATATTTATTTTATTTAGTTTTATTATCTTAGGAACATATTTTTTTATGACTTAGATACTTTACAGAACTAGTTTCACCTTATATTTTATATACATCATAAGTAAATGATTCGTCATCTTTTGAAAACAGCTTCATTTGTATCTTATTTTCTGGAATCGGAACAAAAGAGTAATACTTTTGTGTGGCAGCTATTATTATAGATTTTTTGAAAATATTGCTCCATTCTGTTACTCCTTGTTCATATTCTTCATATGATACCCAACTAAATGACATTTTTGATGAATTTTCATTACTTTTCTGATTAGACCAATAATACAATTCTTTTGCGCTTGTAATGGGATGTTCATGTTCTTTAGCTTGCCATTCGTTAATATGCCACCAATTGCATCGCATGGGCCTTTACCATGAGAAGTCGCAAAAAATGCCACTCTGCATCGACGTTATATTTTGTTTTGAACTTGCAAAGACATGCAAAGTTTTTTCTATTTTTATATTGTGAGGCAGCTCCATCAGACATTAATATCGCTTTTTTCAACTCTATTGTTGTTTTCAAAAAACTCATTATTTTGGCAATGAACACCTGAACCGCAACAGTATCATGATGGAGTACATCCGATATTATGTTGAAGCTGATATTCGTAAGTGTTCCAGATCCTGAATAGTAAACAACGAAGGGATGAATGGTGGCTTGACTATCATTTCAATAACTACACGAATCACCAATTGATAGAGACGTATTAAAATGAGCTTGACTGTTCAGTATTTTTAAGTTTGCAATAACGTTTTCGTTTAATTTGCGTAAGCTTGATGAGCACCGATGATCAGGAAGGGTTTACAGTATTTGGGCTTGGTGTATTCCATTTTCACTTTATTCATCTTCACAAAATGCAAACTTTACTAACACATCTGGAGTAGTGCAATCGTATTCATATACGAAAACAGATATTATAGGTAACCCAGTAGTTATTGGTTGCGTACTTTACAAACAGTTATTATTAGTAAACAAGTAGGTAGGGTTGCACGACAAACATATTTTTTATAATACATTCGGCAAGGGGGAATGTGTAGGTAGGCTAAGATTTAGCGCTTGAGTTATTTATCCAACCGTTTTGTTGTCAAAAAATGAATTGTATATTTTTGATCAAGCATTCCAATGAACGTATGGTTTTTGCTGGAGAACCATGGACAAATTAAGAAAAACGTGTATTTACCGAAATATTAATAAGTTTTCGAGCTTAAATTTAAAATAACTCGAAAACCGATGCCTTTAGAATGTTTACTACCAAGAGCTTTTTGATTAAAATTTGCTTAACCCTCTAGTGCCCAATGCCGCCATTTGGCGGGCTTCAGTCGAAGTTCCGAAAAGCTTAAATAAATACTTAAAAAGTGTTTATAATGGTTTATAATGATTTTTATCGAAGTCCGTTTAGAAATTAATTTGGGCACTAGAGGGTTAAAATCATCAGAACACAAATATTTTGAAAAATGTTTAAATTTGCATTTTTATAAAAAAAATAATCTACCATAAAAAAATTATTTTTCATTTCTCCATCCTGGACTTTTTTTTTAAAGTTGCGTGTTAACGTCAAGTTTCTTTAAAAAAAAATAAAAACAAATTCAACTCTTTTTTTAAATTGAAATTTAATGTTTTTTTTTTAACTTTTTTTGGTCAGTAAAATTTTTTTTGTACAGTGTGTTTTTTTTTATGGTGCATTTTTAATACCCTACAACTCATTCTCAGACAGTTTTTCTATACAACCAACGGTTTCTGGGCTACAATGCTTCGAATAAAACCTATGCCAAAAGGCATACGCCCTTTTAGAATGTAGCTCATGGGTGTATCTCTCCATCTGTGAAAAATGCTCAGTCTGCTAAGCCAAATACGTGTGCAAAGTTTCATTCAAATCAAAAATGGTCGATATTCGACCATAGGTCATTTGGCGCGATCTTGCTCAGCACCAAAATATAAATTGTGGAAAATGAATTCAGAGATATATAAGATTTTCAATACTCGAAACAGCCTATTGCAACCAAGTACGACTCAGCTTGGTTGTTGTTTTTTACCGTACACACTTCAAAGTAACTGTTCTGTAATTGCCTACCTTCGGAATTTCCTGAAATAATTCGCGGTTCAGCGAACAGTTTTACGGTCGGTAATTCAATCGCAGCCTGTTTTAAATTTTTTTTCACTTTGTTGAAGCTTTGAGATTTTTTATAATAGTAGTCAGGCCTTTATGCAACAAAAAATAGTGTTCCGGATGAGCGAAATTACTTCGACTTTGTGAGACGAACCAGTCCGAAGACTAAAGTCTCTGTAATACAAAAGAAAAAAACTTCTACTTTGTAGTTATACTGTTTATATATGTCAAAATATAACCGATGTGTCTGACCGAAATAATTACTGCAGTGCTTCAACTGTTTTGATTAGTATATTCTAGCTAATCGTTTTCATTGAAGAATGGCGCAACACTACTGAAAAATATAAGTACCCACTTACTGGATGAAAAAAAGGATTTTTCAGTGCAAATTGCTGTTGTTGCGAAACATTACCAGTACAGTTTCGGATAGCAGCATTTTATTTTACCATTGTAAGTGATAATTGGTTTCAACGGCCTAATTAAACAGCATTTTCTTATTTATTTAGA
Organism: Wyeomyia smithii; assembly: GCF_029784165.1. Taxonomy (NCBI): domain Eukaryota; kingdom Metazoa; phylum Arthropoda; class Insecta; order Diptera; family Culicidae; genus Wyeomyia; species Wyeomyia smithii. Next base: position 114,023,915 of record NC_073696.1, read on the forward strand.
TGAAATTTTACTTTATATTTCAATAAACTTGCATATCTGATACCATGGAACGGGGTGAAATTGATCAATTTTCATAACTTTTTCCAATTAACTAGCTTCATGTACATTTTTCCCGAAATAGTAAATATTTAAAACAAGTACTGGTATGTGCTCTAGAAAACCTCTATGGCTGTTGGTGAAATTTCTATCGTCTACTTCATGAAATCAATTCAAGAATTCTATAAGGGCAACTTCAGCGGTGGTCCAAATCGTTGTTTTGTTCTAATTTTTTGGAACAAACTCAAATTCACTGCTGCACCGGTGGTGTAAATTTTGTTTTATACCAGATCTAAATTGAAAAAATTTGAAACTGGTATACGTTTTGGTCTATTTTTGTCACTTTTTGGAACAAGGAATAGATCGTTCTAAAACCCTTTATACGCTGCCAATAGGTGGGTAAAATGTCATATTTAGCTATTTTTTATTTTTAGCTATTTCCATATAAGCGTTTTGTTAGTGTTGGGGAATAAACAAAACAAAGATTTTTTATGACAATTCACAATTCATTTTTGTGGTTTTTCTGAAGAAGAATATGAACAGGTTTGTCGTTTTGGGCTTCAAGGAAACCGACCAGCAAAAGGGGGAATTCTGAAAGACCATAACCGTAGGTTCAAATACTTGGTTTGCAACCATCAGCCACCAGGATGACAAATATGTTGGCTATTTGTTAATCGCCTTAATTATAGTGGGAGTAGAGGAGACCTTGAGAGGCCAGAAAAATGTTCCTCGAAGACACTGAACTGAAAACGTTCAAAATGCTGGGATGACATTGCGCATTTCGTTTCGAGCAACTCGAACAAACTAAATGATCGCTGGGGGGCGTTATGTTTCGTTTTTCGTATTTTTTCGACTTTGCGGGTTAGATGAGCTGCAGGACAAATGACAATAACAGCTCCTTTTAAGCTTGAAGCATATCTGGCAGTATGTGACCTACTCGAAAATAACGAAAATCGCTCGAATCGAGCTGCGCAATGCTAACCAATATCCTCAAAACCCAACCCAAGTTTGAAGAACTGCAAGATTTTGAAGGATTGATGAGACGAAAACAGAAGATGAACATCTACGCGATCAAATATTTTTCGCTATCCTCCGGAGCCCTACTTATAGCAGAAATTTTTCGATCATACCAATCCATCCTGAGAAATGTCTCTGACGCTCGGGTCAAACCGTCAAATCCATAAAGTCTTGTGGATATAAAGTGTCTTGCCAAAGTAATCGTTTAATGTGCGAAAAAATTAGCGAATTTCCGTTTGTCAAATATAAAGTGCTTTTTATTATAACAAGTCTCATTAACTGATAGCATGAGGTATTGAATTGTTGACAGTGTGACAGATGTCAGCGGTTTAAACCAACAACATATACAACACCGGTGCGGAGAACGAAAAGTTGGTCTATATTAGCTGGTTTTATTCAGGATTCGCTGGTGAAAATCTAGTATAAAGTTGTTTCAAAAATAGACCACCGCTGAAGATGCCCTAAGGTACTATGAGATACATGGGGTGAAATTGATCACCCTCGAAATCCATACATTCTATTAAAAATGTGCTTTTACTCGATATGTTCATGATAAACGATGATTTCTGAACTGAAAAATATTATTCACAGCTAGTTTGGAAACGAAATTACCGTTATTTTAGGTTAAAATTTATTCACTTTGGTTCACGAGCTGCAGTTTTGCTAAATTTGCTCTCATTTGATCATCGTTAGATCGATTTTAATTCGGTCTGTTGCAAAACCTCAAAAAAAAGCACTGAGATTAAAATCTTTGTGGTTTCATGCATTCGTTGTTTTGCTTTCGTCTTGATTAGACGCAAATTGTTTATCTCCGTTTGATTCGCAAAATAACAATACACGAGTTATCGTACGGGTGTTTTTTTTTCGATTAGTTCTTGTGTGCGATAACAATAGCCTGCAATATATCGGCAGAAACATCTTCTGCACACTGGTAGGGGCAGGCTACCCCGCCAGTGATCTGATACGCAGCTGATATATCAGCAAGAATAATTCTCCCGCACCGCTGTTACCCCGCTAGCAGCACGGACCATCATACGATCGAGCGAGTGGAAGTCAACTACAAGTGGCATCTACAAGGTCGAGTGTAAGATACGGCCACTGTGTCACAACACGAAGCTGGATCGTCATTGTTTGTTCTGCGGAGACACTCGATTAATCCAACTATCAGCCGTGAGGTCGTGACTTAGACGTTCGGTGAAGTATTCACTTTAGAATTTTTATCATTATTATTAATATTATTATTATTATTGTTATTATTATAATTATTATTATTATTATTGTTATTATTATTATTATTGTTATAATTATTATTATTATTATTACTATTATTACTATTGTTATTAGTATTAGTATTACTGTCTTTTTTTTATTTTGATCCATTGTAGTTTGAAAAATTGTTTTTAAAATTTAATATCAACTACTTGATCCCCCCACCCCCCACATTCGAATATTTATCGTTTGTGTGCGGTAGAGCGTAACGCTCCCGCAAAATGGACGACATGCAGGTGCAACTATTCCTGGATGTGGAAACAAATGGGAAAGAGATTGAGATCTCCCCCATCAATTCCCCTCTACCTTCCCCGCTACCTAGCCCCGTACCAAGGGTACCGGCAACACGGGTGAAAGCTTAGCCAGATGCTTCGAAAGGTCCGTTCGTAGTTTACTTTAGGCCCATAAAGAAACCTCTTAACATTATACAAATAGGCAAGGACCTGGCAAAACAGTTTTCGGCCGTAACCGAGATTACGAAGGTGAGGCCGAACAAACTGCGAGTTGTCGTGAGTAGCTTGAAGCAAGCAAATGAAATTGCTAGCTACGAGCTCTTTACAAGGGAGTACCGCGTGTACATCCCTGCCAAGGACGTGGAGATCGACGGTGTGGTTACCGAAGGAAGCCTCACGGTCGATGACATTTTGCGTCACGGGGTTGGCTGCTTCAAGAACCCCCTGATTCAAGATGTAAAGATACTGGATGTCAAGCAATTACATTCAGTATCCATCGAAGAAGGGAAGAAGAAATTCCTCCCTTCGGATTCCTTCCGTGTAACATTCGCCGGATCCGCACTGCCGAACTACATCTCTTTGGACAGGGTTCGTCTGCCTGTACGCCTGTTTGTACCGCGGGTCATGCATTGCCAAAACTGCAAGCAGTTAGGTCATACAGCCACCTACTGCTGCAACAAGGCACGCTGCAGCAAGTGCGGAGGCAATCATGCTGAGACCGCTTGCAGTGAGGATACTGAAAAGTGTCTTTACTGCGAGGGAACTCGGCATGACCTTTCGGCGTGTCCCGCGTACAAACAGCGCGAGGAAAAAATTAAGCGTTCCCTTAAGGAACGATCAAAGCGCTCTTTTGCAGAAATGCTTAAGAGGGCTGAGCCACCCTCGACAGGAAACATCTTTTCCTTTTTGCCAACCGATGAGCGTACATCTGACGATCCCGTCGAAGGGTGTTCTTATGCCTTGCCAGAGGGATCTAGGAAGAGGAGAATGCTCAACTCTCCTAATCTTTCTCGCAAAGGTCGTAAGATAACCCCTAGCGGAATGACCAATAAGACAACACAGAAAGGAAGCGGTGAAGAAAACCCGAAGCAAGTACCCCCCGGTTTTAATTTCAAATCAAACCAGGAGTACCCACCGCTTCCTGGGGCACCAAAAACCCCTCGTGCACCCATTTCTCGATCAGAAGACATAAAAGAAACAGGGTTCATAAAATTCTCTGATATTGTGGACTGGATATTTAAAACATTCAACATACCAGATCCCCTTCAAAACATTCTTCTTGCCCTTCTCCCTACAGTGAAAACCTATTTGAAGCAATTCACAGCAACTTGGCCCCTCATTTCAGCTATCGTATCTTTCGATGACTAATACGTCGAAAGAGGTTAGGAATTTTGTCACTGTGTTACAATGGAACTGCAGAAGTATCATCCCCAAATTCGATTTATTTTCACATTTGATAAACACATACAATTGTGATGCGTTCGCGCTCTGTGAAACTTTTCTCAATTCAAATGACAAACTTAATTTCCACGATTTCAACATCATTCGTCGAGATCGAGACTCACACGGTGGAGGGGTACTTTTAGGGATCAAAAAGTGCTATTCTTTTTTCAGAATCGACCTCCCCTCGATCTCGAATATTGAAGTTGTTGCCATTCAAACGAATATGAAAGGAAAAGACCTTTGCCTTGTTTCGTTATATATTCCCCCATCCGCGCGGATTGAACAGAAGCAACTCCTTGATATAGCAGAATTGCTTCCCGCACCTTTTTTGATTTTGGGAGATTTTAACTCTCACTGTTCGCTATGGGGGTCGCTGTACGACGACAACCGATCTTCTTTAATCTGTAACTTGATCGACGACTTCAATATGACAGTTTTGAATACTGGGGAAGCGACACGCGTACCTAATCCTCCAGCACGTGAAAGCGTGCTTGACCTATCCCTCTGCTCGACATCACTAGCGTTAGATTGCCAGTGGAAAGTAATCAACGATCCCCACGGTAGTGATCATCTTCCAATCGTTATATCAATTGCTAATGGTTCAACTCCCCCGAACCCAATCAATATTCCCTACGACCTTACACGTAATATTGATTGGAAGTGTTATGAGTCTATTATAGCGCAATCTATCGAGACTCACGAGGTTCTTAGCTGGCTTGATAATCGACGCCGCGACTCAAGCTCAGACGAAACCGATACACGGGGTAACGATTAGACAGCGCGCTCCCAACAAATGGTGGGACAAAGAGTGCTCTGAGCTGTACGTGCGAAGATCCGCGGCGTATAAGGACTACCGGGAGTACGGCACTGTCAACCTGCTTCGAAAGTACGAGGCACTGGGCAGGCAGATGCAGAGCTTAGTAAAGGCGAAAAAACGCGGGTACTGGCGGCGGTTCGTAAACGCGTTGTCGAGGGAAACAGCGATGAGCACTCTTTGGGATACCGCCAGGCGCATGCGGAACCGTGACGTTTCGAATGAAAGCGAGGAGTATTCAGATCGCTGGATACTCGATTTTGCCAAAAAGGTCTGTCCGGACTCTGTACCGGAACAGAAAACCTTTCGCGACGCGTTTTTAGTAACTACGGAAGAGCCTCCATTTTCGATGTTGGAATTTTCAATGGCTCTCCTGTCGTGCAACAATAAGGCTCCAGGGTTAGATAGAATAAAATTCAACCTGTTGAAGAATCTACCCGACTCTGCAAAAAGACGCTTGTTGAATTTGTTCATCAAGTTTCTTGAGCTAAATATTGTTCCGCATGACTGGAGGGAGGTAAAAGTCATTGCTATTCGGAAACCCGGGAAACCTGCCTCTGATCACAATTCATATAGGCCGATTGCGATGCTCTCTTGCCTCCGGAAATTAATGGAGAAAATGATTCTCTTACGGTTAGACAAATGGGTCGAAACAAACGGGTTACTTTCAGATACTCAATTTGGCTTTCGCCGGAGCAAAGGGACGAACGATTGCCTAGCGTTGCTTTCTACTGAAATTCAACTCGCATTTGCTCGAAAAGAGCAAATGGCTTCTGCGTTCTTGGATATTAAGGGGGCTTTCGACTCTGTCTCTGTAGAAGTTTTAACCGAGAAACTTCATTTGCAGGGACTTTCACCAAATTTGAATAATTTTTTGCTCAATTTGCTGTCAGAAAAGCATATGTATTTCTCACATGGCGATTCGACAACTTCCCGAATTAGTTACATGGGCCTTCCCCAGGGCTCATGTTTAAGTCCTCTCTTATATATTTTTTACGTCAATGACATCGATGAATGTCTTGCAAATTCATGCACGCTAAGGCAACTTGCAGACGATAGCGTTGTATCCATTACTGGTAGCGAGGCTAGCGATCTGCAAGGACCATTGCAAGATACTTTAGACAATTTGTCTGAATGGGCTCTTAAGCTGGGTATCGAATTCTCTCCGGAGAAAACTGCGTTGGTCGTTTTTTCTAGGAAGCATAACCTAGCTCAGCTGCAGCTCCTACTAACGGGTAAAACGATCACTCAGGTTTTAGTCGCTAAATATCTCGGGGTCTGGTTCGACTCTAAATGCACCTGGGCTTGTCATATTAGGTATCTGACACAAAAATGCCAACAGAGGATTAATTTTCTTCGTACGATTACCGGAACCTGGTGGGGTGCCCACCCAGGAGACCTTCTAAGGTTATACCAAACAACGATATTGTCAGTTCTTGAGTACGGGTGTTTCTGCTTCCGCTCCGCAGCAAACACACATTTGATCAAACTGGAACGAATACAGTATCGTTGTTTGCGTATTGCCTTAGGTTGCATGCAGTCGACCCATACGACGAGTCTTGAAGTGCTAGCGGGTATTCTTCCGTTGAAACATCGTTTTTGGAATCTCTCTTACCGGTTGCTAATTCGATGCACAGTTATGAACCCATTAGTAATTGAAAATTTCGAGAGGTTGGTCGACCTTCAATCTCAATCCAGATTTATGACTTTATATTTTGACTATATGGCTCAAGATATTAATCCTTCTTCATACGATTCCTCCAATGTCGCACTTTTAAATACTTCTAATAATGCTATATTCTTCGACACCACCATGAAACAAGACATTTCTGGTATCCCGGATCAATTGCGACCCCAAGAAATCCCTAAAAAATTTTCCAATAAGTTTAAACATGTTAGTTATGATAAAAGGTTTTACACTGACGGATCTAATCTAGATGAGTCCACTGGCTTCGGTGTTTTCCACGAAAATTTTACCGCCTCCTACAAACTCGATGCTCCTGCTTCCGTGTACGTCGCAGAGCTTGCTGCCATTCAGTACTCTCTTGGGATCATCGAAACCCTGCCCATAGACCACTACTTCATCTTCACAGACAGTTTCAGTGCCATTGAAGACTGTGAAGCACACCCCGTATTTCCTGGGGAAAATACGGCGGTTTTTAAGTGCTTTAACAGATAAAAATTACCGGGTTACCTTAGCGTGGGTCCCTTCTCATTGTTCCATTCCGGGCAATGAAAAGGCTGACGCTTTAGCTAAGGTGGGTGCTATTGATGGCGATATTTATGAAAGACCAATTGCTTATGATGAATTTTATAGCATTTTGCGTCAGAGAACACTCAACAGTTGGCAATCATCATGGAACTCAGATGAACTGGGGCGGTGGCTACATTCCATTTTTCCTAAGGTATCGACGAAAGCATGGTTCAAGGGGTTGGATGTCGGTCGGGACTTCATTTGCGTGATGTCCAGACTTATGTCCAATCACTACACGTTAAACACGCATCTCTTTCGTATAGGGCTTGTAGACAGTAATCACTGCGTTTGTGGCGATGGCTACCATGACATCGAGCATGTTGTTTGGTCGTGTACCGAATACTGTGGTGTTAGGTCTGAGCTTATAGATTCCCTTCGGGCCCGAGGAAAACAACCGAACGTACCCGTTAGAGACATTCTGGGAAGCGGTGATCTCCAGTACATGACACAGCTATACGGGTTTATAAAAAATGCTGGCATTAAAATTTGATTTCTTTTATCTTTTTGCTAGAATACAATTTCTGTCACAAACTGAAAGAGAATGACACACCCGGCTGGAGACACTAAAACGAAGACTCGGCATCTCTATGTTTACGCAGACACCTCAGACCAAAACTGCTCAAATAGAACATCACTGGTTAGCCACGTACAAATGAATACATTCTGTAATATAAAATAGTTGAAAACAAAATTGTAACACCCCTCCTCTCACCTTAAATCCCCACTAGCTCGTAGTCGGCCGCGAGAATAAAAAAAGGCCTCCCTCTTTTCCCTGCTAATTCAGAATTTAAAAAAATATGTACTTGGCTCAGTTAAACATAAATTGTATCGTGCCGTGTCAAATAAACTATTTAAAAACTTGTGGTTTCATGCGAATTTATCAGTATTATTTTGATGGTATGGAATAATCATTGTTGAAAATTATTTTTTGAGCTTTTATCAAACTTTACTCACGTCTCCAAATTTAACGTAATTAACCCTCAATTAAGATTACTTTAGGCAAATTCAACACTTTTTTTTGTTACTTAGAAACTTGTTTGATCAAATTTGATTGCGTTTTGACTGAGTTATAAGAATTTTTCGAAAATATGTAAAATTGCACCGGGCATGCAAGGGTTACCTTTTACAGGTATGTGAATCTTTCAAAAGTTGTATCTTAGGACTCGTAAGAATTGCCTAATGTTGGCAGATCCGTATCTTTTTATTAGTATTATTTATCACGAATTTTCAGATGATCAATTTCACCCCATTCCACGGTACTTTTAGTCTGGTTGCAAGGATTTGGAACGGAAGGATGTTTCATAAATTCGGTTATTTTTGTGCAATATCCAATAAGCACCTGTTTTTTTTTTAATTCAATATAGGTGATACTGCTTTTGACATCATTTTATACTAATATTGAAAAATATATATCTATAATTTGAACAATCATTTGTAATATCAAGATATATGTTTTAATGTTCGAAATCTATAAATACAAACAATAAGAACTAACTAACTTGAAACTGGTTGATTGGAATGTTTCAAGTTATGATGATGCAATGCAAAGTGACTACTGTAAAACCCCTTAGCAGCAGCTTATTTCGAAAAACACATTCCTAGAATTGTCGGACCGTACTATTGACAATGCCGTGTAAATCAAAGTGCAACTTAAAGTGTCAACCTCATTTCCACGTTATATTATTTGATAGCTCTGAACTTCTAAATGTGACTTACCAACGACAGAAATCCCGCTCATAAATGCTGCTACTGACGCTACGCTAATAGCGAATGAAACTAAATTACAAATTAACTCGGATTTACGACAGTGACCGATCATTCCGATTGCATTCGCAGCTTCTTTCAAACATTCCCGAGATTAACACGGGAACAGTTCCTACGCTTGTAAACTGCCTCATCTGAATCGTTGGCGATGCAGAAAAACAATTTAAGTGCAGGAAAACATTCTCATAAATACTTTCACTAGGTACTGGTGACATACAAGACACACATCAAGGTTCGGAAGTTCCCTCCAAAATTCGCAGTCACCCTGGACAGTATGCCAACATTTATTTATAAATTCCGAATTTGCTCGCACTTGGACATTTGACTTTCCGATTGCTGGTTTGGCTCTCTAGGTGAATTGCGCAGTATCAGTATGACAGCGGCGACGAACGCAGCGATTTTCGATGATCGGATTTGTTAAATCCAATCCAATTAAATTAATTACTGTTGAAGACGTATCAAGCCCACCGCATCGTTTGCTCCGGCCGACCCCGCAATCTATGGCATACGGAGCGTTATTGGCAACCAAACCATCACCAATCCGTAAATATTTAAATGGGATGGATGTTGAAAAAAATATTAAAAAACACGATTGGAAACGAAAACTGCAGATTGGAAAGCGGTCACATTTTCTTGTTTTCGCTGCTTTTACTGACCTTTTCCTCCACCGGATGGGCTAATTTTCCCCTCCGCACGGTGTCTAGGATGGGTGTTGTTCGGTGGTTCGCTCTTCGATTAGAAAACTTATTTCAACATCGGCAATAAATCAGTGATTGACATTTCCGATGCTTATTAATATTCCTCCAACTATTTTGGATGAAAACGTACTTGGTAGCGAAAAACATCACCAAGTGTTTTTTTTTCTTCAATTTTTGGCGTGAGTTGGAAATTCGCGATATGTTCAGTGAAAGGTCGCAAGTGAGTGTTATGACGACTGACTGAATTTGTTTTTATTAATTTCACAAACTATTTTCGGTGGGGTATTTTTGTTAATGAAAAATCTGAATTGATAATAATTTTTCTCTGACAGAATTAGGAAATACTTTGATTTGAGTTATGATCACAAGGAAACAAAGGGTATAGGTACAACAAAAATCGTTGGTATTGATATGATTTTAAAGCCCTCTCCAAATTAGTGACGCTCTGAATTTAAAGCTTTGGCATAATTCATTCGACCATTCATACAACTGCTTTTGACAGTACAGTTTTATGTGTTCCATCAAGCCTAATGCTAAAATAGGCGACATATATTTCTGATTTAGAGAGCACATCCACGTTCTCAGCTGCCAACAGCGTGATACTCACCATACTTGCATCCATGACATGCGAAAACATCTTCAAATACCTTAATCAACCTTAATCAATATCAATCACGAAAATTCATAACTTTTTAATTTTCCTGAGTAAGGTAAGAAAAAAGTAAAAATAACAAATGGTTTTTTTAGACAAATAACAGGACTTCAACAACTTTACTTTCAGATGCTTTGAAAATATATCCAAACTTATTACCCCACTTCATAAGTAGTCATACTCAATTCCGAAATATTTACTTTTAGCTATCTTCCCATAAACGGAAGTTGCCACTTCGGATTAAAAACGGCACCAGGGGTCTGTTTTTTAACCTATGTGCATTATATCAATTTCGGAAATGCCCATTTTGAGTGGCATTTAGTGGTTTCTAGAAACCGGAAGTCACCATCTTGGATTTCGGAACGCATCTTGAGTTTATTTCAGGTTAGGTGGTATTCGATCATTTCAGGCTGTTTTCTCGGAACCGAATATTTTTCCGGATTTCAAAATTGTGCCTGGTGTCGATTTTTGGCCTCTGGGTAGCATTTTGGTTCCAAAAATAACCATGATGGGGTGTATTTGATAATTTTCTGAAACTGGAAGTCGCTATATTGGATTTCAAATTGGCGTCTGGATTTACTTTTCGGTCACGGTATTCGGCTTAAGAAATATTTATATTGGGTGGTATTAGGTTATTCTAGAATACTTTCCAGAAACCGGAGAACGTCATCTTGACGTCTTGGGTTGGTTTCCGGTCCGGTTGGTCTCTAGATTCCGGTTGGTCTCTAGATATAACCTCGGTTTCGAATATAGGTACCATGAAATGGGGTGAAGTTGATCAATTTTTATTTAACTAGCTTCATGTACATTTTTCCTGAAATAGTATAATTTTAAAACAACTGGTATGTGCTCCAGTAAACCTCTATGGCTATTGATGAAATTTCTATCGTCTACTTCATGAAATAAATTCGATAATTCTATAAGGTACTATGAGGTAAATTGGGGTGAAATTGATCACCATCGAAATCCATACATTTTTTGGCAATGTGCTTTCTTCTCGATATGCTAAAGATAAATGATGATTTTTGTACTGAAAAATATCATTTACAGCTAGTTTGGAAACCAAAATAGCGATATTTCAGGTTAAAATTTGTTTATTTTGGTTCACGAGCTGCTTGTTGCTAAATTTGCTGTTATTTGATCGTCGTTAGAACGATTTCAATTCGGTTTGTTGCAAAAGCTCAAAAACTAGCTCTGAAAGTCAAATCTTTGTACTTTTCTGCGAATTCATCAGTATTTCTTTAATAGTATGGAATGATCATTGTTGAAAATTACATTTTTTGAGTTTTTATCAAACTTTACTCACTTCTCCAAATTTAACGTAATTAACCCTCAACTAAGATTACTTTGAGTAAATTCAATACTTTTTTTGTTATTTGGAAACTTGATTGATCAAATTTGATTTAGTTTTGACTGAGTTAAAAGAGTTTTTCGAAAATTTGAAAAATTGCACCGGGCATGCAAGGGTTAACTTTGACAGGTATGTGAATCATGCAAAAGTTGCGTTAAAGGACACGTTAACATTGCCTAGTGTTGTAATATCTTTTGACTAGTTTTTTATCACAAATTTTCAGGTGATCAATTTGACCCCTTTCCACGGTAGTTAATCCACCTAATTGTTGTCATTTATTGCATAAACAAAACCTCCATACCCTTCAAACTAACTGGATGTTATGTAAAAAAGTGAGAAAAAAGTGCGTCATAATGCGCCTACACAGGATTAAATCTGATGGAGTTGCACGGTTATTTTCAACCTGCATAGAACACTTTTCAAGAAAATAAGCTATCGTATTTATTAATAGTACCATCCCCAGAAGCAAGAGTCTTTCTTTGCGATGCTAATATTGATGCTCTCTTGAACTTTCCTGAGAAATTGTTTAATTTAATTTCATTGTGCCATTGAGTATATTCGCCGCCCATCATCATTAATTTAATGCATCAGCTGTTCCATTTCAAATACTAGCACATTCGTTATTAGTACCTTTCCGAGAGAGCCGGACGAGACAATTAATAATAAACTTTCTAGTTCAATTAGAGTGCCTGCAACAGCTTGCAGTTACTCCATAATGCTGCAGTTTTAATCCACTTACTAGCTTAATTTGATCTGATTTATTGCCTCATTACGAAACGAAGGCAACATCGTACCGGGAGATGCAAAATTTCCGCTTCAGTCCGCATGTACTCGATCAGTTCGCATCATCGTAGGATGGGTTGGGCGCAAAGCGTAGACACTGCTACCGGCAATCCATGTAGCACAAATAAATACTCACCATTGATAAAATTAGCAGTTCATGAATCACAGCCGAAAACAATCGGACCGTGTTTATTTATCCAATTACATTAAAACTCGCGCCCCTATCGGACAAGCTGCAAGCTACCATTGCAGCCTGTGCTTACTGATTTCATCTAACACCATGTGCGCCTTCTATCGGCGTGCAAGAAAGCAGAGGCGGCGAACCTAAACCGGCTAGTCTACGGATGCCAAAACAAACCTATGATAGGCAGGTGTGACTTGTTTGCATTTCCTGATTTCGGTAAACTATATGAAGCACAATAAGTCAGCACTGTTCTACGAACATATCGAAGCTACACAGTGAAAAATTTATGTCATAGGTACTTTTGAAATAAATAGATATACTGTTTCATCTAAATAAATCTAGATTCTAGAATAGTGGAGAACGGTGTACGGGTTTCTAGTATATGGCTTGGGGATGATTTTTGTTTATCTATACATTTTGAGTTTACGTCCGTTGAACAGTAAAATTAACAGACAAAACTTGTGGTAGCCGTGTAAACAATTTGTCCTGTAAGTCGCCCTGTTTATGGGTTGGCGAAACCTGCGCGCCGATCGTCTACTGCTCTGATGATGAATTGCGGCTGCTGCTGCTGCAGCGCTGCATGGCATTTATTCCGTGGTGTTGTTGTTTTATTGCGACGTACTGTCATCACGGAGTCGTGCGGAATACAAACAGTTTCACGAAGCTCTGTTTGTCCGTTATGTAATATTGATTTTCGATGCCGATCGTTGCACACTGTTTCTAAAGCTGCAAAAACGTGATCGAAATTATTTTGACCCAAAAAACAGATTTCAGTTCCATAGTGCCTTCAGGAAAGTTAATCCATTGATTATTCTCCATTTTATAGAGGTTGAAATTTTGTGATTAATCCACTTAACAGTGAGAAGCGAATTTTACTTTTTTCATTTTTGCATATAAAAATTCACTTTGCTCGGCAGAGTTGTTGCTCATTCTATAAGAAACAATACTGAAAATCAATTTTTTCAATATAACATTTAGTAGTGATTTTCTACAATGTTCTACATTGCTGTTTGCTATCACAAAACAAATAATTTCATCGAAGAAAGTATATTTTTATCTGTCATATTTCATTGGTTATTGACGATTTTTATTGAAACAATGCACTTATTTACTAACAGATATCTTTAAAAGCTGCAAATATCTGCAGATAAAACTATTTTTATATTTAAGTATAAGTAAAACATCATTTAATCCAGATATAGGCATTTGTCTCTCGCTGTCTACTGTGCAGATATTTGTAAATAAATAAGTGCATAATTTTAATAAAAATCTTCAATAACTAAATAAACTTAAGAGATAAGAATAAACTTCCTTCAGTGAACTTGTGTGTTTTATTATAGTAACAAAATTGTAGAACATTGAAAAATTTTAGAAAATCACTATACAAAGTTATATTAAATAAATGATTTTAAAGGGCATTCTAGAGAAAACTTTACAATAGCTCATTTAAATTAGCAGATAAACGTATAGTGTCTTCGACAAATATGTTTCTTACAGAAAGTGCTAAAAAGTTACTCAGCAAAGTGGATTTTTATTTGCAAAAATGAGAAAAATAAAACTCATTTCTCACTTTTAGGTACATTAATCAAGGAATTCTTACTTCTACATAATGGAGAATAATTAATACAACAACTTTACTGAAGAAACTACGACTCCAAAATCATTTTTTAGTTAAGAGTAATTAGTGTAAATTAGCGCATTATTTTAGTAAAAATCGTCAACAACCAAAAGTATATGTGAGATAAAAAAACTTTCTTCGGAGATATTGTTTGTTCAGTTGTAGCAAACAATTTTAAAGAACATTCAAAAATTGTAGAAAATCATCATTTTTAGTAGTAATCTTTTCTATAGATCTCACAAAAGTCCATTTAAATAGATAGATAGAGGTATGATGTCTTGCATAAAGTTGTTTCTTTTAAAATTTGCTACAATTTTGCAGAACAAAGTGGATTTTTATATTCCAAAATAAGAAAAGTAAAATTCGTTCCTCACTTTTGAGTGGATTATTCATGGAATTGCAACTTCTATAACATGGAGTATAATTAATGAAACAACTTTGCTGAAGACGTTACAGCTAAAATCTAAAATCTAAAATCAATGTTTTTGGGTCAAAATAATTTCGATCACGTTTTTGCAGCTTTGGAAACAGTGTGCGTTGGGGCAAAATGCCGGTATGTGTGTGTGTTGTACTCCGAATCATCATTGTGCTGGCAAATTGTAGATATGATTTATGGTTTTGTTGCAGTAAAGGTGCAGATATCGTTTATTGTAAAGGATTTTTATTCAAAAGATATTTTGAGTTTGAATTTCCTTTTTTTTTTGACTTTTTAATCAAAACATTGAAGTTGAGATTAAGGAGGGACCCTACTCTGGAAGGTTGAAAAATAGTAAATTTTCGTAATTTTTTTCGGATGTTTAGAGTAAAGTGATGTGTTTGGGTATTTTGGTTATTGATTAAGGTAGATTTGGAGATATATATTGCATGTCCTGGATACAAATATAGTGAGTATTACGCTGTTGGCAGCGTTTCTCTCGAAACCATGTTTGTGGTACGTTTTTCTCAGCATCTGCTGAACTGATTTGGCTGAATTTTTCTAGCTTGTAAAAAAGGATTATCTAACTTGTTACATAGCCGTTTTTCGATTTCTAAATTTTTCATTTTTCATGAATTTTTGTCGTAATTTTTACATGAAAAAATTTTTCATGAGTCAAGTGATGTCTGCCATTCGGCCCTTTGGAGCACTTTGATACCTTTGGTTTTGCCAGTGATTGCTATACCTTTCTAGGAGGAAGGCAAAAAGTTTACGGAAATGCTTCTCTAAGTGAAACAACGTGCTGTGATTGGTTCCTTCGCTTGAAAGACGATAATTTCGATGTTGACAACTGTCGGTATTAGAAATTACCCGCTTCGCTAGTTCCAAGCGATTGTATGCCTTAGGAATGATTGAAAAACGTGGAAGATGGGTTCCTTATGATTTCCTTATGAGTCGTTGACTAACTGCTCCAGTGCCAAAAAAATGTGACTAACTGCTCCAGTGCCAAAAAAAGTTTTTTTGTTCGCATAGTGATGGGTGATAAAAAACGGATTCATTTCAGCAAATCAAAGAAAAGAAAGTCATGTTGACTGCCGGCCATGCCTCAACATCGTCGGTTTGTACACGCTGCGAAGGTTATGCTGTGAGCAGACCCATACCTACCTAATGGGCTAGAGGGGGCTTAATCCCTCCACGCATTTCCGTTGCCCCAGCGCAATTTTTCGAATTCGTATAAATAAAGCGAATTCTTTAACTATTAATGCTTTTCAGATTAGCTTTTGTATATTTGAGCTAAATGTATTATTTTGAAATTTTTTCCTTCATAAAAACACGGCAGAAAAATTTCTCTGCCTCACCACACAAAACGGAATAGCTACGGATCTGGCTGTGAGTCATTAATTATAAACTGTTGAAGCCGAAAGAAACCATCACTGATATCAATTGATGCGATAAAGCCGTGCACTGTGTAAAAAACGGTCAACGTGTAAGCAGAGGCACGAAATAGTGATTCTACTGCATGACAACACTCGGTCTTGTACTGCAAAAGTCGTTGAAACTTATATATAAACGCAAAAATGCGAAATTCTCCCTTCCATATTCTCCAAATATTACTTGTTCCGTTCGATGGCACCTGGTCTGGCTAATCGTCAGTTCTGCTCATATCGAAAAATGGCTTGATTCGTGGAAAACTTCAAAAGCCGAACACTTTTATCGTCACGGTATTCGGGCTCAGTCAGAAAGATGAGCAAAGTTGTAACTAGAGATGGGCAACACTTCAACATAATTTCCTAAGAGTTAAAGGCCGTTTTTGCAACTACAGTATCATCAACGTGCACTACCCACACGAGACGAGACCCGACGATGAAAAGGAAGCGTTCTACGCGCAGCTGGAACAAGTGTATGACGGCTGTTCTAGTAGGAACGTGGAAATTGTCATTAGCGACATGAGTGCTCAAGTAGGAAGAAAGGTAATGTCCTGTGGTAGGAGTGAACAGCCTTAAAGCCGTATTGAACGATAACGGTGTGTAAACTTAGCAGCCTCACTTGTTATGGTAGTCCTTCTTCTCCCGCAAAAAAAAACACAAAGTCACCTGCAGATCACCTGACCAACGTACAGTGAACCAAATCGAATACATTCTATCCGACAGGAGATTCTTCTCAGAAATTTTTAACGATTGCACATACCGCAGTGCGAACTTGGACTTGAACCACTATATAGTTGCAGTATGTACGCTAGGGTGGGACAAAAAATAAATATTATCTCCCATGCACTTTTCGTGTTCCTTATGGGTCCTGTAACAACTATGTAACTTTTCAGATCGATCGGTGGAACGCCTGATTTGAGCTCGATTTTTAAAGTTTCCATACGATTTTATATGGAAGAATTCACTTTTTCAAACTTATCCTCTAGAAATTTCCAGTTGGCTCCTAAAAATATACCAACACATGATATTTGTAGGAAATTTTCCTGGAAATAATTCTTTTGAAGACTGTAAGGCGCTACAAAATCTGTAGAAAAAGCTTTTCACCTTAAACTGATCGAATGTCTGACGAACGGCTCAACATTGAATTTTTCCAGCAACACTGCTGCAGCATGCTGCTGTTGCAAACTCAACAACGTGATGAGAAACAGTTTCGCGTAGAATTAAGCTTGAAAGCGTGATTGTTTGCTCATAGTATCTTCGGAGAAAATGCTTAGAATATCAATCCCTATATTTTGATAGCATTCGTTGTGTGATTTATACCCTTAAAAGTGAGAAATCGGCTTTCTAAACACCCCTACGTAGTGAAAAACATTTTCGTGTAGGGTTAAACTTGAAGGTATGATATTTTGTTCACGTTATCTTCATTATCGGAGAGCTTGCTTGAAATATTAACTATCTAGTTTTAATGTAGATTGATTACTTCCCCTAAAAGTGGGAAATAAGCTTTCTAAACACCCACGTCGGATGACAATTTGGGTTCTGGTGCCAATTTGATAGATCATACCCTGGTATCTTTCAGAAAGGAGTTTGGTAGATACATAGCTACAATTTGTGCAGATACATGGCCAGCAGGTCACTACGAACCACCGTAAATGAAGTCTATTGAAAAAGAGAAAAAGAGAGTATTGATCTTTGGACGGGATGTTGGTTGAGCGGGCATTAAGGTGGGCCGCTGAAAGATCCGAAACAACTGGAAAAGGGTAGGTTTTCGAAGTTTTTCTTTAGCTCCCTTTAGCTTTTAACTTCGGCACATGAAGCAATCGAGGGCTTGCAGTTTCGGGTAACACACAAGCATTGGTCGCCACGACGAGATCGACAATGATATAATAATGGATAGGGTTTGGACATGCCTGGTTTCAAATGGCATTTGCTTGTTGACCGAGATCTACGTCACAATCCAAACACCTGCTTCTGTTTACCTTTTTTCGCTACTAGAACAGACGAATGTCTTCTTCTTCCTCACCTGTGTACACCTCATTGGTTCGTAGTGACCTGCTGGCCATGTATCTGCGCAAATTGTAGCTATGTATCTACCAAACTCCTTTCTGAAAGACACCTGGGTATGATCTATAGACCGTTCCGATAATTATAAATACACTTACGATCAACCGTCATTTCAAATAACGTGCAGTATTCAACCAAACGTTGGCTGCGTCCTGTTGTTTACATCCAAAAGAAACAGATGCTGTCATTTTTTCTAACATTTAGTGCGAACTTTTGAAAATGCGTGGCCTTTCTCCCGAGCAAAGAAAGCGAACTGTGCACAAATGGGGCACCATGAGTGGTCTTTCTATAAGAAAATTAGCCAGAGAAGAAGGTATAAGTGTCGGAGCAGTTCAAACCGCATTGCGGAAGTATTGTGAAGAGTGCACATTTACTGATGCCCCAAGACGTGGTAGAAAACCCGGGCCTGGTGATCCCACAATGGACAAAATGGTTAAGGAATACTACAAGCGGCATCCTTCAGTATCAGTCCCAATGTGGCGAGAAAGCTTGGAACCTCGGCGAGTAACGTTATGCGTGCCAAGGGAAGAATGGGTCTGCAGACCCGTCGGAAGCAGAAGCAGCCAAAACGAAATCCAAAACAAGCTGAATCTGTGAAACCGAGAGCTCGGAAGCTTTATGATAAACTTCTGACCAAAAAAATGGGGTGTGTTATCATGGATGACGAAACCTACATAAAACTGGACTATAAGACTCTGCCAGGACCGCAATTTTATACATCACCGAAGGGAAAGGATGTCCCTGGACCAGTGAAAGCCATTTACACCGAAAAATTCGGCAAGAAGGTAATGGTTTGGCAGGCCATTTGTGAATGTGGGAAAATATCTCGTCCATTCATTACGAATGACACAATGAATGGTAAAATTCACGTGAAAGAGTGTTTGCAAAACAGGTTGTTACCCATGGTTAAGCAGCATAACAATCCTCTAATCTATTGGCCCGATCTTGCTTCCTGCCATTACTCTAAGGATGCACTAGGGTGGTATAAAACAAATAATGTCACATGTGTCCCAAAGGAGATGAATCCTCCAAACTGCCCTGAAATTCGCCCTATTGAAACTTTTTGGGCTTTGACCAAGGCAAAGCTGAGGAAATATGTCAAACCAGCGGAAAATGTTGAAAAATTTAAAAAAGATTGGCTTAAAGTGGTAAAAATGGTCGGAGAACACACTGTGCAAAAGCTTATGAGTAGTGTTAAGAGAAAAGATAGAGAACTCGCGTATCCTACGAAAAATAATCCCAACTCGAATTGAAACTGGAAAGAAAACACTTATTATCTATATTTCAGAATAAAATGCCCCGAAAAATCCTGTATTTTTTGTTTTTTTCAAGAAAGAAGATGTATTTATAATTTTTGGAACAGTCTATATTAAATTGGCAAGTTGTCACACGACGTGGGTGTTTGGAAAGCTTATTTCCCTCTTTTAGGGGGAGTAATCAATCTACATTAAAACTCGATAGTTAATATTTTAAGCAAGCTCTCCGATAATGAAGATAACGTGAGCAAAATATCATACCTTTAAGCTTGATCCTACACGAAAATATTTTTCACTACGTAGGGGTGTTTAGAAAGCTGATTTCTCACTTTTAGGGGTATAAATCACACAACGAATACTATCAAAATATAGGGATTGATATTTTAAGCATTTTCTGCGAAGATACTATGAGCGAAAAATCACGCTTTCAAGCTTAATTCTACGCGAAACTGTTTCTCATCACGTTGTTGAGTTCGCAACAGCAGCATGCTGCAGCAGTGTTGCTGGAAAAATTCAATGTTGAGCCGTTCGTCAGACATTCGATCAGTTTGAGGTGAATAACTTTTTCCACAAATTTTGTAGCGCCTTACAGTCTTCAGAAGAATTATCCCCAAGAAAATTTTCTAGAAATATCATGTGTTGGTATATTTTTAGGAGCCAACTGGAAATTTCTAGAGGATAAGTTTTGAAAAAGTGGATTTTCCCATATAAAATCGTATGGAAACTTTAAAAATCGGGCGCAAATCATGGGTTCCACCGATCGATCTGAAAAGTTACATAGTTGTTACAGGACCCATAAGGAACACGAAAAGTGCATGGGAGCGAAAAAATTACACCAACGCTTTTTTCCCATACAACTGTGTCCCAGTCTAATGTATGCGCTCAAAACTCTCGACAGAGTATAGCACGCGTCAGAATCGAACACCTAAGGGATCTTATTGTCGCTCAGTAATACGCGCACCAGTTGGAAGCGGTACTACCAACGGAAGAGCAGTTTGGCGTCGGCTCTCTTGAAGATGGCTGGAGTGACATACGTAACATGGCTATAGCGGCACTAGGTGCACGCTCCAAATCGAAGAAACGACAGGTTTAAGGTGAAACGGTATTGAAGCCACAAATGGACCTCGACCCACCACTTTGAATTTTCAGAACCACAAGACTCGGAAATCGATAATGCTTCACCGCAACATACATAAAATAGCGTTTTGACAGGTGACGTATTAACTGTTACCGAGTCTTGTGCATTTAAAAATTCGAAGTGGTGGTTCGAAGTCGGCCAGTTTCAATACCGTTCGGCCTTAACGGTGAATGCAAACAGTTAGTAGAGGAGACGAATTCAGTACGGAAGAGAATGCTGGCGTTGCGATGCCAACTTCTTTCTCTTACACGCTAGAGCTTTGCGGTATTCGACAACGTTGTAGATCTCTAAATTACATGAAACTTTACAGAATATACAAAATTTTTTACTCTTCAAGTTTCAGAGATCTACGAGTTTTTATAAATTTTCTCTGAATTTCACGTTTTATTGTGATAATTTTATGAGTTCACTCGAATTAATTTCTTACAAATTTTTTCTCGATAGAAATTAAATAAATACGTCGTTTTCTTCCGAGTACAGGAGTTTTTGAAGTACTTAAGTGAAAATATTACACAAAATTTGAAAAAAAACATAATTTTGTGAAGTAGATATCTCAGCGGGTTGCAAGTATTAGCAAACCATGATTTTTTCTAAAAATTCTCCATCAAAAAATCTTCATTTTCTGAAATTTTGGAACAGGTGTTTTTTGATGTTTTTGTGATATTTCAGTTTGAATATAACGATAGGTTTCATGTGAAAATACAATTGCTATGTATTTATTGCATGGAATACACGGTCCAGTACTTTGATACTCTATCCAACTTATTTGCAGTCTTCAGCAAAGTTTCTCAGTGTAATGAAAACTGCAACTGGACGTTCAGTTTAGTTCGCAATTTGGCCGCAGAGATGGCGCTTCGACACCGACTTTTTATTCTTACACGCTAGAGCTCTGCAGTTTTCGACAAAGTTTTAGATTAGAAAATTTTATGTAACATTGTAAAAGAAACAAAATTTCTGTCTCTTAATTTTTTTGGAAATTTATGAGTTTTTGAAGAATTGGTTTGAGTTTCACGTTTTTTGTAATAGTTTTGTGATTCGAAACATTAAAATCACCAAAGAATATGTAAGTTTCTGAATCAGCATACGTTTTCGGTTTAATTATGCGTCGAGTTTTCGTTAGTAAAGCTAGGCTTATTTAGAGTAGATCCGCTGCTATTGGATTTGGCTACGAAACAAACAAAATAACATTTGATCCAATGATTTTTTCGAACTCATTCGAGTTCATTAAGCAGACAATGTGTGCAGCAGGGAAAGCGGAAAAAAGCGAACTGGAAATGTGAAATATGAGATCCAATGATTCATTCTAGGATGCTGTAAATTTCACAGTAAATAAATGCAAAGCTTCAAAAAAAGGGCTCTCATTCATAAATCGATGCTCTGTTGTTATGACAGCAACCGGAGTGTCGAGTGGCATTAATAATAAAATATATAGGGGAGAAGTACCAGTTATGGCAATACATACCTAAAAAATGTACCAGTTACGGCATGTACTAGTTATGGCCTATGGAGTTGCCATAACTTGTACAATTGCGCTTATACGATATAAGCATAACTGGTGCACTGGTGCATTTCTCGCGTGACTTTTTTCAATAAGTTCTAAGTAGCATTGAGGTCCTTTTGTTTACTTTCCATTTGATAAATAAATACGCTACTATTATTTTTCTTACGATACTCTGCACAGTAAGCTGAGTAAAATTATAATCTTTCGATTCGTGGCAATAAATTGTTGAAAACTTTTCAAAGTAGCGAGAAAGTTTTCAAAGTCAAATTCCCTGATTTTTCCTGACATTCCCATAATTTTCGTGATATTTTTCAGCATTCAGCACAGGAAAGTGCAACGGAGATGAACACAATTCTGAATCGCAGTGAAAAAGTATTCAATCGGATACGAAACTAACCCGTAGAGGTCACGAAATAACCTTTTATGCTACAAAATTCAGTTTTTGCGCTAAATAATCGTTCAAAAAAGAATCGCGCCTTGGAAAAAAAATTCCCTAAATATTTTTCGGTTTTTCCTGATATTCCCTAATTTCCCTGATCGAAAAATGGATTCCCTAACATTCCCAGACTTTCAAGGTTTTTTCAGTTTTTCGCCACCCTGCTTTTATTATAACGCTGTGTTTAAATGACCCACCCTGTGATACACTCTATGGTTCTTTAAATCACACTACAAATCAATGTAAAGCGTTAAAAAAGGGCTCTCATTCAAAAAATCGGTGCTCTGTTGTTATGACAGCTCCCGGAGCGTCGAGTGGCATAAATAATAAAACATATATGTGATAGCACTTGGATCTTCAAATTTGCCGCTTCTATGCCACCAATCTTTCGCACAGTGGGGTGCGCTGCAGAGTGTGGCGCAAAACAACATATTTTAAAAATCAATGTATTGGCTGAGAAAATAACGTTGCGCAAATCAAAACAAAAATTGGTATCAGTGTTGTTGAAAGCACACAAATCTTTCCGACGAGAGAGTTGTAAATAAAATGTGGCAAGCCGTGTACGGGAAAATAAAACATTTCGAACAGAAACAACCATCACCAGGCGCAGCCGACAGACTAGTCATGGTATCATCCGCGGTCTGAAAAACGTCAGAAGCCACCCGTTGGTAGAAATATCACACCACAAAGACGGCAGAGGAGGGTAAAGCAAGGTGTTGACTTCAAATAATTGATTAGTCACACAGTTTCCGTTGCGGTTCGGGATATATTTTTTCGGTATCTACAGGTTGTTGAATAAAACAAGCAACAGAATGTCATATTCACAAAACGGCGATCAACCACTTGTTGTTGACTGCACATCGACAATACTACGGTATGAGAGAGAAAAATCATCATTTCATCTATAGATGAAAACATACACAAGTTGAAAAGTGGCGGCAGGAAAATCGAAAAATCGTCAATAAAACTGCCAAAAAAGTGTGGCAGGCAATATTCGTTTATTGTTGTAACTCCACCCAGAGACACTTCAAAGCAACAAACTGTCGTAAATATGCCAAAATTTATTTTCGGAAAACACGGCACGTTTTGAAGTATTGAGTTGAACAGACTCGGGATTTATTCTCATTTTTTTTGACTGCCCAGGGCGCTGGATTTTTTTGGGATTCTCACACAATACTACCTATTTTGTTATTAGAATCGAGCTATTTATACAGTGTGGTCATAGTGTCTTTATTGCCCAGTTAGCAAAAATCCTAACGAGGTCCTTGCCTTGTATACTAACAACGGACCACAAAGTGCCTCAGTTTACGTATTAGAACCTTGGTACCTTGTGGATACCTGTTAGTAACTGATATGATTAATTTTTAAAACTGCCTTACATCTCAAGATGCACTCACATTACAATGATTGCATATTGAGCTAATATAATAAACATTTGATGTTAGTGTTTTTAAAGCCATCACTAATTTTTATTTCGATTTATCCGTTGAATTAAACAAATCTTAAAACTAGAAGAAAAATGGTTGCACGAAAAGTGACTAGTGTCGGTTATCGCAAGTGAACAGCCGTGAAAATGTGTTTGAAATTATTTTTACCTCCTTACCTGCAGCTGCCTACCTATTTGAAAACGATCATTGAAGAAATATTATTTTTCATTTCTAAAATAAAAAAGGTGAACTTTTACTATCATTTTTTTTCGTAGTAGTCAGGACCATTAATCATTCAGTCGCGGTTGACAGTCGATCTATAAAAAAAATATTCGGCAATATTCAAAACTTTATTCGTTTGAATCAATAAATAAATTATAATACATTTATCCAGATCATTTTTTTCTCCATTAGTGCTTGTACAATAAAATTTCTTAATTAGGCACATAATTTATAATAATTTAATGTAATATGGATCGTAAAGCCGTATCCCACCATTAGGCGAATTGCGGTGCGCTATTCGTTAAATATAAAAACTCGTCGATGACGACCGCGAATGTAGGAAAACATTTACAAACCAGACGGCATGTAAGAGAAGATTTTTTTCTCCTCGCTTTTACGGGAGGGCAAGTAGAAAGGTTGATTGGTTAAGCAGAAAACGTGTGAAACGAGCCAAAAGTAATACTGCACATTCGAAAAACTATTACGTACATTGCGCTTCGAACGTTCTACCCGAAGGGGCTGGAGAAAGGAAAGGCACCGCGCGGAAACCGTTGAAAACAAATTGTTTGGCGTTTGTTTTGGCACCGATTTGTTTATTTTTAAGTCACCATCAGACGAAATAACTTATTATTGGCATTATTTTTTATCTCTGTTTTACGCTCGTAAGGTAATCAATTCTAGCTGCAGAGATTAGCGTTAGGCACTGAATCGCTTTGTTCTATTTTTTTATGCCGGTTATTTCGGTAAAAATTACCGTTGTCTATAAATAATTTCCATAGTGGAATATCATTTTCTAAGAGCACTTTTACTTTTTTACTTCCTAATTTTATTTTTGAATTGCATGTTTGAATTTCTAGAACTTACGGAGCAGAATCAAACAACAACATGGAATTTTAACCATCAAAATCTCTCGCTCTTTTATTATTATCAATTTTTGCAGTGACGTAGTTTAAAATTAAAAAATTAAAAAATCGCGTCTTTAGTTACTAGTGTTACCAACAAATGAAAATTTTATAAAAAAAATTGTGTGCATCACCTGGGGAAACTTCTTAACTAATATAATGCCAATAATCCAGTGATGCATGGTTTAAAAACATCTTAGAAAGTTTTCTATTTCATTTATTTTTCCATTGCGATATTAAAAAAAAATTTCATCGAATCACCCTGCTGCTCCTAAGAAAACCGATAAGAAACAAGGATGAAGCAAGTAGTTGGATTCCGAATAGTTTCAGGTTTTTCCTAACTGTGTTATACACAAAGATTAATGTAATGGCAGCACGTGGCATGTGCTACAACCTAAACGGCACTAAAGTTAAAGTTCTAATCTTCGGGAATTTCAATTTGTTGTAAGATTGCTTGACAAAACATAGCTGTCTCAGCAAGATACCATTTCGAGAAAAATACTACAAAACATTCAACAGGAAAATTTATAACTATTTCCTATTTTTATAACGATTTTTAGCAAGATTTTTAGATCACATACAAATATTGTATGAACTTGAAAAAATATACCTCATCCAGTCGGGATTTAAACCCTCAATCTTTCCGTCGCCGGCATGGGAAGTTTTTCCCCATTTTCAAATACATACACTGCCTGCTTTGCAAGTTGAACAGGAATGGGGAAACTTCTTTATATAGACGTTCAGGGTTAAATCTACCAGAGAATCAGCAATAATGAACTCAAAATCAGGTGCTGAAATCAGTTTTTGGTATTTAACCATGAAAATATTATTGTTTTGCTGAATTTTACAAAATATCGCTTGACAACATTCTAAATTCTTAAGCATATGCGTGAAAATATGAATCGTGGATTGCTATGGAACTTATCATCCTCACAACAATAAAACCAGCTATCTGCCAGCAGGTTTTAGATGACATGCTTTCTTCAGGACCAGAACCCGCCACTTGGTTTTCAAAGGACATGGGTTTATTCTCTGGCTCCTTACCACAAACTTCTCCTACACTTTGAATTCTATTCTATTTTCTATTTTGCATTCCTGATGACTTTTCTCTTGACAAAATAAGACAAAACCTCTACCACACAATTAGACAAAACATTCAATTTTAAAGCTGGCCAGAGGTATATTAGTCCTCTCTCTCTGTAATAATTATGGAGCGATATTAACTAAGGTTTTCGTTTAAAAAATGGACAAAAGTTGCCGATTTTTCATGGGTTTACCTTTACCCGCACTGACGAAACAACGCATGCAGCATCAATCATGTTGACCCATGAGTCAGCAGAAAAAATTGGACAACTCTATCAGTAGAAATCTAACCGTGATAGTGGAAACAGCTCATTCCGTTTCAAATTGTGCGCGTTCAAAGAACGGTAACCTGTCGCGTCGAAAATGGATATCGTGAGGCAGTTCGTGGACACAGGATACGCCCATACCGGCATCTACAACATCTTGGCACTATTGGACAACAATCAGAGCATTAAAAGAAAGACCGATTCCGGACAGCCGACGATCTTGAGTGGAAGGAAGCTCCAAAGGATGCTGAAGAGAAAGACCGAGAGAAAAGTGACTACAATGCTGCGTGCGCTTGGCCGCGGGGTCGGTGCAACCGGCCAAACTGTGTAAAAGTACCTGGCGAACATGGAAATACATGTCATGAAGCAACAGTCCCGTACACTAGTCTCAGGGCTGCAGGCAATTACACAAAACAGCGCCTGAATAAGATCGATTTTCTCGGCAAATCATGACGAGGCGGTGGTGATGGACGATGAGACCTGTCTCATCCTGGATGGCAACGACTAGCAGGACACTTCGTATTTTACCTCCCCCACGAAGGAAGTGAGCTCCGAGGTGAAGTTCATTTCACACACCAAGTTCTGCAAGAAGGTGCTGCAGTGGCTGACAATCAGTGAGAAACGGATGTCAAATTTGCTCTTTTTTCGTACCGGACTGGCCGTGAACGGGGAAATTTTTAGTACGAAGTGCCTGCCAAAAGTTGTGTCGTTCATCAAGAAATACTATAAGGCCGAAGACACGGTGTTATGGCCGGAATTGGTGTCGGCTACTATTCGAAGTGATCGTTGAAGGAGATGGAGCGACTGAATACCGATGTGGTGCCCAACTTGACTAACCCGCCCAACGTCCCCAAGTTGCGCCTCATCGAGGATTTCTGGGCAAACCTGCGTAAGATCTTTTCCAACAATTTTGTCGCGAAAACTGAGAAGGAATTGATAAATAAAACGAAGAAAGAACTCGAAAACATGCCTACACGCATGTTTTCGTCCGCCATGGCGAATGTTCCGGTTAACTACAAGAAAGCTGCACGCAAGAGGTGAAATTTTGTTTCGAGTAAGCTAACATCATTACCTTCCATGTAAAATTTATCAAACTCAATTATAGTTTTTTTTTTATCATCATCCGAAAAAGTCCATTTTTAACGCATACGTTATACATAGGCTTCGTAGATGCTCCTCCGTAATCGATCTGAGCTAGTGAAGTTGCACAGAGAACCACTTATATGGCTACTTGGGATTAGTTTACCATCTTAAATATACAACAATTCAGTAGTTTCCGCTTTGTGTAGATCGATAACGGCGCCGACCTCGTCCTAACGGTCATTAGAGCAAGGAAGGAAATTGTAAAGAGGGAGGCGTAACAGTCGTTGTTGTCGGAGACCAGGTTTATCTTCGCATCTCCACGACTGCGACGGAGAGGAAGGGTTGTGTCACCGTGGTAAGTGACGGAATCGAACGATGTTGCGCGCGACGTTAACGCATTACGGAAGCAAGCGATAAGTATCTTTGTTTTCAAACACCGCGAATCTATGTGAACACGCTTATATTAAAGCAACAGATGAGCAGCCTCCAGTTAAACGGTCAGACTTAGACTGACTTTATTTCTAAATCTGGAAGAAAGACGATTATAATTGACGGAATCGAACGATGTGAAATGAACGAACGGTGAGTATCTCTCTTGTCTTGACGCTCGCGAAAATCATCTACAACTCGAAGCATCCGAGTATTCATTAGGGTTTGCAATATTCCCGGAAATTGATTTCCCGGGAAACGGGAATAAAAAATCTCATTTCCCGGGAACTCCCGGGAACCGGGAATGAAAAAAAAATTTTAGCAAAAATGATATTTCAATAAAAGTTGAATTATAAAAAGTATCTGAAAATCGTTTACAATTTCATTATCAATTCGAATGAAAAACGAATTACAAAACAAAACTTATTCAAGTTTATATCAGAGCCTCTTCGCTAATTTTTATCAAATATATTTACTGTGCCACGATGCGATGCACGATGCGAATTATTTTTAAAAAATAAACTGCATAATCAATCTAGTTTTCACTGGCGTAACAAGCCCTTTTGTAATTGGTATCACGATTGATTAGAGAGTAGAATTCCATGTAAGAATTTTGATTGTTCAATTAGAACGTTATTTAGCCTCTCGGTAGTTTTCTTTGAAAGACCGAGACAAACTGGAAGGAAATGATAGAATAATAAATAATCTGTTCAATATGACTCTAAATAAGTTAGTTTCAGAGCATTTGAATGTATACGTAATTAATCTCAAAGATGATTTTTCGTGTGAAATCGCGGCCACGACCCAAATTACGCTAACTGAGTTATTATTAAATTATTTATTTCTGGTCGCATTGATTCACGGGTTTCAAATTTTCTTAATCGATTTAATTTAATTTTTATCAATTGCAAAGAAAGAAATCACTATTTGCTCAGTTGTGAACTAACTGTCAATGAATGAGATTGGACGAAGCAAATATTTGCCTAATTTTTCGTTTACATACGTTTTAATTTTTCGTTAGCAAATATTTTCGACAAATAACCGAAGCAAATAAATTAATAGTACTCGGCAAGTAAATATTGACCGTCATTTCAAAGAAATATTTACTTCGTATAATGCCCCTTTTAAAGCTGCTATACACTTCAACGACGTTAGTTCCGTGTTTTGATAGTATATAAAATTTTATTGCAAACTTGTATGGGAAATTATATTGAATCTTGCGAAATTTTTTGAACAGTTCGGGAATCCCGGGAATCAATATTTCTGTTCCCGGGATCCGGGAATCCCGGGAAAAAGTAATTCCCGGGAAATCGTTCCCGGGATTGCAAACCCTAGTATTCATATAAATATCCATTATGAATCCCGCATATTTCAAAGAAAGCAAACGCACTTCGGTAGACGCGGTACTTTGAAAGGTATGCATCGCGTAGTCATAAAATTGAACAAGATATTTATCGACTGAATGAAACCTCCTCCGACTGACTGGTCACCGTGAGAAATGAAAAACTGTCTTGATACACCTCGCTATAAGTCACTACAGATCGAAAACCCAAAGATGAGTAAAACTTACCCTGGTCGAAGACGCGTTTACACCGTTGCACGACCGCTCTATTCTTTCCTATCGACGCAAACGCGCACTACGAAAATTACTCTTTCTAATATGAAAATGGCAAAGTAACATGCATTTAAAGTTTAGACGAAGCAAATATTTGCTTTTTTTTCATACAGATTAAATTTTGTGCAAATAAAAATCGTACCAAAAATACCAAATATTTGCTTCGTCAAATACCTGCTTAAGAAACTCATAAAATGCAAATGTGTATAGAGAAGCAAAGAGAGTTCTAGGTTTATAACGATATTGACTACCCATAGGCACGTATACAAACGACAAACATGTCACTTACTCTCAATACAGATTTTGCCAATGTTTTTGCAATGTGCAGAAAACACCTGGGAAATATCACAATCAGACTTAGATTTAAAGGGGGGGGCAAAGGGGGCAAATGCCCCGGGACTCCCGAGTCGAGGGGCCCCCTAGTCCAGGGGCAGACGCGAAGACTTTTTTGCCGTCCCCTTCCAGCGAAACGTTAAGTCATTTCACAATTCGAAATTTTCTTACCTCTAAATGTTTTAAAAAAAGAGAGCCAGACCAAAATACTACCTTCGGCCCCCCAGTACCTAAATCCGGCCCCCTGATCACATTACATCAAAAGTTTCTGGTTGCAGTGATGAGTCGATACAATGAAAAAAATCGATCAGAAATATTAAACAAATTATTGCGTCTCTTGGCGGTTAAGTTTTCACAAAAATTTAAAAATTGTTCATCCAGAAACGATAGAAACAAAGCATCATTTACACAAAACTTACTACCTACAGCAAAGTTGGGCACTTCATAACGAACCAATCCTCTTGCTTACTTACCATTTTGTTTAAATTTCAAGGCAGCGTGCGATTCAATCATGCTTGGTTACGGTTTCTCTATAAATCTGTTTAGTTTAAAATAATAATACCCAAGAACAACGGTCGGGTACCCGAGAAGACCACTCATGTTACAAGATCACATCACCGAAAAAAAACACTATCTCTATAATTAAATCTGATACCTTTAATTATAGGATTCCTGAGAAAATCGCTAGATATCTGATTGAGGTTCATGCGGCCAGTTGCCAAAAATTTTACGTGATCTAGTAATTAACATCGTGTAATACGATGGCTTCAAGAGTACACGAGTTAGAAATGGTATAAGGATCTCCGTCTCTAACCAACAGCAATATTCCTTTTCATGTTTTATTTGTGAGACCGCGAGTGAATGCTGGGTCGTTAGTAACAACAAGTGCATATCCGCGTTCGAACGTGACAAGCATCAATATTCAGCAGCATGTTAGGTCTAGTGAGATTACATGCTGCCATAAACATGATGTTCAGAATTGTTACAATAATTGCTTTATGCCATCGTTAGTCAACGGTGAAGCATCAGCGCACAATCGGTATTCTATGTTTGTATCAAAACGATGCATAAAGAAATAATCCCTAGAACAAGAAACTTACCAAAATAAGAATTTTTACCGGCTGCTAACAGTTTGCTATAAACTAAACTACGGAAAAATGAAATAAGTTATACGATAATCAGGTTTTCAGGGATTGCGAATTTTTGAAAAAAAGAAAACGAATGTCATATCCAATTAATAAGTTCATTTATTATAAATCTCTAGTTTCTTCGCTTTCAATTCTATAAGGGTCCATATTTTTTAAAGACGGTTACAAATTATACCCCTACAGTACAGTTTCTTCGCATTTCTGTTGTATATAAACGTAACATTCAAAGGAAACAATTATTACATGTTTAACATTGTTTTTTTTATTCTTGGTACAGTTAAGGGTTACTTCCGTCCTGCTCTAGATGCAATTGATTACCTATATGTAAATATATTACACTGTATCACCTGCTAAAAGACTAACAAACTATATTTTCTTCTCTAATACCATCTACGCTCTTTTGCTGACTTTGGTTATGTACATATTTTTCTCGCTCTTATCACACATATAATTAATGTAATCACATGTACTATCTATGCTTTAACTAGACGACCAGGCAGCGCGGGGACTGCTAAAGGAGGGGAACATCTTCTCGCTCGGTGTCTATGTCTTGGCTCCAGCAGCTAGCGGTGTCGGGGACCGAATCTATCGCTAAACGAAATAGCACAGCATCAGGAGGGTCCCACGAAGAGCAATTCTATTTAAATCGATGCCGACTGCGTGTGCTGCCAGCTTCCCTCGTCGTCGCGGTTGTCATTGTCGTCGTCGTCGCCATTGTCATCGCGGTCATCATAGAAGCCGAACCGATTATCGATTCATGCTTCGAGTACTGGTAAGATTTCGATTCATTTTTATTCCAGCAGTAGAAATCTTTCATATCATCCACACCGTCGTGGCAGTTGAGGTCATTAGTCTCTAGCCATTCGAGCACCTTATTTCGTGTGGATTCCTGATCTACACCGAACGTTGGCTCGGGCGTGAGGCCACCGAAACTTGTCATTCTCCGCGCTCGAATGCGACCATCGAAGGAATTCCGACTTTCCCGATGGTTGATGTATTTGATCGAATCTTGATCGGAAGACGGTTGTTGAAGGATATTGCTTGCAATATTTGAGGAGGATTTGGATGTGGTTATTTTGTTATCTAACCATTTATTTTTCATGTACTTCATTATATCACTCACTTTAGCACGATCCTCCTCGTTATGATCGAAAATTCGCCGGAATGCTCGCAGCAGACGGGGAGTAAATCGACGAAAGTTATCCGGAATTTTGGTAGTCTCTCGCTTCTGATATTTCATGAAGGCGGCATATTTACCGTCGCGAACCCAGTCCGCTGACTTCCACGGTGTCGAGCCTATCAGACAAACATACATAATAATTCCAAACTGCCACGAATCTGTAGACGATTTGCAAATGAATCGTTCGTTTTTCACAACCTCTAATACTTCTGGTGGTAGGAATGATATCCATGTTTTATTGTTCTTATTAACTAGAATGCCCTCGCGGGTGGTCGTGCCGAAGTCGCATAGCTTTATTCGGGAAAAATCTGGTGTGAACACCAGAATATTTTCCAGTTTCAGGTCACGGTGAACCAGTCCTTTCAGGTGCATGAAACCCAATGCAGAGCTGAGCTGTTCGGCAATCTTTTTGCAACTCGACTCTTGCAAACCGTTAGCACCGACGTTAGCTGCCAGGTCTCCGAAAGGGGCGTGTTCCTGAGCATAGACATAGTACTCGCTCGTTTGAAACTTAACCTGATAACAGCTAAGTATGTTTGGATGGTGACTCAGCTGATAGTTGTAGTGGAACTCTTTGATGAATTCCTTCAGTGTTGTAAGCTCCGTGTGAATTGCTTTGAGTACGACTGTGGTCCCGGTTGGCCGATGATGCGCTAAGAACACCTTTGCGAAGCAACCTTCGGCGATGGTTTTCTCGATGTCATATTCATCGCTGATGTTCATGAAGCCAATTTCCATCTCCGGAATACGATGCAACACGCTGCTCGTGTTGGAAAACCGGCGGTAGTTGTGGTTAATTGATTTGTACAGATTGGTGATGATGGATGTGTCGGATTTGCTCTCGGATAGCTTCATCACGATGCTTCTCGGTATATTTCTCATCTGTGGAAAGATAGAGAATAATAACATTTTCTTATTAGTAATAAAGATAACAATCCGCTTTGTGTTTAAATCGTTTTTTTTTTATAAAATGGCAATAACATTCTTGATTGGGCAGCAGAATCGATAAAATCAGATTAGATCATAGTTTCGAAAAGAAATATCAACCATTGCACAGTGGGACTCTACGACATATGGCATAAAAAAAATCTATATCGGTCAAATAAGTGAAATTTTAACGACTTCAAGGCACGGCTTCCGGACGTCCAATTACAAAGGCTAAGTTCATCTTTGAGACCTTTGCCGGAGACTTGTGATACATAAGTTCCCGTACGTGCGGAGAAAATAACGACCGCCCGGAATCAAGTTTGTTGCTAGCTTGATTTCATTAACCAAATTCTATATAAACCTATCTTTCTTAAACCTTGGAGAGAAACAATTCTGTTGTCCCCTCCATTCTCTCTCTTTCTCTCTCTCTGTCTTCAATATTCTCCCGCGCTTATATTTCTACTACAACGCAACCCGTATTGAGTGTGAGTGATCTGAGCGCGTTAAATTACTGTTTTTTTGATCCCGTTTTGCTCCATGATAGTAATTGATGTAGGTTAATCTCTCTTCAATATTCTCAAAATTCACATTTTGACATAGAATTACGTATTACGGCATCATATATAGGGATACAAATTAAAACAGCGAAAACATCAAGTGCGTCACGAAAATTGTCCACACTCGAATGCTCGAGAGTCAGTCCGTTTCCAACGGATTTTGTTGAACATCTCCACGGCATTGATGAACATGTTCGGACATGTTAGTAACTTTGTCCGGATTTCTCGTGTCGTGTTTACTTTCAGCCTTCCCGGTCGGTTGCCACTGAAAATTTCAAATAATTTGGAAGAATGCCAAGAATAAAACTGGATGTTCAAAATAAGTGAATCCTCCCTTTTTATTAAGTTAATCATTGAGTCGAGTGTCAGTCTCGCATACAAGGGTAATTAACTACCAAACACCTAATAGACCAACCTCAGGTTTTGATGCGTTTGACCCACTGAAAACCGTCCAGTCTCCTGCCCATAATACTCCCCGGGCCGGGACGACCGTTAGGTATTGCTTCAGGGAGCGGCTTCTATGCTCTGTGTAACCTCCTGGCTCTGTCAAATCTGCTAGCTAATTAGCTAACTAACCTGGAGACTGGCAATTAGCTAACACTGGCGTGTCGGTGGTCAACCTGTCATCTGGTTTGCAACTCTAGGACTATTTTAAAGGCGGCTGCACAAACCGCCCTCCGAATGTTCGGGTCTTCACACATCTTCGAACTAGGTTGTCAGGAGTAGTGTCTGGCTCGCTCACTACCATCATGTCACTCCGCGCGCGCGCAATTCGAGGACATACGAAATAGACAAGTTCAGTAGTCTTTGCCTCAACCACGCACTCGGGGCACATGGGGAATCTCGCATGCCCGAGCCTGTGTAGATATTGTCTGAAGCAGCCATGACCTGACAGGACCTGTGTCGGGTGGAAGTTAACTTCTCCATGGCGCCTCCCGACCTATTCGGGTACAACCGGAATAAATCGATCTACCCTTCGAGGAATTGTACCATTCCTGCTGCCATATGATCATCGAGGATGATTTTCTTGTACTTCGTATACCTCTTGTGTCACGTTGGTCGGTATTCTACGTCCGCCCTAATGGCTATGCTGGTAGATATCATGCCAGACAGGACGCAGATTGCGTCGTATGACACTGTACGAAACGCACTCGCAACCCTCAGGCACATGAGGCTGTAGGTAATTTCCAGTTTACCACGATAACTGTTAGTACATAGCACTTTGGATCACGCTGGCAAGAAGTTTACGATTGCTGCCTTTCACCGCTGAGCTATTCGACATCATTCGAGATAGTGCTGCAATGGCCGTTGAAGCCCTCTCGCGAGCATAGTTGGCGTGACCCTTAAATGTGAGTTTATCGTCAACCATAACCCCAAGAGCCTCAATGATCGCTTTGAGGTAATGTCTTCGGCGCTGACTACCTTGCGAGATTACCTGGTAATTGGGACGCACTTACTCCTCCGTGTTCCTCCTCCGTGTTGTAAACAAGTACTCGATTCTGGTAGTAATTTTCCAGAATCTTGTAAAGCGCACCGGTACATGGATGCTCCTGAGCACTGCACTGTAGTCTTACCTCCGCCGTCTTGGTGACGAATAGGATAGCATCCAGCGTGGACCTGTCCTTCCGAAAACCGAACTGGTTGCATTCCAGACCGTTTACACCCTCCGTGTCACCAGTCTGTTGAGGATGTTGGGGATAATTCTCTCAAGCATCTTGCCGCAGTGTCCAGCAGGCAGATAGGCCTGTATACCGATGGGTCCCCTGGCGGCTTCCCAGCCCTCGGCAAGGAGACCAATCTCTGCCACTTCCACCTCTCCAAAAAGTTGCAGTCTTCCAGGCATCTCTGCATGATTGTTCGAAACAGCCCGGGGGCCGGTTTTATCACCAGCCTGATTGCCAGGTAAGGAATTCCATCCGGTCCCGGTGCCGTGCTCATCTTTAGGGAGTTGTGATCCATGAGTACCTCATTCGTAACCCTTACTGCTCCCTCGATCTCGACACTCGTCGCTATCGGATTGGATGTTCGGCAGGTTGGCTGACCATCCCTGGCCTGTGTCTGAAATACTAAAACGTCGGACGTGAGACCGACTGCCGGAGGCCAAGGACTGGGCTCGTGGCGTGGAAAGAGTCCCCCGATGATACGCTTCATCATCGCTGGTGATCGCTCTGCAGGCGCCAGCGCGTCTTTGGTCTTGGCCATTACGATCCTGAGGAGTTATCCCACCGGTTCGTATTGGCACTAGCGCATAGCTTATCGAAGTAGGCCCTCTTGCTTATCTTTATCGCACTCTTTATCATCGAATCCTGCGCGGTGCTCTGTCCTCTGTTCTTCGTTTCGCGCACGCTGCATCCTCCGTCTTGCACGAAGGCACGCACTGCGAGGGTCGGCTATCGCGTCAGTCCACTAGTAAACCGGTGGCTGCCCATTCCTTGGTTGGCGAATCCTAGGCATTGTGACATCGCACGCCCGCGATAGCATGGCAACAAGCTGGTCAGCAGTCGGGCGAAGCCAACTGTCCCCTCGCGCTCTCGTCTCATTGCCTTTTCGAATACCGCGGCATCGAAATGGCATGTCTTCCACCCGCCGAAGGTCAGAGTGTGGCTCTACCCGTCGCTTGTCGCCTCTCGTTGTTGTCTACACTATAGCAAACCGGAACAAACTATACACTAGGTTTTT
Source organism: Wyeomyia smithii (assembly GCF_029784165.1). NCBI lineage: Eukaryota > Metazoa > Arthropoda > Insecta > Diptera > Culicidae > Wyeomyia > Wyeomyia smithii. Next base: position 114,060,119 of record NC_073696.1, read on the forward strand.
CGGACACCAGCTCCATCGAGGATAAACTAGATGATTTTTTGAAAGTTATTTTTTTGGAAAAATAATTTAAAAAGTAAGAGTGAGAAAATATGAAATTTAAAGGTAATGTTTAAAATGTGTTTTGCAGATGTTTTTTTTGGCAGTATAAAAAATCTATATGAACAGGAGTTGAGATGGATTTTTGAAAAGAAATTAAAACAAGAAGGTTGTATGCAAAGCCACGACCGCAAGGTTGAAGTAGAATACTTTTACAAGAAAGATAACCTGGCTGCTTGCGTGTCAGTCATTTTTTCTAGTAATTAAACGTTGACCGTTCATTGGCAGTATTGTAATTTCTTTTTGTCTGATATTTTGAATGAAGTTCATTGGATATTTTTAAATTTTGTGCAAATAAGAAGTTGAAGTGCTGCCGAATTGTAATATGCACATTTAATACGATATCATTAAACGGGAACGGAACAAAGGCTACGGTTATGCAGAACGCGAATGCCGGCGCGATGCGATTCGCCTTACCGTGGTGAAATGTACAGCTCTTTTTAAGGCGAAGTAGAGCTATACATTCCAACAGATTTCGTCTTGCCGAATCGCATCGCGGCGTTATTTCGTTCTGCATGACCGTAGCCAAACATTAAGCGACGCAAACACGTAATAATAGTCAGAGTATGCATGTAGATGAAGATAATTAACTTTGGATTATAGCGCAAAACGAGAAAATATTAACTCTTCAAATAATCATTTGTGTTCTTCAAATTTCAGTTGTTCAATTTAATATCCAATGAAATGTTTGTTTATTATCTGATGAAGCTCTTATATAGGCCAAATGATGCATTCCCAATTTACTAGGTCCATAACTCTGCCGACCGTGCTTGGGAAAGCGCGGTATAACGACTAATCAGAGGTCGAATTTTGTGTTTTGACAAGGCTTAAGAGTTTTCAATAGTACAATAGTTCGAATGATAAAATTGCAATTTCATGCATTTGGTAGGAATCTTAGAAGATTTTCTAATCGATTGCTGCAAAAACGGAGGAAATCCATCGAAAACTAACCGAATTTATTGGCATTTGAAATTTTTCTCACTTTTTCCAGTTTTAGATTTTCATTTTACATCCCTATGTAGCCGAACTTCCTGAGAGAAGTATTCTAATTCAAAATTAAATCTTCATTAATTCATTTGTTGTCCTTATAAGGACAATTATTCAATTTATCATGGATAGTGAGGACTAAGGCGCGCGGTCAACACAATGAGAAAGGTGTTTTCACATTGAAAACTAGACACGGCTTTACTGGAGGAAGTGTTGGCAAATGCATCTACCGCTAATACCACCGCTATCATACGAAAGCGCGTCGTTTCATGTGGGGAACTTCCTGAGAGAAGTATTCTAATTCAAAATTAAATCTTCATTAATTCATTTGTTGTCCTTATAAGGACAATTATTCAATTTATCATGGATAGTGAGGACTAAGGCGCGCGGTCAACACAATGAGAAAGGTGTTTTCACATTGAAAACTAGACACGGCTTTACTGGAGGGAGTGTTGGCAAATGCATCTACCGCTAATACCACCGCTATCATACGAAAGCGCGTCGTTTCATGTGGGGAATATCAACAACGAAAAATGACGCGCGTCTAAGCATAACCCGAACTGTTTCGCCGTGCTGCTCCCATTTACCTTTACATCGGCCTCAGGGAAGTACCGGCTGCATCTGCATCTACCGCTGAGGCTGTCACTATACTGCTATTGGTACTAAAAGCTACTAACTCTTCAAATAAGTGTGTTATTTGTTCTCAAAAGAACAATTGTTCAATTCAAAATCGGATTTACGCAATCGCATCTCTGTAATATTACCGACAATAATATTCTTCTGAACAAACTGATACAACTTTCCCATTAGGCCTCTGCCATAATAGATGCGAACAGCCATCAGTAGAGCTGTACATCAACCTACGGCCGAGCGAATCGGTTCGCGCCGCTTTTCGCGTCTACTATGGCCTTCGAGAAAGTTGCTGACTGATGTATTCACTTCATGCAAGCCTGCTGCTGATGCTTCCCGCTACCACACTGAAACAGCATTTTAGTGAAGGGAGTGTCGTTGCATCAGCTGACCCTGCTACTATCGATGCTGATATACCCGCTGCATAGCCATGCCACAGTTGTGGCCGCTATACGCTGGCCCAACTGCTGAGCAACTGCAACGCTATCCGTAGCCATGCCACAGTTGTGGCCGCCATTGGTATCCGCTGTACCTGAATCTGCTGGCCCTGCTGCTATCGATGGTGAGATCCGCTGAAACTGCTACGCTTATCCACAGCCATGCCACAGTTGTGGCCGCTATCCGCTATCTAAGGGAGGACTGCTGTCGTCGCTGTTCAGAACTACTATGAGCGGCTTCGACTAAAACAGGCTCTTATATAGGGATGAAAATAGGAATGAATTATTTTACGTACGTGGTGGAATGATATAACTTGAAAAATATGTGTGACTTCATTCTGGTTCAGAGCGATCATTTGATAAGCTCCACCTCTTTTTTCAGTTTCTAAAGTTTTTCCTCAGTTTCGTAGCACGGATGCACAAAAATGATTTCTTGTCGAACCGGACCGATAGCACTCTTATTGAAGCAACAAAATAACATGTTTTGTGTCGTGTTGCGCAGCTTCGTTGAAGAAAATGTTCCCGTCCCCGTGGCGCATGTAAGCAGATTATTGCGTTCAGTAGACAGTAGATAGTGTATCCAGCGAATAAACACCGATGGTGCTCTCACACACGCAACGGTTTTAACCCGTATCTTAATGCGGTTTGTAACATCAAGCGATTTCGTTTGCTCGCTGTTGCGTGTTGCATCATGTTGCAACTTGGCAGCTGGGAGACGACGAAATTCTGTTTATGCTGATTGATTGAATCGACTTCATATTAGCTCTGCATAGTCGAACTAACTGCTTTTGTGAATGCGTACTAACAGGGCAGTTTATTATTCAATGTCGGTTATGCTGATCGCAGCCTTTGCGCTGCCCCTACAGTGGGGGGTTTACTAAATAAAGTGAAAATTGGACAACTACAACAGAATTTGATTGCATCCCGCACAGAATGTCTGCTTGTGTTGATGCCAGAAAATTATTAACCTTCAATTATTTTTTTATTTGCCTTAAAAAAAGCATTTTGCTGTTCAAAATCGGTTGCTAATTACAACCTTTGAGCTGCCCTAACATTGGGGGAATTAAGATACACGGACAACATGCACTGTGGAAGCTATTTCACATTCAGTAAATTAGACGGGTGCGACAAATTTAAATTGCTAGGATGCAATACAGAATACTTGCTTGCCTTGACAAAAATTATTAACTTTCAATGACTTGTTTATTTGCCTGATGGCAATCTTCATGCTGCCCCAACACGGGGGGAATAATGGCTGTCTGGCGACACACGCTGAGAAAAACCGCGCTGCTCCTGAGACGTGGTGACCAACCACAGGGCTAGTGCTGCTGCTAAGGAAGGACGACTGCTGTTGTCGCTGTCTAGAACTATTATGAGCGGCTCCGGCTGAAACAGGCTCTTATATAGGCCAAATAGCATGTTTTCAATTGCAAGGTATATGATTCTGTCGACCGTGCTTGGGAAGCAAGCATATAACGACCAATCAGAGGTCGAATTTTTCGTTTTGACAAGGCTTGACTATTTTCAATAGTACAATAGTGTGAATAATAAAATTACAATTATCTTATTTTGGGAAGAATCTTAGAAGATTTTCCAATCTATTGCTGTAAGAACGAAGGAAATCCATCGAATACTAACCGATTTATTAGCATTTGAAATTGGACATATTTTTCACTTTTTTCGGTTTTAGATTTTCATTTCACATCCCTATGTAGCCGAACTTCCTGAGAGAAGTATTCTACTTCAAAAAAATCAACATGTAGAATTTTTTAAGAAAAATTTATTTGGGAGAAAAACAACTTTAAATAACATGGAAAAGAAAAATTACATTCATTTTCTAATCGAACTAAAAGTTGAAAAGTAAACTAAACTACATAAGTGAGCATACATATATACATACAAACTTGCTCGGTTGAAAACGTATTTCTTATGTTAACATGGACACAGTGAATCTGTAGTATTAGCTGTTCACTGTCGTTCGTCGTTGTCGTTGTGTGACCAACAACTGTGTTGCTGCACACTGGAGGATGTATTTATTTGCGTGTTGGCCCAATTCACTCCAGTCACAGTTTATCGCTTTTCCAACTCTTGCGAATAGCCGAGTGTTGGGACCAGATCTGATATCTCGCAAATGCGATATTACTTCGCGCCAACATGTTTTTCCGCTTCGAAGTTCTCAAGCCATTCGGAGATTGGCGCGAAAACTGTAATTTTAACGTGCGGCGATCCGATATTTTTTTTTGCTAATATTTCGCCTTCAATTAGCAAATCCACAGATTCGCCGACCGTCGGCAATAAGTGGCATCTTCACGTATACGTTCGGTATACAGGACGAAGGGAAGCAGATCAGGTGAGGCGCTCAATTTGCATGCAGCTATGGTGCATTTAGGTTTCGCCGCGGTCTATTTGCAGATTGATGGGTGGAAAGCGAGGTATTGGAAATTCTAACACAAAACAGACGAGACATGTCAGATGCTATTTTTTCTGATTGATTTAGAAATGCTACAGGACTAGTTTACTCGAAACCAGTTCCTAGAGGATGTATATGACGAATTTAAATATAACGTGTTACCTCATCAATGTTTAAATATCGAAAGGTATAAATTCAAAAGAACTAAAATAAGGTAGCAACAGTGCGGTATCCGAAAGCATTTAGAAGCAGTAAAAACTAGATTGAGAGTGACCAAAAAGGGCTCAAACTTTTTACATTGTGAATGTTTGATATTTCAACTTAGAATTTTCATTTCTGTTTTTATCATTCTAGTTTGTGCTCTTATCTGCTGCTTTGGTTGTTAGAATCATCGTTATTTGGTTCAGAAGAACACTCGCTACGCTTTTCATTACACGTAAAGTTTTGAGTTGGAGCAACTGTTGCGCTTTTCCAATTCGCACAAATTTTGATTTGATTTCGCACAAGCAGAACGATTCTGGAAGTATTCACATTTATATATAGCCATGTTTATATTCAATATATAGCCATGTTTACATTCATATTCAAATGTATATTTCAAACTGTATTATTGTAAGATATAGTATTATACTCCCTCTCAAGTCACTTCGTACTTCCATAATCTGGCAACCTTGCCCGTTTGTTATTGTGCTTATTTATTTTGACCGTGTTTTTTTTTGTTATTTCGATTGTTTTAAAGTTTTGATACTTGTACTAATCAGTCCGTGGTTTGTTGCAATATCGCTTTCTGGGAAGATAGTGGAGTTTAGTGCATTACCAGTATTCTGAGTGAACTTGATCGAAGTGAAAAGTGCTTTTGATCTGCATATACATCAGTTCTACCCTCCCCGCGCATTTCGTTTCCTCCTGAAGCGCCATCTGTGAACAAGCATACTAAGCTCAACAGATCCTCTGTATACATTCATTGCAAGCTACGTAACCCGCTAATAATTCGCCATCACTTATGCAATCTGCCGTACAAAAAGCTACTTCTGAGATGGAAAAAAGTTGCTACAAATGCTGTGAACCAATAAAGAATCTAAATATGATCAAGTGCTATTTGTGTGACTGTATTGCACACACAAAATGTATTGGTTGGATTCGAGCGAATCTGGATTTCGTCAATGGACAAACGAATTTGCTTTGGCTATGTAATGACTGTATGCATTCTGTAGAGAATTTGAAGGCTAATAATTCTTCTGACGCTGCCGTTGCTGCTATAACATCTGTTGCTGAGTCGATCACTTGTTGTATGAATGATGTTAAAAACGAACTTGGTCAAATTAACACATTCATCGGGTCGATTTCGGATAAACTGTTGGCGAATGTAGCACCGGCAATTCCGCTTTCCGTTCGCAGAAATAAACGCCCAAGGGTTGTCTCACCGAATGAAACTCCTAGAAGACCGAAAGTTTTATCAGATTTGATGGGTGGAATGAAATCGGTAGAAAATTGTTCCAACCTGGTGGCTACTGTTCCGCAACCAACAGAAAAATGTTGGATTTATCTCTCGCGCATTGCCCCTCATGTCACTGAGGATGAAATAACGGCGCTTATTAAAGAATGTGTGCCAGAGGCTCAGCCAGTAGTACGCAAGCTCGTGAAAAAAGATGCTGATATTAGGTCATTTGCGTTCATCTCCTTTAAAGTAGGCATTGAAATTGGGCTTAAAGACGCTGCGTTGGACGCAAAGAATTGGCCTAAAGGAATATATTTCCGCCTGTTTGAGGAACGTAACAGTTCGAAGGATTTTTGGGGACCAAATGCACCGAAATTTCCTCGCACGGTACATGGAATGCAACCGCCTGCTTCGAACAGTGCACACGCTACACCTCTGGCCTAATTGTGAGATCATCGTTGCATGCTTGTGCCCAGACAACGGTTATTCCAGCTAAATCATCGCTTGAAGACGTTTCGACTACAATCGACTTGACGGATTATACTGACGACCAATCTGTACTTTCTGGATCCTGCCCGGGACGCACCGAATTATGCAACTTGGAAGCCCCCGACCCGCTCAACACAGTCGCGCCACTGCAGCCTGCGCTCATCAGTCGTCCCGGTCCTGTGTTTGAGTATGGAGAAGGGGTCTTCCAGCTTGCTAGTGTTGGCAAGTATTCTACTGTATATAACAATTCAACACCTGATATCCCCGCACCTTCTAGACATTCACCGAGAAATCATTCCGACATCGTGACTAATCCTGGCCTACGGATATTCTACCAGAACGTCCGCGGTCTCCGGACAAAAATAGATGACTTTTTTGTGGCCGTTACCGATTGTGAGTACGACATAGTTGTATTGACTGAAACGTGGCTAGACGATCAGATTCATTCAGTACAGCTTTTTGGCAGCGCTTTCACCGTGTATCGATGCGATCGCAATCAGAGCAATAGTTCTAAGACGCGTGGTGGAGGAGTTTTGATTGCTGTGTCTAACCGTTTTAGTAGCTATTCTGACCCCGCTCCCGTTTGTAATACTCTCGAACAGTTGTGGGTATTAGTTACAATGCCGCTTTACAAAATCAGTGTCGGCGTTATCTATTTGCCTCCTGATCGCAGAGCCGATGTCACTGCTATTGAAAATCATGTCCAATCCATCGGATCTGTTTTGTCTCGTTTGAACCGGGACGATCCCGCATTGCTATTTGGTGACTACAACCAGTCTGGTTTGATTTGGAGTTGTAGAAATGATAATATGCCAGTTATCGACTATATCCAGTCGCAGATCTCAGCTGGGAGCTCAGCCTTGTTAGATGGTTTCAGCCTAAACCATCTGTCTCAAATAAACTACGTGACTAATAGTAATGACCGTCTCCTTGATTTGGCCCTGACTAATAATGAAACATTGTGTGCACTTTCTGAGGCAGATGAGCCGCTAGTACCTCTAGACTTCAACCACCCTGCGCTGGCAATCACGGTCCAGCAATTAGTGCCCGTTGAATTTGAGAATTGTCCAACCGAACAAAATTTAGATTTTCGCAGAACTGACTTCGACCATTTGAGCTATTTAATTTCTCAAATCGACTGGCAATTTTTGGAAAGTGGAACCTCCCTCGATGATGCAATTGGGTATTTTAATGACACCATCAAGACTACACTTGTTCAGTGTGCTCCTGTTCGCCGGCCAGCACCTAAGCCTCCATGGTCTAACACTCGCTTGCGTCAACTGAAACGACAGCGGTCTTTGGCGCTGCGCAAATATTGCAGAACACGTAACCCGTTAACGAAACAAACATTCAATCATGCTAGTAACTCCTATCGGATTTATAATCGCTACCTGTACAAACGGTATGCTCTTCGGATGCAGAGTTGTATCAGACGAAACCCCCGACGTTAAAATATCGACCATGTTTCCGGTGCACAAAAAAGGTGACAAACGCAACGTGCAGAATTACAGAGGCATAACCTCTCTTTGCGCTTGTTCAAAAGTTTTTGAAATCGTTTTTTATGATGCACTTTTCGCTAGTTGTAAACACTATATCTCGATCGATCAGCATGGTTTTTATCCAAAACGCTCTACCGCTACTAACCTCGTTCAATTCACTGCAACGTGCCTGCAGAATATGACCGAAGGAGCCCAAATTGATGCGGTTTATACTGATTTGAAAGCTGCATTTGACTGCGTCGACCATGGTATCCTGCTCGCTAAGATGGAGAAACTTGGAATGGCCCCCGCTCTGGTACAATGGCTGAGGTCCTATTTGGTAAATCGTACACTCTACGTGAAGATTGGATCGCAACATTCTGCTCATTTTTCAAATGTATCAGGCGTTCCGCAGGGCAGTAATTTAGGACCACTGCTCTTTGCCTTGTACATAAACGATGTATCGTTAGTGTTGCCAGAAAATTGCCGAATGTTTTTTGCAGACGATGTAAAGTTGTTCAAGACAATAAGAAATACTTCAGACTGTCTCGAACTTCAGCGACTAGTCGACGTTTTTTTAAAGTGGTGCTCCATTAACCTGTCGACAGTTAGTATCCTGAAATGCTGTGTGATTTCGTTCCATAGGAAAAATGTTCCGGAAATGTTCAGCTATACTATGCTTGGTCAAACTCTGACAAGGGTTAACCAGGTCCGAGATTTGGGTGTTACGTTGGATTCAGCCCTGTCCTTCAGGCCACACTATAATGAGATCATAGCAAAGGCGAACCGACAACTCGGTTTTATTTTCAAGGTAGCCTCGGATTTTCATGATCCACTGTGCCTCCGATCATTATTCTACTCTCTGGTGCGATCTGTCCTTGAAACAAACTCCGTAGTGTGGTGTCCATTCAACGCAAACTGGATTGCAAGAATTGAATCCGTGCAAAGGAAATTTGTACGGTACGCTTTACGTTTTCTTCCGTGGCGAGACCCGCAGCAGCTACCGGCGTACTCGGATCGCTGCCAGCTTTTGGGCATGGAAACACTGCAGCAAAGACGTTTCGATACACAGGCTGTGTTTGTCTTCAAAATTTTAACCGGTGAAATCGACGCCCCGAAAATTCTGCAGCAGTTAAATTTGTATGCTCCGGAAAGGTCTTTAAGGCGGAGAAACTTTCTATCGCTACCGCATCGCACTGCATCATATGGGCAACACGACCCCGTTCGTTTCATGTCAGCTAGCTTCAACGTCGTAGCAGATTCATTCGATTTTAACATCTCAGTAACCACATTCAAACAAATTCTTCGTAGACGACAGGTTTAATTGTTTTTGAAGCGTGTTTCAATTGTTTTAAAAGTGTTTCTTATCGTTTGTTAATATTAATTAGCATTTAGTTAGTAATATATATTATCATTAAGACCACCAATGTGTCAGATGATTTAACAATAAATAACAAATAACAAATAACAAATAACTAAGAAAGAAATCATAAACCAACTGTGTTGGTTTACAATCGCGCGGCTTGGACCTTCGGTGAGTATGATTTGGTCGTAAACCAATATATACTTGACTTTCTTCATTTAACAAACAATAAAACAGTGTTAGTAGCGTCTGAACGCAATATCCTGGCTCTGACTGACAGATAAGCATAGCCACACACGTTCATATTCGATTTATAATTTTAAGTAAAAAACTTCAAGATGATCTGCATATAAAGTGAATTAATGTTGATTCTACCGCAACACGGAACCGAATCAAACATTTCGTCCAAATGCTACCTTAATTTTCGAACAAAACATCAGCTTATTTATCAAAACATCGCAGTCACTGTACGTGTAGCTGTCACTCACCAACGAATCCTCGTCAATCGCGAGTCATCGTCAGCTGAGTGCACGTGAGACAACCTAGGAATCCACAGTATACACCGTTAGTCTACTCCGTGGTGACGGGACATGGCGGTATCGAGAGCGCGGCATTTGGCAAACGGCTGCTGAATACCCTTGACAGCGAGTCGATGACGCCAATGCGCGCGAAAACATGGAACGATACAAGCAGGAACATTGGCGCGAGTAAAAATTTCTCAGTTTGAGTTGGTTTATACCATCTCCGTGCTGAGACAGGGTCAGTTGGTAGTGCAGTCAATTAGGTCGGTTGAATTTCTTAAAATATCGATAATTTTGTAAGTTTTCTCTCATTGCATTTAATACCAGCGTTGGGAAGGGATAGTAACGGACTTGTGCTTCCAGGAGATTCGGACAACCGATTGTCAGACGTTTCGTGAAAGCGCGACGTGTTCGTACAAATGGCTCTCGATGAGACGGGCAATGATGAGATAAAAATATTAATACATACTTTTTTACTCAGTTTGTAACCTAACAGCTCTTTAATAAGGTATAATTTTTAAAATTTTAATCAGCTAATTATGCATTGTATATTTCCCTAAGGTTAATCATCAAATACTAATTTTTCACAGGCACAATGGTTGTATTATCAATCATTTCTCTTTTTTTACGAGTAGTTCCCAGAGACCCGTTCAAAATAACTGATGATGATTACACCAATTGATCATTGAAGGCAGTTGATCTGCTGCTTCACCACAGAACATGCTGAAAATATCCGAACTACTTTTCCTGCGTGATTTATGCACATCACACTGGTCGTATATAATTCGGCTAGACGCAAAGAGAAAATTGATGCCAAGATGATACAACTCGTCTTCAGCGGGGGTCCGGTAGTAATTTATATCCAGCAAAGTGACTATTTCACCTTTGGATAATTTAGACGGAAAATTTAAAATACCATCGCCATAATGGTGCAAGTGATTTATCATGATTGCATTTACCAAATTTTATTTCAGTGCATGTGGACCTCTATAATTATACTTGAATGTAGATGTTAAACTTAAGTGTTTGAAAAATATCTGATTTTTCTGGGATAAAACCAATATCATTTTAATTGGTTGACATCTTTATGCTAACAATTATTCAATTGAATAAACATAAAAAATTTTGGACACTCTACCACAATGGGAGGAATTTTAACAATTTCTGTACAGTATTTAATACTGAAATATATACGGAAATGCAAAACGCACATTTCGAAGAAAAAAAGTTTTAGTTCGTGTCTCCATCGCCTGGCGGAATACTACCGCACTTCACACATCTACTGTCGGCAAAGGTCGCCGCAGTCTATTCAAACTGCGCTATTATTAGGGACTGTTTTATTTTTACCTATGGGCAAACAGAGGATGTACCCTTCCAAAATGATGTTTTTTTTATTCTCGCTACCGTTTCAATTTCAGTTTACACACGGTCGTGCCAGTTATTTTTAGCGGAGCGCAGCTTCCACCGTAAACATGTAAACTTGAGGAATCAATTTCTCGCACCAGTTGCCGCTGAAATATCGACACCTCTGACACGGTATGAAGGGTAACCAATTTGGTAAAATGTCATATCCATTATCGCGTCATCAAGGTTAGTAATTCGATTAATATACACATTTATTGAATAATATTTTCTACTGCCACGCGGTCCCAGTCAATTCATCAACCATTTAAAGCAACAGGTAAACCACCGTATTGAAGCCACCTGATTTTATTACCCCCGAGACCACGTTAGCCAAAATTGGAAATAGCACGTTCTGGTTTTTTTTTGTTAAGGAATTAGGATTACGTTGTCCATTGATGTGAACTTTTGTAATATAAGTAGTAGTAGTAGTCTGGTTAGTATACTACTGTTCTCTACACATAACCTATAATCTCTACATTTAGTGTTCTCATGAGACTAGCAACTATACATGGAACATTTGACTATTGGGGTGGTAGCATAGACGAACAGACGTACCACGAAATTTATTTTCATGGATCAAAATAACGCTCGATTCAACTGAGTTTCATTTACGCGAAATATTCCCGCTACAGCGGTGGTGGCGCTGATGTGCTTTTTCCATGCCACTAGAAACAGCAGATAAGGGGTATGGTTGCTAGAAATGCTGAAAGTTTATCGTTCATGAAATATATCCAGCATGTGTTGCGCACGTCAATTAGAACCATATTTTTCTTGGAATTTTGAATGGAGTGGTACATCTGCGGTGGTAGTACACACTACTGCAATAACGAATATCACGTCAAATAGCAGATCGACAAGGCATAACTATCTTTGATTAAAACGAAGCTTTGCCGATACTTTGGCTAACCTGAAAGGTATATTTTTCCCTTATTGTTAAAATTAATTATGATTTTTTAGTTTCATTCTTTGTCCTAAATCCATTTTCTCAAGTACCGCTTACGCACTAGATTAACTATAACAAAAGTAACGAGTTTTTTCTACTAAAACTAACATGTACCTAAAATTATTTATATTGTTGTAAATTTTTATTTACGAAAACTGGAAAACAGTAGTATGTATTAAAATATTGATTCGTACACGGACGCGAAAAATTTTGCTTGAAGTTTCTCGACAATAAAAGACAAAATAGATTAGTCCGCTCATAAGTGATTACCAAAATTATATGTGTGTTGGTAGCGTGTAATACGTGTTTTTTACTTGCTTGCAGTGTGTGTTAATGAATAACCAGTAAACTAAAATCATCTCGGGTCATAGTTATTAAAATTAACAAGCTTGCCGGCGTCACTTTTGTGAGACACCAATGACACTTTTTAGCGCCTCCAAATTGTATAATTGAAGTTGATATTTGTCTACCACTCGCTTGCTGACAGCAGTGAAAACTACGTAATAAGCGTAAAATTTAAAATATCACTTTTCTTCTTAGTGTTCATTTTTCGACCGCGGCCGGTACAACTATCGAAAATGTTTCATTTTCCTTGCTATTTCCTAGTTTTTGAACTCCTCCCCCAATCAAAGTTTTTTTTCAAAACCCTGATATAATTCATTCCAAAACCGTACCGGTACCAAACGGACGCTAGGTTCTGATTGTGGCAAAGAGAGGAAAAGCAGAGTAGCGTTCATCTCGTGCTGGGTTTCAATTTCTGACAAGTCGCACTGGCCGTGAAAGTTCTTTTTAAACACCCCGAAAACATATACCGTTGAATAGGATAAAATTGATCAGCGGGGTTAAATTGATTACCTAAAAATCCGTGTTAAAAAGTTCTGCTTAAAAGATATTGATCTTACAACACTAGATAAGCATCTGTTCTCATACACAATTTATGCGAGATTCACGTAGGGGAACTGCTCCATTATTCATCTCATTAAGCCGATATTCACGAAGAATGCACGGATTAAACACCAAATTTTCGCGAAATCATTGAACAAATAAACTAAATATGCTTACGTGCTCTAATGGAATCGTTTAGTATTGTATATTTAATAAAATTAGCTAGATTTATCCAGAATTTTGTAGAACAAACAACGCTTCCATATTCATCTCAAAACTTGAATCACTGCTCAATTATTCATCTCACGGCGCCCCCATATTCATCACACTATTAATCATGAATGAATCACATTATCATGAATGAACGTAGCCGTCGCCCGTCGTAGTAGGTTACCTAGATATCTTCTGCAGTTGTTTACGTGCAAAATTGGTAACCTAGGTAACCACTACAGTGCTGTAGATTTATGTCAGAATAATTCAACATTTTCAGTATGATTTTTTCGTATTAACAGAAACTGATTTGGCAATTTCTGATTTTCTTCAACGCAGTGAAAACAGATGAAAATACATACAGTTAAAATATAGAAATTCATCTCATATATTTCTGCTACTTCAAGCTTGTTTTAGGAAATTTGAGGTGAACATTCCAAAGATTAAAGTATTCTTAGTGTAGTGAGTGAATTTGTTTAGCGATTAAAATAAAAAGTGGTCCGTTAGTGATGAAAAAACTTTGGTTGGCTGCTGAACGGGTCCCGTTGTAGCCGTATAGAACAATGCGCGGATTTTGTTTTCTGAGGTAGGTGATTGAGTTAAATGAGTTTTAGAGTGCAGATGCCCGACTATAATATCAAATTAAGTGCTTTTAAGTGAGTTTTTGAGGATAATACCTTATGAGGAATCTAAATCCATTCCATGGATTAGCAGATTGGTTTAGGAAGAAAATATGCGTTTTTTCCTGTTTTCAATTGTGTTTTCACATTGTATGAGATGAATATATGGGCTGAGATGAAAAATGGAGCAGTTCCCCTACTTGACAAAGTTAACTCTTGAATACTTTGAGCAATTTTAAATATTTTCTTAAAAGCCATCTAACCGCGCCGAAACTCAATCAAATTTGATAGAACTATTTTCAAAATACCATGGTGTATGGTTGTACCATACTATAAATGTAATACTAATATTTTACCTACAAATTTCAAAACTTCAACTTTCGAAGTGAAATCGCTCGAGCGATGACCATTGAGAGCAAAACTAGTAAATTTCGTCTCGTGAGCAGTGTTGCAAATTTTCACTATCAGTGATAGATTTTCAGTTGAAACTGACAACTGCGAATATCAGCTTCAACACGAACGAACTGAAAGTGATAATCACTTTCAGCTCCAATCAGTTGACAGTGATAATGCTGGATTTCGCACACGCTGTATTACTTTAGCGATGTTTATGCGGTTGAGGATGTCGATGCCTACCTACTTCATCGACTTCATGCAATGGATTGGCTCAGATCAAGTAATTTCGGTATCAATTATGACATATCATTTATATCACTGACACGATATTCATTGTGAATTGACACGGGTGACACTCAATATCCGTGTGATGGAAGTGAGAGTGAAATTACTGTTGTTTCATTTTCATTTTGCAGTGTCGAAATTTCGAAACACTGCTCGTGAGTGAAAATGAATAGAATGAATCTGGTGAAACATCAGCTTGTCATGGCACCTTGTCTCCAATTGCTTGAGCGTTCTACACTTTCAAGATCTTGCTCCACTTAGTCCAACAACCTAGTTCTTTGCGTGCCTCTAGGTCTTGTACCATGCGGGATCGAGACGAACATTATTTTTGCGGGATCGTTGCCCGGCATTTTAAAACATGACCCACTTATTGTACTCTTCCAACTTTTGCGACTTTCTGGATACTAGACTCGCCGTAGAGTTGTGCCAGATCGTAGTTGATTTTTCGGCTCCATATGCCATCCTCACATACTCCGCCGAAGATGGCCCTAAGCATGGTGCACTTGGGGCGGAGTTTATCAGACCTCAGGGTATTACGAAGTCCGTAGTTTGAACGACTTTCAGCTACGATACGACGCAGTTGTTGTCTCAGCTTCGTGTACGTTTCAGCAACCGCCTGTAACGTCCATCCGACAAGGTCCACGTCGTCAGCGAGGCACATAAACTTGCTTGATTTATTAAAGATCATGCGCCGCGTGTTGTAGGTCGCATGTTTCATAATATTTTCAAGCGCAATGTTGAACAGGAGGCAGGAAGTCTCTTGCGTGTTTCCTACGGGTTAGATAACGCACCCGAAATCTGCACACAGCACTGTACATCATCCATCGGGTTTTGATCAGTCTTATTAGTTTCGTCGATAAACCCCTGTCAATGATTTTCAATAGTTCTACTAACGACCATGTACGTTAGTATCGTAAGCAGCCTCAAAATCGATGAAAAGGTGGTGCGTGTGCCTCAAAATGAGAGTAGCTGTGTGTGTAGCTACTCGAGCTGTCTAGCTAGCGAAATTTTTGAGATAATTTTTTTCAAAAGTTTCGCCGTTCAAATCATATACGCCCTTTGGAACAATCACGCTTAAGTGAGAATGGTCCAAAAACATGTGGAAGTCAAGTGTCGTCTAGTAGTGAATATGTAGAAAGTTTCATTAAGATAAAAAAAAATCGTTTTAGATTCCAGTATTTTCTAAGCATTTCACATAGATTGGTTCCTTAAGGAAATGCGTTCTTTGAATTGTTAAATCATCAGAACAATTCAGATTCCGCATTACTTTACATCTTTTCAAATTCCAATAACTTTCCATATAGCACTACAAAGATACAAAACGGTCACGGGTAAAATCATATATGTTAGCCACTAACCAATGTCAAATAAAGGAACGAAAATGCATCAAAGGAGAAGGAAACACCACAACAAAGGGTTCCATTCAGTCATGGTAAACCGCTCCAAAGCACTAGGTTCTGGAAATGGACCGGCTCACACGAATGTGTTTTTGAACGACGGAACAAATGGTGCTGGAGAGCCAACCCCAGCATCACACCTCGATTCACCGATGGTGCACGAAATTTATTACTTTCCAAACCGTTTGCGATGGATGCCGTAAAAGTTATTTCGGATGAAAATAAACTATCGGCGCTGGGGCGAAAAACTTTACAGCGGCATTAGATATGGATACAGAACCAATTAAATTAAAGTAAACAATAAATTATTGTTTCCCGATGATGGGCTGTACTGTAACTGTCGGAAACTATGTTTTGAAACCGAAACATTAATATTGATTTGTAAAATAGTAAACATATCAACCTCACGGCAAAGATGTTCCGTTGATTTATATGGTATTACCAGCTCATGCGTGAAACTCATTCAGGTGGAAAATATGACAAAAACGTTGTCGAAGTCAAGAAAGCCATCAATAACTGTTATAAACGATTTCTTTTGTGTTGTATCAAATTTCGGCGTCGTAAGAAAACAATAAAACCCTAAAGCGAAGGCCACAATAACTGACAAATCCTAGGCAAGTTATATTTCAGACATTTATTAAATCTATTAAACGGTTTATTTTATTTTAAAGATTGTGATACCTACAATTGCAATGCAATATTTTTTCTACCATGCAAAATCATTAATTAATCAACAATGTTAATATTTCATTACAATTCAATTATCATGTAAACACGGATTTCAACTATATTTGAAAATAACATTCTACAACTATTTTCAGCTTTCACTCTCAACATATGCTGGACTGACGTCAAAGCATAACCCCGCCACTACACCCATTGGCCACACAGATGATAGTTAATACGGTCAGGCAAGGTTAGCTGCCATCAACCGCATCTAATTGTACGCATAGACTGTATGTCGTTTGGGTGTTCTCGAATTGGCAGCTCCTCCAACATGTGTAGGGAGTAAATTTATTCATCGGCCCAGATGTTGGCATGTGTGTCTGTGCGTTCAAATGATGACCCATCAATAGCAACGCAGCGGATGGTAGAGTGGTCACATGGGATGTATGCTTGAAATAACGTTGCCATTTTGCTAACGCCGTTATGTATATAGTATATTGAGTGCAGATGACCTCAAAGAATTACTATAATTCAATAATATTTACGAGTGCTTGGTCGTGTTTACTGAAAAAAATCCCTCATAAGTGACTTTATAGCTGACTATTAGATGGTGTTATTAATTTGAGAGGTTTACCTAATAAGTTTTTGAGGGCATACCAATGTGGTAATCCTCTACACTTGCAGTTAATCAAATTTGTTGTTATTATTTTGTATTTTATACTAACAATTAATTTGATTAATTTTTGGTAATTAGATACAAACTGGAACCACTCCGAGCAAACTTTATTGCATCATATATCATGAATCGCTATCCTAATTTAATTATCGACACTAACTAAAATTGTCAAAGGTTTTGAATAATATCAAACAGATTAAAATATTTTCACAAGAGCATAATTCTACCAATGTTTTCGTACTTTTCCTGCACAAACAATTTCTATCAAGAAAAACGAAAAAACGTGCAAAACGATTGATCATCTAAGACTGAATGTATGGAAAGCTAACATAAACAGAGGATTTCTCAATAGACTTTAAATTCCAACACGAGCCGAGTAAATTTCATCTGCTTCTAGTAATAAACATGCATCTCTGTAACACACCTAACAATTTTCCACATGTGCCGTATGTTGCAATTTGTAATCTATTATTTCACCAACTATCCTCGTTTACATACAATCAGAACACGCTCTTTAATCTTCCAACACTTGCAGCAATGCAATGGGTCAAGCACAACATGTCGGAAATGTATGATTCACGGATGGATACTCGGTAAATAGTATGTAAATTATACAATTCGAGATGAGTGACACATCTTTACACCGGTTCACACCAGTTCAGCGCAACGTTAGACTCAAAATTTAAGCAGGACCATCAAAACGATATTAAATATTAGTAATAATAAATCCCGTTGCAAATGACACCAGTACGTCGTATCCAAAAATAACTTTCATTTTCGAAGGATTTTCACTGTGAAGTTTCTTTTCGCCCGCTGTATCCTAGTAGAACTGTGACACAGAATCGGTTATTTGAGTTGAAGAGGCTGGGCCAATACTGAACTGGCATTAGAACCAACGAGATGGTGAAGTGTATCTTAGAACTTAATATGCTGGATAACGCTTTTAGCATCAAACATAAAACATAAACAACTTATGAAATTATCTATTATCTAGTTATATAATGTGCCAATGTGTGCCAGTGATCTTTATTACGCACCTTATATGTCACTACTTGCCATAACAGTGCTCAGACAGAATTAGTCATCAATAGGTATCTTTCAACGCTACCGTAACGACAGATGGTGGTTAAGAAATTCATTCGTTCCAATAGTTTGCCCCACTCGTGCTTTTACATTATAGCATTATAGCACAAATAATGAAAAAATAAAATGTTCAGAATAAAACACATTACTAAAAATTCTAAAAGATTTGAGTATCATCCAAAATTGCAACTTTTGCATACGTCATTGACGGACAAGTATTAAAAAGAGTTGATCACGTGAGCGATCTTGGTGTCATTCTAGACCAAAGACTGACCTTTGAAAGGCACCGTATAGCAATTATTTCTAAAGCCACTAGACAACTCGGCTTTATCGCAAAAATTGGACGCGACCCCCATTGCTTAAAGGCAATATTCTGCTCTTTGGTTCGTCCCATGGTGGAAAATGCAAATGTAGTTTGGACTCCGCTTCAACTATCGTGGAATTTAAGATTAGAGCGTGTGCAGAGAAGATTTGTCCGGTTGGCTTTGAAGGATTCACCTCGGCGTGATACTAACTTGCCTCCTTATCCGGATCACTGTCGTTTGCTTGGACTCGATACGCTTGAACGAGTCGCCGCATGATACAGCAGACATGATTTGTTACAAAAATTTTAGCTGGTGAAATAGGTTCTCCGAAATTGCTATCTATGATTAATTTTCGGGCATCACAACGCATGCTGAGATCATTTTCGATGCCATGGCAATCTGCGACAAATCCTTCGATTCGTTGTATCCAAAAATCATAGTACAAATACGACGCAGGCAGTTTCTAACAGTAGATACATAACATAACAGTAGAGTGTGCGCAATTTGCCAGGATCATGAAACTCTTTTCCATGAAACTTCCTTTTCCATGTAGTTGCGTAGGCACCAGTCGTTGAACGAATCGAGTAGCGTTTGGAGTCTACAAGAATCATCATGGTTCTCGACAATTTGGAATATTTTAGTGTAATCTGCGTACAAAAATCGTGTGTCAGGTGGTAGAACTTAAGTAACATCATTAATATACAATGAAAAAAGTAGCGGCTCAAGAATACTGCCTTGAAGAACACCAATATTGTTGCTAAACCAGGCGGATTGCGACGTTTCCGACTTTAAAGCGATCTTTCGGTTTCGTAACTAAGAACTGAGTCATTTTATTAATCCACATTTGGTTGATCATTTTTTTATACCGGGAACATTGAAGATTCTTTCCAGTTGCGAGAAAATTGACGACATCGAAGGGAGAGGTTGAAAATAGCGACTAGCGGTAACTTTAAAACTGCAGTGCATTTTTTCAGAATCACGGCAGGAATACCATCGGGTACATGCGAGAAAGCTTGTTTCAAGTTGCAAATGGCTTCAGCAACTTCTTCGTTTGAAATTGTGAAGATATCAGCGCTGAGTGTGTCAGGGACAGAAGACATGGCTGCAGCATTTTCGTTCAAGGATGCGCTCTCGCTATTGAATATTGGCTATTGGCGAACAAGACGCATTTACTGTTATTCTTGGACGCTTCACTGTCTAACAAAAACATGTTAAATGGTGATTCATCCTCCTTACATTCTGAATTAAGACCTCTCCAAAAACTTTTAATAATTTTGCAGGTGGTGATTCTTCGATTAAATTATACACAAAGTACTATTACTGAATTACATTACTGTTGCTGAATTGTTACAGCAAGTAACTGCATGAAGGCACAAAACAACACAAGCATGAACAGTAAATTAACATAGACTTTCATGCCACCTATTCTTTACGTCAATAAGTGCCTAGTTTGTATAACCTAGTACCTAACTATACAAATAGAATACTTTCGAGGCGACTACAACATTGCTCCACCGTGTACTTACTGGGGTAGTGCTTCGATGCTGTTGACATTAAAAATCCTTTTAAATCTGGAATTAAAAATACAATACAACGATTGACATTCGAGACCCCGCTTGCAAAAGTTACTGATCCAAAACGAATGTGTACTGTGTTCAATTATAGAAGCCCACATGGGGAAACAAACTAATCGAAGTATCGCATAAAATCTTTTTCTCGTTGACATAATCGCATTCTACTGAAGTAAGCCGATTTTGATTAGTTCATTTTATCAGCGAGCGTGCATCCCTCGAAACGTGAACACTCGAACACTCCCCACAACTTCGGCCCGGAAGTAATAGAGGCATCAATAGCAACCCACTTTACCTCCTACTCTACACTTCGTCAGCTGTGTGGGATCAATCGCCTCTGTTTGGCAGAAAGAAAACTTCTCATCTATCCTCAATCAGTTGGCCCCCGTCGGCGGTGCTAAAAATAGCACAAAATCAATAATCTCGTCCCTCGTTCCGCGCAAAAACTTCCCACGCAGCAATAACCATTTTATACCTACACGCACCGACACCACGGGGAAGATGAAAAAAAAAGTGTTTCGATTCATAAGTGACTTTTTTCCGGATCATAAAAAACAGCTCACCGTTCGTACGTTCATCGACTTGGGACTGTTGAGTTCTACATCTCATCCTGTTGAACGTGTTTTGCAACCCACTTCTACCACGCGACAAGCTTCGGATGATGGCGGTCTTCCTGCAGCAGACGTTAGATCATATTTCAAACGAATCTTGAATTTGTTTAACTTATGTCAAAACATTCATTTTTCGTTGAATAAACTATCACTCCGGTTTGGCTTTACGTGAGTCAAAGAGTACGAGGAAAATGGTATGGAAAATTTAACGGAGGAAATATCATCAAAAATTATGAGATTTTCCATCGAACCAATCTACTGTTAACCGAGTAAATCTCTAATGAAGAGATGAACGATTTCGGTAACACAACAGAACAATACACTAAAGTCACTTTTAATAAGAGTAAATTTCTAAACAGAGAAACAAACGACCCGGGACCCTTAGCTAGGTCCCCCAGGTCGACAAAAGCGGAAACAATGCCCTAAAGTTCAAACTGGAAAAAATGAAAGATTATAGCTTATCTACCATTTTTTTTAGTTCTGGTATTTCTAGTGCGTCAAAGTAATTGCTCGCCGGACTCGCCGCTTCTACGTTCACTTACGGGCAAACTACTTTTAAGTCTCTGAAGATTTTACGCACTTCTGACTTGGCTACGAGCACCCAAATTCACAAGACGGGTAAAAAGCTATGATCTTTCATTTTCTCCTCCTTTTTGTTTTTGTCGACTATTTGTCAACACAGATTTTGCCCTAGAGCCCAAACCTGAAAGAAATGAAAGAATATATAAAAGTTTATGGCTTTTTAACCGTTCCTGTGAATTTCAATGCCCTTGTCAGTCCAGAAATGTGTGAAATTTTCAGAGACTTGGATCAAGTTTCCCGTAAGCAAGCATTGAAGCGACGAATCCCGCGAACAATTACTCTGCGGCCTTTTGACAAGTTTCTGAGTTAGCTTACTTATTTTACATACTTTTACGGCGACTGGCCGATTATGGATCCGATGCCGAATCCAGAACACGTCGCCATGTCCCGATCTGGGGCTACTATCCGCCAATCTCCCCTAACACCTATTTTGCGGGCATCCTCGTCGACAGCACACATCCAACGAGAGCGGTGCCTGCCTCGAAGTCGACGGTCTCTATCGAGATTTTTGCTAAATTCAGTCTTCGCTGATCGTTTTCCGGCATTTCAGCTACATGCCCATCTCACTGTAACCTGCCGTGTTTTATCCGCTTGGCTATGTCCGCCGATTTGTACCCCTGGAACACTTCATAGTTCATGCGTCTGCGCCAAAACACCATTTCTAGTTTGCCGCCAAGGATTGAACGCAAAATCCTACGCTCAAAAACACCAAGAAAATTTTGTTATCAATATTGTCTTAAAAAGGTCAAACTAGAGAAAATAAGAAGCACTTAGAAAGGAACAAATTTGAAATCAAATGTTTTTTGAGAACTAAACTGCTATTTTCTCTCTAAAATTTGTGATAAACATGGGTTTTTTGTTGACTAAATTAAACATTAAAGTCTATTCTACATTTTTCAGAGATAAAGAGTTCTCAAAAAACATTTGATTTCACATTTGTTTCTTTTTGAGTGTTTCTGATTTTCTCCAGTTGGACGTTTTTAAGACATTATTGACTACGAAATTTTCTCAGCTTTCTAACGAAACCAACAGAATCAAGCTAGCTTTCACACTTCTTGTGCCAGACCCCGTTAAAGGCAAACATAACCGAAAACTAAAAAGTGAATAACTCTGCAGTAGTTGAATTTTGGCCATATGTGTAAAAGGATTTTTTTTTCATCAAACAGGGTCCTCTATCACCAATTGAAAGATTTTAAGAGAGCTCCCTAATACCCTGTATAACACTGGTCAACGCAGGTTTGCCCCAGAGCACAAACGAAAAAACTATGGAAGATTTCATGAAAGTTTTCAGCTTTCAACCGTTTCTGTGGTTTTTGGTGCCCCTAGCCAGCTCAAAAGTGTGTAAAATCTTCAGAGACATACATTAAGCTTCCCGTAAACAAACACAGAAGCAGCAAACCCGGCGACCAATTAATATGCGGCCTTTCGACCCACTTCTGTATTTATTAGGAACACCAAAATTCACAGGAATGGTTAAAAGATATAATCTTTGAATTTATTGCAGTTTGACCCTTGAGGCATTTTTTTACTTTTGTCGACCATAGTAATCAATGAAAATTCCCATAGAATAGAACTATTTTCGCCATTTTTGGAGCTGGTGATTCCGTTCGGTTTCGATTGTAGAAAAGGATTTTTTTATATAGCCAACGTCATTCATAAGTCAGGCAAAAGACTTCGAAGACAACTCTCTAATTTTATTCTACACCGTCTTTGAACAAGTCATACAGACTGAATAACCTATACTTATATTTTGACTATTCCTAATTCTATTTGAAAAACGGTTCTTGACAACATAAAATCTAACATATCACTAGAATCGTTAAATGCACGAAGGCACGCGTCTAGTGAGTTACGATAACCATAGCAGGTCCGGTGGTGAGGAATAACTAGCAATGATGTGCTACGGAGTCGTCGAGAGGGTGCATTGAAATGAACTTGTTCAAGTAGGGCAGGACAGTCGATGGTTCCGTTGATTAGGTCGAAGATAAACATTCTCTGTTGATTGAGGCGCCTATTTGACAAGGGCTCTAATTGAATAAGTTGGCATCGATCGGTGTAGGGCGGGAGATTATTTGGATCGTTCCACGGGAGACCGCGTAAAGCAAGTCGTAAGAACTTTTTTTGTATCCGCTCTATTTTGAAAATCTGTGTCATTTGGAACGGGCACCAAACAGGAGAGGCGTACTCCAAAATACTGCGCACTAACGAGCAATATAGAATTTTTAAAGCATAAATATCAGTAAAATTGGAGGTATGGCGGCGAATAAATCCCAACACAGAAAATGCTTTTGCGGTGATGATTCCAATGTGTTCGTTAAATTTAAGTTTTGAATCAATTGTGACTCCCAGGTCACAGATGGATTGTACTCGGTCGAGACACTCAGAATCCAGTAAATATCGATTTTCAACTGGATCGTTGCAGCGAGTAAAAAATATACTTTTGCATTTTTTGCAATTAACACGCATGCCGTTGTTATCGCACCAAATCATCAGAATATTTAGATCTTCTTGCAACGCTCCACAGTCTGCCAAGGATGACACGGAAGAGTTTCAAATCATCAGCGAAAAATAGTTTTCTTGACGAGATCAGTGCATACAGATCATTAACGAATATGTTGAATAATAGGGGCCCGAGCACGCTGCCTTGAGGTACACCGGATGCAATGTGGAAAATGTAAGAGTGGGCAGAGTTAACCAATACGTACGCAGAACGATTTGTTAGGTATGAGAATAACCACTCCATGATCCATTCTGGGAAACCCATCCGCCTCATCTTAGCAATTATTAAAACATGTGGCACAGTGTCGAAGGCCTTCGCAAAGTCTATGTACACAGAGTCAACTTGGCGTTTTGCTTCAACTTCTCTGGGTAGGGTGGTTACGTAGCACATCAGATTCGTCGTCGTTGATCGGTGTTTCATGAAACCATGCTGGAACTCAGATAAGAATGGTGACACAACACTGTATAACACGTTGTGAACCAATTTTTCAAAAACTTTGCTCAGACAGCTAAGTATGGAGATTCCGCGATAGTTAGTTACACAGCTGCGGTTTTCAGACTTATAAACAGGAATAATGTACGCTGATTTCCAATCCGAGCTATTGAAAACTAGGGCAATTGGTGACGCGAGAGCAACAGCACAGTTTTTCAGTAGTAGTGGGGGTATCTCGTCGACGCCTGGTTCTTTATTGACATCTAAATCTTCCAGAGACTTTTGTACGTCGTTCGTGGAAAACTGGATGGTGGGCAGATTCAGGTCATACACTGGTACGTGAGAGAATGCATTATAGTTTTGAACTGGTGACACTTTGCTGAACACGTTTTCGAAAAAGGTCGCGAAGAGATTGGCGGTTGTACTGCTAGTCCGAGCTTCCACACCGTCGAGATTCATAATATTCGGAATACGGTTGTTTGAGTTTTGCTGTCTGATGAAGTCCCAGAATCGTTTGGGATTTTGCTTAATGCTCAACTGGATTCTGGCGATATAGTCAACGTAGGTAAATGTTAGCGTAGGTAGATATCGAGATGCAAGAGCCGCTGAAAAGAGACTCCACCGCCGGAAGAAACGACAGCATTGGGAGCGTATTCTTGCGGAGGTGGAAGGTTGCTTCTCCAGGCACGATGCGAGGAGCTTCTACAAGAAGGTCAACGGAATCAGGAATCGAAACGTGTCAGCCCCTGTCATGTGCAACGATAGGGAGGGGAACCTGATAACCGATAAAACAGAGGTGGCCAGGCGTTGGAAGGAACACTTCTGTGTGCTGTTGAACGGTGAGGGAAACAGTGGAGTCGAAAGGAGCAGGATGATTATTGAGAATGATGGGCAAGCTGTGGATCCACCATCCATGGACGAGGTGAAGAAAGCAGTGAAAGAGCTGAGAAACTGCAAGGCAGCCGGGAAGGACGGCATCCCCGCCGAACTCTTCAAAGTCGGGAGCGAACAGCTGTATCGTGCCATCCATCGGATCATGCTGAGAGTGTGGTCTGATGAAGAATTGCCCTCGGACTGGTTAGAGGGTCTCATATGCCCGAACTACAAAAAAGGCCATCGCCTGGACTGTAGCAATTGTCGGGGCATAACACTTCTCAATACCGTGTACAAAATTCTCTCCCGCATCCTGTTCCATAGACTGAGGCCGTTGCAGGAGACCTCTGTTGGCGAGTACCAATGCGGTTTTCGAGGGGGACGCTCCACGACGGACCAAATGTTTACCTTGCGACAAATCCTCGATAAATTTCGAGAACACAACTTGCAGACGCACCATCTGTTCATAGACTTCAGGGCAGCGTACGATTCAGTCAAGAGGAATGAGTTATGGCAGATTATGATGGAACATGGCTTCCCAACAAAGCTGATTAGGCTGATACGTGCCACCCTTGAAGGTTCTACATCAAGCGTCAGGATAGCCGGTGAGATATCGGACTCGTTTGTGACGTTAGATGGTTTGAAGCAGGGTGACGGGCTGTCGAACTTATTGTTCAACATCGCATTGGAAGTTGCTATACGGAGGGCTGGTGTGCAGAGAAGCGGCACCATAATTACGAAGTCGCACATGCTTCTCGGTTTTGCGGACGATATCGACATCATTGGTATCAACCGTAGAGCTGTGGAAGAGGCCTTCGGACCTCTCAGGAGAGAATCTGCGAGATTAGGGCTTGTCATAAACTCTGCCAAAACGAAATACATGGTGGCTGGCAGAGTGCGCGGTAGTCCGTCGGAGGTTGGTGCTGCGGTGGTGCTGGATGGGGAAACATTTGAAGTAGTCGACGATTTTATTTACCTGGGCACATTAGTGACATGTGACAACGAGGTTAGCCGTGAGATAAAGAGGCGGATAGCAGCCGCAAACAGGGCCTTTTACGGATTACGTAACCAGCTAAGGTCCCGCAGTCTGCAAATCCGAACTAAACTTGCACTCTATAAAACACTGATTCTTCCGGTGGCCCTCTATGGCCATGAATCATGGACGCTGAAAGAGGCTGATCGGCGAGCTCTTGGTGTTTTTTAGCGTAGGATTTCAGTGCGTCTTGAGCTGCCCGACAGATCAGACGTATTTTCGGTTGCTTGTGGACTGGTCTTTGACTGCCTAGAGCTTCAAAGTTTGTGTTTTGTCAGTGTGTCTTTTAAAGATTACCTGGAAGTTAACTTACATCAGTCTTTCTCAAGACTACCTATTTCTTTCTTTCTCAATACTTGCAATTTGATATAATTCTTTAACTTTTTTCGTATCACCTGAAATGGCAGGACGAAAAAAGAAACCACGCATCGCTACGGGGAGGAAAAGAGAGGCATCTCTTTCTGAAACTAGCTTATGCAGTGAAAATTTATATGATATTCTGCCTGAGCAAGAAGCCGGCGAAATTGAAATATTCGAAAGTAAAACTATTCAAAGTGAAATTTCTGTAAAAAAAGGAGAAAGTTCCACCTATTGTGGTAACTATTGCTTCTGAATTTAATATTTTTAAAAGAGAACTTTCTACGTTTCTCTCCGACGTCAAAGTTACTTATCAAATTGGCCGAAGAGGCGAATGCCGTTTATGGCCCAAACATTGAAAGATTGGAATCGTCTTATTCAGTATTTAACTGAAAAGATGTATAAATTTTTTACATATGATACGAAGAGCGCCAAGCCGTTCAAGGTCGTATTGAAAGGTCTCACCAACGATCAAACCGTTGATGAGATCAAAATTACTTTGACAGAATTACTTGGTATAGCCCCTACCCAAGTAATTCTGATGAAACAAAAATCACGAGGCGAAAACAGTCAGCGAACTGGAATTTCTCTTGTAAATTATTTAATTCATTTTAACCGCAGTGAGGTTAATAACTTAAAATTTTTTGAAAAAGCACATGCTTTATATAACGTGCGTGTAAAATGGGAATTATATCGAAAGTTTGGCGGAGGTGAAAAGCATATCACCCAATGCCGTGTTTGCCAACGTTATGGCCATGGTTCAAAGTTTTGTAACATGGACCAGAAATGCCTCATTTGTGGAGACTCTTCTCACAAAAAGGACACATGTCCTGTGAAAGAGAGTAAAAATTTTCGCTGTGCGAATTGTAACGGCAACCATATGTCGAATTTTTATCAATGCCCAGCCCGTTTGGCAATTGTTAAGGCAAGGCAAGGTAAACAAAATTCAAAACAAACTTCAAAACAAAAATCTCCAAGCGTACCAGTGACGCATAGTTTATCTACTCCTTTGCATACCCGTTTAACTTATGCACATGTAGTTCGAAAATGACCGTTAATATGGGTAAGCAAAACACGCTAGAAAATAATTGTACACCTATTACTCCAGCTAATATTGCTGCCGAAAATATTTTTTCTAATGTCAACTGCCTGGGGCCTATTACGGCAGGTAAACTTTCTTTTTTGCAACAGGCAATGTTCGATCTTATGAACGCCATGTTGCTGGCAAAATCAATGTTTGAAGCCATTCAAATAGGCACAAATTTTACTATTAAAATTGTTTCTAATTTAAAATTTAGCAATGATTTTAAATAAAACAATTAAAATATTAAATTGGAATGCTCGCTCATTGAAGGCCAATGAGAATGAGCTTTTGATTTTTTAACAGTAAATAATGTGCATATTGCAATAATTACTGAAGTATTTTTGAAACCTAACATAAAATTAAAATATGATCCCAATTACGTGGTTCATAGATATGATAGGATTCAGGGTTCCGGCGGTGGAGTTGCAATTGTTATTCATCGCCGAATCAAACATCGTGCTCTTCCCCATCTTGAGACGAAAGTTATTGAAACTTTGGGAATTGAAGTTCAAACTGAACTTGGGATTTTATTCATTGCCGCAGCATATTTACCATTTCAATGCACACGCGAGCACGAAAATTATTTTAAAGGTGATTTACAAAAACTCACCAGAAATCGTTCGAAATTTTTTATAATCGGCGATTTTAACGCTAAACATCGTTCATGGAATAATTCTCAAAGTAGTTCCAATGGCAAAATTTTATTCAATGATTGTTCTTCAGGATACTATTCTATTTTGTCTCCGAATAGTCCTACATGCTTTTCTTCTGTAAG
The DNA here is from genome assembly GCF_029784165.1 of Wyeomyia smithii. Lineage (NCBI taxonomy): Eukaryota > Metazoa > Arthropoda > Insecta > Diptera > Culicidae > Wyeomyia > Wyeomyia smithii. The sequence goes on from NC_073696.1 coordinate 114,088,656, forward strand.
AAACCCTTCATCAATTGATTTGGTGCTTACAGATCAAAGTCATGTATGTAGTGATTTGATCACACATGCTGACTTTGATTCTGACCATCTTCCAATAACTTTTTCTTTATCACATGAATCAGTTTTAAACCCAATGAGCTCTGTTTTTAATTATAACAAGGCTAATTGGGAAAGATACAAAACTCATATTGAGAGAAATTTCAATAATGAGCTTGATTTGCAAAACGAAGTGAATATTGATTCCGCTTTGGAAGCATTGAAATGTGCAATTGTTGATGCCAGGAGTTATTCTGTTCCAAAGGCTCAAATGAAATTAGATTCACCAATAATTGACGAAAATCTCCAACTTCTAATTCGTTTGAAAAATGTCCACAGACGTCAATATCAACGTTCTCGTGACCCTGTTTTTAAAACTATTTATAAAGATTTACAGAAAGAGATTAAACATAGATTTACTCTTCTGAGAAATCAAAATTTTGAGACTAAAGTTGAAAAATTGAAACCATATTCAAAACCTTTTTGGAAGCTGTCGAAGATTCTTAAGAAACCTTCAAAGCCTATTCCAGTTTTAAAAGATGGTGAACGTTTTCTTGTATCCAATGAACAAAAGGCTCAAAGACTTGCTCAGCAGTTCGAGAGTGTTCATAACTCAAATTTGAATTTTGTGAGTCCAATTGAAAATGAAGTCACACGTCAATTTGATTTAATTTCTTCCCAGAATTTTTTACCTGCAGAAATAATTGAAACTAACTTGAATGAGATTAAATCAATTATTAAAAATTTCAAAAATATGAAAGCACCTGGTGACGATGGAATCTTTTATATACTAATCAAACATCTCCCTGAGAGCACAATGGAATTTTTAGTGAAAATTTTCAATTGCTGCTTCAAAATTGCATATTTTCCCAAATTATGGAAAAATGCAAAAATTACTCCAATTTTAAAACCGGATAAGAACCCAGCTGAAGTTTCAAGTTATCGACCAATCAGTTTGCTTTCTTCAATAAGTAAACTGTTTGAGAGAATTATTCTTAACAGAATGATGTCACACATCAACGAAAATTCAATTTTTGCAAATAAACAGTTTGGATTTCGCCATGGGCATTCCACAACTCATCAATTGCTCAGAGTTACTAATATGATACGAGCTAACAAATCTGAAGGTTATTCCACTGGAGCTGCTCTTTTAGACATAGAAAAAGCATTCGACAGTGTTTGGCATAAAGGTTTGATTGCGAAATTACAAACTTTTAATTTTCCAATTTTCCTAATCAAAATTTAAAAAAATTATCTTACTGATCGAACTCTGCAGGTTGTCTATCAGAATTCAAAATCTGATAGATTTCCTGTCAGAGCAGGTGTACCTCAGGGTTCAGTCTTGGGTCCAGTCCTGTACAACATATTCACTTCAGATCTTCCTGATTAGCCTCCAGGATGCACAAAGTCATTGTTCTGCGATGACACAAGCATTTCCGTGAAAGGAAAAAGTCTTCGTGTCATATGCAGTCGATTGCAGAAAAGTTTAGATATTTTTTCTTCCTACTTGCAAAAGTGGAAAATCTCTCCCAATGCTTCTTAAACTCAAATGATAATTTTTCCGCATAAGCCTAGGGCTTCTTTCCTCAAGCCAAACAATAATCACGTTGTCAAGATGAATGGGGTTAATTTAAGTTGGTCCGACAAGGTTAAGTACTTGGGACTAACTTATGATAAAAAACTTATTTTCAAAGAGCACATTGAGAGTATACAAGCCAAGTGCATCAAATATACGAGATGTTTATATCCTCTCATTAACAGGAATTCTAAACTTTGTTTAAAGAACAAACTTTTGATTTACAAACAAATTTTTAGACCAGCAATGCTTTATGCTGTACCGATCTGGTCAAGTTGCTGTTCAACAAGGAAGAAAACGCTCCAAAGGATTCAGAAATTCTGAAAATGATTTTGAGGCGTCCTCCTTGGTTTGGTACACTCGAATTACATAGACTTACTGGTGTTGAATCTTTAGAAGCTATGTCAAATAAAATTATTAACAATTTTCGACAAAAATCGTTGCAATCCTCAATTGCTACGATAAGCTCGCTTTATAGCCAATAAGTTAGCAATTAAGTTAGTTGTAAGTTTACTTCCCCTTTTCTGACAAGTAGGTTTAAATCCCTACGAATGATAAGTCCTAATTGCGAAAGCAAACAAATCCTAACAATTAAAATTACAAATTTCTAGCAGTGTTGAGAAGTCACCATTTGTGATTGGACACACATACTCATTATTTACTAATATTCATCATAAATACTTAAGCTACTAACAAATCCCCCTTAAAAAAAAAATAGCGTAGGATTTTGCGTTCAATCCTTGGCGGCAAACTAGTAAATGGTGTTTGGCGCAGACGCATGAACCATGAAGTGTACCAGGCATATAAATCGGCGGATATAGTCAAGCGGATAAAACACGGCAGGCTTCAGTGGGCTGGGCATGTAGCGAGAATGCCGGATGAGCGTCAAGCGAAGGCTATATTAAGCAGGAATCCCGATAGAGGTCGACGACTTCGAGGTAGACCCCGCACTCGTTGGATGTGTGCTGTCGACGAGGATGCACGCGAAATAGATGTTAGGGCCGATTGGAGGATAGCAGCTCAAGACCGAGGGACATGGCGACGTATTCTGGATTCGGCATTGGATCGATAATCGGTCTGTCGCCTTTAAAGTAAAGTAAAGTAAGTAAGGTAGATGTTAGCAGAGCTTTGTATGCCGCCTCTACTTCATACAGATTGATGCGCTCTCGGTCTGATTTTGAGAGAAAAAAGCGTTTCCGGGTCTTCCTGAGAATATTACGAAGATTGCGCAGCTCGTTAGTCCACCATGGATTTTTTGAATTGGTGCTGAATGTTCGTCTTTTCGTTGTCACAATATCGCTAAGAATCCTCTGAAGTTCACTGTAAAATCTTTGAAGCAAGTCAGGGGTTATCCACATACCACGTGGACAGATTTATTACGATTTTGACCCCCCCGTAGACAGATGCCCATATAAATTCTTTTTTTTTTTTTTTTGTAAGGACCGTGGACATTACACAACCCCCCCCTCCCCCTAAGCTGTCCACGTGGTATGTGGATGGCCCCTCATCGACAGAGCCAATACCCAGGACAGTCTCCTGGTCTCCTGGTACGATAGTCGTACATCAGGCAATTGTCCTCATCGTCTAAAGAAATGGGTGCAGCATTACCCTCGTCAATCAATAAAATGAAAGGTGTGTGATGAGTGTTAACTGGAAGTAACGCAATCGGAGGCAAAACGAGGTCGAGATGATCTGGCTGGTTGACGAAGGCGAGATCCAGGAGTCTGCCGTTTGAATTAAGAAAGTGATTAACCTGCCTCAGACCGGTTGCGAAGAGAGTTTCCGTGAGATTGCACTCCTGATCGGAAGATGCATTAGAAGGAACATATCCGTTGATTTCATCGTCAAACTGCCAACATAGGGCGGGAAGGTTGAAGTCTACTAAGCACTAAGGTGACTTTTGACGGCTATCAGCACGCCGCCCCCTCGAGAGTGAACACTAGTCGCTTCATTGCGATCACAGCGAAAGAGAGTATAATTTGACGATATTTCTGCACTGTCGATAACGGCGTTGAGCCACATTTCCGTGAGAACAATCACGTCGTAATCGCTGCTACTTAACAGTAACCGTAATTGAGCGATCTTGGTGCGCAAACCTCTCACATTCTGGTAGTACACAAATATAAAGTGACCCGGAGCTTTTCCTGCCGCAACGGACGACGGTTGAGTGCTGGAAACATTGGGAATTACGGTGGGCGTATCATGGTTCGTAGTTAATGCGTACTTGCCTGCATTGACGGTTTGGAAGACACCTTCTCCGTTCTCGAGGCTGGCAGGAATAACTCGACTGTGCCGAGGGGATTAGGGTCTTCCATAAGTCTTGCAGGCGTGCATAATGTTATTTTAGAAGCAAGTCAAGCTTCCAGTGAAAGCTTCAGAGCCAGGTTTATAAACAATCAACACTTCATTCGATTCCGCTTCCTTGGTGTACGTCGCAGTAGGCTTTCACTCGTGAATGTAGAATGACCGTCGCCTCTCACACAAAGAACAGATGATCAATTGACACTCGCGCATCGAAGAGATGCTTTCTGTCTACTTCGTTCTATTCATGTTGAGAAATATTATTACATGATCAATGATAAAAGTGATTCTTAAAATCTCCGTACACAACATGCGTAATTCGCATTTCTAGAAATAATGTCAAGATACGTTTGAGGAAAAAAACGTCGTGGTGACGGTTCGTTTGGCTTGTTTGTTCATGAATGTAGTTGAACAGCTCGCCTTGCCACCGTCAGAAGATAAAAAAAGACGATTGTCGCAGTGAAAAGTTATTCTACCGTAACCATTTACAAGCTATCGATCAATAAGTTTTTTACCTTCAGAAATCCAATTACAGAAGATAATTCTGTTTTCTTGCTGAATTCATTACAAGCGAAATTAGAGAATTTGATAAAAACACCCAATGTATATCATACTTCAAACCCCTTCTGCGTCAGCATCTGATTTCTGCAAATCATTCCATGCAACAAAAATGACTAAATGCTAACGAACCTAGAGGGACGTTATTCCATTTGATCTCATTTCGGACACTTTAGAAACAAGAGAAAAATTAATTTATACTTTTCTCATTTGCGTTGATGTCAGAAATGATATTTTACTAACGATATTAAAAACCGTTGAAATTGACCGAGGTAGATTATGTTTCCGTGAAACTTTTTCGGAGATTATTATCTCCTCAATAAATTAAAATCCAATTTATTGCTAACTAAAGAGTGTTTCGGTCTCGGCCGATGCCGACAAATGCACTGTTTGCAAGTGAGCGTACAAAATTTTACAGCTCCCTGCATTCAACATCCACCGATAGTCTATTTCTATTCTCGAGGACCATTACAAACGATTGCTCACTATAATTTTCACCCACCGCCATTTGTCCGGCACACTCAAAGGGTCATTTCCGTTTGAACGTCCATTAAAATTCAATAATAATTCTGCCACAATAAAATTCTATAAAATAGCACTTAGGCAAAAGGTAAATAAAATCAAAGCCCCCAACGTTTCCAGTACAAAGCTACAAGTGGCAAAGCGTCATTTGCTACTCTGCGCAGTAGAGCGGTTAGCTTCGGTGAGGGGGGAAAATCAGGACATCTGTTGGATGCTTGCAATATGAGGCTATCGATTTGTTTAGTGTGGCCAGTGCTAAAAATAGACTCCACTTACCGGTTTATTTTAGCTTCAATTATTCAGACTCTTTCTCCAGCTTCTGCTGCAACCGTACGTGCCGAATGCGTTATGCTGAGTTGGAAAGCAGGCTAGTTAAAATAAGAGTGCATTTATCTGTGTCTAAGATTAAAGGATTAAAAGAGTTATGACCTTTTCCTTCCCTGGTCGAAACATCTCTGTTTATTTTATTCTTTAGCTTTTTAATCGGAGTACAAAAATTCTTAATCTAGTTACACTGATGGGAGGAGTCTAAACGCATACTTATTGGAACCGGCTATGCGCAGCCAGTCGGACTACGCATACCAAAACAAAACAAACATCGGTCGCGTGTCGCTTCATATAAACATGCCCGCGCGACCGAGATAGGTAGCGTCATCGATCGTACAAGTGGATCGGTGACGAACGAAATTGATCAAAGCGGAATTTAAAAGAATGATCATGACGGCTAGTGGATATTGGTTACGGTTCGAAATATAATTAGTGCATGCGTAGGCAATAAACACTTCTGTGGGAAATTATGGATTTTGGACAGTGCATGCGAAGTGCACTTGGGTTTATTGCCGTGGCTTAAAGTGATGAGGATTGCGTCTATGGAAATTGATACTAAGAACAATCGATTTCGATTGTGGGAATGGATTCGTTGGAATGTTGGTTTGGTATCAGGGAAATCTGACTATGGGAAGATGTTTACGTAATGAAACTGAATATTTGGATAAGTGTTTGGGACGGTTATAAAGTTTTTGAGTTATAGACTCATAAACTTAGGAAATGGAAAATTGTTTATTTTCAGGATTTATTATTTAATTTATGGGATCGTTAATTAGGAAAGGGAAAGTTATTAGTGGGTTTATTTTAATTACATGACATCACCCTCCTTTTAGTGATCAAACTTTATGTAAGAAAGTTGATCATCCAAGGGGTTAAAAGATAAGAAATACATCGTGTTTAAACTCCCTTACAAAAGTTAATGGATATTACATTTTTTTTTTCTTAAATGTAGTCTAACCGAATTTCACAGCATTCGGAGAGAAGCTCCGAACACTTTACCTACTTTCTTGGCAATGATTTTTTGATTTCTTAATATGTTTTTTTGTTTTTTGAAAGTTAGGCTCGGTGGGTCACTACTTAACTTAAAAGAAAATATGTTATAATTTGATATAATATGAAAAATATAATATAAATGTAAATATGAAAATTCTCTTTTTTTTTTGTACATATAATCATAAAGTCTTTAAGAATGTTATTTGTAAATGTATATATAAAATTTGGTAAATACTTTTGATATAATATTTGAAAATAAAAAAAAATTGATCTTGTAATTATGCTTTGATTAGTCTATTTTTGTGAGTCTGAATTTTATTTTTAGAATGTATATGTTCTATTATGCAATTTGGTTCTTCAATATTTATGACTCTATATGGGCCTGTATAAAATGAGTCTAGTTTTTTCCTGTTTTCATTGGTGATATAAACTAGGTCATTGAATTTAATGTTAATTGGGTTTGTGTGCAAATTTGAATTTTCTACTCTATTGGTTTTGTCTTGTATAAGTTTTTGTCTAGCAATTTGATTTGATTTTTGAAGTTTGTATTGTAATTCTTTATTGTATAAGTCGAAGTTGTAGACTGGGTCGATTTTGTCAGTGTATTGTTCTTGTGGTAATTTTGCTTTTTTTCCGAAAACTAATTCATATGGTGTATATCCATGATTACTATGGGGTGTTGTATTGTAGTTAAAAGCATAAAAATGTATCCAATCATCCCAATCAGATTGGTGCTCGGAAATGAAGGATCGTAGGTATTCGTTTAAACATCTATGATTCCTTTCAAGAGAACCTATTGTCTGAGGGTGATAAGCTGTGGAAAAAGTTTGTTTAACTTGTAGTAATTTACAAATTTGTTCTAGCACTTCATTTTTATATTCCGTGCCTTGGTCGGATTTTAGCTCTAAAAATTTTCCGTAGATTAAAATGAAATTTTCAACTAAGGATTTTGCTATTACGTTAGCCTCCTTTGTTGGAACTGGTATCAGTACTACATATTTGGTTAACTCACATTGTATAGATACAATGTATCTATTATTTTGGTTCGATTTGGTAAGTGGTCCTACCGTATCGATAGCTATCACTTCAAAAGGTTTTGATGGTGTTGTAGTAACTACCATTTTTTCTTTGGTGTGTTTATACACTTTGTTTCTTTTGCATGCTTCGCAATTCTTAATAAAATTTATTATTGTTTGTTTCATATTTTTCCAAACATAGATTTCTCTTAATTTTAAATATAGTCTGTGCTGTCCAACATGTCCACTTGTTGGTAACACGTGAAAATTTTTTATGATTTTTTGTATTTCACCTGGTTCACTAATGAACTTTGGTAAATTGTATATTATAATTTGTAAATCTTTTAATTTTTCATTCGCGATTTTCTTCAATAATTCTGTGGGTACCCATTTAAGTAGCATGTCTTGACTACATAGCGCAATTTTCGTAATATTCATATTTCTCAATTCTTCATTTAATTTCAATAATGCAATTTCTAAGAATTGATTTTGAGTTCTGTGAATTGCAAACTGACTTATCAGTTGTTTCACTTGCGTGTATTGTGCGCTTTTAAAAATTGTAAATATAACATAATTATTTTCTAACGTCACCTTAAGTTTAATTAATTGTTTCGTTTCAGTCGGGTTGTCTGTTGTATAGATAGCTAGGTGATCAGTCTTGCTACCGTTGTCAGTTTTTTTGTCTATCTTGTCATTGTCGTTTGTCGTTTTTAAATTAAGTTCCTTATTTTTAGTCATAGATCTTGTATTAACAACAAAGGTGCTTGATGATTTTAACTCATCAGAGGTAATATATATACGTGATAACGCATCAGCAGTTACATTTGCTTTACCTTTTATGTACTCAATTGTGAAATCAAACTCTTCTAAATCCAATCTCATTCTAGTTAACTTAGATGTTGGATTCCTCATATTGAACAGAAAAACCAATGGTCTATGATCTGTTCTGATGGTAAATTTTTTTCCAAATAAATAAGGTTTAAAATAATTAACTGCCCAATGAATAGCAGTCAATTCTTTTAATATTGTTGATTTATTGCGTTCACCCGGCGTGAAGCTCTTACTTGCGAAGGCAATGGGTAAATCGTTGCCATTAAAGTTTTGTGACAAGACTGCTCCGGATCCTACATCGGAGGCGTCTGTCGTTAATATAAAAGGTTTTGAAAAATCTGGGTATTGTAAAATTTTTGGAGATATTAAATATCTCTTAAGCTGTTCAAATGCTCTTTGGCAATCATCAGACCATAAAAATTGCTGTCTCTTTTTCAATAGCTGGTTTAATGGAAAAGCTATGGTTGCAAAATTTGGTACAAATTTTCTGTAATAGTTGCAAAACGCTACGAAACGTCTAACATCATCTGCGTTTTGTGGTAATGGATAATTTTTAATGGTCTCGTACTTTGAACTATCAGGCAATATGCCTTTATCTGTTATCATGTGTCCTAGGTAAGTTACTTCGGTGTGAAAAAATTTACATTTTTCTAAATTTAATTTTAAATTATATTTTCTTAACCTGTTAAAAACTATTTCAAGGTTGGTCAAGTGATGCTGTATCGAACATCCTACTACAATTATATCATCAATGTACACAAAAGCATTTTCTGGTGTAAGTCCAGCTAGTGCGATTGTCATCATTCTTTGAAAACTGTTTGGGCTAATGTTTAAACCAAACGGTAGTCTTGTAAACTGATAGTGTCCAGATTGGGTTGAAAAAGCTGTACATTTTCTGGAATTTTCATCTAAAGGTATTTGATGAAAACCTGACATTAAATCTAATGTCGTAAAAAATTTTGCTCTGCCAAGTTGATCTAAAATTGTATCAATTCTTGGCAGTGGAAATTTATCTGCTAAAACTTTTTTGTTCAATTGTCGAAAATCAACTACTAAACGCCATTTTTTGTTATCATCTGTTGATTTTTTTGGTACTAATAAAATTGGGTTATTAAATGGTGACAATGATGGTTCAATAACTTTCTCGCTTAACATCTTTCTCACTTGTCTCTCAATTTCTTCACCTTGAGAGTGTATCATTTTATAATTTGGTATGTACACTGGAACTTTATCGCTAGTGTTAATACTTTGAGTGTAAAAATTGTTTACTGAGAGCGGTTCATCTTTCAAGCAAAAAATATCTTCGTATTTCGCAATTAATTTTTTCAGTTTTTCTCTAGCATAAATTGGTACATTAGCTATATCGATGTCTTTTAATATTTCGGTATGCCTTTTATTTTTCAAAATTTGTGTTTCCTTTTTTATGATATTAAATTCTTTCAAAGGTTTCATAAAGGGTCTGATTTCCATTTTCCGTATGTATTTTGGTTGATTTGTTGTGTTCATGATTTTAATTAATGGGTTATCTGGTGAAATAATAGCATTCCCACAGAAAACTCCCGGGCTGAGTTCTTGTGCGAAAACTACCATATCCTCTGTAATTTTGAAATGATTCATGTATTTAATTATTTCGCATCTTTTTGGTATCATATATGTTTCATCTACCGTGTCTTGAATTGGTATTGAAATTGGCATGTGGTTAATATTAAAGTTTAACAGCCAATATTCATAGTCAATATTGCATTTGTATGTTACTAGAAAATCTCTTCCTAAAATTCCGTCTGTAAAAATTGGAAAATCTTCTTTTACTAAATGAAAAATATGTTTAGTCTGTATGCCATTTCCAAAATTCAAAATTGTTTCGGTAGTTGCCAAAGTTTCAATTTCTCCTTCGGTTATACCTGTTAACTTTATTGTACATCTCGAATTAACTGGTTGGTTTCGAGTAACCATGTTTAATTTAAAAATCGATATATCTGCACCGGAATCTATTAAAAAGGTGCAGACTCTTTCTGCCATCTGCACTCCAACTCTTATAAAGTTTGATGCAGTCATATTTATTGTTAATACATTTGATCTAAAAAATGCTGCTCTAAATTATTATTTAGATTTTGTGCCGCTTGTGGTATTGGCGTTTGCATTGGTACTCTTACTGGTAAATTTATTGGTACCAAGGCATTTTGGTTTTGTTGCCCTCCATTAGGTGCTATATTTTGTAGAGCACTCGCTAACATCATTCTATTTCTAAAATTTTGTTGGTTTCGAGAATTATGATTAAAATTATTATTGTTGAAATTATTGTTGTTATTATAATTTTGTGAATTTCGCATGTTATTCTGCCACATGTTCCTGTTGGTAGGATAGTTTCTATTGAAATTATTCCTAGGTTCTGTATTGAAACGTCTTTGGTTTCTGTTTATGATATAACCGGTTCCTCTTCCTCTGTTCCTAAAATTTCTTTGGTAATTAGTAGAGTTATTGTTATCATAATTTCTGTTATTATTCTGATTATTTTTGGCTATGAATATACTATTCGGAGCGACCACTTTGTCGTTCTCGTTTACCTTTATTATCGCTTCATTTATTGAAGTGAAAGTTCCAGCTTTCAAAATAATCTTAGTATCATTATTTTGAATGCCTTCAATTAAAGCGTGAACACCAGCTTTTGTTGTCATTTTATTAGCAACATCTGCTGGTATGTTTTGTGAAAGATATGTGTTGTGTAACTTTTCACACAGAGTTTCAATTTCTGTGCAGAATTTATTTACATCGCCTCGATGCTTAGTAGCATTTAATTTTGAAACGATGTTGTCAGGAGTAGTAGTGTCTTTACACTTTGCTTTAACTACTCTGGCAATGTCGTTTATTGTGTTAATTGTTTCTGGTAAAGCATTTCGCGCTTTACCCGAAATCCGTGTCTTAATGAATTTTATAGCCATTTCAGTTTGGCTCTTAGGAATCATCTCTTGCAATAGTTCAAGAGAGTCAATAAATGCCGCTAGTCCATCTGCATTGCCGTCATAGGGCTGCACGATGGATGTCGCCTGTTTGACATCAAACGTTGGTTCAGGTGTCGTCGACATTTTTGGTAAGTCACTTGTTAAATTTTGATTTGTTTGTAGTTTTCTATGTAGTATTAATTTTGTATTTCCTAAAATTTTCTTATACTTTGTATAAGTTATTAAACCTAACGTAGCGTTCTCAAGAACTTCGTTAAGCTCGTTTAACAATTTTAGCTTTTTGTGTATGGTTTCTTTAGAAAGCTTAGTGTTAACAGCCTTCCTACAATAAAGGTTCAGTTCCTGTAAACGTCTAGTTTCTTTAATCGTCCATAACTCGTCGTCACTCATAATAGTATAACTTCAGTCATTTGTTTATTAGTACTCTTGTACTATATTACTACTATATTGGTATTGGTTTATGAAATTTAGATAGTTCGTTGATTTTGATTTATAAAAGAAATATAATTATAATATATTGTTACATTTAATAGAACATGTATATATTTTTTGTATTGGTTGTACTTATCTTAACTATGTTTAGTTTGGTAGGTTTAGCATCTTCCACGTCTTGATGAATTCCTGTGTAAGGTCCTCTGCGACTTCTATCCCTCTTTCAAACCTAGTAAGTTTGAATTCCAGCTTTCCTCTAACTTTGAAGGTGAGTAATATTTCGATTTCTCGTTCCCCACATTTCGCGTATCTTTTCTGGACAAATGGGGTGATTTCCTTTATCGCCCGCTCCCACATTTGGAAGTATTCCACACACTCTTCGAAGTCGTCCATAATATGTTTCGTAATTTTCACTCAAATTGTTTTTTTTTTTTCATTAAGTTTTAATATTTTCTTTAGGCATTTATGTCATTTAAGCTTTTGGCTATCTTAACTGCACGTCTATTTATTCGTTTGTTTAAGAGTTCGTATGCAGTTATTATTAGTTGTATTATATTAATCAGTAAGACTGACCATATTAAAACTTCGTGAGATTGCAGCGCTTCGCTGTGTAACTCTTGATTATTAATTATTTTTACTTGTGGGTCCCCGTTGTGGGATGTTTCCACTTTAGAATAGGTTTTACCCATGTTGGTTTTATTATGATTTATTTTTGTTAAAAAAAAAAAATTTAACATTTCACTATAGTTTTTTTTTTTTTAACGTACGTATGTGTTTCACTGAAATTCTTCGATTGTTTCGCTACGTTTTACTGAATTTCTTCAATTGTTTCACTATGTTTCACTGAAATTCTTCGATTGTTTCACTACGTTTTACTGAATTTCTTCAATTGTTTCGCTATGTTTCACTGAAGTTTTTTCGATTGTTTCGCTAAAATTCTTCACTATTATTCATCGAATCCAATATCTCGCGCCCATCACTATTTTAACTTCTAAAATTTTTATTTCGGTTCGCTAAGTCCAGTTTTGTAAGCAGTTATTTCACAACCATCGGTGATTTCTCACTATTATTCATTGAGTTCTATGTTTCGCGCCCATCACAATTTTAACTTCTAAAATTTTTATCCCGGTTCGCTAAGTCCGGTCGCCATCTAAAATTAAAAGGATTAAAAGAGTTATGACCTTTTCCTTCCCTGGTCGAAACATCTCTGTTTATTTTATTCTTTAGCTTTTTAATCGGAGTACAAAAATTCTTAATCTAGTTACACTGATGGGAGGAGTCTAAACGCATACTTATTGGAACCGGCTATGCGCAGCCAGTCGGACTACGCATACCAAAACAAAACAAACATCGGTCGCGTGTCGCTTCATATAAACATGCCCGCGCGACCGAGATAGGTAGCGTCATCGATCGTACAAGTGGATCGGTGACGAACGAAATTGATCAAAGCGGAATTTAAAAGAATGATCATGACGGCTAGTGGATATTGGTTACGGTTCGAAATATAATTAGTGCATGCGTAGGCAATAAACACTTCTGTGGGAAATTATGGATTTTGGACAGTGCATGCGAAGTGCACTTGGGTTTATTGCCGTGGCTTAAAGTGATGAGGATTGCGTCTATGGAAATTGATACTAAGAACAATCGATTTCGATTGTGGGAATGGATTCGTTGGAATGTTGGTTTGGTATCAGGGAAATCTGACTATGGGAAGATGTTTACGTAATGAAACTGAATATTTGGATAAGTGTTTGGGACGGTTATAAAGTTTTTGAGTTATAGACTCATAAACTTAGGAAATGGAAAATTGTTTATTTTCAGGATTTATTATTTAATTTATGGGATCGTTAATTAGGAAAGGGAAAGTTATTAGTGGGTTTATTTTAATTACATTTCGTGCAACAGTTCCTGCCTTGGTACGCGAAGGCGAACTCTTTTTCTCTCTTGTGTTTGACAGAGTGGATGTGAGAAGCATGGAGGGATGTCATTTCTGGGTTGTAAAGGGTTCGAGCTAAGAGCTACTAGTTAAGCATTTATATTATGAGAAGAAACGTGAACGCATATTGTACATTGTTTAGATTGGCTTTGAAGATGGTCGTTGGAATGAAAACGTACATTTAACAAAAACTACATAAAATATACTTATCATACGAACGTCAAAAGTTATTTTTCGCTAATATCTAATTTTCCTAAAGCACATGCATATTGTCTATCTTAATTTTTTTTTGCACATTCTCAAAATGCTTCAAAAATTGTTCAATGGGAGTATTTTTTTGTTTTCTTAAAACTCAAAAGAAAATTGTCATAGAATATAAAAATAACTCATTACTTCGGCCTTGAAATACAATCGAAACCATAATTTCACTACTTTCTGCTCTACGTGGGCGTATTGTGTAACTGAACTTGTTTGTTCGTCTATGACTGTTTGCCAACTATAAACTCCAAACACCTACACAGCCGCACAGCAAAATTTTCGTCAAATTATCTGGTCTAAATCCGACAAATCTTACCCGTTACGTGTTTCATTAACGCAACATGCAATAGTCTTTGCCAACCCACGTAAACCGATGCTTGGCTTCGTTGTTATGGTAAAAACCAAGAAACGAGAAAGAGAGAGCGGGCCTGTGTGCTTACGTGGCTGTCCTTTGCAGACAATTTCGGGGCACAATAAATCGACCACAGCTTGGATGTAGGATGACATTCATTCTGATCTAAGCTAAACAAACGTTAGTTAGTTCGAGAAAGACCATATGTAACACCGCACAACCTGCATGACTGCGGAGGAAATTCATTGCACCATAAACAATTCGTCTGGTTAATCGTTCACAGTTTGCTTGACAGGATGCGCTGAAATCAGAATGTCACAATAAAACCGTTACTGGTTAGATGTATTTCGCCTTCGTTAACTTCCCAATTTATTAACGTGTTGTGGGAATTCAAATCTATTGGCCATTAATCAAAGCAAAACAATTACAGCGAACAACCGTCCCTGTGTCATTTACCATGGATATCCCGCTTAACCATAAACACACCCTTTTTGTGTTTTGGCAACGAATAGTCAAAATCATTTTCTTTCAGAAATAAGTGGGTGAGTTTATCTTACAATAATTTTACACTCGTATATACCAGTAACGGTCACACGAAGCACAAATCACGTCCCGTTTCTCTTTTCCAAACATGCTTTCATCGGGTTCGAGAATCGCTCGCGGTCAAACCCTGACCGTGGTAATTGTCGTTATGGTTTTTTTTATTTCTTCTTTCCAACGTGGTACCAGCGACGTCTGACTTGACGTCGCTCCAATTTTCCACAACATCGAGTAACAGAAAGCAAACATAAAAAGTTAAAATTAAATTAACAAGCCATAAAGTTATTTTGTATATATGAGAGAAAAAAACGGTCCAGCTCGATCAGGGAGATAGATTACATTACACTACGGCTGCGTTGTGCGAAGTTCTTCCATCGGGTGCCAAAGGTTGGAGCGAATTTCACACAAACAATTTGAAATAATGTTTTAGAAAAATGGAGTGCCACTCTGCGGTGCGAAACGCGTGCAGCTAACAATTCGTTTGATGTCTCGAAATTAATTACGCTATAATTATACCATTTCTTTGAAATTTCACCGACCCCAAAGATAGTGTGGAAAAATATTGAAAATATCCATGAGTCATTTTGTCGCAGACTGCATATTTCTTATCCCAATGTGTCATGAGTGGATGTTAATCAAACAAATCGTCTATCATTCCGGCAAAGCATGAAGGCGCCACGTGAACCAAAATCTTCGCAAAAATACTGGACCATAAATCATCCAAACAGTTCTCTTAATTGGTACTACGTAAAACGTGCGTAACAACTATCCTAAAGAGACGCAGGCCCACATAACAAAATTTGTCCAATATATTTTTATGCAACAGAAACTGTGACAAGTCCTATTTTTCGAACAAGATGGTAAAAGGATTCTTCAACTGTTTCTCTGGACAAAAACCAGTAGCGCTGAGAAAAATAAAGTGCGTATTTTGTACATTTCACAAAGCGTTCAAATAAGTTCGGTAATTTACATAGGTTACGAGAATGGTGCATTTTATTTTAAATTTATTTTTGTTCTCCTTTTTAGTACCCCAACAACCAGTGAGGCGCCTCCATCGATTCACTGAAAAGCGGACGCATGGTTTTTTATGATTCACAAAAGAAAAGACGATCAATTTCACAACTTTTTTTTCGTAGATACGAGCATTTACTGAATGGAGCTGAATGGACGAGCATTTAGTAATATTGGGTAAAGTTATCATACGTTAACGACCACCATGAGTTTGGTTTAGTATATGATAGTGTAAAACTTCACGACAATCATATACTGACATTATTTCGAGGAACGCTTCTAGAGATAATGAATTCTATCAGTACAATGGTTTCAGCAGCACGTTTTGCCTTGCGAGTATCGCACGAATGAAGCTTATAACATAATGCAAGGTCTTGGCCTTATCTTATTATTAATCAAAACAAGTAACGGCAGATACTTAAACGCGACGGGCTCATCTGAAGAAATACTTCCGCCAAGGTTGTAAAATCACAACATGTCTCGTCAGTCACTTTAATGTATCTCCGGTGGCAACGATTTCTACGTCACTCTGCAGTGTTGGTGTATATACACATTTTCACGAAAACGAGAAAAACGATGCGGTGATACTATTAATAGAACCATGGACTTTTTGTCGCGGGAATGTTTACTGATATGACAAGTACAAAGAGTGCACGGATAAGTTTATTTGTTGGAGTAGGTCGTTTTTGGCAAATTAATAATCTGACAAAAACTATTTGAGGAAGCCAGACTTGGTGTTTTGGTTGCGATGTCAAGCAGTTTCTAAATAACAAATGCTATTATTATCTTGTCTAATGATTTTTTTACATAGTACATTGTTGCATATACAAACCTTTGTTTTAATTTAATAATAGCAACATTTAATATAGCCAAATTTATTGCTATACCTCCCGGTAGTACATCGTGCAGAAACTCGCGCTTAGCTTTTGCGAAATCGAAATGTCCACCAAAATAAAGCCTGGTTAATTTCTCCTATTCACTATTGCAAGCAATTTGTCGGTCTTTAATAGCAGTAAGTCTCACTATTACATTCATTTTTCCTTCTTCTTGTCTGCCTGATACAACATTATAGGAACAATGCGTGCGTTTTCTGATTAGTTTGTCCTGTAATACCACTAAACAATTAAATGAAGCAACTAGTTGTTTTTTTTTGCGTCCACAAGGAAATCAGGCTACCAATTTGAACGACCATTTTTGATTTGGCTGAAACTTTGTGTTCGATACACGGAGAACGAAACGAGGTTTTTGTAGCGGACTGGTTAGTGCAGCTCAACTGCAAATAAATTTATTCTAGCTTAAGGATCAATTCAGTGTTTCTAATTTACTTACAAATAACAAGTTTCTTCTATCACTTCCTCGTGTATGCACTTTCCTTTTTACTGTCTGTCTTTCCCTATACTAAATTTAGTGTAATGAAATTCCATAGAATCATTTATTTAATTTAGTTACTCACGAGTGTTGCTCTGAACGATTATAATTTTAAATACTGCCTGATATTAAACTATTAGGTCGCAAACTTGCTCACAAATCTTTCCAATTCTCACGGGTGCGGGTTACAACTGCTCTAATTCAACTAGTCATCATATTTGACGGTTCTGTCTTGATGGTTGGGAGGCAAACGAGAGTGTAAAGCTGTCGGCGCAGAGACTGGCAATTTTGCTTTATTCGCCAACGGAGACTTAAGGCTGCATGAGTTGCAACATTCTCCCCCCGGTGCATCTTGCGGCCCGTCAGGAGTGCACTCTCTTTCACATCTAATAAGGCCAGTTTCGTCATTGGGCGTCGTTGTACACCTTTGGAGGTGCGCACAAATGCCTGTCGAATGTTACCTTCGCTGTCTTTTATCACCTGAACTATTCGGCCTCGTATCCACTCATTGCGTTTTGCCTCATCGGCAATCAAGACTAAGTCCCCTTCTTCGGCTGGACGGGTTTCGTCGAACCACTTTGTTTGTCTACGGATTACTGGCAAATACTCTACCAGCCAACGGTTCCAAAACGTGGTAAGTTGGTTTTGAATTTGCTCCCACATGCCCATTAGGAGCTTTGGCTTAGATATCCCGGTAATTGATACTGGTTGTTCCACCCCTCCCGAGCACCCGAGTAAGAAGTGATTTGGCGTGAGAGCTTCGGACTCTTCAGAATCTAACGGTAGGTAGGTCAGAGGCCGTGAATTCACCAAGCTCTCTGCCTCCGCGGCTAAAGTCTGTAACCCCTCATCATTCAAATTCCCATCCGAATACGCTTCTTCCATTGCTGTTTTAACCGAACGAACCAAGCGCTCCCACGCGCCGCCCATGTGCGGGGCTGCCGGTGGAATGAAAGTCCACTTAGTTGCCGCATTCGTGAAAGTTTCTGACAATCCTGCGTTTATCTGTTCGCGGAGCAAACGTTCTGCGCCTTGAAAGTTTGTCCCATTGTCGCTTAAGAATTCAACTGGCGATCCGCGGCGACTAACGAATCTCCTCACACACGCAATGCAGGAGGCTGTGGACAGGTCATATGCGATTTCCAAATGCACTGCACGCACGGTGAGGCAGGTAAAGAGGGCAATCCATCGTTTGACGCTTGATCGTTTAACTTTCACCGAGAATGGGCCGAAATAGTCTATTCCGACGTAGCTGAACGGGCGTATATGGTGAGCCAACCGCGCTGTCGGTAGCGGAGCCATTATCGGCATCAGTGGTTTGGTTTTACGAATTTTGCAATGTTGGCACATCCTAGATACGGTTTTCACTAACACGCGGAGTCGCGGAATCATGTACATTTGTCGCATTTCATTTACGACTGTTTCTGAGTTAGCATGGCGATGAATGCGATGATAGTAGTCGACTAGTAAGATTGTTACTGAGTGATCTTTTGGTAGCAGGATGGGGTACTTCATGTCGAACGGCAAATTTTTTGCCTTCCTCGCTCGGCTGCTTTGTCGTATCATGCCGTGCTCATCCATAACAGGCATGAACTGGTAGAGGCTACTGTCTTTGTGATTCGGTGTGCGTTGGTTTGGCAATGCAGATTCGTTTTGCTTTAAAAGCATTACTTCCTCCTATGCTTCATGCTGCACTAGCTTGAATATCGTATCTCTGGCCGTTTTGAGTTCGTTTTGCTGAAGATGTCCCGAGAGCTTCGAGCGATCGGACCGAGAGTTGTTCAAAATTCGGAGCGCGTAGCCCATGGCTCTGTGCATTCTCTCCCAGCGACTGAATCGTTAATAACGAAAAACAGAGCAAATCGCTGTGTGAAGCATAACGAACGCTCTTGATTCTTCCGTCGTGGCTATGGAAGATTCCACGGTATGTGGCCACCTTTCTTCAGGCAGTCGCAGAAAATCTGGCCCCGAAAACCATTTACTCCCATCGCTGAAGTATGGGCCTTTTCCCCATTTGGTTGCTTCGTCCGCCGGGTTCAGTTTTGATGATACCCATCTCCATTCGGTTATATTCGATGAATCTAGGATTTTTCCAACACGGTGAGCTACGAAGGGCCGATAATTTCGAGGATCTGCTCGGATCCATGACAACGCTGTTGTCGAATCGGTCCAGAAAAAGCGTCTGGTCATAATAACGCGGTGGTGCTCCTGAACGTGTCTCGCCAGCCGCGTTCCTAGTTCGCAGCCCTCGAGCTCAAGCCTAGGAATAGACTTAGGTTTCACAGGAGCGACTTTAGCTTTGGCAGCCAGTAGAGCACACTCCGCCTTTCCGTTTTTTGTTACAACTCTGATATAAACCGCGCAGGCGTAGGCTTTCTCACTGGCGTCGGTGAACACATGCATTTGTGCATCTTTACACGTTGCTGCAGTTGCTTGCTTAAAGTAACATCTGGGTATTCGTACAGTACTGATGAACTCGATCATCTGGTTCCATTTCCGCCAAAGATCAAAGGAAACATCGTCAACTTCCTGATCCCATTCTGCCCCGGTTCGCCAGAGGTTTTGTATCTGCACTTTACCGTGAATAACAAACGGAGCGAGCAACCTCAATGGGTCAAACAGAGTCATGACACATCTCAATACCTGCCGCTTTGTTGGTCGACAGCCACTGGAGAGCAACATCTGTACCTCAGTGCTCATTTGCGTATAAAAGCTGAGCTCGTCGGTGTGGGGTGTCCAAAGCAACCCTAAGACTCGTTCGATTAGTTCACTATTCGCTGAAACTAAACTTTTGCAGGCCGCGGTGCCAACTTCCCCTAATTCTGCTAGCACATGACGGTTATTCGAGCGCCACCCACGCAAGACGAATCCTCCATTATGATGTATCAGACGCACTTCCTTTGCCACTTGTTGTGCCTCTGTCGAGCTCTCAAAACTGTCCAGGTAATCGTCAACATAATGGCAATCAGTTATAGCGAGCGTCGCCCGAGGGAACTGGTTAGAATGGTTTTTCGCATTTAGATTTTTCACGTATTGTGCCGATGCCGGTGAGCAAGTGGATCCGAACGTTGCCACATCCATCAAATAGACCTCAGGTTTCTCTGTCGGAGTAGAGCGCCATAAAAAACGCTGTGAATGTTTATCGGCCTCCCGAATGCGAATCTGGTGGAACATTTCTTTTATATCCGCACTGACAGCCACTTCAAACTGTCGAAATCGAAAGAGAACACCGGGAAGCGAGGTCAACTGGTCGGGACCCTTTAGTAATACAGAATTCAATGAGACGCCATTGACTGTTGCAGCTGCGTCCCAAATGACGCGTATTTTACCAGGTTTCTTGGCATTCGTTACTGCGCCTAACGGAAGATACCAGATTCTACGCGGATCAGCATTTGTCAGTTCTGCTGGGGTCGCCTTATGGGTATATCCCTTAGACTGGTACTCTGTAATTTGACGATGGAGTTCATTTTCCTCTCAAGGCATTCAAGCCATAGGGTGCCATAGGGTAACTATTCGGTAGAGTAAAGTTGTCTTGCTTCCACAGTAATCCTGTTTCGAATCGATCCCCGACACGTTTTGTCGTAGTCTCTAAAATCATCTGTGCTCGCTCTTCTTCTTCTGATAGAACGGGTTTAGGCTCTACACTGGCCTCCTCGGTTGCGAAAAATTGCTTTATAGCGTCATGAAGGTCCTGGTTTGAGACACTCTCACATACGTGAAAGCTGAACGCTTTGTCAATGCCAGCCCGGAGTCGACCGTATACGCACCAACCTAGTCGAGTTTTAGCAACTACAGGGCCAGCAGAATTACCTTCCTTCACTTTCAGCGGCACTGCCAGTTGCAGGTTTTCAACGCCAATCAAGATTTTTGGCACGGCATTCTCATACCCTGTATAGGCACATTTTTCAGGTGTTTGAATCGTCTCGCTGCCGTCTTTAAGTCAAAACTTTGACTGGGTAGATTGAGACATCCAACGGTACGAGCTTCTGTTACCCTACAGCGTCGGTTTTGTCCTACACCCGCAATCTCGAAAGATACCATTCCGGAGTCATCCTCTCTCTTCTTGACGTGCTCCCCGTCCAGTGTAGGCACAACGATTCCAGTGTACCCTTCAGTCCCATTTGCGTCGCAAGGTCGCTTTCTACGAGCGTAAGTGTGGATCCCTCGTCTAACAATGCATAAACACTAACTGCACCGGTCCTACCGTACAAGGTAACCGGGATTATTCTTAGTAGAAAATTTGAGCCAAGGTCACGATGAGTATGGTTCTCGGTTCTTGCTAGCTGGGTTTCGTGAAAGTTTTTACTGTAGCTGTGAAGAAGGGGATGATGGCGATACTGACACCCGTTTATTCCGCACCGATCACTACTCCGACAAGAGCGCCTGCCGTGGTTGAATAGGCAGTTTTCACAAAGTCCCAGTGAGCAAACCTTTCTCCAACGCTCATCGACATTGAGGTTTTCGAAGGCGATGCACTCACGTATACGATGGCCAGACTTACTGCAAAACAGGCAATTAAACAGCTTTACCTCTGCCGAACCTAACAGCTGTTCGTTGTCTGCGGGGACATGCGAATTTATGTAGCCTTTCGGTGCTGAATTTTCTCTACCGGTAAACTTTTTTTCCTCGAGATCGATAGAAACAACGCTCGACGCATCACGCACGATGCCAGCCATGTATTCGCAAAATACACTTAAATCAACGTTTGTAATATTTCGTTTGAATCCCGCCCACATTAGTTTGTGATTTTCGGGTAGCTTTTTAACTAGCTCCTGTAAGAGTGTAGGATTGGAGAGGTGAGCCTGCTCATTAGCTGCCACAATATGATCACACAAGCCCTGTATCATTAAACCATACTCGATTAAACCTTCGAGTTTCTCCGATTTTAGAATTGGCATTGCTCTTACATCACGCAACATTGCATTTATTAGCAACTCCGGACGACCATACCGCATACGAAGCGTTTCAATAATATGTGGCACCGCCTGTGGCAGCACCAATCGACTGCGAACCGTTTCCAGTGCTTGTCCTTTCAAGCATCGTTGAAGCCGCAGCATATTCTCACCATTTGTGTACCCGCACACGGCCGTCGTGTACTGATAGTTAGAAATGAATATTGGCCAGTCTGACGGATTGGCCGAAAAGTGGGGAAGATCGCGTTCTAATGACTGTCGGGCTGAAAGCTGTTGCGATGTTGGCACGACCGGCGCGTCCTGCTGACGGGTCGGGTCCAAATAATTCGAAGATAGTTGTTGCTGATTTGTGTCAATCGGTATCTGTGGCGAACTGGGGCTGAGAACAGACGGTTGCCGAACGGGTTCCCCCGTTGGTGCCTGCTGAGGATTCTGATCGCGTATTGGCGGCTTCGACCCATGCTGTCTGGACTGGTTAATGTTTCGCGTATCGGATGGGTGCAAGGGACGGGCTAAAGAGTTTGAGTTACTCGGGCTTACAGCCCGTTTTGAGTGCGCGGTATTATTACGCAGCTGCTCAAAATTCTGTTGCAATATATTTATTTTGTTAGTCGTGGAGGAAATAACGTTCAACGTTTTTTTAGAGTGTATATTTGTTCCGGAAAGACAAAAGTGTTATCTACAACTTTGCAGAAGATGTTATACCGATCAAACAAACTGTTTTGACTCTAAAAATATTTGTAATCATCAATACCTTTCCAAAATAGCATTTTCCAATAGTTTCTCAAAAATAAGTCGTGTTCCAAAAAATTGAACAAATAGCACAAAATGGCTTCTTTTGCCCATAGCAACGTCTATGCAAAGTTTTAGCCAAATCAAAAATTAAAATTTAAAAAAAATATTAGCACTGGGACATTTTTTGTAGAACTGCTTATCTTGAAAATTCGTTAAGTATGGTTATTTATCAAGATACTGCATGGAATCCAAAAAAGTCACGAATTTGACTGACTGTGTTTTAATGTGAACGGGATTTGATAAGGTAACATATTTTAAATTTTCTGTCTATTTTCCCATAATTTAATCTCGGAGCCTAACCGTACCGAACCGTACGAAATATTCTGACATAGGGAAAACTCTGCACAGTTTCACTTCTATTTCATTAAACTTCTGCACCGAATGACGCATTTATCTTTCCACTCACTGACTGTTCCTGTTGTAACGAATTAATTTCAATCCCGGCATGGTAATAAACCCAACCGGAGCTAGTGACCGGTGACCCGTGTCACGTACGGTATGCTGCTTACTGGGTCAGCATATGATGCGTCGGTATCTTTGCATCGGTATATCTATACATTTAAACGTTGGTGGATGCCTTCGTTACCAGGATTTGTTTTGCTTCTAGCCAATAGTGAAGATAATGAAGTTATTTTCGGATTCCCCATCAGCTGTAGACTGTGGACTGGAGGTAGAAATACCCAAGGTAGAATCGAAAGCTGCCGAATCTATTTCTGGCTTAAAAGGAAACGTTTCTTTTGTGTTATTTTAATGATATATGTCTAGGTTTGTATGTGCTATCTACGCACTTTCATTTTTGACGTGATTTATGAATTCTATATAAACGGTTGCGTTCTAGTGGGATGGAGCCTGACTATGCTTTGCTGGGTTTTCACACGTCATTAGATGGTGTAAGGAAATTTCAAGTCAAAATGTATATGAATTGGAACAATGATGAATTTAAAATTAACATTGTGGGTGTGAAATGTGATGCTTTTGAGGTGCATGTTTGCATGCAAGACAAACAACACACAATGCGCTTTTCCAAACATATATGCGTTTCCACAAGCTTTTTAACTTAAATGCTATGTACTCTAACCCGAATATGTGAATGTGAACAAAATAACATTGGTAACATAACTTCAATTGTTGAACCTTTTTCCTCACATCATGCGTTTGGCAATGTTTTGTCATTATGTAAATTCATTATGTACAGATTTGATTGTTCAAATTTTAGTATCCGAAATATGTATAAAATACCCTAATTTATTTCATAGAGGAGGGATTTATACTAGATATCGGATTAAAATAATCTAAAGACTGGATACTGTTTCAAGAATTGTGCTTCAACAGACAATATTGAGCATTTATCTCATCCTTGTGTTTTGTCTGCCTGAAGGGCATTGCACAGAAGTGCCACAGCGACAGAAATGTTTGTCTTCTGAGGCTGGCCCCGATTGTTTTACACAAATTACAAGATTGTCAAACTTATTGTTGGAGTTGAGCTAGTTTGTGCTCCAATTCGGAACTACATGGTTGATGAACCCAGTGATTGGTATTGGTACTCCATATCTGGTATGAAGTTGAGAGGAAACTTCCGAATAAGTTGAGCCTCGATGAAGGAAGAGCTCCACAAAAACAAAGCAGATGCGCTGAGCTCTCTGATTCAGTGTTGCAAAAGCGGTAATTGTGGGTTGACACTTTGTCGATTTTTTATAAATGAAATAGATCAGGGCAGTGTCTAGTGAGGAGTCCCGTGATGATGCGTAGTTCGCTAGCAGTTAAACTAAATTGCCGGTAACCGCAAGGTTGGGGAAGATAAACGGTTTAGCCTGTCTGCAAATCTGCGCATATTGCCAATGAGATTCTATAACTGGCTTTTCCCGTGTACTTAGTTCGCCTTTAATGTGGAGATACCCAGGAACGGTTCAGGCCATTTTTCATTTTCTTCGATTTCGCAGTGACAGGGTACTCAAGGTAGCATAACTTTATTTAGGCGGAAAAGTTTCCTAAGTGTTGCAATGCATTCCCAGACTATTCTGGAAAAACAGATGGCAGACCAGATTCCGACTTTGGCATGACTGGCGCTTAAGACATATCGAAGACAACACATGTATCTTGCGTATACCCCTGCTCGAAAGACGGTTAGCCACTTACCCAAAGAGATAGTGGCATTTACACCTGGACCGTAGATCCCTGATCCAGTATGGGATCTGATGTTTAAACCATCAGTGTAGGAACGGATGGTAGACTCGACCCTCCGTTGTTCCACTTTCTGTGGATCTGTGGATCTGTGTCAATCACTTTGTATAGAACGATCAAGCTTCCATCTGCAGTCAGATTGAACTCTCTTAGGATGCTAAGATGACCCATTAGGTCACCTTCGAGCATCACTGTATTTTTTTGCAGACTAAGTGCGCCAAACAATGCTTCCTTCTTTACATGGAGATGTAGAGGCAGTAAGCTGAACATGGTTTCCATGATGGCAGTCGGGGTTGTGCGCAGGGCACTGATAACTGAAATACAGACCAGTCGTTAAAGTTTGGTAAGTTTTACCTGAGCTGCCGTTTCTCCAAACGATAAGCACCACGTCATCAGCATACCGAACAACTTCATAGCCTAGCTGTGATAGCTCGGTTAGGAGAACGTCTACCACCAGTGACCACAACAGTGATGAGAGAACACCCTCTTGAGAACACCTTTTCACTGCCTTTATTGTAACAGACGTATCTTCCAACGCAGTTGTGATCTTGCGCTCGAAAGTATTGCTTGTATCTAGCACATTGTAGTATTGCCGACTACTTTGTTTTGTAGAGCCGTAGAAATTGATGCAAAAGACGTGTTATCGAAAGCTCCCTCTATATTAAAAAAAATATTTAAAGTCGGATTATTTATAATATTTAAACTTCCAGGGAATGAACATATGAATTATGTTTGGACATATTTACTTTATTCAATTTCTTTTCACGCTGAAAGCCCGTACCTTTTTCCTAAGACCCCTCAATACAATTTGTATAAAGGTGAAGCAGACCTCTTTTGTCCCTTTCATCCATTGTTTCTTTAACTCCAACTCGTTCTTGAACATCTTGGACGATTTTCGAACTTTGACCTTCATTATGGCTCGAAATCTTTCCACCGGACGAATCTTTAGTGAATTTGAGTGGTTGGCGGTTTTTGGTACAAAAACAACGATCGCGCGTAATGGCATGATGTCAGGTCCGGCCAAAATAATGTCTCGCCTCCGTGGGACCGCTGGAAGGGCAACAGACGCTCCTGTAGGCACTCGGTGCAGTAAATTTAGCTGTTGATGGTACCCGTTGTGACGTACGGTTTACTTCGTTTACCGCATTGGCATATAGCCTGCCAATGCGGTAAACGAAGAAATTATCCACTTTCTTCTTCCACATGACTTCCGGAACAATAAAACCGTGATTTGGCAACGTAAAATTCCAGCCTTGATGTAGGTTTCGTCATTCATAACCATACACATCGGTTTCGTTAACCACTCTCAACACACGAAGCCCAGCTCGTTTCATGATTTGCTGAACGAACCAGGCGAAACACTTTGCCTTCAGAGCCGCGTCACGAATTTAAAGGTTCGGATTACGCTTGAAATAATCCATAATGATATTATATTAAAATTACAGGAGTTTGATTAAATCAATATCTTCCATAAATTTACGTAATTGATTTTCAGGTTGTTTATTGTTTCCAAATACTGTGTTTACATGTCCTAGAATTTTGTAGGATTTTCTATGTCTAGCTAGAGGTGTACAATCAGTAATAAAGATATCAGGATTGTAACAAATCTCGATATTTTGTTACGAACTTTTTGTATCAACTTGTGTTCTAAACTTGGTCTCGTTAATAGTTAAAATATCAAAATTCCTATCAAAATTTCTTACTGATTATTACAAATTATAGCAAGTTTTGTAAGGTTTTTGGCAGAAAAAGATCAGAATTTGTTAGAGTATACGAATATTTTGTTTATTGAATAACAAATTTTGTTATAAATATGCTTTAAAAAAAACACTATTTTCAACATTCAAGTTTGATATAATTCTGTACTTTTTATCATTCTGGCATATCGAGAATATTACAGGCTTTGTTATTTCTATCATGTTCAGATATATTTGTGATAGCCGTTTGTTATAATCGTTTGATCGGGTATCAGTGTCAATCTTTCGCTACATTTTGTACACTGAGGAGCGTTACTGTGAGACAATAAGAGGTACTCGTGCGTAAGCCGGCTATGCCCGATTCTAACTCTAGTTAGAGCTCTTTGCTTTTATGTATTTGTTTGGTCTTTCTATTTGCACACACTATTCTTTATTTTGTTCAGTTGTGTACCCGGGTTAAGTGTGCTCCAGTCTAATTGCCATGCTTCCCATATCTTTCGTCTTATCATTTTATTTGCATCAACTTTTGGAAGTTTCTCGTATATGATGTCTGAAGTTCTGCCCTTATTTGCCAACGAATCCGCTGCTTATGGTTCATCTTTAAAAGCCGACACGGCCATTCCAAACACTGCTTCAACAAAAGCAGTCTTCTGAAAAACATTGCCAATAGCATTATAAATCATCACGACGATACCAACACCAGTTGGCGCACAACATTGATGTGGTTTCGCACCATCCAGTTTTTGTGTGTTATGTTTCCGTATTGCCTATTCAGGCAGTATAAAAGAGCAAAATTAGAATTTTAAAAATTATTTTAAAGGTGATATACAAAAACTCACCAGAAATCGTTCAAAAATTTTTATAATCGGCGATTTGAACGCTAAACATCGATCATGGAATAATTCTCAAAGTAATTCCAATGGCCCCGGAACCGCCAGAAAGTTACTTAGTCTAAATCGTAATGAACTACGGATAATCACGGGACTCCTTACCGGACACTGTCCCGCTTTTTATCATTTAAAGAAAATCGGTGTAGTGTTGAACGACACCTGCCGATTCTGCAAATCTGAACCAGAGAGTTCAGAGCATTTGCTTTGCTCTTGCGAAGCTCTTGCTTCCTCTAGGTACAACTTCTTAGGAAGTTACCTTTTAACTCCATACCAAGTATGAAGCTCTAATCCCAAGCAGGTCATTAGTTTCATCAACTATGTTGTACCTAATTGGGGTACAGGTTTACAACAAAACAGTTCTACTCCATCAATGAGTACGAGCAATCCGTAACCTGTGCACAGCAATCGGGACCAGCCACAAAAGACAATCAGTAAGACTGTCGCAGTGGCATTTTCAGTACCCAGTGCCCTTCAGGCATACATTAGTTGAAACAAAATAAATTCCAATGGCAAAATTTTATTCAAAGATTGTTCCTCAGGATACTATTCAATTTTGTCTCCAAATAGTCCTGAATAGACATGTTTCTCTTCTGTAAGTGTATCAACAATCGATTTGGTACTAACAGATCAAAGTCATATATGTAGTGAATTGATCACACATGCTGATTTTGATTCTGACCATCTTCCAATAACTTTTTCTATATCACATGAGTCAGTATTTAATTATAACAAGGCTAATTGGGAAAGATGCAAAACTCATATTGAGAGAAATTTCAATAATGAGCTTGATTTGCAAAACGAAATTAATATTGATTCCGCTTTGGAAGCATTGAAATGTGCAATTGTTGATGCCAGGAATTATTCTGTTCCAAAGGCTCAAGTGAAATTTGATTCACCAATAATTGACGAAAATTTCGTTTGAAAAATGTCCGCAGACGTCAATATCAACGTTCTCGTGACCCTGTTTTTAAAACTATTTATAAAGATTTACAGAAAGAGATTAAACATAGATTTACTCTTCTGAGAAATCAAAATTTTGAGACTAAAGTTGAAAAATTGAAACCATATTCAAAACCCTTTTGGAAGCTGTCGAAGATTCTTAAGAAACCTTTAAAGCCTATTCCAGTTTTAAAAGATGGTGAACGTTTTCTTGTATCCAATGAACGTTTTCTTGTATCCAATCAACAATGAGATTGTGTTGTGGATTCGCGCGCTATCTCGATTACACCCAGCAGGTTAATTGAACATAATAGTTTTAACATGTTCGCGTCTTATCTAATGACTACATTATGTAATAGTGTAAGTCAAATGTGTGTCGCATGACGGCCTTGTGCTCAAAGACTTCGTCCGCAAAATTTTCACTTTCCCAATAGACCTAACCGCTCTTAATAGCAACTGGTAAAAGTTATTGTTTCTACAAAGGAAAAATTGTCATAATTATTCCATTTTCAGCCATGACTCGATTGTGTGTACTACTCAGTATTGTTCTTAAATAATATTCAATGGTTTAAGGTACAAAACCTTTCTTGATTCATTAGTTCTATCAGAATTCCCAAACCGCATTTTTATATCTTCCCTTTGTTCTATCCTTGTTAAATCCGGTATTGAAAAGATACTGATACTTTAGTCGTAAGAAGAGACTACGCAGTTGCAAATACCCCAGAAAAGCAAATCATTCGCGAAAAGTGTGAATATAGGGCAATTTTTCAAATCGAACTGAGTGTGAACATCAATATGTACTTAATAACTTTGGAAAACTGCTATAACATCATATTCGAAGCGATAAAAAGTAACCATAAACGAAGTGTGAAAAATCAACTATAGGAAAACATACAGCAGAACATACCTATGGCAAAAATATATCCCGTAGAGATTCGCGTTTTTCACGTTTTGAAGGCCTTCCTATATAGGAGTTGAGTGCAGCACGCATATATTGTACATTTAAACTGTGGTTGCACAAACTATTATTACTGGACACAGTTGAGCACATATATTCCTACTGTTGAGCTTTCACCTTTGCAAAACCACTCTATTCCATCACATTGCTAATCTTATTAAAGAGAAACTCAAATCCAATTCACACATTCAGCTGCTGGTTTCAATTCTTCGCCAGTGGTTGCGTATGAACAGTATTTATTCTTCGTTTTTCACATTTACCGACGCAATGTTACCACCAACAATAAAAATCACTTACAACATTGCGCTATCGAAAAAACGAGCATTATTTCCCACTGACAATCCACCGAAAAGCTTTGTGGTGTTTTGATTAGCTTTTTATGAGTTACATTTTCGGGCTCTTTGCTCCTATCAAATTCGCATAACTTATCCTCACTGCCTTCTCATGACGAGTTAATTTCCTCTCCAGTCTACTTGGTCGTTGTGATATATGCGAAACTGTAGTTTGCAAAAACAATAAATTACAGTCTACCAAACTCGCAAAAAGCACTTCTTCTAATGACTTTCAATTTCGGTTGCTGATGACTATTAATAAATTATTTCTTGGCGGGAGCGTTAATTCGGCCCATTGAGGCAGCGTCACTGTTAATCGAGCTTCTCTGCTAAGTACGGCATGGTTGATAAACATCATTGATGAAGAGCTGCTAAGCCACAGTTTACGCGACGAAAGATATTATGAAATTTTGAAAAAAGCATCTGATGCATAGCCGTTCTGATTCAGAAGTGTTACCTATTCACAATAACAAACTCAGGGAAACTGAAACGAAAAACCGAAATTCAGCAAAAAGCCAAAGGCGTTCGATCTCGGCGATAGTTCAACTGAAACTGGTGCGACGAAACCGTGCAAACAACAGCTGCTGTGCTGTGATTCTGTTGCCTTTTTCGCGTCGGACAGATCCTGTATATACAGAGCGAAGTACATAGGAATGACAATCCTCCAGAATGAAGAGCAGAAACGAAACAGTGCAAGGCATGAATTGGAAGCGTAATTTTCACTCTCTTCGTTAGTCAAGCTCCACCACCGCGAGTGAAAGCATTGTTGAATTGATGTTGAATGTTGAAGGATTAACGAATTTGTATATTTTACACAAAAACCTATAATTTTCTAATATAATACTTTACGTAAGTTATGTAAGGAATAGCAACTTGAAGTATAATCTTGTAATCCACAAAAAATATGGTTAGAATTTCAAGTCACAATCGTAACAGAACTGGTTTTGTTTTGGATTCAATACCTTCGATATTCGTCCAACTGTGCGTTTTGTTGTCTTCGTGTGCTCCCAATTTTCCACGTCGGGAAGCGCTCTCTTGCGAATCGCCTGCCTGTTGTTCCATGTTCGTGGAAAAGTTAAACCACGCCGGCAATCTCGATCGGTTCGGTTCTCGTGTCGTTTTTATACTCAACTCAGTTGCGTCCAATTACGTTGCTAAGTGTTAGCACAGACATTTTGGCACGGTTGTCATGCAGTCAATGTGATCAAATAATGACACAGTAATGCATTCAGTCATTTTTTTCTAAGAAACGAGCGGAATTCTTTTTTATTTTCAGCCCTATAAAAACGGATGATATGACGACGGACAACTGATTATAATCATGGGAACACTGTAGAAAAATGAACGAAAATACAGGTTAATCATTCACCTATTTTTTTCTATTGAAAATTAAATTTACCATTTACCAATCTAATTTGTAACCTGTCTTCACAAATAACCATGCGTTTCCATTGGACCACATACAATATGTACGCTGTGTAAAAAAACGTCGGGTATATGTTTTTGAGCATAGCGTAGCGTAAGCACGGTGTATTTCGTACTCTATCACTTCCACTCGGATTGCTTGAGGTACAATATTTGAAAGTAACATTTGAACCAATCCACGTTGAAGTAGGCCTGACAGTCATCATTGCTGGCCACGCCCATCTTTACCGTAGCTTGGGGGTATTAGAAAGGATATTGATGATGTGGTACTTACTTAATAGAAGGCCACCGATCGGTGACACTCCTGTAAGTATCGGACGGACTCTTTTGCAATTTAACGACAGCTATATGTTTTTGAGACACAGTAATAATAATTCAAGCTTCCCAGCTGGTTTCGAGGTACGATTGCGGCCTAACAAACCAGTCGTCGTAGGTTCGAATCTCGACTCGGGAGAGACTGTTAGTGTCAGTAGGATCGTAGCGCTAGCCCCGCAATTGTCCTGTACACTTAACAGTTGGCTGCGAAGTCTGTGTATAATAAACAGAAGGCCGAGTTCCGAATCGGAATTTAGCACCAAGGCTTTGCTTTTTCTTTAATAATAATTCAATAAAAAAAAAAGAAAGATAACTTTTTTTGCGATAAACATATCACTCCACAATACAGTTGAACAAACGAATGTAGTTTGAATCATGTATTACATGATTTCATGTCGTTATAATAGTTTTTCAGATACGCAGATTAGAACGTTGATTATCAAATGGGCTGATGATCGATCTGTTAGTCAGTTGCAAATAAGTAAGTCATGGGATACATACCTCATGTGCCTTCACTTCGTGTACTGACTGTGATTCGTGAGAATAAACCAAGGCGCTTGAGCAAACGTTGAGGTGAGGCTAAAAGCATAGAGAAACGCTTACGTAGATGAACTGGCTAGACATCGCTGTTTGTAATCGCGAAGCTAAACCACAGACAAACAGACGTACAACACCAAAAAAAACGGTCAATTCAAATGCGTATCAGTTATGCGGAATATTCCCGTCGCAGCGGTGGTGGCGCTGATGTGCCTTTTCCTTTGAACTCAGTTGACAGTTTTTGCGCGTATTCCAGTAGGTTTCGCCCAAGTAAGTCGGAACCACAATTTTCTTAGAATTTTGTATGGAGTCTGTTCGGTCTATTAAAGCATGCCCTATGCTCAATAAAATTATGCGCAGAAAAAACTAAGTAGAACGGCAGTGTAGGGGAAAAGGTAGCAACACTCTCAGGTTTTCTTTTATCTCTTCCTAATAAGTGGAACAAGATGCGCATTAGTTCATCCAATCGCAAAATTTCTCGGAGGGGCGCCACTGTATCGTTATCGTGTTGTTGCTCTAGTCAAAATAACCTTGGAAGAAGCTATGCGAAGAGCAGGTTGTTTGTTTATTTCGGGACACTCGTAACGTGTGATAACGAGGTAAGCCGCGAGATTAGAGATAGATTACGACAGCGAACAGAGCTAAGGATAGCTCAGAAAATTGCACTCTTTCAGCTGATATATAAAAATCAGAAAACCGTTTAAAACTTTAGGACCCCATTATGAACATTTTACTATCCCCAGCTGAACGTGTATCGGGTGCTATTCTTTACAGCACTTTTTTACCAGTGTTTGAGATGTCTGTCAGTAGCAGGGGGAATCTATCTGTCAAATATCGTGAAACCGTGACCAGCACATTTGGCAACAAGGCGTCTGTATGTTTTAGTTTTTGTCGTTTTGATCGAAGTAAAATGGAACATTTTCTTTTAACAAAACTCGAGAAATAGCGGAAAACTTTTATTAATAATGCGTTCCGTAGTGAAATTTTGGGACAGCAACAAGTTTTTAACGAAAATTGGTGATGGATTATCGTCACATTGGTAATTTATCAAACGTCATGGACCAACAAACTTCATGGACCAGAGTTGATCTGCGATAACGCACACATATATGAAATTTGACAGCGGTAAATCCCCCCTGGTCAGTAGATCAATCGCCCTGACGGAATTGGCCCTGATGACTCTGTTGATATTGGTTTGGTTCTTACTTGCGAAAGTGAAGGACGGAAAAATTTTTGCCTTTGTTTTCACACATAAATTGACAATTGCATATGAGAGTTCGCGTAGGTGCGAACAGCCTTAAAAATCTCTTTTACTTGTGTCAGGACCAATTAAATCACCTCCTTCCCACACATTGATCTGTCAGTAAGCGAATTTTAGGGGGAATCGGGTTGTTTAGCTATTCACGGATTTCCGATTTTTATATATCATCTGAAAGAGTTTAATTTTCTGAGTAAAACGTGATTTTTTTAAACTCAATATCATTATCCTTCGATTTTTAAATAAAGAATAAAAATTCGCTCCAAATCGCTACAATGACAGTTGGTATATGGGCGAACCACATACACAAGACCCATAAGACATACGTAACACTCTGGAAGAAATTTTCCAAAAAAATTGGTATAAAATGTACTACTCGAATGGTACCACGCTCTGAATAAAATCGCTGTTTGAGTTGTTTTCGAAGGCAGTGTACCTGCGCAGCCCTGCATTTGTCTCGTTCCTACTCGAAAAACGCTGCATTGATTTTGTAAATAACTTTTTGACAGTTCCATATGGGATTTTCTCTGGGGCTCGATAGAGCCGAGAAAAAGAAAATTCATTTTGTTCATTATTTGTCGAGCAGTTGGACAGGACGAGGTACGGAGCTAGGACAGGATGTGACAAGAGAAACCAAAAATCACCCATTGAGCGCACTGTTGCGTTTTATTATTAGTCGGTATGGTTGGCCGTGCTGCAAAAACTTTCGATATTTTTGGTTTACACTATTTCTGCATACCAAGTGAATGAACTGTGTTTCGTTCAACAACTTTTCGAAACATTTTCATACACCGGATTCATTGAGTAACCTTTATCAAGTAACTAATTATAATTGTAACCCAGAACTTGAAATCTTAGGTATTGAAATTTCCTTTATTAAATATTTTTGGCGACACTGGCAAGCGTCGTGCCGAAAAATTAAAATGTTTTATGAGGGCTATTTAAAGCGAAAAGAAGAATAACTAGGAGCGACTTGTCACGTCCTGTCCTAGGTACGAAGCTAGGACAGGATGTGACAAGAGAAACCAAAAATCACCCAAAGTTCTGTCAAAGTGAAAGATCTCTCTGATTGGTCGATTTTATTCAGCGCACTGTTAAGTTTTATTGTTAGTCGGTATGGTTGGCCGTGCTGCTAAAACTTTCAATATTTTTGGTTCACACTGTTTCTGCTAACCAAGTGGATGAATTGTGTTTCGTTCAACAACTTTTCGAAACATTTTCACACACCGGATCTGTGGAAATTAACATTCGAAATATTTATCATGTTTTTTAAACTACTTATGATGAACGATTGCAGATTTAATTCAAGAAAAGCAAGACTTATGACTAGTTCAAATAAATCCAAAATATATCTTCAAATCAATTCAAGATTCATTGAGTAACCATTATCAAGTAACTAATTATAATTGTAACCCAGAACTTGAAAAATCCTAAGTATTGAAATTCCTTTTATTAAATATTTCGGCGACACTGGCAAGCCTCGTGCCGGAAAATTGAAATGTTCTATGGGGGCTATTTTGAACGAAAAGAAGAATAACTAGAAGCCACTTGTCACGTCCTGTCCTAGGTACGAAGTACTATGGGGCCAATGAAATATAGAAAGGTACGGAGATGGTTTGAGTCTCGGGTTTAAAGGGCTTCTTTTTTGTTAACAGTGATGACGTAGAAGTAGGCCTCCCCAGCTGATCTCGAGGTACGATGCTGGCCTAACAAGCCAGTCATAGTAGGTTCGAGTCTTGACTCGGGAGAGACTGTTAGCAAAAACACCATATCAAGAAGACTGGGAACTCTGCCTGAGATTGAGCGACAGTTTTGGCATCGCAGTCTTTTGAGTAAAAGTGGAACTGACGCATGCTAGTGTGTGTGCTGGCGATGCGAATGCAAATCGAACGCGCAGGCTGGACCACCACATACGCACATTCTCATTCTGTCTTCGCAGCGATGTAATTACCAGCACTTTCATAGCAAACTTCCACCTTTATTAGGTGGAGTGCGCTGTTTGATTTGACGCTCGTCATTTGTATGGGATCGATCCAGAGATGCCAGTCTTCTTAATATGATGTTTTTGCTGTTAGTGTCAGTAGGATCGTAGCGCTAGCCCCGAAATTGTCCTGTACACTTAACGGTTGGCTGCGAAGTCTGTGTATAGTAAACAGAAGATCAAGTTCCGAATCGGAATGTAGCACCAAGGCTTTGCTTTGCTTTGATGACGTAGAAGTCAAAAAACAATGTTCGGTAATTTTTTTTCAAGAAAGTTATCACAGTTTACGGCTGAAAATGTCTACCTGCGTCGTTAAACAATGCGGAAAACAATTCCGAATGGCTTTTTCTTGTTTTTGCAGATCTACGTCACGACCTCAACACGTGCTTCTGTTTACCTCTTTTTCGTTACTGTCTTCGTTCTCTTCTTCCTCACCTTTGTATACCTCATTGCTATGGGGCAACGTGTGCCAGAAAAAAAAACGCCAGTGTTAAGCCTGTAGTACACTCTTTGACCGAGCGTCAAATATTTGTCACTTTTTGACAGATAAAAATTTGGTCAAAGATAATTATTTGTCACTCTCCAATTTTAACATGGGGCAAACACGGGCAAACAACAACCATGATGTCAAATATATTTGACCTTTATGTCAGAAGGTCAAATATTTGACCATTAGACAAAGAGTGTACTACAGGCTTTAAGCTTAGATTATTGAAACATAGATATCTAACTCAACCAACAATACGGGCAACAAAAATGTGGCGCCCCTCCGAGGATGATGGCGGTTGGGTGAACTACATTTAATGAGCACACACAGAAAAATGTTAAGGTAATTGCTATTATTTTAGGCTTAGTCAGATTTGTGCGGTGTTTTTAACAGACTAATCTATATAATCTAGATAATAATAATGATTTATTACACAGTGATGGAAACGAAACGAATATGATGCAATCGTCGTTTATTCATCATATGTGCACTTCACGATGTGTACAGGCCGGGACTAAACTCGAATCCTCTCAACCAATAATGAAATGATGATAGGGTGCATAGGTTTCTGGGAGAAAACAAACACATGACTAGACTACATCAGCTCCGAGAAGCGATTCGATCGTTGCGTTTATCTCTCCATAGGCCGGTAGTTACGGGAATAAAGGATAGCAACAGGAGAAAATCATGTCGCCTGAACAGCAGCAGAGGTGTGGTGCGGTGAGAGGAATGTGTGGGGGAAGGAACTACTTCGGCAGCGGTTGAGTTTAAGCGAGAGTAGGAGAGCATACACTGTCATTTTCTTTCTTTTTCTGACAAAAAATTTTACTCATGAGTCAAAAGAATAAGGATATAACAAGTTCTGATCGCTCTCTGTAACAGAGACGAATAACTTCATATACCGAGTTGTGCACATTGAGAACCACGTATTGTGGTGTACACTAATGAATAGAAATATATTGTAAAGCACCAGCACCGATACTTTGTTTTTCGCATACTGACGACGATATCAACGCATCCTAGGCTTGTTTTATATGTATTCATTAATCGCTAGAGGTGATTTTTTTCCTTCGCTGATTACAACAGGACTAAAATAAATGTCAATGTATGAGATGACCATGATATGAATTATTTATTTTGATGATAGTATGACTAATCGTTCATAGTCGTTTCAACAAAATGTTTTTAAGCATAAGCAAAGATGACTAGTACACAATACGTTACTCTTGCAGTATGCAGTGGACACGAGTTTCGCTGCGCGTGAACGAAAATTGAACTAATTTATATACTGTTAATTTGGTGATGACGACAAGGTGGTGAAGGTGAAGCATGTTTTCCAATATCATTGTATGGTCCTGTCATCTAATTTTCAATAACCTTAAACCACAGACTAACAGACGTAACACTGGAACCTAGCTCCATCGCCGCAAAAAACGTTCATTTCAAATTTTCAATCGAATAACAGTCATCGCGCGAAAACGTCGTCCGGGGCGCTGTCATGCAATCTCATACATATTTTGTAGTTCCCCATTTGACACATTCAGTAACGCTGGCGCTGATGTCGAAATACATGACGCAGCGCGAATAAAACAGCAGATGGTGCTAGTGTTACTAACGTGAAGTACTGCAATCATCCAAACGATGATTTTATTGAAAATTTGTTCGAAGTGTTATGTCTGTTAGTCTGTGCTTAAACGGTATTGCCATCTTGTTTTCGTTTTCATCTAGCGGATTGAGCATGATAAATCGATTTTGCTAATAATCACAGTTTTAAGGTCATCAGATGGCACCGTTATATAAAGGTGTTGCGAGCAAAATGTATGAAGTTGTTGTTTGTACCAATTTTGATAGCCGATTGAGAACCGCTACACAGCCCTAATCCCTTTGCGGAACTGGTTGGGTTAATAATTCTGCCTCAGCCGTCAAATAATGCTGTAGAATGTTCTCCTATTTGGTTTGTAGCTTCCTTTGCAGATTATTTTTTGTGATCTCATTCATTATCAATTTCACTATTCTTTGCTTGAATGTTTGAATCGATTAAATAATATTTGCAAAGAAATCAAATTTGGAAATTTTTACTCATCCTTTTAAGTTCTATTTAAAAACGATACAATATTTATTTTTGTGAATACCGCTAAACGCTATTTTTAACTAAGGTTTTACATTCCTGCGTTGAAAATCGTTGTTATATATGTCTCTTAATATCCTCAAAATTCACTTACAACGAGTAGCAAGGCATAGCATAACTTATTTCGTCAAAATTCACGAACGTGAAGTACAACATAAACAATGTTATAATAATTTAAGTGAATGTGAAGCTTTTTTTTCTTTTTGTCACCTTCGACAATTCGATGAGAGTATCTATGAGATTTTTACATTTTGAGACTCATGCTAATTTGTAAAATTACGCGAGGTTTCTTTGCAGTGTTACTGTAATAAATTGAAATCGCAAATCATCTAGATTATATTGTAAATTCGATTGAAAACCGCCGTACAAATCTGATTGAAAGTAACATGATATTTTTCTGGGTGTGAGAATATGGTCAAGCTCACCACTGAAATGATAAGGAGTACCATGATATTTTTCCGAGTGGATATGCTTTAGTTCACCCAACGGCCTACAGATGGCAAGTTCATAGTGTTGCTTTGAGATTATATGCAGCGAAGCCCAACTTGGATATCTATGTCTCTTTAGTCTATGCTTTAAGCCTGTAGTACACTCTTTGACCGAGCGTCATATATTTTTCACTTTTTGACAGATAAAAATTTGGTCAAAGATAATTATTTGTCACTCTCCAATTTTAACATGGGGCAAACAACAACCATGATGTCAAATAAATTTGACCATTATGTCAGAAGGTCAAATATTTGACCATTAGACAAAGAGTGTACAGCCTGTAGTACACTCTTTGTCTAATGGTCAAATATTTGACCTTCTGACATAATGGTCAAATTTATTTGTAATCATGGTTGTTGTTTGCCCGTGTTTGCCCCATGTTAAAATTGGAGAGCGACAAATAATTATCTTTGACCAAATTTTTATCTGTCAAAAAGTGACAAATATTTGACGCTCGGTCAAAGAGTGTACTACAGGCTTACTACAGGCTTTACGTATGTCTTATGTATACACGCTCGTAAATAATAACTCTAAAATGAGTAACATTTGACGCAGTTTCGTAAAAAGTGGAACAACTCTTAAATTGAGTAACTCCACAAATACTCAAAACTGAGTAACGCTAGGCGTCTTCAAAATGAGTCATTATTACTCAAAATTTGAGTACGAAATTACTCATTTTTTTGGGTACAGTTCAGTTTCATTACTGGCTAGAAATCCGTCACGGCCAATAAACGACACCACATGTTCAGCAATAATTACCTTGTAATAAAAGTAAACAGTTAGAATGCCTTCTGAGGCGCACACAATTAAAAAACATATGTTACAAACTGAAGCACATCATAATCACCTTTCAAAATGGACGTCGTCATATGCGACGTTACTCAGAAAGTAGCTATATGAAGGGAACCCAAAAAGTGAGTCAAAGTTACTCAAAATCAAAAAGGACTTCTACTCATTTTTTGACGTCTACGAACATCGTTCTAAACTGAGTCAGAGTTGCTCAGTTCATGAGTTATTATTTACGAGCGTGTATGTGGGCGAACTGTCATTATAGAGTTCTCCAAGCGAAAACACACAAACACTACGGCACGGCCAACTTCACACTGTATATTGAAATTTGTAAGAGTGTGAATCAAACTCGGTAGTTTTTATGCTCTCTTTTAGATGACAGTTCTCACAGGTGACAAAAAATTCTTACAGCTAACAAAAAATAAATCGAAAACATCGCACTAACACAAACGCACCTGGAGAACTCTATAACGATTTCGAGCAGTTTTAAATCGTGATTTAAAAAGCGAAGGACAACGATAGAAATTTTTTTAAATCACATATTACTTAGAAAATGCAAATCTTTCAGATGATATCAAAACTGATATAGCTAAACAACCCAATTACCAAAATGGTTACTGTCACATTCATCCTTGAAGAAATACTTATCCTCTGCACTCGTAGAGTAAACAAATTGAAGGTGGCAGCACCGTAACTCCGTCAGAGCGAATTGCACGGTGACGTCACAGAAAAAGAAGAACAAAGAGATTTGAAAGTTGTCGCGGATTTGTTTACATGGTTTACCTGGACTTGTGAAATTTTCGGCTCCAGCGAAAAGTGTGTTGCTCAAATTACTCTTCTCCGATCTTTTTCACACTCGCATCATTTTCACTTCTATCGCATTCATTTCCATTCATTTTCACTTCTATCACTAAACGGTGAATAGACCATTTTACGAGACGTTCCTGAGCTCAATTCATTAATGAAATTTTGACAGTAAGCTCGGAACCGCTGACATAACGCACGTAAAAGCAACATTAATATCAGCAGGATCCGTGACACCTGTCAGGTTGTAAAATGGTCTATGGAAAAAAGTTCTAACACCTTGTAAACAAACGAGCAAGGAAAGTAACACATTGAAAGATATTGCAATCAGGTACAATAAACGTTACATTTTTCTTTACACGTATTTCATGTTCTATTGCTAAACAATGAATTGAGAATGCTCCAAATCTGCTGCATCATAGTGATTTTCAACTGGTGGTTCACATTCTTTTTGTATGGTCAACAAAATAATGATCAATTATGGTGAAAGTATATCAAATTAGACATAAACATAAAATTTAACACCTTCACGGTTTTTGTCATGCACTTTATTATTTCTCAGGACTTCCACCGTCACCATCAGTTATACGCGTCAAATAAAAAGTTAGTCCATATTGCGCTTTGAGAAGAAATCTGGCACCTCTGGCATGTGAAACCTAGTTGCCATATTGGCAGTTTTATTTCATCGCTTATCTTTCTCTCTCTCTAATGTCGTTTTCGTTTTTGCGGTGTAGCTACTCCGCGGACTACGCTTTGTGCTAGAGCTGTTTTTTTTTTCATTTTCCGAACTATCCCGGACTACCCTTTTTCTGTCTCGGACAGTCCGCGAAAGAAACCGAGTGCAGTTTTGAAGACACCAACACATTCACACGTATGTGTCAAAATAAAAAAAAATGTGGCAAAATCGGTTTACTTTGATTATCGTTTCTCGCGTGTCGAACATCAGGTTGGATTTTATTTATTATATTTTGTTTTTTTTTTTTTGTCATTTTCAGTAAATTGGCAAATTTTTCGTACAGTAGCACAAGCGCGATAAAAAGACAATTGCGATAATGACCAAAAGAAAAGTGACAGCCACCTCTGGTATTATGCACACCATTGCAACTGCTCGGAAAGTGTTTTTTTTTTCAGCTGCAAAGTGTAGTCCGGGACGGCATAGTCGTGCCGTAAAAACGAATTCGACATAAGTATCTCTAGTTGCGGGCAAGCATGGAAAAAATCGCATCACAAAAGCTTCACTCTGTTATCTTCCACAAATCTGAATCATGTAAGCTTTTAATCACAGTAAACTGCCTTCATGGAAATGGTTTATATTCAATCAAAAGGTCGATATATAAATATGAAAAATGCATTTGTCAGAGTTCATGCACGGTTCTGTTCACGGTTGATTTCTTTCATGCAAGACGTTCACTGCATAGTTACCTGTCAAGAAAATTATCGTTTGTGAGTGCAATCATTGGATCGCAACGATAGTTTCAAACGCTGTTCGGTGAATGCTGATTCGTGGTTTTTCAGCTGTTTTCTTTTATGTTTCCGGTAATCTTTTTTAAGTTTACACTCCTGTTTTCTTCATTCATTAGATCAAGTCAGTATTAATGTACACCAAAAAGAAGAAAACACTTAGGTATTATTATTTTTATTACAGAATGAAAAGAAGTCATTCACAAATAAATACTTTGATGCAAGTCATCGAAGTAAATGAAAATGGAAAATATGTTTGTGCGGCCTAAGAGAGTTATAGATATGTGCAAGAGAAATTTGTACCAGGAAACTTCAAACGCCATATTTACACTCAACATTCAAACGTTTTTGGGGCGTTGCAACTACCCTTGCCTATCAAAAATGATGAACCCCCAAAAAAGAAAGCAAAAAACTACAAGTGAATATAACGAAAGAAACAATCATTCTTGGTACGGTCCAACTGGCTACTGTCAACCACCTTCCATATTCTTTTCCGGAGATGGTTGGTTTCAGGACCCTTCTAGAACCGCTTTACAAAGCTGCCGGAATTGTTTTTAACCTAAAAAGTGTGGCTGAGTTGGTTGACAAGTGTGCGGATAGAGCTAGAAACCTCATTGTACAAGAATTACAAAGACGAGATTTGATAACACTTGAAATTGATGGAGCAACCAGGGGAAACCGACACTTCATTGGCATCAACGTAAGAACGATCGTGGATAACAAAATCGTTGTCCGTAACCTGGGTAGGAATTAATACAAATAGTCTGTATATATTTATGTTTTTTGAATTTGTAATTTATAGCTATCAAGGAAACTCTGGAGAGCCAAACGAAAGAGCTTCTTAAAGTGCTTATCGAGGGTGTCTTGAAAGATTATAATGTCAATCTTAATCAAATTTACCCTATCACTCATGATAATGGGGCGAACATGATGGCTTCAGTGAAAGAAATGAAAAAGATTTTCGAGGCAGCTGATGTTACAACTTACGATTCGTGTTTCGCTGAAGTCTGTCAAGCAGAAGAAAAAGATTATGATTCCGAAGAGCAACCAGATGATGATAGTATTAACGAGACTTTGTTTTTAACGAGGAAGAAAATTCAGATGATGAGTACGAGTTTGATGATTTTTCGAATGGAAGAGATGGGGAAACTACAACACCAGAGACAACTACCATGCCGGATGACGCTTTTGACGTAACAATGGTGATGATTTTGGATAGTGTACGATGCGCTGCCCACACAGCGCAACTTGCTGTTTGGGACGTAATAAAACCATACGAGAAACGAATATTTAACATTCAAAAAATAGTAGTGAAATTGCGCCAGCGAGAGTACTACAAATTTACGAAACCGCACGATGCTCATTTACCACCACTTAATAACAAAACTCGTTGGAATAGCACCTTCGCAATGCTGAAGTCGCTATTGACGCAGAAACCATTTTTTGTAAAACCTATCCAGAAATTGGTGAGCGAGTTGAATTTATGCTTCATCGACCTGCATTTTAATAACAGCATACCAAAGTTTCAAATATTTTCTGTTACACATTAATTGCAGATTTCACTACCCGAAAAAAAAATAACATTGACAAAACATTAAAAAAACCTTAAAAATTGCTGTAACTGTACATAGTTATACCATAATTTAACTATGTTTTTCATTGAAGATACATCAATTTTACATTAAATATCATTGTCCAGAACAATAAAAAACATCGTTTTTGCCATTTTTACAATGAAAAAGGGGGGTCGTTATGTATCTTAACAGCATTTTTTCAGGCATTTTCCCCATACATTTAAAAGTCACTGACAATGTTTTTCATGGTAAAATTATTGTCGTGGTAGATTCAAAAACAAAACACGTTGTTAAAACATGGTAATGACAACAATCGTTTACAAGCTTATATAGTAAAAACACCGTGTTTTTTATGAACCACAAAACCAATCAACTTTCTAAAACGGAACCTATAAACTTGGTATTAAATCGATCAATATATATATATATATATATATATATATATATATATATATATATATATATATATATATATATATATATATATATATATATTCATTTATTTTCAGGATTTTCATCTTAAAATACATCGACGTGTTGATCAAACAGTATATGAACCCACCGCACCTGATACTCAAGATGAACTAGAAAAAATATTGGCAGATTTTTTCAACGAAGATCCGTCAATTAATACGGCCGTTACAAACCATATGTCATTCATTCAATAATTAAAATAGTAGGAGGGTGGTATCCAAGACACGACCACATAGTTGACGTAGGACTACAATAATTTTATATTTTTATTTTGAAGCTATGTTTGATTTTAAGCTCGTTTTACTTTTGTAGTTTGCTTGATTTATTTTAATCAATTTAAGCTCAACATCTTCCAAAAGGAAGGTATTTTTGGTTCGGGTGGTAATATCAAGTATCTAGGTCGTCAGTCCAAATTCATCAAGAGACACCTCAAACGCCTTGGAACTAAAACTAGTTTATTGTTGACCATTTCTACGGTTAAGGTAGTCTTTCCCATTCAAATAGTCAAAAAAGTCATGAAAAAAGAACCGTTCATTATTGACATGGTTCGATCTTGGCAACAGAAAAAATTCTGGCGTGTTGCCAAAATCTAACGGGGTCTGTATTTTGATTATTTCTTTACAGCACTCTATCTTAGAAGAAAAAATATTCTGTTTAACATTCATAATGGTCCAGAAACCGAATTTCGGGGGAAATTTGGGTCTAGAGCTCTAAAGCAATGTTTTAGAGAAAA
The DNA here is from genome assembly GCF_029784165.1 of Wyeomyia smithii. Lineage (NCBI taxonomy): Eukaryota > Metazoa > Arthropoda > Insecta > Diptera > Culicidae > Wyeomyia > Wyeomyia smithii. The sequence goes on from NC_073696.1 coordinate 114,132,833, forward strand.
ATTTTTTTTTACAAAGTTGCTTAAAATTATTGGAGCTATAAAATTGTAGAACAGGGATTTCTATCTACAAAAATAAAAAAGTTAGATAGTTGATAGCATCAAAAATTTTGGTCACCCTAATTTTTGATACTTTATCAATTAGCGCTTTATCATATGTAACAACTTTGTAAAAGAAAGTTTTTCTCTAAAATATTGCTATAGAGCTCTAGATCCAAATTTTCCCCCTAAATTTGGTTTCTTTTGGAAGAAGAAGAAGAAGAAGAAGAAGACAATTCAAACGGCAATTCGATTGTGTTCCACGCCCCACTGTGTGTCAACAGCGGCAATGTAGTTTTCAATTGGCTTGACTGCACAAAAATGAATTTCGAGTTTTTCTGCACTGCTAGACGACAAGTAACCAGCGCTCTGTTCGTCATTGCTCGGCGCAGTACTGTTGCCTGTGCCATCATATTCTCCTTCAAGACATCAGTTTTATTATCATTAACATATTTATTAACAGCAAAACGTAATACTGTCTGATAGTGGAGGTGGTTACGAACTTTCCGAAGAAGCTTCACCTTCAAGACATCAAAATAGTCTAGGCTCATGGAAGCTAACATTATTTGACCTATTGGGACGGGGAGATTCTGTCAAATGTTTTTTTTGCCACTGCTATACAGGGTATCACAGCAGGCAGTTGGTGTCTATTCATGAAGTCTGTGCCAGGCGTGCTCGCATATGATTGGTACATTGTTGGTGAAAATTCGACCTTGAAACTTTTATTCAATTTTCACTGTTTAACAATGAAGTGATAATGAAAATTGAAGAATCACAAAATTGTCCATCATTCTATCAATCCAACGACATATTGATTATTGTGATCCATCATGTGGTTACATCAGTATTAACGTTTGAAATCTTTCATTCCGACGTTACACCTTGGGTTTTATTTTTCGCAGAATGCATCTCGATATAGTGCGGTTAGACGTAGTCCTACGTCAAAAACTGGAGATGAGGGAAAAGGTACCTCGAAACAATAACTTCAGGACCATCTAATAGTAAGGATCCAGAAAAGCACTTCGATCTGCTCAGTTACTGGGAAGCTCAAAAAATTACCAATCCAGAGCTCTAAAAACTTGCAATGATAGTGTTATCCAGTTCAGCAACACAAGTTTCAGTGGAACGCGGGTTCAGTGCTCTTAAGTTAATGCTGACTGATAAGAGGATGAATTTGTCGGCCGAATCAGTAGCTAATTCGCTGTTACTGAAGCTCAATCCGGACTTGCTGCCTCAAATAACCCGAACGATATGCGAGGAATATGAATAAAAAAAATTCCTTAACTAATAGGGAACAATAAACACTATTATCCAATGTTTGACTATAAGGCCAAAGTTGAACTTTTATGATAATGAAGAAATCTCCTATATCAAAATTGTTTGGTCAAAACCAAACCAAACCAATTTAGTTTTGTAATTAAATTACTTTATGGTAGTTGAATAAGTTATAAATAGAAACATATTTTTTTCAATTTTTTCGAGGCGAAAAAGCGACACAAATAATTCTTTTCATTTATTGAGAGGTAAGTTTGCACATGGGAAAACAGACTTGATAAAATTGGAAACAAAAAGGGCGATTGAGTGGCTCGTCGCTAACAACTCATACGGCGTGAACGATTTCGGCTCTTTTCATCTGTAACACACAATTACAATATTTTCATATGCGGAAAGCTGATGGTCATAGTTTCCGGACTCATAAACATCCTTACACAATATTATTATTGTTTTCATATAACACATTAAAAATTTTATATCACATTTTCACCCATGTGCTACATTGAAATTGCGCTAAACATAGATTTAAACACACAGCTTTGCTGACTTTAGTGTTATTAAATGTAAAAAATTTCTCACAAACGGTTCTCAATTTAAAGTTATTTGAAAGGTTTAATATCCTATATCACTGTGTATGAAAATTTTGTTAGTAAAGATCAGAGACACCTTAACAGATTATAAAAGAAACGATCTCATCATAAGCACCTCCATTATTCAATACAAATCTCATAAAGTTTAACGAAATCTAAAAACCATTATGATACAAAAATTTGACTCGCATATGATTCTTTCGGGAACAATCACGCTATCCAAATTGACTGAAATGAGCTGGGATACGAGCAGTTGTTGATTAGTTTCCATCGTTTTCGATTCTTGTTGTTGACATGCGGAGAACAAATAAAAAGTTATCCCCGTGGTTCATTTGGAAAACTTGTATGCGAGTGTGGATGAATGGTAACGATACTTCGATTAAAAGATCCCAGTTACCTAAATTTATGTTAGTGAGTGATATTTTCCATGCTTGGTTGCGGGTGTTGCTTTTTCTTTTTCTTGGAAATACTTTGATGCTTTCTAAGTTTTTTGTGAAAGGAAACCCTTACCGCACAGAAGGGCTGATTTGCGTCAAAAATACGCATATTTGGGTATTTATATTTTTGTGTGTACCCTGATCACGGGTAGATTTTTTTCAGATTTCAGCAGTTTTTTCGGTTTTTTCCGGTTTTTCGAGCAGTTACAGACATTATTCGAAAACATCTGGCATCTCCGAAAAAAATCGTTATCGAAAAAAAGAAGAAGTCGAATACAGGGATACCAAATGTGCGGATTTGTCTGCAAAACGCAGATTTTTGGAGTCCGTGTGCAGATATTTATTGATTTGCAGATATTTGCAGTTTTTCCACGGTTTCTGCAGTTTATTTTAGAGTCTCCTTATATTTGCGCAGATTTTCTTAAAATGTGTGCAGAGTTTTACAGACTTTTGCTTGCGCGAGCGAATTTTTTTCGGATCACGGATGGATTTTTTTCAGATTTCGAGCACATTTTTCCGGGTTTTCGAGCAGTTGCAGACATTTTTTAAAAACACCTGGCATCTCTGGTCGAATACCTATGAGATGAATTTTTTAGTTCTGGTCTGTTTTAAACGTTTTTCAACAAATTTAAAGTTAGGCACATAAATGGAGAGCAAATGTGTAGATTTAAATGTAAAAGGGCATGATTCAAATGGAAAGCACTCAAATGATTCTCAAACATCGCAGCCTGAAGTTGAAACAAAGATGGTGAACGCTTGGTAACATCTAATTTTGATTTCCAGTAACCTAATTTTTTCACAGTCTGCCGTCAAACGACGTCTTGATAGCGACCTAAATGATGATGGTGCCCCAGGATTGGAACCACAAAAGAAACTTTGTCGGTTCTTCTATTTGGATGATTGCGCCGAACTTAGTTGTCGCTATATGCATTCAGAATTTCCTTGCAAGTATTACTATTTTGGATTGAAGTGCCGCGATGGTAAGCGCTGTAAGCTAAGGCACGGAACAGCACTGCAGCCGGATATGGAGGAAGCTCTGTGGAATCATATAAAAACAGCTCCGGCCAATATTTTACAGCATTTTCCGTGCTTTCCAGAGGCACTTCTTAAGAAAAACTATGAAGAACGGCATAGTGAGCTGCTTTTGATGGAACGAGAGGGGTTGATAACGGATAAAAAAAGTTTTCCAAAAAATAATTTGTCTAATCCTATTTCATCAACTTTACTAAGCGAAGCTATCAAAACTTTCACTAGAACACAGCAACTTGAGGAAGCACTAGTGCAAGCGAGTGAATTGAAAGATATTTTAACGTACGGGCAGATTGTTACTTTGGCTAATAATGGAGTACGGAGCAAAGATTCATTATTTACATTGAATTCGACTACACTTTTAGAGTTGGGATTCGACGATAACACGTTGAAGAAGATTGAACGTTTTAAAAATATTCACAATGAACAAACTAGTTCTGCCGAGATTGACAATAAATTTTCGGATTTAGTGGTAAGTTGAACAAAACTTATGAAATAATTGATTAATGTCAATGGTATGGTATTTCCTTAGAAATGTTTACCTGGTCTCGAAGAAGGATCAGCTATTGAGACAATAGTTAAGTCAACTGAGAAACAAGACCTAACTGATCAAGAACTGCTTTCCATTTTGAACGACGATTCGACCCCGTCGACTATTTCTATTACAAGTCCCATCGATTTCACAATAGCGTCATCATCATCTAACAATGATGAAAATGGGTCTTCGAAAAAATGTTTGTTCAAATCTACTCCTAATCGAAATGACGAAGATTTGCGAGACGTTACTAAACCAAAAGTTCTTCGTATAGGAAGTTTGCTGAATTTGGGTTTCAGTTTAAGTCAAATGGAAATGTTAGAAAAAGAACAAGGAATTCTTTTGACACCCTCGGGTACTCCTGCATATAAATCTGCTGGCGACAGTGGTGATTTGAAAGTAATTGATGCCTCCTTGTGCCACAGAAATCTTTTCGGAAGCGATGAATCCGATAAACTCCAACAAATGTTAAGCAAAGAAAATGAAACTAATAGTGAAGAATTAGAATCTGTAAAAAGAATCGTTGAACAGGTTTGCAAAATCGATTCTTCAGCTACAAATGGCAAAGAAAGTGATATTGGGTGGGCAAGTGAAGGTGACATTGACCTTCAAAAATTCGGTTCACCAGTAACAGATTCAGCAAATCAATCTTGCTGCAGCGACAGTGACAGCCAGACTCGTTTTCAAATGCCTTTTAAATCAATGATTGATTTCTACACACCAGCCCAGGAGATTGAAGCATCCAACGGAAAATTTCCGTCTATCGATTATCGTGTAAGGGTAATGCAAATAGTGTTATTTTTAAAGTTGATAGATTTTTTTATTTCAGTTAATTCCGATTGATATTCCAGTGCCAAATTTTGAACGCGTTAGAGAATCGTTTGTTATCGAGCCTACGTATAGCTTGGATCCACGCATTCAATTGATGTTCAACGTGGGTTCATCCGAGATTGTGTGCATCGATTCCCCAAGGCATAGCGCACGGGATCCACGTTTGAACAAGCAACAACTATCGACTAGCAGCATTCAGCCGAATGCAACGTAAGATAACGTATTGTTTTGCATATTTTTAAATACCGAAATACGATACTGGAAATCGTAACTTATATTAAAACAAGGTTTGCTTGTTAAACAAAACGCGTCAAAATTTTCGGAGAGTGCAGACGTGAGTTAAGTTTTTATAAACTGTTCATTAACATGTAGTTTAAATGTTACTTTGTTCAGTACTGTTATTTGTTTTTCGAACTATTAATATGTTGACCATGGAATAAATAGTAAATAAGAGTTGAAGTAGGATTTGTTTCTCTATTAGAACTTTGAATGCTGGACTGAACTTTTAATAATTTGGAACGTTTTATTTGATTGCTAATAACGGATTCTGCGAATCAAAAAACCAAATGAAACGTTTAACGAATGGCCTGATAAACTGCCCTGTAGAAGTCCTCAGGATCGTTAAAACTCATGCAATGAAATTTCAGGCTTGTCTGACGTCAATTAAAAGGTAAAATTGTATTTTTCAATGCATATCTGTTAATTTTAAAATAAACCGCGCAAAATTCGTGGCAGAAATTGTTGCCATAAAAACTGTATGGCGGCGAATTCGACGCGTTTTGATTCAAAAGAAACAGTTAATAACATAACATATAACTGATAGGTACGCTAAATACATCAAACACTCGAGCAGTATTTGGGTTAGTATTCTAGTGGCAGTATTTATAAAACTTGTGAAAAATAATGAAGATTTCTTAATCATCGGTATCTCCTGTCGCGAAGCTTGTTTTTTTATACCACCATGTCGACTATCTAAACAAATATTTGCTAAACTTTATCATCAAAAATTTTGCCTTTCTCGGAAAAGTTGTTTCTGTTCGTTCGTTAGGGCAGATCCATATTATTCCATTTTATTTTCCTGCTTTCTAGCCTAGAAACTATTTCGTCCTAGCGCTCGAAACTATTTCGTCAAAAAAAAAATGTTTCTGGTAGGTTCTGATAATATTATCAAATTACAACCGAGCGCATGTCTAGCTAGATAAACCTCCGTGGAAAAAATGAATAATACCTGCGACGTGAAATCATAAAGATTTTCTTTTTCTAATAAAACCCAATCAACGTAGAGCTCTGTCGTTGCGTTGTTTATTTTCGCGTCTTGTTTTGCTTTAAAATAACACATAAAAAATATCATTTATTACACATAAAGGTCCTTTTTCGTAGCCGTTAGTCGTCATCAAACATTTACTTTGTGACTCTGGGTGAGCCAATTTTGCTTGACATATTACTCCCCGTTGGCGTTGGACTCTGCTAGAACCGTGTTCTTGCTGTCCGTATTGCTGACGTTGTCCGGTTCTTCTCTGATGCCTAGCCACGGTACCCGTTGCTCCAGTTCCTGGCGGTACCTTGGATGACTTATGGCATAAACCCATGGGTCTAAACACGACACAATCTTACAACACATAGCTGGAATCATTGTGTAGAAAGGTGTTAGCCGAGTTCTAGGAAAGTAGAATAGAATTTTTTAAAATAGAGCTTAATTTGCTAGAAATTTTAAGTAACACTAACCGATCTCCGAAGGCTCCAGTCATCGCGACGATAGCGTACGGTGTCCATGCGCAAACGAAGAGGAACCAAATGGTGAATGCTGCCTTGGCAATTTTGATTTCTACCGCCTGAGCCTTGGTGTTACGGTTCGCAGCCAGTGATTCAACATTCATCTTCCGTGCTTGGTTCTTAAGCATTGCCTCGTGCTGGCGAACATGACTGAATAGTCGCATGTAGAAGTAGCAAATCAAAACCATCGGAATAGTGTAAGCCCACGTGAAAATGGATAAAACGAAGGCACGAGTTTCTGCGTCATCGGTCAGATAATCGAAGGAACATGTCGTTAAAAAGCCTTCCGGGATAAAGCGACCCCAAACTCTGAACGTTGGCAGCAAGGTAAATGGTGTTGTCCAAAACCAAGTGATGGCCACTAAGATTCCGGCTTGCTTTCGGCTGAGACGGTTATCCAGTGGGTTTGAAATAGTGCGGTACCGGTCGAAAGCAATAACAGCATTGGAGATTGCGGCTCCCATGCCAGATACTGCACCCAACACCGCGTAAGCGGAACAAGCCTTACCATAACCAACCAGTCGTTCTGACACCGCATTGACTAGAAACATTGGCATCTCTAGCATCATGAGTAAGTCGAAAATAGCCAGGTTCACTATGAACATATTTGATCCATTACGAAGTGACTTAGATCTGTAAGATAAAAAATACGTTGTCAAGCTTCGGAATAAGATGATTGATGGATAGATTGACGTAATAACTCAACACATATAAATGTATGTGCTTGTAAAGCAAAGCCTTGGTGCTACATTCTGATACGGAATCCGACCTTCTGTTTATCATCCACAGACTTCGCAACCAACTGTTAAGTGTACAGAACAATTGCGGGGCAAGCGCTACGATCCTACTGACACTAACAGTCTCTCCCGAGCCGGGACTCGAACCTACGACGAGAGGCTTGTTAGACCAGCATCGTACCTCGAGACCAGCTGGGAGGTACGTATTTGCTTGTATGATCCTTTTAATTTTTTTTTTGTACTTACGTTGAAAATATCCACACTACAATTCCGTTTCCTATGCAGGAAACAACCATCAACACAAAGTAGATCATAGCAAGTAGAAGATGCATGTGATAGGGCGGTGCAGGGTAATTTTTCCAGTGCTCGTGAACTAGATGCTGATACTCCGCGGGTAGATTCCATCCAAGCATCCTAGGTATGTCACTAGTTCGGGCCATGGGGAACAGGATCGCGTTACTGTCGTTGAGAAGGTACATCCTGGATGTTGTAAAGCTGGCGCTAGTGCTGATATAGGCAACCGTTACGGTTCGGTTCTGGCGGAGGCAAAGCACCAATCAACCGAAGCTGGCGAAATAAATCACACTTGCACCACGACAGGATTGAAGCTTTGATTCTGTCGAAGCACGGAACAAATGAGACCGATTCTATTCGAGAATGCTTCACAAATGTTCAATTCCTGGGTTCTGGAGAAGGGTATTTATAGGTTTTGTCAGTTATAACGGCCGACTCCAGGTGAGTCCAGAAGTTGCTTTCGTGACAATAATTCGATTACAACCATGGGCAATCTTCTGCTGCCGAAGCATGCGATAGGATTTGGTTATGACTTTCCGATAGAATAGGATGTACAATAGCTGCAAACGAATCGCGTGTTCAACGGGATTAGTCATAAACGGATCGACATTGCCTCACTGGAGATACCTTTTTCTACTGCGCTGTTGTACTGCAATATGGTGTCGCAAATGGCGCCCGTCATGTTTTAAGAAGAGCTTCAATCCGTTTAGTATCATGCTGTTTGCACGGATTTGGAGTTTGTGGTGTGTATTGAGGTAAACCTTAGCGTAGAAAAGCAAGGATTGATATAACTTTTCTCCAGATATGAAACAGACGTGAGAGGCATAGGATAGTGTTCAGAATGCTATTGTCTTTGGCCGTATTTGAACATAACAAGATATATTTTCGGGTCTGGTTTTTTTGGTCAAAACTAGCAATTTGTGGTTTAGGTTGAGGTGTTTAAAAGTCGATTTCAAATATTGAGTGTTATTTTGAGTGTATATGATGGGAGAAATTTCGGGTATATTTGATAGGAATTGTCAGTTACATACTTCAATAATACAAAAAACTAAGGAAGATTTCAATTTTTTCTAAACTTAATCGCTTTGTACGTAAAGGATACGTAACGCTTAAGCTACGAAATTCGCGTAAAAACACAAAATTGAGAGATCTGCGTAAAAACTTCACTTGTAAAAAGTTTTCAATCATGTCTGCTAAATATGTATTATTGAAAGACTTGAATTGAATCGAGAAGAAAATAACTAGAAAATAAAATGGGTCAGATTAAATCAGTGAATATTCGGTAAGTGGATTTAGGAAACCGAAACTCTAAAAAACGATTTGAAAATGACAATTATAAGTCAGAGGAGTCCGTATAAAAAAACGCGTAAATTCCGAAAGTGGTAGCATGGAACGGTTCTGGCTTTCAATGCCGTCAGTTAGTTACTAGCCGGTAATTGAAAACTGTCCACGTAGTTATTCCACCTTACAAAAAGTATTGCTGAATATATAATTGGAAATAATTTCGTGACTACATTGGGTTTTTTCCTAATAGTTTACTCGATGGTTGTTTTTAACGATTATTTTGGGCTCTCACCAAAAATGAACTAGTTACCAGCAAGCTAATTGCATTTCATTGAACCGTACGCCACATTGACGTCAGAAATAAACCATTCTAGTTCTTTATTTTCTGTTATGTTTGCGGCAGCGGACAATTGAAGATGCTGTGTAGTCAAAGACTGGTTCTTCACGATAGCACTGCTATACTTCAACGGACCATGTAAACACCAAAAGCGTTTCATCATTGGCGATAACGTTGCGTCACATCTTAGCTTTTGGATTTTACAATGAACAATGGTTCAGAAACCGAATTTCAGGGGGAAATTGGATCAAGAGTTCGGTAGCAATATTCTAAAGAAAAACTTTTTTCTAGAAAGTTGTTACGAAAGTTTTATATTGTTAAAAACACAAACCAAGTGTGAGATAAATAAATCAGTATCAACGGTGCTCCGGAAGAATTTTCTCATTGACGGGAATCCGGTTTTTTGGGGATATGTTCTGAAACTTTATAATATTTGATGATTTATAATTTTATGAATATTTGACAATATTATTGGTTCAATTACAATTAATACCTCATATGAGTACTTTCGAAGTCGGGATGATGTCCAGAATGAAAACGACCCTAGTAGCCATTTTGAATATCAAAATGGCGGCTTCCTGTTTCTGAAATGAAACCAAAATTAGCTGAATACTATCTAATATGGGTATTTCCGGAATCAGAATGATGCCCAGAGAGCGGTAGTCAACTCCAGACGCCATTTTGAAATTTAAAATGGTGACTTCCGGTTTCCGGAAAACAGTCAAAATTGTCCAAATACCACCTCAAATGTGTACTTCCAGAATCAGGATAATGTCCAGACACCTGAACATTACTCCAGACGCCATTTTGAAATTCAAAATGACGACTTCCGGTTCATAGAAGAGAACTAAAAATGATTAAATACCATCCAAAATGGGTATTTCCGGAATCGGAATGATACCCAGAAACCGGAAATCAACTCCAGACGCCATTTTTAAATTCAAGATCGTGACTTCCGGTTTCTGAAAAACAGCCAAAATTTACCAATACCTCATATGAGTAGTTTCGGAATTGGGATGATGTACAGAGACCTGAAAATGATCCTGGCGACCATTTTAAATATCAAAATGACGACTTCCGGTTTCTGGAAAAGATTACAAAAGGCACGAATAATCACATCTTCGGAATTGGGATAATGCCCAAAGAATATGTGAGGAAAAAAAAGCCCAGAGACCTAAACTCATTTTCACACGCCATTTTGAAATTCACGGTGATGACTTTCGGTTCGTCTGGTCAATCGGCTAGCTCTCCTGCACGGTTGTGATATCGGGTTCGATTCCCGATCAGGTCGAGGATCTTTTCGAGCTGAAAATTTTCTCGAACTGTTATCCTACAACATGCAAAATGTGCCAAAAACAATATCGATAACGAATTCTCTCAACTAATCTAATTGATCGAGACCGCTATTAGCGGAGTTGATCTCCGGTTTCTTTGGTATCATCCCGACTCCGAAAATACCCATATTCGATGATATTCGGCCAAAGTTGGCTCTCTTTCAGAACAGAGAGTCGCCAGTTTGGAATTAAAAATGATTTATATTGTTGTTTTCGAAGATCTTTGGAAATCATCTCGATTCAAAACTAGTCATATTAGCTGGTTTTTGGTCAATTTTTGCTGTTTTTTGGGAATTTCAAAATGGCTTCTACCGAAAGTCGCCATTTTGGAATCCAAAATGGCCTCGGGAATCGTTTTTCGGTCTCTGTACGCAGGACCGGATTTAGGCGCTGGGGGGCCCTGGGCAAATTTGTTTGTGAGGCCCTCTTTTCTTAAAACATTTAGAGGTAACGTTCTAGAAGGTGACGAACACAAAAAAGTCGCCCCAGGACTAGGGGGCCCCTCAAATCGGGAGGCCCGGGGCATTGGCCCCCTTTGCCCCCTCCCTCAAATCCGGGCCTGTCTGTACATCATCCCTGTTCTGAAAATACCCATATTGGATGGTATGTGACATTGTATTATTGAATTGTTTCTATGGCCACTAAAAACCCCGATGGAATCCGGCAATGAGAAAATTCCTCCGGAGAACCGTTGACACTGATGCCGACGTTAAGAAGATACTAAATCTTTTGGTGCTATTAAAATCGGAAGAAAATTATCAACGTTACAAGAATTTTAATTTATGGATACCTGGATACCCCGTCAGTTACCACTGGTTTTTATCACTATTGATTACAGTGAACTATGAAATTGCCTTTTTTTTTTTAAATAAATATTTTCTTTTAGAGTGTATATTTTTTTGAAAGATAAAATTATTATCTATAACTTTGCCGAAGACGTTACACCGATCAAAGAAACTGTTTTGGCAAATTGCATCATAAAAAAGATTTGGTAAATTTCATTTTCCAACCAAGCTTCTTCTAACTTTCAGGTAGTGAAATAAAACATGTTATTCAGTTTTTTCACTGTTCGTTTTATTCAATTTTGTCCCCATATCCGCAAATGCACGAACTTTCCTCTTACCACTGCTCATAAGGTCTTTCACAACGCTTGGACCCACTGTTTTATTTGGAAATCCATTTTTTTTCATGTGTTCCTCCGATTTTACTTCCTTATGATGTTTCCGAAGTGCCTGCTTCATGATGCCCAGTACTGCTCAATTGGCCGCAGTTCAGGTGCGTTCGGGATATTGAGAAGCTTCGGTACGAAATTGACTTCCTTAGTCTCGTACCACTCCAGAACATCTTTTGAGTAATGACACGAGGCTAAGTCGGAAATGGAAGTAAACGCTTTTGAAGGCATTTCTTCAAGTATGAAGTATACGACTGTCCCGTTTGTCTCAAATGCGGTGCTGCGCTTACCACCAGAGCAAATTGCTTGTCAAATTATGTACTTTTTGGCAGACTTTGACACCTTCTGCTTTTTAACGTCGTCAGGAACTTCGAATTTATGATAAGCGGTGAAGTAGGGGAGCCCCGGAAGTCTGCTTTTGCATATATCTCGTCATCCATAACGAGGCAATATGGTTTCGTAAACATCTGGGTGTAGAGCTTCGGTGCACGTGTTTTCGCCACCGTATTCTGCCGTTCATTGCGTTTCGGCGCCTTCTGAACTTTGTACTTGTGTAGTCCTCCACGTTTTTTCGCACATCTCTGAATTGAACTTTTCGGATTGGTTTAAAAGCTCGAACTACCCGTTTGTGATCCTCTACACTATACGGAGCTCCATTTGGGCCACTTTCTTCTTTCCTGTTGATGGTCAAACGCTAGTTGTACCGTGGATTGAATAATTCACAGCTTCCGTGTGATTGCACTAAGAAAAAGATTTGGATTTTCGAGGCATGTGTTCAAAATTCCTTTACGCCTCTTCTGTTCTTCCGACTCCATCTTCGTAACGATTGCACTAGCAGCTGAGTGCAACTTACACAGTCTCAAAAATACACATTGAACAAATTTTACCCAATCGTTCAATAGAAAATATCCAATGAGTAAAAAGTTACAGCCATTTGAAAATGATGCAATTTGATTTCGTACACCCTTTACCTTACCAGCTTTTTTAAAATGAGTCGAAAATTATACCAATTGTGCAATTGGAATTTTTTGCTCATAACAAGTTCTATGCAAAGTTTCAGTCAAATCACAATTGGTCGATTAAATTGGTTGCCCGTTTATTGTGGAATTGCACATATTGAAACGCTGATACCAACGACATAAATAAAACATGTAGCAGTTTGAAAAAACGATAACAAATGCTGCCACATCAGTCCTACAATCAGCAAACTCCCCGCCAACTCCACGAAGACAACAGGCTCACAAAAATGCTTTCATCAAAGACTACTGTGTACTGGCAAAAGATCAAAGAATGGCAGCAAGAACAGCTTGCTTAGAAAAAATAAAGGCGCATCAGACACGCTTTTCTGAAGGGAACCAGAAATTTCGAAAAAAATATAGGAAAAAAAGATCCAACAGCACGCATGGCAAAAACGTTCAAATTCACAAAATACCACAAACACCAGTGTGAAAACAAGAAAAAAGGATTCATAGATATACAAAACGAGCTGGCTGAACGGCTGGATAATGCGTACCATCGGGGCCAAGTGCGCCTACTGGAATAAAATAGACCCCACATGTGGTCCTTAGCCTCTTATCCAGCCACTTCTATCCCGACCTGAATGCGGTGCCAGCTGGGATACGAGCAACCAAGGAAAGATCGGATAACCAACCCCGATGGGAACTTGGTTGTATGAAGAAGGAGGGTTCTGACCTCCATGTTAGGAGCGGCTTAAAACGGTGTCTGTACTCCAGGTTAGACCTGTGCGCCGACCATATCATCGGCGGCGGCGGTGTAGAAAAAAATTTACCTCAGGCGGTCTGGCGCGCCGGCGTGACGCCGTTGGTATTTTTCGACGGCGGCGGCGTGTACCGGCGTGACACTAATTACCACTTCCAAAATATTGCGTATAATGTGTACACTCTCATGTTCGGTTTTTTTATTTCAACATAAATAAATGAAAATATGTTCATCCGGCTTGACAGGATGTCAAAAAAAGAAATAAGAATGGTTTAAGTAGACAAACAATTTAACAACCAGCAAAAAAAAGACTATCGGCGCGATAAAAATTTCCTCGGCGGCGCGCCGACTCAAAATCATCGGCGGCGGCGGCGTGCGTAAAAGTATCGGCGGCCGCGGCGCGGCGTAACGGCGCACAGGACTACTCCAGGTTAGGGGCGGCCGAATACCGTCATCGTGCCAACGTGGGACTCTAAACGGTGTTGTGTACGATGGTCCTCCGGCGAGACAGGGGGTTGGTGTGCAGGCCTTACAATCCGCCACCGTAAAACACTCATGAGTAATGAACGAGGAACAACGAAAGTCGGACTGGAACAATCGGCACAGATCCATGCGACGAAAACGGACTAACGATTGGAAACTCGGGACGTGGAACTGCCGATCTCTCAATTTCCAAGGGTGCACTCGAGTGCTCTCCGAAGTATTGAAATCCCGCAGTTTCGACGTCGTAGCGCTGCAGAAGGTGTACTGGAAGAGCTCAATGGTACGTACGTTCCGGGATGGTCATGCCATCTACCAGGGCTGCGACAACACACATGAGCTGGGGACAGCTTTTAGAGTGATGGGCGAGATGCGGAAACGAGTGATTGGGTGGTGGCCAATCAGCCCTCGCATGTGCAGGTTGAGAATCAAGGGCCGTTTCTTCAACATCAGCATCATAAACGTGCACAGCCCTCACCTCGGAAATACCAAAGAAGACAAGGATGAATTCTACGCGCAGTTGGAGCGTGAGTACGACCACTGCCCAAAACATGATATCAAGATCGTCATCGGGGATTTCAACGCTTAGGTCGGCCGGGAGGAGGAATACAAACCGGTGATTGAAAGGTTCAGCGCGCACCAGGTGACCAGCGAAATGGGCCTAAGATTCATCGACTTTGCCGCCTCCAAGAACATGGCCGTGCTTCCAGCACAACCTCCTACAAAAGTACACCTGGAGGTCACCAAATCAGACAAAAACACAGATCAACCACGTTCTGATTGACTGTCGGCACTTCTCAGACATCATCGACGACAGATCCTATAGGAGCGCTAACATCGACTCGGACCACTACCTGGTGATGGTTAAGTCGCGCTCAAAACTCTCCCTTGTTAACAACATTTGGTGCCGACGCCCGTCTCGGTTAGATCTCGTGCGACTGAAGCAGCCCAACGTCGCCGAAAACTACGCGCATTCGCTCGAAGCTGATGGTAGTATTCTGTCGGACTATCGTGAGGTGACCGAAAGGTGGAAGCAGCACTTCGACGAACACCTGAATGGCGCCCAGGCGGAGAAAGTGATTCCGCTGGTGCGACAAATGTAGAAGACGTGCCAGCCCCAACGATAGGCGAAGTTAAGGATGCCATCAAGTAGCTAAAAAACAATAAATTGGCTGGCAAGCATGGCCTCGGAGCGGAGCACCCAAAGATGGGCCCGGAAAAGCTGGCCATTTGTTTGCACCGGCTGATTGCAAGAATTTTGGGATACAGAACAGCTACCGGAGGAGTGGAAGGATGGGGTGATCTCTCCCATCTATAAGAAAGGCGACAAATTGGACTGTGGGAACTATCGTGCGATCACCGTCCTGAATGCCGAAGTTATCAGACGGTATACGACGGACCAAATCTTCACCATACGGCCGTGAATACAGAACCCCCACGCACCACCTATTCATCGACTTCAAAGCTTTGTATGACACTATCGACCGAAAAGAGCTACGGAAGATCATGGACGAAAACGGTATTCCGGGGAAGCAGATTAGACTAATAATGGCTACGGTGGACGGGACGCAGTGCTGTGTGCGGATTTCGGGTGGATTGTCGGGTCGGCTCGGGGCTTCGGCAGGGTGATGGTCTCTTCTGCCTGCTATCCAATATTGCGCTACAGGGTTAATGAATCGTGCGGACATCAACACGTGGGGTACGATTTTCAACAAATCCAGTCAATTCGTTTGCTTTGCTGATGACATGGACATTGTCGGCAGAACAACTGCGGCAGACTAAAACGCGAAGCTGCGAGGATTGGGTTGCAGATAAGGCGTATTATCAGCGGAAGTCGAGTTACTATGGGCTCCACAAGAAATTGCGGTCGAACAGACTAAGCCCCCGTACGAAGTGTAACCTGTACAAAACGCACATGAGACCGGTTGTTCTCTACGGGCATGAAACGTGGATAATGCTCGAGGAGGTCCTGCGAGTGCACGGAGTTTTCGAACGACGGGTACTCAGGACGATCTCCGGCGGCGTGCAGGAGAACGGAATATGGAGGCGAATGTTGAACCATGAGCTCGCGCAACTCTACGACGAACCCAGTATTAAAAAGGTGGCCAAAGCTGGACGGATGCAAGAATGCCGGAAAAATACCCTGCGAAGATGGTGTTTGCTTCGAATCCGGCAGGAAGAAGACGACCAGGGGCGCAGCGAGCAAGATGGGTAGATCAGGTGGAGCGAGATCTGGCGGAGAGTACACGGTGTCCCAGAGATTGGAGAGCAGCAGCCAATAATCGAGTGAATTGGAGAAACTTTGTTTATCAGGCTATGTCATGACGGAATGCCAAATAAATAAAATAAGTTATACAAAAAAGGCCACCTTCTCTCATTCCTGAAAGCAATGGCAGAAACGCTGGTCCCGAACCAACATAGAAAGAAATTATTAGGAAAATACGAAATAAAAGTGCACCTGGGGTCGACAATATAAACAACGAACTACTAAAGGCTGGATGGTTAAATTAGCTTACAGAGATAATGTAATACGCACACCGTGCAGGTTCCAATCCCAAAAGTAGCAACAGGAAAAAACGTAGATAAAAGCAGATGCATAACGCTATGTTCAACAGCATACAATATATATGCTTAAGTTCTATTAAATAAATTAACAGGATGAGAAACCAAATGAAGCCTATGGCAAGCTATCAAATGGCTTTCCGCCGTCGCATTCTGGACGAAAAATTTGGGAAAGGTTGCTACACAATTGTAGTGTATGTGAACATCAAACAGGCATTCAACAGATTCGATGAAAGTATAGCCGCACCTTTTTTTTAGATATGGGTGTCTCTCATGCACTCATCAATAGGATCTCAGAAGCTTGTCTTTTCGAAACCACATCGTACAATAATGGTTTGGCCAACGTAGAATGATAATGGCAAAAAACGAGAGGAATCAAACAGGAGCACCCTCTTAGTCCAGAACTGTTTATTGTTATGCTCCATCAGGTGTTATGCGAGAGCTTTGACCAGAACTCTATCTCGAACAGGGAGAAAGAAATCGCCTTTTCTACTTGCTAGGGTATGTGGATGACATACTTGTTCTCTGTCAAAATTTTTGGATCTATTGATCCTACAATTAGCTTCCGTTAGCTTCGAAATATACATAAAAAAAAGGAGGAGGGTGGTATTCAAGACACGACCGCATGACGTTGGACTACGGTATTCTTATATTCCATTAAAACAAATAATAGAGAGAATTGCAACTCTAGTATTTGCTGCAATTTTATCTAACAGTGCATTTCTGGATGCTGAGACGTTAAAACGTTATAAATAATAATATATACTAAAAGAATGGATATCTTTTATTTAATCGCTGTCATTTCATACATATTCGAATCAACCCTTTGTTTGCTGCACTACCAAGACAATCATTTAATTGAGCGAATTGGTAAAATTTTCCTATCTAAGCAAAAAGCAAACTTTACGAAACTATCTGAAATTGGAGCCCAGAACGATTCAACCGAAAATTTTAAATTTGAAAATTGTTTGACATTTAATCGATAAAACTCATGCTAGGTTATTTCCAGCCCAGCATATAACTTCATGTATTTGAAAAAAAAAACGTTTGGTTCAATAACTCAATATAGCAAGAGCTCAATCACACGTTTTTCGGTAGTTGTTATCAAGGTTTGGGCGAGTGACAGGAAAATATCTTAACTTCTTCAGTTGTGATTTAGAGCATTTCTAATTGTTTTGTTATTTTTCACGATAGCGACAAGTTTGTTTCTTTCTCTGTGTGCGAGAAACAAAATCAAAACCGCGCACCGAGAAACAAAAACGAAAATTTAATGAATGCACATTGAGAAAACTTGCAACTCTTTTTACCAATAATTTATGATACTCAAAAGAACCCGTTTTGATCTAAATCAAATTTCTAGTAAATAAGTGTTGATCATTCATAGGTAGTAATTTTTCCTCGATGAATAAAGACTGGCTGAAAAAGTTAAAATCGCTGCTGTAAAATCAAATTCACAACTAAGTTCGTTAAGACGTTTTAATATTTTCAATGACAATAATAATCTTCGATAAACTCCCGCTATAGTTATTCACACACATGCTATAACTATCTAAACACGCGTTAAAACTATTCATACACACGCTGTAGCTATAGCTATCCATACACACGCTATTCCTTTCCATACATTCGATACAACTATCTATACACACGCATAGGCTATCCAACCATGTGCTATTACTATCCATACATACGCTATAACTAATCATTACACACGCAGCAGCTATCCACACACAAGCTATAACTATCCGTACACACGCTGAAGATATACACGCAATAGCCATAATATGCTACACATGCTAGTGTCTTACACATGCTATAGCTAGCCATACACACGCAACAGCGCCATCCCTATCATCGCAAATGTCATAGCAATACAGATGCACATACGCTATATGTGCACACTGCACACACACTAAATGGCAGTAGCTTTCCTAGTGGCGGTGCTGGCTCGTGCAGTTTCTGGCTGTTTTCACCCAACTCAGATCGAAGGAGAACCGAACTGAATGAAGAAATGCAGCTTCCCACTACCTCCGCCGCTGCTGCCTGATACCACCGCTCTGGTTCTGCTGCAGCTCAGTTTGGCCGCTGGAATCAGCCACCGCTGCTGATTATACAAGACCGGCCTGGTGGCCTTTCACTTGTCAACTGATGACTGCTATGAGACGACACAGGCTATTATATAGCCCAAAGCAAAAATCCATCCGCGAGCAAACAAGAAGCGAGCTTGTGATTGGTTGAATGTGCACGACTTTTAACACAACTTTTAACTAGTTTAGTATCGAAAACATATTTAAATTATTATATGTCAATCTTGCGCAATATTTCCCCTATCAATCAAGCCATTGGTGTTTAGAATCTGTTCAGTGGTAATGATAAAAGAAGCATTTTAAAACGGTGTTGAAACACCTGTTGCAGCTACCGAAAGCGAGCTCGTTATTGGTTGAAAGCTGTGAGACTGTTTACAAAGTCAGATCGGTTGTATCCGTTAGTGTCGACTGTGCTTGTGAAGAGAGGTGGTGATTGGTTGCTCGGTATGATTTAGACAATCGATGTGATTTATCAATTTTTCAATAGTGTATCTCGAACAATAGGTTATTTTTGTTACATAAATTCAACCGTAAAAGAATTTCTGATCGGTTCTGACTAGATTATCAAATTCAGGTGCCTAACTTCGATATAGACGTTAGTCCAACGTCAAAACAATTCACATTACTTACAATTCAGTCTCTATAGCCCCTGAAACCACTCACAAATTCGGTAAACACGAACTGCCTGTGTTCTCAATACTTAAGTACTTTGACAAGCAGTTCGACAGATCCACTCTGACAGCGGAACGGATCAACAAAGCTTATAAAACCTTCTATCACCTCTGCGCCTTTTTAATGAAAGCATTAGCTAAGTCGGACAATGAACATCCGTCTCCACCATTATTCAGTTACATCGGTGGTTACTTGTGGGATGGAACCATTCTCAGATAGAATAAAAACACATTGAGAAGATTGGAGAACAATATGCTTCTACTTGAATGTAAAGGAAGAAAAAGATCCACCAGAAAAATCAGGATCAGGAGATACAGACCACGGAGGAAGCATGCAGTAGCCCAATCCAAACATAGTTCCACGTTGGCCAGACAAATGAAACAATCAACAATAAAATACGTACTGCCAGGCTGGATTTTTGGGCACATAATTAGAAGTGAAAACAACGGAATCCTAAAGGAAGCCAGCTCATTCATGAAGGAACGACATAAGCCAGGATATAGAGAGAAGCACAATTTCTACAAAAATTTAGGCATGACACAGCACCAGATAGATCGAGATTCAAAAGCCTTTAGAATTAACTCTGCTAGAGTAAACTCAAGTGGGAGTACGAAATCTCTTGTGCCGTGACTTGTCAGCCATCTCTTCCTGTTCAGAAGACTTACCTTTTTTGTTAAGTACTCGAGGAAACTTATCCATGCGGTTTCACTCGCTGCTATATCCAAGAACAAGTATGAAGTTGAATCGTTTTAAGACTATCTTTTGTATCAAGTTGCCCAGAGATGAGCATAAAAGTTGATAGAGTCCCGGTTGACTAGGTATAATATTCTGTCGACCGTGTTAGGGAAAGCAAGCATTGAGCGATCAACCAGAGGTCAAAATTTGCGTTGAGCAAGGCCTAATAACTGTTTAATTGTACACTAAAGTCGATTTTTACGCGGGGGATACATGCCGTTTAAAAAAAACCGCGTCAATTCCGCAATCCGCGTAAAAAACCGCGTAAATTCCGGAATCCGCATAAAAAACCGCGTAAATTCCGGAATCCGCGTAAAAAAAACGCGTAAATTCCGGAATCTGCGTAAAAAAACCGCGTAAACTCCGGAATTCGCGTAAAAAAGCCGCGTAAAAAGAAACCCGCGTAAAAAAAACGTGTAAAAAGCGACCTTAGTGTATTGTTTTTAATTGTATCCTGTAAGACGTGTTCTACGTCAAAAAAAAAAACTTTCTACGAACAGCATTTTCCGATAAAGAAGAATGATAGGGTTCTCATTTGAAGTTATCTAAACTGTGGCCGCTTTTTGGACGCTCTGTGGAATATGTTCTCGCTAGTACATATATAAAAAGCAATGCAAGGCAATGTCAAGATTTCTACAGAGCATGTGTTTGTTTGATTCTCAAACAGATTAATATTGTGAGTAATATTATACATGGGCGCAAATAAGAAAAATTTCTAGGGGGGGCTAGTTTTCATGTATGAAATTTAAAAAAAAAAACGGAAAAAAGAGTTTTAATATGCTTATTTAATAACGCTTAAAATAGTGTCGTAACAGCAGAAAAAATCACTTCGGGATAGAATCTCCGAAGATGTACTGAATATTTTGAACACAGCGTCAACGCCAAACTCTTTCAGCAACACTGATTTGATATTGAGGAGAGCCAGGTTTGGTAAATGGCTGGGCAGTGCTTTTTAACAGCACACCCGTACTAACTGGAATAAAATAGACCCCAGTGTGGTTCAAGGCATAATGCCCTATTCCTACCTCCACGTGTTACCGACTGTGATACGAGCAACCAAGAGAAAACCGGTGAACCGGTGGGAACTTGGTCGTATGCTGACAGGAAAGGGGTAGTTGTTCTCCTTAGAGAGCAGCTTGTCTGAACCCCACAGGCTAGGGGCGGCTCAAACAGCGACTGATCCGGACCGAACGGCTGAACTATGAAATGCGGTGTTTCGCCAGCTACACCTATGGCAGCAGCCCCGTCGCGAGACTAGGCATCGCAGCCCTAGTAAGGCAGCATACTAAAATAAACATACTACGAAGAATCAAGAATTCAAAACGAACCGGAACAATAGGCAATGACCCAGCCGACGAAATAAGGACGACGATTAGAAGCTCGGTACATGTAACAGTAGATCGCTCAACGCCCCGGATGTCGACTGGATTCCGCTGGATCAGCTAGAATCCCGCCACTTCGACATCGTTGCGCTCCAGGAGCTTGGCCTGAAAGGAGAGAAGGTACGGTGAATTTGTGACCGCAAGGCACAGTACCACCAAAGCGGTGGCACAACCAATGAGCTTGGTAGCGGTTTTATAGTACTGTGCAGGATGCAGAGTCGTGTGATGAAGTGGCAGGCAATCAGCGACAGGTTGTGTTTGTTGAGAATAAAAGGCTGGTTCTACAACTACACTATTCCCAATGTGCACTGCCCTCACGAAGGAAGACCTGATGCACAAAAAGAAACGTTCTACGCACAGCTGGAGAAACATCAAGATCGTCTTTGGGGACATGAACAGAAGGAAAGACTTATATAAGTCGGTGATCGGCCCGCACAGCCTGTACACCGTGACGAACGACAACGGCCAGCTATGCACCAACTTCGCAGTTTCCCACGGGCTGGCAGTCCAAAGTCCCTTCTTTTCTCGACCAACGTACAGCAAAACAATTGACCACGTTCTCACCGACGGCCCGTTCTTCACAGACATTACATACGTACGCACCAATCACAGTGCTGATCGGACATGACTACTTCAATACAAAAAACTACAAAACTCTGATATAACCGGTAGTCCTCTTGGTGTTTTCGAACGGAAGGTGCTGTGGACTATCTACGGTGGAGTACAAACGGACGACGGATAACGGCGACAGCGCATGAACCATTAGCTACAAGCGCTGCTTGGAGAGAACCCCATTGCGCACCTGGCGAAAGACAATAGGTTGCGGTGGGCCGGTCACGTCGTAAGGATGCCGGATGACAACCCTGTGAAATCACTTCTCTTCAGCAAACCCTACCGGCAACAGAAAGTAAGGGGCGCAAGAACTGGTGAAACACAGCCCAAAACCGAGTAAAATGGCGACAACTTCTTGATACAGCACGAGTTACTACAGCTCTTGTCTGACTGGTAAGATGAGTAAGAGAGCAAGGCTTGAGAAACGATCCTGGGTGCAAAACTAGTTCTTAGCCAATGAATGACGACACCTCAATTTGTGTTGATTTTGATGCTCTGATAAGTAGTATGGAATGTATTTATATTGAATACAATCATTCTCTGGAAAATTCTAGGGGGGGCTAAACACTTTCTAGAGGGGGCTGAAGCCCCCCCGTAGTTGCGCCCATGATATTATATAATATTCATATATGGCATATTTTTGAATACAGTTATAAAAACGGAAATGAAATACTAAACTAGACGAATTAAGGAAACGCAACCAAGCTCAATTATTTTTAATGTTTATTTCACCTAATTACTTTTGACAATCAATCAATTTTTATTCTGTATTGTTCTCCTTCACTATTTTTACCCAAAAGAAAAGTGAAATTGATAGACTTTCTGTAGTTTTTGTTTTGCTATACAGTATGCAACTGAGTGACGCGCTTCCTTCAACTATACCACACTCAGATCGCTATTCTCTCTCGTTTATCCAGTCAGAGTTTTTTCTTTTGTTCTGCGCTTAACGATTGCGTTCTTGCTTTTTTGAGTTTGAGTTTATGATTTCTTCCTATACAAAGTCCAATCGGTCGCATCCATACAAAAATATTTTACGCCTAACTTTGCTCTGCAGAGTATTAAAGGTAATTGTGTTTGCTTGTCCGAAAAAATAACATCTTCTCTCTTTTCGCTTTATATTTCAACAAATAAAGTTTGTGTGTAGTGCAAAAAAACTTCACCTCTGTGGTTGTTTTCTCGGTGTTTCTATAACTTCATCCTGTAACTATTTTCTCCTGCGAGCCTCGTGCTGAGTAGATCTGTACATGTGAATTGAAATTCCATTGCTAGTATAGTTGGTTTTGTTGTGTCTGTGTTAACGGACTAAACAATCGAATAACTAATGTGAAATGTTAGAAACATAATGAATATAGGTGCACAATATAACTAATCAGTTCGAGTAACATCGTTAAGGTGTGTTCTGTGGGTAGGATTTGTAAAACAGGGGAATACCCGGTACGAAGAGAATGCAAATGAAGGGAAGATCGCTTTTCGGTTGTTGAGGAGAACAGCTGTCTGCCGAGTCTTAACGTTACTAGTAAATGAGTACGAAACACGTTTCTCGGATGGAATGATAAAACTTAATACCACTTGAATTAACGGTATGATCGTCAACGGAATATTGGGTTTAAAAAGTACAAATATTAAAATCTCTTACTAAACAATGTCTAAGATAAGGAAAAAAACAGTCCTGTTTGAAAAATCTTTATGGCCTCGTAATGTTGCTGTTTAGTTGATTAATAGCTGCGCTAGTTAACAATATAGTATGTGTGTGTCTGTTTGTGGGAAGAAAGTTACAACTTACATAACTTAATCGAGTGATGAGAGCGACAGGGTTAGGAAGATTGTGGTGAGAGAAAATTTGCGCGGTCATTTTCAACGAGTCTAAGCATTTTTACTGCGCACACACAACCTAAAATATTTATCAGCATTCACGTATATTACTGTGGTAAAAAGTTTCTCTGTCTTTAACGTCTTCAACTCAAATCCCACTCAATATATAGTATACTTAAAGATTAATATTACTTGCCACTAATTGTTTGCTACGTGCATATCGAATATAGTTCGGTTGTTGCCCTTGCTTAATATTACACATTTCCAGTACAAACTAATCGCTTGGTGATTATTAATTAATCAATATAGTGATGACACATTTGCGGGCATTAAATTACTAACACAATCAAGTTTACCACGTTTATTGGTGTTGCATAGAACTAAATGCTTCATGGCGTGCATTTGAACAACTATTGTATTGGTGCTTCACTATGGCGTTGAATTTGACAAATTTTTATTTTTCTCTCTTTGCAAGATGCCGTAATACTTCCAAAAGCTGCTACAGATTCACCTTGCGATCGCCTCTGCTATTTCAAATCTATTGCCTTACGTTGCGTGTGGATTAGAAAGATAAGCATAACATCGTAGGGATCTTCTATGAAAATGTGAAAGGAAAAATTTATACAGTCGCAGAGCAACTTTGAGCGGTGGTGCTTCAACCTAGGAGAGACCTATTGTACTCGTTGTAGTTAATCTTGCTTCGGTCCGGCGTGTTTGCCTGATATGAATGTTTATAGATCATCACACGTTAAAAAAAAAGTAACCTGTATGTTCCGACTCAGACGCTTTTGTAAAACTGTTTCAATATATATCTGGACGTAGCTTTACCACCAATGAATTTTCACGGACATGCACTTAGCTAACATTTTCTAGGGCCTGTGGTTGTATGCTGCCTAATTGGATCTATGACGCTTACGAAAAAGTTTCTACGATGGTATCAAGTATATGATGCACTATACGTTGCGATTAAGTATAACTTATTACGTCCAAAGTTAACCTAAATCGAAGGAGAGCAAAAAAGCAACGGAACGGTCGCACGGCTACTTAACTAAACACGAATGCTGTAAAACGGTTGATTGTGATGCACAGCTCTGGTGCGCTTTTTTGTTGGCTTACGTATAGCCACCTTTCGTGTGTAGTATAAACCTAAACTATATAGCTGTTTACAAGTCTACGTCGTGATATTAATGGTTTGTTACTGTTGCTCTACGGCATTTAAATTCACCTATATATCTTAATCAAGCTGCTTCTTTCAGAGATTCGTTCTATTATATTTTGCACATCATTCAAACAGGTCAACTTGTCTAATATATCTGGTTTTCTTTTCTTTATTAGCATATACATATTTTTTCGATACCTATGAAGTACTGCTCTTTCAAACTTTCTACAATTAGTGTTTTACAATTTACAATATCAGTCTGATGAATTTTAACTCACTTTGCTGCTTCAATAGAACGAAACACTAGACGCAACGATGCAATACGTCCGTTGCGTCCTTAACTTCGTGCGACGTGTTGCTCCTTATAAAAATAGGTGACTTGCCATCAACTTAACGCACACATCTTCACCATAACGCACAGTAGCTTAAATGTAAAGCGCTTTCTTCTGTTCGTCCGGTTTATACAAAAGCTGATGCTTTTTTTGTCGTAATAATTCAAAGTTTGGCCGTCCCTTCTGTTTTTTTTTTTGCTGTTCTTATCCACTTTCGTTAAGTAATTAGTAACTTTATATCCTGAAAAATTGTTTACAATGTTTGTTCGGTTAGAATTTATCTAAAAGTCCTGACTCTACGTCTCTGGTATTCATTTATCGATTCGCTATAGATTTCATTCTAACTATGGTTGTTTGGTTTGGTTTTTGTTAGGATCGTTTAACGACAAATTTTGCTCTAGTTTAATTTAAAATACATTAGATCGCGATCGAAAAGAGTGTGTTTCTTTAATGCTAGTAATTTTGATTGACCAAATAGATGATGCCGGTAGAATGAGATGACCATTCGATAGTTGAGTTGCACTCAGTGCTTGATGATGATGATTGATATCGACGGTGCAGTCACCGTTGTGTAAAAAAAGTCTTCTCTAGAGAGCTTTATTTAGAATTACCACCATTTCATCCGTTTATTAACTTACGCTAACGGATTGCGTATCCAGCGAACTATTATTGTTGATGATGCATGGTTTTTCCAGCGAAATGCTACTTTCTCCTTATGGACTGAATAGTATTGAACGTTGCTCTAATATTTGAAATGTATGCTTATGTGATGATGATGGGCAATGAATTGCATGCCTGATGTTCCATCGTTACTGGAATGATTTTCTCACTTATGTCGTACACTACAATTGTCTCTGAACTACTGGCGATTGTTCCATCTTTTCACGATTTAGGTATCAATGTGCTATCATATATTGCATCCTGTGGCTGGTTTTGTTTTATCTTTTAAATTTTTGCTTTGTGCTTCCTCTGCCTAGATTTAGTTGGCGTAATGATCAAACGAACCCAGATATTCGAGCGCGGCTCGGTAGCAGAACTGGTACTGATCCTGTGTTTGTGGGAAAGAGAAAGAAAAAACGTTTAGTATACTTAAATTAGATGTATTTGTTCTTTTGACAAAAAATATATGCCATCCTTTTTCGGTATTGAAATAACTCTAATTTTCCAGCCTCAACTTTTGCGAAATAGTTTATGTTAAAAAAAAAATTTAATTCATAAGAGTGCCACAGTTTTAGGCAACTAAATTTTCTATCAGAAACACATAATTTGAAAGTAATTTTTGAAAAACACTTTTTGTTTAAAAAATGAGTTTTATTTTTGACGTAGTATTACGTCTTGTGGCAACATAGGGGTGAACATTAAAAAACTGAAAACATCGAGAGCGCAATGAAATTGTCCACTTTCAAATACTTGAAATTTAGCAAGTTACCACGGATTCACATCATTCTTCTAGCAGCCGATTGGAAAATTAGCAGTGCATCCACCAAAATGCAGAAAATTATGATTAGGTGACGCTAACTATTGTACTATTGAAACTATTGTACAACCATTGAAAAACGTGTAGCTTGGTAAACGCATGTTTTGACCAATCAAAGCAAATGACAGGTCTAAATCGAACTAATCAACCAATCACTACGTTTCTTTCCAAGCACAGCCGATACTAAAGTATACAACCCATTTAACTGTGTTAACGATTTGTTGTTATTTTGTTCTCTAGAGTGTTCAACGACACGCTCGCCGGAAGTATAACTCCCAGTATTCACGTATAAAAGCTAGCATGCAGAAATTTAGTCTTCATTGTATTCAGTCACTACAGCAAGAGGCGGGTTTACTGGAAACTAGTTTAACTCGGAGCAAGCATGACACCCACCGGTGATTCGATCGCAGACACACAGCACGGTCCAACAGAGGTTACACTGCACAGCATTACTGAACATGTCCAGACATGTTAGTGATCCTGTCCAGATCTAGCGCGTTCGCTTTCATCCGTTTGTTTACTTGTTTGCAAAACTTAAAGTTTGATATGTCGCAAGCAAGGTTTCACTACCGTTTTCAATCTAGCCTGTGTCTCTGAAAGGGTACTTACCCCACGGTTCCCCTCGATAAATGCAGAACAACGGAAAATTTTGAAATGTCCCCTACTGCCCCGAAAACTATGATAAATTTTTGATCTTTTGAAAAAGGTTCGATCAAAATCGGTTCAGATCTTGCGGAATGGCAGGTAAAAGAATTTTCATTTTTTCGGCTCCGGAGGGGTCGGGTACGCAAGTGTTAATATTGACGACAATGCTATCATTGCCGCTGCTAGTAAATTGAAACATACAGTGGTACACAAAATGATTGAGACAGGTAAAATTTTGTCAATTTTTAAATGTCAGAACTCAACGAAAATGAATCAATTTTGATGAAACCGGTTTCATTTTACTGAAAAACTATTCTTGTTTCCAAAAATTACTAGGGAATTTGACGGGACCAACGAACACCGAAAATGTTCCAGATTTTAGTAGTGTGTGTCAAAATGTAAATTCTTGAAACGCGTAAAACTTTTTATGACATCTTGATTCGTTTAGTTTTCTATGTTTCCAATAAACTAGAACTCATTCCGAGTTTATTGGTACCCGAATGTTGAAAATCCGTCGAGGAACCTTCGAGATATGAATAAATCAACATCACTCGATAAAATGTCCCTGCCTCACGTTCGCTGATGACTTGAAGCTGTTCAATGAAATCAAAAACGTCGAAGACGCCACTCGTCTTTAACAACAGCTCAACTTGTTTGCACGCTGATGTAAGTTGAATTGCATGATACTAAACCCCGACAAATGCTCTGTGATAACGTTTACCAGGAAGCATCGCCCGCCACACTTCGATTATACGTTGGATGGGTCTTCAAAATAGAGAGGCGAACACGTCAAGGATCTTGGAGTTCTCCTTGATTCCAAACTACATATATCGATTATTGTTGCTAAAGCCTCTAGGCAACTGGGAAGGATTTATCGCTTGACGCGGGACTTTTGAAATATACAATAAACGAGGCCGAGTTTAAAGCTACGCTATCCATACGCGTTGAGGATTGGATGCATTTCAGGAAACTGGAGTTAGCGCACCATAAGACGGAGGTCATCGTAGTGAACAACCGTAAATCGGAACAAGAGGCGTCGTTTGGTGCTGGTGGATGACCTATTGTCTCAAAGCGATCATTGAAGCTTTTGGACGACGACAAGCTCAAGTTTGGGAGCTATTTCGACTATGCGTGTAGGAAAGGCGATATATAGCAGCAGGTACAAGCTATTTGCTAGCGTGGTAACGCCCATACTCAGTTATGGCGGGCCTGCTTTTACCCATGCTGAGCAACCTTAAGCTGCACCGCCGTTAAAGCATTACTTCAGGAAGAGGGCCAGTCGTGCTTTTTAGCACTTACCTCTACGGGTAGCAGAGCAACCTATTCAGGCATGTCGATGGTTTCCCGTCGATTGGTGCCTTGCAAAATATTAACGATCTGTTATGCAGCCTTGATGATCGCACTTCAGATTTCCCTATTCTCGCACATCCTACGCACAATATTCTCTGGCGTGGTGTGCGTCCCACTTATTGCCAGCATTTCGTACCTTATCCGCTCGAAACGCGGACATGTGAAGAACACATGCTCTGTGTTTTCTTCCGCACCCGTACATGCAGGACACATAGGGGACTCGGCGTACCCGAACCTATGCAGGTACTGCCTAAAGCAGCCATGGCCTGACAGGATCTGTGTCAGATGGAAGGTTACTTCCCCATGGCGCCTATTAATCCAGCATCTAACTCTGGAATGAGTCGGTGTGTCCATCTACCTTTTGTAGCGTTGGACCACTCCCGCTGCCACCTAGCCATTGGAGATGACCGTATGGTGTTGCGTATACCCCTCGTGTCGCGTTGGTCGAAGCACTCTACATCCTCTTTGACGATGATGCTGATGGGCATCATGCCAGCCAAGGCACAAACCGTCTCGTACGGCACTGTTTGGTATGCGCACGCGACCCTTAGGCACGTTAGACTGTACGTACTCTCGAGTTTGCCACGATGGCACAAGGTACCAAAAACCTTGGACCACACTGGCCCTCCATTCCTGAGTATGGACGTCGTCACGCTAGCAGGGACTTTGCGCCTGCTGCTACGGACCGCCGAGCTGTTTGCCATCATGCGAGATAGCGCCGCTACAGCCATGGAAGCTTTCATGCAGGTATAATCGACGTGGCTCCCGAGTGTGAGCTTGTCGTCGATCATAACCCCCAGAAGCTTCAAGGAGCGTTTTGAGGCTATAGTGCATGCACCAGCACTGATCGATGCCTCCTGCTCCGACTTTCTGTTATTTACAACAATAACCTCTGTCTTATGGTGCGCTAGCTCCAGTTTCCTGGAGAGCTTCCAGTCTTCCACTACGCGTATGGATAGCGCGGCCTCTCTAATTGACTCGCCATAGACCTCAAGAGTTATATCGTCGGCGAAGCCCACAATCACCACCCCTGGAGGGAGTGTTAGTTTTAACACGTCGTCATACATGGCATTCCACAATACCGGACCCAGGATGAAACCTTGCCGTACACACGTACAGTAGTTACCCAGAATCTTGTACAACGGCTCTGTAGCGCTAAGCCTATGGAGTCCCAGCTGGCACTGTTGAAAGCGTTCTTCACGTCGAGCATGACGATCGCACAATAACGAATGCCCTCCTTTTACGTTGGATTGCAACCTCCACCGTTCTAGTGACGGAGAGGATTGCATCCACCGTGGACCTATATTTTCGAAAACCGAACTGGTTGCGGGATAGACCGTTCTCACCTTCTGTATATTTCACCAGTCTATTGAGGATTACCCTCTCAAGCACCTTGCCCGCCGTGTCCAGCAGGCAGATAGGTCTGTATGCCGATGGGTCACCTGGTGGTTTCCCGACCTTCGGCTACAGCACCAGCCTCTGGCGCTTCCACGCGTCCGGGAAGAGGCAGTCGTCAAGGCATTTCTGCATGACCACCTTGAACAACCCGGGGGCTTCTTTAATGGCCGTCTTGGTGGCCAAGTTCGGGATTCCATCTGGTCCCGGTGCCTTGCCTATCTTTAGGGAGTTTGCGATCTCGATCAATTCATCTTCTGTCACCCATACCGCGTCGTCTGCCTCTGCACGACTGCCGTCACTCACGGTTGGTGGTGACTCGTCAGCCGGAGGCCAGGGACTTGGTTCGTGGCTTGGGAAGAGGCCCTGAATGATTTTTTCTAGCATCGCCGGTGATTGTTCAGCCGGGGCTAGCGCACCTCTAGTATCTCTTTCCTGTCCGAACGCGCGCGTTGCATCCTCCGTTTTGCATGGAGGCATGCACTACGTAGGCCGGCTATCGTTTCGCTCCACCAGTATGTCGGTGGTCTACCCTCCCTAGGCGGACGAGACCTACACATCGTGGCGTCGCACGCCCATGACAACATCGAATTTAGATGGTCCGCAGCCGGGTTTGCTTCACCCTCTTCGTGCTTCCATCTAAAGGCCTGCCTAAAAACATCTGCATCGAAATGCAATGTTTTCCAACCGTAGAAGGATGGAATATTGGCCCTACTCGCTGCTTGCTTCCGCACGCCTACCTCATAGCGGACCGATTGGTGATCGCTATTTGTGCAGCTGTCGTTTACCCTCCAGTTCGTGATCAGTCCCGGGCTGCAGAACGTCACCTCGATAATCGATTCCGCACCGTTCCTGCTGTAGGTGCATTTCGTGCCAACGTTAGCCAAGTCTAAGTTGAGCTTTGCCAAAGCTTCCAACAAGATCTGGCACCTCCGGTTTGTACAGCGAATTCCCCACTCGACAGTCCAAGCGTTGAAGCCACCCGCAACCACCAACGGCCATAGGTCCGTCAGTTCCACGGTTGCTTGATCGACCATCTGTGCGAACATTTCAGTAGACCAACTTGGCGGAGCATAGCAACTGCATCAGAATACTCCATCCACATCTACCCCTCTCTGGAGGTCGACACAATCTCCTGAACCGGGAAACTGCCTGTCGTGCTTATGGCCGTCTTCCCAGACTTGTCCGATACCCAGTTACCGTTTCCGGTTGGGATGCGGTAGGGTTCCGAGAGGATGGCCCCGTCCGACAACGACTCAGCAGCTGCTTGGTGTAGCAACTGCTGCGCCGCATAGCAGTGGTTCAGGTTTAATTGCATCACCCTCAAGCCTGCGGTTTAGTAGCCGGCCGTGCCACCGGACACTTGTGGCCTCCCAAGGCGTGTTTGGCGTCCCGTTAACCGGTGCATACCAAACACTTGGGAGGTGCGCCGGAGTCCCGTACTTCATGGCCTGCGCCACCGCAGTGGCTGCATAAATTGGACCTGTAGGGCCCTTTGCACGAGCATGATTTATGCCCCAGCTCAAAGCACCTGAAGCAAACGTCAGGCTGCTGGAAGATGCCCAGGGGGCAGACCGACCAACCCACCTTCAACGTGGCCTTCTTTAGGACCTTGTTACCCTCCGCTAGTGGAAGCTTTATGGTAGCAACCTGGGTCCCGGCCGGGCCCCTGCGGAGACGAACTGCCTCCGCGGTCACTACCACTCCACACTCTCGCTCAAAGGCTTGTGCTATGTCGCACCCTTCGCTGATCTCATCCAGGTTTTTAAGCTTGAGAGTCACTTATGGGGTGAGGGCTCGGATTTGAACCTCCTCGCCTAGCACTTCTTAGGCCGCCTTTTTATAGGCACCACCTTTACCGGCCTTTACCGGCATCAGCCAGTCTTGGTGAAGACCGTGCGATGCCCCGCCTGGTGAACGGGTTTAGTAGCTTGTCCGCCCCTTCCGCTACCTTCGCATCCTCGTCGTTTTGAAACTTAAACATTCTGGTTAATGGGGTCCCCCTGCCAGCCGCTATCCTTGGTCATGGTGGAGTGGTCGCCTATCTGGTCCCATGGTGGCCTATGCCGGAGCAGTGAGGTCATGGCTAGTGAAGGTCGTCATAGCCCCTCATGAGCAACTATGACGCCTCCCGACCGGCGTAAGTCAGAAAAGGGCATCTGATCCCACTCCTGCCTGATTCCCATCAGGCAATGACCGCGGAACGTACTGGAAGGCCTGCCAGGTTTTACGGGACGGAGACCCCTGCGACCGTATGCCACTTCGTCGTTTCAAGCCGTTGTCACACGACTTTACTAAGGGAGCTCGGTGCAGGTGCCAGCCCAACGTCGTGGTATAAAACCGTATTATCTCAAAAACCCAAAACACAGTGACCAGTACACCATAATTGGAACCTTACTGGTATCTGCCCCAATAGGCGGGTTAGTGCATTTGGGTGATGGGAGCGGCACTATGCGCTCCGTCAAAGCTGCTTACGGGTGGCCGTGGCTTTTACGGGGAATCGACTGCCCAATGCCCGAAACCCCATCACTCCCTAGGAAAGCTCCCGCTGCCGGTCCGAGACTAATTGATGCTATCACACACCTATCGGTGGTCACACAACGCGTGCATGGCATCGACGGTCGCCAGGCGTCGACCCGTGGGGGCCTGCAGCTCGGCCAAAGGTATGGCAGGCCTGTGTGGTCGAAAACGTTAAACTGTAGTTACTTACAGAATCACATGCTTAAGGCTTTTTTTTTGTGTAAAATTTAGTTTATTTTTAGTTTTGTTTATAAATAATGTATCAAATAATATAAAATAATTAGCTATTGAGATCCAAAATAAATTCTAATTCACCTACATCGATCACGGCATTACCATTTGAATTAATGAAATTGATATAGTTAATTAACAATTTTAGTATTTCGTTCCTTCTAGTAACTGCTATGTTCCCCAATGTTGGTCGCAGTAGATCGTCGAAAGATGGCCTGTACCACCCTCCAAACAAGGTCGTCATTCTACGTTGTACGAACGCCCACGCTGCTCTTACTCGAGTACACTCGGCGAATTTGTGTTGCATTGTTTCGATGCTTAACATACAGTGCTGGCAGTTAGGATCGTTTGCCCGCCCGATCACATGCAACAGACGGCGATGTTCCGTCTTCTCATTAACCAGCAGATAGAGGTCACTTCGATATTGTGATGAAAGTCCGCCGGAAAAAATGTTTGTCCATATTCTCCGCCAGTTTGTGTTAGGTCGATTTTGTTCAACCCTAGGTAGATCAGTTTGATCTAGGTAGAAGTGATGAATTTGATCACTGGAGGGTTTTGTTGGATCTGTTGTGGAAGCAATGGAATCTGCTGGGAAAGGATTTTGAGGCAAGGCAGGTCCGCCGGAGGAGGAATATTTTGGGTCAATAGGGAAAAATAGTAGGGGAGATAAGTAATGTCTTTTAAATGGCGATTGATCAGCAGCGCTTTGCACTGATCGCCGGTAGCTGAAGTTTCAAGCCACCATGCTCTCTGTTGCGCGCCAACTGATGCATCGGGACTCGTGCTGGTAGCCCACGAAACAAAAAAGTCCCCATTGTCGCTGTCAGCTTTGCTGTGTGCGCACATTGTGGTGGAATCACCGACGAAAGGTACCACACCTTCGACGCATCCAATCCGTGAGCGACGACAGCCGTGTCGAGGCAGGGGAGGAGGCAAGGGTTACGAATGAGGAACTCATCGTGATCGCCAAATCCCTAAAGGTGAGCAAGGCACCGAGACCGGATGGTATCCCTAACCTGGCGATCAGGCTGGCGATAAAAACGGCCCCCGGGCTGTTCAGGGCAGTCATGCAGAGGTGCCTGGATGACTGTCTCTTTCCGGACAGGTGGAAGCGGCAGAGACTGGTCTTATTGCCGAAGGCTGGGAAACCGCCAGGGGACCCATCGGCATATAGGCCTATCTGCCTGCTGGACACCGTGGGCAAGGTGCTTGAGAGGATCATCCTCAACAGACTGGTGAGGTACACGGAGGGTGTACACGGTCTGGCAAGTAACCAGTTCGGCTTCCGGAAGGGCAGGTCCACTGGGGCAGGGCAGGTCGAGTTGACGGCCGCGCACTGTATACGCAAGGTCGAGGACTGGATGCGCTCCAGGAAACTGGAGCTCGCGCATCATAAGACGGAGGTCACGGTTGTGAACAACCGTAAATCGGAGCAACAGGCGGTGGTCAGAGTCGGAGACTGCACCATCACCTCGAAGCGATCCCTGAAGCTCTTGGGGGTTATGGTGGACGACAAGCTCACGTTCGGGAGTCACGTCGACTATGCCTGTAAGAGGGCCTCATCGGCTATTGCAGCACTATCTCGTATGATGTCCAATAGCTCAGCGGTTTATGGCAGCAAGCGAAGACTTCTTGCCAGCGTGGTTTCGTCCATACTTAGGTATGGTGGGCCAGTGTGGTCCAGAGCGCTAGGTACTAACAGTTACCGTGGTAAACTGGAAAGTACCTACAGGCTCATGTGCCTGAGAGTTGCGAGTGCGTATCGTACGGTGTCATACGATGCAATCTGTGTCTTGTCCGGCATGATGCCTATCAGCATCGCCATCAAGGAGGACAGAGAGTGTTTCGACCATCGTGACACAAGGGGCATACGAGGTACCAGAAGGTCATTCTCGATGCTCCGCTGGCAGCGGGAATGGTCCAACTCCACAAAGGGCAGATGGACGCACCGACTCATACCGGAGATATCCGGCTGGGTCGGGAGACGACATGGTGAAGTGAACTTCCACCTGACACAAATCCTGTCAGGCCATGGTTGTTTCAGGCAATATCTGCACAGGTTCGGACACGCGGTGTCCCCCATGTGTCCCGAGTGCGTGGAGGAGGAGGAGACTGCTGAGCATGTCTTCTTCGTATGCCCCCGTTTCGCAAGAGCGAGGAGCAACATGATGGCTGTGAGCGGGCCTGGCACTAGTCCGGAGGATGTGCGACGACCCGGACATCTGGAACGCGGTCTGTGCGGCCGCCTCTCAGATTGTTCTGGAGCTGCAACGTGTGTGGCGGGTCAACCACCAACACGCCAGTGGTAGCTAATTACCAGTCTCCAGGTAGTTAGCTAGGAGGTTATAAGAGTAAAGAGGGTGCACCACGCACAAAAGCCACTCCCCGACGTAATACTTAACCGTCGTTCCGGGAAGACCAGGGCTGGAGACTGGAGGGGTTTTAGTGGGTCGGGACAGGGATCAGTAGGTGTCTGGGCGAGTGTAACTACCCCAGTATCTCTCCCCTAGTCTCATCCCCACACCCTGAGTTCTCTTCTCAGGTGTCTGTTTGCAGATTTCCCCGCCACCTTTTAAAAAAAAAAAAAAACACCTTCGACGTGATAAATGTATTCAGTAGAATTACCTTCTGTTGCAGGTTTAGTGTTCGCATG
The DNA here is from genome assembly GCF_029784165.1 of Wyeomyia smithii. Lineage (NCBI taxonomy): Eukaryota > Metazoa > Arthropoda > Insecta > Diptera > Culicidae > Wyeomyia > Wyeomyia smithii. Next base: position 114,168,319 of record NC_073696.1, read on the forward strand.
CTGTGCAGCCATAATAGTTGGGATATTCTGGACACTAAAGCATCCCAGTTTAGTTTCACCATGCTTCGCACTGAGTTTGCAAAAATTACACCTAACACTTTCACGGTGTCATTTGTCTGCAGTCCCGGTACCGTCAGTGGGTTCCCATTGATAAATCCAATGTCGATTGCCACCGTTTTCTGCCGATTCAGCTTTGCTCCGGAAACTATCTCGAAATCGTGAAACAGCTGATACAGCCGTTCTATTGTCCGTGTGGATGTAGCAATAACCGTGACGTCATCTGCATACGCAACGCAGAGATCTCCCCCACAGACACGCTCCGATCCCGTGAGCAGTGGATGGAGATAGAGAACAAATAACAGCATAGACATTGGGTCTCCTTGCCGTACGGAACGCTCAATTCGAAACGGTTGTGTTAGGTGCCCATTGACTAACAGGCGAGAGGACGAGGCAGCAGCAATGCGGGAGAGCCATCCGACGAAGTCCTGGTTGAGCCCCAGGGAGAGAAGAGTACGATGCAGGAACTCATGAGAGACCCGATCGAAAGCGTGGTCGAGATCGAACGAAATCATCTTACCTCTTTGCTTCCTCGCGATCAGCTGGGCCATGCGATCTTTAAGAGAAAGCGTCGCTTGGAAGATGGAGCGGTCGGCGTTTGCACACTTTTGCGCGTCGCTCAGCACTCGGTGTGTCCGGAGTATGTGTTCCAGTCGGGTCTTCATCACACGGGCGAGAATCTTATAGTCCACGTTGAGCAGGCTTATCGGACGGTACGCTCTCGCTGTCCCATCACCACCACGCTTTTTAACCAGCACAATGGTATCATCTGCGAATTCTGACGGCAACTCATTCGTCATAGCTTCGTTGATAACGAAATAGAGCTCCCTGTATATGACGTTAAACGTTCGTAAGTAGAACTCTACCGGCAGCCCATCGATGCCTGGTAATTTCCGTTTCTGCGACGTTCGGATCGCATTTTTTATTTCTCCGACTGTAATCTCTGCCATTAGAGCAGCGTTGTCTGCGTCGCCCTCGGGTATCGCTCTGTCGGTATCAAAATTTTCCCTTCCTGCCTGTCTCGCTTCTCCAGTCGCATACAACTCACGAAAGTATTGGTGCATGTAATGTTCGATCTGCTGGGATCCTTCGATTTGTTCGCCACGCTCATTTTGCAGCTGTGTGATTGTAGTTTTTTTCCGACGTCTGTCCCCCAGCTGGAAAGTGGAAATGCTCTCACCGGCAACAAATGTTTCGTTTATACGAATGAAATTTTGTGCAAAGCGGCGCTGTAGAGTGAGCATTTGTGCTTTTATGCGGTTGATGGTTACCAACATAATTGGGTTTTGGAAATATCCGTCGTATGCGCGCCTCAGTTGGGCGTAAAGCCGTTGGTGTTCAGCATTAAATAAACGGAATTCTTCACTGGATTTCCAGCGGAAAAAGGTTTTTATTTTTGGCTTCGCGTATGATATCCACCACGCCAGCCAACTGGGAAAATTTCTCCGTTGCCGGGTCCAAAACTGCCATCGAGTTTGGAAATCACTGATGTTTTCGGTTGTCAAGAGGTGCGGACGAAAGGACCAGAAGCCACGCCCCTGTTCACGGCCCAGGTGTGGAAAACAGATACGCGCTGTGAGGGCTTTGTGGTCTGAGAAAGAACAGACATGCGTGGCAGCACTGCGCAGCTGTTCGCATAAGCCAGTGCTCACGTATATGCGATCCAGTCTGGATGCTGCGTTGTGTGTGACATAAGTAGGAGCGGGTGTTGCGGGGTACAGTTTCAGCCACACATCGTGCAGTTGGAGTTGCTGTACGGTCGCCTGAAGAGCGGGGCTTGTGTTTGCACTCGTAGAATCGCTCGAACGAAGCACGCAGTTGAAGTCGCCGGCGAGGATGACGTGTGGCGTGTTGTGACGAAGGTAGTAGGCGATCGAGGTGTTGAAGAATCTCTCCCTTTCTGTACGAACAGCTGTACCCGAAGGAGCGTATACATTGCAGAGAGTCGTGTTTTACACTCGCAGAGCAGTGAGGCGGCCATCCAGACTCTTCTCCACATGTGAGAAGTTTATGTGGTCCTTCAGCGCAATTGCCGTTCCCCGTCTTGCCTGATCCACATTGCAGATCACGTTAAAACCGGGTAGGGAGAGTTGTTCGTTCTCCACCTCTTGAAGAAAAACGATGTCAAGATCTAGCGTTCGTACGAAATTCCGAAGCGCATCGATCTTCGTTGCGTTCGTAATGTTGTTGATATTGATGGAAGCGAGGTTGTAACTGGAGAACTCAGTCATTACGATAAAATAATACTTCCATCTCTCGAGTCGTCGTCGTCGCCTACGCGAGGTTTTTTACCTATAGCCCGAGTGCGAAGCTGCCTTCTAGAGCTGGACGAACCAACGGACGAGTCAGTTTCACTTCCATCAGTCTTATCTCCATAAGTCTTACGTATGACTCCCCCACCAGCGTGAGTTTGTTGACCTGTGGGAGAAGTCAACGAACCGCCGGTTGGCGAATGAGATGAGTTCGTAGTCGCGGCTAACGGGGGAAAGTTTTGTTCAGTTAGGATTGGTGGCTGCACCACTTTCTGTTGATGGCGGTGGGGAATTTGTTTCGGAGGCGGCATTGATTCTGACGGCGACGAGTTTATGGAGGTTGGTTTAGTGCCAGGCGGTGTTTGGTTTGGATTCGGGTTTGTGAGTTTCGCTGCTGGAGCGAGTTGCTTCGTTTTTTGCAAAGCGATGGAGGCTGGACTCATTATTTTTGCGGCATCAGCGTAGGACTTCTGCACGAGTAGTTTTTTATTTTGCACACAAGTAGCTCCAATATGGATGTACTCGCGGCAGTGTCGACACGTCTGACGTTGTCCATAGTACGCGACTTGCGTCATTTCCCCGTCTATGGTCACCCACGATTCAATATTTCGTTTTACAATCATTTTTGCAACTCGAATACCCGTCGATATACCAGGAAAGTCGACATCGGCACCGTATTGCTGTTCTCGTATCGCGATGACATCACCGTATCTGTTCAAAAATTCAGCAATTTACTGGTCCGTCACATCTTCCGACAAGTCGTAAAGTCTCACTTCCACTGCTCCGTCCTCTAGGGTGATCCTCAGTGGGTATTTTTTACCATCGACCGAAATCTCGTGTTTGTTGTCGTGTTCTTCGCATACACGCTGCGCCAGTGCTAGATCCACGACTTTCACAAAGGAGGCACCAAGGGCTCTACTGTTCTGAATTCTTAACACTTCACCTTGTTTCAGACCCAATACGGTCGCACAGAAACTGTGTATTTTGGCATTGTCCGGCTTTTTCGGCACGTTTGAGAAATCTATGCGAAAGGTATTCTCTCGACGGCCCATCGCAAAGTCGTTTGGACGCACAGCGACACTGAACGGCTCCACGATGAGCAGGAAGAGAGATAGAAAAGATACAGTTTACACTGCTATCGATAGCTTGCGTTCGACTTTCACAGCACGGTAGCGAAAACGCGTGTGTTCAGTACGGAAGTTGTACGCTCACTATGGCTCACATGCGTGTATCGAACCTTGTCATACGAGTATGCGTCCGGGCTGGAATGATGCTAGAAACAGGATTTAAAGTGCTTCGATGGCCCGGTGTCAGCGGGGATGGTCCCATTTTACCAAAGGCGCACAGGCGCGTAGTGAAATTTTGACAGTGTGGATGTGTGAAGACGAGGGCACCTGAAGAGAAGTTAGCGCCGATGCTTCCCAGATCGTTCTCAAGTTGCAAGGCAACAATCGACCGATCAACTATCGAAACACTAGTGAAAGCTAACTGCCCGCCTTCAGGGAGTTAGATGAACAAGGAGGTACATTAAGCACACTCGCCGCTCTCCGACGCAATGCCCAATGATAGTACCAGGGAGAAAAAGGGTTCAAGACTAGTGAGCGAAACGTAGGGCGCTAAGAAACTATTTTCTACTCATTGCAGATTGCTGTTTGCATGACCTGTAGAATGATTCTCGTTCTGTTGTTATCTCGACAGCTTTTCTGAATTTTATTTGCTGCGTTGTCCATGATAGCTAGCAGATAGACAACAGAATATAGCAACACGCGCGTGTGACAGAAAATTTTAAACTGCTTCACTATTAAATGATTTTGGGGTACTTAGAAGCGCCATCCGTGTTGTCACAATAGGGGAACCCCCTGTTAATTTATTCATCTAACGATATCCCCGAGTTGCATTAAAGTGCCAGGTTTTTTTTCCTGTATGGGCAGGTGATTCTGTATTACTTATAACTACAGTCATCCCAGTATTATGGGCCAACCAGTATTATGGGTCAATACACTTTGTATTGGTTTCTAGCGTATGTAAATAACTTGTAATCGTCAAATTTAAGTTGAGTGAATGTTGTTCATGTTCACTAAACCTTTATTAGACTATTTAAAGTTATTGAAATAGGTTAGAAACCAATACAAAGTGTAGACTGGCCCATAATACTGGGATGACTGTAAATGGCATAATAACAGATTTCTAATTTAAACTAGCTCAATAATAAAAATATTTGTATTAGCATTTAGTTAAAAACAACTCTTTGGCGCAACTTTTCTCCAATCGCTTGGAATAAATGCAGGGGCCATCCTCTTTTTTCGAATTCCCTCATTCTATCTTCTACACCGCGTCACCTGGTCTTTGCGTTAGTCCTCTCCGTAGCTGTGTGAGACTTACTTGCTTACTTACTTTAGCAGCCTAGAGTCGTGGTGGCTCGTGCCGTATCAAGAATTTTCCTCCATACTCGCAGATCCGCTTCATCCTGGTCAAGCCATCTAGCACGTTGGGCACCTCTATTCCTGGTGCCGGTGGGGTCCTTGAAGAGAATCGATTTTACCGCACTGTCGTCCGGCATCCTCGCGACATGCCCGGCTCATCGTAGCCTCCCGACCTTTGTCAGGTGCACAATGGGAGTCTCTCCAAGTAGTACCTGCAGCTCGTGGTCCATACGCCTACGCCACTCTCCGCTTTCGGTTTGTACTCCAAATATTATCCGCAACACTTTCCGTTCAAATACGGCTAGTGCGCGTATTTCCTCCGTGAGCAGCGTCACGGTTTAGAGAGAACTACGGGTCTAATTAAGGTTTTGTACGGCGGTTACCAGAGATCCCAAGTATACGAACTCCTCTACCACTTCAAGTTCGTCGTCGTCCATGATCACCGTTCGTGGGTTTCTCGTAATAATGTTCTCGTAATAATGGCAACTATACGTGTTGCTGCTAGAGTATCTAGCGGCTGCAATGGAGTACCTTGCTGCTGAAATGTTAGAAATAGCGAGGAACCCTGCTAGAGATAATAAAACGAGAATCATCCCGCGTCATCTGCAGTTGGCGATTCGCAATGACGAGGAATTGAACAATTCGTCGTCACTATTGTCCAGGGAGGTGTTTTCTGAATATCCAAGCTGTGCTACTCCGAAGCAAACGGGGAAGAAAGCCTAATTTCCAGCTTTGTAAAAAGTAAAACCGGACGACCACATGTTTTCGATTGAAGCAGTAAAAATGAGTTTTTGCCTCTAATCAAAATTCAAAATTTGACATAACATTTTAACCGAGTAGGATTCAGTTGCACCCACACTGTTCTTTACGGCGAAGTGGTACTTCACCTACAACTGTGTGACAGCAACACATTATTTTCAAATGAATGATTTCATATCAATTAAACATTGCTCCACCACCAAATTTTTTAACCTCAATCGAGGTTTGAGATACAACCTATTGTATGACAGGTTGTCGTAATTCTACGTTAACCTTGCGGTCGTATCTTATGAACAACCCTTCCAACTATATCAGTTGGAATCTTAAATTCAACATTCTCAAAATTTTTCAATATAAAGTTTCTTAAACGTTTCTTAATTTGTTAAAAATCATCCTTTGAAAATGTTTGAGACGCATGGGCCTTAAGAAGCAAAAAACGTGAAAAATACTGGACATGAAAAAGTTCGTGGTTGAAAACTTTTTTCGTTAAGATGGCCCACTTTAATTTGTTTGGTAGAGTTTCAGGCACCTAAATTATCTATCTCTTTTTATTCCGAAAAAAAAAACTTTTTAAACGCAAGATATTTTTGTGACGCGGTTCCAAGAATAGAAAATATCTTAGGTCCTCTCACGACACGATTCACGTATTTTACCGAAGTTACATTTTCTTCCGAGTTTACTTTTTATCTTCATACTTTGTACAAACATTTAATCTAATAACCTTCGAAATTATATACTACGTTCATTCATTTTAGTATCACCAAAAAATTAACCTGTACACCTACCTCTGTTTGAACCATTGCCGGTCGTTGCGATCGCAGTATCCGCACCGTCTGGAACACGTCCAGCACGCCCTCGTACTGCATTCGTTCCAACACTATGCTCAGTGAGATAAACACACCGGTTCGGCCTACACCGGCGCTACAGTGCACCGTAATGGGACCATCCTGTCCGAACTGTTCCTTCGTTTTGTGCACCTGACCGATAAAGTCAATGAAGCCTTCACCAGATTTCGGAACGCCCTGTTCTGGCCAGTCAATGAACTGGAACTGACGAACCGTGCGTGAAGAACCGTCTCGTGCATCGGTTACTTTAAACTCACGCAGTTTGTACTGTGGCATGTTGTACTCGGCGATCGGATCCACAACGTAGTACTGGTAGCGAACCGAACGCTCGTGCGGCCAATACTGGAAGCATTTTTCCTACAAAAAGAACATAAATTTGCATTTGTTTCTTTTTGAAGCAGTCAGTGCTAAACTTACTCGTCCCATCTCCTTCAGTTTAGTCAACATCACAACAATGGTAGAGTTGTGTTCCCAGAGCATTCGCCAGAAATCTTCGGCAGTTTCCTGCAGCGGTCCCTGGGCAGCGATATAGGCATTCCGATATCGATAGCTAAAAAGCAAGTATACTATTAATAACCCTTTCCTATCATTATTATCCAACTAAATCTTACCCATCAACAAAACTAGCATTAATGTAATCACTCCCCTCCACACCTCGGATTGGTGTCAGGCAAACCCGCGATGCTTCGTATGGCAGTATGTGAACCAGACGGTTCTTATGTTTATTGCACGGCAAGTTTGCTGTCACGAAGCGCGAAGAATCGGCTTTCACGTTGGACAGTTTCTTGAATTCCATTTCCATGCCCGTGATGTTTTCTCCCGGTTCTGTTTGCATTAGCTTTTGGATATGATTGTGCAAGCTTCTGGCAGGAACTTCGGTGTTTCCACAGATAACTGCTTCCAGTAGGGCGTCATGGATGAAAATGTATTGATCTTCCGTCTGCACCATGTAGTTTCGTTGAGCTCGTAAACAGGTCACATGTCCGTAGATATCAATCATTTTCTCGTGGCGCATCCGTTCCAGCATTGAATCTATCACGATGTAGCAACCGGTTCTTCCAACACCTGCCGAACAGTGCACGATAATTGGCCCGGAATCGGGTGGGGTTAAAGCTTTGGTGCGTTTCAGGAATTGAAGGAACGGAGCCGGATGATCGGGAACGCCATGGTCAGGCCAGGCCGTAAACTGCAACTGCTTCATCTCTCGTCGCTCATTACTGCCACTGCGACAAATTTGGAAAGTTCTTATACTGTATGTTGCTAATTCCTGAGTTTCGGTGATTGTCACGGTCATCACACCATACACTTCGGTGCCTCGTGCTGGCCAGTACATGTCGCATTTGATACGCGATCGTTCCTCAAGCCGGGTCATCATTACGATGGTGGATGATTTGAGCTCCCAACACATGCGCCAAAAATCGCCAAACGTTTCCTGCAGTGGACCCTGCGTTGCCACATATGCATTGTGCTTCCTGTATCCATCGCAGTAGTTTGCGTTTATATAATCTGAGCCCGGAACGCCTTCAATTGGCTGCAAAATTACGCGGCTATGATCGTAGGAGGTAACGTTGGCGTACCGATTTTTTGGTTTGTTCACTTCCATGTTTGAATGGTCCCATGTGAACTGCTGGCCTGGTTCTATACTTTCGTACTCCTGGGAGAATTTAAGGTTGTCGTTAGATTTTAGACGTTCTACGTGATTTGCTAATTCCGATATCGGAATTGGTGGGTGACTGATCATGCCCGGTGTTTGGAAGTTGAGTCGACGCATGTCGACGGGATCAGTCGGTGCAGGACCGGCTCCTAAATCGGCGGCCATCAGCGGCCGAGTAACAGCTGCCTGATCTGGCGTTTTGTAGGGCTGCCTCCGGCGACGCACGAAGTAGAATACTATGAGACATGATGACAACACCAAGGCGGCGATGATAGGACCAATTACCCATATCATTCCTGGTTCCTCGTTTTTGCCACGTATCAGGATCTCCGGATCTTGGGGTACGTTTGGGTTTGGTCTGTGCGGTGGTTCACCGGTGGGCGCTTCTTTCATGTCTAGAGCCAGGAACTCCGAGAACGGGCTTGAAGTGTACAGATGTTTTTGTGGCGTATCGACGACGGCTCGCACGAATATACGGTATCGTTTGCCTCGTTCCAGTTTTCTATTCGTGAAATTGTGATTTGATTCACCGGATCCCAGGTGGAAGGTGTACGGGATGTTCCGCTGGAGGAACATGGCAGCGATGTATGGTGCGTTAACGACAACTGATCGTGTTTTACTGGGCAGCAAGTCTTCGGTTAAAAATTGATCTGGTAGTTTGTGCAAGTTGGATTTGTCCTCGGGGACCACGATTAGATAATAGTGAGAGATCGGTCCATACTCCTCCGAAGCCTGTGGTAGAATGACCTGTATCTCTTCACCGTTCACAACGCCGTAGAAATCAGGTTGTACCATCGGCTGAGGAGCAGCCATTTGAGTTGTGACGGTGATTTTTGTTGGTGGTTTGTATGAGTAATCTGTTGGGATCGCGCTCACATTTACAAAATACGTTGTAAACGGTGATAGTTCGCCAATCGTGTGAGAGGTCACATGACTCTTCAGGACGATCTCTCGTTTGGGTATAACTTGTTTCTGTGGAATACCTTGCGAATCGACAAATTCCTTCACAGCATCGAACGATATTTTGTAGTTGATGGGATTCAGTCGAATTGGGGGTGCCCAATTCAGAGTCATGGAATGAGTGCTCACGTCATGTGCTCTTAGATTCAACGGAACGTCTTCAGGTTTCACTTTGACGGTGACTTTTTCACTCAATCGACCAGGTCCATTTTTGTACAGGGCAGCGATCGCTATAGCGTATTGAGCAAATTTTTCTAAATTTAGAAGATCGGCAGACTCGGTAACACCGACTACTTTGGTCTGCCATTCGTCCAGATCCTCAACTGCTGTCATGGTATAGAAAATCTTATACCCAACCAGTTTACCACGCGATGGGACCGGTTCCCACCAAACTTCTACTGTCTGCTCTGATGTGGCTACAGCTTGAACCGAAAGCGGTGTACGTCCCATGTCTCGCTCGGTAGCAATAATTTTCTTTTCGCTGAATGGTCCAGCTCCTTGTTTCGTGTAGGATCGCACTCGCACAACGTATTCTGTGCTTTCTTCCAGGTTGGTGAACACAGCTTTCCTGATTGTGGTATTTCTCTCTGTCCCTAAGCCATGGTCTATCTTTTTATGGAACTGCACATCGTATCGTGTTATTTGTCCATTACGGTGTTCTCTTATCGGAGGTTCCCAGGTGATGCATACCACGTCTGGAGTTTGGAAGCGTACTATAATTACTGTTGGAGCACCGGTGGGCACTCCTTCCGGCGTTTGAAGGTACTTCACGGCTTCTTGTCCAATTCCAATATGATTCATACCAGCCACTCTAAATTCATATTCTACACCTCGCTCCAGATCGTTGATTCGTTTGGTTGTAGTGTGCGGTCCTAGCATAGTTTCTTCCGTCAAAGGTTGTTCGCGAACACCCCACTTGACTCTGTAACCACGCAGTTCCCCATAGGTTTGCTTGGGTCGTTCCCATTCCAGCTCGATTGATACTGTTGGATCCCGCTCTAGAATCTTCAAGTTGACTGTAGGTCGTATCGGTACACCTCCCGGGGTTTTAATGCTGATTTGAGCGCTACGATCACCATCGCCTTTTCGTGTTAGTGCCGCTACCTGTACCGAATACTTGGTATCCGGCTGCAGTCCTGTAACGTTATACTCGAGCGCATCCACCACGTCGAACTTCATCGGTTCGTTCAGCAGTCCTTTGCCCTGTTGAAAGAAAGAAAACAAGTTTGAGTAATTCTGGTTAGACTACAACAAATTTAATGACGTATTTCGCTCAACTAGTCTTGCATTATAAGCATTTCGAGGCCCGTTTCGGTATCTTATCAATACTCAAGAGAATTATAATCAGATGTTATTTCGATTTTTCACGAAATTTTCGTTCAAGTTCAAACTTGTTATCAATATTGATTAATTTATAAATTAATACAAATGTGCTAAACAGAAAGAAAAAAGTGCTGCATCTAACTCCAAATTGAAATTTATGTAGGCTATAAGCAAAGCGCGCTTCCAAAACGTTAATTTAGGCTTGTGAATTAGACCGAAGGCAGCGATCACTAAACAATGCGTGAATAAGCATATTTTTTAATTAACACGAAGCATAAGTATATCGTGTTACTGCAAATAAATCTAGGATCCAAAACGAATAATTATTATCTTATCAGCCTAAGTATTTCCCAAAGATGTAGAGTGGTGATTCATCGTTAGCGATGTCTTCTCCTGTTAATTTTTTGTTCTTGCTAGGTGTTTCAGAAAGTAAATAGTTTTTTTTTAACTATGGAAGTTTGTTAATAGCCTAAGTATTTATAATAATTATTAGTAAATAATAAGTTTGATTGGCCAATCACAAATAGTGACTTCTCAACACTGTTAGAAATTTGTAATTTTAAATTTACAACTAAATTTTACCAGACCTAGGTGGACGCTTCAAAATCATTTAAAGGATTTTATTCTGAATCCTTTGAAGCGTTTTCTTTCTCGTTAAACAGTAACTTGACCAGATCGGTACAGCATGAAGCATTGCTGGTCTAAAAGTTTGTATGTAAATCAAAAGTTTATTCTTTAAACAAAGTTTAGAATTTCGATTGATGAGAGGATATAAACATCTTGTAGGTATATTTGATACACTCTGCTTGTATACTCTCAATGTGCTCTTTGAAAAAAAAAGTTTTTCTATCGTAAGTTGGTAAGTTATTTATAAGTACTTAACCTTGTCAGACCAATTCAAAACAACCCCATTCATCTTGATAACGTGATTATTGTTTGGCTTTAGAAAAGAAGCTCAAGGCTTGTCACGAAGACTTTTCGCTTTCACGAAAATGCTTGTGTCATCGCAAAACTTTGTGCATTTTGAACCCAAGACTGAACCTGCTCTGACAGAAAATCTCTATGATCTCTATGGATTCTGGTAGAAAACCTGAAGAGTTCGATCAGTTAGACGTTTTCTTAAAATTTTGCTCAGAAAAATTGCAAAATTAAAAGTTGGCAATTTCGCAATCCAACCTTTATGCCAAACACTGTCGAATGCTTCTTCTATAACTAAAAGAGCAGCTCCAGTGGAATAACCAAATCAATAGGTATGATTTTGAGCAAAAAGTGAGCTGCTCAAAACCATGAAGAACTACCACAAATTTTCTCTTTTCAGCTTATTTTAAAAATGAATGACATTTCAGTTCGTTGAAGAAGATAACTAAATCTACATGCATTTTTAAGTTCATAATAGAGAGTTTTCATCCATTGTTTTTGCAAATGTAACCACCAGAAAACTAGGAAATAATACCAAAATTGAGAGATTTGAAATTATTTGCTGACAATGCTATATCTGGTGTCACGGTGCTCCCACAGACCGTTTTCATCAAACAAAAAATACTATCAAAACGGTTAACGCCAGTTCGTTATGATTTCTTCAGTTTTTCAATTCTGGGTAAATTTTTAAAAAAATCGTTGGCAGCATTTTTGAGTTATGTCATTTTTTTTGTTAAAAAGGGCCGATTTTCTTATTCATACAAACTCGACCATTAATTGGTTTTAAAATCTCAGATTTCAATGATTCTTTGTAGGTATAAATATTTTGCCTATTTAAAAGCAATTTGCATTAGCAAAAAACCTAAGCTTTGAAAAGGGTGTAACTCCTTCATTTCACTATAAATTATACTGATGAGAGCTCGTCTACCAAATTAATATCAATGAAGGCATAAACAATAAACGATAGATAGGTAAATCCTTCTTAACTCAGTTTGAAGGTTGAAGGACTCGACTGCCAAAACCGAAGATAATGTTTAAATAAAGCCTTTAACTACGTTGCTGTGATACAGACAAATTAATTGCAAGGGAATATACCTCGTATTTGAGAACCAACGTGTACAAATTGGCATGGCGATCTAGCTTGGTATTTTGGAGTTTACAAACAACAAATTCACCGTTGCTACACCCCCTTCCAGTCCGCGCTAATGAGATAGACAAAATCTGTTGCTGTAGGATCTCCATGTAGCGAACTAAATAATCAAATTACATAACATAGTACAACAAAGTCTCAGATGAAACAGTAATGTCGCCAAACCCCGCCTCATACCCGAAAGCCTTTGTATATAAACGCAAACTTTTGACATTTCTGTCAATTTTCAACGCCTACTACAGTTGGAAAGTTTTCTTCAGTAACCACAGGGAGCGAAACCACTTTCCACCACATCCTTTGAAAAAAAAAGATAAACGTCTGGTTTCTGTGTCTAATCTGTCTGAGAAGGTCGTTGAAATTTTTGTAATTTTTTGCACACTTGATATGGAATCAGTCATATGCATCAGTCATTGCAATAAAATCGCAATGAATGCAATTCAGGTAGTGAAGAAACAGTTGACAATGAGTTGAGCTAGTTGCTTCTCAGGATCAGCTTGTTGATGCATTTAAAACTATATACGCTAATATGCTCAGAAGAAATGATTTACCAAAAGATAATTTGGTTTAAAAACCATATGCTTTCCTTAATTAGTATTAACAAATTGTGGTTTGATTTCGAAGATCAAGTTAAACAAAACCGTGGAAATGAAAAATACGTGACTCTCATTATAACGACAGTAATTTTCCTTATAACAACTTACAAAGGTTGGTAAACGGCTGGGCAGTGCGTACCAGCAGTACACCCGTACTAGTAGGCATAAATTAGACCCCAGTGTGGTCCAAAGCATAATGCCCAGCAACGCCTTACCCTATCTCCACGTGGTACCGACTGGTATACGAGCAACCAAGGGAAGATCGGTGAACCGGTGGGAACTTGGTCGTATGCTGACAGGGAAGGAGAAGCTGCTCTCCTAGGAGGACAGCTTGTCCGAGCGTCTGTTCCCCATGTTAGGGGCGGCTCAAACAGCGTCTAATCTGGAGCGGACGGCTGAATTATGAAATGCGGCGTCTCACAAGCTACACCCAAAACGGCAGCCCCGTCGCGAGACTAGGCATCCGCAGCCCTAGTAAGGCAGCATGCAGAAACATTAAAATACTACGAACAATCAAGAATTGAATACGGACCGGAACAATTGGCAACGGAAGGCGATGAAATAAGGACGACGATTGGAAGCTCGGTGCATGGAACTGTAGATTGCTGAAAGCCCCGCCACTAATCTGCTGGATTAGCTAGAACCCCGCCACTTCGACATCGTTGCGCTCCAGGAGCTTTGCCGGAAAGGAAAGCAGGTACGAAGGATTTGTGGCCGCATGGCACAGTACTACCAGAGCGGCGGCACAACCAATAAGCTGGGTACCGGCTTTATAGTGCTGGGCAGGATGCAGAGTCGTGTGATCAAGTGGCAGGCGATCAGCGACAGGTTGTGTTTGTTGAGAATAAAAGGCCGGCTCTACAACTACACTATCCTCAATGTGCACTGCCCTCACGAAGGAAGACCTGATGTAGAGAAGAAAGAGTTCCACGCACAGCTGGAGAAACTCTACGATAGCTGCTCGCGTAGAGACATCAAGATCGTCATCGGGGACATGAACGCGCAGATCGGTAGGGAAAAAATGTACAAGCCGGTGATCGGCCCACATAGCCTGCACACCGTGACGAACGACAACGGCCAGCGATGCGTCAACTTCGCAGCTTCCCGAGGACTGGCAGTCCGAAGTACCTTCTTTCCCCGTAAGGACATCCACAAAACCAGCTGGAGATCACCTGACCAACGTACAGCAAATAAAATTGACCATGTTCTCATCGACGGCCGGTTCTTCTCAGACATTACAAACGTACCCATCGCGGTGCGGATATTGGCGCGGACCACTACCTAGTTGCGGTATCATTGCGCTCAAAACTGTCGACCGTATACCACGCGCGACACCGCCGAACCCTGCGGCTCAACATTAGGCAGCTCCGGAACTCCCAGGCTGCGGAGGAATACGCGCAACAGCTTGAAGCGGTGCTACCCACTGCGAAGGGGCAGGGTGCATTGCCTCTTGAAGACGGCTGGTGCAGCATTCGCACAGCTATCGGGGAAACCGCAACGGCGACACTAGGAGTGGAAGCACCGAGTGGCAGAAACGACTGGTATGACGGGGAGTGCAAGGCAGCGGTGAATGAGGAGAACCGGATCTGGGCGATATACCTAGGCAGGTCAACAAGATAGAACAAGGCCAATAACAAACGGGCACGGAACGACATGATCACGACTCTCGGGCGAAAGAAGCGCCAGCAAGAGGATCGTGAGCATGAGGAGCTGGAGCAGCTGTACCTATGAGAAGGTAAACCAGTCCCGCAGAGGCTATGTGCCGCAAGCCGACATGTGCAACGACGCGACTGGAAACCTTCTCACGGATGCCAGCGAAGTGATCGACAGGTGGAAGGAGTACTTCGATGGACACCTGAATGGCGAAACAGTAAACAGAAGCGGAGCGGACCTAGGAGCACCAGCAGCAGATGACCGAGTACCAGCCCCCGATATTCATGAAGTTCGTTGTGAGATCGGGAAGCTGAAAAACAACAAAGCCGCAGGCAAAGACGGACTGCCGTGCGAGCTCTTGAAACATGGAAGAGAGACGCTGGCTAGAGCGCTGCACTGGGTCATTTCCAGGATCTGGGAGGAGGAAAACTGCCAGACGAGTGAATGGAGGTAGTCGTCTGTCCCATCTACAAGAAGGGCGACAAGCTGGAGTGCCGCAACTACCGCCGTATCTCGCTTATCAATGCCGCCTACAAAATACTCTCACAGATCCTGTTCCGTCGTCTATCACCTTTAACCAGGAGGTTCGTGGGTCAGTACCAAGCGGGTTTCATGGGAGCCCGTGCCACCACGGACCAGATCTTCTCAATCCGACAGATCTTACAGAAATGTCGCAAGTACAACGTGCCCACACATCACATCTTCATTGACTTCACGGCGGCCTATGATACAGTCGATCGAGAATAGCTATGGCAGATCACGCACGACAACGGATTTCCGGATAAACTGACTCGATTGATCAGAGCCACCATGGCGCAAGTAATGTGCTGCGTGCGTGTTTCGGGGATACTCTCGAGTCTCTTTGAATCGCGCAGAGGGTTGAGACAAGGTGATGGACTTTTCTGTTTGCTGTTTAACATCGCCCTTAAGGGTGTGATCCGGAGGGCGGACATCGACACGAGGGGCTTCGCGGATGACTTCGACATCATATCACGTAACTTTGCGACGGCGGAGGAAACTTACGCTCGACTGAAAGCCGAAGCTGGACGGATCGGACTGCGGATAAATGCGTCAAAATTGCGAGCGAGAGGCTCCAAGGAGAACAACATCAACTTCCCAACTCAAGTCTCTGTAGACGGTGATGAGCTTGAGGTGGTGTCACTTGTGACCGCCGACAATAACACCAGCAAAGAGATCCAGAGACGCATCCAGGCAGGAAATCGTGCCTACTTTTTACTTCGGAAGCCACTTCGATCCTCTACGGGATCGAGACAAGAACGCTTCTCGCGTAGGACCTTAACGCTCTTGGAGTTTTCGAACGGAAGGTGCTGCGGACTATCTACGGTGGAGTACAGACGGACGACGGAAAATGGCAACGGCGCATGAACCACGAACTGCACGCGCTGCTTGGAGAGAATTGCCCATTGCACGCCTGGCGAAAGTCATTAGGTTGCGGTGGGCCGGTCACGTCGTAAGGATGCCGGACGACAACCCTGTAAAATCACTTCTCTTCAGCAACCCTACCAGCACCAGAAATAGAGGGGCGCAGCGTGCACGATGGCTTGATCAGATCGAAGGAGACTTGCGGGTGATAAGACGCTTGGGGAACTGACGAAACACGAGCCACCACGGCTCTCGTCTGATTGGTCTGGTCGAGAGTGATCAATCACAATAACTTTTATTCGACACTAATAGACACGAAAATGCCTAAATACTAGCATATATGTATGAGTATTATTGGAGCGGGAATGACATCAATAGGCCGTAAATCGATCCCAGTTGCCAGTTTAAATATTTTCAGGACCACCACATTATTTTCAGAGATTTATTTATTTATTTAGATAAAAATTATTAATTTTGAGAAGATAGTCCCTCGTAATGATGCTAATTACTTCTCCGTGCTATCTCTGACAGTGGAAATTAGGTGCAGTCAGGTTATTTTTTTTCGCGGATTTTTAAAAGTTTTTTTACGCGGATTCTCGAATTACGATAGTTTTTTAACGCGGATCTTTTTAATCAATGTGTTTTTTTACGCGGATTTTCGAATTATCACGTTTTTTTCCGAATTAACGCGGGTTATAAGCCAAAACCGTCAAAGTGTTTAAAAAGTAAAAGACATAGTCAAAAAAATATCTCCACCCTTCCAAGGATCCGGAATTTTGAGGACAATTTTAAATACTGGTCATAGATCGTCTCGTTTTTTTTTTTCTAAATCCTCTCTTGGTGGTTTACTTTACGCAGATGTTTTAACTATCGCGGTTTTTGACGTAGGACACGTATTACTTTAGTAGGGTGGCATACTGTGGAGTGTTACGAAAATGGACTCTCTTGAAATGCATATTATGTTTTTACTAATGTTTCTACCCCTGAACGGATTTTAAACGCCAATGTCTTGATCAAAAGATAAAGGTTACCCCAACCTTATGGTATAGTATAGTATAGTATAGTATAGTATAGTATAGTATAGTATGGTATAGTATAGTATAGTATAGTATAGTATAGTATAGTATAGTATAGTATAGTATAGTATAGTATAGTATAGTATAGTATAGTATAGTATAGTATAGTATAGTATAGTATAGTATAGTATAGTATAGTATAGTATAGTATAGTATAGTATAGTATAGTATAGTATAGTATAGTATAGTATAGTATAGTATAGTATAGTATAGTATAGTATAGTATAGTATAGTATAGTATAGTATAGTATAGTATAGTATAGTATAGTATAGTATAGTATAGTATAGTATAGTATAGTATAGTATAGTATAGTATAGTATAGTATAGTATAGTATAGTATAGTATAGTATAGTATAGTATAGTATAGTATAGTATAGTATAGTATAGTATAGTATAGTATAGTATAGTATAGTATAGTATAGTATAGTATAGTATAGTATAGTATAGTATAGTATAGTATAGTATAGTATAGTATAGTATAGTATAGTATAGTATAGTATAGTATAGTATAGTATAGTATAGTATAGTATAGTATAGTATAGTATAGTATAGTATAGTATAGTATAGTATAGTATAGTATAGTATAGTATAGTATAGTATAGTATAGTATAGTATAGTATAGTATAGTATAGTATAGTATAGTATAGTATAGTATAGTATAGTATAGTATAGTATAGTATAGTATAGTATAGTATAGTATAGTATAGTATAGTATAGTATAGTATAGTATAGTATAGTATAGTATAGTATAGTATAGTATAGTATAGTATAGTATAGTATAGTATAGTATAGTATAGTATAGTATAGTATAGTATAGTATAGTATAGTATAGTATAGTATAGTATAGTATAGTATAGTATAGTATAGTATAGTATAGTATAGTATAGTATAGTATAGTATAGTATAGTATAGTATAGTATAGTATAGTATAGTATAGTATAGTATAGTATAGTATAGTATAGTATAGTATAGTATAGTATAGTATAGTATAGTATAGTATAGTATAGTATAGTATAGTATAGTATAGTATAGTATAGTATAGTATAGTATAGTATAGTATAGTATAGTATAGTATAGTATAGTATAGTATAGTATAGTATAGTATAGTATAGTATAGTATAGTATAGTATAGTATAGTATAGTATAGTATAGTATAGTATAGTATAGTATAGTATAGTATAGTATAGTATAGTATAGTATAGTATAGTATAGTATAGTATAGTATAGTATAGTATAGTATAGTATAGTATAGTATAGTATAGTATAGTATAGTATAGTATAGTATAGTATAGTATAGTATAGTATAGTATAGTATAGTATAGTATAGTATAGTATAGTATAGTATAGTATAGTATAGTATAGTATAGTATAGTATAGTATAGTATAGTATAGTATAGTATAGTATAGTATAGTATAGTATAGTATAGTATAGTATAGTATAGTATAGTATAGTATAGTATAGTATAGTATAGTATAGTATAGTATAGTATAGTATAGTATAGTATAGTATAGTATAGTATAGTATAGTATAGTATAGTATAGTATAGTATAGTATAGTATAGTATAGTATAGTATAGTATAGTATAGTATAGTATAGTATAGTATAGTATAGTATAGTATAGTATAGTATAGTATAGTATAGTATAGTATAGTATAGTATAGTATAGTATAGTATAGTATAGTATAGTATAGTATAGTATAGTATAGTATAGTATTTTTTTTTTTGTTTCAGGTGGAGGGGAAATTTGCATCCAAACCCCTGAGGTGACCAACCTCAGGGAGTGTGGGGTTGGTTTGAATCAGTGACCGGACCCACTAAAACCCCTCCAGTCTCCAGCCCATAATACTCCCCGGGACCACCGCTAGGTATTGCTTCGGGGAGCGGCTTTTGTGCTCTGTGCACCCTCTTGGTTCTATAGATCTCTTTGCTAACTAAGCTAACTAACCTGGAGACTGGCCGTTAGCTAACACTGGCGTGTCGGTGGTCAACCTGTCGCCTGTTTTGCAATTCTAAAACTATTTGAGAGGCGGCTGTACAAACCGCCCTCCAAATGTTTGGGTCTTTACACATCCTCCGAACTAGGTTGTCCGGAGTGGTGTCTGGCCCGCTCACTACCATCATGTCGCTCCGCGCATGCACAAAACGAGGGCACACGAAAAAGACATGCTCAGCAGTTTCTTCCGCATCCGCGCACTCGGGACACATGGGGGACCCCGCATGCCCGAATCTGTGTAGATACTGCCTGAAGCAACCATGACCTGACAGAATCTGTGTCAAGTGGAAGTTCACTTCTCCATGGCGCCTCCCGACCCATCCGGATACGTCCGGAATAAGTCGATGCGTCCATCTACCCTTTGCGGAATTGGACCATTCCTGCTGCCATCTGATCATCGAGAATGACCTTCTGGTGCCTCGTATACCCCTTGTGTCACGTTGATCGAAGCATTCTACGTCCTCCTTAATGGCTATGCTGATAGGCATCATGCCGGACAGGACGCAGATTGCGTCGTATGACACTGTACGGTACGCGCTCACAACCCTCAAGCACATGAGCCTGTAGGTACTTTCCAGTTTTCGACGATGACTGTTGGTACCTAACGCTTTGGACCACGCTGGCCCACCATACCTAAGTATGGACGAAACCACGCTGGCAAGAAGTTTACGCTTGCTGCCATATACCGCTGAGCTATTGGACATCATTCGAGATAGTCCTGCAGCGGCCGTTGAAGCCCTCTTACAGGCATAGTCGACGTGACTCTTAAATGTGAGCTTATCGTCAACCATAACCCCCAAGAGCTTCAAGGAACGCCTTGAGGTAATGGTGCAGTCACCGACTCTGACCACCGCCTGTTGCTCTAATTTGCGGTTGTTCACAACCGTAACCTCCGTTTTATGGTGCGCTAACTCCAGTTTCCTAGAGTGCATCCAGTCTTCGACCTTGCGTATGCAGTGCGCGGCCGTCAACTCGACCTCTTCGATCGACTCGCCGTAGACCTCTAGCGTGATGTCGTCTGCGAAACCGACGATCACAACCCCTACAGGGAACTTTAGTTTCAACACCCCGTCATACATGACATTCCGCAACACCGGGCCCAGGATGGAACCTTGCGGTACCCCTGCGGTGATTGGGACGCACTTCTGACCCTCCTCCGTGTTGTAAACTAGTACCCGATTCTGGAAATAATTTTCCAAAATCTTGTACAACGACAGCGGTACGTGGATGCTAAGCGCGAGCGCTATGGAGTCCCAACTGGCGCTATTGAATGCATTCTTCACGTCAAGCGTGACGATTGCGCAATAGCGAATGCCCCAACTCTACCCTCTGTGCATCGGTACGTGCACGTTGCAACATCCGTCTTGCACGGAGGCACGCGCTACGGAGGTCCGCTATCGCGTCGGTCCACCAGTATACCGGTGACTTACCATTCCTAGGTTGGCGGGTCCTAGGCATGGTGGCGTCGCACGCCCGCGATAATGTGGCAACTAATTGGTCAGCACTCGGGCGGAGCCAACTGCCCCCCTCGCGCTCTCTTCTCATTGCTTCTGCAAATACCTCGGCATCGAAATGCGATGTCTTCCACCCGCGGACGGTCGGAGTATTGGCTCTACCCGTCGCCTGCCGCCTCACGTTCTGGACTACGCTATAGCAGACCGACTGGTGGTCACTATAGGTGTAGCCATCGTCTACCCTCCAGTTCACGATCAGTCCTGGGCTGGAGAACGTCACGTCGATGATCGACTCCGCACCATTTCTGCTGAATGTACACTTGGTTCCAACGTTGGCCAGATCTAGGTTGAGCTTTGCCAAAGCTTCCAACAAGATCTGACCCCTCCGGTTCGTGCGGCGGCTTCCCCACTCAACAGCCCAAGCGTTGAAGTCGCCCGCCACTACTAAGGGTGTTAGTCCCGTCAGCTCCATAGAAAACAAATCGACCATCTGGGTGAACCTTTCGATAGACCAACGCGGCGGAGCATAACAACTGCAGTAGAACACTCCGTCCACCTTGGCAACCGCGTATCCTTCATTTGAGGTTGACACAACCTCCTGAACCGGGAACTTGCTGGTCGTGCATATGGCCGCCGTACTGGACTTATCTGCAACCCAATTACCGTTTCCGGGAGGAATGCAGTAGGGGTCCGATACGATTGCGATGTCCGACCGCGACTCAAACGCTGCTTGGTATAGCAGCTGCTGTGCCGCATAGCAATGGTTCAGGTTCAATTGTGTCACCCTCACGCCCGTGGTTTCGTGGCCGCCTTACCGGCTGGGCACCGTGGGCCTCCCATAAAGTGCTTGGCGTCCCGTTTTCCAGTACATACCAAGCACTTGGGAGGCTCCCCGCAGTCTTTAGCTTTATGGCCAGCACCACCATAACGCCTACATAACTGGCTCCTATCGGGCCCCTTGCAGGTCCAGGACTTGTGTCCTCCCTCGAAACACCTGAAGCAAACGTCCGGCTGCTGGAGTATGCTCAGGGGACATACTGACCAGCCAACCTTAAGTTTGGCTGTCTTCAGGGCCCGAGTTGCATCGGCCGATGCAAGCCGGAAAGTGGCCACCTGGGTCCCCGCTGGACCCTTTCGGAGGCGAATTACCTCAGTGGCTACTTCCACTCCGCACTTCTCCTTGAGGGCCTGTGCAATATCGCACCTCTCGGTGATTTCATCCAGGTTTTTGAGCTGGAGAGTCACCTCTGAGGTGAGTGCCCGAATTTGCACATCTTTCCCGAGGACCTGCTCGGCTACCGTCTTGTAGGCAGCGCCCTTGTTTTTAGCATCCTTACGGAGCTCAAGGATCATCTCGCCGGTGCGAGAACGACGGATGGTCCGCACATCCGCTCCCAGATCCTTGAGCTGGGTTTCGCCTCTCATTTTCTTCAAGACTTCGGAGTACTTGGACCCCTCCGTCTTGAGTATGAGGGCGTCGCCCCTGCTTCGCGCCTTCTTTCCCATTTTTGGACGATTTGTCGCCTTCTCGTCGTTGCGCTTGCTGTCTTTTTGGCGCTTCCTTCCTCCCACGGTAACCCAAGGGTTTCCCGTAGCTGCCACTTCGGCAGACTTTTCGGCGGACTTGGAGGCCGTTGGTGTGCTATCTCGCGGGCTTAGCACAACCAACCGTTTCTTGCTGTTCTCGGGGGCTTCCCCCGGAGACTGCCTTGCTCTTTTTGCGGCTGACCCGGAGGCGCAAACCGCTGCAAACATGCAGGTGTCCGTTTGGACCGACTTCGTCGCCCTTCCGGTCACCTCCGTTGCATTCTTCTCTGCAGCCACCGCTCTTGCCTTGAGCTCGGCGTGCTCCTTCTTCGCAGCATCGACGGAGGACCGAAGCATGTAGAGAGCCTGCTTCAGGTACTTCGTCGTGTTGGTGCGACTTTTCGCAAACTCGATTATGGCATCGAGCTGCTCCGACAGCGCTACTACCTTCGGTAGCGTGTCTCGCTGTCTTCCGACCGCCTTTATCAACAGTGGACCAGCCACTGCGATGTCTTGCGTCGATCCGGTAGGCGTACTGCCTTTGCCGTCTTCGCAGGCGTCCTTTACTGCATCCATCTCCGCCTTTCTCGGCGGAGACCTCTGGATGCCTCCTCGTGCAAACGGGTTTTTCAACCCATCTGCGCCCAATTGTTGATCTTCATTATTACTGTTCATTTTTGTTAAGTGGGTCCCCCTTCCAGCCGCTATCCTTATCCATACTGGAGTGGTCGCCTATCTGGTCCCATGGTAGTCTATGCCGAAGCAGTGAGGCCATGGCTAGGGGCGGCTGCCATAGCGCCTTATGAGCAACTATAACACCCCCGACCGGCGCAAGTCAGGAAAGGACATCTGATCCCACTCCTGCCCGGTTCCCACCGGGCAATGAAAGGCCTGCCAGGTTTTACGGGACGGAGACCCCTGCACCGGTTGTTGTCTCGCCGTTTCAAGCCGTTGTCACACGACTTTACTAAGGGAGCTCGGCGCAGGTGCCAGCCCAGAATCGTGGTACGAAAACGAAATCCGACTCTTATCATATGGCGTTGCGACCAGTTACCGTAATTGGGAACTTACTGGCATCAATCCCAATGGGCGAATTAGTGCATTTGGGTGGTGGGAGCGGCACTATTCGCTCCGTCAGAGCTGCTTCCGGATAATGTGGCTTTTGTGAGAATTCGGCGGCCCAATGCCTGAGTCTCACCACAACCTAGGCTAGCTCTCGCTGATGGTCCGGGACTGCGTTCTTGCAGTTAGCACTTCCGTGGCCTACGGTAATCGCCAAATACCGACCCGTGGTGGCATACAGCTCTGCCAGAGTATAGTATAGTATAGTATAGTATAGTATAGTATAGTATAGTATAGTATAGTATAGTATAGTATAGTATAGTATAGTATAGTATAGTATAGTATAGTATAGTATAGTATAGTATAGTATAGTATAGTATAGTATAGTATAGTATAGTATAGTATAGTATAGTATAGTATAGTATAGTATAGTATAGTATAGTATAGTATAGTATAGTATAGTATAGTATAGTATAGTATAGTATAGTATAGTATAGTATAGTATAGTATAGTATAGTATAGTATAGTATAGTATAGTATAGTATAGTATAGTATAGTATAGTATAGTATAGTATAGTATAGTATAGTATAGTATAGTATAGTATAGTATAGTATAGTATAGTATAGTATAGTATAGTATAGTATAGTATAGTATAGTATAGTATAGTATAGTATAGTATAGTATAGTATAGTATAGTATAGTATAGTATAGTATAGTATAGTATAGTATAGTATAGTATAGTATAGTATAGTATAGTATAGTATAGTATAGTATAGTATAGTATAGTATAGTATAGTATAGTATAGTATAGTATAGTATAGTATAGTATAGTATAGTATAGTATAGTATAGTATAGTATAGTATAGTATAGTATAGTATAGTATAGTATAGTATAGTATAGTATAGTATAGTATAGTATAGTATAGTTTTTTTTTTTGTTTCAGGTGAAGGGGAAATTTGCATCCAAACCCCTGAGGTGACCAACCTCAGGGAGTGTGGGGTTGGTTTGAATCAGTGACCGAACCCACTAAAACCCCTTAAGTCTCCAGCCCATAATACTCCCCGGGACCACAGCTAGGTATTGCTTCGGGGAGCGGCTTTTGTGCTCTGTGCACCCTCTTGGTTCTTTAGGTCTTTTTGCTAATTTAGCTAACTAACCTGGAGACTGGCCGTTAGCTAACACTGGCGTGTCGGTGGTCAACCTGTCGCCTGTTTTGCAATTCTAAAACTATTTGGGAGGCGGCTGTACAAACCGCCCTCCAAATGTTTGGGTCTTTACACATCCTCCGAACTAGGTTGTCCGGAGTGGTGTCTGGCCCGCTCACTACCATCATGTCGCTCCGCGCATGCACAAAACGAGGGCACACGAAGAAGACATGCTCAGCAGTCTCTTCCGCTTCCGCGCACTCGGTACACATGGGGGACCCCGCATGCCCGAATCTGTGTAGATACTGCCTAAAGCAACCATGGCCTGACAGAATCTGTGTCAGATGGAAGTTCACTTCTCCATGGCGCCTCCCGACCCATCCGGATACATCCGGAATAAGTCGATGCGTCCATCTACCCTTCACGGAATTGGACCACTCCTGCTGCCATCTGATCATCGAGAATGATCTTCTGGTACCTCGTATGCCCCTTGTGTCACGTTGATCGAAGCATTCTACGTCCTCCTGATCCCAGGCATCATGCCGGACAGGACGCAGATTGCGTCGTATGACACAGTTCGATACGCGCTCGCAACCCTCAGGCACATGAGCCTGTAGGTACTTTCCAACTTACTCCGATGTTTACTAGTACCTAGTGCTTTGGACCACACTGGCCCGCCGTATCTCAGTATGGACGAAGTCACGCTAGCTAGAAGTTTCCGCTTGCTGCCGTACACTGCTGAGCTATTGGACATCATGCGAGATAATGCTGCAATAGCCATTGAAGCCCTCTTACAGGCATATTCGACATGGCTCCCGAAGGCGAGCTTGTCATCGATCATCACCCCCAGCAGCTTCAGGGAGCGCTTAGAGGCGATGGTGCAATTCCCGACACTGATCAACGCCTGTTGCTTCGACTTGCGGTTATTGACAACTGAAATCTCCGTCTTATGATGCGCCAGCTCCAGTTTTTTGGAGCGCATCCAGTCCTCGACGACGCTCATAGAGTGCGAAGCCGTCAACTCAACCTCCTCGATCGACTCGCCGTAGACCTCAAGTGTGATGTCGTCCGCAAACCCAACGATCACTACCTCTTGGGGGAGCTTTAGTTTCGGCACTTCATCGTACATGATATTCCACAGTACCGGGCCCAGGATGGAACCTTGTGGAACCCCTGCGGTAATTGGGACACATTTTTGACCCTCGTCTGTGCTGTAAACTAGCACACGATTCTGGAAATAATTTCCCAGAATCCTGTACAAAGACACCGGAATGTCTAGTTTCCGAAGCGAGTGGGCTATGGAATCCCAGCTAACACTATTGAACGCATTTTTCACGTCCAACGTGACGATTGCGCAATAGCGAATGCCCCATCTTTTACGCTGGAGTGCTACCCCTGCTGTTTTGGTGACGGACAGAATAGCATCCACCGTAGACTTGCCTTTTCGGAAGCCGAACTGGTTACTCGACAGACCGTTTGCACTTTCGTTGTACCTAACCAGTCTATTGAGAATAACCTTCTCGAGCACCTTACCCGCCGTATCGAGCAGACATATCGGTCTGTATGCCGACGGGTCACCAGGTGGTTTTCCTGTCTTCGGGAATAAGACCAGCTTCTGTCGCTTCCATCTCTCTGGGAATGTACAGTCATCCAGGCACTTCTGCAAGACTTCCCGGAATAGTCTGGGGGCCTCTTTGATGGCCTTCTTCACAGCCAGATTCGGAATCCCATCCAATCCCGGTGCCTTGCTCACCTTCAGGGAGTTGGCGATCGCGATGAGTTCCTCATTCGTAACCGTTTCCGCCTCCTCTGCCTCGGCACGGCTAACGCCGTCACTCATATATTGGGTGTTCGGCAGGTTGGCCGACCACCTCTGGTCTGAGTTTGGGATACTGGAACGTCGGTGAAGTGACTCGCCAGCCGGAGGCCAAGGATTTGGCTCGTGGCGTGGAAAGAGTCCCTCTATGATCCGCTCAAGCATCGCTGGTGATTTTTCTGCGGGCGCCATCGCACCCTTAGTCTTGGCCATCATCATCCTATAGGCGTTACCCCACGGGTTAGTGTTGGCACTAGCGCACAGTCTTTCGAAGCACGCACGTTTACTAGCTTTTATTGCTCTCTTAAGCGCCGCTCTTGCGGAACTGAATGCCCCTCGACGATCTTCCCTTTCTTCGTCGGTTCGCGCACGTTGAATCCTTCTTCTCGCTTGAAGACACGCTCTGCGGAGGTCCGCTATCGCGTCGGTCCACCAGTAGACTGGTGGCCTTCCATGCCTAGGCTGGCGGTTCCTAGGCATAGCTTCGCCAAAGCCTCCAACAAGATCCGGCCTCTCTGGTTTGTGCGTCGACTTCCCCACTCAGTTGCCCATGCGTTGAAGTTGCCCGCCACTACCAACGGTGATAGACCGATCAGCCCCCCGGTGGCTCGGTCGAACATCCTTGCGAACTGCTCGGTATAGTATAGTATAGTATAGTATAGTATAGTATAGTATAGTATAGTATAGTATAGTATAGTATAGTATAGTATAGTATAGTATAGTATAGTATAGTATAGTATAGTATAGTATAGTATAGTATAGTATAGTATAGTATAGTATAGTATAGTATAGTATAGTATAGTATAGTATAGTATAGTATAGTATAGTATAGTATAGTATAGTATAGTATAGTATAGTATAGTATAGTATAGTATAGTATAGTATAGTATAGTATAGTATAGTATAGTATAGTATAGTATAGTATAGTATAGTATAGTATAGTATAGTATAGTATAGTATAGTATAGTATAGTATAGTATAGTATAGTATAGTATAGTATAGTATAGTATAGTATAGTATAGTATAGTATAGTATAGTATAGTATAGTATAGTATAGTATAGTATAGTATAGTATAGTATAGTATAGTATAGTATAGTATAGTATAGTATAGTATAGTATAGTATAGTATAGTATAGTATAGTATAGTATAGTATAGTATAGTATAGTATAGTATAGTATAGTATAGTATAGTATAGTATAGTATAGTATAGTATAGTATAGTATAGTATAGTATAGTATAGTATAGTATAGTATAGTATAGTATAGTATAGTATAGTATAGTATAGTATAGTATAGTATAGTATAGTATAGTATAGTATAGTATAGTATAGTATAGTATAGTATAGTATAGTATAGTATAGTATAGTATAGTATAGTATAGTATAGTATAGTATAGTATAGTATAGTATAGTATAGTATAGTATAGTATAGTATAGTATAGTATAGTATAGTATAGTATAGTATAGTATAGTATAGTATAGTATAGTATAGTATAGTATAGTATAGTATAGTATAGTATAGTATAGTATAGTATAGTATAGTATAGTATAGTATAGTATAGTATAGTATAGTATAGTATAGTATAGTATAGTATAGTATAGTATAGTATAGTATAGTATAGTATAGTATAGTATAGTATAGTATAGTATAGTATAGTATAGTATAGTATAGTATAGTATAGTATAGTATAGTATAGTATAGTATAGTATAGTATAGTATAGTATAGTATAGTATAGTATAGTATAGTATAGTATAGTATAGTATAGTATAGTATAGTATAGTATAGTATAGTATAGTATAGTATAGTATAGTATAGTATAGTATAGTATAGTATAGTATAGTATAGTATAGTATAGTATAGTATAGTATAGTATAGTATAGTATAGTATAGTATAGTATAGTATAGTATAGTATAGTATAGTATAGTATAGTATAGTATAGTATAGTATAGTATAGTATAGTATAGTATAGTATAGTATAGTATAGTATAGTATAGTATAGTATAGTATAGTATAGTATAGTATAGTATAGTATAGTATAGTATAGTATAGTATAGTATAGTATAGTATAGTATAGTTTAGTATAGTATAGTATAGTATAGTATAGTATAGTATAGTATAGTATAGTTTAGTATAGTATAGTATAGTACAGTATAGTATAGTATAGTATAGTATAGTATAGTATAGTATAGTATAGTTTAGTATAGTATAGTATAGTACAGTATAGTATAGTATAGTATAGTATAGTATAGTATAGTATAGTATAGTCGAAATCTGTGTTTCAACAAGACTTGACAATTTTCATTAGTAAAATAGTTCTGATAATCAAATTACAAATTTCTGCATTTAAGCGGAATCATAAATGATTTTCCAATCGATTGCTGCAAGAACGAAGAAAATTCTCAGACACAAATTGTTTATTTTTAAATGATTTGAAGTCAAGGGACGTTGAGTGTCATTTTTTTTATTCGAGTACAATTGCTCCAAAGGTAAGGAGGAAGGGTAACCAACAGAAAAAAAGGCATGGGGACTGTTCGGTCACGTATCTATTTATGTCGTTGGTTCGGCCGAATATACACGCTGCGAAGTTAGTGCTGGCGTGACCAATTCGGTGTTATTTGTTATGAGCTGATGAAGCCGAACGAAACCATCACTGGGAATCGGCTTAGGAAACACTTCCTAATTTAGATTTCTTGTTGGCACAAGGTGCTTCGTACTGACATATCAATTATATTTGTTGAACCGAGTGCCCATTATCATTAAAAGTATATTTAGGAGCCATAACTAGTGATGGAAATGAGACGAATATGACGCAATCCTCGTTTAATCTCGATCCTGATGTGTAACATAATGCTACTAAACCTGAATCCTTTCAACCCATAATGAAATGATGATTTGGTGCATAGGTTTCTGGGAGAAAACAGACACATGATTAGTTTGTGAAGCGAGTAAAGGCGCTATATCCTTGGTTTTGAAACCCGAACATAAGGAGGAAATACCTATGTTCCATCCCAGGAGATTGGTCAACAAAGGAGTGTACTTTCTTAGCTTTATCACTCCCAACGAATTAGGTATATTACTTCTCACATACGGATCGGTTGGTACGGATTGTCCCCGATCTTAGATTATATTGTATTATATTGCGCTACACAGTAGGCCTGGCCGTTGACAAGAAAAATGTATGGAAATCATTTTTTTTAAATGATGGATATCATTTTCCACGATCCTTTCAAGTACTGGCTGTGTTAGTGTAGACTAGACTAGACTAGACTAGAAAACAGACACATGATTAGTTTGTCTCTCCATAGGTCCGTCGTTAGGGGAAGAAAGGATAACGACAGGAGAATATCATGTTGACTGAGTAGCAGCAGAGATGCGGTGCTGTGAGAGGGAAAATGTGCTAGAAGGGACAACTTCGGCAGCGGCTGAGTTGAGCGAGAGTAGGAGAGAATACATTGCTCGTTTGGACGTAAACTAAGCGATGACATCTACAGAACTTAGGAAATCAGTAAACAATTGTTTGTGTGCAAAAGGTCGCTGTTCCCGATGGCAGGTCGGCGGCCGGCTAGGACAGCAAGCCTTTGATGATACGTTTTTGCCGCATCGCATGTTTCGCTAAAGACGCAATCCACAAAACTTTTATTCCTTAATTCCACATAACGATAACCATTAATCAAAAAGACATTCTTACATTATTAATTTTTCAAGGATATACGCAAAGGTCACTTGTCTAGCACATCAGTTCAACGAAAAAGAAAAGCGTGACACCAAATTTTGGAATTCGTATATTTTCCTGCCACTCCAATTAATCGTTAACAAATTGTTTCCCTCGTAGCAACAAACTGCTTTGCCCCTTCAGCTTTCATGCATATTGTAATTTGTGTATAATTCCTACACAGTAAAAAATTCTGAATATTACACGTCACGTAAAATATTTTCTCGTTTGAATTCCAGTTTCTTCTGACGTAAACCACGGTTTTATTTGAAAAATTATGTGCAATATCATTGAAATTTGCGTGGAATATTATGGAATATTCTATCATAAGTGATGGAGGCAATTCTTCATATGCGGTTCGATATAAAGTTTACTTACTGTGTAGTGTTCTTCATTCC
Organism: Wyeomyia smithii; assembly: GCF_029784165.1. NCBI lineage: Eukaryota > Metazoa > Arthropoda > Insecta > Diptera > Culicidae > Wyeomyia > Wyeomyia smithii. Next base: position 114,198,479 of record NC_073696.1, read on the forward strand.
GAACATCGAAATTTCATTCCCAACATTGAAATTTGAACACAAAAAATGTAATTTTTTTTGCTACATTTAGCAAATTTTCGGTTTTTTGAAACTTGTTCGATCAAAGACATATGATGAAAATATATATAATTGAGGGTTGAAGGTTCAACTTCGACAGGTAAGATATTGAAGAGGCGAGAAAAATTTTGTATTAGGGCACGTGAGTGTATCTTTTGGGTCAGTCCTTTCTATCACGAATTTTTATTTGATCAATTTCACCCCATTTGGTATTACACAAAAAAACGAGTATGATTATCAAAAAACAACTCTTCAAGATGGAAACATGAATAAATTTTTGTTTCCAGTGAGAATAATAATGAACTCGACCAATTGGGTCGTTTGATCTAAGTTTTCAAAACTTTTAAAATCCTGCATTATTCTCATTCTATAACAATCCACCGTGCATGACGAATTGCGTTTAATAAAATTATACTGAAACGGCGGGACAGTATATAAATTACACCGCTGAAAGGTTGTAAAAGGAAAAATTGATCTTTCAGTGGGAGTGGCATAAAAATGGCACTTTTAATTAGTTATACAGACTGCATTATTACGCGCGATAAACAAGCACAACCCAACCATGCGAAAGATAAAGAAGTAGTTTCTCAGAGGTCGTCTTGAGCATCCATTAAAAGTTATTTTATGCTGGTGAAGCGCAAGAAGTGAGAGCATTGGGTTTGCCAGCTGAAGCTGTTCTTAACTTATTGTTCTGTTCTGAGAAGGAAATATTTCGTATCACTTAAACTTACCTCATCGCGCATTTCCTGCACATGAATGTGGTACCCGCGGATGATTCCGTTGCGGTTTTTCTCCTTCGGGGGTTTCCACGAAACGTGTATGGTTGTGGAGTTAACCGGTGTGGCTTTAACTTCCTGTGGATCTCCGGGCACTGTGTTTTTGGATTTGTTTCATATATTTGGAAGTTAAATTGGGAGTGGTTTGGAGAGTGGGAGGGAGAAAAAAAATTTTAATTAGTATCACCAAGTCTACTCTGCAACGATCGAAAACATTACGAAACAGAAAAGAAAACAAATAACCCTATCCTGTCAGTACTTTCAAGCTGGTTAATTTTCTATTAGCTTCAAATGTTAATTAAAGTTCCATTATCTACAGTTTTATCTTGTCTATTTGATACAAGTATTTCTGATAAATATTAATGTTTCTTTTGTACTGTTTCAAACGATTAGTTTCTTTCTAGAATCCTATCAAAATTTATTTTTTTTTTATTTTTCGTTGTGTAGAAAAATAACGTAGTTTTTTTTCACAATGTATCTTCCAGTGCTTCGGTGTTTAAGCTTTTTTCGTCTTATCGACGTATTCATTAACAGTTACCGGTTACGCTGAAACATTCCGATAATACCGTCGGATTATTGCAACTGCATCCATTAACTGCTTTTAACAAAGGCATTTAAAAGTAGATCACCCAATGAAAATTGCAGCAGCCCCGGTAAACTGTTATCGTTGAAATTGCACTCCTGCACTTTTCCAAATTAGACCGAGCGACAGGTGCTCGGTATCATGTTCAATACATCGCATTTAAGCTTGTCGAAATGTTTGAAAACACCGACCGCCGCTGCTGCCGTCATTTATACCTACTGGGGTAATACCCGGAAATGGCGCCATATTCATCCTTCCCACGTTCCTCCCCCTGCTTTCGAAATGCCACGGCGCTCCGTAACAAAACGGCGGTTTATGAGGACGGTAGCCATCGGATTGTGCTGTTCCACGAGAGCGATAAGTACGGGCAATAATCGTGTAAGCTTGTTCGCAGTTTGGTGAGTTTGTTGTTCTTGCGGAATTGATTGCTCGAAGGGAAGGTAGTTTAGTTTGATTGCAAATGTTTAGTTTGATTGGTTTAGCGGGCGGGATTATGTGCGAGTTTGGCAGACTCGACGGATACAAATTTCAATTCTCGTGTGCGCCAGGACACAGGCCTGTCGGAATGGTAGCCGGAGTCTACATCTCGAATGAAGTCCCGCATTCTCGATTACGCGATCCCTCAGTCGCAACCGATGGTGGATTAGCAGATTCATGTTGTAACCGGTGCATTGTTTGAATTGATGCCAGAAATAGCTTTAGTTACAATATTGTCAAGTTCTGGCGGACAGGAAGGAAATGCGATTAACATAGTTTGCACTCAGCAAACGTTTCAGCCGGGTTTCGGAACTGCCGATTGCTGGTGGCTTTTTAGAAATATTTGTTTTGATTAAAGGCAAGTTTAATGTTTTCTGCATCGACATCCCAAAGAAACTATGTTTATGATTTTTTCACTTGAAGATTTTTTGTTAGAGCAATATGGATGGATAGTGCAGAGTTAGCGAAACTAGTGCTTGCATGGAGTGAATAGTCAAGAATTCACTTATAGCATTCAACTATTGGTGATCCTGATATAATTCTTTTTGAGTTATCTTTGAAACAAAGCTGATCTCTCAAACGGAGCATGAAAAATGCTAAAACTGCTAGAATCCGGATAGTTAAAAATGTACAAATGACAAAGTTCACTTTTTCCTCATTATCAGAAAAAGAATGCTTTGCCGTCCTTTTGTGCATTATTTTTGACAATTAACAATTTATCAATCTCGTCTGTTTACTAAAAATACCATACTGATGAAGAGAGAGGGACGAAAATTGTTCTCGAGCTCTCGATTTGAAGTCCATTAGAAAAGAAAATGAAGAGCGGAACACCGCTATAATAATTAAAATAAATGTTTGATTAGTAATTGATTCTACCGTTATAAAGAAAACAAAAGAATCCCGAACGAAATAATCGTAAACTTCCGCGCTCGTTTTTCACAATGCATACCTTATTAAAACCGCATCATCTAGCGCTATTCACCGGAAGCCTCAATAATTTATTGGCGGTTATTAATTACATCTGAAGAACCTTTCCGACGTACTGCACAGTGGCTAATTCTGTTTGCCATTTGAGCTTCTGCTCCCACGCGCAGTGAAACGCACACGGAATATCAAAGTGGTCCCTCCGGGTGTGATTCATTGAACAATTAATTTTCCCAATTAAAATCATTATTCCGAAAGCGATTTTCACGGCTTTTTCATGGCTGTATTTTCATTAGCCCAGTGAAGAAAGCTCGGAAGAGTGCCGGTGGAAAACAGTTTTACCTTTTACCTTACCGGAATACGCAAGATGTGCCGGGACTGGTGGACGATGGTGGCATAAGTGGTATCAATCGGCAGTAAATTTCAATTTTCCTATCCAGATGGAAAGAAAAACTTTTCTGTACTCTTTTTTTCTATGTGTAACCTGGTTCTGGTCAAAATGGAACCTAGAAGTGGGTTCCATTTTGACCAGATTCTTCGTGACTAAGTAGGAGTCGAAGTAGAAAACAGACCGCAGTGAAATGGATATTAGCCGAATTAATTTATTAGCTTAATAGCTGGAGAAACTTTTGGAAGCCAATCGCGCCATAGTTTCGGTTGCAACGGTCAAAGTTGTGGCTTGAATCTTAGAACGTGGTTTTTATAACAGCGCTTGTTATGATGTTTTACTGCATCTTGCTTTAATTTTATGATTGAAGATTATAATCAGAGTTTTTTTTTAACATAAATGCATATCTCGAAAACGGTTGGTTGGATTAAGAATTTTTCTGAAAATATGGTAATGATTTTTGATCGAAGAGGTTTTGCTGTTACTGTTAAGTGGTAAATATAACTAAGTTCATGAAATCATTGATTATCAATCGCAAAACCACGAATTAAATAAAGAATTTTGCTTATGTCGAGATGCAAGGGCAAACAGTGAATCACATCGGGCCCGTCCAGTCAATTGCAAGAGAACAGTATATTGAAAATGCTCTTTAATGGTTGTCAACTAACTGTTCACGAGTTCCATCAACTATGTAATTTCTTCTGATAAAATGATACTACAAACGAAGCGTTTCATCAGTCTTGCAGTTATTTCAAACTTCTAGTTCTCCAGATGCTTCTCTATTATTTCTGGAGTAATAATTTTTTTGCTCGTAAACAATCACACACTTTCAGACGCGCGATTACACGGTCTATGTATGTAACGCTTTCAGCAATCTTTTTTAGCCTTCTATAGTTAATTCTGGCTTCAAATCGTAAGTAGACGGCCTGGAAGAGCTCCGGTCTTCACAAGTTCCAAACTCATGCCTCCACGAGTCGTATGATCACAATAGACTGTCAGCTGAAAAATGGAAACAGCAGATTGGCGTGTGAAGCGATCATTGGTGAGTTAACCAAGTTTCGGCGGTGGGAGTCACGATGTACTGTCACGACGGACCTTTGGTGAAACAGGGGGTTGGTGCAGGCTTTACAAGCCAACCGTCAAAATGATCAGTACAGGAACGAACTCAGGCAACAAAAACGAACTTACGATTGGAAACTCAGATCATAGAATTGCAAGTTCTTTAAATTTTTGGGGATGTACCCGCATCCTTTCCGATTTATTGAGGGTCCGCAAGTTTAACATTGTCTATCTAGCAGAGCTAATTAGGAAGTCCTGGATATAACTTTGTCCAGCAACAAACTTTCAGACAATATACAGAATTGGCATGTGTCTGATAAAATTTCACTATCAGATCACAGGCAAATTCTTTTCGATTACTGTGCAGGAGAAATCTTGCAAGAAACCTTTAGAGACCCCAGGAAAACCAACTGGGATCTCTACAACAGCAAACAGTTGATCGACAAACATATCTTTGAAAGAGAAATTAAAACCAAAGATGAGCTGGAAACTTGCTCTAATTCAATCACAAGTAAGATAATTAGTGCATACTACGAAAGTTGTCCTACCAAGACGCGAGTGTCAAATAAAGACTCACCTTGGTGGAATAAGACCCTAGAAGGACTTAGAAAGTCCTCTAGGAAGCTGTTCAATAAAGCGAAACTAACAGGTAATTGGAAACTGTATATAACATCACTAACAAAATACAACAAGGAAATAAGAAAATCCAGAAGAAACAGTTGGAAATTTATGTGTGAACGTATTGAAAACACATCCACTGCCGCCAGGTTGCAAAGAGCCCTGTCTAAAGAACATTCCAACGGTTTAGGTAGATTGAGAAAAACTGACGGTACTTACACAGATTCTCAGGAAACACTGGAAATTATGATGGAGCAAGGAACTGTTTATTCTAATTCTTACGGAGATGCGTAAGGTGAGCCTAATACTAAATTACATTCCATCTAGTTGGAGACAAACTAAAGTTATTTTCATACCAAAAGCCGGAAAACGAGATAGGACAATCCCGAGAGCGTTTAGGCCAATTAGTTTAACTTCCATCTTTTTGAAAACTATAGAAAAATTAATCGACTATCATATTAAAACAGTATATATGAAATCCAATCCATTAAGCAAATTTCAATTTGCTTACAAAAACAACATATCAACCACTGACGCGCTACATATGTTAGTGGGAAAAACCGAAAAATCCATCCATGCCAAGAAAATTTCCCTGGCAGCCTTTCTTGATATTGAGGGAGCATTTGATAATGCGTCTCACAACTCAATGAAAATAGTCATGGAAAGGCATGGCATAGACAAGAACACAATAAAGTGGACTCATGCCATGCTAATAAGTCGCGAAACAACGGTTAAACTCGGGGACACGTCCCTAACAAGAAAAACTACATAAGGATGCCCTCAAGGAGGGATATTATTTCCCCTGTTATGGTCATTAATCGTAGACGATCTTAAGACCCTAGAAGGACTTAGAAAGTCCTCTAGGAAGCTGTTTAATAAAGCGAAACTAACAGGTAATTGGGAACTGTATATAACATCACTAACAAAATACAACAAGGAAACAAGAAAATCCAGAAGAAACAGTTGGAAATTTATGTGTGAACGTATTGAAAACACATCCACTGCCGCCAGGTTGCAAAGAGCCCTGTCTAAAGAACATTCCAACGGTTTAGGTAGATTGAGAAAAACTGACGGTACTTACACAGATTCTCAGGAAACACTGGAAATTATGATGGAGCAAGGAACTGTTTATTCTAATTCTTACGGAGATGCGTAAGGTGAGCCTAATACTAAATTACATTCCATCTAGTTGGAGACAAACTAAAGTTATTTTCATACCAAAAGCCGGAAAACGAGATAGGACAATCCCGAGAGCGTTTAGGCCAATTAGTTTAACTTCCATCTTTTTGAAAACTATAGAAAAATTAATCGACTATCATATTAAAACAGTATATATGAAATCCAATCCATTAAGCAAATTTCAATTTGCTTACAAAAACAACATATCAACCACTGACGCGCTACATATGTTAGTGGGAAAAACCGGAAAATACATCCATGCCAAGAAAATTTCCCTGGCAGCCTTTCTTGATATTGAGGGAGCATTTGATAATGCGTCTAACAACTCAATGAAAATAGTCATGGAAAGGCATGGTATAGACAAGAACACAATAAAGTGAACTCATGCCATGCTAATAAGTCGCGAAACAACGGTTAAACTCGGGGACACGTCCCTAACAAGAAAAACTACATAAGGATGCCCTCAAGGAGGGATATTATTTCCCCTGTTATGGTCATTAATCGTAGACGATCTCTTCGGAGCCTATCGGAAAACGGCTTCGAAGTGATAGGTTTTGCAGACGACGTAGTGATTTTAGTTAGGGGGAAGTACGACTGCGTTATTTCTAATAGAATGCAAACTGCACTTAATCTCACAGCTCAGGGGTGTAGGCGAGAGGGGTTAAATGTAAATCCATCCAATACAATTATTGTTCCTTTCACTAGAAAAAGGAAATACATTATTCCTAAATTGCGATTCGAAGGCATCAATATAAAGCTTTCCACTGAAGTCAAATATTTGGGAATCATACTTGACCAGACACTAAGCTGGAACACTCAAATAGAACAAACAATTACCAAGGCCACAAACGCCCTATGGGTATGCAGCAGAGCAATTGGAAAAAGCTGGGGTCTCAAACCCAGCATGATACATTGTATATATAAAACAATAATCATACCCAGAATAACCTACGCCTCGTTAGTTTGGTGGCCCAAAACCACTGAAACATCCACTCAAGCTAAGCTAGGTAAAATCCAAAGATTGGCCTGTGCATCGATTTGTGGAGCTATGAGAAGCACTCCACCAAGAGCCCTAGATGCAATACTTCACCTTCTTCCACTTCATCAGGTGGTTCAACTAGAAGCGGAAAAACACAAATATTTGCATTTTTTGTGATAGTCAGGCTGTACTTAAAGCCCTGAATTCTACTTTCTGCCACTCTAAACTAGTGTGGAAATGCATCCTGTCGCATAGAAAGTTAGCTATGGAAAACCAAGTTAACTTATACTGGGTTCCTGGTCATTGTGGCCGTGAACGGGGAAATTTATTGTACAAAGTGTCTGCTGGAATTTATTCTGGCCGGATCTGGTGTCGACCCACTACTCACAGAAATCGTTGGAGGAGATGGAGCGGCTGAATATCGATGTGGTACCCAAGTCGGCGAATACACCCAACGTCCCCCAGCTGCTTGCGCTTGAAGGTGTTATGAACCGTGCAACACAGTGGACCTCGTCGTAATCGACGGAGATGGGTGGTTGGCAAATTTGTGAACTTCGGATCATTGGTAGCGTCAGACAACAACTGCAGCAGAGAAATCCGCAGACATATTGTATTGAAGTTGTACCTACTACGGACTCCATAAGACCTTGTGGTTTGGTAAACTTCGCTCCCGTACCATGTGTATGATGCACAAGAAGCTAGTAAGACCGGTAGTCCTCTACAGGCTCGAAATACGGATAATGCTCTAAAAGGATGGCGTATGGAGGCGAAGATTGGACCATGCGCTGGTGAAACCCTACTCAGTATCCAGAAAGTCGCTAGAGCTGGAAGGGTACAGTGGGTAGGAAATGTTGTAAGAATGCCAGACAGTAATCCCACAAAAATGGTTTCGTCTCGAATTCGGCCGGTACAAAAGGTAGAGGTTTGCTAGGAGCTTGGTGTTTGGGCTAAGTAGAGCAAGATCTTGGAAGTGTAGGACGCTCAAGAAACTGGAAACAAACATTGTGACGCAGCTGAAAAGTTCTCATAGAGTTCTTCAGGCGGTTCTTTGGACAGATGAATCTGAATTTTAGCTGTTTAAACGAAAGCGGTGGGATCAGACGAAGATCGGGTGATTTGGGTAGAAATATAATAGTCTGATTCAGGTAAACCTTGAAGCGACGGTCGTGTTTCAGTAGAACAACGATGGCCTCAACCGTATCGAGAATTGGTGGGCAATTCTCGATGCAAGGGCTGACAAAATTAGTGTTTTTAATAAAAATGATTATTTAGAAGTAGCCAGGAAGAGCATGATCCTAAATTATGATTCGGATTACAAGCTTCATGATTCAATGATTCATTTTTCATGAACACGTGAACGGAAGTCTACCTCTTTGGAACCTACAGTAAACATAACAGTTTGAATAAAACAAACAAGCAAGACGGGCAACAGCTTATTAAGGTGAAGGTACGGAGCATTTAAATAATTTGAACTATTACTTGCGTAGTAATCCAGCACCAGCCTGACTTTCAGAGAATGTTTCTGGACCCCAAAGCCGAGGGAGGGGAAAAACATAAAACATTTCATGTATTGAGCAAGAAATCTGTCCTGCGAATGTGATTGGGTTCGTGTTACCTAACAGTAACATTACCATATCCACCAATATTTTTTTACCATTGCGCTCATAGTGGCCGGACTTTCCCTTTTAGTGTTGAAAAGTTTTTCACAATTCATTTTGCTCGAAAAAGTTATATGCGATGGCAGCTGCGAACTCAAAACTAATTTTGGACATCCACTTGGAAAATCCGACGGGTAGATTACCAAATCGCAAACCCAAGCAACAATTGAAACATAATAAAAAAATAAATTGTGATCATTTGTTGCAATAATGAAATTCCGAAACATTTTTTGTTACTACGATGAAATTGTAAAGAAACAAGCAACAACTAAAGTTGCATCGCTGCTTCAAAAATCTTCACACCAACAACGTAATTCGCGAGGTTGGGTTTGTTGTTGAAACGTGTAAACGGCATTTGAAAACCTAACCTTCACTGAATAGATCTAGTGGGTGGAGCATATAGGTTGCCAACGTGATGCTTGCGAGATACAAAAAAAAAACACACAAAAATACTTCTAAAAGTTCTGAAGTCATGTAACAGCAACTTTTGCTCGATCGTTCGCCTTATATTTGTTTTTGAGATGAGGTTATTTACTGCGTTGTAACTTTTGGGTACTTGGACTAGAAGTCGTCCAAAAAGTGTGGGTCTCTAAAACGAAATGTGATAAATTGCTTTGAATTTCATTAACACGCTGAGGTACTGATGAATTCAAGAAGCAAAATTAAAACTGGTAATGGCCATTAGCATGATAAGGGAAGCAATATTTAAAACTGAGCCATGAACTTGCAAGTGTTTCTACAGCAAAAGACGTAAATAGTACAAACGAGAAAAGTGAATAGAAATTGATAACTGGAGTTGAATCCTAAAATAGAAATAATCAAAGATAAATCGCTATACAGACAATTTCTTTCCATTCTGACCATTTGCCGTTTTACAATCTTACCACAACGCCATAAAGTTTCAATTGCGCCCTAGTTGCTGTTACTGAAATGTTACCATGCAGCATTTACCATGTTGATATTAAATTCCATGCATTAGTTTATACACATTGCGGTTTCATTCTTGAAACTTGTGTTGAAACAACGAAAATGTTGCTATTGGCTCCACCTCCTGCGCTTTTTTTGTCATTGTATGAGAAACTGAGATGTAACTGCAACTTAATTTCGCATAAAAATTTGTTGCTGTGATGTACAAAGTTCATAATCGAAACAAATTTTGCTGCTTGGGAAAGTCGTTGAAATTTACTTAATCGACCATACGATGTTCTTAAACACGAGTTTTTTCTTATAATTGGGAATCGCCGAAGAAATTAAGGCTAGTTGCAACACCGTCGTCTGCTAGAAGGATGTACGCTGTACGCGGAGGTTGTGCAATGGAATTCGTACGAAGTACAAAGGATGCATCCTTATTGACCACGAAACATATGTGAAGATGGATTATGGGTAGCTACCCGGGCGAAAGTTCTACAGAGCAACTGGTTGAGGTGATGTCCCTAATGTTCAAAATAGTTTTCTTTCAATCAACGCATTTGACAAGGTATTTACAGCTCCAAGTTTTTGTGACAAATAAAACTATAGATTCCAAAATGTACAAGAAGGAAGGCCTGCAAAAAAAACATGACTTTTCATACTGATTTTGGGAAGCTACCACTACAATGGAGAAGTAATGTAGTAGTAATGAGACAACGGACAGAAGTTAAAGTAGAGTGAAAAGGTGGCTCGGTTGATCAAGAGATAGTGAAACAAAATGGCTGCTCAGGTTATCAAACAGAATGCCCAGAATATGATAATAGATATTAGAAGAAATGCTCAAGATTTCATCAAAACCAAATCTGGATAGTTTTATCGCTGTTTTCCTTCAAAATGCAATTAATGACCTTTTTTTTGAATACTCAATAGACTTTCCAGCGTCAATATATAAAATGACTCAAAAGTGCAAGGTAAAATGCCAATTGAATCCGTTCCTTCACGGGATTAGGAACTGGAATATTTGTGAGTATCATTGCAGTAGATAGTAAATCCCTTTGATTTGTGAGATAATTTTAAATTACGGGTCTTTTAAAATTAGTATGAACATTACAAAATTTTTTAAAATATATGAATGCAATCATTTCAAACTCGAGATAGGATAATAAAGGCCGAAAATGTATAAACATTTCAAGATTCTAGAGAATAAGTAGCCATTAATGGTACTTGCTATGCTTATGATATACTAAATAGGAGGTTCAACAAAACATTCGAAAATCTCAGAAATGTGAATTCTTCTCGAATGAGTAGTGGGGTAAATTTTTGCTATGATTATAAAATACAAAATGATAACTTCTGGTAGAATACAATTTGTGAAAATCTTTCGAGTATTTTTAGCTTTAAAAGAAATCACATAAGAATTGAATGTATATGATTTGGCAAGAATTCTGCATTTACTGTCAGAAAACCAAAAGTTTTAAAAAGTATAACAGAGTCAAATGGTAAAATAGGAAAGACTTGAAAAAGATTCTAATCTGATATTACCGGAAAGGTTGAAATATCCATTAAGAGCTATTCTTTATTTTCAGATATTTTCTCGATTCAACACTACAGTAAGGATGACCAGAAAAACGTACATAGCGGTTAGATGCTTTTTCTGACATTGTAAAACGAGCGGAGAAATTAACGACTTACGTTTCTTCGGCATTAAAAAAACAAATCTCAAATTCCATCATTCAACTGAAAAATACGTGCTTTTTCACATTCCGGTATCTATCAATTAAATCTGATAGGAGGTGAATATCGCCCCCGTTACTCACTTTTGACTACAGATTTTTTTTAATCGGTCGAGACACCCACGCGTTGTTGGAATTGATTTCGAAATTTATGGCCGTGGTTTGTCGAGTTTTTTTTTGTTCGGTTGCCGTTTCGGGTCCCAATTCGGCGACGGTTGGCGGTGCATAAAAATCAGAGATGAAAAAAGCATAAAATGCATACACGCACACGCGGCGCATAGGAACACATGCCAGCCGTATACAGACGGGGGCGACGTGCGGGTATTGTGTTCGATAAATGGGTGCGATTTTCGCATCAGGTGCAGGAGTTGCGATGATGCGTGGTTAATCGTAGGATGACCGGAGAGGTTGATGGGGCGCGAAAAAATAGCGAATATTTATTACATCAAGTGCGGTTGCGGCGGGAGCGAAGACAGGCCAGCGCGGTGCCGATGCCAAGGGTGTAAAGCCGATGGTGATCGATTTTTGTTCGGGCCCGGAAAATGTAGAAAAGCAATAGGATAAAAATTAGGCTCGATTGTCGAAAGATTGCCGGTTTGATTCGTGACATGATTTCGTAAACATTGCTACATTGACTAATATAAAAAAAAGAAAGCTAGCAGTAATGGTAAACATATTGTGCGGCGATGGATGATATTGTAAGTTGCGTGTTTGTTGCCGGTGGCTTGTTGTCGCATTGATTGGATTAAATAGTTCGAAGAAATTGGTTTGCATACGAATATATTTTTATAACGCCACATTGGGGATTTATCCTCTTTGAAACCTGTTGGATCTATTTCTACAGCAAAAAAAGCGAAACAAAACTTCTCCAGTTTCAACTGACTGTTCTACGCCATTAATGTAGAAACAATGGAGAATCTGATGAAAAATTCAATTTAATTATTTCGACTGATCATTCATTTTCGTAAATCGCTTCACGGAGAACACACTTTTCCATGCATACGCTGATAATTTCACACTTTCACTTTTTTTTTCATAAAATATGAGTACTGATCCAAGACTATCTGATGTTTCGAGCTTGTAATAAGAAACTTTTTGCAGTAGCGCATGGTATTCAGAAACCATGAAGAAACAATAGTGCAACTTCATTCGCTTGTATTGTAGTTCTTTCTCCCAGTCAATTATTACGGAATGTTTTTCTGCAGTTTGTTCACTTCAGCTCAAGTGATAAGTAGTTAAATTACCACTCATCATCAGCTTTCTCGTTTTTATGTTGGGCCGTACATGAAGTCTCATTCAGAATAACTTGAAACTGAGGCACCGCCAGGTTACTGCATTAAACCCACGTACAGGGAAAATTTTGATGTGGAATATAAAGAACCAAAAATAATTTTGCATTGAAAGGGAAAATTGTCTAATGGGAGGAGAGCTATTGAAATTTTTGTGAGGTTTTGTTTGTGTGTTTGGTACTGTTGGATGGATATTCTGAAACAATCAAGAAACACCAATTACGAACCGATAATGAAACCACATTTCACCTTTTGGCGTTTATAATTTCAATAGAAATTTTATCACACGCTAGAAATAATATGGCATAAACAGCCGCCTTCTAGCGTTAAAGGGTCTCTTTTCTGCAGTCAAAGACACTCGGGTCAACCATAAAGTTTACGGCCGCCGGACTAATCACGTAATACGTGTATTAAAATAGATACTATCGTTTCGCCATTTAATTGAAGTATCCAATCCATTTGTCACCTATCCCCGGGGGGAAAAGCTGGAAGCTAGTCTGTTTACGATAGGGTGTATCTTAATTCACCCAAATTTCTAAAGCCTGATGCTATAATTTGTGCATCGACAAATAGACAGCCGGGTAAATCCTGACAAATAGGGACAGGTACCGGAAATTTATGTACGCCCATGCAAACGAAGTGCATCATTGACCCTAATTGGTCGCACAATTTAGGAGTCTCACTCATTTCATCAAAACCGACAGTTGACCTCGTGGCTCGTTGCATACCCCGATTGAAAGCCATTGCAATAATTGTGACCTACAACCTAGCGGATGCATCTTAACATAGATAGATGTACGGCAGCAATTCGATAATAAACATAAGCGACAGCCAAGCGACCAGCAGCCCAGCCAATCAAGCTATCTACCGGGCGAGCGGTAATTGAATTGTCCTCGGTTGTTCGATGGAGATCAATCGGTTTGGATCAGTCGTTTTACTGTACACTGCACTGGAGCGGGACTCGAATTGGCGAGCACAGCTGTTTACACAACACATTTTGCATGGCCGATGAGTAAAGCAGAGTGTTTTTTTAATTAACTTCACTTTGGATATTAAAACTGAATTTTAATCATCTTCTCTCTTAGATATTATATTCTTAAAATTAACCAGATAAATTTAGAGTGAGGTTCTATTTTTCTATTTTTTAACTTTTGAAATATTTCAGTTCATAATGAAATATTTCACATGCTGAACCAGGTGTCTGTACTGGAACAGCGTTTAATTGACTTTGACATTTTGTAAGAAGACAAGATGGCGACGAATAAAAAAAAAAGTGTAATAAAAATATGAATCTTTTGATACGAACTTTGAACTTTAAAAACACTGGATCTGCCAAGTGAGTTAATGGTGTTTCTGAACGTTTGATTATCGAAAGGAAACTGAAAAGTGGACATGCGAATTATGTTCTAAACTTTCTATTTGAAAAATTCTATTTAAAAAGTTTACAACCGCAACGATGACCAAAATTCGTAACGATATCACATGCTTGCAAATTGCATCTTGTATGGCACCTAAATTCATAGGAATGATTGAATAGCTATAACCTTTCATTTTCTCCGGTTGAGCTTTTGGAATGCACTTATTTTTCATTTTTTCGACCAGGGTAATCTAATGACCACGCAGTGAATACTGTACAAAGAACCAACAACAAGACAAGAAAGCTACTCATCGTTCGCCTTCGTAAAGTGTTAACTTCGCGCGCAACATTGCTCGATTTGGTCACTTCCACGGTGACTCATACCTTTTCTTTTCACCGCAGTCGTGGAGATGCAGAGGTAAACTCGGTCTCCGACATCAACGACTGTTACACTTTCTTCCTTACAACATCTTTCCTTACCCTGATGATCGTAAGGACGTGGCTACTGAATTGTTGTACACTGAAGATGGCAAACTGACCCCGAGTAGACGTGGTTCTTCGTGCAACTTCACAAGCTCAGATCGATCATAGAGAAGCAACTACGAAATGTGCGGTGGTCAAATTCAAGCTTAAAGCTCACAGGTGCAGCGATAAAAATCCTAATAATTGTTTGCTTTGCTGAAGTCTGGAAATCGATTGAATCGAGTATCAGGGCCATATATACCCGAAAACGTAAATATCGATTACATTTCAAATTTGCATGCAGATTTGTATGGGAAATCCTAAGGGGAAGCTCCGTAGCCGCAAGGTTACAGAGTCCTCTTTGACATGCGAGTCCACACTGTTTTACAAAGCTGCAAAAATAAGATCGAAATCATTTTGACGGAAAAAAAACTCTTCAGAAACCTTAAATAAAGTTTTCCCGTAAGCAAACGTAGAAACAACTGCCCCGGCGAGCAATTATTCTGTGGACTTTTGACGCAGTTCTGAACTCGATAGCATATTCAAAATTCACAAACTTTAAAAATCTGTAGTTTTGAAAATATTTCCATTTTGAGCCTGTTGTCAGTTTTTCGTTAAAAGTAGATAGAATTTAATGAAAGTGAGTACCAGTGTTTTTCCGGCCAATAAGCAATATACTCGGTGAAATTTTAATTTTACTATCACTGGAATAGCGCAATCTCTAATCAATGAACGTTGCATCATGTTTTCTTTTGTATGTTCTCATAGAACTTATTTGAATTCAAATATATGATGATACTAGATAACTAATTCACTAAATTGTGTATTTTTGAAAAATTTGCTTCAAATCTTTATTTAAAAAGTCTTTTAATTTCCATATTTGAAATAAAATGTCACATTTAATCAATTTCTTCAGAGGGAAAATAAAAAAAATACTTTGATGGGAATCAAAGGATGACTTTGAAGATACCTAATTGAAAAGAAAAAAATCAAAACTCGTTCGCATTCGAAATTTGAAGAGATAAAAATTTTGTGTCTTCTACAAAGTTCAAAATTTTATGATCTACAACTTTATTGAAGACCATAAAACCCTGAGAGAAAAAAGTTGGCACCAAAGCGCCACCTTCGTGGTCGAATCGCCAACCATGTTAACCGTTATGTACTGGACAGAGTACCCGAGTACCCAACAAAATGAAAAACTTCTAGCTTTTTTAATTATTTACTCGTCAATAGTTTGGCAAATTCGTCTGTTTTTAGTATACGAGATCTACAAAGCCGTTGGTTCCCATATAGTTTTCGTAAATCTAGATCGGGAATCTGCTTGAGAATGGTCATATCAAAGACTCATCATATGGACTAAAAATTAATGGAAATCAGCTCCTGGAGTGATTTCATGAATTTTGAAACCAATATTGTTCGGTTTGATTGACAATTGTACTAATTTGTTTCACCAGAACATGGTTTCGAAGATCCGGAGTTGAGGTTAACCTTCATTTTTCAAGCAAAAAAAAATATACTTGGGAATTGTATTAGTGGTTTTATTTATCCATTAAATCGAAAATAAAACAAAAAATTAACTTTTTCAATTTCTACTTAAACTTTAGAGCGTGAAAGGATCTTCAGCAAAGTTGATTGTTATTAAGCAGTTTGTTTTTAGCGAGCACGACAGTAGCCTAATAAACCCTACTATTGTAACTCCAGATTCTGAATAATGAAACGAGTGATGATATCGAATCAGTTGATTCGAAGGATATAGTGATCAAATGAAAGAAGGAATTCCTACACTCTATGCATAGTTGCCCCTGTTTTCATGCATTCTGACAATTTCTATGAAATTTCCTTTAAACAGGGGACAACTATCGATAGAACGGCAGTGCACAGAAGTATTCTCGGCTGCTGTGGCCTCAATAATTCAGTATTTCACTGATGTACATCATATTACAGTATAATAATAATTAAAACGGCGAGTATTTTAGTGCGCACGGTAATCATGCTTTAACCCGTTTAAATTACAATAGGCATTGTATATTCATGGAATGTCGATAACTGCTCTAAAAACTTTGTGTTCGCTTCGAATTCCGTTGGAAGAGTGCAACGAAACATGTGACGGCCTAAAAACTATGTCGTTACTTTGGTTCTAAACAAACTGGACATTAGTTCGTGCACATGTTTACTTTTAAAACAATGTATAGCAACGTCAGGTCGTGGTACCGGAAATGCTAGGACCTTATCATTTCCACCCAGAACTGATAGAGCAGGAGAAAATCATAATGGTGGAAGCTGGGACTAAACCTTTGAAAATCTAGTGCGAACAATGATCTTTTGTAACGCTTTTGTTCATACGAATTGCGGACTGAAATATCCTGTTCGAACAATAAGATCCAGAAAAACGTATATAAGTCTTCCAGGCAGCGTTCGATTGAGTCAAGCGAAATGAGTCATGACTGATTTGTTAAAAAAAACTGTTCAAGCCGATAATTGTGTTCTACGAATGATAAGAAGTAGAAGACCCAAAGTAGATAAAACATGGGAAAATACAGGTGCTTATTACGGGAGTCACTTCACGGTGAAATCAGAGTGAAGTAAATAAAGTTCTATTACGGGACTCACTCAAGTGACAAAAACGTCGCAAAGTGACATCTGCCGTGAAATCTGGGTTATTATGAGAGTCATATCATTGAAATGAAAACGGAATAAGTGACGTTTCGCGTGGAATTATTTCACGACCATTTTGAACGGTGAAATGATTCCACGTAGATTGCGTAAGTCTCGAAAATTGATTGATTTGTGATGTAATGATAAATATTGGATTTATTTTTCAGTAACGAAGCGAATGAGAATTCGATCCGTATCTCAAAGCGGGCAAACTTTCAACTTTTTGATTGATGGAAAAAATGCACAGTAGTTCATGAAAATTCCGATACCGAAAAAAAATTTTTTTTGATGCCAAAAGTTTTAGAAGTGCAGAAAACGTTAAGATCTGATGTTATCGAAAAAACGGAAAAAATTGACTTTCTGGGACTTAAAAATTATTGAGCTGGGAAACATTCTCATTTCACTTGTCGTATTCTCAATTTCAATTCACTGTCAATCTCACTCACGGAGGTAATTTTTGTCCTCTTGAGGTGGGATCGGGAATAGGTCTCAAAAAGTGAAGTAAAGGTGAGAGTGAAATATATTTCACCGTGAAGTGACTCTCGTAATAAGCACCACAGTAGACCGTTTATTTACTTCATAAACTACTTCATATTTTCAGATGAGTGACCAGAGAATATGCACAGCAGAAACATTGTCAGAGGCCATAGGTTAAGTAGCAATATAGTAACTCATCAATGGATGTGTACTGTCAATAAGAATGTCAAATCAAAGAATATCATGTTGTAGATTTAAGACTTTAGAATAGTTTGATTCGATTGATCGGTTTGTTGCCATAAATGTTCAAGTAAAAGGAAGTTTTAACTGATTCACAAAAGTTGAACTCATTCACTCAATCACACAAGTATTGCAATACACATTATTCGCATTCTTAATAAATGTTCTAAGTTGTTAACTGCAACTAGAAAAGATTTTTTTTATTGAGTTTTAGTTAATTGACCAACAACGTTTGTATAGGCCACTAACACGAGATACTGTTTTCATTAGGAGCCTAAGCATTAAGTTTCCCATTTCGATATTAACCCTCATTTAAGACTTTTAAAATTAGTGTTTCAAATACTGTCCACAAAAGATATGAACTTGACGAAGTGTCACCGTAATTATGATAGCACCCAATTAGGTGCAGCGTAGGAAACTTTATTCATACATACAAACTTTGTTTCTGAGCTAACCTATTCGTTATTATGTGTGTACCTAACGATTTTGCTGATGTCAATTGTGATATTTAGTTATATATTTTTGTCACATATTTAATATCATTTTTCCTGATTTTTTTGCGGCGTAATGAAATCATAAAACATTTTTTTCGGGAAATATATGATAATACCAAAAAGAAAACTAAACACGGTTGAGACACAAAGAAAATTAAAAATGGTGTGCATGTGTAGGTGGAGCGAATGTGCGTTTGTCATATTAGAATACTGTGAAACGGAGTGCAGATAAGGTGCAAAAACACTTAATCTTTGTTGTGCGATTTTTTTATTCTTGGTGCTTGATAAGTGGGTGCAGTAATACTTAATTATCTGGTGCGAGTAAAAATACACGTATTCACAAAAATCAAAAAAGTACTGTTGAGAGAGGTGTATTTTTTTTGGTGTATCATTTACGTGGGACAAAAAATGCATGCAAAAAAGTTTGTGTGCCAAAAAACGTGGGTGCCCGGGCAAGAGAAAACCCATAAACAAGGGTGAAAACGAAACAAATAACTGAAACACGTCGTGATACAATCGGTATGCAAAAAAGTAGAAAACAGTTCCTTTTATCAAAACATTTGGTGCGCTCTTACGATGAAAAATAGTGTGCAGTCACATCAAAAAAATTTTTACTGGTGCAAAATGTACACGATTCGATGCATTTTTTTGTAAGGTATGGTGGGGTGCAAACTTTTATCAAAAACTGGTGTGGTAACTTTTGCAATAATGTAATATATATGCTTCTGCAACGTTGACACAGCGATAATGAAAACTTTGTTACAGGTGCAGTATACGGTTAAAATGGGTGCTTTTCTTGTCAACAATAGCAAACGCGTTTTGCGTCGGAAGGATTTACCGTTTGATACGAAATATTTGCAACTGTTGCGCGAAATGATGCAAAAAAGAGATATGATTCGTTTCATTAATTGAGCATACAAAAAGAGACACTATGTGAGAAGAAGAGAGAAAGAGAGAAGTAAAATGTTGGTTTTATTTTCACTACAGCTACGATACATCAAAAATCAAAAATCAGTGGCTGTCCGTCCGGGGCGCGATATGCAAATTGTAGCTATGAATATAAAGGGTTATTTATTTAATTTCAATTCTCAGTCGAAACAAAAAGTTGCTTTTCCACGGCCCTCTCCTTCGCCGGCTGTATCCGCTCGCACGGCGGTTGGGTCGTGTTTTCATTTTGTGTGATTTTTAATTTAATCCCGAATACGATTGGGCAGCGCCAGGTTACATTTACAAATAGCGTTTTCGGATTTCATTATGTATGGGTGCACACTACACTCTGCTGCGCCCCTACTGTGGGTAGTTTTTGCGTTTCCGGTCAATCGCACCTCGACAGCCTCCGCGATTTATACAGATGCGCGACGGCGAAGTGTTTGTTTGCAGATGCTATTATGTTTATATTCTCTCATTGATTGATATTTCTTTAAATTCATTACCTACTGAAATGCTAGATTCGAGTAATGTACAATTTTGAGTATGAAGCGAGAAAATATTCGATTACTTTCAAGTTTCACAAATTTGTCCAACGAAGTGTTATTCCAAGATTTCGATAAATTTAATCCTTTTTTATTTTAAATATCGCGATTTAATTTTCGTTTTTATTTAGTTTTGTGAGTTGTATTTTCCATAAAACAATATTTTAGTTTGTAAATTTTTCAATTTGTTTTGGTATATTTTTTTTATTTACATTATATAGAAATATTATTTATGTTTTGGTTTTTATGTTATAATAATGTTTAAAAGTTTAGGTATAGTAGAAGCTTGAGCGTGTGACAATACAGCATGACTTGAAGTAGGAATACGGATTATCAAAGCGCAAATTTCTTTCTCGACTACTAAGTCAGTTTATGCGTTCTTAATTGTATTTGAAAAGTTTGGTTGAAGATTTTTTAATTGACATTGCTATATATTTTCGTTGGATAGCAATAATTGGCATTGCTATTCCACGAAAATATACTTGCAATTATTCAGTATATCTCTTGATAGAGGAATAATTTTTCGGTATGAATAAAACTGAACGAAATTTGCAATGAACGTTGCACAAATAGGGTAGGGAACATATTCTAAGCAGCTTTATACACGACTAGTTGGAAGGCCTTATATGCCCTATCTATAAGAAGGGCCATCGATTGGATTGTGGCAACTATCGAGGCATAACGTTGCTCAACTCCGCATATAAAGTACTCTCCCGTATCCTGTTCTTCAGATTGAGACCGTTAACGGAATCCTTTGTTGGCGAATACCAGGCTGGTTTTCGACAGGGGCGTTCCACGACAGATCAAATTTTCACCCTGCGACAGATCCTCGATAAGTTCCGGAAGTACAACTTACCGACTCATCATCTGTTTGTGGACTTCAGGGCGGCATACGACTCAGTGAAAAAAACGAGCTGTGGCAGATCATGCTGGAACACGGTTTCCCTACGAAACAAATAAAGCTGAGTCGTATGACACTGGAGGGATCAAAATCATGCGTGCGGATAGCTGGCGAGACATCAGCCGCGTTCGTAACGTTGGATGGACTCAAGCAGGAGGATGCGCTCTCCAACTTACTGTTTAACATCGCTCTTGAGGGGGCAGTACGAAGAGCAAATGTGGAAAGAAACGGTACGATCATCACGAAATCTCACATGCTTCTTGGCTTTGCGGACGACTTCGATATCATCGGTATCAACCGTAAGGCCGTGGAGGAGGCCTTTGTACCTTTTAAGAGAGAAGCAGCGAGATTGGGTCAGTCATTAACTCTGCCAAAACGAAGTACATGGTAGCTGGCAGAGAGCGTGGTAGTCCCCGTGGTGTTGGTGCTGAAGTGGAGATAGATGGGGAACGATTTAAAGTGGTTGACGAATTCGTTTATCTTGGTACGCTTGTGACATGTGACAACGATATGAGCCGTGAAGTGAAACAACGAGTTGCATCTACGAACACGGCTTTCTGCGGACTGCGTAACCAGCTAAGGTCCCGTAGTTGCAAACTCGCACAAAACTAGCGCTGTGTAGGACGCTGATACTCCCGGTGGCCCTTTACGGACATAAAGCATGGACGCTGAAGGAAGCTGATCGACGAGTGCTCGGAGTTTTTGAGCGTAAAGTTCTGCGATCGATACTTGGCGGTGAACTGGAAGATGGAGTGTGGCGCAGACGCATGAACCACGAGATGTTCCAGGTATACAAACATGCTGATATAGTGGAGGTAATACAGCGGGGCAGGCTTCAGTGGGCTGGACATGTAGCCAGGATGCCTGACGAGAGAGCCGCCAAAACTATCTTCAGTAGAGAACCAGGAAGAGGCCGTCGACTCCGTGGTAGGCCTCGCACGCGGTGGAAGAAGATGCACGATCTGATGGTCTACGAGGAGACTGGAGAGCCGCTGCCTAAGATAAAAGAAGCTGGACATCTCTAATTCGTTCGGCCCTAGACCGGTAACGGTCCGTTAGCCAACAAAGTAAAGTAAGTATACACCATCGGCCGATGTAGATATTTCGCCTAATGCAGGGCCAGATTTAGGTGCCCGGGGCAGATGTTTTCGTGAGGTCCTCTTGTCGCTGGAAGGTGTCGAACGAAAAAAAGGTCTCCACTCTGTCTTTGTTTATTTGTTTATTTGTGATTAAATTCATCTGACACTAAGTTTTAATGAATTGAAAACCTTAACTAAATTATAGCAAAGTCGAACTAATTAGCCTATTTTTGAATCGATGGATAGGTTCGTTGAATAAAAATAAGTCTTCAACTAATGAAAAGGCACGAATGCACGCGGCGACTGGTTCATTATAACCATAAGATGTTCGATGAAATCTAGGCACAAGTAACGAATCGTTGCGCAACGTTCTCTGCGGTGCTCGCAAATCAAGCAGCGAAAGCAGCCAAGGTGAGTCGATTTCTCCGTTGAGAAGCTTTCCAATAAGAATCGCTTGCTGAATTGATCGTCGTCGTTGCAGCGTATCTAAACCCAGGAGTAGACATCGGTCAGGATACGAAGGAAGTTCCGATGGATTGCGCCATGGTAAATCTTTTAAAGCCAGTCTGAGGAAACGTTTCTGTATGCGCTCGATTCTTGTACTCCACGAGGTTTGATGTGGACACCATACAACAGCAGCAGTTTCCAAAAGAGGACGAACTAGAGCACAATATAGTGCCTTAAAACAGTGGGGATCGGAAAAATCCTTAGCTATTTTCGAGATAAATCCTAGTTGACGACTCGCTTTGGATATAACCGCTGAGCGATGAAGGTCAAACGTCAATTTCGAATCTAGCAGGATGCCAAGGTCGTTTACCTGATCTACTCTCGTTAGTGTAACGCCATCGATTTCGTACGCAAACTCAATAGGCTTGGAGATGCGATGAAATGTAATTACTACACATTTGCCAATACTTAGAGTTAGCTTATTTCTTTGGCACCAACTAGCAAAAATATTGAGTAATAATTGTAGACGTTCACAGTCCTCCACGGAACGCACAACGAAATAGAGTTTCAGGTCATCCGCATAAATCAGTTTACAGTTATTCTCAAGCAATAGGGCGGCATCGTTAAAAAATAGTATGAAAAGCAGTGGACCCAGGTTGCTTCCTTGAGGAATCCCTGACGCATTAGTGAAAGGTTCCGAAGTGCAGGAATCAATTTTTACTCGCAGTGCTCTATCCGAAAGGTACGATTCAAACCATGAAACTAGTTTACTTGAGGCACCGAGTCGAGAGAGTTTACAGAGCAATATTCGATGGTCAATCTTGTCAAAAGCGGCTTTCAAGTCGGTATATATCACATCCATCTGAGCCTTCATTTCCATGGTCGCAATACAGGTGGAAGTGAATTGCAGTAAATTACTAGCCACCGATCGGCCGGGCATAAAACCATGCTGATCAAAAGAGATGTAATTTTTAGTTCGCTCTAACAGTACGCCGCACACAATAATCTAGAAAAGTTTTGATGCAGCAGAGAGACTTGTTATTCCACGGTAGTTTGACACGTTTCTACGATCGCCATTTTTGTATACAGGAAACATGTAGGACTGCTTCCACAAAAGTGGAAACTTTCCCTCATTGAACGAGCGGTTGAAAATACAGCACAGTGGATCTACTAATGCAGCTATACAACGGGTCAAAACCACAGCTGGAACTCCATCTGGACCAGGTGAATAGGAGCACTTCAATTTCTTCGCTGCTTCAACAACCATTTCATTTGTAATGACGAAAGATCGTAAATCGACCAAATCAGCTGGGACGTCAGAGGCAGCGTACTCGGCCTCCTGCTGAGATGTGCAACCTGAGTTGAAGACCGAAGCAAAATGTCTAGCAAAAAGGTTACATGTGGTTGCAGCAGTCGAGGCGGTTTCATCGTCGAGGAAAACACTCGATGGGATCGAAGAAGTATTCCGTTTGGAATTTACAAAGTTCCAAAAACCTTTCGGATTGCGCCGAAGACTCGATTGAATTCTCAGGACGTACGACTTATAGAGTGCAGCGTTAACTCGGCGGTAAGCGTTACTGGCTATCTGAAAATTATACTTGTGTTCGAGTGTTCGATGGCGCCGCAATCTACGTTGACATGCGTTACGCTCACGTTTTAGTTTACGTAATCCCAGTGTACTCCACGCAGGCGAAGCTGCAGCACGTTTGGTTGGTACATTTGTCAGCAGCCACGAGCATATTTCGTCACTAAACTTATCAGCCATATCATCAACGTCACTAGAAGCAAAAAGCAGATCCCAATTCACCGTTGACAAGTACGCAAGTAAAGCAGCAAAATTGATCCTACGGTTATTAAGCGTTCGCTCAGCATTGGCGACAATCGGTGCGATACCATCAGTGACGGCGGGCAAAGACATCTCTAACGGTGGGTGGTGACTGTCGATAGGTAAGAGCGGAACGGGGCAAACATTGACACTTAACTTCTGCTCAAAAGTGCAGAAAACCAAATCAAGTGTACGATTCAGGCGGTTGCGTACGAGATTTGCCTGGCTTAAATTCATGAAATCCATGCCATCTAGTAAAATACTACTTGATTGAGGAAGTTGGTTTCCATTACTACAATAGATACCGTCAATGCCACTCATCCATTGCATGCGTGGTTGATTGTAGTCACCACAAACGAGAATCGTATCTTCTAGAGTAGAATTCGTTCTAATTTCGTCAATAGTTGCTAAGTGGTCATTCATAGTGCAGATGTCGCTGCTCCTGTCTGGCGGAATATACACTGCACAAATAAGCAGCTTTTTGCCTTTGACGACGGAAGACACACAAATCTGTTCCAAGCTTTGTCCGTTAGTTGTACATATAGTTTTACTAGTATTACATTGAGCAACAGCAACAAGCACACCTCCAAGACGAGATTTACAACTATTTTGAGGGCTACGATCACACCGGAACACATTGTATGCAGTACCAAAAAGCTGAAGGTCGTTAATGTCATTGTTTAGTCCAGTTTCCGTCAAAATGATGACATCGTATGAACATTCGCTAGCAGCCAGGAACAAGTCGTCAATTTTAGTGCGTAGGCCGCGGACGTTCTGATAGAAAATCCAAATGGCATCGTTGTCGTCGGGAGAAGTACGCTGCAACGTGCAACAATTTAGTGTTGGGTCGTTGTTTGTTAAATTAAGATACTCGCCTTTGGCGGGAACCTGAAGGTTCCCACCATCCGTATAACATCGCAGAAAGGCAAAATTGTCGGCATTCTGTGCAGTCGTGCAGGATGCGTCATAGTCGGAGCTGCAGCTTACTGGGTGGAGTTTTTTGACTGGTCGATGAATTCTCTGAATCTAATTCCAATCGGCCAAGTAGCGGCATCTAAAGATTTGTCCTTTAAAGCTGGATCCAGGCCAATTTTAAAGGAAACGAATGTCATGTTTGAAACATCCATTCCCTTTGGAACAAGACGAATGATATCCACTGGGTCGGTCAAATCCAAACATCTTCCGATAATTTTATTCACGTCATCATTTGTAATCATTGGTTGAAAGCCGGATAAATAAAGCCAGAACTTTGGCGGCGGTGCAGCAGCAGCAATGAACGAGACCGAGAGATCACTGATGTCGATTGATTTCGTGCCACGATCACTGGTAGGTAATAATATCTGCTCAGGCTCCTTACGACGGCGTTTAGCTCCTACTTTGGGCCACTGAATAATTTTCGGTTCACCTCCAACAGTTGAACAATCGGTTTTGCACACAAAATCATCTACTTTTTTATTTAAAGCCTCAACCAAACCAGAAAGCTGGTGCACTTGCTTCGTCAGGGTGTCGGAGTCGGAAGGCGGCGGAGAACAATTTTTGCGTATATCAGCAATGTACGAACGGATACTTCTACCGTTCAGTTCAACTCGGCAGTCCGGACAAATAAATAATGCTTTGCCCTGCGTAAAGATATCTTTACACGAGCGTTGATTGAAACCACAGCACTGAGGACGAATATGATAAAATGTTTCACAAAAGCCGCAACAAACTGGCTCCAAATCGTGGACATCCAATTTGCATTCACCGCATATTTTGTTACTATCCATTGTTGCTTTCCACTTCTCGTCTTTCGTTGGCGCGAAGAATAAACAATATGGGTGTATAGATGAATCTTAGCAGTTAACGTTCGTAAAAATCTCTCAAAACCACTCAGAACAGAACTAAATAGCCAGTATTTTAGTGCTTATTGAAAGTAGGTACTACTACGCGACTGATTGACACGCTTTAAGTGAAATAACAAGTTAAATAAACTGATAAATATCGACATAAACGCACAGCACACAAACGACGTAGAATGGCGTACAAACAAAATACAAAATAGCATTTGCCCCCTCAAATCCGGGTCTGGCCTAATGGGATGCCATTTTTTGCCATTGCTAGACTATGAAAGTATACTAGTATTTCATTTACGCTACCTTTCTGATGCCCGTGTTAGGGAAGTAACTCTTCAGTACGGAGGAAATAATCGCAGAGTCACTAACAGTTATATTTTTCAATTGGGATCGCATCGCGGGAGATTTTTAAAAAAAAATTTAAATGCATTCACCCCTGGATAGCAAGCAGAAAAAATCCGTGAATTTCCGTCGATATTATGCGAAAATCCCTATCCCTCCCAGCTAATCTCGGGGTACGATCCTGGCCTAACAAGCCAGTAGGATCGTAGCGCTAGCCCCGCAACTGTCCTCTGCACTTAACAGTTGGCTGCGAAGTCTGTGAAAAATAAACAGAAGGTAGAGTTCTAAATCGGAATGTAGTACCAGGCTTTGGTTTTTTTATCAGAAAATCCGTAGATATTTTTAAAAATATCCGTAGATGTTGTCTACGGATCCGTTTATCCGTAGAAATGGAACAAATCCATAGATCTGCGGAGGAATCTGGAGATCTGGCAAACCTGGTGAGAGCATCTTCAATTAACTCTTCTGTACAACAGTCAGCAAGCACAACTAGCGCATACATCCGTACGTATAGGCAGGCAGATATTATAACTGAATCCAATGACAGTCCGTTGCCTTTTGAATGGGTATGTGAATTCTTCGCTACACTACAGGTATTTTCGCCAAAAGTTGTTCTCGAATACAGATTGTTTGGCATAGCTACCTTTTTGATGTCTGCGTTAGGGAAATTAATCGTATGGAACAAGTATGTGGATATTTGAACTTGAAACTCTTCCGTATTTTTCACTATGTAACGAGAAATTGGTGGCGATAATTATCATATTATGACATCTTGTATATTTAAGCTTTCCAACGACATTTAGGGATTGAATTCGGACCAGTTATATGCGGACCAATAGCATATTTTTCACATAATGTATAAAGAAGAAAAACATAGTCCTACGTCAAAAAATGCGAAGGATGATGTCTTGTAATTTCGAAAATGTATGAAACGTCCAGATCTAGAGTTATTAGAAAAAATGTTCGAAGTGTGAGGGTGAATTGAATTTGTTAAAATATCGCTGGAATAAAATCTGGTGTCATAATGCCATAACCAAAAGTTTGTATATGAAGGTGGGTTTTTGATAGTTCTGAAATTTTAAAAGGGATCTCCATTGCCAGAGAAGTTGTCTACAGCAAATTTATGTTTGTTTTTGCTAATAAATTTGCCAGTACGTTCATGATTTGGTAAGAGATTTGCAGCTGTGGGCAAAAAATCAAGACAATGCACTTGAAAATGTTTAGGGAATAGTGCCGTCTTCTTCTGTTTTTAAAGGCTCACAAAGTTACCGTGAAGTTTTGTTCGGATTTGCTTCAGTGGTACCGTGAGAATGGGGCTCATTGAAAGAGATCTTAATATTCACAATCCAGTCCATCCAATCCAAAAATATTGGGCAATAATCAAGCGGGAATGCAAGAGGAGTGCCAAAAAGATTCGGAATGCTGCAGATATGAGGAGATCATGAAATGAAATGGCCGCTGAGGTTGACAGACAGATAGTCCAAACTTTGAACTTATCCAAACTGTTACAGAATAATTTTTTCAACATTTTCCCCAAAAAGAACAATATATTATCTGCATTTCGATCTAAAATATTATTTGTATTGCTCACAAATCCCAACAAATCTGGTCTTGTGATTCCGGAATCTAAATGAACAAGATTTTGTATTCAAACATATCTTAGATGGCACCAGACTTCTTTATATTTCTAAGAACTTTGAAATTGACAAAAAATTTAAAATTATTACATTTGCATTTTTTTATTGGTAAAAATGTAAAATTTTGACCGCTTTGGAGTCCGATTGAGCTCAAATTTTGCGTGAGGATTTTTTTTGAGAAGACGAAACTTTCTACTTTATTTCGGAAAGTCGATTTTTTTTTGGCACGTTAAGCGTTATTGATACGTAAAGACTTGAGTTCTATATCAGGCGTACAAATTGAAAATCGCTTTTTTGCTTAAGGCGATATCCATAAATTACGTAACTCAAACCCCAATTTTTTGACCCTCCATATGTAACAAAACGTAACGCGAACACCTACCTCCTCATGAAAAAATCCGTTTCGCAATTAAAAATGCTCATTTTTGGAGTAAAATTATAGTCATCGCTAGACACATTTTCTCCCGTCTTTTCTGGCACCCAATTTTTGATCTCTTCAGAAGAACGTTTAAAAAATTGTAGAGGTTGTGTAACAGACACGACCGCAAGTTAACGTTGAATTACAGCAGCCTGTCTTATGTCAACGTATTTCTTACAATAGGTTAGACAATACAGTTTATTGGAGTCACCAAAAAATAACTCTTTTAGATAAGGTGGCGGTTTTAAAGAGATTTAAAATAACAAATAGTGTTTATTTGAGGCCTTTGATTATCATACCGTTGTCGGAAATACTCATATTTGGGTAACCATGTTAGGCTGTTTTCCGAAAATCAGAAGTCACCATCTGGAATTCAAAATAACACCTGAGATCGATTTCTGACTTCTGTGCGTCATCTCGGTTACGGAAATTTGCTTATTGGATAATTTTAAGCTGTTTTGGTCCTTATTTGGCTGTTTCTAGAAACCGGAAGTAACTATCTTGAACTTCATGATGGCGTCTGGAGTTGATTTTCGATTTGAGGCATCATCTCGAATCCAAAAATTTTAACATGGCCGAATAATGTTTGGCCGTTTTCCAGTAACTGGAAGTCTTTAATTTTAAAATGGTGTCGTGATATGAGTGGCGGACTCTTTTCATATTTCTGTTTCTAAAAATACCACTAATATCTGGTATTTGAGTACTTTATTTGCCGTAAGTTGCAACCATGAATTTCAAAATTGCATATAGAGTCGATTTCTGGTCTATGGATACCATCTCAATTGGGGAAATAGTTGTTTTAGTTGGTATTTGGTAATTGTTGACTGTTTTATAGAAACCAGAAGTTTCTACTTGGCGCCTACAAATTGCGTCCGACTTCTAGGCGTCATTCTGTTTGAAAAATAATAATGTATTTGGTATTGTAGACCGTATTCCAGAAACCGGAAAGTCACTATTTTGAACTTCAAAATGGCATCTGGGGTGGATTTGAAAATGTCTAAATTGGATGGCATTCGGCCTAATTTTCTTATTAGAACAGATATCTGCTATAGCATTATAATATCACAATTTTCCGCAATTTGATGAACGGTGAGCTAATTTTAAAATCGATTGCTGCAAGAATGAATGACATCTGGTGAAAACTGACTAAATTATTGGCATTTGAAATTGGAAAATTTTTGTGACGTTCTGGATGTTTTTGGTTGTATATCTTTATCTTAGAATGTATTAGAAAGACGTAACTCTACGTCAAAAATCGTTGGTCAGCCACGCCATGTGTAATTAATCAGACGAAGCGGTAGTCTGATTGTGCAGTGTCGGGAGAATACAACCAGGGAGGTAGGATGTCCCATTTCCGCGTTTCCAGATACGTTTTAACTACGTTGACAATATGTAGTGAAGTGTTGTCGTGCAATAGAATCACTTTTTTTTTCCTGTATGGACTTCTTCACTGCGACCAGAATCGTTGATCTATTATGAGATATGCCCGGGTGTCTGCTGTATCCCGCACTTCTATTTTTAGCAATACCGCTATTGAGAAGTGGCATGCTTATTATTATTTTTTATCAGTGCAGTGCAGTACTTTCCCTCGTTTTACACGCTTACTGTTCTTCTATACCGACCCTCCTTTCTCCTGCCAAATATCGCCAATTATAAATCCCTGGAGAAGTTTCGTCGTGCGTCCTTCTGGTCAGTTTTATTGATAAGAGGGACCTATTTTTTGTTAAGAGGAAGTCACGCAAAGGTATTATAGAATTCAGCGTAAAGAAAGGGTAAGTGGTGGGGAGCCTGAGAATAAACTCATACTTAAAGTCCTTTTTGACATCGAATGGCCTGATTCTACTAAGATCCGAACCCACGACCATCCGCTTGACAAAGCGGACTCTGTAACCTTGCGGCTACGCAGCTCCCTTTATTTTCAGAATCACTTTATCATATCTTGTAACGTGGCCGTTTTTTTTTACGCTAGCCTCAAATGCATGATTTTTCGTCAGTAGAGAGCTCCAGTCACAGTTTCACCTCTAATTCTGGATCCACGATTTTTTCATACCTTTAGGACGCTCACGACTTCTGTGCCAAAATCGCAATTTTCGTAGCGTTGAAGCCATTCGTCAAAGGAAATTTTCTGAATCGATCGATTCCTAGCAGATGTATGAAGTTTACTATTTTTTTCATGTAAAATGAAATTTCTCTGGTAGTCACACCATAGAAAAATGAGGCTCGCAGGATTTCAAACTAGCAGGTTCACTGTTTCTTCTTTTTTCTTTTGTGATTTTTTCAACTTATAAAATAAATTTTTAGTTTTCGAATTGTTTGTTTTTGTTTGTGAGAGTAGTATCTTATTGTATTTTTATACGTTTTTTTCATATTTGTTCTCTTCAATTCCATAGATCACAGTTCTGTAGCTCTCATTTCACAGTTATATTTTCATTTAAGAATCAAAATAAGGTTTAGCTAAAACAAAGCTTAACAGCCGATGACCCCGGTATTTTATTCGGTCTAATATGTATTACAAAAAAAGGTGTTTCTGCTGAGCTGCTGAGCGAGGGTTGATGAATGTAACTTAGTGGCGCTAATGGTGTACTCATCCTAAATAAATGTGATCATTGTACCTTCATGTCAACTATTTCTATAACAGAATTCACCTACAAAGCAATATATTAGACTTCCTGTAGGTGGAAAAAAATAACATAAATCCTTCTCTCCCATTTTTTGCCTTTTTTCACGGGGAAGAAATGAGGACGAAGCATTGTACATTGTAACAACCTGTCGTGTTACTTTCACCCTACGGTTGACGATCCTCATCAATTCGGTTCCTCTCAGCGATACTTCAGGAAACCGTATCGCCGAATTAAATTAATTATTCAACTTCCGGAAAAAGGGCCAGCACCGGTGCGAATTCCCCCGGTGACGTACCCGGGTCTGACACTGTTTCTTGCTTTGGATTACGCTATCATCAATTTCGGCAAACGAAATTATCATCCGAACAGAAGAGCATAGACAACATGCCTGTACATAAATACAGCGGAATAGGCAAGTAGGAAACTGTGCCCCGAAATAGATCCGTTTCACGAAAAGGTATGACAGACGGCAGTGAGCAGACAATCCGGCCGAGAATTCCAAAGCCATTAAATCCTTCCTCATTAAAACCGTTTTCACAAAACGGTAAAATGCGTGTGCCTTTGTCATCGCCATGGTCGTTTTTTGTGTGTGTTGTTTTTATCATTTGCGAAATTCAGTGTGATTTACCTTTTCGTGCGAATGTTGTAGAGCGTGATAAAGGGACTGCATTTTTTCAAAACCGTTAGCTGTAATGAATGAAGTTTCACTTGCTGTATGGGCAAAATATGAACCAATCTGTTGAACAGCACATTTGGGAAGCTTAATTTACAACAGCGTCCGCTCTATGTCAAAGAGATAGAATGTGGCATATCGCAAATGACAAATTTGTATCCAATGAACTACATTGGGGGGCCTAACAATGTCATTTTCGGGTGCCAGGACACACCATGCAGTGCGAGAGCAATAACATCTCAGATGGAAACCATTCCTTAGCATTAGAGGAAAGAACGGGTTCCGGTAGGGGTATTAACAATTTGGAATTTTTATTGTCAGTCCTGTCGCAAAAAGTAATTTGTTTTTAGAGCGAAAGCTTGATTCATTATCTTCTAACCGGAACGCTATTCCCAGCTCAACTTTTGGATGATCCGCCAAGGGATTTACTAAGTTGATACGAGAGTGGCGAAGATTAGGCCCCAGCAATGAGGGTGTTTCACTTGTATAGTTTGAAGTGAAAAAGGGAAGTCTGCCCAACCTAGGAACCCATCAGCGCCAGGGAAATTCGGGCGACACGTTTACTGCTGTCCACGCTGCTGCTGGGGTAATGAGAATCTTAATTTTATTTGCCGCTACGCCGCCGTCAACGTTGACGGGCGGTTCCAGGGCAGGATTGGATGAAAGATTGGTCGGGGATGATGCGAATTAAACGACCGAATGGTCTCAAATCTCACGATGAATAATACCACTTTGCTGACGTGGAACTAATTCCGGGAATGCGAGATTTGATTAAAGCTAACGCGGAGAATTCAATTCGTTTCGGTTCATACTCAGGTGGAGCTAGATTTTATGGCGGTGTTGTTTACTTTTTTCGTAGATGGACCGTAAAGTTTAAAGTTTTTTTTCCCACTTCCAATTATCCTATCATCCCGGAGTTAAAATCGGTATAGAAAATTTTAATTTAATTTAAGTGTTTGACATTCTGCAACAATAAATTCGTTTGCATTTCATAGCTCTAATATATTTACTACTTCACATAAACTGAGTTTCAAAGCGAAGTTGTTGTCGCACGGCAATTAAAGTTGAATAACAAGTTTTGAGTGGTCCTATTTGCCGCAGTATTTCGTATGGACCCATTTTCCTAGAGTGCTTCCCTGGGTGGTGTTGCAGAAAATACACCACCAAGCAATGAATGCCTGCGGGTTTTATAGCTTTTCCTCAGCTATGGGTAAACATTTCACAACAGAAACGTTAAACGTATTTTTATAGTGAGGTATGTTTTTTGAGTTCAAAGATTAAATAACTTAACGAAGATTTGCAAAAAATCTATGCGATTTCTATATTTCTAATTTCAATATCGACATATTGCACTTAACATATTATTCGACTGTTGGAATGTGTTGAGACACTTTCGGAATATCTAATGGTAGATTGGGCTTCCTTGATGGATGAAAATATTTCTACTAGCAATAAGTGATTGTACAACAGTATGTTTTAATAGTTACGCTATCGTACAATACTTCTGTTTAAAAAGGCACGTACGCAGCACTATATGCTTTTTTACGATAGTAGAACTAATTGCGAAAAACATAAAACTTCGTAGATGGTATTTAAATGTAATCCTCAAGTAGTAACACAATTCTACCAGCACTTTTAAAGGTGAACTCACGCACGATAGAGAGCACTAAACATGCCAGCATTTTTTACCATGGCTGTGCCTATTGCTGCGAGAGAAGAATTTTCAGACCTATGCTTTAAGATTTAAAAGATGAAATAACACACCCACACTGCAAGCCTGCAGCGTATGCTCGAAATAATATTTGCATCGTTTATTTTACCTGTCTTCTTTTACTTTATTCAAAATCAAAAAATAGGTATCTAGAAAGTTTTGCCGGTGGCAAATTTTCGGCTGAATCTGCTTTGCACGTTTCACGTACAGTGCTTCATGATTATCTGTAATAATAGCATGCCAAAGGTCTAATATGCCTGTGGAGTCCTGTGCTATTCAAAACGCAGGTATCAGACAGTTCGTGTCTAAGTCTCTACTGTTAGAATGTGAAGATTATGATAGCTTTGCGTTCGCTACAACAAAGCAATTATGCATTTGGAATGTTACTATATAGTAAAATGTATCGAAAATTCAGGAGTTAGGCAGAAATGATCCTTCTTTTAAGCCTTATTGATTAGCTGGGTACCTATGAATTCCTTGGTTGTAGTTGCTAGGTGGAATCATTTTCACAATCTTGATAATATCTCATAAATCTTCAATTTCTTTCTTTTACAAAGGTTCTATTGTGTTTCACACCGAATATGTTCTAGACACATTTTCATACGTAGGTATTACGACGAATATCTCGATAAAATGATGCAATGTTTAGCTGCAATCAAAATTTGCTTCTATCTCTTAGGCGTCGTACACAAATTACGTAACGTTAAAAATCTAGATTTCAGATTTTCTCTCCGCTTATGTTGCATAAAATAACGTTCAATATAACTACCCACCCCCTCAAAATTACGTAACGCTGAACATCATGACCACTTCTCTAAATTCACAATTTTGAGCGAACATCACAGTTTCGTAACTGTTGAGCCCCCCCTCCCCCTTTGGTAACAATGAGTAACGCAGGTTCAACCCCCCCCCCCTTAGCCATTTCGTGCGTTACGTTATTTGTGTACGACACCCTAAACATTCAATAACCAATCTACTCAACAACAAGTTGTGAAGCAGCTTTTCCTGTTTTATTTTTGTTCATTCACATAATTTCACTTTTTCAGTTTTTAAGGGTTTTGAAATATTTCCAACTGTTAGATTGCTAATACATTTTTACTTTCAATACGATTTATATCTTTTAAACTTTAAACGTTACGATTTGTTTTGAAAATTTAGTTTCCTTTTTTAAATGGTAGATTCAGTTTTGCAATGGCTCGAGTCTTTATGAAATTCTGTCAGCACAATCAAGATATTTTTGAACCCCAGAATGTATAGTTAACTTCGAAAAGAAAATTCCTTATTATTCTAGATTTCTGAATTATTCTATTTTTCCATCACATTTTTTGTGCCCCAAAATTTTTTTATGAAACCAGACACATTTTGCTTATTTTTGTCGATATCTCAATTCTATTTGAAGTTATTGATGTTTTAACGTTGTAATACGTCTTACGGCAGCATGTAAAGTGGAACGAATTGAAAACCCAAAAACATCGAGAGCGTCACAAAAATTATTCACTTTTAAATGCTTGGAACTCAGTCAGTTTTTACGGATTCTCTCTATTTTTAGAACAATCGATTGGAAAGTTAGCTAGGGTAAGCGCTTCATTGTTCATCTCAACAGCTAGCTGCACCTATATTCATCCTATTTCTTTCATTTGTCCATTTACCGTCAAATTTCTACAAATTTTTGGAAGTAAATCTATTTGATTCGCGATTTTGTCAAGTGGTTGAAAGTTTTTCGTTGAAAATATGGTAAAATTTAACGATTAATTGATCAAAAAGGCGTGATGAGATGAATATAGGTACTGAGATGAATATAGGAGCGATTCCCCTGTGCGTCCTGAATTAGCTATGCTAATGTCAGCGCAACAAGGCTGCGTTCTACAGCGTTCTACACGGACCAACTGGCGGACCGCAGCACTGCATAGCATTGCTAAACATGTCATGTTTACTTCAAGCCTTTCCGGCCACTGCTGATAGATGTGAGTGTGTCGGTAGTGTGTATTACTACCGTTATGTCTTGTTTTCTTGCTTGCAGCATATGTGGAGCGTAGACTATCAAGAGAAACAGGAATCTTAGCGTCATTCACGAATCATTCTCGGTAAATGACAATCTAAAATCAATGCTTCTCTACAAGGATTCCAATCATCACTTCTATCAAAAAAAAAGTTGAACGAGAATTATCACTGAAATTTACCGCTCATACC
The DNA here is from genome assembly GCF_029784165.1 of Wyeomyia smithii. Lineage (NCBI taxonomy): Eukaryota > Metazoa > Arthropoda > Insecta > Diptera > Culicidae > Wyeomyia > Wyeomyia smithii. Next base: position 114,233,941 of record NC_073696.1, read on the forward strand.
GATCATTAAGTTCATTAATCCCAATCGAGTGCACAAAATAAATTGCTTAAAAACATGTTGCAAAATATATTGTCATAAGACTGGCTGTCGTAATTCTACGTTAACTTGCGGTCGTGTCTTATAAACAAACTTTTCAACTAGTTCATAATAAATACACCTTTTTCATTTGTTTTTCTTCTTGGGGCTAGCATGAAAAAATATCTCTTGGCCTCATTTTGAAGGGTACATTTGATTCTACATATGGAGAAAATGTTAAATATATGTTATCTGTTATATTTTATTAATTCAATTTGAAACATGATCATTTCATCACGCTTTTTTGGTCAATTTATCGTCAAATTTTACCATAATTTCAACGTAAAACAAATAGATTTACTTCCAAAATTAGTAGAAATTTGACGGTAAATTGAACAGATGAGAAAAAAAAGATGAATATAGGTGCACCTAGCTGTTGAGATGCATAATGGAGCGATTACCCTACGTGGACTTTTGAATGCAGAAATTTTAGAAATGACATCTTTAGAATCAAATAAATTTCTTATTGAGCGTCTTAGTATATTGGGATTGAATATTGAGAATAGGTTATGTTTCCACTGAATTCTACTACGAACGATCGAACACCCTCTTTCAACCCAACCTATTCTCGATATTCATATTTTAATTCCTTGTTATATGATACCTCGGTATTTTTTTCCTACATAAACACCTTTTCTTTTTTCACCTTTTTTTTTCTTCTGGCCACTCTATTTCGGACCGGGTCATCCAAAGTGCTTCAATTGTACTCAAAATTACATAGATTGACCAAGATTGAAAATAATCAGACTCGTATTTTTGTAGGGTCATTAGGATGACCAGTTAAGACAAAAGATGGCGAAAGAGAATACTTTTTCCATGACGTGTTGTTTTTTGTATCAAATTGAAAATAATTATTTCTAGTTGAAAAAAAAAAGTTTAAAAGAACATTACAATATTCAAAGTAAATAAGAGTGAGGATAATGCGTTTCTTGTTCTAAATTCAGCTGTTAAAAATAAGTATACCTAATAAATGATTCAAAATTTTTGTTCAATTTTTATACCTTAGGGAGCACACTTAAATGACGTAGTATTCATGGTGAAGAGGGAGAGTATCGTCCTTATGTAAAAAGATTCGACAAGGGAAGAGGGGTTAGATTAAAATCGACGTAGCATTTTTTTTTCGAAGTTTGATATTTTTTGCACAGAAAATACATTAAAAACATTGGATTAAAGGGACAGCTGTCGAAATCTTTCCAACTATGGCATTCTGTAATCTTTTTATTGCTTCTTTTGCCAGGCTTGTAGTTTTTCCTCAGAGATTCACTAGCGTGAAGAAAAGTATCATTCACTGCGCCAACAACTGCTCTCACAGTAATGGGCAAAGCGACTCACTTGCTTGAAGAGATCAGCGAATCGTTTGTATCTGAGTAGCTTACCAAAAAACACCGCGGTGAAGTTAGAAATATTTCTCCAGAGAGATAATGAACTGGTGTGAGCTTCCTCATACGAAAGAACATTTCGCAATATAGTTACACAACAGAGCTTACTGCAGTACTTTTACTGTGTATTTCTTAGGCGTATATCAAATGAGGGTAGCATCTAGGTAGGAAAGTAGATTATAGTAGAATTAAATAAATAAATCCAACCGCTCTTCACGAATGTTTGCTCTTCGAATAATTCGATTTTATCTCAGTAGTGCGCACCGCGGTGTACTATTGTGTATTCTCACCAGAGTGACTCACCAACCTTGTTTCGCTCAGCTGTGGTGTAAGCAGCAAATGTATTAGTTTTCTACGAGCGGCGGAAACACAGCACAAAGCAGAAGAAAGGAGTGTGGTTCAAAAAATTGCCTCACGCAGCGCTTATGCTGGGCAAGAAGTGAGTGGTGAATATTCACTCTGCTCTCTCCACATATTGAGGACAATAACAAACCTGTCTCTAGCACATAAACAGTCTCTGATATTTTCAAACACACAAGCAGAAGACATCAATCCAGAGCGCATCATATAAAAGGCTGCAACAAGTATGTAGGAGAACTCTGGCAAAAACACTTGACAAAATGAGTACGAACATATTTTTGCTGCTGGACTGAAAGCCTTCGACACCCTTCATCATTGAAGATTTTGCTCGAAGCTAGAAACTCAGTTTACCTTTTCCGGAACGATCCTAAACTGTATTCTGCGGGGATCAGCAATCCGAAATGAGCCACTCAACCTCTGGAGTTCCTCAAGGGTCTGTGCTTGGACCGTGGGTCTTCTGTAGTTATGTAAGCGATTTGTTATCCGTATTGCCAATACAAATGTATGAAGATGACGTTTAACTGTATATTCATCAGCTTGGTTCTTGTTCCTGAGAACTTATTATGATGCTAAATGATGATCCCGCAAGAGGAATCAGCTATTCGTCAACAAATCAAAAAGCAATGTTTTTTACGGGTCACCGTAGAAAACCAATATTTTATTCCTTGTTACTATGAATGGATCTATTGAGTGAACGGAGAATGCAAAAAATCTCGGTTTCATTTTCGAATGCTACGTTTTTTTCGGGGGGCCGAGATTTTGTGAACAAATGCTACGAAGGGAACGAGGAGAGAGAAGGAGGGTGTTGTAAATGTCATGAAAAAATGCTACGTTATTTAAGTATGCTCCCTTACATAAGATTCTATCGAATACCTCCTCTTTCTCTGCATATGCGTTCGTAATTTTTTTTTTTTTTGATAATTTGTAGATGACTCAAAAAATAATTTCGCAACAATATCTAATAAAAAGGGATCGAACAGAGTTGTTTTTCTTCTGGTCGCCCTATTTCAGAGATTTCAAAAAAGAAGAGATTAATCTTCATCTAAAATAATCAGATCTGATTTTTTTTGTTGAGTCATTGGGGTGACCAGTTTCGAAAAAGGGTAACCATAAATAAAAATAAATTTATTCGGTATATTTTATTTAAAAAAATCATAGCTTGCAAACCAGGTAATCGATTTTCGATGTTTATGGATCAAATTTAAGGTAATTATTTCTAGTTCAAAAATTCCAAGGAATCAAACATGTAAACTTTTGAAATTTAAAATTGTAGAACTAGTATAATTTTCATCATGTTTTCAAATTGAATTCACTTAAATATAGAAGATAACATATTTTCAAAAACAAAAAAAATCCATTTGGGTCATTTCATACGAAGTAACTACGAAACAGCACAAACTTGGCATTGACCATCACTGATTTATATGGGGAAATTATTAATCTAAATTCACTTCGAAAAAATCCCAACTGTGGTGTAGATAAGAATAACTCCCGCTTAGTGGAATTCCTCAGTTTGTTGCAAAATAACGCATATTTTGTTCAAAATACCAAGGAATCTAGAAAACATATAATTTTGGACTGGAAGTGTTGCCAGATAGATTACCTTTATATTTAAAAACTGAATTTGTTTTTCGCAAAAGTAGTCATTTTTATACAAAATTTGATCATTTCATTCTGTTCACGTGAGAAACAACTTCGTCCATCGTTAATCTGGCAACACTGCTGCAAAAAGATATTTTCGGATTCTTTAAAAACAAGAAAAATTTAATTTTTTTTGTTTAGAGGCGAACCAGCCAAAAGCTGAAAGCCTCTCTAATAAAGAAAAAATTTTTTGTTTGTTTTGTTGTTCAAACATCATGATTGGAGATGATATGGAGAAAATCTAAACTGGTTTCGTAAAAAAGATATATCTCGAGATTGACTCATAATATCTCGAAATGATAGTGTTTTCTCAGGTGAAATTTTCCGAAAGAACACGATAATATTATCAAAAATAGAATAAAAGTGGCTGCATTTGCTGAAAAATGTAAGTTTAGATGCAAAACACAAAAATGTTCTATCTGGCAACACTTCCTGTCAAAAGGTATATTTTTCTGGATTGTTTGTTTTTTTTTTTAAAGTGAACCTAGAAGGGGCGCATTTTTCAATAAAAAACATCAACAACTTTGAGCAGGATTGAGATATTTACAATTTGAGCATTGCAAAATATTTATCTTAAATATCGTCTAAACTCTAAAAAAAGTTTTGATATGAAATTTGAAACAAAATAGTTAGAGCAAGAGAGAATTTTTTAATGATTAGGGTCCAATAAATAATTACCGTTTTTTCGCACACAAAGCTAAATTACATCCTCAGTATACAATTCCTTTTAAGCAGTAAACTCTCTGGTAATCATCTATGAAATCATTAAACAGCTACTCATTATCATTAACCATAAAAAGTTACATTCACTTAAAATCGCGATGTCTATTTTTTTCAAATAAGTATTAAAGACTTCAGAAGTTGATTTTCCAATTTTTATTGAACTTGAGTAAGTTTACAAGTTGTTGTTGTCATTTGAAATTTAGGTCAAATTGTTTTTAAACAGCTATTAAAATATTGCATCGAATTTGATGAAATTTTCACAGCAGATGCATCCTAAGTTGTAGTTTACGAAAATATTTTTTTTGAAGAAAAAAATATTTTTTCAATAGTAACTATTTAAAACAATATGTTGAAAATCTATGTTCTGGGGCACTGAAAAATCTGAAAAAAAAATCACAAGTATTCTTGACGAAATTTCGAAACCACTCTGAAAATTCCGTGGTGGTGTTAGAGTTTCATCAAAAGATATGGGCTTTCAAAGCTGGTGGCGAGCACGTTTTCAAGCGAGAAGCGAGTGAGCAGCACTACTATTGACAATCCCTGTTTCAGTTTCAGCAAAATAGTCAAAATATGCTTAGTCTGTTACCCAACTTAATGATGAAGACAGTATACTTTATGCCCCTAACAACTCGCAAGCCTACCTACACATTTTACTAAAAAAATAATGCAAAATTGAGTTAGGGGTCAACCGTACAAAACGTATCAGCGGGGTAAGATCGCCCGTGCTATTATTTTTAGTCATTATGGTGCACTTTTTGGTATGAGAGCCGAAGAAAACTTGGTTCAGGAGCATTTCTCGCTTGAAAATGTGTTGCAACACCAACTTCAAAAGCCCATATCTTTTGATCAAAAATTAACACCACCGCGAAATTTTCAGGGCAGTTTCGAAATTTTGTCAAAAATACTTGTGATTTTTTTTCAGATTTTTCAGTGCCCCAGAACATAGATTTTCAACATATTATTTTAAATAGTTACCATTGAAAAAATATTTTTACTTCAATAAAAATATTTTCGTAAACTACAACTTAGGATGCATCTTCTGTGAAAACTTCATCAAATTCGATGCAATATCTTAAAACTATGTCTATTTAAACACAATTTTGACCTAAATTTCAAATGACAATAACAACTTGTAAACTTACTCAAATTCAATAAAAATTGGAAAATCAACTTTCCGAGTGAAACTCTTGAAGTTTTTAATACTTATTTGAAAAAAAAAATAGACATCGCGATTTTAGTGATCCGTTTCACGAACTCTGACCCATTTACTAATTGCCCGATTTAGAAAATCGGAATTTGTACTGTTTTAGCTTTAAATACAAGGTTTGTTTAAGTTTATTGTTAATAACCCCTTGTACAACCGGTAATAGTATGAAAGTCCCACCTGAATAAACTTCAAATGTAAATGTGAACTTAAGGGGCCTCGTAAACAATAATTGTATATCCAATTAAAACCGAATCGCTCCATAGAAATTTAATGAGACCGATATGCTCTCGTAACTAAAAAAACAAAACATAGAAAGCAAGTACATGAAAGTTTAATTTTTAATGGTGTTTCGCATACCATTTGTTTAATTAGTTTTTCCTTGGATAATAGAATTTGAAACATGTCGATGTTAGAACAAAATAATGAAAAAAGTTCCGAGGATTGTTTTCGGACTTGATGGGGCCCAAGAGTTAGGTTTGCAGTGAAAATAAAAAAAACTTCAATAGCATTTGCATGGTCAAACAAAAGGAAAATGCCTTTTTACGATTGTATCGAAACCAACTCAAAGCTGATAGTAATATTTACTACAATTCACTTCTCTGATCCCAAACTTACATAGAAAAATTTTACAGTATATCGTAGAATCGAAGCTAGTACAGTGGCGTTTCGATTTTATCTCTTATCTAGTGAGACTGTGGACTCGGGGTGATAATGGAGGTTAGTATTTTTTGTTGAATGGCATTGAAATATAACAAAAAATACTGATTTTTATCATTTAACCAAGTCCACAGTTTTGTTGAATTCACGGAAGGATGTTCTTTTGACCGTGATAAAATCGAAACAGCACTGTACTTGAGTTTACTGTAAAATATTCTTAGCAATTTTAAAATGTTTGAGTGTTAGAAAGAAAGTCCAGAAAAACCTTTCTCCAGTATGAAGAGAAAATTTCAACAAATTATTTTTACTCGAACAATTATAGATTAAATAACGTTCATGAACTACGTCTACAGCAAAATTTTGTTTTTAATAATATAGATTGTGTCAAACATTCGTTTTTAGATCGATGAATTGTAACTACTGAATAAATTCACTAAATTCTAAAACCCTCTAGCACAAGCCTGTATGGCGTTGAAAGAAAAATTCAATAATGTCTCCTTCAATGATTGGAATCAAGATAGAATTGATAATAGATTAGAAAGGCTATTAAGCACATATTGATAGTGTGACAGAATTTTATAAAGCTTACTTTTTATCTTGGTTCAAATGTTGGGTAATAATATTGGAGTTTTTAGTTTGTTCATGTAATTTAAAGATTTATCCTGTTGCAGTTTAATTTTGTGCTAGAATACTATAAAATCTACAATTCGCGAAACGTAGAAACGTACATTCCAAAATTTTCAGTAAACACGTAATTGATGACCTTCGAAATTGCCCAAAGTGGTACACGCGATTGCGCTTCCAGCCAGTTGATGTCGGATTACATTCCGGTAGATTAGATTGATTTACGGAAAAACAAAAACTACACGCGTTGTCCGGGAAAAAATGTTATTTTATTGATACTGGTTGACAGCGCGAGCGGGCAATAAATTCTTCATTCGTTTGCGACGACCGCGGGAGCCGTAGAGCGAACACAGTTCCATAATTCATCCACATGTACCTATGTATAACAGTGCGACACACGCCGGCACGGCATGCGGGTGTGCGAGGACGCGCGGACGTGGAGAAGCAAATTTCAGCTGAGTATTACTATATGAATATATGCATATTTCAGCGAAGATGGAAGGGGGGGACAAAAGAGCATATGAACATGTAGGACATCAAAAAATTATTTGTCCTGGTTGTAGCCGGCTGGTAGTCACGGTTTGGTACTGCCGTGTGTTGTTTTGCAGTGCATGCAATTTATTTTTGCTTTTTTTGTATTCAACTGCGAAAGTAACTCTTGAATGTAGGTGAAAAAAATCGTCCAGTTTCTCGAACCGAACGAAACTGCACGCTTAATTATGTGCTCTCTTGTTTTGCCTTTTGTGCGAAACAAACGCCAAATTTGTAAACCGTGACTACCCGCCTGAGGAGCTTTTATGTGGTCCGGTTCGAAAGCTACCGCAGCCGTAGTTTCCGTGGGACAACGACCCGCAGTTGCGGCCTACAACATGGCTGCGGTTTGTCGCCGGATCTTTTTTCGAAACATAAAAGAGCTGGTTATGAAAACAATCTAGAATGTTGTTGCACTACACATCAACATATTGCTGCTATCGGCATCGTGTTCTTTTTTTTTCGCTGTTGTTATTGCTGCTGCTGCTGTTGTATCGTTGACATGGGAGAGTGAAATTAAATATGCAAAATTCGAGACAGAAAACATTCCTGGCTAGCGTAAAGAATGTTGAAAAAACAAAAACAGGAGTACAAATTGTACAAAAAGTTAAGTCCTTTCTCAGGCAGCTATTCAAAATTCAAAAATGGGTTAGTTCCTTGCTGCTGTATGTGGTTAAAAATTTTGTTTTTTAGCGATACAAAAATACGTAAAATGGTTTTACTTGATTAAAAACCTTCAAAATACAAAAACGGTTAGTAATCTGTAATTATCGAAAAAACGTCCTTAGTTCGATTAGTAAAGTTATGTTAGTGGCGCCGTTGTTTGTAAGTGTGCTTCCATGTTTGGATGGAGTGGTGTAGATCTTGAGCTTTGGTTAGTAGTGGCGATTAGTGGTGTTGTAAAGGGAGGATCCGCGTTGTGATGCCAGTGTTTTTAGTATTCGTTTTTGGAAGGGTTGGTGTTGGTGTGTGTAGAAACCAAAAAACTTCCAATTGCTAAGGGGGAGATCAGTGCAATACATACCGTCTTCGTGGGTTCTAACAGTGACCGGATAGGAGCGGGGCCCGTCACCGACGGTGGTCCCGGCGAGCACCCAGATCTTGTATTCGGTCCAGCGTTTCAGCTCGTCCAGCACGAGACTGGTGGAATTGAGGGTGGTTACCGTTGCCTCGCTGTCGGAGCGGCCATCCTCGACGAAAAACACTTTATAGTACACAATGGCCCCGTTCGAGCGCTCCACCGGAGGCGGCAACCAGGACACGTTGATCGTCGTTGGACTGGTAGCTTCAACAGTTATATTACGTGGTGGTGCACCAGGTACTACGATTTTTCAATTTGGGTCGAATTATTTTCGGTAGGTTTCGATTTTTGTTTTGTTTTTTTTTGGGATATAATTTTTTTTGATCGATGATATCATATTCGAACGAAAAATCACGCATGAAAATAAAGCGATAGAAAAAGAAAAGAAAGAAAATCAAAATGAAACAAATTAGAACCTTAAAATAAAGCGCATAATAACTAATTATAATAAGCGATACTAATTGGGTAACGTGAAACTAAATGTTCAAACGAATCAAATTTCGGCAGGTATGCAGATTCAAAGCCAGAAAAAGTATTTTGACATAATTACCAAGCTTCATTCATTAAATAATTCATTCATCAAAATAAAAACCAATTTTAAAAGTTTCATACTAACATGTGTTAGCTGTAATTACTCAATATATTTTAGAAGTCCTAAAAACCATATTTTCGAAAATTCGGGTCTAATTTTTCAAAAAGACAAGATATTTTCGAAAATTTTAACTTGACATCTGCTTAATAAAATGGGGTCGAAGCAAAAGTTGTAGGAAATTTTTATGCTATTGTAAACTGCTGGGCAGCATGATAACAATCATCACAAAGCCTTTGTTTTTTTAAGCTTTCCCAATACTACGTTCTAAATGGAACCATAACAAAATCAAGTTTCATGTATTTTTTCAGCAAAGTTTTTTATATAAACCTTTTTCGTAGGTTCAATCATGTTTGTATTTGATGGAATGGGTCACATCTTGATAACGCACAATGGTCGAAGTTAAAATTTTTGTCCAAAATTCACTTTTTGGTAAAACCGCTAAGATCGCTTGCAGATAAATTTATCACATGAGCAAAGTGTTGTATAGACAAGGGGCTGCCCATAAACCACGTAAAGTATTTTTTGACGAACAAAATGAAAAAAAAAAAGTTTATTATTTCATAAGTGATTGCAGTGTATACAAACGAATTATATTAAATTAAATTTAATTTTATGATTTTTTTTCGATGTATTTTGGACCAAATTGCTATGATATACGAAGAAGTTCGTTAGTAAGTCAGACCCCTCCCTGCCCCAAGTTCTTTCCCAAAAAGCAAACACAAACTTTCAACATTTATTTTTGAAAGGCTTAGGTAGGGCTCTCAGGCAAGAATCAAGAACAACTGATACAAGCGCAGTTATTTATGATGGTCAAAATTAGGGAAATTCCACACACTTTATATATGGCCTGCGGAGGACTATGTAGAGTTAAAACCAGTTACTCTTAACCCTTAAAGGCGTACGATGTTAAAAAATCATCTAAAAACATAAAATCGTTGCTCAACAGGTTTACTGCTCCAAAACTAATCAAGATGCATAAAAAATTGAAAAATTTACTTCGTAATGTGCGAATATTACCATGTTGTTTTTTTCTTTACAAACAAATTTTAGAGCAGCAATGCTTTATGCTGTACCGATCTGGTCAAGTTGCTGTTCAACAAGGAAGAAAACGCTCCAAAGGATTCAGAATAAAATTCTGAAAATGATTTTGAAGCGTCCTCCTTGGTTTGGTACACTCGAATTACGTAGACTTACTGGTGTTGAACCATTAGAAGCTATGTCAAATAAAATTATTAACAATTTTCGACAAAAATAGTTCCAATCCTCAATTGCTACGATAAGCTCTTTTTATAGCCAACAAGTTAGCAATTAAGTTAGTTGTAAGTTTACTTCCCCTTTTCTGACAAGTAGGTTTAAATCCCTACGAATGATAAGTCCTAATTGCGAAAGCAAACAAATCCTAACAATTAAAATTACAAATTTCTAACAGTGTTGAGAAGTCACCATTTGTGATTGGACACACATACTCATTATTTACTAATATTTATCATAAATACCTTAGCTACTAACAAATCCCCCCTTTTAAAAAAACCATGTTGTTTTAAAACAACTCTGCGACTTTATCGCAGAATAAAGTCTAAATAATTACTTTTGTTAACAGTAACTTTGAAATTGACCTTTTGTTAGTATAATTTCTGATAAATCAGACATTTTCACTAACCACAAACTTTATATTAAAATTTATTTTCAAAGACATTCAGTACCAGTCGGAAATCTCGCCAGGTTTTTTTTTCGTTTCCGAGGTTTTGACAGCAAAAATAAAAACAAAACATTCAAATATAGTACTTCCAGCTGTTACGTTTTCTTCGTTGGAGTCTAGAGAGTTGTTCTAATAAATTTTATTTCTAAAAAAAACTAAAATACATATATTTCAAAACGTTATTATTAATGCTGTTTTAAAACAACATTGTGCATTTAGGGGTTAAATAATACCATACCAGCTAATAGCTACATATTCAGAAAGAATATTTTTCTTCATTTTTAAGGGAACTTACTTTGTAGGCATTTTTCAGCACGAACCGTGTGATTATCATCCGATTTCAATAGTTTTAGCACTAAAAGATTCAGCAACTTATCTAGCTCGAAATCAGTGTCAGCGGTGCCCCGAAAGAATTTTCTCATTCCCGGAAATCTGGTTTTTCGAGGATATGTTCCGAAGCTAAGGAATGTTATGAATACAGTAATCACCCGATTATACCACGCACCGATACATAGATGAAGAAAAAAAAAACACGCCCCGATTGTGTCTGCCCTCGATTTCATCTGCCCCTGGTTTTATCACCTTTTTCACCAGATTTTATCATCATATAACATTTCATTAAAAAAATATCAGGGTGAACTGATTTCGTATTTAGATTCAATATTTTAGTACTGAACTCTACAACTTTATGAACAATAACAACATTCTGAATACATGTAGTTTATATTGTTTTATTTTGCCGTTTTCGAGCGATTAATTAAATAGTGATTCAAATGTTAATAATAGCCATAACGCATGTTCGGAGAAGTTTCAAGATATTTTAAAACACATCTTCTAATGTAGAAAAATGAGTAATCAATTCTCCTAAAAGTTAGATAGCAAATTTATTTTTTCACCAAATTGAGCTAGACGCATAGTGTCTTCAGCAAAGTGATCTCAAATAAGAAACTTTGCCGAAGGCATTATGTTTTCATCTCCTACATATTACAAACCAAAAATAGTTATCTATGGAAAGGCACTAAAAATCTCAATTTTCGTTCTAAATGTTTCCCTAGATTCTTCCGATTTTTTTTCGCAATTATCCGTATTTTTCCTTGATGTAGCTTTTGGGTAATTATGATAATTCTGATTCTTACAAGTGGGGTTATCTAAATAAAAATGCATTCTTATGAATGAATGTTTCCGAAAATTTTGCGACTAGTATGCCACAGCTTAAGAAATTTTATTAGAATTTTGCTCTTTGGGTCAGTTATATGAGAAATATGTGATTTTTTGAGTACCTAAGAAAATAGTTTAAAATCACCACAAAAGGATTTTTTACAGTTTCTTGAAAAATGTTGACGCTAATAGCACAGAATCATAGCTTTATACAAATACTAGTATATTCCGGACGAACTAGCAGTGAAATTTTTTTACATTTGTATGGGAGCCTTCCCTCCCAGAGGGGGTCAGAGCACCATTTCTTGCTCTCAAAAATATCTAAATTTCAAATTTGGTTCCATTTGCTTGATTAGTTCTGGAGTTGTGCATAAGTTTGTCTTATGTTTGCCTAGGAGCCCTTCCCTCATAAAGAGGAAGGAACTCGAACTATCGTAATCACCTTTCTCAGCCCCAAAAACCCCCACATACTATTTTTTACGTCGATCGGTTCAGTAGTGTTCACGTCCATAAGGATCAGGCAGACAGACAAGACTGTATTTTTAAATGTTTAGGTTGCTTGTAGTCATTTAAATCACTAATCTTACGTATTAAGTTATTGGTTTTGCATCCTCAATAACAAAATAGTAGTAATGAAAAAATTCCCGGTTTTATCACTTTCCCTATTTTATCACCCCAAATAGTATCAGGGGGGTGATAATATCGGGTGATCACTGTATTTGATAATATTGTTGGTCAATTATAATTGATATTTTATGAGTACTTCCAGAATCGCGATGATGTCCAGAGACCTGAAAACGACCTTAGTGGCAATTTTGAATATCAACATGGCGACTTCCGGTTTCTGGAAAAGAATCACAATTGGCCGAGTACAATCATATTTGAGTATTTCCTGACCAAGGATGATACCCAGAAACCGGAACTCAACTCCAGACGCTATCTTGAAATTCAAGATGGTGACCTCCGGTTTCTGAAAAATTTGCGAAGCAGGCAATTGCCAAAATTGACCAAATGCCACCTCATATGAGTTGTTTCGGAATCGGAATAGGATTCAGAAAACCGGAAGTCACCATCTTGAATTTCAAAATGGCTTCTTGAGTTGATTTCCAGTCTCTGCACGTCATCTCGATTCCGGAAATACTCATATTCGATGGTATTCGGCCAATTTTGGCTCTTATCCAGAAATCGGAAGTCACAATTTCGGGTTTGAAATGGCCTCTGTGGTTGTTTTCTGGTCTCTGGACATCGTTTTGATTTCGAAAATACTCATATGAGAAGGTTTTTGGTCGGGAGTCGTTTTCCGATCTCTAGGCATCATCCTGGTTTAAAAAAAAACATATTGGATGTTATGCGACGTTGTATTATTTTATTGTTTCTATGGCCACTAGAAACCCCGGTGGAATCTGTTCCGGAAGGACCATTTCGAGGGCATATCTCCATAAACCTCAACACCACAAAAATGGCCTGTGGAAGTAATTTTATGAACTTTGAACCAATGATTGTAAGATCTCAGAAAATTCCTCAGCTTCGAAAGATATTTCCAAAAAATTGTATTTCCGGGTATGAGAAAAAAATTTCAGGGCACCGTTCACACAGGTTCAAAGTAAAGAAGTTACTGAATCGTTTGGTACTAAAATTATCGAAATTGGATGAAAATTGTTATAGTTACAAGAATTTTAATTTACCCGTAGGATGCCCTAAGGGGTAAGGGGTTAAAAAACTCAAAAAGAGATTTATTTAAAATGGTGCATAGAATACGATTTTACTATGGTTCACTTTAAAATCTACAATTACAATTTTTTTCAATCAGTATTTAATAAATCTTTGCTAGGAAACTAACACAAATTTTTTTTTTTTCAAAGCAGACAGTGTAAATAATTTTTTAATTCAGCTCTGCCATAAAACGCGTCCCGCGAGAAAACGCTGACTGACATGATCGTGTAGGTATATATAACAGTAAGTAAGCTGATATCTCTGCGCGTGAGGAGATAATCTCTCTCTGTCGCACAAGTAACTCTCGCAGGGCAGTGTGTTATTGTTATTGGTTTTGGTCCAGCTGTCGTTCATTTTCGCATTTCGCGATATACATACTGCCTGCTTCACAAGAACTTAAAACTGTAGTTGTAAGACAAAAAATTGAAATTTGTTCGTGAAGTATTTTTTTCCTAATGAAGTCGTTTTCCAAACATTGGATAAAAATATTCTACTGTCGTTCATTGAATGAATTGTATTATATTGCAAGTAGATTTTATTCATTCCATACTTTTTGCTGGAGAACGACGAAAAACTCGCAAAAAATTTTTGAAAAACATTTGTAAAATCACAGAAAAATTAAATTTTCCAAACTTTATTTCAAAAGATGAAAATTGAAATTGAAAAAAAACCTTCGCAGCTTGACTTTTAAGCAAAAATTCGTCTGCCATTTCTCCATCTTGAACCATTTATCAAAAGTTATGGAATAATGCCAAAATAAAAAAAAATAAAAAACTAATTCCTTGATTTTGTAAATCAAAATATAATTTTTTTTTCTTCATCTATAATCAAAATATAATGTTTATTTTTAATTTACTAGCTGACCAGGCAAACTTCGTTTAGCCCACAATAATTTTAAACATTCCTAAACAATTGATTCCACACGCATCCAAAAATTAAACTTGCGATTTGTTTATAGTCCGCAAACGCATGAGACTCCTCTCCCTCATCCAAAGTAGGTGTGTCAAACCATCATAGACACATTTCTTGCTCCCCAAAAACTTCACATGCCAAATTTGGTTTCATTTGCTTGATTTGTTCCCGAGTTTTGCACAAATTTGTGTTTAGTTTGAGTTCTCTTTCAGAAAATAGGGAAGATAGAAGGGTGTTGAAACACCATTAAAATATTTCTCTCTCCCAAATATCCTCGCATATCCAATTTGGTTAATTTGCCTGATTATTTCTTGAGTTGTGAAGAAACTTGTGCTTCATATGTATGGGACCCCTCCCTTCCAGAAAAGCGAGGGGCGTCGAACCACCAAGAAATTTTTTTCTTACTCCCAAAAATCTTTACACGCCAAATTTGGTTCCACTTACTTGATTAGTTCTTGAGCTGTGTAGATATTTGTGTTTCATTTGTATGGGACCCCCCCTCCCAGAAGAAACAGAGAGAGAGGGGGTGTCGAACTACCATGAAAATATTTTTTGCCCCTAAAAACCTCCACATGCCAAATTTGGCTTCATTTGCTTGAATAGTTCTTGGTAACTCAGAAATTTTTGTTTCATTTAGTATAAAACCCCTCTCTTCTAGAGGAGGGAGGGGTGTCGAACAACCATCGAAATCCCCCGCGTAAAAAGCGACTTTAGTGTATTTTCAGATCATTTTGCATGTAAACGCTCAATAGTTGTCACAGCGATTGATCATTCATCATGTGATTTGGCATACATTTACGATTTTTCTGTTGGCAACAGTATTTTTTCATTTGGTTCGTTTGATGGAGTAATGTACTTGAAGCATTGTACTCACACAAGGGACAAGGTTTGTGAGGTTATGGAAACGGAAAAAATGTTATGTCTCAGAAAGACTGTTGTCTTTGTGTTGGAATGATTACGAAAAATTTGAATGTGGGAAGCAGTTTAATTGGTATTCATCTTGCATGGATGGTTTGATTGTGATATACCCTTGAAACTCTCAAGCCTTGAAATTATATTGTCACACTGAAGTGCGCTAAACCACTTAGGCGGTAGGGGCTATCATATTTGCTGTTGTTTTGTCAGATAAATATTTAATTAACTTCGAGTTAAATCAAATTCACAAATCAAAAAGTCCTAGCAATATTTTTCTGGCTTTGATCATTAGCAAGTTCTGGAATAAAAAAAAATGCGTAACTGAAACAAAAGAGAAGGATTCGAAATCTTTTTTTTTTTTTTTCAATATAACTCCAATCGAATAATTCTCGCAACAGTACAGGTTATTTAGCTCAACATAATTTTTGAATCAGCAATTGAATCGGTAATTCCAACTCAGGATCCAGCTACAACGTATATTAAAGTCGCAACGAAAGAAAGAAAACGAAACAAACCAAGTCTCCCTAGCACCTTGTGGCTAAATACGTTCGAATATCGACGCATGATTTACCTACACTGTTCATGATCGTAAAAATAACATTATCTACGGTGCATGTAACTGATTACGAGTAAAAAAATAAGTGCTTTACACAACCAGTGCTCATCAATCAGTGCAATTTAGGTGCAAAATACGACGGGAATAAACAAAAATCTCAAAACATAAGATCAAAGCAGTGGACATCACGCAGAGAAGAAGTAAAAATGTGGACCAGATAACAAAAAGAAAAAAAAAGATAGAAATCATACGGAACGAAACCAGACAACCATCGATGGAACGGTAATTGCTCGGCATGCAGTTTCGTAAGGTAAATCAGGAAAAACAATTGTTCTCAGAATAAAACATTCAAACAGTCGCTGGTAATGCGGGTATAGATAGATCCAAAACAGTACTGGATGTAAAGTATTCGAACGGAAGAAAAGTGAAGCAAGCCAAATCACACGCCCCGTTACGTCGCGTTACGTCATGTCACGCTACGTACACACGCTAGCACACGAGCAGGCACACCCGCTTTATTCGCACAAATCGTGCCACACATTCGCCCACAGCACGCGGGGATAACAGAAAAATAAAAGCCGAATTTACTTACTCATTGTATTTGCAATTAATTTTATCAAATGAAGAAGGTTACGAAAGAATCAACATAACAAAGCTGGTCACGGATTAGAAATGCGAGGGATAATGTAAACGTAAAACCAAATACGTTCTTCAACTCGTTTGGATTATTTTGTGGTTTTTATATTCTCCCCTTTGTATGTCATCATCTTGCTCAAAAAATGCTAATCACGAAACCCTAGTTCCCCACTCATTTAGTGCGATTATTTTAACGAGGCTATTCTCTTCGTTAAACTGTCCTTACTGGGCACTGTACGTGTAATTGTTTTGTTCAATTTTCAAAACCAATCTCACTTCTTAGTTCTAACATAGTGAACAAAAATCAAAAAATGTTTCTAATGGATATCGGAAACTTCACTGCTGGGAACGGATCGAGCACTTACCGTATTGCTTGGTGCGAACAGGAATCGGCGGAGTAGTGGCTCCTTCGCCACGCTGGGAACGTGCCGCCAACCAAAAGTAGTACAGCGTGTCCGGATACAGACTGCTCAAAGTGTAGGTTTCTGTGTTCGGGATGCGTCTGAAATGGCAGAGTGGTGCATTAGGTTAGTTGTCATTCCACAAGGGAAAAGTTACTTTGTTGTAGGCAACTCCATAATCTGTAACCGTATGGAGGCGCATGGTTATTTTCAATTGTAATCTCAACAACGCTCGGTAGACTATAAAAGCAGGATAAATTCTGCATATTGCAGAAATTATTTCAACACAGTAGCATGATCGAATCGAAACTGAATTGGGTACCCTAGCGTAGCACGAATTATAATATTAGTTTTTATGACCCTCATTGCAAAACATAAAGGACGTATGCTACTGCTGTCAGAAGGTTCCACTCAAAGCAAAAATCATTCTGCTCTTTACATCGCAATGAGCAGAAAGCATTATTATTGTCACCGGCGAATGGACTGGCGATGGTAGTTCGGTACCACACTGCATGTTTCCCGGAAGCAAAAGCACCATAAAACAACATTAATACGTACTGATGATGCTGCTCGTTTGCATAGGTGTCATTCCAGTACAATTCGTAGTGTACGATGTTCTCGCCCGAGTGGGTCGGCCGGGACCACTGGAGAGTGACAGCTGTTTCGCCAATATCGGTAGCCCGGAAGTTACTTGGCTGGGAGGGAACGCCTGAAAAAATATTGCAAGAAAAAAAAAACGACAACAGTTATTGAGGAACGAATAGCAAAGGACACCTATAGAACCGTCCAGTTTAGAGCGGCGAATGGAATGGGAACATTGCATGGGACACGGAACATGGGCGTATTTCTGATATAACGAATACAGTTTGTTTTCCGTAAAACGTTAGATGAACTAGATAATTTCAGAATGAATGTTTGTACCAGTTGGTAGCAAAATGGAAGATTTTTTTCACTGGAAATCGTTTAAATTTAATACTTTTCAACAGATAGACAATAGTTCAGCGAAACACGCAGCTAATCACTTCGACCCTGCTGCTGGAAGCGCCGCTAAGGGTGTGAGCGAATTGAGTGATGGACGTGTAAATGAAAAGTGAGCACATTTGAATGTGCATAATTTGCATATGTAAAGCAGTTTAAGCGCACATTTCCACACTCTCTTTCATTGCATATTGAAGTGCGGGGCCAGCGCTTTGTATGCAGCCGCCGGTAAAGTGGTAGGTACCAGTGAGGTGTCACAACATGACAAAGGCAACACAATCGATGACTTTCCCAGGGGAGCACTTTGGACGACGCGAACGAGGACCGCGGGTTCGCCAATCCGGTGGGCTGTGATTTTCGAGCCATTTGGTCGCGACCGAGTAAATCGATGCATTATTCTTTCATGAAGCTTTCGTTGTTTGCGGTTTCGCAACAGTCACCAGCTAGAGTGTGTTTTGCAAATCTGCCACCAAACCGACTGGTTGTGGACGAGTTTAGAGTTGTCTTTTTACTTCATTATTCATGATTTACTAAACAACTTAATATATTAGCATTGCACTTATTTTGGTGTTGAAAGCTCTTTCAGCAAGTCAGTCGATCATGAAAGTTAAATTTTTTTGGGGATGTGAATTTTGCTGTGATTATTGTGAATTGTTTCAGCTAGTGAAGCGTTAGCTAGTGAACTTTCGACATAATACCAAATATTACTTCGGTATAGCGGCACAATAAATAACCGTACAATTGAAATTTAAAGTTTTTATAGCTCTTTTAACTGAGCTGATAAAATTTCAAATTTCAAGTTAATTTCAGTTGTTATAACTGTTAGTACTGGTACGGGAACGCTCTTAGAATTGTAACTAGTTCATATTAAAACGCAACCTATATTAAATTTTATGAGCCATCGATGCCTTGCCAAACCAAGTTATACTAACGTTTTGTTTTTACCATGGCCAAAACTGTAATTTTCACACGCATATACACGCTCGCTTTTTATTCTACTACTTTACGCGAATTTCGGAAATTACACGGATTTCCTAGAGAAATCGATTTTTACGCAGTATGTTTGCAGTGATTTTTATTTTTCATTTCGGTTTTTCAGAATGTCGGCTAAGTTTCCTCAATCCGAAAATTGATTGATTAGACTAAACCGTTTCTACAGGTAGAACAACACTGCTGTGCAATTTCAAGATGGTTTATCATTTCTAAGAAAATAGGTATAAACAGTAAAATAATTTTCTGCATAATAAATTTTCTACAAAATAAATACATACCTATTTTAAACACCTCGAAAGTACTGTTTTAAAAACTCCAGTTTTTTTTAATGAAAACTGCAAAATGTGAATTAAACATTGATGGCCAGCCACAGAAGACAATCGTTTCTGTCGCAGTGGCACTTCTGCCCAATGCCCTTTAGGCATACAAAAAAAACATTGATGGTTGTTTGACCCTGGCGAAATAAAACTAAAAAAAAGATTCTAAAACTTATTGCGGTTTGTAACATCAAGCGATTTCGTTTTCTCGCTGTTGCGTGTTGCATCATGTTGCAACTTGGCAGCTGGGAGACGACGAAATTCTGTTTATACTGATTGATTGAATCGACTTCATATTAGCTCTGCATAGTCGAACTAACTGCCTTTGTGAATGCGTACTAACAGGGCAGTTAATTATTCAGTGTCGGTTATGCTGATCGCGCCTTTGCGCTGCCCCTACAGTGGGGAGTTTACTAAATAAAGTGAAAATTAGACAACTACAACAGAATTTGATTGCATCCCGCACAGAATGTCTGCTTGTGTTGGTGCCAGAAAATTATTAACCTTCAATTATTTTTTTATTTGCCTTGAAAAAAGCATGTTGCGGTTCAAAATCGGTTGCTTATTACAACCTTTGAGCTGCCCTAACATTGGTGGAATTAAGATACACGGACAACATGCACTGTGGAAGCTATTTCACATTCAGTAAATTAGACGGGTGCGACAAATTTGAATTGCCAGGATGCAACACAGAATGCTTGCTTGCGTTGACAAAAATTATTAACTTTCGATGACTTGTTAATTTGCCTTAAAAAAGGCATTTTGATTTCCGAAATTGGATTTCCTGATGGCAATTATCATGCTGCCCCAACACGGGGGGAATAATGGCTGTCTGGCGACACACGCTGAGAAAAACCGCGCTGCTCCTGGGACGTGGTGACCAACCACAGGGCTAGTGCTGCTGCTAAGGAAGGACGACTGCTGTTGTCGCTGTCTAGAACTATTATGAGCGGCTCCGGCTGAAACAGGCTCTTATATAGGCCAAATAGCATGTTTTCAATTGCAAGGTATATGATTCTGTCGACCGTGTTTGGGAAGCAAGCATATAACGACCAATCAGAGGTCGAATTTTTCGTTTTGACAAGGCTTGACTATTTTCAATAGTACAATAGTGTGAGTAATAAAATTACAATTATCTTATTTTGGGAAGAATCTTAGAAGATTTTCCAATCTATTGCTGCAAGAACGAAGGAAATCCATCGAATACTAACCGATTTATTAGCATTTGAAATTGGACATATTTTTCACTTTTTTCGGTTTTAGATTTTCATTTCACATCCCTATGTAGCCGAACTTCCTGAGAGAAGTATTCTACTTCAAAAATACACCGCAAAAAATATCCAGAAATATTCAAAATATAATCATAACAGCTGATAATTTAAAAATCTTGGTTGTCTAATCTTGAATAAATCAGAAAAAAGTTAAAATTTCCTAACAAGAAGAAAGAAATACAGCCAGAATGGTTTGTTTGTTTGGTGATGCCTTTAATAATGATGTAGACAGTATGTTTGTACTTTCAGATAAAATATAACCGTAGGAAAAAAAGAACAAAATTAAGACAAAAAGAATAACACAAAAATATTATATATTAGCTCACAAATCCCACATTTCGAAAATCTTATTTTTACAACAACTAAATGTTGATAGCTGTTTGAACTTGGAGTGAAAAAATATAAAAAAGTTTAAATATAAAAAAAAAAATGTAGTTCAACAATTTTCGTACAGTGCTTATTTTTATAGAAGAACGAAATTACTATCCACAACTTAAGCGGGTATTAGACGAAGCAAACATTTACTATTTTTGGTACGAATTTTATTTGCACAAAATAAAATCCGTAACAAAAATAGCAAATATTTGCTTCGTCTAATACCTGCTTTAATCAAAGACATTGTAGCGACCATACAAACCGGTTTGGCTCTCAAAATATCTTTGTTTATCAATATAAACACTCCACTTAGTAAATGTGTTCCATATATTAGCACACTAACAGAAAATCGAACTAAAACGCAGATTTTACCCCAGAGTTCAAACTATAAAAAAATAATTTCTGGGTTGGGTTTCGGCTACGCAGTCTGTCACGGATTCAAAACGGGTGTTTTCTACTGCCCGACGTTTCGGCCAGGGGTTTTGGCCTTTTTCAAGGGAAACTATTAAAAACATTTATTATAAACTATTTTTAAAGAACATGTAATGTAATGGGGACTCACTAGATTATCGTTTTTTCGTCAAGGTGTCTGTTTTCTGTGGAATAGCATTGTTGAGTTTATACGCCTATCTGTATCCAAATTAATTAAATTTTAAAACTGTTTTACAAACGAAACTAATTTGAAAGCTTACAATCATTAAATTCATAGTTGTTTAATTTAATTTATTTTTTATTTTTTTTTTATTTTTCTCGAACTATTGTGCACTAATCACTGCCGTACCGCACTGCACTATCTATACTGTATACCTATCTGCAATTTGTTTCGTTAAGTTTTGAGTACTAGCTTTGACAATTATGGGATTTGTTCTCTTCTCACTCTGTTTCGTTGCGAAATGGTGTTTTTGATGGTGTGGAGTAACCCAGCGTAAGTAGTACTCAGCTGGTCTACGTCCGTACGATGATTGACGGTGCTTGTCGTGTTTGTAATGTGGCACATCTCCAGTATTGGCAAAGCTGTAGCTCGTTGGGTGTAGTCTAGTATTGTCGTTTTGGTTAGATCGAAATTGTGTTGTAGTTGGATGGCGTGTTGAATGAGTGCTGTTTTTTCACTTAGCGCTGCTATGTCGTTGTCTGTGTTCGAGTTGGCAGATCGGTTTTCAATTAGGCTGGCATATTTGTTTATATTGGATTTGTGTCCGCTGAGCCGTGTTTTTAGTTGGTTCCTGGTCATTCCTATGTAGCACATCTGGCAATCAGTACATGGGATGCTGTAGATGACGCAAGATCGTTGGGTGGATGGTACTGGATCTTTGATGGGGGGTAGTAGCTGTTTGATGGTTCCGATCGGTCTGTAGGCAAGTCGGATTTGAGGAAAATCGGAGCTGAGGATCCTTGATATTGCTGTGTTTAATTGTGGAATGTTGGTGATTGAACGGTACATTGTGATGACTTCAGTTTGGCTTGGATTAGCAGTTGTGGTTCGTAGGTCGGATGTATGTTGTGAAACGTTAGGTGAATTTTTTTGCATATTGTGGTTATGTGGATCGGTAGCTATGGCTATGTTGGCAGTTTTGTGTGCTCGATTTAACAGTCGTTTGATTAGCGATACTGGATAGTTATTTTGGCGAAGATGTTGTATGATAGTGTGATTTTGTTGGTCTATTGGTTTATTGGTGGTAATTTGGATCACTCTTTTTATAAAATTTCTGGCAACGTTCATTTTTGTGTGCATTGGGTGGAAGGAGAAGTAGTTTAATAGTCTTCCTGAAGCGATATTTTTGGAGAACCATTCTGTGTTGATTGACTGGTCGGTATTGCGGATCACTAGTGTATCTAGGAAGGGAAGTTGGTTGTTCGTTTCTTTTTCCATTGTAAATTGCAGGTGTGCGTTGTAGCTGTTGAATATATGCAGAGTGTGGACGATTTGTTTTTCCGGTAGTGCAAAAATGAAATCGTCAACAAATTTTCTTAGCACTGGTATTTCGTAGTTTAAGTTTTTCGTTACTGTGTTAACTAGGTTTTCCAACACTAGTTCCGCCAGAATGGGTGACAAAGGGCTTCCCATTACAGTTCCGAATGTCTGTCTGAAGTATCTGTCCCGAAAGCGAAAATAGCTGCATTCCAAACAAAATTCAGTAATCTCTAAAAACAGATCAAGATTGATATTTGTGTGGCTGCGTATGTTATCCCAGTGCATAATTATGTCATGTATAACTAATTCCTTCGGTATGTTGGTGAAAAGAGACACAACATCGAAGGAAACCAATACATAGCCTGGTGGGAGGATAATTTTGTTTATATAATCCACAAATTCAAAGCTGTCTACTACTGTGTCTCTTTTCACCAACATACCGAAGGAATTAGTTATACATGACATAATTATGCACTGGGATAACATACGCAGCCACACAAATATCAATCTTGATCTGTTTTTAGAGATTACTGAATTTTGTTTGGAATGCAGCTATTTTCGCTTTCGGGACAGATACTTCAGACAGACATTCGGAACTGTAATGGGAAGCCCTTTGTCACCCATTCTGGCGGAACTAGTGTTGGAAAACCTAGTTAACACAGTAACGAAAAACTTAAACTACGAAATACCAGTGCTAAGAAAATTTGTTGACGATTTCATTCTTGCACTACCGGAAAAACAAATCGTCCACACTCTGCATATATTCAACAGCTACAACGCACACCTGCAATTTACAATGGAAAAAGAAACGAACAACCAACTTCCCTTCCTAGATACACTAGTGATCCGCAATACCGACCAGTCAATCAACACAGAATGGTTCTCCAAAAATATCGCTTCAGGAAGACTATTAAACTACTTCTCCTTCCACCCAATGCACACAAAAATGAACGTTGCCAGAAATTTTATAAAAAGAGTGATCCAAATTACCACCAATAAACCAATAGACCAACAAAATCACACTATCATACAACATCTTCGCCAAAATAACTATCCAGTATCGCTAATCAAACGACTGTTAAATCGAGCACACAAAACTGCCAACATAGCCATAGCTACCGATCCACATAACCACAATATGCAAAAAAATTCACCTAACGTTTCACAACATACATCCGACCTACGAACCACAACTGCTAATCCAAGCCAAACTGAAGTCATCACAATGTACCGTTCAATCACCAACATTCCACAATTAAACACAGCAATATCAAGGATCCTCAGCTCCGATTTTCTTCAAATCCGACTTGCCTACAGACCGATCGGAACCATCAAACAGCTACTACCCCCCATCAAAAATCCAGTACCATCCACCCAACGATCTTGCGTCATCTACAGCATCCCATGTACTGATTGCCAGATGTGCTACATAGGAATGACCAGGAACCAACTAAAAACACGGCTCAGCGGACACAAATCCAATATAAACAAATATGCCAGCCTAATTGAAAACCGATCTGCCAACTCGAACACAGACAACGACATAGCAGCGCTAAGTGAAAAAACAGCACTCATTCAACACGCCATCCAACTACAACACAATTTCGATCTAACCAAAACGACAATACTAGACTACACCCAACGAGCTACAGCTTTGCCAATACTGGAGATGTGCCACATTACAAACACGACAAGCACCGTCAATCATCGTACGGACGTAGACCAGCTGAGTACTACTTACGCTGGGTTACTCCACACCATCAAAAACACCATTTCGCAACGAAACAGAGTGAGAAGAGAACAAATCCCATAATTGTCAAAGCTAGTACTCAAAACTTAACGAAACAAATTGCAGATAGGTATACAGTATAGATAGTGCAGTGCGGTACGGCAGTGATTAGTGCACAATAGT
The DNA here is from genome assembly GCF_029784165.1 of Wyeomyia smithii. NCBI lineage: Eukaryota > Metazoa > Arthropoda > Insecta > Diptera > Culicidae > Wyeomyia > Wyeomyia smithii. The sequence continues at coordinate 114,258,559 of NC_073696.1, forward strand.
TCGAGAAAAATAAAAAAAAAAAAATAAATTAAATTAAACAACTATGAATTTAATGATTGTAAGCTTTCAAATTAGTTTCGTTTGTAAAACAGTTTTAAAATTTAATTAATTTGGATACAGATAGGCGTATAAACTCAACAATGCTATTCCACAGAAAACAGACACATTGACGAAAAAACGATAATCTAGTGAGTCCCCATTACATTACATGTTCTTTAAAAATAGTTTATAATAAATGTTTTTAATAGTTTCCCTTGAAAAAGGCCAAAACCCCTGGCCGAAACGTCGGGCAGTAGAAAACACCCGTTTTGAATCCGTGACAGACTGCGTAGCCGAAACCCAACCCAGAAATTAAAAATTTCCAGTCGTACTACACTTAAAACATATAAAAAAATATTAATTATAGTTTTTATGACTGTCCAAAATTTTATCCTTTCAAAAAATAAACAATTTAAAAAAACATAAAAGAAAAAATAATTGGAAATCCTAAAAAATTTCTAAGTTTAAAAATTTATCAATAGTTAGTTAATATTGTTTGATTTTCTTAGAAAAAATCAAATTTTCAAAAAGTGTGTTTTAGATGATTAGTTTCTAATAATATTTTTGTGATTTTCCATAATTCTCTTTTTTTTTGTCATATGGTGCATTTTTATTGTAAGAATAAAATGACTGTCTACAACTTTGCCGAAGAATTCAAACCAATCAAACAAACCGTTCCACACTGTTTCTAGAACTACAAGAACGTGATTTCTATCATATTTTCATATTTGATCATATTTTTTTTCGATTATATTGTTTTGACCCAAAAAAAAAGATTTCATAGCCTAAGTGTCTTCCTCGAAGTTCTTTCATTAATTATTCTCCATTTTGTAGAAGTTACAATTTTGTGATCAATCCACCTTAAACTGAAAAACGAATTTTACTTTTCTTAGTTTCGCATATAAAAATCCACTTTGTTCGGCAAAGTAATGGTAAATTTTATAAAGAACAACTTTGCTGAAGACATCATACCTCTATCCAGTGCTGTTAAACTCGCTCGCAAAAAGCATGTGATACTCCAAGTGGCTATCAAAATTTCACACTATAGATACTCCTGTCGAAATGTTTCTCGTTCTCTTTTATTTTTTTTTCATTTCATACTACCGAGCGTTGATGCTTGCGAGTTTTCTCGTAAGCCGACACGTCATGGACACACTCTCTCGCTCGTGTACTTTCCTACTCGCGTGCACCTCTCTTTCTCGCGAGCACAACCAGCGGAGGTGATTGTCAAGACGCATTATGACGATACGGAATGACGAGGCGCGACGAAGCGAAGTGGCAAAAAAAAAACATTTCGACGAGTAGGCAGGGATGCCACATACAAAGATTTATCAGTACCTATACAGATTTTTCGCGTATTTTCGCGTATATACAGATTACAGATTTTCTGGAAATAGTACAGAATTATACAGATTTTTTTTGGTTCTCATGAGGTCGCGAATTAAACTTTTTGATATAGTTGAAAATCGAAAATGAACTCAAGTGCTATTGAGCGTGTTGGAGGTTTTATTATATTTATATGTTATGCGTAAAACGTGTGCATAAATGAGTCACCGGATATATGTTGAACAAACTATATTGCATTTTTTCTATTAAGTGATATGTCCAGTACATATGCAGATTTTTATCCAGGTTGAAATTTCACCAAGGTGATTTTCTGAGCTTCGAAATACAGATGAAAATGTGGCATCACTGCGAGTGGATAGTCCGATACCCTACACGTTCAAGCATGCGATTCTGTATAGATTTATTACCCTACTTTCGGCTGTCGGTGCACGAAGCAAAACTGCTTGGCATCAGTTCAGAAAATCGCATGCGTGAGTCGGTGAAGGCAGCATTTTTGTTTTCGGGCACATTTGTTCAAGCACTCCTAGTCAAGTACTCTTATTCGAGTACTCACGCACTTGGCGTGAGTAGAAAGACAAAAGAGAATTTGCGAGCGGTTGTGTGCTGGCTGCTGCTCTGGTAAGTGCGTAAATAATAAAGAGTTTCTCGAAAGTGTGTGTGCGAACGACTGAAGAAACGTAGTACACATCTCATTCTCAAGCGGAATGAGTGGAAAAGTTTTGCTTCTCGCTCGTTTAGTAACGCTGCCTCTATCTGCCTATTTGGAAGAATTTCTGTGGAGTTTTCTATAGAATACCCCCTATAAATCTCTTTTTCATCGAAGATGTCCTACCGATCAAACTGACCGTTCTGTCCCTCAAAATATTTGTAATCATCAATACCATTTTTAAATAGGCGTTTGTTTAATTAGTCGTAAGTCAAAAATGTTTAAAATTGTGAAAGATGACATCTTTATTCCATAGGAACAGATATAAACATTTATTGTTCGTCATTGTTTTAGATTTCTGTCTAGGCTCTCCAAAATTCATTCATTCAGTTGTTCGTCACGCCGAAATTTATTGTAATGTTTTGATTTTGTTATTCGAACTAAATTTCTATTTTTAACAATGGCTTTTACCCGTTAACATTCAAGTTCATTAAGCAGACAATGTGTGCAGTAGGGAAAGCGAAAAATAAGCGAACTGGAAATATGATACAGATTTGGAAAAATATACCCCATCCCGACGGGACTTGAACCCGCAATCTCCCTGTCTTCGGCATGATGTTTTGACCAATTAAACTACAGAGGACGGTAGTACTGTTCCACAATCTATATGCGTATCACATTCCACCGCCGACTTATTCTATTGCTCATCTCTAACTACACACAATGCTGTGCAAGCGTTATTTATGCGACTGAAAGGAATGTCTCATCACACACAGAAGAGTCAGCTGATGCTGATAACTCTTATAGACCTGTGTGGTCGAGACCAAAGTCAGTCTGAGTCATGCTTGCAAGTGCGACACAACAACGGAAGGTGCGGAAGGGCTAAATTTTTCGAACTAAATTTCTAAATAACTAAGTAACGCTTGCACAGCAGTGTGTGTAGTCTGGAATGAGCAATGGAATTAGTCGGCAGTGGAATGTGATACGCATATACATTGTGGAACAGTACCACCGTCCCCCGTCGTTTAATTAGTCAAAACACCATACCGGAGACAGGGTGATTGCGGGTTCAAGTCCCGTCGGGATGCGGTATATTTTTCCAAATCAAACATTGTCTGCTTTATGAATTTGACTGTTATAATGACAAAAAAAATTTTTTGACTACGTCCTACGTCAAAATATATAGTATATATAGAAAAAAAACTAGGGAACATTTTGTAGGTTCTGTAGTTGACCGATCCTTTTTAAACCTTCAGACAACAACATATAACCCTTTAGTAAGCTTTTGGCATATTTATTTCATTCAACTTCAATGCCACAATCTTCATGTCCTTGGGTACGAAAGTGATCCTTTTAGCTGCGTACCACTCCATAATTTTAATAGTGTCACAAAGCTAAATCCAGCCAAAAGATCGCAGGCCAGAAGATCGTAGGTGTTTCTTCAACAGAGAAAGCATAAGCTTCTGTAGACACTCCTTGAGGCTCCTTGGCCCGTTTACAGCCTCGGTAGTCACGAACGGCGCACTCCTTTTGCCACAGCAGTAGATCTCTTGCTAGAGGTATTTTCGGCAAAATACAGTGTAAACAGTGCACTCCGATCTTCTCCTAACCAAATTTTCAAGACAAAGTACCCAATGAGTAATCTCCTACAGCGTTTTTGGTGTCGTTACGTTACTTCAGATTTAAAATGGTTATTAATGTTTAACCACGCAAAGGATTGCAATACTTTATATCTTTTTTTTTTTTATTCTCGCTTATTTTCCGTCGGTCTAGTTCCGCCACTGTTGTGGCCAATCACCGACGCCCAGGGAGACGACTCCACACCCAGGACCCTAACTCACGACCCGTTTATTATTAACGGACCGGCGCCAACGGCTTTACTTCCTCATGCGATGGAAGGCGTGATCCCAGAGATTTTTCGCCTCAGAAAATCTCCCGGTGTCGGCTAGGATTGAATCTAGACCAGTTAGGTTGGTTGTGAGTGGATCACGCCACCTCACAACCATCGACACCTATGTCGGCGGTGGGATTCGAACCCAGGCGTCGAGCGTGGTTGGCGGAGACGTTACCAACCTCACTAGGCCCCCGCTCTATCACTTTATATCTTTAGATGGATAAAATTAAGAATAAAATTAAGATGGATAAAATTAAGAACAATTTTGTGATGTGTTAAATATAACACTGGTCAACACTGGGCCCTAAAACTCAAACTCTCACGTAAGTTGACGCGTTTTGGTAATGGCTAGGGGCACCAAAACTCACAGAAATGGTTAAAAAGCTTCAATCTTGCTAGGGCAGTTATTTCGAGCTTTAGGGCAGCATTTTTTCACTTTTGTCGGCCAGTGTTATCGTTGCTTCACTGTTTATATGTGAAGATGAATAACATATTTCAATGTCGTTGTTCCGCGTGCCATGAACTAATCAGTGCTGATATCATGTGCACCTATACTGCTCTTCTCCTTTATTTCTGTGTCAGCAAAAAAATGATAGGTCAATTAATCGTCAACTTCTGGTAGCCTTGACTCATTTGATGTTTCGGTAAAGCTAGTTTGAAAAGTTTTGTGAAATTTGTCATTTTTGGTTAATTTAATGATTTGCTTTCGGGGTCAACATTGGTGATCAGGGCTCTACATTTTCGAAACCTAATAACGAAACTAAATATTTAACGCATTCATTTCGATTCAAACAGTTTAATTTTCATTTGATTCCTTTCGGCTAGTGTCATCGAGCCACGAGGAACACTTTCGTTGTAAAACAGATTTAATTACTGGTTTCTTTCCTGTTTGGTGTTCAGCGTTGACTACTCAACTACGCGAAAAATTAGACTACGGGAAAACTTATTTGAGTTTCTGAATCACAGGAGTGGTCAAAAAACCTATTCACAGGAGTGGTTAAAAAGCTATAATCTTTCATTTTTTTCTAGTTCGAGCTCTAGGGCAAAACGTGTTTAAAAGTGTAGTTTTCTTGAACAAAACGCTAGTTGGAACGGTAATGGCATCCAATGAGTATGCGACGCAATTTCCGATCAATATTTCGGAGATTTTTTTGCTGTTGATTGCTGACGTCCCGTAGCCACCTCGTCAGTGATTGTCTTAACGCTCTTCCATCTGTATGCATGAAGTACTGTAAGGAAGCTGTCTCTGTCAGCGCTCATTGTCATTTTCAATTGACAATCGTCAGATGATAGTGACGCTGTTAATTTCCGCTTTCCATTGAAAGAAATGGTTTTCCTTTTCGATTCTTTCGTTTCAGCTGTCAAAATCAAAGCAAAAGCTTTTGAATAGTTTTCATTTGACTCACAAAGTGCACGAAAATTAAACAAATATTTTTCAAATGGAAGCCAAGGGTCAAAGCGTCACTATAACCTAGTAATTGTCAATTGAAATTGACTTCGCAGGCTCTGTTCGTGATCGGCGAAAAAATCGGTGATACTATGTCTATCATTGACTGTAACAACTATCATACGATGCGACTCTGAGAGAAATTAAATTTACAGTAGCTCTACAAACCGATGACTCACTCTTCACTGATAGAAGCGAAGTGTGAATATGACAGAGAAGAATCACGAGATGGCAATTATCGGAAGAAAGAAGCGGTTGCGATCACTTGAACATTTTTTTTATCCTCGCTTATTTTCCGTCGGTCTAGTTCCGCCACTGTTGTTGTGCCAATCACCGACACCCGGGAGGCGGCTCTCCGTTGCTTAACGGACCGGCGCCAACGGATTACTTCCTCATGCGTTGGAAGGCGTGATCCCAGAGATTTTTCGCCTCAGAAAATCTCCCGGTGTCGGCTAGAATTGAATCTACCCAGTTGGGTTGGTTGTGAGTGGATCACGCAACCCCACAACCATCGACACCTATGTCGGCGTTGGGATTCGAACCCCGAGCGTGGTTGGCGGAGACGTTAACAACCACGCTAGGCCCCCGCCTATTACTTGAACAATTTATCACCCATTCTTTGTGAGTCGCAAGTGTTGACAGTAAAATGGATTTTTCATCGTTTCATAAAATGTTGCTTGCTATTGTCCTAAAGTAAAACAATGTATTTGTGTTCGACGGTTTCATTTCCATCAAAATTTTGTCGGAAAAAATCGTGACCCACGAACCTTTTGGAAAAATTTGCGACATTCTGGGAAAAGAGACACAATTTGCAAGCACTGCATGAAGTTACAACAAATACCTAAAAATCGCAAAAAAAGTCTGCATACGGACTCTGAAAGTCTGTATTTCACAAATCTGTAACCATTTAAGGAAAACAAAACAGCCTAAAAGTAAGCAGCGATAAACTCGCATACAATTAACGGGTTATGAAGTTCACATCAGCTAACTTCTCATGAGAGTTCTCTTCCCTAGTAACAATATCGGTTTTATCAAAGTTTTATAACGCTTAATGCAGCCAAAACAGTGCTATAAAACTTTGATAAAACCAATTTTGTTACTTTTTTTTCTTTATCTATAATTTTGTTACTTGGGTTATACGATTTAGACCATCCTTTTTAGGGATATACTAAAAACCAATGTCTTGAAGGAAAACATATTTTTATAAGTTGTAACTTTTTGTTTTTTTGTTGTTTTTTTTTTACTTCCAATTGTGTTTCTAAGAGAAGCAATTTTTTTTCTTCAATGTTTCTGTGAAATAGGGTGTAAACTAAATTAAATAACCATCGTAGGTTCGAATTCTGATTTAAGAAGATTATTAAAGACGACATGATTATTAACTATGAGCAGACGGTGTCATGGCCTCTGTATTTTACGGAGTTTTGCTCATCTACTTTCTACTAAAGACAGCAGCAGCGATTCCCAAATTTCGGAATGTTAAAACGACTTATTTAATCATAAAAGACATCACATGGCAAAGAAAAAAATGTTGTTTTATAAAAACAATGTAGGTAATAATGCACAAGTCAATGAACCTCACATCTAACATCTGTCTGTTCTCTCAGTCGAAAAGATGTCATCAGTCTAGATAAAGGAATAATTGTTATGATAATAATAATAAAAAAAGTCGAATTACCAATAAAGTATTTACCTCGGGATCTAAAGAACGACGTGTTAAGTTATGAAATACCGTTGATGCAACTAGAAGTGTAAATGTAAAATTTATAAGAACAAGTCCTTCTGTTCCCTGGCCAACTACAATGAAATTGGATTTCCTTATAACCCTAAATCATTAATGATACCCCGCTGATAGACATTATTTTTCAGTCGAACGTAACTTTTACATGTTACATAGAATAACAGTAAAAATATATAAAACTGTACCAAGATCCATGTTACTTGTTTAAAACTGGTTAAAAATTCACCACTTGAAAGCTTGCTATATATTGCTGCATGGATTAGTTTCGATCATTTGAACGGGTTTGTTTATCCCGCTGCAATAATTAAAAATTCCATTCGAATAAAACAACATGTGAACGGTGTGAAGCCAACAACGCTAACGGGTTGGAGGGAGGAAAAATGTCTACCACCTCACCTGACGTGCACTATCCACATTGACAATGCGGGACGGCGCTGTTAAACGGAAGGCTTACTTTTCCTGAAAATTTTATGCCGGTCGCAATCTACCATTCATTGTTTTTCTGTGGGAACACCAAGTGTGGTGGCCGAGTTGGCCGAAATTAACACCCTATTAGAGCTTATTTGAATAAGTAAGCAGCGGGCTGACATTTGTTTTGTAATCGGTTGTCCTGCGAAAACAGACAGACCGTGCTGGGAAGGACCAAAAGCGTAAAAGAGAGAAGGGTTGGGGGGTTAGCAATCACATCAAATAATTACCTTGCTGTGTTTTGACTTGCACCGGGTTGGACATCGGACCGGCACCCATCGAGGTAAACGCCTGAACCCGGATGGTGTAGATTGCGTGTGGCGTCAGTTCCGAGATGGTCGTCAATTCGCTGTTGTCCACCATCTGCGACTCCCAGGACGCTTCCGGCTGGTTCGGACTGGTAGTATAATACACTTTGTAGCCCTATTTCCGAGTGGATGGAATGGAAAAGTTTCGGAATTACCAATGTTTCCTAGAGTGCGGTCGCATGTCTTGTCGGAATGTGTACTTTTTTCCATGCTATTGAAGAAGGTATATGTTTGCCGACGTGCACCGAAAACGTTTACATATTTAACTAGTACAGACGGCTGTGTTCCGTTACTCGTTGTCGGCAAGCATACATTCGATGGAAAGTGGAACAGAGTAGATGGGAAAGGACCCTCTTCCGACAGGGCGAAAACTTACCGTCACTTGTCCATTAGGCGTCTCAGGTGGCTCCCAAGTGATAACCATTGTCGATGAACTTAACGGGCGCACTTGAATGCTCCTCGGTGCACTTTCCATCTCTGGAAAAAAAGAAAACAAGAAAGAATCACAATGTGAAAATCGGTGAAACGAAGCGACTTGTTTAGCATCGGTTCGGTCGTTCTCAGGTTCTCTCCTGCCTCGTAAGGGAATCGGGAGCTGCCGGGTGGCAGCGGCGAAGAAACAAAACAAAAACTAATGTTCGAAACGGAAATCGTTTTCTCGCACTGGTGGGAATAAAGCTAGAGAATGTTACAATGATGGTTCGGAAAGTGCAGCTCTAGCGATTTTGCAGCGGCGGCGGTGCTGTTCCAAGAAGTTTCAAGAAGTACTGTTATATTTACAAGAGATGCAATAATCTACACGGTAAATTGTGAATTGAGGATGAAATGAGAATTTGAGGGTACTTTTTTGGATGTGATTAAAAAACTTTGCGTAACTAGAAAGTCATAGTTCAGGTGCAGATTTTTTTTACCTAAAAAACGAAGGTTCCATGTCGTAAGTCGATTTGGATGATATTATCAATTTTAAAGAATAAGTTTTATAATCGCAAACCTGCTTGACTGCTGTACAACCCAATCCACTCATATTTCAATATTAGTTAAGTAAATTGCTATTTACCATCACTAAGAACGTAATCGAGCAGCGCCTCCATCATTTTGAATTTTCGAATTATTTTCCAACAATGAACTGGCTGTCGGGCAAGGTAAGCAGTGCAGAATGGATTTTCTTCTAACGACTAAAATTCAAGTTTTATTATCGACACGACACAAATCTGTTCCTCCGCTTACCCAATTTTCCGGTTCGGCAACCAAGGCGAACCGTGCAGGATGTGGAGGTGTCCCGCATAACACCCGTTTTTCCCACTTTGGGTGGAAATAGAGTCCGCAGAAAAAGTAAGATAAAATAAACATCTTATTCGTTTTTAAGACAGAGGAACGGGTGAGAATGGAAATTGTGAAAACAGCACCATAAGACTAAAACAAAAGTTTTCCTCTTTTGGGAAATTGAATATTTGCAATGCAATGAAAGGGAACACTGGAACCCTGTACAGTGGCGCTAGAAATAATGGGGTCACAATGACTGTACCGTTTCTATGGGTCTATCAAACCAATCTCTACTGTAGCAAAAATAAGTACAGAGAGCAACACAAAAAAAATCTAAAGCAAACGGGGAGCAGAAAAAGTTGCAGCCAAAGACGCAAACGTTGTTTTCACGGTGAAAAACTTTGCCCCGCTTTTCCACAAATGGAAATGTAAATTGAACAATGTGGAACCGGCGAAAAGATAAAGCAACGGACATGAAAATTGGAGAAAGTAACCTACAAACAAGGGCAAAAGAACAACAGTTGCTACTACGTGGCGCAGGAATATCGAGGAGAGGTATGGATATTTCTTCAGGAAAAAATCTACGAATGTAACGGTAAATCGAACATAAACAGCTTGCACCAAGATCTGATAAATTCAAAAAAGGAAACGGCAAATATTTGATGCTAAAAGATAGTGAAAAATGTACGCAAAAAGTTACTTACTGGAACCTCCATAGGCAGAATCGCCTGTTCGCAAGTATGGTCGCGGAATCGGTGGCATTTGAGATGGGAAGAGATATAAATGATTTTCAAAAAATTGTGAAAAATGTCTGTTAATGTGTGACTACGGTTGTGGGTTTGCTAGCGGACGAAGTTTGAAAAATTAAAAGTTGTAACCGAAAAGGAAAACGTCTATCAAAACGCAAAATTAAGACTTTTTTTTCTGTAAGCTACGCATCCGGCTGGATGAACAAAAAGAGAAAAACCAGCTACTATCTATGTGGATATACGAGCTCCAAAATGTTTTGCGAAAATAGTCACTTACATTTACGGCGATGACGCGTCGGGCGACAAAATCCAAAGCAAAAACGATTCGATATGTGTGTTGTCGGATCGAGTTACAACCACACGTTATTGGTTTGAATATATTCGTTTTGATTTGTTTCGGGATAATACGATAATGGACACGTTGGGTTTGTCAGTTTAAGATGAAATGAAGCATGATGAAAAGGAATGGAAAACATCTAAGTAAATTGTTCGTTTTTTTTTATTCGAAGGTAAGTAACAACAGTTCTGTGATTGGATTTCGGTATAGATTGGCATTGGGATTGATGTGTGTTTGGAATTAAAGTTTTTAACAGTATATTGTGTTGTAGTCATTTGTTCGAAATGTGATGTTTTTTTTTCTGGAAAATCCTGTTGCTGTGCCATTTAAATTCAACATTCTAAACCACAATATGTCGAACCAACGAAGGTAATTATGCAGCATTTTCCCGATTTCTGAGTAATAAATATGTATGTGGAACCGTCCAGTCATCAGCAGACACAGCAAGCTAAGTAACATTTGGCGATGTAGTGAAATAATACCATGTATTTCACAACGAGTCTACACATATCTAAACATGCATTAAATCTGCACGAGTGGGCCAAATCGTTTGAGCTGTTCTCCAGAAAAGCCAAAAATCCTTACGATACCCGCTTCTAGTCGTGATTATGTTACAGTTCTGATCAAGCATTTGGAAACCACCTTGTCTTCGTTTCAGCAGCTTTGGAATTATTTTATACATTAGGCCCAAGTTAAGACTCGATTCTTTACGGTAAAATGTCGATTTTCATGTGTTATTCCGAAAATTGGGCCGGTGCTGTAACCACAAGCAACGACCATTATATTTAGTTTGTGCTTATTGGTTTTGCGCTCTGTGTATTACAATCTAGGTGCGACTGCGGGGCTACCATTAGCAATTAATGAAGATAAATTACTGAAACATTGAATAATTGGTTGTACAATAAGTAATATTTAATGGTCGAAAGCCAAGTTCATCGTCCAGGATCTCCAGTAGGGTCGGTCATAGAATCAGTACCAACTGGTGGGGGTAGTGAAAGACCGTCAGCTTGCCGTCATCACCAGGAGAGTGGTAGTATGACGACGATAGGGAACGAACAATGCGAAGAAGGCAAGCAGCATGTGTTCAATGGATGGCTGATTTCCATCATTTCAGTTGTAATATGATATTATTATGATTGATAACAATTTTGATAGAGTTCGGAAATGAGGAAAATCGCGAATAAAGAATTTAAATTCGTGGATATAAAAACATGACGTCAGAATGTTCAGAACCTGTTTTACAATTATTTATGATGTTCAACCTTATTAAGGATATGATCGGACGTTCGGCGGATAAAATATCCAATAATAGTAGATAAAATAGCAACTATTTAAATTAGTGGACAGAAATGCTTTTGAATAGTAAATTAAAAATTAACTAGAAACTAGCGGTTCAGGTATATGATTCTTTTGAAACTAAGTAATTAAACAATCTATAAATTTAAAAATGAAGAATACATACTTTTTGAGAACAGGAATTGGAGAGGGTATCAAACGTCTATGGTTTTCTTCAATAATCTTAGACAAAAAAACCACCCGAACAAAACCACTGCCGAAGACGTTCGTTACCCGATACAGCTTAATATTTTTCAAAAGAACCTAACAAACACAGAAACATTTTAAACCCAAATCTATAAATTCTGAATCCTTAAAATTATATTTTATTTTATTTTTGTAAATATCAAATCGTGCATCCCTAATCACCGTCAGCAACCGAAACAGCCAATAGCGAGCCTTGTTACAACAGAATTTACTGACGCTGGTGCCAGTAACATGGAACCGAATGCATAAGAATAAAACCAGAGTCGTCGTTAAATGCAAAATGTTTTAAACAAATCCAATGTATTTTTAATTGTTATTGATTCGATGATGTTTTTGAATGATCGGATTCATGATAGCGAATATTTGCATTAACCTAGTCAGTACCAAAATCATCAGCAGTGCCTGTGGTGAAGGTTATCACGACATAGAGCACGTTGTTTGGTCATGCCCTGTACACCGTGACGCCAGGTCTAAATTAATAACTTCCCTCCGGGCCGAGGGTAGAGAACCAGCTGTCCCTGTTCGTGATGTCTTGGCGAGTCGCGACCTACCCTACATGTCCCTTATATACATTTTCCTGAAATCCATCCATGCCCAAGTCTAGTCCCATTCCTTTCCACCCACATTCAACAAAACGGCAAGAACACGTCGTAGACCTCGATTTTGGAACCAGCAATTGAACCCCACACGAACTCGCCAGGAAAACCCGAGGCCTTTCTTTATATCTTGGCTCAGCGGCACACACCATATGGCAACTTGAACACCAGCGAACAACAACAACGAACCAAAACCAGCAACTAGACCCCGCACAATACCCTCAGAACCCGAGGATTACAAGCCCCTGTCCCAGCTAATGGCATCGTGGCTTAGCAGAACAAATCCACACTTGCTGCATATTCATTCGATGATCATCAGACGACCATTCAACTACAAAACACTGATTGAATAATACATGCTAGTTTTAAGATAGACTTAATTTCAGCTCGTAGTCGGCAGCGAGGATAAAAATTGCTTATAGATTTTAAGTCATCCGATATAATTGGCGCCGTTAAACATTGAATTGCATTTGTGCCGTGTCAAATAAATGATTTGTGAAGAAAAAAAAAAAATCATCAGTATTGTTTAGAAATCCAGAACACTCTGAATCCAGAATTCCAAAAGTTTTCGGATCTAGATATATTTTTGACAAAAATCAATCATTTTTTTTAACTATAATTTCTATTTTTAACAATGACTCACCCGTCAACATTCTATTTCATTAAAGGTGTGTGCAGCTGATGAAGCGAAAAATAAGCGAACTGAACACACAACTGATACAGACTTGGAAAAATATACCGCATCCAGACGGGACAAGAACCCACAATCTCCTTGTCCCCAGCATGGTGTTTTGACCATTCAAACTACTGGGACGGTGGCACTGTGCCACAATCTATATGCGTATCACATTCAACTGCTGACTTATTCTATTGCTCATCCCTAATAACTGCACACCCTGCTGTGCAGGCGTTATTTATGCGACTGAAAGGAATTTCTTATCAGACACAGAAAAGTCAGCTGATGCCGATAACTCTTCGACACGTGTAACTTAAGACCCTAATGTGGTCACCTCTGTCCAGCAACTCCTATCCCAACCTCCACGAGGTGCCAACCGGCATACGAGTAACCTTAGCGGAGATCGGGTAATCAACCCGGGGGGGGGGGGGGGGGTCGTACGCGGCTGTGTCCCCATATTAGGGGCCGCGTGCAACAGCGTCTGACCCAGAGCGGGCGGCTGAATTATGGAATGCTGTATCCCGCCAGCTACACCTAAGATGGCAGCCCCATCAGCAGGATGTAGGTATCGCGACCCTGGTAAGGTAGTATACCGGACCCTTCTTCAACCACGAACAACGAAATTAGAACGGAACGGATCAATCGGCAAAGACCTAGGCTACGAAGACGGAAGAAGATTAAGGTAAACGATTGGAAATTGGGTACTTGGATTTCTCAATGAACCGGCGCAGGCTGACTTGCTTGCTCGAGAACTACAGCGGCAGAGAGTCGAAATCGCAGCGATTCAGAAGGTTCGGTGGTCAAAAGGAATTCCGTGCAGTAGACCCTATTGCACACACTTCTTTCAAGTACCACATCTACTACAGTGGCGGAAAAGCAGCGGAACGGAGCGTCGGTTTCGTAGTGCTGGGAAATCAGGAAACAAGAGTCATCCGGTGGATGCCCCAAGATGACCGTATATGCGTGTTGAGGATCAAGGGGAAATTCTTCAACTACAATTTAATCAACACCTACGCAAAACCAACAAACGACAAATCCGATGAAGTCATAGAACTACAAGCTTGAGTGAATCTATGACGAGTGCCCAAAACACAACGTAAAAGTCGTCATCGGAGACGCAAACGCACAGGTTGGAAGGGAGGAATTCTTCCGTCTGGTCATTGGAAGGCATAGCCTCCTTTAGGCTGATGAACTTTGCCGCGGTCAGAGGAAAGTAGCTCCTATTTTCCACGTTTGAATATTCGGAAACACACCTGGAGGCATCCAAATGGAGAAGCCTGCTCCCAGATCGATCGCATACTGATTGCCGGTCGGAACTTTTCGGATGTTACTGATGTTAGATCTTTTCGGGGACCAAACATTGACTCTGACCATTATCTCGTCGTTTGTAAGATCCGCGCACGGTTGTCGAACGTGCTGAAATCTCGCACAGAGAGGACGACGCGTTTCAACACTCAGCGGTTGAAAACTGATGGCGTGGCAGCAGAATACGCCAGAGAGCTGGATCAACGGATCACAGAACAGCAGGAGGAAGGAGTGGAAGACATAAATGGGCTGTGGAGCAGAATCCACGGTGCCATCGAAACGACTGCGAGAGAGGTGCGACGCATGGAAGACACCGTAAGGCTGGTTCGATGCCGAGTGCCAGAGAGCGACAGATGAGAAGAACCGTGCCAGAAGCCGCATGCTCACTGCGGCTACGCGTCAGACGGCAACTTGCTTATTGATAAACCGACGATTGCAGCCAGGTGACAGGAGCATTTTCAGACGCTATTGAACGATAAGGAGTCGGATGAGCAGAGCGACGAACAATTTGGAGCCACCAACACAAGAGGAGGTGAAAAAGGTGATTAGTGAGCTGAAAAACGGCAAGGCCGCTGGGAAGGACGGAAACCCGGCCGAACTTCTAAAAGCGGGAAGCGAGCGGCTGTACTATGCGATCTACCAGATAATACTAAGGATCTGGGCGGATGAACAAATGCCAAACGACTGGTTGGAAGGCCTCATATGCCCTATCTATAAGAAGGGTCATTAATTGGATTGTTGCAACTATCGAGGCATTACGTTGCTCAACTCCGCATATAAAGTGGTCTCCCGTATCCTATTCTTCAAATCTTCACCCTGCGGCAGATCCTCGATAAGTTCCGGGAGTATAACCTGCAGAGGCACCATCGGTTTGTGAATTTCAAGGCGGCATACGACTCAGTGAAAAGAAACGAGCTGTGGCAGATCATGCTGGAACACAGTTTTCCGACCAAACTAATTAAGCTGAGTCGTATGACGCTGGAGGGATCGAAATCATGCGTGCGGATAGCTGGCGAGACATCAGTTGCGTTCGTAACGTTGGATGGACTAAAGCAGGACGATGCGCTCTCTAACTTACTATTCAACATCGCCCTTGAAGGTGCAGTACAAAGAGCAAACGTGCAAAGAAACGGTACGAACATCACGAAATCTGACACGCTTCTTGGTTTTGCGGACGACATCGGTATCGACCGTAAGGCCGTGGAGGAGGCATTCGTACCTTTTAAGAGGGAAGCGGCGAGATTGGGCCTTGTAAGCTGGCAGGGAGCGTGGGAGTTCCCGTGGTGTTGGTGCTGAGGAGGAGATAGATGGGGAACGATTTGAAGTGGTTGACGAATTCGTTTATCTTGGTACGCTTGTGACATGTGACAACGATATGAGCCGTGAAGTGTCACGACGAGTTGCAGCTGTTTCCTTCTACGGACTACGTAACTAGCTAAGGGGTCGTAGTTTGCAAACTCGCACAAAACTAACGCTGTGTAGGACGCTGATACTCCCGGTGGCCCTTCACGGATATGGAACATGGACGCTGAAGGAAGCTGATCGACGAGTGCTCGAAGTTTTTGAGCGTAAAGTTCTGAACTAGAAGATGGAGTGTGGCGCAGACGCATGAACCACAAGTTGTACCAGGTATACAAACATGCTGATATAGTAAAGGTAATACAGCGGGGCAGGCTTCAGCGGGCTGGACATGTAGCCAGAATGCCTGACGCGAGAGCCGCCAAAACTATCTTCAGTAGAGAACTAGGAAGAGGCCGTCGACTGCGTGGTAGGCCTCGCATGCGGTGGATATGCGCGGTGGGAGAAGATGCACGAACTGCTGGTGTACGAGGAGACAGGAAAACAGCTGCACAAGACAGAAGAAGCTGGATATCTCTAATTCTTTCGGCCCAAGACCGGTGAACGGTCCGTTAGCCCAAAAAGTAAAGTAAAGTAAGTATCATATTTTCAGTTCGCCTATTTTTCGCTTTCACAGCTGCACACACTGTCTGCCTTTAATAAACAAAAATCAATCAATCGTGTAAATAATAAATCAAACATGTTGTATATATTGAGTGCGTAACTAAGTTCTCGCTATTAGTCAATAAATAGCGCCAGTAGTGAGTACCAAGCTTAGACATATGAATTTATTGTGGGGTCATATTCTTTTAGTTGCGTGGGAAGTGTTTCTTTTCTCATTTCATTCAACGAAAACGACTGCTGAAGCGCATCGAGAGTTAAAAAAAGTTCACGGGAATGCTGCTCTAAGTGAAACAGCAGTTGGAGGAATTTGTTGAAAATGAAACAATTTCATTCCATTTTCATTTCTAGTGCCTTATTTGGCCGGAAATTTGACATAAGGGTCATTCTATATCAACTGTGCGAAAAAGGAGACAAACGTGTCACCGACCTCCTCTGATTTGACTCAAATTTTGTGGAATGGTTGATTTAAGGTCATTATGCAAAAATCCCAAATTTGGTACCGGTCGGTTCAGCTCTCGCCCCCTTTTTTAAAAAAGTCCAATTTTTCGTCAAAAAGTCTAGTTTTCTTTCAATTATGGCATGATTTTGAAGAAAAATTGATGCATGGATTTTGAAAAAATGTTGATGAATAGTTGAAGGTTCAAAAAAAAAAAAAAGATGCTTTTAAATTTTTGGTTATTTTTGAAGTTCACATAACAACAAGAAAAGCATATTTATCTGTTGGCGTTACGAGACTTGCGTAATGGTTTCCCAGTATATTATTGATCACCCCGAGGTATGGTGATAAGTGTTTTATATGTAAAATTTTCTCAGGAACACGATGGAATTGCTATTGTTACTATGGTTCATTTACCGAAAAATGCAAATTCAAACAATATATCTGGCAACACTGTCGCTCAAAAAAAAATTATTTTTTTTAAATTCTCAACTAGCTGTTTTTTTTAAATCCATGTATCAATTTATTTTTAGACATCATGCCTTTGAAGCTATAATTGAGAGTAAACAAGACTTTTTGACGAAAAGCTGCACTTTTTTCAAAAAAGGGTAGGGTCTCACGGGGCGAGGGGTGGACCGATCGGCACGAAAATTGGGATTTTTGCATAATGACCTTAAATCAACTATTCCACAGACTTCGAGCCAAATCTGAGAAGGTCGCGTACATGAGGTGTGCACACTTGAGATGAAATGACCCATAAGTAATTATCGTGGAATAGCAAAAATTTCACGCCCTAGTCGAAGCGTTATTGTTAATAAAAAAGTATTTCTCCAAGTTGAAAAATCGATTTGGTGAGAAGCTTCTTCAAGGGCTGTTCAACATAGACCAATTCACTTGAATTTAAAAATTACACAGTGCAACAATTTTTTTGCCTTGGCTCCTATGTATGATTTTTTGATAAAGTTTGATGCGAAAATAAATTTCCCTGAGTTTGAACATATTTCAACTTAAGGGACAACAATGGCGCCATTTTGAATTTTTGAGAAACCGGTATTTTTTGTGGTTTTTTCGACGCCATTTTGTTTTGAAGCCAAATATCAAAATTCTAAGAGTTTGTCCACATATATCGATTATTTATGAGTATTAATGGTAATTCGCTAATATCTTAAAGTAGTAGTCAAATTATATCTTATTTTGAGTAAAAAAGTCTCAGAAATCGAATGGTAGGTGTCTGATTAACGTAAAATGTCAGCAAAATGTCGATTTTGCCCCAATTCCCCTACAATACTAAAATAGGTTTATCTGCTTACATTTTACGTTTATTTATTTATTTATTGAGCGCAATGGAATGCTAGCAATGCATTGCAATAGAAACTCTTCACGCGGATTTTAGCAACGCATTTGATCGCATAGACATACCAATGCTACTCTTAAAATTGCGAAAAATGTGCTTGAGCCAGCATTCCTGTAGTGGCTTTAATCACATTCAACTAATCGCCAAGAAATAGTGCAATTTAACGGACAAAACTCAAATCCGACCCTAGCCACTTCTGGTGTACCCCAAGGTTCTCACTTAGGACCTCTTCTTTTCATCTTGTACGTTACCGACTTTTCCTATATTCTCAAGAAACTAAGTGGTAATTTATACTGACGACATAAAGCTCTTTTTGGGAATAAGAAATGAGAAGACATCGATCCATTCCAGAACAAAAGGACAAAGAACAATACCAAACATTACATTTTCATTAGCAAACAAACTTCAGGAAAATGTGAAAGAGTTATGGACTTAGGAATTATCTTGGACTTCAAACTAGCCGTCATTGAGCATTACAACACAATAATCCACAAAGCTAATAACATACCAGGCTTTGTGAATCGCTTTCGTTGCAATTTTCAGGACTCGTATATCATCAAAACACCACATATAACATATGTAAGATCAATGCTGGAATATTGCAGCATTTTATGGTCACCTTTCATAATCGCACGAGAAGAAAGAACAGATTCAGTATAAAAGCAATTTCTATTGTAATATATTATTATTATGAAAAGGAAATAATGTTCAGTCTAATTCGTAAATTAGGCTGGACATTATTTCCTTTTCAGTCATATGAAGCGCGTTGTATGCTCATGAACATGAACATGTAAGTAAACACTGTATTAGAATATTGTATATTGGCTACTTCCAATTGATTAAATAAATAAATAAGTAAGGATCCATGTCAGTTTTAAGCGATTGTATGCTTTGAAGATATTTAAAAAAATAAGGACCCTAGGGTTTTAAGGATTCAAATAAAACGTTTTAAAATCAAAGACATTAAGCGTTGTTTTACCACGTGTGAACAACGGCTCCAATGGCAAAAAAGAAGAGTTTTCTTCATCGCAACATGACGGGCAATGAACATTGGATTCACTACAGCAACCTAAAGGTAAGAAACTAATGGAGATTGTTCGGCTATGTTCGACGTCTGCTCGAATATACACGCTGCGAAGGTTATGTTCTGTAAGCTCTTTTACACCTGTCATATTGGTCTGGCTGATCTAGTAGTACTACTCATATGAAGACATCGTAAAATGACTTGATTCGTGGATAGCCTCAAAAGACGTGCACTTTCATCGTAAAAGTGTTCGATTTCTGCCAGAAAAATGCGACAAGGTTGTTGTCAGCGTGGGTAATACTTTGAATGATTTGAATGAACCTTTTATCGGCGAGTGATGCCATATGCCATTGAAAATTGAGGTTTTTGTAAATCCATGAATCTACAAATTTACTACTCCTAAAATCTCCAAATCTTGACATTTGGAAGTATGTAAGAAATAAGAAACAAATAAATTGAAAAATGCGGTATCCCAGAAATCTGTTATACAGTTTTATATCAATA
This sequence comes from Wyeomyia smithii, assembly GCF_029784165.1. Lineage (NCBI taxonomy): Eukaryota > Metazoa > Arthropoda > Insecta > Diptera > Culicidae > Wyeomyia > Wyeomyia smithii. The sequence continues at coordinate 114,278,194 of NC_073696.1, forward strand.
TACAATTTTCTGATTATAGAAATTTATTAATTCAAACATATTCAAACAATTAAGCCATTAAATAATAGAGTAATCTGTGAATACTGCAAACTATAAATTTGGGTAACTATTAAATTCATAAATTTAGAAACGTATTTTGACCTAGCGTCAATCCAAAAATCATATACAACATAATATTCCAAATTCTAGATTTTCATGACACTAGAGAATCTAGAATTTTATGAATCCTGAAATCAACTCTGGGAGTTATAAATTCAAACATATAAGTACAAACCCAGAAATCAGAGAGAAATCTGTTAATACAGCAGTCTATCAATCTGAAAATCTTCAAAGTCTTCTAATTCCGCAATTTGTAAATATCAAATAATATCAAATATATGTAAAAAACCCAGGAATCAAGTTCTATTCTATTTTTCAAATATTTCAAAGCTCTTTTAGGCCTAACCAAACATAATACCTAAGGTTTTATTTTGACTTAGGGCTACTGCGAATCATTGAAAATTGACATTGACATACATTTGAAAATCACAATGTCACATTAGAATATCACAAAATCATCATTTATTTATGTTATTTTTCGTAATTTTTTTTCAAATTCACATTGACAATCGTTTCCTAAAAACATGCAAAACCCTTTAATTCTTTTTTATCGAGAAAAAGTGAAAATATGCATCAAATATTTGTTTTATAAACTTCACCAATAATTGTAACCGCTACCATAGGTCCGTAAATTCCCCTTTCTTATTGTAAAAATTAGTGACCGACCTAAGGTCAAACAAAAGACTAATAGCGGAACATGTTTGCTTGCCTTTTCTCTTGCTATGTTTACACCGAACCTCGGAGTGAAGTCGCGAAGCGGTGGCGAAATGCGTCATCAAACCTAATAGAGTTCTACGGATTTGGCACGAGTAATAAATAAAATCAATGTTGACATTTTCGATCGGAATCGGTGTGCGTAGTTTGGGGGTCATAATTTTCCTGTTCCTTTTCGGCCGGTGGCGGTTCGGACGTAACGAACAACAGATACGGTTGTGTCCGGTGACGCTGGCGGCCGATTATTGTTACGTGTTACTTTCATGGTGGTTTATGATAGAACCAGACAGACCATCGATTATGATACGTGTTAATGGATGGAGTATTATATTTGTTTCGGTGCTCTGGTTGGAACATTAAGCAACAGGAATTGATACCTTCGATGTTTGATGTGTATGAAAAAAAACTTTATGTGATGTTTACGAGTGAATGTGTGTATCAATGTGGGATGTGGAAAACCGGAAAAACGAGTAGGGTTTCGGGAGAGGAAATGAAAACCAAAAGAAAATACCTGTTTCTCCGGTGGTACACGTGGCTGGCAGCGAGGGCGGCCCTCTACCGATATTGTTCACAGCGATCACATAAAACTCATACTCTGTGTACGGACTCAGCGTCCGTACGACGTAGAACATGGTAATAATACCGCTGATTTCACTGAATGCCTGCAAAGGAGAAGCACAAGAAAAACGAGGATATGCCATTAATAATACTGTCAATTATTGAAAATTAATTTTATCATTTTGTGATCACTTTCCTCCCGGAATGGGGGCAGTAAAAAAAAGTGAAAGATTATAGGATTTCACTTTCCGACCTTTCTCATCGAACGCTCACCTGATTGGCATTCTTCGGCTTGTACTGGATAACGTAGTATTGCAAATCTTCGGGTCCCTTGTACGACCACTCTAAGCGAACTTGGGTTGCGGTTACCTCCGATATCGTTACGTCAGTGGGTGCCGCTGGCAGCGCTGCATGAAAAAAGATACCAATCGTCATCAATCTGATTATCCTTATTATTTCCAGTTAATTACTTACATTGTACCTTAACCAACGTTGTTGCCTCAATGACACCGAGAGTCGAGGACGCGACACATGTGTAATTGGTGCTATGGCGTATGTCACTCAGCTCCAGGATATTTCGTCCGACCGGGACATCGTTCTCTGGTGTCAAATCGTGGTCAATTCCCTGACGCCATTTGACGTATGGCATGGGTGATCCAACCGCAACGCAGGTCAGCGTTAGGTTACCTCCTAGCATTACCTCGTAGATGGGTTCCGGTGGACGAGAGAAGGTCGGTGGAACTCGACGTACTTTCACGTACAGATTCGTCTGCTTAGTGTGTTCCGTGCCGACAGAGTTCTCTGCCACGCATTCGTACCGACCCATGTCACTTTCCTCGCTGTTGTCTATTTGAAGGCTCCCTGCAGTGGACGAGAAAGGTATAAGATTTATTTTTATCCCTTATTAAAAAATATACTTTCGGAAAGGCACGCTCTACACTGTCCAATATTTCAACATAATCCTCCCTCATCCTTCACCAAGACTGACTAATTACTGTAGCCCATCCGCTTGCAGTGTAGATCATCACCGCAAGAGTGAAATGCAGAGCAATTTTCGCCTAAGCAACCGGATAATACAGTTAGTTCCTCATAGTGGCTACGTTTTCAGGTGTAACGATGATGCACAGCCAAGCGGCAAAAAACGTGTATGGCACACTATTAAGATCATCCATATACCTTGCTGCCACAGACAAACAGAGAGTGTTTTTTCCTAAATTGTTCCACTGAAAACTGCCTGTTGGTTGCGTACGTTCATCACAACCAACATACGTCTATCTTTCTGTTGCCAGAAACTAAGCATTCGTTTCCTCCATAAAAGCACATGAAGGTAAACTTTTCAAATGTTTGTTTGGTGTAGACAAAGTTTGCAACAAAAACGTTCACTCCCGCCAACGTCATCATCTCACCGACAGAGAAGCAGCGCCATTGCACGTAGAACAACGGACGAGAAAGAAAAAATGCATTTCAAGAACAAACATACACCTGTACGAAAAGCTTTTTCCCCATTCGAAAGTTGGCTCCGCAGTTGTAAAGTCATATTGTGAAAGTCTTTCGGGCCGGTACCTTTCTGTTTCCATCACACACACAGAATTACACCTGTTTTCTCTTCATGGATTTCGTCTAAGCTGGAAAAATGTGTTCACTGCACCTATTAAAAGGTGCAGGGATGCGAAAAAGTACCAAACTTATGCTGGAATGTTCCAACAAACTCACTTTAGAGAATGAAAATAAAAACACAGATGCTCTTGCCTCAGATTGGCTTACGGTACTCAGCATAATGAGAGGATGCGAAATTGCTAGATCGTTTTGGGCACTTGCGGGAACTAGAAAACTTTCGTACAGCATCTAAATAAAACACCGGCAGCACAACCGACCAGATTTTCGACAACATCATGAGAAATATAACGCATACGTAAGCAGAAATAAACAGTGCACATTTAGGCGTGAGTTTATTGATGCTAACTTTTTGGTTGAGTAGAATTTGAAATTTTATTTCACACACATGCTGCGCATGTAGTTCTATAGTTCCTACTACCTAACTCACACTTAGCTTCTCCTAGAGCAAGCGCACCGGTGAGTTGCCATTTGAGTTGCTATTTTCACAACGCTGGCCGTTGTTATTTTGGATAGCAACCGATTTTCGCACCGGTCGTTGCTAATGGGGATTACCAAATCCACTATTTCTTTTTCCCACCGGCAGTTGCCAATTTCTGAAGACCGTCACTAGCCAGCGTTGGCAAAATGTTTGTTTGTGATGTATTTCGCATATTTTTTGCGGATCTAGTAATAACCAACTTATCCGTCAGTCAATCGTTTCCGGATCTACGACTTTCTACTTCATAAAATGTTCCCTCCATTTCACATAACTTTGTTTTAACTTTGTTTCCGTGCTCCCAAGTTATCGATAGCATAATTCTTTTGCAGATTTTTTTACTTGTGCGTACATAAATTTTTTCGGGGCGACTCTCAGCCTAGTAAATACCCAAAAAAACCGCCATACGAAGGAAGGTGCCATCAAGCGTTTCAACAACGGTCTACACCGATGACCATTCCCAACGCCGCATTCGAACGCATCTTAGGTTGTTTTTGAAGATTGAACCAGCGGTAAAGGAGGAAAATGGTTTTTTATACAACGACCGAACGAAACGGGAAAATAGTTGGTAATACTCCCGAGCAGAATTGCTTAAACCTTCCAGGTTTATTGAATAATATTGGCCAATCTTGTGAGGCTTGGAGCTTTCCGCATCGTTTAGGTTGCAGACCGAAATGCCAACCAAATGGTCATCTCGATAAAAAACCTTACAAAATGTTTACCTGCCCGAAAAAACACCCTGTGCAAAATTTCAGCTCAATTGGAAATAAAATTGAGTAGTGGTTCATGCCGACACTTGCGTCCAACGACGTGTTTAACAAGCGAGGCAAAACACTTCGTCTTCCGAGGCCGACCAATTGAGTCCGCATTCAAAACACTCATCATCTTCGTAATATTATTACGAACATTCACTATCGAGTACAAAAAAAAAACAACAGTTTGACATTTCATCAAATAGCAACGATTCGGCTCGTTGCTATCGCGTTGCCAAATTTAATAACTCGCTACTACCCGAGGTGGGGATTGCTATTTCCCAAACCAACATAGCAACGCCCTGTGCGGTTGCCGCGTTATGGTGGGAGTTGCCAAACTAGCTTTAGAAACTTCAATTTAGCCACTGGTGGGCTTGCTCTTAGCCCGCTAGTCACGAAGTCTACCTTTCGTTATGTGAATCATATTTAATTCTCTTTGCAATGAATGATTGTGTTTTATTTTTTTGTAAAATGTGCAAATGTTTCAGCTGTTTAGGTAAACATTTGGTATCTAATATCTAAGCAGAGTATCATCGCATTATAGCAACATCATATAAATAGCCTATTCCTGAGTTAACGATAGGAACGGGTCATTTAGTTTTATCACAGCTATCAGTTGCAGGTGGAGATCTTTAAATATGAGAAGTATCCTAATGATTGATTTACGCTTCAAATAACCCCATGCACACTTGAGAGGTCGATTGGTATTGTTTCCGCTTGACCCATTGAATTCCGAATTTGTATTAAGATTTGTATGGACAATTTTGCCTTTTAACATTTTCCATTCTGCATTCTTTAACATTCTTTATTATTCTTTAATTATTCTTTAACATTTTCCATTCTTTCCATTCTTCAAAACGGGCCTCAACCAAACATTTCATGGCCTCAAAAGCTAGTTTTTTTTATGTTTAACAATTTTGCCGAAGACACTGGAAATCTAGGATGTCCCCAAAAAGTGCTAAAGCTGTTCAAAGTTGAGTAGTTCAAAGTTTTCAGCATAGTTATTAATTCTTCCAAATCAGCATATTTTAACGAAATTAAATTGAGCTCTCTAGAAAGGGGAATGTAAAAATGTAGGTTTGCCCATACAACTTTGAAATGCAACGCGTTAGGCGTAGACAAAACCAATCGACTTCCGCTAAATTTGGGATAGTTTGGGTCCCCAAATGGATACAAAAAATTTGGTTTTGGAAAATCGATCACTTTACCCCATTAGCACGCTGTTTCCAAAACTGAAAAACGTGAACGAAGTGATTTTGATCCAAAAAAGTAGGAGGGTGGTATTCAAGACACGACCGCATGACGTTGACTACCGTATTCTTATAAAAAAAAATATTCCATTGAAGCAAATAGTAGAGGGAATTGCAACGCTTCTTTTACAAAACTTCTGTAACAAAATTTCGAGGCACCAAAAGGTACCAGTTGCCGATTATTCTCGTTTACTGGTTAGTCCGTCCAGAATTCCAGCCATTTTAGTATTTTGCAGTAGCTATTTATTACCAACAGCCACCAGCATAACGGGTGAAACCGGCACGAGATGACCGGTACTATTTTGTTTTTCCTCCTTTCAGCTGCTAACACCTAGCGCTATCGTGAAATTAACATCAACACAAACATGCATTTTTGCAAGGTTTTTTCCGCTAGCAGCAGCATTTTGTAAAACAGAAAATTCAACTAATCGCTTCTATTATAAAACTGCGAGGCACCAAAAGGTACCAGTTGCCGATTATTCTCGTTTACTGGTAGTCCGTCCAGAATTCCAGTCATTTCAGTATTTTGCAGTAGCTATTTATTACTAACAGCCACCAGCATAACAGATGAAACCGGCAAGAGATGACCGGTACTATTTTGTCTCTCCTCCGTTTAGCTGCTAACGCTGTCGTGAAATTAACATCAACACAAACATGCATTTTTGCAAGGTTTTTTCCGCTAGCAGCAGCATTTTGTAAAACAGAAAATTCAACTAACCGCTTCTATTCTAAAACTGCGAGGCACCAAAAGGTACCAGTTGCCGATTATTCTCGTTTACTGGTAGTCCGTCCAGAATTCCAGCCATTTTAGTATTTTGTAGTAGCTATTTATTACTAACAGCCACCAGCATAACAGGTGAAACCGGCACGAGATGACCGGTACTATTTTGTTTTTCCTCCTTTTAGCTGCTAACACCGAGCGTCCGTATGTATCCGGTACGGTTTAGTAATGAAACTGATGGGGTGAAATGTTCGAACGATACGTTTTATACCAAGGCTTCGTCAGATAATTAGAAAGAAGGTGGGGCTACATAGATGATGGAATGGTAGAGACAAATGTTTCTTGAGAGCTGCGCCGGCCGCTGTCGTAATATTAAGACCAACACAAACATGCATTTTTGCAAGGTTTTTTCCGCTAGCAGCAGCATTTGGTAAAACAGAAAATTCAATTAGCCGCTTTTGTACCAAAATTTCGAGGCACCAAAAGGTGCCAGTTGCCGATTATAGTTTCCTGGTTAGTTCGTCCAGAATTCCAGCCATTTAAGTGTTTTGCAGTAGCCATTTACTACTAAAGCCACCAGCATTAAGGGTGAAACCGGCACGAGATGACCGGTACTATTTTGTATTTCCTCCTTTCAGCTGCTATCACCTAGCGTCCGCATGTCACTGGTGCGGTTTTGGAATCAGAATGATGGGGCGCCGGCCGCTGTCGTAAAATTAACACCAACAAAAAGATGCATATTTGCAAGGTTTTTTTCCGCTAGCAGCAGCATAAACATCGGAAACAGAAAGTGACAACAACAATAACAACAAAGTCAGATCGATTGTATCCGTTAGTGTCGACTGTGCTTGGGAAGAGAGGTAGTGATTGGCTGCGCGGTATGATTTAGACAATCGATATTAATTACCAATTTTTCAATAGTGTATCTCAAACAATAGTTTGTTTTTGTTACATAAATTTAACCGTAAAAGAATTTCTGATCGATTGATGCCAAAACCTCGAAAACCTGATTATAGATGACTGCAAAATAAGCGCTCAAAACCTTTCTCTGGTTTTCCCTGGTTGAATTACAAGATTTTCAAATTCAGGGGCCTAACTTCGATATAGACGTTAGTCAACGTCAAAAAAATGATTTTAGAGCTGTAATGTCTTCAGCAAAGTTGTTCCATTAATTATTTTTCATTTTTGCAGTTTTGTGATTACACCACTGAAGAGTCAAAAACGCATTTTACTTTTCTCATTTCCACTTTATTCGGCAAAGTTGTTTCACATTTTATAAGAAGACACCAAACCTCTATCTGCCTATTAAAATGGAATATTGTAGAGTTTTCTATTCTAACGCCCCTTAAGTTTGTTTCAATCTAACTTTTTTGAATAGTTTGTTATAATTTTTCAATGTTCTTGAATGTTGTTTGCTATAGCAAAAAAACAGAGTTTCACTGAAGAAAGTTTATCTTTATCTCTTGTATTTCTTTAACGAGGCATTTATCTCTTGCTGTTTCTTGCATTTTTTTTTTCTGTGTGGACTCATCACTGCGACCAGAGATTAGATCTATTGTGATATTGCGCATGTGTTTTCCGTACTCCGCACTTTATATTATTGGCAGTATCACAATTGAAGTAAGTGATACGCTCTCATTCATGTCCGTGCTTGTGTGTAAGTTTTACCCTCCATTTCTAGCTCACAGCTCTACTATAACATTATCGCCTAATTACAAGGAGTCTGTCAAATCCCTGGAGAGAACTTTCGTATGTTACTCACACCAGTTTTATTATAATGGGACTTATTTTCGTTAGAAGGAGAGTCTACAGGGGCACTGTAGAATTCAGATTGAAGGAAGGGTGAGGAGCCTGAGAATAAACCCATGCCTAAGTCCTTTGACAACCAAATGGCCTGATTCTACTAAGATTCGAACCCACGACCACCCGCTTACCAAAGCGGACTCTGTAACCTTGTGGCTACGGAGCTCCCCATGTTTCTCGATTCGAAAACATGTGCTCAAATGTCGACTACTCAGCACTGTTATGGTCACCCAGTTCTATTTTTACACATTTTACTAAAAAAAAATGCAAAATTTAGTAAGGAAACTGGGTTTACGAGCATTTTTCGCTTGCGTTGCGTTGGTGACGATCGGTTCACCCCCCGCCCCGTGAGACCCTCGCGCTGTTTTTTGTCAAAAAATCTTGTTCACTTTTAATTATAGCTTGAAAAGCATGATGTCTAGAAATAAATTGATACATGAATTTTAAAGAAAATCAGTTGAGGATTCCAAAAAATACCAATTTTGAGTGACAGTGTTGCCAGATATGTTGTTTTTGCATTTGAAAAACGAAATTGCATTTTTCGGCGAATGAGTATATTTTGATTTCAAATTAAACAATTCCATCGTGTTGCTGAACAAATTTTACATAAAACCACTGCTCACCCCGAGGTATTATGAGCAAAACTTGAGTTATTGCATTTCTTATTATTATAATGCTTTTTTACACTTTTTACTTATAATGCTAATATCTTCAAAACTGGCATGATTATGGACATTCTGAATAATGCGATTTGAAGAAAATCATAGAAGAAATCCAAAAATATAACAATTTTGCCTGGCAGTGTTGCCAGTTATGTTATTTTTACAGTTGAAAAATTATTTTGCATTTTTCGGCCGATAATCAAAATATACGATTTCAAATTCGACAATTGCATCGTGTTCCTGAGAAAGAAAATGACAAAAAAAAGGCATATTTTGGCTAAGAACCTCAATAAATTATTGAAATATTTACGATGTCAGCATTGCAAATTGTTTGGCCTCAAAAAGTCATGTCCAAAGACAGTTTTAATGTAAAAACTTAAATGAAAAAAATTAGAGCTTGCAGTTAACGGAGCTACAACACTGTTGAATAACTTTCTTCTCTATCAAAAAGGATTGAGTCACCCTAACTTTCGATAAATTTTTTAATAAGCGCTTCATCATATATAACAACTTTGTAAAAGAAAGTTTTTTGGACCATTATGAAATGGTTGTTCGTTGTTTTTAAGAGAAAATTTTTGAGACATGTCGTTAAGGAAGGAAAGAAGAAAGTGTTACAACCATTGTTGCCAGAGACCAAGTTTACCTCTGCATCTCTAACGACTATAACGGGAAAGGACTTTACTACTTTACTTTATATCACCGTGGGCAGTGACGATGTTTTATACTTCTACGTCTATTTTCATAGACTCTACTGCTCTTCTTTACCGAGCGTCGTTTTGGTTACCCTGCAAAAGCGTCTCGGCAATTACAACTGCCTGGAGATGTATTCATTCAACTCTGTTCAGGTTTTTTTTTCTGTAATTTAGCGTAAGGGAAGGGTCAAGTAGGAGGATATGAGGGAACCTGAGAATAAACCCATGCGTAAAAGTCCCTCTGACACCGAACGGTCTGATTCTACCTAGATTCTAACTTGAGACCATTTGATCTCTTTAACTTTGAGGCTACGAGTCTCTTGCCGTTGTTGAATATCTTAGAAAAAGTATTGCTCGGTATGAAACAGACATTGAAAAATTCTATTCCGTCATAATGAATTTATTAAAGCATATTGATTTCGACATATCAGAGCACTCCAGACTCCATTTATTAAAATTAGACAAATTGATTATCATGATTTCATAGTTCATGATTTTCATAGTTTCATCTTTTACCGTTTAAATTTCATGTGCCAGATCAAATTCGCTGATCAATATTTCAGAAAGGAAAGATAGAACAATTGCGCCCTTGAATCAGGCATGCCCAAACCCACTGCAACACCGCGTGTGTGTTTTAATCTATGCGACTGCGGGTATTTTCATTACACTCAGTGCAAATACATTGCCTGGTCCTGAAAGCCCATGTGCATGGGGATGAAAAAGCAAATGTCTGTGTTGTCCCCCAGTTGCAGCTGGAATTAGATTAGATATTCTTTTTTTTGATACGGAATTTGTTTTTTAATGCGAAATAAAATGTCTTCGCGTTACGCGAAACTGAGAGAATGATATAACTTGAAAAAAGGCAGGCCCATTTTCCGCATGAGCATAAAATATCACATTTTATCACATTGAAACTGTGCTAAAAATCCTTTGCTGATGCACTTTTGTATTTATCAATCATCCTTGATAACTTTTTCGGATCGTTTAGAGGCGCGTATCCTAGCGCTGGGCGTGCATTTTGAAATAAACGATCAAATTTCGTTTCTTCCAAACATATTGCAGTATAAATTGAAGTATGCATTAATTCCTGTATGTAACCAGCAAGAAAAACCGCATTAGGAAGTTGATGGCAAATTTTTTTTTCTCAAAATGAGAAAAGTTTAAAAACTTGCGAAGAGTTCTGCGAAGAAGCTGTAAACAATTTAAGAAACAGTGGAGAAATAACAAACTGTGTGAAAACTGTTCCGCGTTTAGCCGACGACAATCCGGTCACTTAAATAGATATTGAATCGACTGTTCAAATTCAACTTCTAACTAATATCTTATGTTGCAGGAAGCCGTCCAAAACAACACCAATAAAAACATGCATATCAAAAAGTGTGTAATCATCAATTTCTTTGAAAACTATCGATTGTCACCTTGCCGTGGAGTGTAGGTATTATATTTACCGGATACTGTCCTCGATAAAAATAGGCTTCTATTCAATCACGTCACAAGAGACGATAAACAGTTAAAAAGGATTCGGATGGATTTCATTTTTTATTCATACTTATCGAGCGACCGGAACGAAGCAACGATAAATATGAACGTGAAAAATAGAATCACCGAAATAGCTCAACGTTAATAGTTGGATACCACTTATAGTTTTCCGAGTTATCATCGTCGATAGTCTCTGTCGAGGAACATTTCAAATGCTCAGTTGCTTGTTTGCTTTATTGAAGCAACTTATCCCCAGAGAATGTCAGTTTTATAAATGAGGAAGGAGGCTGCAACTAGAGAAACAATTCTAATGAATGGCTTGCTTCTGCATGATTTATTAGCTCTTGTATCATTCATTCATTGCTTGAACAGGGACAGCAGCAATCTCGCTCAAACAACGTTATTCTTATTGGACAAACTAAAGCACACTGCACAACCTGGCTAATTCCCACACAATTGGTGTTCATTGCCTTCGATAACCACATGTGTGATAGCCCGAAACCTACAGTAGCTGAGCTGTCCGTTCAAGTTAACTGATTTTTTCTCTGACATGTTTTGTGTCTATCTAAATCTAAATAACAATGACTCCAGACTCAGCCTTTTGACACTGTGTCTGATCTGAGCTGATGCGTTTTATCCTTTGGTAAATTGTATAAGTGTGAAGTTAAACAATAAATGATGCATCGGTCACTACGGTAGGTACAGAAGAGCATCGGGGTTGAAATTTATTTTGAAACGAAGTTGAAAATTAAATTTCCAAATTTTACACAATTTTGTAGCAATTTGTTAAAATGCATGTCTTTAGATCTCAAAAAATTGTTGGCAACTGTTGTTCAAGCGCACACATTTGCCACTTTTCTACTCCGATGATATTCTTCTCAAACGTTCGTATGTTAAACTTATTCACCGTGAAAATAGCTCCAAAGTGAATGATAACTAGTTTATAAATTAGAGTGGAGTAGGGAAGCTCTCGGTTCTAAGCTCATTCAAAGACCAATATTTCGCGCATATGGCCTTAACCAAGCCATCATCTACGGTGTGCAAGATCGACTCAACTGCACGTAGTGACAAGCATTATAGACGAATTCAGCGTCTGTCTCTCGCCCCCCTTTCTCTATATTTACAGCATCTGTGCAGGTTCCTGAACGCAAGAGGAACCGTTGCTGCAATTGCTCCGATAAGGAAGTAATAAGTCGCATGTTGAATGTGCCAACGAGTTTTCCTTGCGGGCGACAGGACCCTCGTCAGAGAGCAAAGGCTGTAAAGCTATTTAATGTCAGTCTGCATCGACTCTTCATACACAACATATAAACTTGGCGACGGTGACTGTGAGCGATTACCTCCAGAAGCACAGAAGACAAAACTTGGGACGATTTCATCCAGCTAGTAGATTCACATATCTTAATCATGCAACAAAAGCGCACCTGTCCGCACCGCTTCTGTCATCGAATATGCATTGAAAGATGAACCGAAGAGGGGACCACATGAGGATGCGAAGCACAGCAGTGTAGGAACATTATTGATTTCTCGACACGGTGTGACTCCTAGGCACTTCTGATGGATGATGCTTCCACTGTCTGCCAGAGAAAGCTCCGGGTTGCTCAGCTGCCGGAGTGAATCAATCTAATGCATATATTAAACAAGGGTGTGGATATCGTCGTCATCATCATTATCCCTGTCGTTACCGTTGTCTTTGCTGGGTGCACATGTTACAGTTCATAGTGTGCACACTCCAGACCGAAAATATTGCATCAAGCTCAAAAATGATGCTTCCATGACAACTGTTATGAATGAACAGTAGTAAAAAGACGATTCGCAAGATGTTCGCGAATATTGTTTTTAATACGTGTGACAATCTATGGAACAACTGAGCATATTGCTTTATGATTTTAAAGAAAAAATTTAAAAAACGAGTGAAAAAAAGGCTGGACTACGACGATCAACGACGAGCAAACATCTACAGTGACGATATTGTTATTCGATGTCAGAAATTCGGCAAAAAGTGTCTGCGTAGGAGAATTGATATTTCAAAGTTTTTTGTGTTATTACAGCTAAAATGCAGACAACTTTCGACCAGAGCTTCACGTTCTCACTTTTCGTTTTCTGTTGAACAATTACAAACATACATCAAAATTGAAATCCCACACACCTTAAGTGAAAAAGGAACACATTTGATTCCTATTGCGTAGTCTGCCGGATGTTTGCAGAATAGGTTTCAATTTTATTACTTTGCACTGGACAGGAAGATACCGCTAGCACGAGCGGCCTCGTTACACTGAACTATTGCACTTACCTTCACTGTTTATACTGTAGCGGGGATTGGTCATGTCGACACGTTTCATGTCCTTGATCCAATAGATCTTCGGCGGCGGCGCTCCGGTTGCCTTACATTGCATCACGGCCGTATGGCCAATTTCAATTACGCGCGTCGTTGGGCTCTGAGTGATGACAGGAAAACCCGCGGGTGTTTTGTCAGCTGCAACGAGAAAACAAAGATCGGAGAAAAAAGCAAGCATCAGTGCACCGTCAACATAGGGCTAGTCGTTGTCGGCTATCTGGTGGCGATTCTAGTCAAAGGCCTGGCTGCCTGCGCTAGCCAACTAAAGCGACAGCCTGGTGAGGGCGAATTTCATTAGTGGAAACTGCCACCGACAGCCGACAGAACGAGGTTTATTGCAACCGAACACAAAGTGAAGACAACAGTGGAAAGATTTCGGAGTTGATGAAATTAATTTCGACTGCCACGGCAAATGGAAGTTCGAGTGAAATAATTTAGAGTGATGGTTTTTGGTGATTTTCATCAGTTTTGGTAACAAGAGGTCATAGCATTCCGTCGCTGGTAAACTTTGGTGTTTTTGTTTGTGAGATCATCGTTCTTTGTTCGCAATGATTTTATCATGTGTTTTATAAAATTAATTGCTGTCAATCAAATTTAACATTAAATTATACTTCTTTCTCTGCCATCTGCGTAATAATAATAATTATGTAATGGGTAATGTGTTCGGAACATTGCTGCTATTGATTCACAAATACATTGAAAGTGAATGTATTTCCCAAAACTCTGATGAGACTTTAAATCTTGCACAGGAATGTTTAATCGTTGGTTAAATCGCTGCACTAAAAATCGTCACGGAAAATCAACAACGTTTTCACTCGCATTTTCGAATGTCTGATTGATACCGGGCGCCACGAGTTCTTGTATATTAATTAGCGAAATTTAAATGGAAATTTCGCCTCACTATACCCACTTTTTCGAGGCAATTGTCACTTATTTCGCTAGTCCGCCGGGAACGCAGAATTTGTCGTTACCATATTTTAGAAACTTTCTCATTCCCCGCGCTCTCGCGCCGAGTTTAAATTTATTCATAAAATGCACGAATCTTACCGAAGGTATCAGTCCGGAAACAAGTCGAGCTAATTTCGGAGACAGCCGCTAATAAAATCAGTTGCCAACAGTTGCGGGCTCCCTTCCGGTTCCCGCCATAATACGCCGCCTTCCGGTCGGGTGATTAATTGAAAATTATTTGCTACCCAATAAACGAATCGCATTTATTTCCCGCCGAAACTTGAGTGCCATACCCGAGAATATAGTGTAGCATCGGATCCGCACCATCCTGTGCCACGCTGACGACGGCATACCCTGCTATACGAGTTGTTATTATTCAAGGGAAATTTGACGTTTTCCGTTTTGGTTTCGTGCCGTGATCCTATCCACCGGCGGCGACCGAAAGCGCAAAACGCCAGAGCTGGAGCGCATCTGGGCAGAGAAGTTGGAATTCACTCGTCTGGCGTGAACAAAAAAAACGACACAAAAAAGACAGATAGCTATGTCGGTATGAGAGAGAAAGCAGGAGAGCGAGAGCGTCGGAAACGTTCAGTCAATTTGTCAAACAGAACATCCGCGCCAACTGTATAATAAGGACATAATGTGTTTGTGCAAAGTTCTCAAGATGCAGGCAAGAAAGTGAAAAACTAGTGCGTCACATTTGCCACACACCGGCCTGATTGTAGGCATTCTAGTTAGAGGATATCTGCATAAGGTCAGATTTGTGCCAATCAAGGGCGGTTTTTGAGATATTTTCTATGATAAATGGCTCGCCGAAATGAAATTTTGCAGAATGTTGACGCTTGTTTCCGCCTGGAAAAGTATAGCAAGCACTGTTGAAACCAAGATTCAAAATAAGACCCAACATGCTGATTGCTATATACCGATCGATTTAGTTCGTCGATGTCTTTTTGACGCGAAAATTCACTCAGCACTGGTTTCGCCCTTGAACTAAAAATGCTGTTGAAACCGAACGAAACCATCACTGGGAAACGATATCGACTACTATCGATGCGATTAAACCGAGTACTTTGCGAAAAACGGCCCCAATACGAGCAGAGGCACGAAAAGTGATTTCGCTGCATGACAACGTTCGGTCTCATGCTGCTAAAGCCGTTTAAAGTTACATAGAAATGCTCAAATGGGAAGTCTTATCCCACCTGCCAAATTTCCCAGACATTGCGAGCTGATATGGTCTCGATTTCATTTTTCTGGAATACATGCAGCGTCATAAGCTCTTCTCTGTTTTTTAGAATTTGACATTCAACAATATCGCACGCTTAGCCTTGGGGCTAATAGCGGTCTCGATCAACTAGATTAGTTGAGAGAATTCGTTATCGATATTGTTTTTGGCACATTTTGTATGTGTAGGATAAGTACAACGATACACCGTGCCCCAGTGCTGAGTCGAGAAAATTTCCAGCTCGAAAAGATCCTCGACTCGATCGGGAATCGAACCCGATATCACAACCGTGTGGGAGAGCTAGCCGACCGACATCGCTAACCACAGAGCCACGGGGAATTTGACATTCATGAATACTGAATACTATGAACATATTTTTCATTAATAATAAACATGCTGCCAGTAGGCTTACCATTCAGGTAATACTTCTTTGAAACGAGGAGCTTTAAAACACAGTATCCCTTAAGGTGAAACTGGACGGTGCCTTTTTTCCACAAAGTTTTGAAGTTAGGTTTCTTTTCACTTGATGATTTCGAGCGGAAAAATCTCAGCTTTCAATTAATGAACAGTTCTCGAACGTATTTTCAATGATGTTCGAAAAAATTATCTTGCAAATGGACAGAATTCAATCACGAAATTTCCCCTTAACAAAATTGCCCTGAAAATGTTGAAACCTGGAACAAACATTGTTTATTTTAATAAAACGTGGTATTAGCTTTCCACTACACTTTTACACAAGTATTTAGACCAAGTCTTAAAATTAAAATGGCATATAAGTTTAGTAGGTAAAATCTTTGAAAAATTGTATCTTTGAAGTTGTACAAAATTTATTACTCGACTTGAAAAAAAAAACTTAGAAGAAAAAAATTAAATCTTATGTCAATAAATGCAATGTTTTTCTAATCTCAAAAACACTAAAAGCATTTCTGATTCAAATTACATCGGGAATCGTTATTCACAACCAAAATAGTTTATTTACAAATAAGGCAATATTCAATTTGTCAGGAAGTTTGTTCATCCAGAGTACGAATAACAGTAGTTCTAAGTGGCTTCCTTAAGAGAGCTTCGTAGCCGCAAGGTTACAGAGTCCGCTTTGATAAGCGAGTGGTCGTGAGTTCGAATCTCAGTAGAATCAGGCCATTTGGTTGTCAAAGGACTTTAACATGGGTTCATTATCAGGCTCTCTACTACATACCCTTCCTTCAAGCTGAATTCTATGGTACCCTTGCTGACTTTCATCCTTACAAAAAAAAAGTCCCTCTTATAATAAAACTGTTCTGAGTAACGTATAATAGTTCTCTTCAGGGAATTGTAATTATGACGCGGTCTTGGCTGGAGGAACGAGGTTTCGATACGACTCCTTCCTCTTGACAAAAATTTAAGTCCTACTTATAATAAACCTGACCAGAGGTGAAGCATTGGGTGCCTCTTCAGGGAATTGTGATTGTGACGCGGTGTTGGTAGGAGGAACGAGGTTCGATAAGACTCCTTCCTCTTGACATAATAAGTCCCTCTTAGAATAAACCTGGCCAGAGAGGAACGTTAGGTGTAGCCTCAGTTCAGGCAATTGTAATTTGGCGATATTGGTAGGATAGAAAAGAGGCTCGGTATAGTAGAGCAGTAAGCTTGAAATGAAAGGGTAAACTCTCACACACAAGCACGGATATAAATAAAAAAAAAGCGTATCATTCACTTCAATAGTGATACTGCCAATAATATGAAGTGCGGAGTACAGAAAACACCTGGGCAATATCACAATAGATCAAATGTCTCTGGTCGCAGTGATGAGTCCACACAGAGAAAAAAAAGTGGATTCCTTGAGGTACACCAGAGTACATAGTAAATGTATTCCTTGATTTTCACATATTGGAATCTTTATACTAGATATGTTTGCAGCCACCACTAGAGCGGACCACCACCTCCGAAGTCACTTACCAATTAAAGAATGCTGTCCATTTTAACTACGTCAAATACCTTGCTATTATATGTGTAAATAGTAAATATCAATATGGGTGTTCATGTCGAGCCGTAAAAATAATCACCTTCATTTACGAGTAATGGAAGATACACAGTTTACGGCAGAGTATTTGTATACGAGCTCGATGTGAGGACCCCTAGTATATAGTTAACAGTGGAGTAAATTCGCAAAGATTTGTAGTAACGGATGTCTCTCTTTGAGCAGAGGAAATGCGACCAGCGAGCGCTAGCTGATCACTGACCTACTTTTAACGGATAGGATGGCTATAATACGATAGGTCTCTCCATCTGAGCGAGATGCTTTTCTATGATTAGGTTCAACATGAGAATTTACGGAAAAGGAACCGAATTTTAGTAAGTGCATTTCAAGTCCCCGCGGCGACCTATCACCTCTACCAAAAACGTCCCTATCTCAATCTCCTCGTGGTGCTAACTGGCATACGAGTCACCTTATTGAAGATCGGGTTCCAACATCCGGGCGTCCGCGTTTGCCATCAGGCAGCAACCAAGACGTTGACGTAGCGGGTTCGTTGGAAAATGAACCGGAACTGTTGCCGACGCGGACTTGCTGATCGAGACTGACCACACCTTCACGAAAAAGAACCTCTGATACCAGTCGTACAAGACACGCCTTTCGAAGACGGTAGAACAAAAAACGTGACGCGTATCATGAAGATCACCTCGGAGGAACCACTGGATCCACCTATTTAATTAGAAGACACCTCGGAAACCAGCTCACCCCCTTCGATCTTCAGTTAGATACTCAACTCGCTACACCTGGATTCACGCAGCAAGGCTTTATGGAGCCCCCTCGGTCTCTGCCTCTTTTCAACCATCTTCAAAAACTGAGACTCACCTAACTCGCCACCAGTGTTCCCGTCAACAGAGCCATCCCGGTATTGAGTTCAGAGTAATAGAGGGGGTCTTCCAGCCTGTTACCTCGAGCAACTTCCTGACAATATCCCAAATTTCAGCATTGGTTCGCCGCCACATTTCTCACAACCAGAAAGCATCGTGCAGAGCAATATGGAAACCCTCCGTTCCTTCGCAGCCAGCGCTCATAACAGTCGTCTCGGTTCTGGGGGCAGATGTAAATCGGAGTCTTCCAACCAGCTTTAGCAGGCAAGTATGTTCACGATTTGCCCTACTTGCTGTCTGATACCGCTCTGATTTCTAGCTGCACTCCCGGCACTTCGATTTTTATAGCACAAACGCGACAACCTAGCACTCGACCTTCTAACTCCCAGAATAAGATCAGCGTTTACTATCAGAACACCGGTTATATGAACACTGACCTCTGTTTAGTCGTCTCACATCAATGCTACGACATTATTGTCCTTACTGAGACTCGGCTGTGTCCGAGAATTTCTCGTCAGTGGTTGGGCGAGGTTTTTCGCTACGATAGTAGCACTAATAACAGCCGCAAATCAACATGTGGGGACGTTCTTTTGACAATCACTGTCATTTACACTGACTTGACAGCTGTCTATAAATTGAAAGCTAAACTTGATAAACTTGGGATTACCAGGCCCCTCTTTCAATGGTTTCAGTCGTTTCTCACCGGTCGCCGTTTAACCGTTGCTATTGAGAATTGCCAATCCACTTACTTTGTCGCTACGTTCGGAATACCGCAGGGAAGCCACCTAGGACCACTTATCTTTCTGCTCTACTTCAACGACGTGAATCTAGTTTCTAAAGGACCACGGCTATCTTATACAGATGACCTTAAACTTTATCTTTGTGTTCATACAATCGAAGACTGTGGCTTCCTTCAACGTCAATTGGATATCTTTCCCGATTGGTGTCATCGAAGCTATATGGATGTCAATCCGTCAAAAACAGAACAGAAAAAAAACAGACGATACATTTTGAATACGCCTCGCTAGGGACAGAAATCAGGCGTGTAAGCCAAGTCAAGGATTTGGGAGTAATTCTGGATACTCAGCTTACTTTCAAGCCTCACATTTCGTACGTCATCAATAAAGCCTCTAGAGGTTTAGGTTTCATCTTCAGGACTGCTTAGAAATTCACGGATGTCTACTACCTCAAATCGTTGTAATGCTCATTATCCTGTTGTATATTAGAATTTCGCTCGAGTGTCTGGACCGCATATCACAATGGTTTGAAAAATTAGAGTCAGTTTAACGGTGCTTTTTAAGATTCGCTCTCTTTCGTCTCTCAAGCTACGAAAGTCGTTGCCTTTTGATTCGTTTGGAGCCCCTGTTCGTCCGTAGAGACACTGCCAGGGCATCGTTCACCACAGACCTTTTGCAAGGACGCATCGACTGCCCTGTTCTCTTAGAGCAGATGAATATTGGCGTACAACCTCGTGTCCTACTCGATACAACTCGATACTACAACTACCAGCTCAACGAAATAACTACAGCATGTTTGGCGCAATAGTTGGTCTCCAAAGACTGTTCAACAGAGTACCTGCAAAGTTTGATCTTACAAAGCTCCCCTTTATCCCAAAACTCTCCAGACCGTTATCCTCAGGACTTTTATATATGGTCGTACATGCTGGCCAAGCAGAGCGAACAAAGAAGAAACAGTATGGACCTGGGCATCTGGGACGAGATGCCGATGGACCAGGTGCGTGCTGCGTGGGATTCTTTCGAGAAACGTCTCAAGTTCGTCATACAGCACAAAGGGTGGGAAGAGGAAGGGATCCCACCTAATGTGTCGTGAAGGTTCTCGATAAGCATTGTCTCAAAAACAATTGACTCAGAAATGAATATCTTGTATTTTCATTTTTTAACACATTTTTAATGTGTATTCGAACTCATTGAACACCCTGAACTGTACTGGCACATCTGGACATCTAATTTAGGAAACTGTGGAAAGTCAAGGTGGAGATGGCCAAAGACGGATGAACGTGAATCGAGCACTTCGAGGAACATACGTTTTGATATCCAGAGGTTGACCGCTGACGGATTTACTGCTGAGTGCAATCGGAAGGTTGATGAGAAGATTGTAGACCTGAATGAATACTGGAGGCTCATCCGCGATACGGTCAGCAGTATAAAGTTTTCCAGAGGCTAGAGCGACTTGAAAGAGGCTCCACCAACGCAAGAAACTGCGAACGCGGAGGCAGAGGTATGCTACTCCAGGCACGACATGAGAAGTTTCTATAAAGTGGTGAACGGTATAAGATTCTCTCCGGCATTCGGTTTCATAGGCTGAGGCTGTTGCAGAACGCCTTTGTTGGAGAGTACCAGGTAGTTTCCGAAAAGGGCGATCTACGACAGACCAAATGGTACCTTGTGTCGAATCCTTGACAAGTTCAGAGAAGTAAACTTGCAGATGCAGATCTGTTCATAGACTGCAAGGCGGCATACGATTCAGTTAAGGGCAATGAATGCGATAGATTATAATGGGGGTAGATAATGCGTTGGTATAAAGCAAGATGACGGGCTCTCGAACTTGTTGTTTGACATTGTCTTGGAGCCAAGTGAAAGACGGATTTCAGTCGCTTGCTGGACTTTTTACGGTTTATTAACCAGGTGAAACTCCGCTATAGGTATGTCTACACGAAATTTACGCTCTACAGGACGTTGGTTACACGAGGTGTACCGTATATATCAACGCGCGGATATAATCAAGCTGATAAAATACGGCAGGCTACAGTGTGCTGGCCACGTGGCACGAATGTCGGAGGAGCGACCAGCGAATATATTATTTAGCAGAGAGCCCGACACAAGTCGACCTTTTCGAAGGTAGACTCCGTAATCGATGGATGTGTGGTGTTAATGAGGTCGCTCGATGGACAGATTTTAGGGGCGACTGATTCGAAAGAGGGTTATTAACGACCTTTCGCCATAAAACTAAAATAAGTAACCGGAAGCCACTAACTGGTGAGAGAAACCAGAAGCTTACAGTTAAATTGTTTTGCGAGGCTTACTGTGCCAGTGGTTGGACCTGCCGACAATTTGTGAATCCTATATTCACATTAATTTGACATATTTAGGATATTTCCATGCTATTATTATTTTTTCTTCGAGCTGTTGACAGAATCTACACACTTTTACATTACACTTTTATTTCACTTTGCTTTCTTATCCTATCAGTGATAGAATTAAAAAGTGAAGTGAAATAAAAGTGTAATGTAAAAGTCCATGCTATTGTCGAAAGAAGGTATGCAAACGGTTGAAGGCTACTCTACTTTTGGAATGTTCAGAGAAGAAGGTAGTTGCGTTTTTGTACCTTATATTTTCAAGGATGGCGGAATATTTCCTCCGGGTATTGACGAAGTTCTACACAGTTTTTGGGTTAGTTTTGAGATTTCGCTATATTTCATTTAAGTGAACCTTTTCCCTGTGTTACATTTAGTTTGACCTCGCTCGACGCATACGTTTCAGGGCGGCTCTAAGTAATTTTGTTAGCTCCGGAGAAAACCATTCGGAATATTTACGATTATAGTTAGCACATTCCTGAAAAAATACTACAAGGTATACAGCCCTTGGGTTGTATGAAATGGTGACGTGGGATTAAACACTGTAATTACGGTAATTACAGACACAATGAATTCGTTTGTTTAATGGTTCACGTTTTTTAACTCTCAGCCTCCCCTTCTTTTTCCAGAAATATATTTATTTACACTCGAAAGAACTTCATTTACACTTAGTGATGTTGTGCCTGTAGTGTTTTTTTGTGCAAACAACATTTAACAATTGCAACGAAGTTAAAGTTTAAAAAGATTCAGTTTTGTTTTTTGCTTCACAAGTTTGTTTCATTTGCCAACAATTACATTCACTGTATTACGAAGACAGCTCATATAAGTATATTATTTTATTTGTAAAGTTGAAAATAAAAAAATATCTAACAATGTTGAAATGTAAAAAAAAAAAAGATTCTGAATAGATTTTAGTAAATGGACAAAAACATTCACAAGCACTCGCTCGCCGATTGTTGTGCCAATCACCGACGCCCAGGGAGGCGACTCCACCTTTACCTTCGAGACATCAAATTGGTCTAAATTCATGGAAGCTAACATAAATTGACCAATTGGGACGGGCAGACTCTGTCAATTTTTTTTGGATATTGATACAGAGAATATCACAGGGAATAGTTGGTGTCTATTCATGTCGTCTGTGCTAGGAATGCTCGCATGTGATTGGTTTATTGTTCGCGTCAATTTGTCCTTGACACTTTTTATCGATTTTTACCGCTTTGCAATGAAAAAATAATAATAATTAGCGTATTACAAAATTGTTCAACATTTTATCTATCTAACAACATATTGGTTATTGTTATCCAACATGTGGTTTTACTGTTATTATCGTTTGAAATCTGACGCAACTTTTGCCAGTTTCATTTTCAATTTTACAGAAAGCATACCAGTATAGAATACGACGTAGTCCCACGTCAATAGTGATTACTATTAAATAAAACAGTAAATTAGCAAGATTAATTTACAAGACGCCTTAAACATTTTTGATTATTTAGAAGATCTAGCATTGTTTTTTTTTCATCTACCCTACCCTGTATGCCGTAACATTTTCTGTTCTCTTTTTTTAAAATTTGATTGAAATGTTGAACAAAAAACCTAAATTAATCCACCTAGCGGTCATTTATTTATTTCGTCAATCATATATGTAGACTGGTTACAATAATTTCTAAACTATACACGAACATAAAACAAATTAATTTTGTGTCCTCAGCCTCAAGGACTTGAAATACTGTTTTAGTTTATACCGGGACATCGTAAAGTCAATGGCTTCGCAGTGTTGATTATAAGAATTCATCATACTAATTTAGAAAGTAGTACTGCTGAGTCAACGTTCTGCGAAACGATATCGTTTACAAATGAAGCCATCGCGTACTCTCGCCGTTCTTTTAATGTTTGAATGTCAATCAACATGCAGCGTGCTTCATATGACGGAAGACGATGTGCGGTCCAACCTAGCTTACGAAGAGCATATAGTAGAAATTACTTTTGTAATGATTCTATTCTTTCTTCATGTACGCCAGGACGAGGAGACCACACAATGCTACAGTATTCCAGTATTGACCTCACATAGGCAATATACAAAGTTTTGATAGTGTACGGGTCTTGAAAATTGTAGCAGAAGCGTTCGATGAACCCTAACATGTTGTTTGCCTTGTGTATGATAGTGTTATAGTGGTCGATGAAATTAAGTTTAGAATCTAAGATTATTCCTAAATCCCTAACTTTATCACATTTCTTCACATTCTGATCCCCTAATGCAATTACAATTTTGGGCGTTGTTAGTTTTCTGCTAAAGGATATTACATTGCATTTTTTTACATTTAATTCAAGTAGGCTTTTCTGACACCAGATGTAAAATGTATGGATTTCATTCTGAAATACATTGATGTCTTCTTGACTTTTTATTTCCAAAAACAGCTTCATGTCGTCGGCATATATTAGAGCTTTAATATTTTTGAGGATGAAGGAAATGTCGTTTACGTACAAAATAAAAAGAAGTGGTCCTAAGTGGAAGCCTTGGGGAGCACCTGAAGTAACTTGAAAGGGATTTGACTTTTTTCCATTAAATTTTATTATTTGTTGCCTGTTTGTTAAATATGATTCAAGCCACTTCAGGAGACCAGACTCAATTCCAATTTTTTGCAGTTTAAAAAGTAGCATTGGTATGTCAATACGATCAAATGCTTTGCTAAAGTCTGTATAAAGAGCTTCAACATGGTTCCCATTATCCATTGCATTCAATGAGTAATCTACGAATTCAAGTAAATTTGTGGATGTAGAGCGGCCTCTGAAGAAGCCGTGTTATTTGTCAGTTATTCGATTTTTGACTTGAGCAAATATCTTTTCATTGACAATTGCCTCAAAAAGTTTGGGTATGCAAGAGATAATAGCGATTCCACGATAATTACGTATGTCAGATTTACGCCCAGATTTGAAAATAGGCACTAAAAATGAGCTTTTCCATATATTTGGGAAGACTCCAGTTTCCAACGACATACTGAACAGCCAGAACAAAGGAGATGTAAGTTCCTTCGAAACATTTTTCATGAGTGCTGGAAGGGTCTAAATTTCTCAGACCCTGCAAAACATCCTGTACCTGAAGTTGGTTGACACCAATGTTTCTTGGATATTCTGGATAAAATGCAAAATAATCGCGGTCGCGATTTTCTTCGGAAAATGTGGTATAGATTTCCTCGAGAAAATTTGCAAAGAGATTGCAATTTTTCTCCGAGTTATCACCAACATGTTCATCGAGTTGCATTATTGATGGAAAATTGTCTGATTTTAGTTTTGTTTTGACGTAATTGAAGAAGTTCTTTGGACAAGACTTAATTTCTAGTTCAGTTTTTGCATCAAATTCTTCAAATGCATCACTGATTGCAAAGTTCAGTTGATCACATATTTCCAAGTAACCCAGCCTTTCTCATTCAAACTTTTATTTGTAAAGATAGATTTACATGAACGCTACAATCCAATAAATGTATATTCACTCTTTAGGTTCTGAAATATTGATGTTGTAATCTATACATATAAAAATGTAGTCCGGTCTGTCAGTCTGTTTGATCCATATAGGCTCGAAAACTACCAACCGATCGACGTGAAAATTTTTATGTAGGGGCTTTTGGTCCCGATAAAGGTTCCTATGATAGTTTGAGACCCCTCCCTCTTCTGGAAAGGAGGGGTCCAATACAAATGAAACATACATTTCTGCACAACTCAAGAACAAACCAAGCAAATGAAACCGAATTTGGCATGTGGATGTTTTAAAGGGTAATAAATATGTCCATAATGGTTCGAAGCCCCTCCCTCTTATGGAAGCACATGTTTCTGCACAAATTTCTGCACATCTCGCGAACTAACTAACTAAATGGAACCATATTTGGCAGGTGAATGTTTTTAGTGGTAACAAATATGTTCCATAATCGACCTCAGGCAACATTTTGGATTGTAAGATGGCAACTTCCGGTTTCTGGAAAACAGCCAAAAATGGACTATTTCCACCCAATATAATAATATCCGGATAAAGAAAGATACACAGGAGCTAAATTCGACCACAGATACAATTTTGAATTTTAAGATGGCGACTTCCGGTTTCGGAAAAAAAACAGCGGCAAACGACCAAATACCACCCAATATGGGTATTTTCGGAATCGTAATGATGCACTGGAAGCACAAATCGACTTCAGACACCATTATGAATTGCAGGATGGCAACTTGTGGTTTCTGGAAAACAGCCAACAATGGCCGATTTCCGTCTAACAGTATCTCCGGATCTATAATAATACACAGCAGCTGAAATCGACCACAGACCCCATTTTGGATTCTAGGTTGGCGACTTCCGGTTCCTGGGAAACAGCGGAGCATGATCGAATTACACCCAATATGGGTGTTTCTTCAACCAGAATGACACTCAGAGGCCAGAAATTATTTTAAATACCATTTTGAAATCCAAGATGGCGACTTCCGGTTTGTGAAAAACAGCCTAAAATAACCAAATACCATCCAACATGAGTATCTCTGGAACCAGAATGATGCAATGAGCTAACAATTGACCTCAGGCACCAAACAGTCGAAAATGACCAAATAATACTCAACATGGATATTTCCGTAATCGAGATGATGCATAGAAACCAAACATTGACCCTTGACACCATCTTGAATTTAAAGACGACCACTGTTAGTTTCTAAAAAACAACCAAAATAACTATGCAATTTCCAACGTACCCTGGGATGTTTTCCTCAACATGCAAAACCCAAACGAGTTAGTCAATTTCTTCAACACACACGAAAAACAGATCCACGATGAATGTATTCCGCTTCGCGTGATCAACCACAAAAGATGCAATCCATGGTATAACAACGCAATCTGCAAAGCAATACTGGAACGAAACCTGGCTTATAGAGATTGGCTAAGAGCGCCCAGCCACTCAAAGGATACAGCGAGACAACGATACAAACTGTTGAGGAACAGGGCAAACACAACGATAGCGTACTCAAAAACCCAGTTCATGGAACGGTTTCTGGACAGTAGAATTTCACCCAAAGCCTTATGGAAACGACTTAAAGAAATGGGCGCAGGAAAGGATAAACTGGCACAGATGTCGGACTATATTGCGGAGAATAATTTGACTATATTGCGGAGAATAATTTGCTAACAGAATTTCAAGCTGGTTTCCGTAAAGGGCAAAGCATACAAACAGCGGCTCTTCGTGTACATGATACTATTGCGAATACAATCGACAAGAAAGGTAGTGCTATACTACTGTTATTAGATTTTTCTAAGGCCTTTGACACCATCCCTCACCGAATGCTTTGTCGAAAGCTGGAAAACCAATTAACTACTCCGAGTCTGCTGTAAACCTAGTAGAATCCTACTTAGAAGAGCGAACACAAATTGTATTTTGTGATGAAGCGCAGTCTGAGGTCGGCCATTGCACTTCTGGCGTACCACAAGGATCAGTGATTGGACCGTTGTTGTTTTGCTGTCACGTGAACGATTTACCTGCTGTCCTTCGACATTGTTCTGTTCAAATGTTTGCAGACGATGTAGAACTATTTATAAACCGTTTGGGTGCTTGTTCGCGTGGCTTAATTGCAACGGTAAACGCAGATTTGGAAAGGATTGCGGAGTGGTCGCGGCACAATCAACTGCTCGTCAATCAAACAAAGAGTAAAGCGCTGTTTATACAGCTATACAGCTCGACTCACTGCCAAATATTGTTCTCGATGGCCAAATCATCGACTGGGTGGATTCTGCAAACAACCTTGGATTTGTGATCCAATCGGACCTCCAGTGGGATGGCCTGATAAACCAACAATACGGAAATTTTTTTGCATGCTTACGTTCGCTTCGTGCTTGTGCAACCGTTGCCCCAGTTGATACGCGGCTTAAACTTTTTAAATCTTTAGTTCTACCCCACTTCCTGTTTGGAGACACACTGCATGTTAACCCAAGCGCTAGATCGATGGACCGACTACGTGTTGCACTCAATAGCTGTGTACGATTCGTATACGGGCTAGGACGCTACGCACATGTCAGCCAGCTGCAAAAAAACTTGATTGGCTGTTCTATTGAGCATTTGTATGCTTATTGTTCTTGCTTGTTCGTATAGAAGCTTATTTCATCGCGGTCACCGCCAGTGCTCTTTCAAAAGTTGTTACCGTCTCAAGGGTGCCGTCTCCAAAACATGATTATCCCGCGCAACAACACAAGTAACTACTCAAATTCATTTTTCGTTCGGGGTGTGGTAAATTGGAACTCCTTACCAACTGTTATCAAACAATCGACATCGGAAGCAGTTTTTAAAAGGGGCTGTCTAGAATTTTGGAACCGTTCTTAAATGTAGCAAAATTAAATGTTAAGATAAGATAGAACTAGTATAAGATAAATATTGTACCAATAGTGACATTCGGAGGTAGCAGTTTGAAAAGGTTTACCTAACGCTACCATATCAATAAACAAACAAACAAACAAACCAAAATAACTAAATACCTCCCAATACGAGTATTTCCGGTGTCAGATTGATGCCAGAAAATTTGCTAAAAATGACCGAATATCACCCAATATCAATATATTCAGAATTAGGGCGCCAAAAGCCAAAAGTCGAAGATTTTGTCATTTGGATAAAACCAATCATTTCAAACGATTTGTCTTTTGACTTTGATCATATCCTATGGCCGATTCGTCGTGCATTTGCAGACTTTAAACACATCGCAACTGCCGGTACCCGCATAACTGTCCCATACTGATTTTGGTCACTTTTGAGTTATCATCGAGAATAGACTTAACTGTTATCATATTTTCTGGAAAAAAATTAAAATTGATACTTTTGTATGGAAAAACATGGAAAAAATACCAAGTTGTTTTTGTCCCATATTGAAAGTACCCGCATTACAGTCCCACTGCATAGTGGTACAAACTGCAAACAAATAATTTTGCTCCAGATTAGTGAATATCGGTTTATTTTAGGCATATAGAAGTATGTCATTTAATTAACTCGACTGATGTTGTTTTTCTGTAGTACAAACTACGTTGCCAATGATACAGCCGGTTGCTGGTTGAATTTATATGTGATGGGACAAAATATGCGAATACTTTTGAAATGTACCCGCATATTTTGGCCCATTTTGTCTGTTTTTCAAGTTATATAACGCAGAACCAATTTCATCCATGGTTTTTTGTTCTCAACGACAAACTTGTGCTGCCATGAAACTGTTTTGGTCATTGGTTCTGGATGTAATTGCTGGAAATCCGAATATTCACGGATAATATTAAATCGCCGTTTTCTCAACATGTTGCTTTTCATTATGGAACAGTTATCCGGGTACCGGCAGGCAAGGAATCAATGAATTTGGAACGTTCCAATAATACAAAACCACATTTAAATTATGCTGAGACCACATATATCAATCAAAGCAGGTATAGTTTTAAATAGCCTTTGAATTTCTTTTCTTTCCATAACTTTTGAGCCACATATCAAATTGTTATGAAGTTTGTTATTTGTAAGTTTGAGAGATGACTTGTTCGTGTGACACTAGTTATGTTCAAATAAGTCATGTAATCTTTGAAATAATAGACTTTCGTTGTTTTATTAACAATTTAATACATACCGGTGGCTTAAGTTCAATTATAATCAAATGAAATGGGAACGTATAGGGCAGCCAAACTTTGAAACCACGTGTTCAATCATAATTCATCAGTTAACCCTTAACTAGCCCGCTCATCTGATATCAATATTGATCAAATCGGTTGTGTAGTTTCTGAGATAATGAAGTTTCGTGATTTTCACATTTCGGTACTTTACAGACGAAGTTACAGTAAAATTCAATAGGGTGTTACGAGGCAGCTTGACTTATTAGTTGACACTAATTTTGTAGAAATCGGGTCAGCCATCACTGAGAAAAGTGAGTGAGTTCAAGTAGTCTTCGGAATATGTTCCTTTTCATAGCTGGATTTCACATTTTTAAACATAACAGGAGAAGTAATAGTCTGATTGCAAAACAAATCAATTAGGTTTTATGGGGCAACTAGACCTTCCATTTGACACTGGTTTTATGAAAATCGGTTCAGCCATCTCTGAGAAACATGAGTGAGATTAAGTAGTCTTCAAAACACGTTTCTTGTTATAACTTTTGAACCACAAATTTAATCTTTATGAAATTCAAAAGTTAAGGGTATTTCAGGTAGCCCGTTCATTTGAAATCAATTTTGTTCAAATCGGTTGTGTAGTTTTTGAGATAATGATGTTTCATGATTTTTACTTTTTGAACCATAACCTCTAAACTAAAAATCCGAATACAATGAAATTTAATAGGGTCTTATGGGACAACAAGACCTTTTATTTGCAATTAGTTTCATGAAAATCGGTCCTGCCATCTCTGAGAAAAGTGAGTGAGAATAAAAATTTGCACATACACACACACATACATACAGAAAATGCTCAGCTCGTCGAGCTGAGTCGAGTGATATATGCCATTCGGCCCTTTGGAGCACTTTTATACTTTCGGTTTTGCAAGTGATTGCTATAACTTTCTAGGAGAAAGGCAAAAACATAAGCAAAATATTGATTGACTTTCAGCTGTTATTATATTTTTTTAACTTGCTCTATTTCACGCTCACTAGGTTCGGACTGCTCTAGGCAACAGAGAGTAAGTATTAAGCAACGGAAGTTAACAACGTATAACCTAAAACGTGAGGAAATTGGCTTTTTACAGCATTTTTAGAAGCTTATTTCCTTTGAGTCTCAATGGACATTTTAACATCATTTGCTACGCTGTTATTTTTAATTTGTGTATTTATTCTGTTGATTGGGATGCATATACTTTCGGACTTAATCTTCTGCAAAGGCTACTACATCGCGCCATGCTTCAGTTTAAGTTTGCTGAAACAACTGGAACATCACCCAGCGATAAATATTGGAACTAACTTTTCGTAATCAAAATTTTCCTTCCGTTTGTGCAAACTTTGTCGTCTTCGGCAAAAACAATACTGCAGCGTTTCCGGAAGGCCGCCGACAGATGAATGTTTTCCAGCAGCTATCACCAAAGAGCGCATAAATGAGCAAACGATACACTGGCGGCGTCTGGTGGGGTGTATTATGAAGGTATTATATAGATATTAACAATTGAAACTGCCGTTTACTGCCTTCGAAGAAAACTCAAACACAACTGAATTACTCGGTTATTACGAAAGACCTTCGGTGAGTTCATCTCGCAGGGCTTATTGTTCCAGTGGCGGAGGTATTCGCTTCGGGGAAGTGCGTGAAATTTTCCACTGGCTCAAATTTACCTCCGTGTGCAAAGTGAAAATTAAGCTCCCAGCGTCGTCGAGTGATGCGAATTGTAAATGAAAACTTTATTGGGTGAAGGAAATCAAGATGATAAGAAATATTAAAACGCGCACGGAACGAAAAAGGAGAATTCTATTCGAAGCGTAATGATGTTAAACTTATTGCGTGTCATTTTGCGAAGCGAATTCATCCCGACGGGCGATGATTTCTGGGAACAAGCGAGCGAACAGAAAATATTCACCGTTGCACAGTGGTCTGGAACTGCATAAAGTCGGAAAAAAGTCAATTTTTTAACTTAATGCATCGAGCAAGCCCTATTCGGGAATCATTTCTTCAAAGTTTAAGCTAGTGGAAAATCATCAGAATGTTGGGATTATTAATGTTGTCATACATTTAACTTAGTTGAAAAAGTTGGCTTCTTGTGCACTCACAAATTCTCTATTTTTACGTTGTTTACTCAGGTGATTTATTACAGAATGCAGAAGTAGTAATGAATGTTACAATAGTGTCAAATTGATTCTATGGCCTTACTATAGCATTCTTACAACTTCAGTTATCCTTTTTTAGGGTTGTTTCAAGGGAATAAGCTCTCCACAAAATAAGTATGAAAAAATACTTGGCACTCCAACTTTGTGTAGAGTTTTAAATGGTATCCCCGCTGGTACCCGTACTCATTCAAAGACTATAATGTTCCCTCGTGTTCATGGCGACAGAAACAAAAAAGTTTTCTGGGCAATTTTCGCCGAAACGTTCACAATATTAAAAAACAAAAACGAGCGTGCGACACGCAAGCGGACATTTTTTAGCAAGCAAAGTGAGCTTAGAACTCCACTCATAAAATTAAAATTCAAACTACCTAAATGTTGATAGCCGTTACGCATACCTGAACTTTGTTTAATATACCTGGATGATGAAGTTCGAGATTTTCCGGGGTTTTCTTCTTCAACATGCTAGAAGTAGCCGTACATCAAGTTTTTTGAGATTATTTGCTGAATTTCTCAAAAAATACATCAGGTACTAACTTCATATCCAAGGAAGAGTTTCTCAAAATACTATTCTCTACAAACTTCCATTAGACATTATCCTTCTATTTTGCTTCTTTGAGAAGTTAGTGACAGCGCCGCCCTAGCGGTGAAATTTTGAACTACATAGCCATTACCAAAAGTTGACCAATGGTTTCACGATCAACTTTCGGGAAGACATCGTTCACCTAGGAGGCAACCCTGAGAATTTATTAATTTCGCCCTGATTTCAGTCCTTTCCGACCACTGTGCGTTGGTGTCGTTCAGTTTTCAATTTTCAAGTATGCTGTGGAATGGACTTTTGCGAGAATGTTTACAAAGAAGATAATTTGGTTCTGCGAACCTACTTGAATATCTAATATTAGAGGAAAACAAGGCATTGTAGAAGCTCGTGAACAATACGATGTGCAACGGTTTTATCTGATCTTTACACGAGCGATAAAAGATTATGGATGATTATTTATTCACATCAGCTGGTTTATTAATCGTATTGAAAATGTTTATATATATTCACATCAACTGGTTCGATGATGGAATTGAAAATGCTTCTCTTCAGAATTGAAAGGCTTTTCCTAAGCTCATTTTTCGTAGGCATTCTGCAATTCAAATTCTTCATAAATATGCAAATGTATGCAATTGTGTTTCGTAAGGTCTTCACCTGCGCCGGCGGTTTTTAACCTATGGTTTCACGGAGATTGTCAGGAAAATTCCAAAGAAAGTATTGCTGGTAAAGTCTTTGCGAAAAAATTAAAAACATTATTGGAGGCTGTTTTGTAGAGCATTTTTTTCCGGAAAAAAATTACATATCAAATCCTTCGAATAAATTATTTGCTATGATAGCTATGATATTACAATAGATAGCCGCTGGATGGCATGACTCAAAATGTTGCTTTATTCATTCATCGTTCACTTCACAGCCTGCATAATATTTCAGAGATAAATTTCTTCAACTAGAGGTAACAGCTTGAAAATCCTATTAGAATTAAATATTTTAAACGCATTCTTTGCGATTCTCAAAGCTTGTAGCAGAGGGGAAGAATAGAATTAACTCACCGGAAGTGGATAAAAATGTAGGAGAACGTCAAAGCATTCATGATTTATTTATCAGTCTGTGGAGCCGGTTGTGTAAAAATGCACCCCGTCAGTGCTGCTTCCAGTTCCGTACTAAATGGGATTAGTAGCAGGTGCGGTGGGCGGTACGATGAGCGCATCTATTCCTTTAGTTTGTCACCAAAGCCTTTGCAGCGTATTCATAGAATAATAATTAAAGATGTAAATCCGATGGAATTTGTTTGAATTTCCTTCGGAATTATGATCGTGATGCTTTCATTGCAGAAAGATTAAAATATAGCAGACCTATGAAGACGAAAAAGTGACTGCGGAACATAAACTATTTATATCTTTTTTTTCAAAATTGAGTTTTCGAATTATTATTCGTAAATACTCCACATGATAATAACCCGTTGTAAAACAACATGATTTCAATGCGTCACATTGTATAATATATACAAATATAAACGAAACTGCCCATACGGTTTAGTAAATTGTTTGCTTGTGTCCATTATGGTGGCCTGCTGGATGTTATTAATAGCACATAAATACTTACGTTCATAGACCGTTAGGGTTGCTTCAGCGGAAACTGCATCCCCGACTCCATTTTCCGCCATGCACTCGTACGGGGCATCATCTCGTCCGGCACGGACCGGTTCGATACGCAGCATCGAGACTCCGTTGGATTCGATCACCGAATATCGCGATTGAGTACCTATTTGGGAGGGGGAAGAGAAAGTAGACAAAGAGATAGAGACGGATGATAAAATGTTTTAGTCACACAAGTGCACTTCCGTTCGTTGCCACTCTATTTCCGGTGCAGTGAAATGGATACGTGTGTATTCAATTATAATTAGTTCAGGTGACTGGGCAAACTGCCGGTGTATATGGCAAACCAGCGCTGCATGAGTTGTCACACATTGTCAGCTAAACAATGGAAATCCGAAACCGGCACTTGAACCGACGGACGCATTCTAAACCGATTATTAGTTGATATGCTTGGATAGTACAATTTTCAACGCCTAAAAAGCCCCCGTCAGCAAAACAGGAAAAGAAGTAATATTGCGCGTACGCAATTGGAAATCTGAATTGATGAAAACAAATCTTCATCACTGTCGCTGTCATATATCGCACACAAAGGTTCTCGTTTTTTCAATAATCACAATGATTTAGTGATGGTCAACTATTAATCAAGAATTTCCTGTAAGATCCAATATAAAATTCACATTTGACGAGAAAGCAAACATGTGAGTCAAGGAATCAAGGAACATTTCTATCTCAACCACTGTAAAAAATGCCATTTTTGTCTAGATTACACTGGCTGCTTTTAAGCTCAAAATAGTTGCACTAAAAAAATAAAGCTTTCTAACCATTTCTGTGAAATTTGGTGTCACTAACCAGTGTAGAAATGCGTCAACCTACGTCAAAGTGTCGCATAGTAATTGCTCTCCGGGTTCGTCGCTTCAACGTTCATGAGATGACATATTTGAGCCTCTGGAAAAACGATAGTGGCTAAGGGCACCAAAATTCGCAGAAATGGTTAAAAAGCTATAATCTTTCATTTTTCTCCAGGTTGAGCTTTAGGGCCAAACCTGTACCGCCGTGATATGACATTGTGACGCAGATCCAAGTGATCGGTATTTCAGTACGACCCAAAAGCGAATGAATTTATGGTCTCTTTTGTATTGAAATGCGTGTCTACGTCACTTTGTTTTTTTTTTTTGGATTTTATGCAACGTACGATAAGTAACAACAAAAAGGAAGATATCAAAAGAAAGGTCTTCGAATAATGAACCAATTGGCATGAAAAACCCATATGCGAAAAAGTGACACTTACGTCACTTTGTCATCTCACGGCAGTGTATTGATCAGTGTTATTTTTAATTGGAATATAATGTTACTGATTCTCTGCTACTAACTGGAACAGATTTTATTTTTTAATTTTTCCCAAAAAATGCCGTCTCCGATGTGCCAGAAGAACTCTCCAGGATTAACTTGTGGCTAGGCCATAACATGAGCCGAATCAACATCCCAAACTCTGACACAGAGTAAGTTCTGAAGATTCTGTATTTTTAATCTTAACAATTGAAGCTTTCTGAAAAAATTACGGATATTTAAGTACAACTTATACACTGGGGTCTTTTTTTACGCGGTTGATTGTACAGCGTTCAAAAGATTAGATTAGATTTATTTATACTCAACTTATTTGATGGAGCGTACAAATAATCTTCCAAATCACGTAGAAATAATCTGCGTTATTGTAACAATATCGTGTTTAAAAAAAGTTCAAAAATAACCCGCGTAAAAAGACCCCAGTGTAGCAGAATAAAACTCTGTGTATCACTTTTGAAGAATTTGCACGCTCATACTTCTTTCTAGGTGTAACCGTTTTCAAGCTGTGCCAATTATTGATATGACGAGACAAATACATATTTTTAAATTTATCGAAAACGATGTCAAAATCTGATTTTATTTAAGTTATATAGATTTTATAGATTTTATTATAGATTTTATTTAAATAAGTGAATTTTGCAAAATTTTAAAACGAGAAAATAGCTCCGAATTGATTTTTATCGTTGTTTAGATGAGACTTGTCTTTTAGTGTATTGTTTGAGTTAAATCCACAGAAATTTCTAGAGCTTTTTCCGTGAAGGGTTTGCACTAGGGTTTGCAATATTCCCGAGAATAGATTTCCCGGTAAACGGGAATGAAAAATCTCATTTCCCGGGAATTCCCGGGAACCGGGAAAGGCAAAAATCCTTTGCAAAAATGAGATTTCAAATAAAGTTTATTAATAAAAAGTTTCAAACAATCGTTTACAATTTAATTATCAATTGAAGAAAAAAATTTATTCAAGTTCACTCCACAAATTCATAAACAATCGTCTATCAATCGCCTCAGTTCCGCTGACAATTTTTCGTTAGGCCCAAATATAGAGTTTCCTTCTGTAAAACTTTGCTTAAGATCGCTGAATCCCCGCTGGGAAATCGTTCCCGGGATTGCAAACCCTACTGCTCGCCATGACCAGAAACAGTGTCTGCTTCTATTATTAGCAATATCGCTATTGAGAGTGAGATGCTTATTTTCATTTAATCCGTGCTTGTGTGTAAGGCAGCGTACACAAATTACGTAACGCGTGAAGGGAGGGGGAGAATAACCGCAAGGTTACAGAGTCCGCTTTGGTAAGACTAAAACCTGAATTTTTAGCGTTACGTAATTTGTATACGACGCCTAATATCATTTAACCCTCCCTTTTAAACGTTACTTACCACTTACCAATCAGACGAGAGCCGTGGTGGCTCGTGCTGTACCAAGAATTTGTCGCCATGTTGCTCGGTTTTGGGCTGTGTTTCGCCAGTTCCCCAGGCGTCTCATCACCCGCAAGTCTCCATCGATCTGATCGTGCACGCTGCGCTCCTCTATTTCTGGTACCGGTAGGGTTGCTGAAGAGAAGTTAATTCACAGGGTTTTCGTCCGGCATCCTTACAACGTGACCGGCCCACCACCACCTGTTGGCTTTCGACGGGTGTGCAATGGGATTCTCTCCAAGCAGCGGTTCATGGTTCATGCGCCGTCGTCATTTTCCGTCGTCCGTCTGTGCTCCACCGTAGATAGTCCGCAGCACCTTCCGTTCGAAAACTCCATGAGCGTTAAAATCCTCCGCGAGAAATGTTGTTGTCTCGATCCCGTAGAGGACTTTGTAAAGCGTCAACTTCGTGCGTCGTCGCCCTCGATTCGATCGAAGTGTCTTCCGAAGTGAAAAGTAGGCACGATTTCCTGCCTGGATGCTTCTCTGGATCTCTTTGCTGGTGTTATTGTCGGCGGTCACCAGTAACCCCAAATACACGAACTCGTCGACCACCTCAAGCTCATCACCGTCTACAGAGACTGGAGTTGGGAGGCTGATGTTGTTCTCCTTGGAGCCTCTCGCTCGCATGAATTTTGTTTTCGACGCATTTATTCGCATTCTGATCCGTCCAGCTTTCAGTCGGACGTAAGTTTCCTTCGCCGTCGCAAAGTTACGTGATATGATGTCGAAGTCATCCGCGAAACCCAGACGCTGAACAGACCTTGTGAAAATCGTGCCCCTCGTGTCGATGTCCGCCCTCCGGATGACACCCTCAAGGGCGATATTAAACAGCAAACAGGAAAGTCCATCACCTTGTCTCAACCCTCTGCGCGATTCAAAGGGACTCGAGAGTATCCCCGAAACACGCACGCAGCACATCACTTGCGCCATGGTGGCTCTGATCAATCGAGTCAGTTTACCCGGAAATCTGTTGTCGTGCATGATCTGCCATAGCTGTTCTCGATCGACTGTCAATGAAGCCGTGAAGTTAATGAAGATGTGATGTATGGGCACGTTGTACTCGCGACATTTCTGTAAGATCTGTCGGGTTAAGAAGATCTGGTGCGTGGTGGCACGGGCTCCCATGAAACCCGCTTGGTACTGACCCACGAACATCCTGGTTAAAGGTGATAGACGACGGAACAGGATCTGTGGGAGTATTTTGTAGGCGGCATTGATAAGCAAGATACCGCGATAGTTGCGGCACTCCAGCTTGTCGCCCTTCTTGTAGATGGGACAGACGACTCCCTCCATCCACTCGTCTGGCAGTTTTTCCTCCTCCCAAATCCTGGAAATGACCCAGTGCAGCGCTCTAGCCAGCGCCTCTCTTCCATGTTTCAAGAGCTCGCTCGGTCTTTGCCTGCGGCTTTGTTGTTTTTCAGCTCCCAATCTCACAAAGAACTTCATGAATATCGGGGCCTGGTACTCGGTCTCCCGCTGCTGGTGCTCCTAGTTCAGTTCTTGCTCCGCTTCTGTTTACTGTTTCGCCATTCAGGTGTCCATCGAAGTACTCCTTCCACCTGTCGACCACCTCGCTGGCATCCGTGAGAAGGTTCCCATCCGCGTAAGTCGTTTTCGACATCAAATGGCCTGATTCTACTTAGATTTGAACCCACGACCATCCGCTTGGCAAAGAAGGATCTGTAACCCTGTGGCTATGCAGATACCCCAAGAAAGGTTAGTGGGGAACTTTAGAATAAACCGAACAGCCATCGAACAGCCTGAATTCTAGCTATGATCCGAGCCCACGAGAACTTGCTTCTTAAAACGGACTTTGTAACTTTGCGGCTATTAATCAAGTT
The DNA here is from genome assembly GCF_029784165.1 of Wyeomyia smithii. Lineage (NCBI taxonomy): Eukaryota > Metazoa > Arthropoda > Insecta > Diptera > Culicidae > Wyeomyia > Wyeomyia smithii. The sequence continues at coordinate 114,315,963 of NC_073696.1, forward strand.
ATTATTGAAAAAATCTATTCAAAGTATTTTTTTGAGATGTTTCTTACGCATTTCAGCAATATAGAAATACTTCAGAATCGCCAATTTATTCAGCGTCTCGACACTCGCAGATCCGCTTCAACCTGGTCAATCCACCTAGCTCGCTGGGCCCCTCTGTGTCTGGTGCTGGTGAGGTCCATAAAGAGAACCAACTTTACTGCACGGTCATCGGGTGTCCTAGCGACATATCCAGCCCATCGCAGCTTTCTGACCTTCGTCAGGTGCACAATGGGAATCTATCCAAGTAGTACCGACATTGATTGATTATTTTCCGACTTTCCAGAGTAGTGTCTCTTCTTAAGATGAGTGACTTTGGAAAAATCTTATCATTTCACCAGGAAAAAATCTCTAATCGTTTCAATTTCGATATAATGACAAGCTCCAAACATTGTTAAAATAATCTGTTATTAACTTCCTAACTGAAACAGACACACAGCTGCTCGGAAATAGATATGTGGCTGGTACGATTTCACCGATCGATCAACAAAAAGTACGCTTTCTACTCACCCATAATCTTCTTGCCATTCTTCCGCCACACAATATTCGGCTGGGGGTCACCTCTTGCACCGCAGAAAAACGTTGCCACGCCGCCAACTCTGACGCCCTGGTTCGATGGCTTCCTGATGATCTCCGGTGGATCTGTAATGGAATGCAAAAGAGCAAAGATATGTTAAATATTTGCGAAATTAGCTTTCCTCTTCTCCTTCATTTGAGCCGTTTATTGGCCCCAGAATAAATAGATATTTCCGTTCTGCCGGATAAAAACCACTTACGTGTCAGATAGATGAAGGGAAAATCGGAGAAATTCCCATCTGTAACGTTGACGGAAACAACAACAGCTCGGTTAAGGATATTCGTTCGACGTTCGAAGAGTTTGCTTAGTCAGGAGAAATCAGCGAAAGGGGGTAAAATCAACTACCACCACCTGCCTGCCGCCTACTTGAAGATAAATGGAATTTTGGTGTTTCCATTGAGCGAATTTCCGCATGACTAAAAAAAAGCAAACGTTCGCTGGCTAGATGCTGTCTTTTAATTTAGCGGGTGATTGCTCAGAGTTCGGTTTTGGAATTGCCAATTGGAAAGGTTCGAGACGAACGCTCGCCAGCTTCTGAGTGCACAATTAAACAATTTGTTCAAGTTTTAGTTTCTCGGGAGATACTTGTAGCGTTCTAGGACGAAATGTTCTTCTGTTACAGTTGGTGGTGAAAGCTTTTAATCAACCAAAGGCTGTGCCATTAGACGCCTTTTTTCAAGCAACCGAGGGAGAATAATTTTGCGAGCGCTCGATACTGCTCGAAACAATTTATATTCAAATTATAATTCTTGTGCCGACGGTTTATCTAGGATGGAGGGCTAAAGCCGCAGGACCGGTTTCCAATTAACCGTCCGAGGAGGTATAATTAACCAAAATTACGTTACATGAATTTTTAATGTTCTTTTTTTGGGGTAGTAGAAAGGTAATGTCGTTGCTCTGACCGAGTGACGGCTCGAATTTGAGGTACAGTATTTGGATTTTGTTTGCAGTCGGCAGATGTGAAATGGGGAATGGAGACGAATCTCGTTTCTGAATACAATTTTCCCCAAAACGTTCTGCCGACACGGTTTGGAGCTTTCTAATTGAGATATAAACCGGCGCCCGTTTGTTCGCAGAATGGAATGACGATATTACTTTTTACGACCAAATAAGTTGGATTGTGAAAAATGCGAAGAATTTGATTTCCATCGCTGTTAAATGTAACGAAGTGAATGACTTGCAGTCATGTTGATAGCATGGAAAAAATAGAGTATAATGTGGATATCATTCAGTAGATGGATGCATTAATGCACCGTGATTGATGTTATACAATAATTTAATTAGTATTCACAGCAAGTAGAGTTCAAGTTAATGTTGGAGTAAGTTATGGTTTATCCCACTACATCCTATAATATGTGTTGACCTCGTGAATGACCGGTACAGACATGGTTGGCTTGCTACTATTTTCTACTATCCATTATAAACCGGGGACGAAAGACTAATAAATTTATAAAACAGGTCCATCCCAGCTATCGCGTTTTGGCACGACCTGACAAAGCGAGAAGCCTTTGGACTGACTGCGAACATGACTCCGGCCAGTATTGTGCCAGTAATTCCATTATTGCAACAACTATGTAAGAGAAGCGGGCCACCACGAAATCAGCCACTTCGTGCCAGCACGAGAGGTCACGCAAGGGTTGTATAAACAAGATGAGTAATCAAAATGATGATGGTTACATGCGGCTACTTCCTCGGTGGGGACAGGTGCAATACTAGCCGGAGTCCACCACCACCGATCAATACAAATATCGAGCACAACATTCAACATTGTAACTATTCAGCTTTAGTTCTGGGCATGCTACAAATATCTTCATTAGTTAAGTCAAAAAAATAATCCCTGTATCAGTTTTAACTGTGTATGTTGTTATTGTAACACAGTGAAATGATTTTTAATCCCGTATCCTGCCGAATTGATCAACCGGAAGTGAAAACAAAAAATTCTTTCAAATCGTTTTTATAGGTAATAAAAACTATTTAACAATACATCGAGTTTAGCTCCGCTGCTGCAGTCATGTTTTAGTTTTTCCAACCAACTCTAAATCAACAAACCCCACTCACAATGAGACGAACAGAGGATTAATTTGAAAAAGTCATTAGTTTCATCAAGCCTTGCCAGGATAGAAACTACTCTAACTTCTACCCAACCACCCTAAAAGACTGTCAGCCGGGCGGTATACGTGTGTCCCGATGGTACGAAGAATGGTAACGGTTTCTAATAAATATATGGTTCGGTGTAAAATAATACACATTCACAAGCACATTCAAACAATCTTCTGCAAGCTTGCAACTGAGTAGCATAAATTGAAAATTTTTGCTGCTTGCTATGGGTTCCGGCGCAGTCTGCACAAATGACATGTTGGTGACCTTTAAGAGAAGATTTATATTCGTATTAGGAATATGTTCTGTAAATGGTCAGGAATGCTAAAAAAGCGTCGAAAAGGCGGGGCTTAGAGCCTAATACAAACTTTTAGTAATTGTCACAAAGTGGTTTGTTAGAAATTGTCTACATTTACATATTTTTAACTTGGTGATATTTATAGGAAAAACCAGAAACGTTTTTGTTTTTGTTTTAAATTGTCACCGCGAGACATACTTTTATCGACACATTAATGAATATTTTTCGTGACGAAGTTCTAAAACAAAATATACTATTCGTGACCAACTCCCGAACATTGATGTTTTAGTTTTTTTTATTTCGCCGATAAAATTTAGAAATGCTTGAATGTGTATATATAAGTAATAACATAGAACAAGTTGAAATTGCGAGAAATGAAATGCCAAGCGCTATTTTCAAATGCAATCCCATTTTCATGGAGAAAGTATAGCGCCTACCCCTTACAATTTTCATGCGCCTTCAAAAAAATTAAGTCTTAGATAGTATATGTTAATTTTCTAATATTTTGAAAACACGAAAAATTGAATTTGTTGATCTTTTAAGGCAAATGTCTGTTTATTAGTAACTCCTGTTGTAATCTGTAATAATGAAAATTTTCAAGGAAAACGTCTAAATCATATTATACTTTAATTTTATAATCGACTGCTTTCGCCGCTTTTAGCAAGCATTTCCCCCATTTTAGTGAGCCAACAAACTTTAGGTGTACGTCACCAATTATTCTTGGTGACTCTCGTAAACAAGATGCATTTTCCGGTTTAAGATCATTTCTTGATTTTTCAATAAAGATCAATTGACCCAATGACTTTTTTGAGACAATCCCAATCGAATGTTATTTTCAGAGAATATGTAACCTTATTAAATTGAACATTTTTTTTTGTTACTTGGTTAAAAAAGGATAGCTACTAAAATCCCGGGGAACTTTCAGAAAAATCACATATTCTTCAATGACAACATTTGGCATATGTTTCCTTGCAAAAGTCACGGTGATTAAATAGTAACATTTGTTGGTCAAAGCACGATGTTTACTTTTTCTGATATTTATTTAATCAAAAAAAAATTATTACAAAAATCACTGTGACAATGTTAATAACTTATAAGTTTTTTCAAAAGGTCACAAATTCTATTAAACAAAACTTTTAACAAATATTTTCTTACAAAAGTCACAGTGACTAACTGGGGAAACTATTTCTATGAAAAGTCACTATGCATTTATAAGAAAAATTTAAATGTGCCTCTTAATTTCTTGGTGACTATTCTAAGACAAAAGGCCATTTGTACTTTTAATTACCACCGTGACTACTTAATGAAAAAATACTTTCGTTCCACAAGTAAAATGAATTCGTCTGTGACCCTTCTGGAAAAAATAAATAAATTGTAGTTCAATTATCACAGAGACAAAATTAAATAAATATTTGTTTTCTAATCATGCCTTAGTGTCTTTTGTAAGAAAATAAACACAAGTTTTTCTATGAAAAGTAATGGTTACTCGATTATGAAAACTATTTCCATATACTTTTTAAAACGTTCGGGAGACGATTGTAAGAAAAAAGTCCTATTTTAATTGTGACTCTCGTGCAGATTGGGGGGGATACTACTAGGTACTGGTGCGGTACCGGCTTCGCTCATTACATGAAAGAATATATACTCCTCCTAATGGGGTCTGCGTTGATGAAATCAACATTAATGCTCTTTATTAGTGGTGAAAATGGTGCATTTTTTTCAATTAATAATGGTAAATTGATTCAAGGGCAGCAATATCACGAAGGGTAATGATGCCGCAAAATCATGAGAGAAACCGTAATTTAATTTCTGTTGGACGTTATGTGGAAGAAATGTGGGGTGAACGAACGCAATGTATTTTTTCTCTGTTGAAGTTAACCATTTCAATTGAAAAAACATTGCTGCTAAAGTCTCAGTTAAATATTCTTAAGTAAAATGTACACTGAAGAAAAATAACCATCCTAGTATTGAAAGTATATTTTACTAATTTTTTATATGTATAATAGAATATAAATTTGTTACAAGCATCTCAATCCGTCGTGACTAATAAAATTGAAAATAGTGCAAAACTGCATTTCTACAATAATATCTGCTCAAAGAAAAATTAAAGTAGCCGATTGAAATCATTTTCTTATGCTGCTTGAAATCTCGTTATTGATGGTGTCTTCGACGAAGCTGTAGATAGTAATAGGTATTGCTTTTTATTTGTTTTTAGAACACTTAGGGGTAAACAGGGTAAGACCGCCCTGCGGGGTAAGACCGCCCACCGTAGTTTTACTACCAAGTTATAAAATAATTGAAAAATTTCTTTAACGTGTCTATTACAGTATAATTACATAACATTTTGCACGTTTTTCTGTTTTGATAGTGCACGAACGGTCGCAGAAATAATCAAAAACATCCTTTCAGCTGGCAACCAGTCAATGCGCTATTGTTTTGCGGCAACGGGACTTAAGGTTTTTCAGTCTAAAAATCTATTGTTTTGTTCGTGAATATATGTTTAATCGCTTGCCTGAATCTATTTTCTTTAGGAAATATCGAAGGCCGTGAGTAATCTTGTAATTTTGACTACTTTTTCGGTCAAATATGAAAATGTTCCACTGGGGGTAAAGTCGCCCACTATACAAGGGGTAAAACCGCCACGAATCCAACTGCTTGTCGTTTTACTTCAAGACCCAAATGCCTCGACACTATAAAGGGAATATTTACAGGATCAGTAAAGCAACTTCAAGCCACATAAGACATCGATGTTAATCGACCATTTTCGATTTGGTTTAAGCTTTTCTAGTAATATATTTTAACAAGACTTATTTTTGTAAAAAGTAAACCTGTGTGAAAATGGTGTTAATGAACCAAAATAATTTTAAAGCCAGGACGGTGTGTTTGATAGGTATGACGTCTCCGGCAGAATTGAAAATAGTAGTTTTTAACTTTCGAAAAAAGTACACACTCTGAAAAAAATTTAAAGAAAAAATATAGAAATAGAATTAAAAATATATATTTTTTTTCAAATTTTTTTGAAAAAAAAAACATGTTTTTGCCTGTAAAATCTACAAAAGGTAAGCTAAAATGTTATGGTTGTTGGATCATGGAGTAATAGAAATATTAATAGCTCAATTCTTGTGAAGAATTTTTTTTGACGGTTTATTTGGTGTATAGAGTCGTTGGTAATTTTGTTCTTCAAAAAAAAAAAAAAAAAAAAACATAGAAAATTGAAAATATTAATGAAAGAAATAATAATTATTAGTATTTTTCTATACATAATAAGTCTTCAAAAGAATCATACAGATAGGTTTAATGAGTTTTAATTTTTAGCTTAAAGATACCTATCTATATTATATATACCTATCTATACCTATATTATGAATTCAATATCTTGAAAAACCCCAATTCTGAAAAATCTATTTATTTTGAAAACCAAAAAAGTTACCTAAACATTGATTTGAACTTGAATAATCAGAAAAAAAATAAGTTAAAACTTAGAAAAAAATTTTTTTTCAGATTTTTCACAGTGTATATTTTATTTAAAAAGAAAAAAATACCATCTACAACTTTGTCAGAGACACTATACCGATAGAATCAACCGTTTCGGCCCTAAAAATATTGTTTATCCTCAAAAAATGGTGGGCGATCTTACCCCGCTGGTGGGCGGGCTTACCCCGCATGAAAAAGATCTGCACATTTTCAATGAATTTTTAAAATTAAAAAAAAGCTGGAAAATAAACAAAAATATTTCAGTTCTTATTTTTTAAATGCGGGTATTGAATAGAAGAACCTCTTAGCGAAGAAAAAATGAAATTGCAGCCGCAAATTTTTTTTCTATAAACAGAATTGCTTAAGGGGGCGGTCTTACCCTTAAACGTTTTTAGTTTGCATTTCTCTATGTTTAAACAACTTTAAATGTTCGGCTAAAATTGTGCAGTTTTCAAAATCACTAGATTTGAAAAAAATCAAGATATTTAATTTATAATTTTTTTTGAGGTTGCTTCCTTTAAAAAAAGGTGTATATTTTTGGAGGGACAAAACTACTACCTATGATTTTGCCGATAACATCACAACCGATCAAATAACCAATCAAACAAAAAAAGGGACGAAAATTGCCGATTTTTCATGGGTTTACCTTCACACGCGCTGAGGATACTACCCATGCAGCAGCAGAAAAAAAATTACAGTTCTATCAGTCGAACTCTAACCGTGACGGCAAAAACAGTGAAACTACTCTTTTAAGAAGTGTGCGCGTTAGAAGAACGGTACCCCGCCACGTCGAAAACGGACATGGTGCGCTACTTTGTGAACGCCAGATACGCCCGTTTCGGCATATACAACATCTTGGCACTATTAGACAACAATCAGAGCATTGAAAGAAAATCCAGTTTCGGACGGCCGACGAGCCTAAGCGACAAGAAGCTCCAAAGAATGCTGAAGAGGAAGATCGACGGAAAGGTGGCTACATCACGGCATGAAAAGTACCTGATAAACATGTCAGAAAGCAGCAGTTCCGTTCACTGGTCTCGGAACTACAGGCAATGACGCAGCGGCAGTGCCTGAATAGGATGATCAAGTCAAACTTCCCGACAAATCGAGACCTGTGACAACGAGACCTGTCTCAGCCTGGATGGCAACGACTGGCAGGGAACTTCGTATTTTACTTTCCTCACGATGAAGTGAGCACCGAGATGAAGTTCAATTCACACACCAAATTCTCCAAGATTATACTGCTGTGGCTGACAATCAAAGAGTAGGGTATGCCAAAGCCGCTCTTCTTTCGCTCCGGACTGGCCGTGAACGGGGAAATTTATAGTTCGAAGTACCTGCCGGAAGTTGCGTCGTTCATCAAGAAATAACATTAGGCCAAATACGCGGTGTTTTGACCTGATCTGGTGTCGGCTTATTACTCGAAGCGATCGTTGTAGGGTATGGAGCGGCTGAATATCGATGTGGTCAACAAGTTGCGTCCCATCAACGATCTCTAGGCAAACTTAAAGCGTAAGATCTACTTCAACTATTTTATCGCGAAAATTCAGGAAGAATCGATAAATAAAACGAAGAAAGAATTGAAAAACATGCTTACACGCATGTTTTCGTCTGCCATGGCGAATGTTCCGGGTTAATGCCGGTAGGCCGCTTGCAAAGACGTAGAATTTTTTTTGCAAGTAAACTAACATAATTACCTTCCATGAGAAATTCATCAAACTTAAGTATCTGTCCTAGTTAGTTTTTACCACCATTTGAAAACAGTTCATTTTTTACCGCAAACGTAACACAGATCGTTTTGAAAAATTAAATAGGATTAAAATAGCACAAAATGAAGTTTTTGACCTACAAAACCGTCAGTGCGAAGCATCAGCCAAATCAAAAATAGTTGATTTTTCTTTGCTACTTGTCATTCATATACGTGCTTGCGAGTAAGTTGTTACCCTTCCGTTCCAAGCGTACTGTTCTACTATACCGACCGAGCGGCTTTCCCACTGCCAATATTCGCAATTACATTTCCCTCGAGAGACTTCACGAACGTACCTCTGTTTACTAGTTTTATTATCAGCTGAACTTTTTTTGTCACGAGGCACGAATCATTTCGAAACCTCGTTCTTTCTCCCAATATCGCGCCACAATTACAATTCCCTGAAGAGAACTAGAACACGTTTTCCTGGCCGGTCTTATTATGATAGGGACTTATTTTGATAGGAGAAATTCATCAGGGGTACTGTAGAACTCAGCGTGAAGGTAGGATATGTGATGAGAAAAGACAGAATAAATCCATGTTAAAACTTTTTGAACAACCAAATGGCCCGATTTCTACAAAGATTTAAGCCCAAAACGGACCCTGTAACCGAACGAAACTCCTCATTAGATTGGAGATTTAGGTCGTTACAAATTTCATTTTCAAATTATAACACCTCATCCTTCCCTTCAGAAACGTTAAAAATTGGAAGAAGAAAAAAAATCAAACCGTTTTATTAATATTATTGGATTTTCGACAACATATGTAGTGGATTCATTTTCAAAAAAGAAAAATAGTTTTAACTTCACTTCTCGAATTAGTCGAGTGGTCGGAAGTTTTACTTTGGGAAAAAAGTAAAATTTGACGGTAAATTTGACAACTAAAAGCTATGAGAAGAATATGGAGATGGTTCTCATACCCAAGTAAACAACAAACAAGTCTAGCGAGAGTGAGAGTGTCGTCAAAAGGCAAGCCAAATGATTGATAATAATGTGTTATTTTTCAACATTAGTTTGCATGTAAGCCTGCAAAGGTTGAAGCTTGCATACAAATTTTCATTAAAGATTTTCCTTTTTGCTCTTTTCGAGGTTATTTATTAGGTGTCGTAAACAAATTGCGTAACGCATAGAGGGGGGAGGGGGTTGAGTTTGCGTTACTTATTGTTGCATATGAAGGAGGGTAATTGAGACAGTTACGTAACTGTGATATTTTTTAAAAATTGAAAATTTTGGTGGTGAGGTACAAGTTGTTTAGCGTTACGTAATTTTAGGGGGGGGGGAGTCATCTTAATCGCCATTCATTGTTACATAGGGGCAGGAGGGTGTCTGAAATCTAGATTTTGGCATTATGTAATTTGTGTACGACGCCTTACAGAAGAAACTCTGTCTGTCAGTTGTGTTTTGTTTTTGAAGCTCGATGAAGCAATTTCGGAAGTCGTAGTAAAGCGGTTTTTAACCGGTGACCGCTCTTGCACACTATTGAAACGTATGAAATCGTATGGGGTTTCGTGAAATTTCGTTTATAAAACTATTGAAAGGTACAGGGAGACAACCTCTTTGAAGGACCGTAAAAGATCCGGTCAGCCACGATCGGCAAGGACACCGCAAGTCGTCGATATTGTGAGAGAGCGTATCCGGCAAAAGAGGCAACGTTCAGTTTGAAAACTTGCCACCACGCAGTGGCACGAGCGCTCCAGATTAAGTTCGGAACAACGCTGCCAGTGGCGCAACAAAATCTAACTTCAGTTCAGTTTTGCACTTCAGAGAAACGATGTCCCCAGCGAAGTTTTAAATAATGTTGCCTCATAAAACTTTACCGAAAACACTTTTCTTCTAACTTTTCTTGTTTTTGAGATATGTATAACGCTTTATATTCCACAAGTCCTTAACATTATAATTTTTTTAAATATAGAAATAACCTCATTCAAACACACAACTTCGTAGAAGACAATTAAAAGATTCTACACAGACCGAGTTATTGCCAAAAATATAAATATTAATCATTTTTTGTAAACCTTCAGATTATAGTTAGGCAGAAACTAGCAGACGAAACCTGCTAAAGATGAATTATTAACGCTACAGTTTTTATATACTTGAAAAATATCTAATTCTAAGGACCAGTTGAATATAAATTGTTATACCTCCAAAACAAGAAAATTTCAAATAAAAGGGTCTTCAGCAAAGTTTTATGAGGCAACATTATCAAAAACTGTGCTGGAGAAGACACCGTTTCACTGAAATGCTAAACTAAGAAGCTAGATTTGATAGTGCCACTAGGGGAGAAGTTCCGAACTAAATCTATTGTTATTGAGGTTTTTTATATACTAAATTTCTTCTGAAGATTTTATATCAATGAAACCAGTATTTTGAGAATAAAAGAATAAAATTTCTTTTATTGAATTCACGATTTGAGGCTCATTTTTTTGGCAATAAATCGGTCTATGTAGACAGGCTTCGGAAAAAACTGCGTTGTGATACTATACTGACGACTGTTCTCTCTTTCTACTCTAACAGCCTCTTGAATAAGCTCACATACAGCTAAAGCCTACACAGGCACACGACAGCTCATTGTTGCGCATGTATTTTGTTCGTTCAGATATGACAGCCTAGTTTTGTTCATTTTGAGGATATCTTGTTGCTTTTGCCTACGCTGTTAACAGCCAGCTGATCGGCTGCGACTGTCACTCGCACTCCTTCGTTTTCTTAGGCCGATGCCATGATGCACACGAAGCAAACCGTTTCATATATTTTCCCATTGCACAATGGTCCAGAAACCAAATTTAAGGAGAAATTTGGGTCTAGAGCGTTATAGCAACATTTTAGAGAAAAACTTTCTTCTACAAAGTTGTTACATATAATAAAGCACTTATTGAAAAATTATCAAAAATTAGGGTGACCAACATTTTTGATGCAATCAAGTATCTAACTTTTTTATCTTTGTAGATAGAAGAAGAATTTGTTCTACAATATTACAGCTTCCTTAATTTTAAGAACCTTTGTAAAAAAAAGTTTTTCTCTATCTTTTAAAACAACCGATTTATATTGAAAAAAAAAAACACATTTTGCGCTCTAACTTTTTTATTTCAAGTTTCATCTCAAAACTGTCTTCAAACGACTTTTGGAGCTTTTTAAGAAAAACAATTTGCAATGCTGACATCGTAAATATCTCAATTTTACTTAAAGTTATTAATATTTTCCATCAAAAAATATGCGTTTTTCATTTGTATGTCATTCTTTTTGGGGCAAACATAAAAAACATTTCTTGGTCTCATTTTGAAGGACTTGACTATATAAATGGAGGAATTTTTAAAAATATGTTATTTTTTAAATTTGAGTAAATTCAATTTAAAAACAACACAAAACTGGACACCTCTTAAGTGTTAGACTGAAAAGTTCGATTTTGCAGCACCACAAGCGGTGGAGTCGCAAACTCTATTGCGAACTTGGTTCAAGGCGGGTGTAGAGATGATTTAACGGATTTTCGGGATAAAAAGGAATGACACCCAAGCTCCTCAGATCTGAATCAAGCGGATTTTTTGTTTCGTCCTGCATGATGTCAAAGCTTGCTGATCATGAGATCTCGAATATTTTATGAAGCAGTTTAAAGCGGTTATCCAGAAAATCAGGGATGAAATACTCATGGAATCCGTGCCTACTACCTGCGAAAGATTCGAAAAGCGTTTGAAGCTGATGAAGTTTGTTATTCCAAAACATCTGCTGCAGATGTTCACTAAAAAAAATTCTTCGAATAAAAAATAGTCGGAAATAAAATTAAATACATATCATCATGAAATTTCAAAATTGTATTCGAATTTATTGAACACGTTAGAACATACAGAACTGCATGGTATTCTGGTGAGCAAGAATAAAAATTATCACTCGTGTTCATCGCGCATCGCTCCCGTCACGAAATAAAATCTTCTGAAAATCCAAACAAATGATATTCACCGTAAAACTTTGGTAAAACGAAAAAGACGTTATTTTTCGCAAGTCGATAGCTCATTCAATAAGTACAATACTAAACAACTTTTTATGACGAATTCGAAGTCCTCAAGTAGTACTGCAACAATGTCGAAGAGAGTATTGCTCGTACTCAAACACCGGAACTGTGAGGGTACATTCTGAAAAATTATCGCGATGATAACGTTACGACAAATAACGATCACGATAGGACAAATGCCCGGAAAAAAGAGTCGAGTGTCTATAAATGTCTAGGCTGAAATATTTTTTGAGTGACGCAAACTTCCAAGATAAAACATTTTTGACAGTTTCCTGATATCTTGAATAAGATTCATTTTGTCTGTGTGACACATATTTTTCGAACGTTTCCCAAAATCAACGACGTGATAGCAAACAGCTAAAAACAGGCAGGATTTATGGTGAACAAAATACACAAGTTCGAGTTGTGCCAGATGCCTGTTTCTGCTGCTGTGAACTGATTTTTTGTCAATGCTTCTGTTTACAGAGGATTATGACAATCCGGAGCTTTACTTATGGTTTAGATGAAAGATCACACTAACGTGTATGTGCATATGTGTGCGTGTTACCTACGCTTGGAAACGCAAATTTTGACTACAGAATTCCTGGTCGTAGGAGACAAGCAGGTTTCAAAAGTTGAACAATTTCCATAATGAAATCTCCTGACGTCGTTTACTTGGTCTATTGATGTATGTGGGTAAATTGTCGAAGTTGTACAACTATGCAACGTGCACTGCTTCGATATTCAAAACTAGAAAACGGAAAACAAAATGGCACATGTGCGACGGGTTATATATTGTAGAGTGGCAGGGGTAGAAAAGCAGGATATGGGACGTTCTCGCAAGCAGGATGCACTTATAATCCGTTTCTCTAGCCTAACGCAAGCTGTAGCCCAAAAGGGGACAATCCATTTACCGAAGGCTGCCGTATCTGTCTTCGTTTAATAGGATGCCAAGAGTGTGCAGCAGAAGAGTTTCGCATACAAATCCCATGACAAAAGTTTCCGAATGTACATATCTACATTTATATGCATAGATATTATCTCACATGGTGAGATCTTGCACTTCTACGGTATGGCTGCAGGTTGCGAATATTCCATCAACTTTGAACGATGTCGGCATACAGTTAGTGGACGAGGAAAAATTTAATCGAGAATGGAAACAGTCGGTCTCTAGGCGATCAGTTTTCACAGGTCTCCCGTAATTATCTTAGCACGGAAGAACACATTGCTGCAGTGTCCAGATGTTGAACCTTTTATGAACCCAGCCGGTTTGTCTGCTCACTTCCGGCCGAAATATGAACCAATTCGCTACTTTAGCTGTCCAAAATAGTTTCTTCCTAATACAAGATAAGATTCCACAGTGGGATGACATAAATTTGCTTTGCTTACTATTCTGCTTAAATTATTATGACACTAAAACAAATATCTGAATAGAGAATTGTACTCCGTCGGATTCATTTAAAACGATACACAGATTTGCGGCCAGCAGTCTGACTTTTTTTGACCTGACGACTCTATCTACCCTTGAGATTTGAGCTCTGCCATTTCGGCCGAATACCGTGCCGAGCTTTCGTGACCTCCGACGGTAAAGTACACCGCAACGTACCGGTACCACTGCCACTTTGTAAGGAATGTGACGAGCGCCGATGAAGCGGAACGACGAACAACGTCCAGTTTTGGGGGAAATTTATGGCCCAGTCCGCTCTTAATGCCGACGTCGTCGGTCGTCGTGCAATAAGAATGGTGCATGGCACCAATAAATCTTGTGCTGGTCCTAAATCAAGATGATCTGCCCGGGAGAGTTTAAGAAAACGCAGTTGGCCGGATATATTTCCTTCGAATTTTTTCTTTTTTTTTTCATATAACTCTTTCTTCCATTACGTAATAGCATTTTGATAAGCAGGGGTATCTGGGACCTTATTAAATATTACTTTCTGAGATAGTGCAATAACTTCCTAATTTTATTTACTGCAAAATAGAACAAACTAATTCTAGTTGATCATATTTTGTAATAGTAATCTGTAAACGAATTGGAAGCTAGGAATAATTCTGGACTGCGGATTGCATAGAGCCCCAGATATCCCACGCAGCCGTACACGTAAAAGCTTTTTTCGCGCTATCCACCAAGCGATGCAGCTGCAGCAGAACGGTTGAATGGATGTCACGCCCGAGTTGATTCATAAACTGAGTTAAAAGTCCATCTTACAACGTAGTCCGCTGAAAATGACCATTCGAGTACGTTTCTCGAGATTTTTTTTCGCCTATAAATAAGTTCCCGTGATGCAAATTCTAGAAACTAGAGCCCGGTCGGTGATGACACGAACGGTCAAGTAGTTATAGTTTTGAAAGTTGGCTGATGACGCCGTAACTACGGACATCTCTAGGACGACGAATAGTGGCGGTGGCCAATTAGGCGACCATTCGGAGCCCGCAACCAGCCAGTAACCTGATGAGAAAAACCACGCAATCTAGCAATTAGATGGAATTTGCTGTTGCTGTTTCCAGAGTGTTTCCAATTACTTTTAAAATGGTAATGCTTGAAGTTTGCGACATTAGCTCGTGTTTAACGACGAGCGGTGGCTTGTTTATACGTGGTAATGGGACTGATCCACCATTAGCTGGATTTCGGCGACGGAAAGTTGACTAATTTACTAATGAAGACGCCAGCGCAAGTCCTAAATCACGGCTGATTTCAATTATGTGGCGTGATTTGGCTTTTCACGTTTTGGAAGGCATTTACGTTTCAGGTTTATTCTGAGTGTCGGCAGGATTGCATCGAATCATTACTAGGGGAGAAAACAACGTTTTCAAATTATTATTGTAGTGATATTTGTTTTCGCTGGCATCAAAATTAGGAGAAAGCATATATTTCTTGTCCTGCAAATGCAGACTCAGAACTTTATAATAAAATAAATTTTAGATGATAATTCAAACCATTGCATAGACAATTTCTATTCAATAATTTTAATCTATTTCCATACTTTCGAACTTTTTAGCGCACAGTGATCTCGGATTTAAATTATTTATATGGATTCGATTCGCTTTATGACAGGTAGGTTTTTTTATGCTTAACAACTTTTCCGAAGACACTAAGGAGTTAGAATGTCTGCAAAAAATGCTGTAGCTGTTCGAAGTTGAGTATGCCGAATTAATTGCTGAAAATTATTTTTTCTACTAACACTACCAGTATACAGGCGTCAGTCGGATTTCCATTAGAAGTATCAGAAATAATCATTAGGTACCAGTATACCGGTCCAACTACTGATGATGGTTGAAAAACCTACTTTTTTGCCTCTTTTATTCTCAAAAGCTCAAAACCACTCGTTTCATAACTTCAAAAGGTAGGTTTTTTGATATTTAAACAACTTTGCTGAAGACACTAAGGAGCTACGATGTCCTTAAAAAATCAGCTATAGCAATCAGATTTCTATCATAGGTAATTACCCTCTGCAACATATACGACAGGTTACTTCGCAGAGAAATCCTACTGATGCCGGAAAACTGGTGGTGCTGGCAGAAAAAATGATTTTCAGCACTTATTCCGACATAATAAATTTGAACAGCTATAGCTATTTTTGGGGACATCCTAGGTCTTCAGTGCCTTCTGGAAAGTTGTTAAGAATCTAACATACTATACTTTAACGTAATTTAGTGCATGTATAGAGAAGAATGCAAAAAAGTTAGTTTTCCCATACAAATTTTCAACCCAAATCCGGTCGACTTCCGATAAGTTTAGGATTGTTTAGAGCCCCAAAACGAACCAAAAAAACTTGGTTCTGGAAAATCGATCAGTTCGCCCCACCCTATACACATGTACCTGTGTTTGGTTTTCCGGCATTAGTCAAGAACAAAATCAAATCTAAATATTTTACTAATGGAAAACTACTTGTAAAACAGCATTAAGAGTAAAAGCACCGGTCATAGTATAATCTTAGTACGTCATGTATGGAGAGTATCAGGTCTTCTTCAACAACTGAATAACTTTAACGGTTAAATCTAACAATTCTACTAATATTCTTTACGAAAAACAGGTTTAAAAGAGAGAAAGAAGTTGTTTTCTATATATATTTACCAAATCCAGAGACCCCTCTGAGCTTCTATATAGGCCATTGCGTTCCTATATTCGCCACTCAGGGTTTCTAATACTAACCCAAAAAAATGTTATAATCACAAAAAAATTATTTTGTTACCTGACAATACTACCTAGTTTGTTTCATTAGGATAAAATCATTTAAAGGGAATTAGATATAAGAAAAATCTATTATTTCAATTACAGTTATCCCAGTATTATAGGTCAACCAGTATTATGGGCCAGTCTGTCCTTTGTATTGCTTTTTAACGCTTTCAAATAACTTTTAATAGTCAAACTGAAGTTTAATGAACGTGAACAACATTTCTCTATATGCCTTTTGTGCGAAACCCCTGCACTAATGAGCTAAACTCCTAAGTTTTCCCATAAATGTCGGTAGGCTCCCATCAGCTGATAATTTGTTGTTGTTTTCACCACAGTCGCAAGTCGGTCGTACAAAATGAGGCTAGAATTCGTGCAAAACGTCGTTTTATTCAACGAAATGAATGGAACTCTAAATAAATTGTATGTATTTATCGAATCATGAAATATTGGCTATGAATTTTGTATTTTTATTATGTTAAATATTGGCCCATAATGCTGGTCACGAAATTCGGTTTCCCCAGTATGTATTATGGGCCACTCAGTAATATCGGCTAGGCTGTATTTTGTGTTGGTTTTGTTATTGACTCTTAATAGTCAAACTGAGTGAGAATCGGGTGAGCAATTCATTTTGTGAATTTTTCAATAATTAAGTTGTATAAGAACGGAAATATATTTTCAACATGAAACTTCAATGTATTCACCACAAGTTAGTGAAAAAACGCAGGTTTGAACCTTTTTTTTCGATTTTTTTAATTTGATTTAATTTAAACTCACAATTCTGTTTAGCTGACTTATAATACTAGGATGACTGTATCTAATGATAATATTTGGTGTCACTGCGTGGGATCTTTTTATAAACGAATGAATAAACGAAAAAATACTAAATTTTCGATAAACATCCGCGTACGAACGAATGAGAAATTTAATTCGATGGCGTGCGCTTTTATAAGTAACTAATATTTGCCACCACCTGATTTCTGCTGCTCCAGAAAGAACCGGCCGTTTTGCCGGTAAATGAACAAATGAGAAATTCAATTCGTTGGCGTGCGTACGATATCGGTACACTTTTGGGATGAAAATGATGGGGTGAAATGTTCGGATGGTACCTTTTATATCAAGGTTTCGCCAGTTATTTAGAAAAGGGTGGAGCGTAGAAAAATAGGGAACGGCAGGGAAAGTAAAAGAGCATCAGGAACAGAAAGCGACCTCGAGTAAAACAACAACACCAACAACAAATCGTTTACAAAGTCAGATCGGTTGTATCCGTTAGTGTCGGCTGTGCTTGGGAAGGGAGGTAGTGATTGGTTGCTCGGTATTTACCAATTTTTCAATATTGTATCTCAAACAATAAGTTGATTTTGCTACATAAATTTAACAGCAAAAGAATTTCTGATCGGTTGATGCCAAAACTTCAATATTCTGAAAAGGAATGACTGATATATAAGCGCTCAAAACCTGACAACTTTTCCCTGGTTGAATTACTAGATTTTCAAATTCAGGCGCTCAACTACGATATAGACTAGGGTGGGGAATCGTTATATGGAAAAAACGAAACTTGATAGCAAAAAGCCAGAACCGAGTTTTTTTTTTGTTCTATTTGGGGCCCCAAACAATCCTGAATTTATTGGAAGTCAATTGGTTTTGTCTCCGCTTGGCGCATTGCATTTATATGGAGATTTGTATGGAAAAACCATTTTTTTGCATTTTCCATTCTAAAGGCTCAAACCATAGGTTTCATGACTTCAAATGGTAGGTTTTTTAATGCCATTTCTTCATTTAAATAGACATACTCAACTTTGAACAGCTATAGCTCTTCTTAGGGACATTCTAGCTCTTCAGTGTCTTCTGCAAAGCTGTTAGGCATCTAAAATACTATACTTTAACATAATGTAGTGCATTATTAGAGTATTATTGAGCTCTCTAGAAAGGTGAATGCAAACAAGTAGGTTTTCCCATATGAATTTTCATACAAATTTGAAATGCAATGCGCAAAGCGGAGACAAAACCAATCGACTTCGGGTAAGTTTAGGGTTGTTTGGGACCCCAAAAGGATCCAAAAAAACTTGGTTCTGGAAAATCGATCACTTTTCCTCACTCTTATATAGACGTTAGTCCTTCGTCAAAACGCAATTAATTTCTTCAAAAGCCAAAATAACATAGCTGGAAACACTGTCGCTTTCGGATTCTCTGACTAATTTTCTTAAAAAACAATACATCAGGTCATTTCTAGATATTCTGCTTTTATAGCCATAATTAAACGGTTTTTGATCGGTTATAAAGAGCTTGAACTGTTTTGCGAAACCAACTTTAGTAAATTGAGTACCTACTTAATGTAGTTGAGCGCAGGTTTGGTGTTCTCCTCAGTATGGAAGAAAAGCAGAGTGAATATTCATTGCTTACTTCTTATCCAGCATGAGATTAGGGCTGCGTGTAGAAATTTTTTGCACTACACTTTTCTTTTTGTTTTGTGCGGTGCTTCTGCTGCTCGCAGAAAAACTAACACTTTGCTGCTTACACTACAGCTTAGTTGCACAGCACAGCTGTGACAGATGAGCGAAACCAGAGTAGTGAATCATTCTAGAGAGAATACACAGGAGTACGCAGATGTATGCACTGCTGAGATATATTCAATAGCATTCGAAGAACAAACATGCGTGATGTTTGGCTGTATTTATTAATTTTCCAGTTCCGAGATGCAAAGCAAACAACGCAATATACTTTCCTTTTTATATTTTCCTCTCATTCGATATTGGCACACACAGTAAAAACACTGAGCTTTGTGGTGCAGTTTTTGAGCGTATTGTCCTTTCGTGTGAAAAGAACACACCAGTTTTTTATCTCTCTGGAGCATTATATCAGATTCCACAGCGGGGTTTTTTTGCAAGCTCCTCAGATACACTCGATTCGCTGCTCTCTTCTAGCAGTTGTTTGCTAAGTACTAGAAAACTCCTACACGGTAGTGTTTCTCTGAGGAGAAAAGCCAAGCCTGGTTAAGGGCTCGCGAAGTCTCGAATTTTTGGTAACTTGACAAAGATCATTGAATTCATATAAACCGATTTTTTAAAATAGTAACAACTGTTTTTCAAACTGAGGTTTATCAAACTAATTTTTCAATAAGCTGCTGTAAACTCTAGTTCAAATCCGGAGTTATTTTAAACTTCTGTGTGAAACTTCCAAAAATATTCAACTTACGACGTTTTTTTATAATTTGTAAACGTTTTTCACTTCAGTGAATTCTAAATATCTTCGAACTTAAAAGAAGGTTAGTGATCACGCATATAATTTTATATAAACAGCTTAGTGGTCATCCACAAATTACGTAAGGGTTTAGGGGGAGAGGGGGGGTATCCAAATTTCTTACGAATGCTTACGAAGGGGGAGAGGGGGATTCAAGAGAATCTTACTTAAGATTGAAAAAATTGAAGAAAAACTGAAAAAAAAAGTTTACAAAACTAAAAAAATAAAATTAGTTGAATTATTTATAGCTGCGATCTTAACAGTTGAACATTGGGAAAGCAGTGATTTGGCGTCGCTGGGTGATAGCGTGCTTTACTTCATTCCTACTTAATTTTGAATTTTGTTTACTTTAACATAGTATTAACTGTATTAACTTGTTTTGTTTCACCCTCTACGAATATGCTATGTGTAAAAAAAATGTTCTACCTTCGAAAATATTTTTTTCCCTAAAAAGACAATCCTACGTAAGATTCGTGGGGGCGAGAGGGGTAATGCTAAGTCTTACTAAGCCTTATTATAGGGGGAAGGGGGGGGGTCGAAAATTTCGAAAAAAGTCCTTACATTATTAATGGATGACGCCTTAGGTATTTTTTTCAGGGTGGCGAAAAAATTTTCAAAATAAAATTCCCTGATTTTCCTTGATATTCTCTGAAATTTAACATCAATTTCTCTGATATTTTTCAGCACTCGGCACAAAAAAGTACAACGTAGATCAACGCAAATCTGAAATCACAGCGGAAAAAGTATTCAATCGGATGTGAAACCCAACAGTAGATGAACAAAACAGTTTTGATTTTGATGAAAAAAACAGTTTTTGCACTCTTTAAAAAATTGCGTCTCGGTTTGAAAAATTTTCCCTGAATATTTTTCAGTTTTCCCTAATATTTCCTGATTCCCCTGATCGAAAAATGATTTTCCTGACATTCCCTGATTTTCCAGGTTTTCGACACCCTGTTTTTTTGTAGTTAAGCACGTCAGTCTGCAAAATGAGCTTTTGAGAAAATTGGGTTTAAAGTTTTCAGATGGTGAAAAATCTAATTTAAATTAGATATTAAAGCCTGTATCTCCAATACCATTTTGAGTAAGAATTTGGAATTTTTACACAATATTCTCTAATACTAAATCTAAGGGTGGCTGGCAACAAGGCGATCCAGTGCTGTGTGCTTTTTGCCTCTACGTAGAAATTCAGTACGACCAGGCACAAAAAAAACACGGACTGAGAAGTAAAATTAGGTACACTCGCAGCTCCGCTGGCAGGTAGACGAGTCAACCAATAAAGCTGCCCATGAAAAAGATGGGCAGATTGGAATTTGTGTGCGATTGACTAATGAAAATTGTGAAGAGCTTGAATAAGACGTGTTCATGCTATATTGGCAATTAATGTTCGAGTCGAGAGTATGGAAGTAATGTGTTTATGGCGTGATTTACTGAGAACTTTTTAGTATCTCAATTTTGAGTGAATTATGCTTAAAACCGTTAAATTAAACTGTATCTATTCCTCTCAACCAAACGCTGAAAATAGTTTATCGAAAATCGCAGTATGATCCTTCGATCTAGCGCGCCATATAGTCTATAGCAACTTATTTTAAGAGCGAAAAACTAAACAACTGTACACTGCACCAATTATCTCAATATTATAATTAATCAAATTAGAAACCGATACCAGGGTTTGCCATTTATACAATTGTTTGCCTGCTATTATTTTTTTTAACGTTACTTCAACAGTGCAGTCAACATATCTTGGTTCACCTTTTACACGATATTAATTGCTTCTGGTCTTCCAAGCCTTGGATCAAATTGTGGGTTTCGGATCGATGTTATACCTTCGTAGTATTACAAAGGTTAAACAGCCTGATGATTGCTACAGTATCATCACTTTTCTTTCTTCTCTAAGGGATTTGTTTGGCAAATCCTTTGTAGAAGATTCAATCCGAGAATTTAGGTTTTGTTTACAACAGATGAAGAGGTTAACGATTTTTGCATTGATGAACATGCTGTGAAGAGTGAATAGGCATCTCCATTAAATTTGTTTTACGGTAATATGACTTGATCCTCAAGTAATTTCGCAAAGAAGGACATTTGTTTGATAAATATTTTGCTTTTCTTTAAGGTGCGCGAGCTTTCACGAAAAATGACCTTTATCAAAAGGTTTTTTTTCACATTTTCTTATTATTTATGTTGAACATTGCAATATATCAAATCTGTTATGCTGGGTTTTTATATGGAACAACCCTTTTTGCGGTCTCCTGATTCATCCAACCTAAATGTAACCCCTCAGGGATGTGTTGAAATTGGACCCGACCCCGCCAACGTCGGCAACATGGGAACTTCATTTGTGGGAAGCAGTTATTAAAATCGGTAAAAGATACTGATATAATTTCATTTCTTGCAACCTATTGTTATGGAAATGTTAACCAACAGTTGCAGAAAGTTATTTCGCAACTCTTGAAAGGCTGGACGGCACGCCACAATTTTACGACACTCGCCGGATCTGGGACACCTTCCGTGACTGGCCATTAAACAAATGGGATCAAATGGGGCAGCAGCAGCTGATGAAGCCACAATATAAAAACTTTCGATGGTCGGCTTTCCATCGTGCTATATTCCGAGCGGGGGTGGTAAAAGCATTTTACTTCATCCAGTCCGTCAAAAGTTGAGCCATTAGCCTGATCGTTGGGGTGGAATCTATAAAGTAATAATTCGAACACGTTACCTCCGGGTAGAAGCTCATAAATAACCGTCTTGTCTGAAGAATAAGTTAGTGAGGGATTTGCCCACAGCTAAGAACGACATTTATATTACGGCAAACACGTCGGGGTCTAGTAGAAGTAGCAAAAGCAGACCGACCGATCCGTTCCTGTTCCATCGTATGCTGAGCTCAACCGAAAGTGGCGCAGATTAGACAACAACGATGTATGCGATGTTCTGCCCGCCTGCTAACGAGGTTCTATAAAAATAACAATTTCAGTTTATGTTTCTATTTATAACAGATGGAAACCCAGACCCGTCTTCTGTGGATTGCGATTTTATCGTGGTCACATGAAGCAAGGTGTAGCATACGAGTGAACCGAATCGTATCCTTATTGTAAACGTGGACCGCCTTTTTTCGCCTCGTTTTCAGCCGGAATGGCAGGTTGTACAAAATACTACTGAATGAGTATTTAAATATGTATCACAGCTGCCAACAAGAAGAGACTACATAGAATCAAAACAATGCTCAAAGGCAAAGGCATACAAAAACACATCTTCTGCCAATTCCGAAAAGATTACTAGCATTAACGCTTCCGACTCTTCGCTGCATAGTGTGCAAAGTATGTGGTGGGAACAGTAGCACCCATCATGTCATGTAGATTTGAACAATTTCCCCTCCAAACCGGAAACGGCCATTCTCATAATCGTCCTTTTTGTCGGCTCACTGTCCTCTTGGCGAGCAAATTGTAACGCGTTCGGTTGTTCGTGTGTGTCCATGGTTTCTTATCTGCCATCAAACTGGACCAGAGAATCCAGCCTTGTAATAGCCGGTTGAAGTCGCAGTAGGACGAAGTGGCAGCAAAGCCACTAACGAGACCTACATCAGCTCTTATTGGAATCTGGGGAAGAATAAAATCAAACGACTTGACCCCTGTGGGGCAGAGCAACCGACTATAAGTGGAAAGCGCTACGGAGGCGATGCAGGGACGGTTCACACAGCGCTCCATCGGGATCCTGGCGGTAAGAAGTGGTCCGCCGGGAGTAAACTGAACTAAAGCGGCACCATACCTTCTTGTGAGCAAGCGGATCGAAAGCCGTTCCGGCAACCACTATAAGATAGAATAATTTCGGTTTGTGTAGCGAGTAATTGTCAGCTTTGGATAATGACACTGATCGGTTTGAGGTTGTGGGGGAGGATGATATGCTGTGGAGTGGAAAATATAAATTGTGGATATATCTGCATGTGGTCTAGGTGATGTTTTTCAGCGGGCATGGTTGAAGTGAAGGTTGAGGACTGCCAAAATGCAAAGGAAAATAGATCCTTCGAGCTATTTCTGACTTAGAATGTTTGAAGAAAAAAGACTCGATTACGAGTGATTTGCAGTTTCAACAATGGTGATTATTTATCCTAATTAAAATTTACACTAAAATCTATGTAACATTTGTGGAGATTTTACGATAAAAATTGTGCACCGTGGATATGCAACTTCATTCCTGCTACAGATCTCCCCGCTGGTAGAAAGAAATTGGATTCGATAAGCAGAAAAGTAATTGAAATAACGGTGCAGTGGTTGCCTTTGATCACTGACCCAAGCTGTCTTGCCGGGCAATTCCAATCAACCACAATGGTCCCGGTGACGTCGATAACGGTAATACTGTGTATTGGATCCCTCTTCCTGTGAGTGGGCAACGAGCGATATTTATCAACCTGACCGACGGCCGGCAGCCCTCTGAACCGCAGACCTTTACTAAAGAGCTCAAAATAATGAACTCAAAAATATGACAGGAGGTTTACTTTCTCGGATATTGCGGATGATGGATATTGCGGTTGATGGTATCGAGAAAAGGTCATCTATCGAAACTTTTCTAGTCGCTTGAAACTATGACGCAGTTAGAAAACGTATTATCAATTATGATATAAGTCAAACTTCTGGGTGAATCACAACGGGTTTCAAGACCCTTTTTAATCAAATATTATCTCAGTTGTATGTTATGAAATAGTGTTTATATGTTGGTAGGCATAAATACTTTTATCACAGTTATGTACATTATTTTAAGTCAAAATGTGTAATAAAAATAGAGAATTCTATCCATTTGCGTTAGTCTAAGCAATTGTTTCATATTAAACATCTTTCCGGTTTGCTATAGCAGAACAACAGAAAAATAAAGTTGTTCATTTTATTTATATGATTATTAATCTGATTTGTAAAATTAGTGAGAACACTCACACAAACACACGTCGGCATGCACATTTTCTCAACTTTGAATTCATACCGATTGCGTTGGCATTGAGATTTTTGGATTTATTTCCAAAGTCACACTATAGTCAGTCCCAGGTGAGCAAGACAAAACATTTGATTCATCTCTAGTAGTCGTATCGCCGTCATCCGTTCAGATGAAATACACACGTATACACCAGGACTCGGGAATCATAAAATACAGCTGCTGTAAAACCGATTGGCAAAGGGGCTTTCCCCTGGGAACGACCTGCGGCCGTCCACCACAATCTTAGCCACCGGGATCAATTCAGTCGAGAGTGAAATGGCCCTCGGTCACATTATCGTCACCAGTAGCCATCCGCAGGAGCGAATCCACGTCCGCATTGTCGGATCGGAGTAGTTTCAGTTGTTTACGAGAGACCGTTCCGCTACGGAAACGAAAGTTGAGTTCAGTCCGATCTCGGGCGGGGTCGGTAGGGGCATCGCTGATTATTTGGTGATTTTGCTTATATTCTTCGACGTTTGGAAGTTTTGTCACTCACTCTGTAAGTTTTATTTACCGTCTATTCATCGGGCGGACTACAAATGAGCTTTTTTACTAGCCCGCTGGCATGATGGGTTTTCCCCCGGGCAGCGGCGACCGGCAGCCTCAGTCTCAGCGGATTAAATTTTTGTGACAGTTGCTGCGCTATGGCTCGATGCGGGTAGACCCGGCCCGGACAAGTGTCCTAATAAGTTTTATCAACTTCATGCAAGTTTGTTTTGTTCACATTGCTTCAGTCCGTTTTCGCTCGGGTGATGATAATATTAACTTATTCCCGCCACAGAAACATATTTCCAGTGTGATAGTTTTGCAAAGAAGCCAATATAGTGCGGGCGGAATTATTCATGAGAAATCTTTTGCAGATTGCGGTATGCTTTGATGTTTCGCTAGAGTTTGGACAAATCCAACCCTAACGACGTCATCGTGGTAGGTTTTTTGGCGGAGACGGCAGGATGAGGCAACATGTGGAAAATACTTGTTGAAATTGTTTGTTGAGCTGGAATTTACATCGGAATTACAGGGGCTTAAACTTGATTTTAAAAAAGTCATTCATATGTAGTATATTTCAAGTATATTCCGAATGATATTAGGATATCTCTCCTTTTCTCACTCGCTACTTTTCTACACCCATAGGTTTTTACTTCGCATGTCTCTTTTTCACTCTTTAGGCTTTTTCAATTTCGTACTGTTTTTCACACTCGCACTCTTTATCACCTTTTAAAACACCCTTACGTGGCAGACGAATGGTTACAAGGGGATATTTTAGCAGTATTAGATTTAGCAACTTATCTTCTTTGATAGATTCCTTTGTTTTCCGGGTACCTGTTTTTAGGGATAGTTTCCAGAGTTCCGCTTGTATTTAGCAGAATTTGCCTCCCAGCTGGTCTCGAGGTACGATGCTGGCCTAACAAGCCAGTTGTCTGACTGGGAGAGACTGTTAGTGTCAGTAGGATCGTAGCGCTAGCCCCGCAATTGTCCTGTACAATCAACAGTTAGCTGCGGAGTCTGTGTATAACAAACAGAAGGTCGAGTGCCGAATCGGAATGTAGCACCAAGGCTTTGCTTTTTATTTAGCAGAATTATTCTAATAAGGGAACAAACATTTGAGCCGTTGCGAACCAGAGTGGTCTATGTGCCATCGAGCGAACACAGAATGTTACATATTACATAATATTTTACATGTTACATTTTTCGTGTTACATTACGTGTAACATGTTACATATTACGTGTGACATGTGCAGAACAAGTGACATGTTACTTATCACATGTAATATGCTACATGTTACGTGTTACATGATAGTATTACACCGATTTATGTACATAGACCACTCTGTTCCGAAACAGAATGGCCATTCTGTTTCGGACGCAATTTCAACATGGTATAAATCATCTTGAATGTTTGATTTTTTGAAATATTTTTGATCTCCCAAGTACAGTTTTTTGTGTAGATGCGAAATATGCAAAAAACTCATTTTCGAAAAAAATGGTCTTTAGACCACTCTGGTTCGCAACGGCTCATTTATTGAATTACGTTAGTAGGCAAATTTAACGGTGTCGAAGTGATTCTATGAGCCAGCAATGGTTATTCTGAGACAGATTCCCATGTGGTTGCCAATGGAAAATGTTTGAAATCCACACGGCTTTACTGTAATAATTTGTTAGCGATTTGGTGTAATGGCGACCGAATTCCGGAACAGATTCGCGCGAGGTTTTTAGGGATCATAGAAATAATTGGAAAATTATTATGGGTATCAGAACTTGCTACTCCAGAAAGCCATTTTTAACGATTTTCAGGTGATTTAATGTTGTAATCGCAAACGTTCGTAATTTGAATTTAGATATCAGACCGTTACAACACGTTTCACGCACACACATTCGCATATCACGTGTATACCATGAAGGCAAGCCCCACTAAAATCGATTCCGGAATTACTATTGAAGAAACACAGACCTCTTAAAACCCAGAAAATAGGCCCTGATGGAGTAGTTCCATGAGTTTCGCAATGATTTTATACAGTTGTTTCTATAGCCATAGAAAGTCCAATGCTACAAATAGGTACTATCGAGGATAACTTTTTTTTCTAACAGAAAACATGTTTGCTTCTGAAAGGTCATGCATTTCCATGGGAGTATGGTATCAAAGCACTATAATTATTCCATACAAAACGTACTTTGTCAAATCAGCTTAACTTTAACATTACTCAATAAATGTAAAAGTTTTTGAACTTTTCTCAAATTCTACCTCAATTTCAGATCACTTCAAGTATTTATGATTTTTCATTTCAGCGTTTCTATGTAAGTTTAAACAATTTAGACAGTATGAGTCCGAGCATTGTCATGCAGTAGCATCACTTTTTCGTGCCTCTGTTCATATTATAGCCGTTTTTCCTGCAGGTTTCAACGGATCATAATAAATAACACCGACCTGGATTCATGAAATACACAGCATAACATTCGCAGTGTGTATATTTGGTCGAGCCACCGACGTTAAATCATGAATGGACAGTCCCCATGCCTTTTTTCAAGATCCTTATATTGAATCCATCCTTTTTTGTCGTTGTTCACAGGCGTAAAATTATAAGGAACCCTTGTTTTTTTAACCATTCCCAAAGCATGCAATCACTTATAAATGGCTTGGCAGGTAACTCCCCATACCGACGCAAGCTGTTCCTGCGTTTGGCATAGATATTCAACGAACCATTCTTTCAATTCAGCGTTTTCAAAGGTTTTTTGACTCGGTTTTCGACGCGGACAGTCTTCAACATTGGAATTACCGTCTTTGAAGCAACGGAACCAATCACGGCATGTTGTTGCACTATGAACAGCTTTCCGTAAACCTTTTTTTAACTCTCGATGCGTTCAGCCGCTGTTTTCTATCAGGCATGGGGAAAACACAACACACTAATACACGAGAGGACCCTACACTGACAAATACGCCACGGAGGGTAAGACCGAACACGCGAAGCCATCGGCAACCCCGTAAGCCGAGTGATTTAGACTTCGGTTCACCGTGTAGCCGAGCGCTTGCTGTTTCGAAAAACACTCAAGCTTGTTTTTCAGTCAAATCGGTCGCCACTGTGAGATCATCCCACTTGCTTTGTGTGTAGTGTTAATGAATGAATGGGATGATAAAGAGAAACAAAACACAAATCGCGTTCGAGAAAGTTCGTGTTAGCTTCCATCCAGTGTTGCCACAGGTACAGATTAATCTGGAAAGGTACAGATTCTTTCGATTGTTCTGGTAAAGACTCTGTCTGGTACAGATTACAGATTTTTGTCAGGAACAGATGGATACAGATTTTTTGAGGGTTCATTAATTAAACTGGTTTTTTTCTCGGTGTACTTGCCAACACCCAACTTAAAATCACTTGATCAAATTAATATTTAAATTATATGAACGATTTCTATATTTATTCGAAGCGGGTCAAAACGCGCCATCAAAAGATAAACAAAACGCTTGCAGTGTAACCAATATCACTTCAGTTTTTTGTTATTGTATATCTAACAACGTTATCTAGTTTGGTAGATTTTATATCCAGATAACGTTGAAACTATGCGAAAACAATTTCAATATTCAAGGGGAAAAAACAACTCTGTTTGAAAGGTTGAATATTATTTTTGGTCATAATTTTATAATCAATTAAAACTGCCACTGATAAAAGCAATTGTCGATCTAGTTGCACTGCGCAGACACAACACATTTGCGCATGCGCTGGTTAACAGTTGTCATAGCAGCAGATTTGCGCATTGCCGTATTAGTACTCGAGATGTCTTTTTCCACTTAATTATATCAAGTTGGCTTGCTTTCATGCAGTTATCGGTACTTGTTCTACTAACCTTCATGTTTTGCGCTTTTCTGGTGATATTGATGTCATGGAATAGGTAACGTCAACTATTCTATACCAACGTGTGTTACTTGGATTGTATCTTCATGCAAACGTTGTTATTGTTTTCCCTTCTCGGAAAACTCGGAAACAAGTTCGATATTCACAAATATGTGTAAGCATCATCAACTAAATGAAAAACCCACAACTTTTGTAATTTTTTCAAGGTTAAAAAAAGTAATCCTTCTCTGCAACACAAATTTTTGAGGTACAGATTTTCGGAGGAAAAAGATAGATCAGATCAGCGTTACGTAACAAAAAATCTCTGAAGAGACTCTTCGTAAACGAGCATTTTGATTAAGCAAATTTTTCTACAGCATTACGTAATTTTTATTGGAGGGTTGGTGTTGGCGTTACGTTTCGTTACATATGGGGGGGTGGGGATCCAAAAATTGTTTTTTTTTGCGTTACGGAATTTATGGATGTCGCCTAAGTAAACTTGATGTTTTTCACAGACGGAGGATATTTCTAAACTAAAGACTGATTTATTAATAGGACGTATGAATTCTAGCTCAGAGACCATTGGTTGCATTTAAAAACACTCTGATTGCTTTACAAAATATATACCAAAATAATTTTTTTATCAAATACTAGAAGAAGTTGTATGAAACGGTGACTTGGGACTTAACACTTTTGATTACGAAGGTTACAGCACAGACTAACAGACGTAACACTGGAACCTAGCTCCATCGCCACAAAAAACGTTCATTTCAAATTTTCAATCGAATAACAGTCATCGCGCGAAAACGTCGTCTGGGGCGCTGTCATGCAATCTCATACATATTTTGTAGTTCTCCATTTTGCTGGCGCTGATGCCAAAATACAAACGTTAAACGTGTTATGTCTGTTAGTCTGTGGTTACAGAGTCCGCAAACAGAGTCAATTCCTTTCTTCAGCGACCTATGTATTTTTATTCTCAGCCTTCTCTTGAAACATTTCTGATTCACCTGTACATTACGTTACTGTTGCCTTTACCAGCAAGTTTCCTTTCAAAACATCAATTTTTAATAAGTTCCAACAGCAGATTAACAAATTGTTTAAGAAAAATGGCTTTTTCAAACTTTTCGAAAAACCTTTACTTTCGACACATCAAATTAGTCTAAGCTCATGGAAGCAAACATTAACTGACCTGTTGGGACGAGGAGAGGTCATTTTTTCACAGCAAATGGTTGGTGTCTATTCATGTCATCTGTGCTAGTAATGCTCGCATGTGATTGTTTAGTTGTTCGCGTTAATTTGTCCTTGAAATTTTTTATCAATTTCAACCACAAAGCAATGAAATAATATTGATAACTAGCGTATAACAAAATTGTCCAACATTTTATCTATCCAGCACCATATTGATTATCTTTATCCATTATGTGGATGCTGTTATTATCGTTTGTAATCTAATGGAACATTTGCCAGTTTCATTTTCAATTTCACAGAGTGTACCCCAGTATAAATAACAAAGACACAGTTCCACGTCAAAAAAACTCCAGATAAACACTAAATTTTAGTTTACAAAAAAAAAGTGTATATTCTTTCGTTAAGAAGCTACAAGTTATAATGCAACTTCTGATGAAAAGTTCAGGATGGAGAAATGAAAAATATTTTTTCTGTAGAAGGATAAGTTTCTGAAAAACATTTGATTTTGACATTATTTGTAATCTAATGATTTTGAACAATTGAAACAGTGATTTCGCATCGAAAAGCTTAAAATAATCAACTTCGTAAATGCATTTGTTTTCAAATTTATTTGAATTAATTTGGAGAAAGTTATAATAATTAAATAACACTAAATTATACATAATATCAAAGAAGGATTAAATTTTCCCTTAAACCTAATTTTTATCAAAACTCGATATTATTCCCAAAATCTTGATAGAAAGTTAATTTAGTTTTAATTTCAACTTCGAAATTTTTAAGAATACCTCAAATTCCAATTATGCAATATGATTCTAATATTATTTTCGAATCATAAGGCTGTGATGCATAAAGTTTATAAATGCATCCGTTTTTTGAGATTTTTTAATATCAAGTTGGCAAATTTCATTTGTGGAGAATCACAAAAAGCATATTTTTTTGAAAATATGCTTTTTTGTGGTTCTTCAACTACAAACGTAGGTTTATTGAATTAAACAGTCGATATAACACTACTTACTTTTTGACATCAGAGCTGAAGGATGAATAATTTAGACCAATGTGAAACTTCGGCATCTTTAGAGCACGGCTCCCGGAAGTCTGATGCCAAAAGCCAAATTAATCTGTTTGATCTTTGCTAGGGACTTAAGAACTTATCCCGTGCGAGCGTAGAAAATACCGATCGCTCGGAATCAAGTCTGTTCTAAGGTTAATTTTTTCAAACCAATTTAAATTTAGAATCCCGGAGAGAAACTATTCTTTTTCCCGATTTTCTTCGCATCCTTCCCCAGCCATTTACTAATTGGCTTTGTCCCTGTCACCTATAGTTACCAAGAAAGGAAAAGTTCATCGCTTCTCTTTTTTAAGTTGCTACTTATTTGATTGTCATGCGGCCGTCTTTGTTTCTCCCATGGAAAACAAGGTGTCTAGTATCAGCACTTTATTACAGCAAATAAATATCGGAAAAATATACTATTTCAGGCTCAGCAGTAGAAGGTTGCATCGAATCTACCTGTTCGTGGAACGGAATATTGTAATTATTCTTGTGTCTGGAAAAGAAGCTGCTGTACAATTGTATTGAAATTTTGTATAGAAACTTTTTTGAAAAAAAAAAAAACCTTAGCGACCTAATCTTAAACAAAATTTGAAAAGTTGGTTTCCATTGGCAATCTAACGGGTGACAACTAAAAATTGGTAAGTTTTTTTGAGGCTCCCTTACTCCACAACAAACACGCTCAAAGAGAAATGAGAATGTGAATTTTTTGAATAACGTTATGATTCCATTTCTTCCAAAACACCATACAGATGAAAGGTATGTGTTTTGGCCAGGGAAAATATCATCACAGTATGTCAAAAAAACACAAACATTTCTGAACAACCACTCGACTCCATTTGGTTTCGAAGATTTCCTTGGGATTTTGAGTTCCTTCGGTGTAGAATAACTGGATATCAACGATTTGCGAACAGTTGATTGGTGGAATCAAGAGATGTATTCAAAAAGCAATGTTTCTACGAGAATGTTTTTTCCTGTTTTGTTCTCATATCGCAAATCAGTAGGTTATGCTTACTTCTATCCAGGCATTCCAACAGCACAGCCTTTTTTACTGTCTTCTCAGAATACTTTTTCTGTTGCTGTTTGTTCGTGATGCTTACCCGCGCCAGCAGTCAAAGCAACACATTGAGAAACTATTGGCAATAGAGCATCACAACGGTAAACGTAGTACATTCTTTTCATTTGCCTATGACGAATGTCGTGTGACAGCTGTTAAAAAAGGATATAGATAAATACGCGCGAGAAGTAAAATACATCTGACCGGAGATTAGAAGTTGTAGGTTCGAGTCCTACCTGCTGAACTGTATTTTACGTTGTTTTTACTATCATAATTTTTAGTTAATTCAATTTTCTATCTATTACCCAACACCTGATAGCTTTCGTGCAAAGAAAAGCAAACTCGGTAATAGAGCGGATGTGTACTGAAGAATGTGTGTCTCGCATACCAAATGTTATATACAGCCATACATACCATCGTCGACATGGAAATAAGGTAAAGGCCAAAGAAAAAAACATTCGTATATGGGAAACTAGACGGCAACGTTATAGTCGCAAAACATTTTTTTCTGTCAACAATAACAATATCGCACGCTTAGTCTTGGGGCTAATAGCGGTCTCGATCAACTAGATTAGTTGAGGGAATTCGTTATCGATATTATTTTGGGCACATTTTGTATGTGTAGGATAAGTACAACGATACACCGTGCCCCAGTGCTGAGTCGAGAAAATTTCCAGTTCGAAAAGATCCTCGACTCGATCGGGAATCGAACCCGATATCACAAGCGTGAGGGAGAGCTAGCCGACCGACATCGCTAACCACAGAGCCACGGGGACCACCTGTCAGTTTCTGTCGGTAGTCTTTATTTTACCCATACCACAACTGTCATAGAGGAACGCTCTCGACTCATCAAGAAACTGTCATCCCTTGGTACATTTTTTCCCTGCTTCTATCCCATGCCAAGATAGAAATGCATGTAATTTTTCATTGACAAAGAAAACCACATGTTGACAAAAACACAAAAAATTTGTCATTAACAGAGCTGTGGAAAAAAAGTTTTTCAATTAAATTTAAAAACTTCGGTTAACTTTTCGAAAATTTTCTTTATGAAATGATAATATTGATAGTAAGAATGAGCTTGATGAAATTTTACTGTAATAACTGTTAGAACCGTGGACTGATCAAACATTATATTGCGAAGGTAGACAGCATGTGGACTCAAAAAAACATTAAACTCAACAGGTATTAAATGATATCGTAGTTTATGTAATAGTGTTGATATGTCACCGTTTGTGGCAGAACACGCAATAAAAATTCTGAATAAATATTAGTAAATAATCAATTCATCACAAAACATCCCCCCCTATTAAAAAAAAAGTGATATCGTAGTTTATTGGAGACGCATGGTCGTTTAGAAACACAAGAAGCGAAACAGTGTCGGACATAAAAAAATTTCTAGATTTTTTTCCTGAGTAATATAGCTTACTTTAAAATGTTCAGATTTTTAGGTAACAAAATAGTCTATCTACAAAAACTTTAGTTTTAAAAGATCGGAGTTGAGCAAATTCTGTTAAATCAGCAAGATTTTCCAAAATAAGTGTAGGATTTATTTTTATTAATATTTTCAAATGGAAGTTGAGAGAATTTTCTAAAAACCATTCCTTAACAGTACGTAGGACCAAAAATAACCATTCAAATCAATTATGTAAATAGGGGAAAAAAGGACAGTTTGATACTTGTGGCGAAAATAATAAATAAGATGCTTTACAATGCATGTTCAAAGTTATATCAACAAAGAAAGCTTATAGTGAGTCTAAATCAATAAGTGTATTTTCTGTAAATATAGCATAATTTACAAAAAATGTAAACGATATCAAAAAACTAAATTCAGTTGTGACTTATCAACTTTGCAGAGCAACTTTGTATTTAGTTATTTTATTAAAGCCCTAATAAACTATGTGCACGATATGTTCGTTAAACAAATTAAAATAGGATTTTTTTTTGTTTAGAAAAATTTATTGATTTTCAAAGAACGTGCTATGAAATAAAGTACATAAAATCTCTGGGCATTAAACAGTTGATTGATTATTTTTGTCTTTAATAATTTTGACGAGCTTCGCAATGAAAAAACACTAACAAATTTCAATTTAATTGAGTAAAACACTTGGATGTGACGCCAATTTTAGTACTGATGGCTGAGGGCCGGATCCTACTGATATTTTTTGTTAGGGGAATAAAGTTACGTTGTCCAAGATGTGAAATTTTGCAATCTTGCTTGTTGTAATCCTAGTGATACTAACAGTTTAGAAATGGAATATAACACTGGCGTGATTGTTTCAAAAGTAGAGTAGGTACCAAAAGAGGTTAACTTTGTGCAGATCAAGCCTTTCAAAATACACCAATTATCCCAAAGCATTAGATTGGGGACTAAAATATTAAGCAAAAATGCAATCCATCACCGTCTGGCAAGCTCATCATTTACCGTCAGAGACCGCAGGACCGTCTGCCGAACTCAATTAGGATTAAAGCCAGGACAAATCACTCCCCGAAGAGGCAATTTAATTAATTACAATCAAACACCCGGCGAATGTTCGTCATTCGGTGTCGCGCGCAGAACAGAACCCACTGCCATTTATTGAACGCCAAAATTACCCGAAGCTGGCTGCAATTGACAACGCTTGCCCCTGCACAATGGTTTTCAATTGGCTCCGATAGCTTTCGGCTGAAACCATTTATAATTGAAAATAATGATAAAACAGATTTAATTAGCTTGAAATAATAACTTTTGATTGTTTACCTCATTTCGTGACCGCTTTCCGGTCACCGTACGTCTCCCGAGGGAAGAATGCGGATAGGCGTAATAGCAGGAGAATCCGCGAGTTCCCATCGAAAGCAGGTCGCACCTCAAATTTTCCACAATGATAGGATTTTATTTTGTTCCCCAGCCATGAAAAGGCAAAGGTTTGACTTTGTTTACATTAGGTGCCGAGAGCCAGCGGTGAAAAGTATTGTTTGAGCGGTTCAATGCTCGATCAATCACTTTTACAGCATGAGAGTTTCTAGAGCGAGCGATAAGCATATCGGCATCTGTCTGCGAAGGGTGCCAAGGAGGGCAAATATTTGCTGACAGAATTAACTTTTTCCACAGTAGATTGGTTTTGTCGGGGAAAGGGATACCGGATAGAGGGGGTGTTGTTAGCGGTTATAATTCGTTACTATTGTTCGAATTTCGGTGTGCCCTAATTATTATATTGTCCGCGCAAGCAGGCTGCCAATTAGTAAGTTAATGTACGCTCTTGTGGGTTTTCATACAGTTTGTTTTATTAAATGGATTAAATTTCTGTAAATTACTTTTGGTTTGCATTTGCGTTCTATTTGTTTGTGTTTTATACAAAACAGCAGCTGATTGTAAATTTACTTTAGTGTAATTGGGTGGAGCGAGATAGTACCACATTTCGACTGCAAACAATTTGGAACCAAATATAATTTGTGTTGAGTATGTAAACCGGGGTCAATTTCAGAGAGAAGTTCGATCTGCTGCTATTTATTCTATTTAGGTGAATTCAAAAAAATACTAGGCGTTCTAGTACTAAGAGGCATGAGTTTTGATAAATACATCGTTGAGATCTTCTAGACAGTTGAAAAATACATTTTTTTTACTTTATTATGCAAAGGTAAAGGCCGCTGTTGAATATGACCAGCTGAACAACCTTTGAACTGCTATCGTAAGGTCATGCAAGTTTTATGACAAGTAAATCAACCTGATATACATGTTCAAAAACTGAAAATCGACTTGTAAAAATTCTCTTCAATTTGAACACATAGCTCAAATTCACTTAAAAACTCCATAATACACTTTGCAGAGTTCAGCCTAATACAATTGTTACATTTTACACCAAAGCGCTACTAAATCGTCCCTCGCACCAACACTTCCCCCAGGAAACACCGCCATCTGCTAGTTCTGTTCTTCCATTATTGGATTAACATATCGTTAAAAGTTTGTACCGCTTTCCTTCAATCGCTCCCGAATTATGGCTGGGTATCAGACCCGAATAAATAATATTTTACCTCACCCACGTCGCCACGTATCTCGGTACCAGTGCCAAAGACCCGCTTCCATTCGGTACAATTCGCCGCAACCGAGTGCCATTATTCACCGAATGTTGCCACTCGCCGGAAATCTCGAGCCAAGGCGGCTCTGATCCCCCGAAATTAATGCTGGATTACGTGGAGAGTGCTTCACACGCGCTTTAATAAATTAAGGCAGCGTTTTTCCACTTCCTCATCTATGCCTCCCGCTACAAAGTAAATATATTTATCGTTTAATTTTGTTGATTAAATTTTACTTCTAGCAAGCCAGAACCTCCCTTTGTTCATCTGCTTTCGGTAGGCACAACTATCTAAGCTTTCAGCCTTACCATCCGTTTCTCAGACGATGAAGCTGGCATCCATGCTGGCCAACTGGAAGCTGATTCAATGTACCTTAGAACAATGAATTCCATACGTACACTGCCCCAAATTCGGATCGTAAGATGGTGACAGGCAAAAAGGGAAGGCACTCTCGACTGGGGGTAAATTTCTTTTTCTGATAGGACCAACCGGTTAACTTTTAACTGGAGGCGTGCATAAATTCTGTTTAAAATTGTCTTACTCTTCGGCAACCCGGACAGCCCCCATCAAGTCTAGTTTGCTTGCAACGGTCGGATGCAACATTTACTGGAGATCCTATGAATTGTGCAGACCTCTGCAAAGTGTGCCAGGCTAGGGGAGGGCATAGTACGGAGCAAAAAGCTTCAAGTAGCAATTGTATTATAGCTCCTTGAAAGCGCCTGTCGAAGAACGCCGAGGTTAAACCAAGGGAAAAAGTTTCCCACCAAGACTGAACTGAAAGGCAGAGCAGGACGACGGGATGGAAGAGTTTCCGGGAAGCTACGGCAAGAAAAGTTAGGCTTCTGGTAGGGCCAAACCGGGGTCCGGGATCCATTGGCGGTCCCTAAGTGGAAATATGTGTATTTATAGAAGCGTATTAATATAGCTGCATTAAGAGTGTATGGTCTTCCGGTGAACCTGATGAGTGTAAGTTCGGGCGAAAAGCTGTTTAGCTTTGGTGAATTGATCTGCTAATTTTGTAACCCCCAAAAAGTGTTTTCGGTGACTTGTCATTTCGTACTATCGAGTCAGCTTTTTAGAAACTGTTTTTCAGTTGAAACTTACAACTCGTGACTGATCACAGGTGTAAAGGTGGTTACATCCTGTTTCAGTAATGGAGCTCTAATGCATTGGTTTATGCTGCTAATAACAATGCTTGTACAGGAAGTTACTTTTCCATCCTGTTTGGTACGCGTCGATGAAAGGAAGCGTGCATTTATATATAAACCAAATTGTAACGTTATAATGTTACCGAATTTAGCGAAGCTAAGTGGCCAATGAAATGCTTCCTGGAATACATTAGACCCTTCGCTTTTCGTTTATGTTACAGAATAAACGTAACTTTAGGTTCAGTATCAAATTTTCATAAATATTCAATGTCTCCATATGTGCTGAAGCGTGTTTTCTGTCTATTTCCTGCTGAAACATTGTGCATCCTTTACTGTTTAGGTCTCACAGCAGAAATTTATAATATTTTATTTGTCAATGAATATTAACAAAAAATCTTTTCAGAAAAAAAACACTAAAACGGTCAGTAAAATATGATGAACATCGTAAAATGTATTTGTTTTGTTTAATATTAGTTCATATAGGTTATTTTTTATATTGTTGTCAAGAGCGTGAATGATGTTCTAGAGCTTAAATTTCTTGCATGATAGTTTTCCGTATTTCAGAGCGCGGAGTATATCCGGCCTCTAGCAGCAACAAATATTTAACTAACATTTTTTATCTTTCTTTAATTGATCTACGTTTTGGACTGTCAGGCATCGGTACTGATCAGCATGCAGGAGTCATTAGAGATGCACATCGAATAGCTAAATTAAATTCGATGTACAATTCCGATCGACTCTGGCCAGTAACGAAATGGCAACCGGTGGTGGTCAATCTAGCTTAAGCTCAAGACAGTTTTTCGTATTGCAGAGCATCTTCTTGCAAAATATTAACAGCTCGAGCAGTCTTAGACTACCGAGAAATATTGATTCAACAAGCATTTCGTGTTTGGTCCAGAAAAGTCAACATTTAGATAGACTTACTCCAGCGAAGATGGACTACCTACGACAAACCATGCTGCAGTCAATGTCCGCCATTGAGCTGTTACACGATGTACGAGGCAAGTAGGTATGAAAGTAACAACTGAAATGACTTTAAATAATTCTGACAGTTTATAAAATTTATTTAATAATTCGCTCTTCAAAAGCAAAATAAGATGATTTTTTCGATTTTTCATAGTTTATGACGTGCATGTTGCAGTTGTAACTGAAACGCTTTCAAAAATAAATTTTAAACTTAAACGCAACCCAAATTATATGGTTCATAGGTTTGACAGAATCGATGTTGCTGGATTTGGAGTTGTAACAGTTATCCACCGTCGAATAAAACATCGTGTTTCGCCCCATCTGGAAACCAAAGGAATTGAAATTGATGCAGATTTCGGCAGCGGTGAGCGGAAAAATCAAGGGAGGTTTACAAAAACAAACAAGAAACAGATCTAAATTTTTATTCCACGGTGATTTCAATGCAACAAATCGATCTTGGAATAAAGCTCAAACAATAGTAGGCTTTAAATTAGCCTTTAAAGTCCATTCCCGCCCTCAAAAGTAATGAACGCATTTGAACAAAAAGCTCGAAAACTTGCTCAGCAATCTGAGTGTTAATAATTTCAATTCGAACATAGTGACTCCTAATGAAAATAAAGATTCAAAAACGTATCTATTACACTGTGCTACAAATGAAAAAAAAAAAACAAACCTAAATTAATCCACCAACACTTATGAAATACACCTTGATAATTTCAGCTGTATTTGTTATTCATTCTTTACAACAAATTTTTGGTAGCCAACAGCACAACTATACCGAACATTTAAAATATAACATTCTCATACATATAAACATACATTAACACATATACATGCAAATAACATTGAATTCTTTCAAATATATGATGCGATTTTGTTTTTGATCGTGGTATAATCGATTCGTACTATGTTGCGTATAAATATTTAGATTTTTTATGTAAACTTTAGTCAGTAGATATCAAATAATGTATAACTAAATGTTGTTCCTTGTACATTAATTTGAATGATCATATAAGTGAAAATGAATTCTTTAACGCAGTTGATATTAATGATCGTTTCTGAGGGACATCCAATGTATGGCCATATACCAATGAAACCTGGATTATATCCAGTGGCCAGAATCCGACCTCAAACCCCATTTTTAATCTAGATTACCACTTCTGGTTGCCTGATAATCATAAAGTCATAAAATCCATCATAAAATTGTCGAACTGTCTAATCTGGGTATTTCGATGGCAAAAATGGCGACAGTTTCCGATCAACAG
Organism: Wyeomyia smithii; assembly: GCF_029784165.1. Taxonomy (NCBI): domain Eukaryota; kingdom Metazoa; phylum Arthropoda; class Insecta; order Diptera; family Culicidae; genus Wyeomyia; species Wyeomyia smithii. The sequence goes on from NC_073696.1 coordinate 114,355,581, forward strand.
CCTAAGTGACAAATATCATCCAATATGATTTGGGGCAGCGGTATGATACCCGGAGGCCAGAAATCATCTTCAGACGCCATTTATAAATCACTAGACAGTAGCTTCCGGTTTCTGGAAACCAATCTAAAAGGGACAAACATTACGCAATGTGAGTTTTTCAGTACTCGGGATGATGCTCACAGGCCAGGAATAAACTCCATACTTTATTTTGAAATCCGAATTTGCGATTTCCGGTTTCTGGAAAACATCCTTCAATTGCCAAATATAATCCAATAAAGGTATATGAACACTTTGGATTTTAGAATATTGATGTTGTATTTGAAGGAATAATTGGAGCATAGTATTTGAAATTTGACGCAATATTTGTACTAAATAAATAGTTTCTCTATCGTAATGACTCCTAATATCGAACTTTGATCAAAGCAGCTAGTTTTAAACAGCCTTTGGGTTTTGATGCTTTGTAAGTTTGAGGAACAACCTGTTCTTTTGACACCTCTGTTTCCTTTAAATAAGCCGTGTAATCATTGAGAGAATAAACTTTCAATATTTTTACAATTTAACACATAACGGTTAAAATAAAACTAAACCGATTACACTGGTCAACACAAGTGTGGCCCCGAAGGTCAAACTGACAAAATATGAAAAAATATAGCTTTTCCAGTAAATTTTTTTCTTTCTAGGGCAACTATTGTGAGCTTTAAAGCAGCATTTTTTCGATTTTGTCAACCAGTATTATAATCAACTGAAATGGGTACCAATAAAGCAACTAAACTTCAATTTAAAACTAAGATTGTTGAAATCATGCCATCTTTGGCAAAACGAGTGAATTAAAAAAAAGTTTGCTGAACACGTATTTTTTCATAACCTTCGAACTACATGTCCAATCATCATAAAATTCGTTATTTAGGGGTTTTGAAGACAGTCCGTTCATTTGATACCTATTTTATTCAAATCGGTTGTGTAGTTTCTGGGATAATGAAGTTCCATAACTTTTACATTTTGATACATAACAGACAAAGTTACAATCCGATTATAATAAAATTCAATAGGGTCTCATCAGGCAACTAGTCCTTTCTATTGCAACTCATTCTGTGAAAATCGGTCCATCCATCTCTGAAAAAAGTGGGTGAAATCAAGTAGTCTTAGAAACATGGGTCTTGTCATAGTCTGATTTCCCATTATTATACATAACGGACAAAGTTAAAGTCCAATAACAATAAAATTTAATAGGGTCTTATGGGGCAACGAGACCTTCCATATGACACTAATTTTGTGAAAATCGGTCCAGCCATCTCTGAGGAAAATGAGTGAGTTTAAACAGTCTTAGAAACACGTTTCTTTGCATAACTTTTGAACTACATGTCCAACCATTGTAAAATCATTATGGTTCAAAACACGAGCCCATTCTTTTGATACCAATTTTGTTCAAATCGGTTGTGTAGTTTTTGAGATAAACTAGACCTTTCATTTGCAAATAATTCCATGGAAATAGGTACAGCCATCTCTGAGAAAATCGAGTGAGATTGAGAGACCGTTACATACATACATACATACACACACACACACACGCACACACACACACATACACACACACATACACACACATACAAAAAGTGCTCAGCTCGTCGAACTAAGTCGATTGATATACGAGATTCGACCCTTTGGAGCACTTTTATACCTTTGGTTTTTTCAGTGATTGCTATACCTCTCTAGGAGAAAGACAAAAATTCAAGAACTTCTAAAGTGACCTAGTGTAGGTTGTTGGTCTTGTTAAGTGTAGCATTCGCTCATACTAGAAATTTTCCAAACACCCTCAAAATCTGAAGTTATGGTCAAAATACGATTTTTTGGACCTCAGTGCATACTTTCAACTCATTCCTCTCTGGACCGATTTAAAATATCTTAGCAGTTTTAGAAAGAAGATAAACAGAGGTTTCAAAGTGTATACAGGTTTGTACTAATATCACTGAAACATGTTGAGTTATTTGAGTTTAAATCTTAATTGTTAGACTTTTCACGCAATTTTTTAAACTACCGTGGAATCACGAATTTCTAACTATACTAAGTTCGTTTTTTAATCAAAAATGGCCTGCTTCTATCTTAACAAGATTTGAACTCACGACCATCTGTTTTTCAAAGCGAACTCTGTAGCCAAGTGGCTACCAGCTTCTTTTATACGAAATCAAAAATAACAGAACACATTCAAGTAATTCCTCGATGTTATCCACGTTCACACGAAAGTACATTCGTTAATTGTACAAATTACGCGAAATGTTGCAATTCTTTTCGATATTTTGCAATACGGACAACACAAGTGCTGTACAATCTACGAATTCCATGTTTACGAAATGTGCATGAGTAGGAATAACGAAAAACATATTTTCAGTGTAGGCTTGGAAACTACTGAACCGATCGGTGTGAAATTTTGTATATAGGGGTTTCAGGGGCCGAGAAAGGTAACTAAAAAAGTTTGAGACCCTTCTCCTATCTGGAAAGGAGGTGATAAATTACTGCACATCTCGAAAACTAACCAAGTAAATGGAACCAAAATTGGCATAAGCATGTTTTTAGGGGTAACAAATATGTCCATATTAGTTCTACATCCCCACTCTTTTGGAAAGAAAAGGGTTCCATACAAATGAAACACAAATTCCTGCACATTTCGAGAACTAATCAACTAAATGGAACCAAATACTGATATGTTGAGGTTTTTGAGAGCAAGAAAAATTTGCATGGTGGTTCGACACTCCTCCCTTTCCTAAAAAAGCGGGCTCATACAAATAAAAATCAAATATCTTCACAACTTAAGAACTAATCAAGTAGATGGAACCAAATTTGGCATGTTGAGGTTTTTATGAGCAAGAAATATTTTCATGGTGGTTCGACACCTCTGCCACTTCTGGATGGGAGGGCTCTTATACGAATCAAACACAAATTTCTATGGTGGTTTGACGCTCTACCGTACTCTGGAAGGGAAGGGAGGTCTCCCATACAAATTAAACAGGTATTTCAACCAGGTCTTCCGGAAAACAGCCTCAAATGAGCGGATCGATGCGCAGAAGCCAAAACTCGACTTCACCATTTTTTAATTTCAGATTGGAACTTTTGATTTCTAATATTGGTGTTTCCGGAACCAGGATGACGCCCAGAGGCCAAAAAAAGTCTTCAAATGCCATTTTGAAATCCAAGATGGCGACTTCCGGTTTCTGAAAACAGCGGGAAGTGACCAAACACCACCCTAAGTGGGTTTTTGGAAATCGCAACGATGCACTGAATCCACAAATCGACCTAAGACAACATTTTGAATTGTGAGATAGCAACTTCCGGTTTATGGAAAACAGCCAAAAATGGCCGATTTACACTCAATATAATAATATCCAGGTCTGGAATGATACACAGGAGCTAAAGTCGACCAAAGACACCATTTTGAACTCTAAGATGGCGACACCCGGTTTCTGAAAAACAGTCTAAAATGACCGATTTCCATTGAATATAAGTATCTCCGGAACCAGAATGATGCACAGAAGCTAAAAATCGATCGCGGACACCATTTTGAATTCAAAAATGGGGACTTCCGGTGTTTGGAAAACAGCTGAAAACGACCAAATACTATTCAATATGAGTGTTTCCGGAACCAGAATGTCGCCCAGAGGTCAGAAATTGTTTTCTCATGTCATTTTGAAACCCGAGATGACAACTTTCGGTTTCTGGAAAATAGCCTAAAAATACCAAATACGAGTATATTCGCAACCAGAATGATGCAAGGAGCTAAAAATTGACCTCAGTTACTTTTATTAATTGTAGGATGGCAACTTCCGGTTTCTGGAAACAGGCAAAAATCGCCGATTTCCGTCCAATATGAGTATCTCCGGAACCAGAATGATACACAGCAGCTAAAATCGACCACAGCACCATTTTGAATTCCCTGATTTTTCCTGAAAAATAACTTCAAATTTCCCGATATTTTGCAGCATTTGGCACAAAAAAGTGCTCAGCAACTCAGAAATCCCAGTGAAAAATGTATTCGATCGATATTGAACCGAACAGTAGCGGTCTCGAATTAGATTTTTATGCTAAAAAATCAGTTTTTGTGCTAAAGATCCATTTAAAAAAGTATCGCGTATTGGTTAAAAATATTTCCCTGATTATTTTTCAGTTTTCCCTGATATTCCCTGATTTCCCTGATAGAAAAACGAATTCCCTGAAATTCCCTGGTTTTCCAGGTTTTCGAGACCCTGTCTAAGAAAGCGACTTCCGGTTCCTATGAAACAGCCGAAAATGATCGAATAACACCCAATATGGGTGTTTCTTCAACCAGAATGACGCTCAGGGACCAGAAATTGTCTCCAAATGCCATTTTGAAATCCAAGAAGGCGATTTCCGGTTTGTGAAAAACAGCCTAAAATAACAAAATACCATCCAATATGAGTAGCTCCGGAACCAAAATGATGCAATGAGCTAAAAATTGACCTCAGGCACCATTTTGGATTGTAAGATGACAACTTCTGGGAAACAGCCGAAAATGACTGAATAATGTCCAATTTTTATTTTCCTCTTTACATAACAAAAATGATACAAAGTTACTTGACTGACCGCACTCTTCAGTATTGAACAATAATTAATATAAATTAAATATATGAATGAAACCTTATTTATATTGGCATCTCGATCTCGCATATATTCGAATTAGTAAAGCATTCGTTCGTAGCTTGTAATGGCAAGACAAACATTAGAATTAGCGAATTCAGTGTATTCTTTCTTTCTCAATAGTGTATCTCAAACAATAGGTTGTTTTTGTTATATAAATTCAACCGTAAAAGAATTTTTAATCGATTGATACCAAAACCTCGATAACCTGATAATAAATGACTGAAATATAAGTGCCCAAAACCTGACCACTTTTCCTTGGTTTTCCCTGGTTGAATAACTAGATTTTCAAATTAAGGTACCTAATTTCCAGATAGACGTAGTCCTACGTCAAAAGAAAGAGAAAATAAATTACAACTTCAACGAATTTAAGTAAATTGATAACTGTAGACTTCCCTTCGTAGAAACCATGTTGGTTGTACAGTATACGGTTCTTCACCCGGCTCAATATTTTCTGATAGCTTCATTTTTTATATCAAACTAATAAAACTTTCCGGATGAGCTGAAAAGCCAAAACAAAGCTTTGCGAAAGCTGAAGCTAAATTTTTCATAAATGAAGGCAGAACTCCATCTGGCCCTGGACCTTTCGAAACATCCAGCCCTTTTAGCGTTGCGAGGATTTCTTGAACAGTTAAGTGTTCAACAGTAACGTTATTTATTTGTTCAAAAAATTGCGAGAAGTAATCAAAGTCCCTTATTATTTCTATATACGGTTTAAAAAAAATTTGCAAACTTATTTCATATTAGCTTTGATTAAGAGCTAGAAAAATCTCCATATTGCATGCGAGATGGGAAGTTATAAGACTTCATTTTATTTCAATCTTAGCTCCGTAGTAGCTGGTACTATCTATCTATTTTGTGTCACAACCCAATGTTTTAAAATATGTTTTTTTTTGTCGTTCTCTAGAAGAGAAAAGGCCCAAATTTCCCAATTTCTTTTTTCTAATCTCTAAATTATTTCAAAAAAGCAGTTCTGAAATGCTTAGTTTCAATACCATTTATCGTAAAATATTTTTATTGATTTGTGTAAAATACTGCAGTCATTCTGAGTAAAATCATTTGTCCTTTCATTCCTAAACTGTTCGTGATAGTCTGAAAATTATCATCCAGTAACTCGTTTAGTTTGTAGGGAATTCAGGCAGCAATAATAATAGGTCCTCAACTTTTTCATACAAACTACAACTCACTAAAGATTTTTTTTTCGTTGTTAACTGGTTCGTTGCTTTTTAGATTTCTATACCTACCATCAACACTGAACAATTTCTGTTTTGCCAGTCACCAAGTAACGACACGTTATTACTTTCGTGCATGCTGATCGAAAATATGTTCTGACCTATCCACCAATCAAAGGTTTGTTATTCTTGGATAAATGATTTTGCGAAGGAAAAACAAGCTCTTTACATCTGGCAGTGTGGTTGAAGATCTTGACTAAGACAAAAAATTTGATTTCATGCTGTGAAACGAAAAAATAATTTGTTTGTTATCACGGATACGCAATTGCGGTTTTTTATCCAATAGCTTCCATTTTCGAGAGAACTCGTAGCCCTTCTAAGCGGAGAATGGCAAACACAAAAAATGTGTGGTATATCGAAGCTAACAGCTTCCATAGGCTTTGTCAGCTCGTGATGCTTCCGATGCATTCACACGCGGCCAATTCCGTGCCAGTTTCCGCAGATTTCGCGTCACTCCGGACCGAACCGTGGATGTTCTTATTTTGCGCATGGTAGCGTAAATTGTGTCCGTCGAAGCGAATGGTAAACCGCGCGCTGGCCGTATTTTTCGTTTCGCATTGGCTGCTAACGAATCCTACCTGTTGTTGTTGTTGACGTCGCCATTCGAATCGACAGCTTATGCATTTGCATTCGTATCTAACTTAGCAATCATCTTTTCATAGTAAAATAATAGTAGGTCAGTTTTTGTCGGTGAAAAAAAATTAGCCCTCCCACGGTTTGGTTGTTCCGGAACCACAAATGTGAACAATGGATCGTTTCCTTCTCTTGTTTTTTTAGAGATAACAATTTTTTCATCCATTTGATTGTTTATAAATCCACTGAGTCTTTGCCGTTTTACGCCGGATCACTAGGAATGTTGCCAACACTTTCAGCATAGTACGATTCAAATGGTACATAATCAAAAATAGCGTTTTTCTACATTTTTAACTGGAAATAAATTGTGAAATCCGGGTTGCTTAAGTGTATAAGAACAATATAAAAAAATAATGGGCATCAGATCGATAATTCAAATTAGTCGATTTAAATATTTCATTATCACTCTTTCAACTTGCAAAAAATAAGAATGCGGCCTCATTTTTATGATTACCTGCAGTCATAATTAAAGAATCGAAGCAAATTGTACCCTTTGAATATAAAATCTAAAAACTCATTTCAGTCACACTTATTGGGTACCTCAGGGTTCGCATTTCGGTCCACTTCTTTTGCTTTTGTATTTAAATTGCATTTCCTGTACACCTTGAAACTAAGAATACAAACTTACGCAGATAACATAAAACATCATACATACTGCATTCACTATGCTGTTTTTTCTAATAACAGGAAATCGGAATATAGATAGTTTCGTAAGCTGTCAGTGGTCACGCACACGTCAAACGCAAGTTACTAAAACTGTCTTTTTTCCTAGCAAACTATGAACCTGAAGTACAACAAAGTTTGTTATTTTTTAATGTGTAGCAACTACAAGTTACCATTGATTGCGTTTAGTCCTCTACACACCTCCTGTCGCCTGATACGGACCCATTGAAGCGTGAGAAAATTAGAGTGAACTGAGTTTTAATTTTCTCAGACACACGTGTTATTATTCGCACATGGCTAAATGTTCTGAACCAGTTGCATCGACGAAAACCGCCAAAAATATAATGTTTCGTCGAGGACAGAGAAAGATGATTTCGGGGTGTGAAAGGAACGTAGTGTCATAAATATTCAGCAAGTCCAGAGATTTGAAATAAACCAAACCACTATCAGTTGATTATGAACGTCAATCTATAGTAACATATCCAATTAGTCCTGTGGCATCATACAGCTTTATCAAAATTAGGTTGTTAAGTGATGGCATAAGACAGTACCCGACTATGAAAAAATCAAGTACATCATAGGTTATTTGAAACAAGAGCTCCAACGTAATCCTTCAACTATACTCTGACGTTCAAACTGTACGGTTAAAGCGATAATTTAATTGCTGATATGTAAAAATATCACCAGTCAATACGTTATTAAATAATAAGATATTATGTCATCGCTTCATAAATACAGATACAGTATAAGCTTACACTATTTGTCATTACTTTGAAACGTGATGTCAAATTTGATTAACGGTTTTTATTTTAGATGTTTGAGATATCGCCATGTAGTTTTCGATTTTCATAAAATCCAACATAGGTACTGTCCAACAAAAACCAAGCATTTGATTTGTTAAAAAAAAAAATACAAGACAAATTCCGAAATCGACGTAAAAAACCACTTGAATTCCGAAATTCGTGTAGAAAACTTCACTTGCTAAAGATTTTTAACCATTTCTGCTAAATACTTTCAAAAAAGAATAAACAGCAGTTTTATTTCCACCTACGAACTGAGCTGAGCATCAAGGAAAAATATAAAACGAACGATCCTCAGACATTCTAAATAAGCGATTTTAAAATGAAATGCCATTAAAAAAAGCCGCGATAAAAACGACTATTTTGAAAAATCTGCGTAGAACCCGAAATGCGCATAAAAAACGCGGTAATTTCGAAATCTGCGTAAAAAACCTTAGTGTATTTCCCGTAAAAAACCTCATAAACATTCAAGGCTTACACCACACATTTCAGGTTTAAAGCCAGGAACAAGGGAACGCGGGGGATAGGCTTTTCATGCGCGAAATTGATAATGTGTGAGGTTATACCGAAGTATCACAGAGTGACTTAAAGTACTCAATAATAATCAGGAGACGCCAGCACCCAGTTATTCTAGGCTTTGACGTGACTATTATAAAGTACGGAGGCAAACTTTTGCACGAGTGAATGATTTCTGGAGTAGTTAAGTGTTTTATCGTAGGCAACTATTCTGCAAATTGTTATGTTATTTTCGATCACATTTGTTTTTGTTTGTTTTGTAAGTTTTACTTGAAATGTAACATCATACAATTGAAAAATTGAACTATTATTTTTAGAGAAACATTTCAAAAGGTCCTATCTGCTTTGATCGACTTTTTGATCGAACATTTTCATTTAATCGACACAGCATATTAAACACCTTTCATGACACGCTATTTGCACAAGTTAATAGCGGAGGGATCACTCTAGCTTTCTGAACGAAAACCATGCTTGGAAGAGTTACTAAAGCTAAACCATTACAAAAATGAAAAGACGCCCCCGAAAAACGATGAAAGCAGATAGGACCTTTTGAAAAGTTTTTTTTTTTTTTCTTCACATAACATTTATTTGACACGGCACAAATACAATTTAATGTTTAACGGCGCCAATTATATCTGATGACTTAAAAACTAAAGCAAATTTTTTATCCTCGCTGCCGACTACGAGCTGAAATTAAGTCTAACTTAAAACTAGCATGGGATTTCCAATCAGTGTTTTGTTGTTCAATGGTCGTCTGATAATCGTCGAATGGCATGTATGGATTCGTTCTGCTGAGCCACGATGTCGTGAGTTGGGACAGAGGCTCGTAGTCCTTGGGTCCTGGTTCTGTTGTGCGGGGTCTGGTTGCTGGTTTTGTGCTTAAGGTTCAAACGTGTTCTTGTCGTTTTGTTGGGTGTAGACGGAGGGGAACGGGACTAGACTGGGGCGTGGATGGATTTCAGGAAAACGTATATAAGGGACATGTAGGATAGGTCACGGCTCGCCAAGACATCACGAACAGGAACAGCCGGCTGTCTACCCTCGGCCTGCAGGGAAGCTATTAATCTAGACCTGGCGTCACGGTGTACAGGGCATGACCAAACCACATGCTCTATGTCGTGATAACCTTCACCACAGGCACAGATACCACTTTCCCCGAGCCCAACACGACGGAGGAGCGCGTCAAATCTATAGTGATTGGACATAAGCCGGGACATCACGCAAATGAAATCCCGACCTACATCCAACCCCTTGAACCACGGGTTCGTCGATACTTTGGGGATTATGGAATGTAACCACCTTCCCAATTCCCCTCTGGTCCAAGCATTTTGCCAACTGATTATCGTATTCTGACGTACAAGTGCGAAAAATTCATTAAAGGCAATTGGTCTTTCATAAATATCACCGTTTGTTGCGCCCACCTTAGCCAAAGAGTCCGCTTTCTCATTACCCGGTATCGAGCAGTGAGAAGAGACCCATGCTAAGGTAATCTGAGTAGATTTTTCGGATAAAGCACTCAGATGTTCCCGTATTTTCCCCAGGAAATACGGAGAGTGCTTAACATCTTTCATCGATCGGAGAGCCTCAATGGAACTGAGACTGTCCGTAAAGATGAAATAATGGTCCGTGGGCATTTTTTCGATAATCCCTAGGGTGTACTGAATTGCAGCTAATTCTGCGACGTAAACAGAAGCAGGATTATCGAGCTTATGGGAGACGGTTAAATTGTTATTGAAGATACCGAAGCCAGTGGACCCATCAAGAAGTGATCCGTCAGTGTAGTACATATTGTCGCAGTTGATGTTTCGATATTTATTAGAAAAAATTTTAGGGATCTGCTGCACGCGTAAATGATCCGGGATTCCACGAGTTTCTTCTATCATGGATGTATCGAAAAACACAGTAGAATCAGAAGTATTTGATAAGTCGACACGATTTGGAATATTCGAAGAAGGGTTAATATTTTGGGACATGTGATTGAAATACAATGTCATAAAACGGGTTTGAGAATTAAGTTCGATTAACCTTTCAAAATTTTCAATCACGGGACGGTTCAAGACCTCACATTTGATTAGAATACGAGAAGACAGGCTCCAGAAGCGGTTTTTCAATGGTAGTACTCCAGCTAAAACCTCCAAACTCATCGTATGGGTCGACTGCATGCAACCTAAGGCGATACGCAAACAACGATATTGTATTCGCTCCAGTTTGATCAAATGTGTGTTTGCTGCGGAGCGGAAGCAGAAACACCCGTATTCAATAACAGACAATATCGTTGTTTGGTAAAGCCTTATAAGGTCTCCTGGATGGGCTCCCCACCATTGTCCGGTTATTGTACGAAGAAAATTCACTCTTTGTTGACATTTTTTCATCAGATACCTCACGTGACAACCCCAGGTGCCTTTAGAGTCGAACCAGACACCAAGATATTTGTGTACCAAAACCTGAGAAATCGTTTTACCCATTAATTGTGTTTGAAGCTGAGCAGGTTCATGCTTCCTAGAAAAAACTACTATCTCAGTCTTCTCCGGAGAGAATTCGATACCTAGCTGTAAAGCCCAAGCAGACAAATTGTCCAAGGTATCTTGCAATGGTCCTTGCAAATCGGCAGCTTTGGCTCCTGTAACAGAGATTACACTGTCGTCTGCAAGTTGTCTTATCGTGCATGAATTTGCCAGACATTCGTCGATGTCATTTACATAAAAGTTGTAAAGAAGGGGGCTTAAACATGAGCCCTGGGGAAGACCCATGTAGCTAATGCGAAAAGTTGCCAAATCGCCATGCGTAAAATGCATGTGCTTTTCGGACAACAAGTTGTGCAAAAAATTGTTCAAAATTGGAGAAAATCCTTGTCGGTGAAGTTTACCCGAAAGAATGTCAATAGAAACGGAATCAAAAGCCCCCTTAATGTCCAAGAACGCAGACGCCATTTGTTCTTTACGAGCATACGCCAGCTGAATATCTGTTGAAAGCAACGCAAGACAATCATTCGTCCCTTTGGCACGGCGGAAGCCAAATTGAGTTTCTGATAGTAGACCATTTGATTCGACCCAGTGGTCTAAACGACGGAGTATCATTTTTTCCATCAATTTCCGGATACAGGATAGCATTGCAATCGGCCTATAAGAGTTGTGATTAGAAGCTGGTTTCCCTGGTTTTTGGATGGCGATCACCTTCACTTGCCTCCAATCCTGCGGTACAATGTTTTGCTCCAGGAACTTATTGAACAAGTTCAACAAGCGCCTCTTGGCATTGCCGGGTAGATTCTTCAACAAGTTGAATTTGATTCTATCTAATCCAGGCGCGTTATTGTTACAGGACAGGAGGGCAACTGAAAGTTCTGCCATCGTAAAAGGTGATTCTATCGCGTCGTGGACCGGAGACGCATCGCGAACAATATTTTGCTCAGGAACAGAGTCCGGACATACTTTCCTGGCAAAATCAAATATCCACCTACTTGAAGATTCCTCGCTTTCGTTGACCGTTACGCGATTCCGCATTCTTCGGGCTGTGTTCCAAAGAGTGCTCATCGATGTCTCCCTCGACGTCTCGTTCACGAACCGACGCCAATATCCACGTTTCTTTGCTTTAGCCAAGCTTTTAAGCTTGGTATCAAGCTCCGAATACCGAAAATAGTCGCCAGGTATACCTCCCGTCTGGTAGGCCCTAAACGCGTCGGATCTTTGCGTGTAGACATCGGAGCACTCTTGGTCCCACCACGGAGTGGGAGGCCGTTCTTTGATCGTTACGCCGGGATATTTCTTCGTTTGGGCTTGCAACGCGGCGTCGAGAATCAAGCCCGCGAGGAGGTTGTATTCTTCAAGTGGTGAATGATGTTGAATCGACTCGACCGCTTTTGAAATCATTTCCTCGTATAACTTCCAATCGACATTTCGTGTGAGGTCATACGGAATGTCAATTGGTCGCATGCGAGTTGACCCGTTAGTAATTGAAATAAGAATAGGCAGATGGTCGCTACCGTGAGGATCGAGGATTACCTTCCATGTGCAATCCAACCGTAGCGACGTCGAACATAAGGATAGATCCAAAGCGCTTGGGCGCGCTGGAGGTTTCGGGATACGTGTCATTTCACCGTTGTTTAAAATAGTCATGTCGAAGTCATCGCAAAGGTTATAGATTAAAGAGGAGCGGTTATCATTGTATGGGGAACCCCAAGCCACGCCATGAGAGTTGAAGTCTCCCAAAATCAAACGTGGCGAGGGAAGAAGTTCTATTAAATCAAAGAGCAGCCGTTGCCCAACCTGTGCTCTGGGGGGAATATATATTGAGGCAATACAAAGCTCTTTACCTTGTATTGTCATTTGACATGCGACAACTTCGATGCCTGGAATCGAGGGGAGGTTAATACGATAGAAAGAATAGCACTTTTTAATCCCTAAAAGTACTCCTCCATATGGGGTGTCTCGATCAAGGCGAATAATATTAAAATCATGGAAGTTGAGATCAATATTTGAAGTAAGCCAAGTTTCACAAAGGGAAAATGCATCGCATTTGTTTTTATTTATCAAAACTTTAAACGAATCAATTTTTGGTAAAATACTTCTACAATTCCACTGTAAGACAGAGATAGAATCCTTCATATACGCAGTTGAATTAGGCATCGAAGGATACAATCGCTGCAAGGAGAGGCCATTGGGCAGTCAACTGCTTCAAAAATGATCTAACTGTTGGGAGGAATGCTGTAAGAAAAATTTTAATTGGATCGGGTACATTGAAAGTTTCAAAAATCCAGTCCACAATGTCAGAAAATTTCACTAATCCAGAGTTTGTTTCATCAACTGGGAGTGTAAAAGGAGCAACTGGGGTTTTAGATGTTCCTGGCAGTGCTGGGAACTCCTTCTGGGACTTTAAATTTGCCAGCCCAGGAGGAGTTTGCTTCGGTTTTTCCGCAGCACTGTTTGGTTTGTTTGTAACCTTCATTTCACTTTGAGAAATCTTAGGACCTTTTCTGGGAAGTTTAGGAGAGGAAACACTTTTCCTCTTTCTAGACTCCCCAGGATTGGCGTAAGATGCTCCCGCTGGTGAATCGTCAGAATCGGTTTCCTCAGAGGGCAACAGATCGAAGGGGTTCGAAGTAACGGGAGAAGTGGTAACGGTCTTCTTCAGCATGTCAGCGTAGGAACGCTTTGAACGCTCTTTGAGAGACCGTTTTATTTTATCCCTGCGCTGCATGTACACCGCACATGTCGAGAGCTCATGCAGATTTTCTCCGCAGTGAATACACTTTTCAGCGTTAACACTGCAAGAATCTTCCGCATGAGACTCCCCACACTTGCCACAACGTGCCTTATTGCAGCAGTAGGCGGCTGTATGGCCTAACTGCTTGCAATTCAGGCAGTTCATGACGCGGGGCACGTAGAGCCTCACAGGGAGACGAACCCGGTGGATCGAGACGTGGCTTGGTAGTGCAGACCCGGCGAACGTAACTCGAAACGAGTCTGACGGAGTGTATACTGTTTTGCCACCGATGATCGATGCTGACCGTAATTGCTTGCAGTCGAGCACCTTTACTTCGGGACACGTTTTGTTCTTAAAGCACCCTTTGGCACTTTGCAGTATACACTCGACGGACAGACTCGAATCGGTTATGACACCGTCGATCTCCACGTCTCGTGCGGGTATGTAAACGCGATACTCGCGTGTGAAGAGCTCAGAGCAAGCTATATCGTTGGCCTCTTTCAGGTTACCGACCACGACACGGAGCTTGTTAGGCCGGACCTTGGAAATTTCGGTCACGCCCTTGTACTCCTTCGTCAGGTCTTTAGAAATCTGCAAGAGGTTCAACTTTTTCGATTTCGGTCCTGCCTTTGGCCGAAAATAAACAGTATAGCTGCCCTGGGCTCCGTCTGGGTAAAGCCTGGGGCGAGGGGGGACTGAAGAATGAACAGGGGAGGGGGTAACAGAAGGGTCAGGGTCAGAGGGGTTCGGGGATGGTGGCGCGGGAGGCGAGGGATCTACATCCATCGCGCTATGTTTAGCGCACTAGCGCTGACAAGAACACGTACCTTTTTATTTCTCCCTTCCAGTAAGGTTGGTTGTCCGATCGTTCGAAGTAGCAGCCGTTACAGCCAGCAGCACCAATACAGCAGCACCAAACAGCCACCAGCAGCGAGCCAGGTGTGAGATCACTCCACACAGCGATACGACTCGCTGACACTGATGGCTTCTTCTTTTTCCTCGTTTGTGTCTCGTCCACTGCTGTAGCACAATCCAGCCAGCAGCCAAATCGGCTTACGCACCAGCTGGCAGTCACGATGCGAAACAGTTGCACAAAGGAACGACCTTGAACCCGGATTTATTTCACTCGACCAGGCAAACAATGCCAACACTTGTTCACACGTCTTTTGTTTTATACTCTATCGGACCGATCACCAAACACGTCCAGTACTGATGCGTGTTCGGCACAGAATGATTTTGAAAAGTTTATCTAGATTTAAATTATACAGCTTAAACGAATAAATAAAAATTAATAAATCATTAGAATTTTTTCGAAAATGGTTAAATAATGGAAATAAATGTTCTGTGCAGTGGTTCCGTATGGGAGGCAGGATATTCATTCGTCTCCAAATAAACGATCAATCCAAGGATTTTCATGATACACTGAAAGAAGATTGTTTCTCACAGTTAAGGACCCTAACTAAAGGTTAGCATTTGATTTCGAAATTAGTGTTGATCATCTGCATCGAATTGTCGAATTGTCATAGTTGAATCTTGATTCCAAAGCTTCATCATTTTAGAATAAATACCGATATTTGTAGTGAGTCGAAGTAATAGTCCAACATGCATTTTAAAAGTGGCTAGCCACTACGGGTCAACTAGTATAAATAATGTTTAGCATGTAATAAAAACACCGTATTGAAATACTGTTCATAGTCTAAATTTCCCCGACGAAATAAATTAATAATTTTTTTACAGCGGAAGTTTTAGCCGCAATATTCGATACTTAGATTAGTTTTTCGTATATTACCTTCGATTCTACGATGAACGATTTATAAGTTATAAATTTGTTAAGTGGGTAAGGTTTTACCCGTGGGAACTAAGCATAAAATGCTGGAACATATTGTACCACTTGGTATGATAATGCGAGAACCCTTGTACCATGTTACCTTACTGTTCATTTTGATCAATTCTGGAGGGCCTTCTTCGCCGGTAAAAGTTAAGAAAGCGCGTTTGAGGTACCACGGTAAGCTAGCTATTTTTGAGCGCACGGCATCCAAAAATAATCCGAATCTCATAAATTTCCTCTTTCATTAATTTCAATTCCAAACTTCGCCAAGCGTTTCCCGCACCCGGCACGCGGGTCTGCACGTGAAGAAAAGCAGCGTAATATTAAAAACATTTCCCTTGTAATACAAGCAATCATCGCCGCTAACAAATCTAGAAAGTTGGGAAGACTTTATTGTCGTGCCTGATGTCAAGCCGAAGCGGTTCGGCAGCGAAGCTCGCGACTGCGATAGGATGAACCGAAGCTTCGCTACGCCGGGGTGCTCTAAAGGGATGATAATTTAATACGAGCGTGAGTTTAATATTCCAACAGCGCTCCGCATCCTCTGTGTAGCACCTCCTTTGTCTCCCCAAAGCGAAACGGGGGAGATGGGTACGTACAAGAAAATCGGCTGGATAAGTTGCTAGTGCACCCTCGAATTCTATCCTGCCTAAAAAGAAAGTTTTAGGCTCGTGTTCAAAAAGGGCTTAAAAGTTAATTGAATGTATAAAAAGTATCGATTGTATGCACTTCAAAGATACCTGAAAATAATTCCGCCCCAAAATAGACCTTTTACTCTAGAAAATAAGTGGCCTATAATAGTCTTTGGATGGTATATGAAAACCCCATAATACAATCGAAAATCGTTGGCTCATAAATTCTTACCTAAATTGAAAGTTAAATTGAGCGCATAGCACTCTAATACAAAATGGCTGATCACCAACCCGTTTGTATTTGTAGGTTTGTTAACCTTCGGGCTGATGTTACATTATGTTCTACATTATCCTCCTTGGGAACAAAAAAAAACCTCAACCAACATTGCACTTAGAACATGCAAGATTTTTTAGTGTTAATAATTTAAAACCTTTTTAACATTGATGCTAAAATGGCATTAGCGTGTCTATCGCCAAAGTTTCTTACCATACGTATTCTTACATTTTTAATGCTAGCGCAGTCCCTCATGAAAAAGGATGGCTTAGCGTTTACTCAGATAGTATAAGCTTAAGCACAAAATCTGAATGCTGTGCTTGAGGAAAAGCAGGCCAAGTTAATATACCGCAGCAGTGAAAGTGCATAAAATTTGCATTTCTTTGCGCTTTATTTCTCCGGTTTTCCTTCGTCGCCGGTTCGTTCGTTTGTGGTTAGTTGGGTCGCTAAAAGAGCAAAGATTATGTTTGGAGTGCTAGTGCAAAGGTTGCTCCACAGCAATAAAATCTATACATTTATCATAGGTCTTTGGACAAAACAATCCGTCACAAAGCGAAGGGTTTTTGCTGGTAGAATAAAACATTGCATAGGATTGCGCACGGGGTGGCGATTTGTGCTAGAGAACAGCGCTGACTGGTGATTAAAAATTGGGTCACTAATAAAGAATAAATCACCCCGAGCAGCAAACTCGCCCAGCGGGAAAAGTTACCAAAGGTGTCCATTATGCTAATGAAAGGCAGTGGATTTTTAGAGTCAGCAGTGAGGATATTGTCCCGCAAAACAAGCCGGTGGGGAACAACTGACACCATTAGTAAAATCAACAATCCCGAAATGGCACGCAAGGCGAGAGAAAGATTTTGGGCTTTTATACACGTAACCTTCGAAGCTCGTTGAATGATAATTGTTAATCTACGATGAGTGGTAGGTTTGTTGAATAAAATGTTTTATTTTTTCTCTAATATGTGGTTGAACTTTTGAGCATACCCTACTAATATTCCGTTTCAAATGAGCTGGTAACAAATGGTTTATCTGATAACCCAATGTTTACTATCTACATTCTGTTTCGACACACAGATTATATCACAAACGCTGTCTTGCTGTGAACCGCTCTATTTCACGTTCTAACGACTATGATACTGGCAGCTTCAAAACCAACAAAACAAACAGTCTAGAATAGTAAACGATATATAGAAATAACAGTTTTTACCGAATCGATCTTTGAACGAATCTAGTCAGGTGGAAAGCCTTTCGTGCGGGTGAATTATTTTCAATAGAGCGCCATCTATGGGCGATTGTTTAATAATTATTGCTCTGGTTTTCCTTAACCGTAGAACAAACAATTGAAACAATTCAAGCAGCTGGTATGCTCACAGCTTACTAGAAACACAACACAGCAACTGTCACCAGCAGGAGATTAACGAGTTATAGTGTAGCGAATATGTAGCTACTTTAATGCGATAAAATTTAATCCACGTGCGGTAGAGCATAATATACAGTGGTTTTTAGTTCTTTTGTAGCAATAGAAAATCTAATCGAAAATTTGCTACAACCAAGGATGGTTCGAATCGTATTAGAGAGTACTCATGAAAGAATCTTCTTGGATACAGCTCACGGCATACAGCGTGATGTTTTGTGTCTCTCGTCTACGCGGTAACGTCAACGTAAATCTTCTGATTGAATCACTTTGTAATGCAAACGGTAGAACAAGTAAAAGACTATAAAAACCAGAAATACCAGCTGTGCAGATTTTTCTACAACATGCAAATTTTCATCAAATTACTGCCCGAAATGTAGTACATGGGCTTGGTTTTGCAGATTATTCTCTGAGTCCACTTTTTTTTCTTTATACCTGAAGGGCACTGGGTTCTGAAATGCCACTGCGAAATTCTTGCTGATTGTCTTTTGTGGAGGGCCCAGATTGCTGTGTACAGGTTACGGGTTGCTCGTACTCTTTGATGGAGTAGAACTGTTTTGTTGTAAACCTGTACCCCAATTAGGACCTGCTTGGGATTAGAGCTCCATACTTGGAATGGAGTTAAAAGGTAACTTCCTAAGAAGTTGTGCCTAGAGGAAGAAAGAGCTCCGCAAGAGCAAAGCAAATGCTCTGAACTCTCTGGTGACTCGGCAGGTGTCGTTCAACACTACAACGATTTTCTTGAAATGATAAAAAGCGGGACAGTGTCCGGTAAGGAGCCCCGTGATTATCCGTAGTTCACTGCGATTTAGACTAAGTAACTTTCTGGCGGTTCCAGGGTTCGGATAGATAAACTGTTTGGCTTGTCTACAACTCTGTACCTGTTGCCATTGGAATGCTATTTCTAGCTTTTCCCAACTTAGTAGTTCGCTTTTGATTGCGGAATTGGACGTACCCAGAAACGGCTCGGGGCCAATAAACCGCCGAGCTGATCCCTGTCTTGCTAGGTAGTCAGCGTGTTCATTACCCTCGACTCCGCAGTGTCCGGGCACCCAAAACAGAAAAACTGAGTTCTGTCGGGAAAGTTACCGTAGAGTTTCAATGCATTCCCAAACAAGTTTGGAAGCGCATTTGACGGACTTAAGTGCGAGTAGAGCTGTTTGACTGTCCGAAACTATACCGATTTTCGCATGTCGTTAGTTGCGTTTCAGACAAATTTTTACCAGATCCCGTTAGGGATCCCATTTTCGAGTCATCCGTATAAAAACTGACGATACCAGGTGGAAGATTAGGCCCTCTATTGTTCACATAGAGCGGTTTGTGAGGAATATACATGTTGGTCCTAACGTCCATCCAGTCGGAGACTGTAGTTAATATCGGAGTTAGTTTGAACTCCCTAAGTATGCGAAGGTGACCGATTTGGTCCCCTTCGAGTATTGTTTTCCTTCTTTGCAACCTCAGAGTGCCAAGCTCTGCTTCTCTTTTCACATGAAGATGTAGAGGCAGTAGGCAGAGCATAGCTTCCATGGCTGCAGTTGGAGTTGTTCGCATAACGCTGGTAACCGAATAACATCCAAGTCTTTGAACTTTTTTGAATTTGGCTTGCGCAATCACTTCGTTCACTTTAGGCCACCACACATGGGCAGCATAGGTGATTCTTGGTCGGGCAATGGTCTTGTAAGACCAGAGTGCCAAGTCTGGTTTCAGTCCCCAGGTCCTACTGAACAGAGTTTCGCAGGCTCAGATCGCCGAGGTTGCTTTCTTAGCGGCATGATCCAGTTGTGCAGACCAGTTCAGTTTCTTATCCAGAATAAATCCGAGGTATTTGACTTCATTGCTGGAGCTCAGTCCAACTCCATTCAGTGTTGGAGGAGTGATGGAGATCTTCCTCCGTCTACTGAATGGAATTAGGACCGTTTTTGAGGGGTTTATGTTTAGACCCTCCTGTAGACACCATAACATGGTGGCATTCAGAGCCGCTTGTATTCGGCTCGACAACGTTGCGTCGTGTTTACCTCTGACGGTGAGGACGATGTCATCAACGTATCCAATGACCTCGTAACCAAGCTGTGAAAGCTTATTAAGAAGTGCGTGTCCATAGTGACCATGGTCGATTCCCTTATTGAAGAGAGCCGTATTAATTGATGCAAAGGACGTGTTATCAAAGGTCCCTTCAATATCAAGAAAGGCACATAGCACCGTCTCCTGATATTCCAGGGACTTTTCAATCAACGTCACTAAGCTGTGAAGAGCAGCTTCTGTTGACTTGCCACTTTGATAAGCATGTTGTTGGTCCTATGCAGTGGAGAGTCTTTAAGAAACTCATCACGGATATATTTATCCATTATTTTCTCCATCAACTTGAGAAGCGATGAAATCAGACTAATGGGTCTGAAAGTCTTAGGTAGGGGTTTGTCCTTTCTTCCAGCTTTGAGGATAAACACTACCTTCTCCTCCAGCCAGTTATCCGGAATATGGCCCAGGATAAAGCTGGCTTTGAAGAGGTTGATTTTTTTTTTACTTTCGCTTATTTACCGTCGGTCTAGTTCCGCCACTGTTGTGGCCAATCACCGACGCCCAGGGAGACGACTCCACACCCAGGACCCTAACTCACGACCCGTTTATTAACGGACCGGCGCCAACGGCTTTACTTCCTCATGCGATGGAAGGCGTGATCCCAGAGATTTTTCGCCTCAGAAAATCTCCCGGTGTCGGCTAGGATTGAATCTAGACCAGTTGGGTTGGTTGTGAGTGTATCACGCCACCTCACAACCATCGACACCTATGTCGGCGGTGGGATTCAAACCCAGGCGTCGAGCGTGGTTGGCGGAGACGTTACCAACCACACTAGGCCCCCGCTTCTAAGAGGTTGATGTGTTAAGACATAATAACTGCGTCCGATTTTTGTAGAAAGATGGGTAATATGCCATCTGGACCTGGAGACTTCATAGGGTTGAATGAGCTTGAAGCCCAACCTATTGAAGCTTTCGTGAACAGTCGACGGGCCAGTAGGATGGACTCCTTAGACGCCATATGACTCGAATAGTCCCACCGCGACCCATCACTATTCAGTTCTTCGGTCTCTGTCGATCCAGGAAAGTGGGTGTTCATAAGGACCTCCAGCGTTTTCTTGGTAGCGACAGTGAGGCATCCATCCTCTTTCCTTACTTGTCCTAAACCGTTAGTATAGTCTTTGGACATCGCCTTTTGGAGCCGCGTAGCTTCCGGAATAGTTTGGATTCTTTCACAGAACCTAACTCTGGATTTCTGTTTAGCCTTGCGTAGCTCGGCGTTGTACTTAGTGAGGGACGCTCTGTAGTCGTCCCAGTTAGACGTGACTTTTGCCCTGTTGAACAACCGCCTAGTTTCCCGACGAAGGTAACTAAGTTGATCATTCCACCAGGGTACGTCACGGCATACTGACCGCTGTGTTAGTGGACAGTTTGCGTTAAAAGCATCCTTGATTCTGTTTTGTAGATCATTTGCTGCCGAGTTCAGGTCAACTCAATTTCGTATATTGCTGTAACTGAAAGAAAGCCCACTTAAATCTGCTTTTTCAGAATGTGTGCAGATTTTCGCACACTTCTACAGTTTTTGAGTGCGATTTTATCGAACTTTTAGCATATTTTTCGGTATTTCTGCGGGATTGTTGTCCGGATTTCTTACAACATGTCTCGCCTTTTGTACTCCTCCAGCTTTAGCGATTTTCTGGACACTGGATTCACTGTAGAGTTGCTACAGCTCGTTGTTCATGCTTCGCCACAATTCGCCATATTCACAAACCCTGCCTAAAGTCGTCCTAAGCACACGTCATTCGATAACGGCTAGTGCTCGGATGTCCTTCTCGAGCATTATTAATGTCTCGTGCCCGTAGAGGACTACCGGGCTTACAAAAGTCTTGTAATTGGTGCACTTGGTACGGGGACGAAGTTAGCCAACATCACCATCTTGTGAGAGTCCGTAGTAGGCACGACTTCCAGCTACACTACGTCTGCGGGTTTTTCTGCTGCAGTTGTTGTCTGACATTACCAATGATCCGAGGTACACAAATTCGTCAACCACCTAGAACTCATCTCCGTCGATCACAACGCTACTGCCTACGCGAGCCTTATCACGCTCGGTTCCCCCTGCTAGTATCTACTTGGTTTTTGACATATTCATTTTCAATCCAACCTTTTTTGCTTCACGCTTCAGCTTGGTGTACTGTTCAGCAACCGCCTGGAGCGTCCTACAAGGTCCAAACTGGCTAGATTTATTAAAGATCGTGCTCCGCAAGGTCGCACGTTTCTTAACAACCTGCAAGCGCAATGTTGAACAGGATGCAAAAAAGACCGTCGCTTTGTCGAAGTCCCTTCTGTATATCAAATGGGCTTGATACCTCACCCAAAGTCTTCACACAGCACTGTACACCATTCATCGTGGCCTTAATCAGTCTTGTGAAATTCGCAGGGAAGTTATTTTCGTCCATAACTTTCTTTAGCTCTGCACGGTCGATAGTGTCGTAAGCGACCCTAAAATCGTTGAAGAAGTGGTGCGTGGGGATTTGGTGTTCGTGGCATTTTTGGGAAATCTGTCGCAAAGTACAGATTTGGTCCCCTGTCGATCGCCCATCTACAAAATCGGCTTGATAACTTCCCTCGAACCTTCGTGCTAGAGGCACGAAACGGTGAGAGAAGATCTGGGAGAGCACTTTAAAGGCAGCGTTGAGAATCGCGATCGCTTGGTAGTTCTCACATTCCAACTTGTATATTGGGCATAATCAAGACTGGAATGCGCAAAAATTGGTTGGTTCAGTGTTTACTCTATCTTTCCACCCCTCCAGTTGCTTTGTATCCCCGATCCTGACTGTCCGCCTTGCTTGGTTTCGCTCTTTTGCGCTTTGAATGCCCATTGGGCTGTATTTTGTCAAGGAGGCAGAATTCGAATAAGTTATATATGGAGCACTTCAGCTGATGTAGATAGGAAGGTATCCTATTGTTACGACAAAAGTGCTCGTCTTCTAAAGCTATCCACGAAACAAGCCATATTTCATTGTCTTAATATGAGCACTGGCGATTTCCTTCGAACGGAACAAGCAATAATCGGACGGTGCAATATTTGGAGAATAAGACAGATAACGTAGAATTTCACAATTGAGTGTTGTTATGGAAGCCTAAACGGCTTTGGCAGTATAGGGCCGACCGTTGTCATGCAATAGAATCGCTTGTTCTCGTCTCTACTCGTATTGGGGCTGTGTTTCGTGCGGTGCTCGTTCGGTTTCAGAAGCTCATAACAACCAATCTATTTCTCACCATCTGTCACGATGCAATGAAGAAATTCCGTCCTTTTTGTCGCTGAAGCAGTTGCTCACAGGCAAAACAACGACGCTCAACGTCCCTTGGCATCAATTAGGAACTCCTGTTTCTTGTGTCTACATCATTCTCAAAGCATGCAATCGCTTGAAATAGGGCTTCGCGGGTAAGCTCTAATACCGATGATTTTTGGCATGGATTCTCAACGGGCGATTCCTCCAATCCAGCGTCTTCGGAGGTTTTTGGCCTTTTTTCACACGGACAGTGGTTAGTGCTGCATTTCCGTACATGCCTTTTTATCTCTCAATGAACTTCAGTTGCCTTTTGAATGAAATGAGAGCAATATTTCACCAAAGGAGGATTATTGGTACAAAATCAGCCACAATAATACTGCACAACCTACCAGTACGTACTGCTGGTGCTATCTACTGACAAATGGCAAGAACTTAGCAGCGTACCTATTAGTTGGCTAATTGAGTTGCATTAAACTCTTCTGAAAGAACTCCTTGAAAGTAAAACTCTCATTATAAATTATTCATAGGTATCGAACTTGATCAGACCAGTTTAAGATCGCACTGTTTATCTTTACAACGTGATTATTGGTTATTATTGATTATTGATCTTTTTTGCAACCGGCTGCATATGGCACGAACGCTTTTTCTTTTTACGGAAATAAGTTTTGTCACAAAACAGAGATTGCACAATGGTCCAGAAACTAAATTTAGGGGGAAATTAGGGGTTAGAGTTCTATAGTAATATTTAAGAGAAAAACTTTTTTCTACAAAGTTGTTACATATGATATATGTAATGATATAGCGGTAACTCAAATTTTCGATCAAATCAAGTATCCAACTTTTTTATCTTTGAAGATAGAAGGAAAAGTTGTTCTACAATGAGCGTTAATTTGAGGTAACTTCTAAAGAAGTTCTTCTCTTTATTTGAAACCAACCAATTTATAACGAAAAAAAAAACACATTTTGCGCTCTAACTTATTTATTCAATTTTTTAACTTGAAACGGCTTTAAGGGCTTTTTAACAGCAACAATTCGCAAGATTGACATCGTGAATATCTCAATTCTGCTCAAAGCTATTAACGTTTTTCATCAAAAATATGCGTTTTTCGTTTGTTTGTCATTCTTCTTGGGGCAAACATAAAAAATATCTCTTGGTCTCAATTTGAAGAGCTCGTTTGACACTGTGAATGGAGAAATTTTTAAAATTATGTTATTTTTTAAATTTGAGTAAATTCAATTTAAGAACATGAAAAAAAATTAATAATTATATATATTATGCATATAAGATCAAACAGATTTAAGTTTTTGGTATTTTTTATAAACGAGAAGTAATTACCTTCAATTTGATCCAAAAAGATCGAAAATCGATCAACTGGTTTAAAAGTTATGAATTTTTGAAGATGGAATACATCGAATTAAATCGTTTTTTATGGTCACCCTATTCCAAAGCTAGTCCCCCCAACGACCCAATAAAAATACAGGTTTGATTATTTTCAAACTAGATTTATCCCTGCAATTTTGAGCACAATTGGGGGTGACTATAAAAAACGGCTCTATTCAACGTATTTTAATTTTAAAAATTTATAACTTTTGAACCAATTGGTCGATTTTCAATCTTTTTGGATCAAATTGAAGGTAATTACTTCTAGTTTCAAGGAAAAATACCAAAAAATAAATTTGTGCTTTTATATGCAAAATATCTGAAATTATTGAAATTTTTGTCATGTTTTTTAATTGAATTTACTCAAATTTAAAAAATAATATATTTAAAAAAATTCTCCATTTATAAAGTCAAATGTGCCCTTCAAATTGAGACCAAGAGATATTTTTTTGTTTGCCCCAAAAAGTCGTTCGAAAACAATTTTAAGTTAAAAAATTATATAAATAAGTTAGAGCGCAAAATGTGTTTTTTCGATATTAATTGGTTGTTTTTAAAGAAAGAGAAAAACTTTTTTTATAAAGTTACCTCAAATTGACGGAGGTATAACATCGTAGAACAACTTTTTCTTCTATCTACAAAGAAAAAAAAGTTAGATACTTGAGAGAGCTTTACTGCCGGTAACCGCAAGTCAGTCCCATCTGTAAAAATATGAAATCGAGAAAACAGCAGCGAAAGATATTTTATTCACGCTCAGTTATCACTTATTTAACATGAAATATTTCGACAATATTCATGCTAAAATATAGTTTGCATACTAGCCTGCACTTATTACGTTGTTAAAACCACTGAAATCATTGATTTAATGATAAAAACCTTGAGTGTGACTGACTTGCCTTTACATTCTACATCGAAGAGAAAAGTAACCGCGAGTCAGTCACATTGCCATATTGATGCTATAGTGCTTGTCGACGTGTTGTTATTCGTTGCCGTGGGAATCCGTCAATTCTTCGCTGTTCGGAAGTCTATGTTCATGTGAACAGTTCCAAAAATGTCTTTGTTGGAAAATCACATGATGTACGGAACCGATGAAAGCTCATCCGGTGAGGATTCGGATGAAGAAACTGCAGCCGGGACTGCAGTTGGTTCATCCGACAACAAATGTCAAGATGATCAAAATCCGTTTTAGGTTCGAGCATTACCTTTGGCGATATCTTGGAACGATTTCCTGGATTCTGATGGAAGCTTTTTCGATACTGAAGATTTTCCGGATTAATCCATGAAGAAGCGAACCAAAAAAAAATTATTTCGAATTAGCAGTAAATTGCTGCACATAAATTCATCACCATTTCAAACTAAAAAATAATCTCAATAATTGATAATTGTTATTAGATAACTTATTTTCGTATAAACGATCATATCGAACCTCTCGTCTCCATTCCCAATCCATTTCATTTTTTTAATTGGTACTGACTTTCGGTTATTTATCCTCTGGGACTGACTTGCGGTTACTTTTCATAATGGGACAATTCGACTTGGTATTGATTTCCACTTTTGTTGAACAAACCACTATTTTTTATCGGTACAACTGAAAATACACTCAATGATAGGCCAAAATCCGATGCTAACTCAAAACCGACAAAATTACAGATGGGACTGACTTGCGGTTACCGGCAGTTTACCCAAAGATAGAAAAGTTAGATAGAGCTTTACCCAAATTTCCCCTTAAATTTGGTTTCTGGACCATTGTGGATTAGCAAATAAGAAAGATCAGAAGTATATACATTGTATTAAATTGGACCCAAGATACTTCCACGCGGTACACCAGCTCCAACAGCCAATCTATCAGATTCACCTTTGAGATAGTTAGGGGTAATAGGGGCATAATGAGCACCCTAACTTGGTTGCTGATTTAAGCATGGAAAATGACAAAAATTTTAAGCTGTCTTTAGTGCTAGTGCTTGAATTAACTATTTATAATTAAAGGTACACTATTCACAAATTGAAAAGTTTATCGTATAATGGTGAAAAACACAAATTAGATTCATGCTTATAAAACTAGCAATCTGTCGATATGTGGGGCACAATGAGTTTCCCACTGGGGCATAATGAGCACCCACGGGGTATAATGAGCACTCTTATAGAACATATCTTGAAACTGTGTAGAAGTACAACTGATGGGCCAACGTTTGTCGCGGGATGCTGTGATACTTGGCGGCTTGTTTCGTGAATGTCCCGTTGCGCCTTATGGTGCCAATTCTGCCTGCAGTCCCTTTTTCTGACCGATTCGGTCTCAAAGATTTTCTAATATTTGTTCGCACCATCACTGTAAACAAACACTGACTATGGAAACAGATAAACTCACAAGTCTACTGAGATGAATTTCAGGTAAGTTTATGTGACAAGGTGTGCTCATTTCACCCCACCTAAAGGTGACCCGTTTCGCCCCTATCGAATTAATTAAAGTTAACATAAGATTTTAATACTAATTATAGCTTAAAATCAAAACTTCAATGATGGTGAAACTGGGGTACGACCCATACGTTACATTGATGTGTCTACATACTTGATTGAGCCATTTAAACAACCGTAGAAGCTTATTTTGTAGTGCGCAAAAATAACAATTTTTCCAACATCCGGGAACCAAGTTGATTTTTTCAATATATTGCCATATTTTAAACAGACAAAGCACTTTTATTCTACATAAAGAGATACTGTAGTAACTACGAAAGAGTTCCACATACCATATTGTATTAAAAAATGCGTAGTTTTGCATGAAAGAGGGGTGCCCATTTCGCCCCGTGGGCTCATTATGCCCCAAAACCCCCAAAATGAAGAAGTTATTGAAAAAGGCAACCCACGCAAAAATAAAAGTGAAAATGTGACTTGATATGCGCCTGAGATGAAGAGATGATGGAATAAAATGGCTGGTCAGGTAGCCAGCAGATTGAACATAATATGATGAAAGGTATTCTAAGAACATGGTTCCCAAATAGTTCAGTTTTGTTTACGTCCGAATATTAAATGACTCAAGCTTTAAAAGCTTATTGTGCAGCCATCAAATAATCGGATGGGTGGCTTGTTCTGCTTATTATAATTATATCTTCAAAACTAGCTTACCTGTGAAAATCTAACTCAATACCAAAAGCCGTACCTGTTAACATAGCCTGAATCGATTAGGTCATCACAAACGCATTTGCTTGATTGGAAAAGCTGCGGCACAGGAAGGGTTGAATTACCTGGTACTATCGATATTCCAACCTTTTTTTTCGGTGAGACGTTTCGGCTTTAAATCGCTCTGCTTCGCTAAGCTGATTGAGATGATACCGTGAAAATGTCTTTTGGGATCGTTAAAATGCTATTGAGCGAAGCTCTGCTTCTGCTTCGGAATCTTTTTTCCCGGGAAGAAACCTGTGTTATACAGTATGCTTCTCTTGTTATCATGCCGTAAGAGAAAATGAAACCCTTGGATACGGTATTGTGACTACGAGTGTGGACCTTCTGAGAAAGCGGCTCGACAGTCAAAAATCAATGTTTCTGATTTTTCATTTCTGTGCAGTAGTTAACGTCGAAGGTAATGAAGAGTATTACTCTCAACAGAGCACCCGAAAAAAGGAATGTACCCCTGTTCCTAGAAATCGATTTGTGCCGTGTATAGTTCGCAACTGGTTTGTAATATTCCACATCGAATATGCGTGCGTAAAGCTCCAATGATTAACAATCATAGAAACGGTAACGATAAAGACTGAAACTGTGTACTGAAGTAGAAGTTTATTTTTGAGAGATCAACAATTCCACTGGAAGAATGACAGATTATTGTAAGACGATAAAAATGAAGTCCGCTTTATGAAAGTTATTTTTATTTAATTTTTTTTTGTAATTCAAGTATAGTCTATAAACGAGCTTTTACCCATTACAATTCCAGTACAAAAAGCTTCGTAGAAATATGTTTAAGAAGTGATGCTGTAGGCTGCATCTCAATCAAATATCTGATGTGTTACCGTTAGGGTTAGGGCCCGACTCTGAAAGTGATACGCCACCAGAAGAAGAAGAAGAAGGAGTAAAGGCTGCAACTTACACTTGCTCTGATTATCGAAGGAACCATTTTGGGTAACCGATCCTTGCTGAATGTGCAAGTATATTTTTCTCTTCTCGCCTACCGTCCGCCACAGCGGCGCGTGGCTCGCCTGGGCAATTGGGGTTCGGTTCCTCCCGACACTAAAAAAGAAGCAATCGATTTCAAACACCGGATGCCCGTGTACGGAAAATATAAATCCTCCCATTTGGACCCGAAAAGCTGAGTTGGGTTTCGGAGTTTCTTCGCAGTCCGGGCAGAGCTTGAAACAGTGTACATTACTAATTCAAGTGAAAGTAATGGATATAGCAATACCGACTCATTAGTCATGATATATATACTTTTTTTCGGCCCAAGGAACCTTTCGCCGAGGATTGTAAAGCGTGAAACGAATGGGAAGTGTTTCGATTAGAGAGAAAGAAAATAGCGGGGCCCTGCTAGCGAGTAAAAATAGAATACCTACAACCTGAAAGGAAGAGATTGATTCCGGATAAGGAACTTTAGAAGGCTTTTGGCTTTAGTCGAGCGGAGCACCGTTTGGAAGGTATTTGAATTATGTGCAGGGCCGCTGGAACGCAGCACAGGAGGTTTCTGTTGACTTGGTTCGCCACTAACAACTACACGCTGATATATCGAATGATTGAAAATGCGAAAAGTCCATCCGATTGGAGGGTAACATTGACTGGAATTTGGGCTTAGGTGGATCGGAATAATCTAAAATGCTTTATGAGACTAAAAGCAATCAGCCACTTATTATTGAAAATGAACTATTAGTTTGTAATGTGTATAAAGTATTACGAAATTTTTACAGTATAAAAAGATGGAATATCAATAACCATTATGGTTTCCCATTAGATTGTTTTTTTGCAAAACATATGCTAAAAATCCAAAAAAAAAAAACGTTTGCGTTTCAAATATTCAATTAATAAGTCGGTAACTTAACAATAGTAAGTGAAATATCGTTCTCACAAAAAAACAGCTTATTTTAAACGCCTCCCGGAAAACCTTCCGTATTACACAAAATAGATCCCACAACCGAGCAATCATATTCATTTCGATTATTGTCAAAAATGCCTCAAATTTTCGCAGGAATAAATTAGCATTGTTGATGGCTGCCGTATGCAATAAAACTTCCACGTTGGGAGATAAGTGGACTCATGAAATGCATAAATCCGACAAATTAAGCCCCACATCGTATCATTCAAGTTGTCCTTCGCCCAAGATTATAGTCCACGCTCGGTTCCGGGCTGGTTCCGCAAGCCAATTACTCATTTTACCCATGCACTCACTGTACGAAGGAGAAACCAAGAAGCAAGACTCGCATTCGTAGTAAGGCTTCAAGTCTTAAGGCAGTCACTTCAACGATTGTTCAAATTACACTCAACTGCCACTGGTGCTACAAATTCTCGTTAACATGTAACGACCGGTCACAGCCTGTGTTTTGTCGTCGGTGAGCACACATACACACACACCCGACCACCAGTGATGGTCCAGCACCTCTACACTATAAATCAAAAAGCATGGAAAACAACGGCAAACTCATAATCATAAAGCCCTTAATTGACGTCAAATTTCCGCAATTTCTGCATTTGCCGTACTGTTCCGCTCATATTTTCAACACAAATCCCGGGACGCCTTGCAATCGGTCGTATGTGGACGGATACAGAGGTCCTTAAAAACAGTTGTGATGGAAAATTCCTCTGGGTCATAGGGTGGTGTACGTAGCTGAACCAATCCATGCACAAGCACACACTTTTCCGGCACAAGTACTCGCATATTCATGATTTCGTTCTTGTTTAAAAATTTCCTTCCTCCTTGAAACGTGTTTTTTTTCAGCAATGGTTGCTGTTTCTTCCAAAACATCCACACATCATACTGTGCGGCGGAACAAGCGGAACTCCTACCGGAGCATGGAGGGTGTATTTCTAATTCACTCCGCCGGCATAACTCATATGCGGACGATTTATGTCCTGTGCTATTTGTGGAATGCCGCCACTGCGCACCGCCAGCAATTCTGCCGAACAGCGGTTTCGGCCTTCGTACAGTAGCGGTGGGCTCGGAATGGCAAGCGTGCTTTTTTGTTTTATGCCGTTATGACCGCTACAAAATCAAGAGGACACGGCAAGAGGGTCGAGAAAAGCGCCTCTCGAAAAAGTTGGCAGCGAAGAAATCTGGACGAAACTTAACGAGAACTGTAGAAAAAGTTTGGACTCTGGAGGTAGGGTGGCCGCATACCTAAGAAGATGGTTCCGTGCCCCGTGGGAGCAAATGAGTTCAGGGAAATCTTGAAGAACATCGCTGACTTGTGGTGCAGTCGGCACAAAACCACGAGTTTAGTGATTATGAATTTGAATAAACCAGATTATTTGTACAGTAAGCCGAAAGGACCTGTCTGTAATCCCCCAGTTAATTTTGTGGTCATTCTACTGGGTTGGAAATAACAAGAGAATGAAAAAAGGGCAGCTGGAGCTGCCACGGTATAGTTACCGTTTGAAGAACGAGCAAAATTCAATCGTGACTTGACAAACGGACGCGCGGTGTCCTCGAGCCACACGTGTGTACAGGTGGTGGCACAACAACAAGTACCTTGTAGAGCACTTTCCTGACTTTGTTGGGCCAAATCGGGCAGGCCACATGTGCAGCACGGCTGCACAGGCGAATCATAAATAATGATTCATAACTTTTTGATAGCTTTCCCGCTGCTGCCGGGGAGAAGGAGCCCTCCCTGGTGGAGAGGCTTGTTGTAAATAAAAACAATTGAGCCGTCGTCGTTGAGGATTTTGTATAGCTCTTTATTAGTCCGATGAAAGTATCTCATGTTTATTGCAGCATTATTTCTTTCGGTTTGGCAGTGGAAAGTTAATACACCGTATTCGAGCAGCACGCAAGCGAAAATTGAATGGTTCGCATTCCCTCCATTTTTTTAGATTTATACTTTCGATAAGCGCAAAGAAGCGAATACTTGAAATTCCAAAATTGCGAGCAACAGAAATTTGTGATTGGCATTATTTATTAGCAAAAAGGTATATCTCAGAGGAAAATAACAATTTTCACTCTGGTGGTGGTGGATTAGTAAGTGTTTTATTATTTAATTATAAGTGCTGTAAATTCGGTTAACAAGTTTGTTAACAACAAGTAATACACACCCAGGTCAACCCAGGATCATCAAGGTAAACGAATTTATGATTTTTCTATGAAGATTATGTCGGTTTGCCGTTTTCAGTAAAACATTTTTCATATTACTTCGCCGTTTAATTTCATCTTAAGAAAAATATCTTCGTCGGTTTCAATATCTATAGCAATGTGTAGTGGACATCTAAACAATATACACTCTATGAAATTTTACTGAATAGATTACAACCCCTTCCTTACATAGTCCCGAAATTTTGATAGTTTCCATTCAACAGGGGCTAGCACATTTAAGCAAATTATGGTGAAAGTGTAATTGTCAAAGTTAAAACCAAAACACCAGATTATCGTGAGTACATTCACACCGGGCTGGTTGAAAGCAACAGACCAAATAGCGAACCTCCTATTTAAGGTGAATCGAGATTGTTGCTCTTTTATATACAATTTTAGGGCCAGGTTTCTTTTGCTTCACGGTTTTGAGCGGCTTCTACTAAATAAAGACTTCTCTAATTGTTACTATAGTCATGCTATGGCGGTTTGAACAATCAATCGATCAAAGTTTCAGGTACGTAGTCTTTACAATTCAACAGAAAATTAGCTTAAGCATAACCTCAAGCCTGAACAACTTCCGAAGGATATTTAGTATTTTTCAAATACATAAAAAGTATTTTATAAAGAACTGTTCTATTATGAAAAATAAGATTTTGAACAGAACTTGTTTCTTCCCGTATATTTCGAACCACCCAAGTAACACACAAATCATGTTAGAAAACAGATTACAACGAAAGTAGTCATATAAGTGTTAATTAAAAACTTGTGTTATTATATCGTGTTTTAAGTTGTTTTTCATCAGTAATACATGCGCATTTCGAAAACAAGCTCATTCTTTCTGGTTTTGGAGATGTTTTTAATAACATGAGTTCAAGAATAACAATCACTATCACTTGGTCTTTTCGTTAGACATTGCACCATCTAATAACAACATTACGTACCTGTAAAATGCTTTTCCTTAGTACAACAGTCGTAGCATTAAACACTCAACTTAAAAATACTTTATCAAATTAATATTTAAATTTTATTAACGATTTCTATATTTATTCGAAGCGGGTCAAAACGTGCCATCAAAAGATAAACAAAACGCTTGCAGTGTAACCAATATCACTTCAGTTTTTTGTTATTGTATATCCAACAACGTTTTCTAGTTTTGTTAGATTTTATATCCAGATAACGTTGAAACTATGCGAAAACAATTTTAATATTCTAGCAAAAGAAACAACTCTTTTTGAAAGGTTGAAAATCATTTTTTGTCATCAATTTAAAATCAATTAAAACTGCCACTGATAGAAGCTATTGTCGATCTAGCTGCACTGCGTCGTCTCAACACATTTGCGCATGCGCTGGTTAACAGTTGTCATAGCAACAGATTTGCGCATTGCCGTATTAGTACTCGAGATGTATTTTGCCACTTAATTCTATCAAGTTGGCTTGCTCTCATGCTATTATCGGTACTTGTTCTATTAGCCTTCATGTTTTGCGCTTTTCTGGTGATAGAGATGTCATGGAATAGGTAACGTCAACTATTTTATACCAACGTGTGTTACTTGGGCACATAGTTTATATTATTAAATTTACTAAGGGTTCCAAAGCTCGTCGGAAGTCGTACACTTCACGTCAAATATGTTTAGATCAGACCATAAATCTTTAAGTCAACAGCAACTATTAATAGCAACCAATGGGGCAAGACTTTTTTTAACACCATGGTTGTGAAGGATGACACCCCGTTAGGCATACAGACGCGAGGCAGAGTACGCTAGGCATAATGGACGGCAGGCATACGGACACGAGGCATATGGACGCGAGGCCGAATGGACGCGAGGCCGAATGGACGCAAGGCCGAATGGACGCGAGGCCGAATGGATGCGAGGCCGAATGGACGCAAGGCCAAGAAGAAGTGATGCAAAATACGTTATTTTCGTCGTCATCATCACAGCCCTCTTTTAATAACATGTATTTCGCTTCAAAGAGTCATTTGGAAAGCAATACACTCGCGGCCTTCGGCCGACTTGCTGTTCGAGCTAATGCTGTACTTACTCGCTACCGCACGTTCGGACTTAACTAAGGGAAGGAAACTCTGTTTGAGTAGACCTAGCAAACCAGTGAATCAGTTGTTTGAGTGCGAGAGGCCGTCGCTTCCGACGGCGGGTCGGCAGCCGACTCGGCCAGCGGAAACCTCGGCAGCTTTGGGCCGCCTTGGTTCCTTGCCCTCGTTTATGCGTCTTCGCCGCATGAGTTTTTTTTTACAAATTATGATGATACTTGTTATATTTATTGTCCACAAACGCAGTCAAAAAGATTTTTATACATGATAAGTATCTCATTATGCATTCTGTTGGACATTGAATCCGCAACATACTTTAAAAACGAATTCCGATGCAACATACATGTAGAAAATCCGAATTTGAACACTGTGTTTTAAGTGTAAAAGTTTCTCAATATATTTGAATGATTAAATTGTTAATTTTGTGTTTTTTGGCATCAACGTACAATACATTTATTATAACAAAACAAAATAACATAATAATAATAATAACTTGATTTTCTAATTATTCATTTCAAAGATTAACTGCTATTGCACAAATGTAGTCTGATAATGTATAGTTATTGTAATTGTTCACAATTGTTAAAAGCCTATGTTCTTTTAACTCTTGCTGGCTTTTTCTTTTTTTTCATTAAGTCCTGCCAAGCATGCCTCCATCATTCCTATTGAATATTTATACTCTAATTTTATTTCGTTTATAATTCTATAAATCCCTACGTGCTTTCCTGCTACTAATTTAGCCCAGCGACTGTGCCAACTTCCGGCTTGGTTGCTGGTTCGTGGAACTTCTTCTACCACGTTTTCATATATTGACCAGAAAGTGGGGTGGAATAACGGTTCTGTATTTAAAATTTTTTTCGTTCTAGACGAGATCTTTTGTTTTCCAAAAACATAGTATTCCTCGAAATAATTTAAAATTTTTTCCAGGCATTCAGGTGCGCTTAACTTAAGAATTGTATATGCCTCCGGAATTTTATCAGCCGGTAGAAACGCCAGAGCCTGGAGGCTCTGGTATATTTTATGGACTGACGAGTCTTCTGTAAATTCTTTGAGTAAATTATTTTTTTGTAAAAATCTATACAAATTTTGACTCAAATGGAAAAAGCATCCGGATTGTCGTGTTTCTGAAAACTCAACCTTGATTGCATTTATCAATCCTTTCTCGAAATCGGTAATTATAATCGATGGATCAAGCCTCACATTCTTTTCGTCGCTATATTCTAGTATTTCGGAAAAAACCTTCTTATATAGCAACTGGTGCTTTGATGTCAGTAACGCGAAAATAACAGGGAAAGAACGCTCATGCGAAGGTCCGATGCTCGCATGGATCGATAGCAGTTGCCGAAACAAACCGGGCACAGTGGAAAATGTGCCATCAATGATCCAGTATTTTGCTTGACTTAGACGTAAAACACTCTCTCGTGTTCCAAAGATCAATGCACGTTGGCCATCGTCCTTCACATCTCCGATTAAAAATTTTTCACCATCTTCTAGGATTTTGTAAGTGTCTGTAATACTGAAGCCTTCCAGAGTTTGTGGCTCCACGATTGATACAGCTTTGGATCTGATACGTTCTACAGTTTTACGTCTGGCTCCTTCGGTAATCCGCGACTGTATCTCTGAAGAATGTGAGTTGAGCGTCACCTGTAGGTCATAAAACAGATCATTTTATTCTAGATAATTGATTAAAAAAATGACTCAGACGCGTTTTTTTACCTGGATAATTTTGGCGACGCTGCCTGAACTCTCTTCAGATTTTCGTTTCAAATTATCGCGGAAGATTTTCGTCTCTCTTTCTACGGGATCGGGTGCATGTGTATGCTCTGAGCTTAAGAGTAGCTTGTGTGCACCATCCGAAAAAACGGTAGTGGCTCTTGCCGTGCAACCAGCTCGTCCTGCCACGTGCCGCCTTTTATTGCATTTCCAACAGAACGTCAATTCCTTTTACAAATTAAAACTGTGAATATTTGCATTTTTTCATATCATTACAGTTGACATACCTGTTTCCGATTAAGATGATATAAGTAACCATTTAAGCTTAACATTTCTCCACCTTTCACTGATTTCACTATGGATATAATCTTTTCCACACTGTACCTCTCCATTTCACTTCTATCACTAATAAAAGTTTATGAACGAATGACTGTGTCTTCTCTGAAAAATTTTCCAATTCTGTCAATGTTACTAGGACTACGCGTCTTACCATACTAACCAGCATAACAAAAGAATGAACAATAGCTTACAGATATACATTTTAAATAAAACATAGTTACTATGGCAATGTAACTGCAATGAATTACAGTTAGTTCTGTATGGGCCATAAATGAATGTTACGTGTTATCTGAATGGCTTACTCCGATACAGTAAAGTGAACAACATCAACATGGATAAATTGATAGGGATAGTTTTATTCAAGTATGAGCGGCATAGTGCCTTACTGCAAATGGTTATTCTGATTGGTACCGTGAAACTGGGGTGACTTTGATCACTTTTTTGAGTATATTTTAAATATTTTCAGAATATATTGAATACAATATTGTTTGAGCAAGATCCAGTCATCACTTCAACAGTTTAGCAACAATTTTGCTGTTTTCAAACATGCTCTAAAATTTTTACACCAATCATTATTCCGGGGTGACTCATTATTTTGATGAATTTGGAGTAAAACTTTGCTGCTTAGGGGCCGTTCCTAAACCACGTGGTCATATTTTGATCCCCTTTTTATACCCCCCCTACCCCCCCCGTGGTCTTTCGTGGTCTTTTGGCCAACCCCCCTCCCCCCTTGCGACTTTTACCACGTTGTCTTTTCATTTGTCTAGTGCCAAAAATTCGCTTGAATTTTTTAAATTTTTATTTTTAAACATTCGGTACATTCTATATTTCAAAAATGCAAAAGCTTTTGCTCTTGACTTGGTGGCAACAATAAATTATAAGTCAGAAAAAAAGACCACGTGGTCATTTCGTTAACCCCCCCACCCCTATGCGTGGTCTTTCGTGGTCTTTTGACAAACCCCCCCGTCCCCCTCTTTATGACCACGTGGTTTAGGAACGGTTCCTTAGCTGCTTTGGGGACCATTTACATAAACAATTCATGTTGGAGAATGTTCAAGATTCATACAAAATTTTTAGAATATAGGGTATCGAACGTCTTCGTCAGTGGTTTTCTTCGGCCCCCTTTTGCATAAGATTGCTGCAGAAAAACTGACGAAGACGTTCGATACCCTATATGAATGATTCTTCACGGAGAGGAAAGGTGATCTAAAATCATAAAAAAATCAACTAGTCTACGTGGAATTATGCAATTGTCCAAATTTGCATGTTACTTTACGTCTTGGGTTGTTGTTAAAAACAAAATATGTAATACGCTGTGGAAATTTCAGGAACTCACCATTGCCTTCGAAGAAAAATTTGCGAAAATAATAATGAAAATCATTGTTATAATATTTGTTTATCCTAAGAACTAATCTGGGAACAAAATTAAAAAAACTTTACGTATTGCAACTTGTTGTTTTGAATCTGCTTGAACCGATTGTTTGTATGCAACAAAAAACACATTTTATTTAAAATTAATATTTTAGCATGAAAAACTCTCTTTAGATGGCAAGAAATGCATGAATAGTAGCAATGTACACATAAATTAACACAATCAGTGGAGATTACGACAAATATCAAGCGCCACGAACGCTTTTTCAACACAATTTTAAAAAAAAGGTCGGGTGATCTAAGTCACCCCAGTTTACGGTAATCACATCATTTATAATCTTATGCCTGTTTTTATGTTATTTATAGTATACATGTTAGTCATTCGATATGCTCGTCAATAAAATCAATAAAATTTTCTAGAATAGTATTTCAATATTATATTTGCTTTAGCTTTGCTCCGACCTTGCGAGCATTCGACCTCGTGTCCATTTGGCCTCGTGTCCATTCGGTCTCGTGTCCACTCGGCCTCGTGTCCGTTATGCCGAATGGACACAAGGCCAAAGGAAAGTGATGCGGAAAATTTTATTATCGTCCTCGCCTTTTTTCAATAACATGTATTTCGCTTCAATGTGTCATTTGGAAAGCAATACACTCGCGGCCTTCGGCCGACTCGCTGTTCGAGTGAATGCTGTCCTTACTCGCTACCGCTCGTTCGGACTTAACTAAGGGAAGGAAACTCTGTTTAAGTAGACCTAGCAAACCAGTAGATCAGTCGTTTGGGTGCGAGAGGCCGCCGCTTCCGACGGCGGGTCGGCGGCCGGCTCGGACTGCGGAAACCACGGCGGCTTAGTGCCGCCTTGTTTCCTTGCCCTCGTTTATGCGTCTTCGCCGCATGATTTCAAGAAAAGTATTATATCCAACTTAAACTCTTCAGGAATATATTTACACCTGAACTACATAATTGGATCTCATGCGATCGTACATCACAGTCGGCCTCGTGTCCATTCGGCCTCGCGTCCATTCGGCCTCGCGTCCATTCGGCCTCGCGTCCATTCGGCCTCGCGTCCATTCGGCCTCGCGTCCATTCGGCCTCGCGTCCATTCGGCCTTGCGGCAGTATGCCTCGTATCCATTATGCCTCATATCCATTATGCCTCGCGTCTGTATGCCTAGCATACTATGCCTAACATCCATATGCCTAGCGTCCATATGCCTCGTGTCCCGTCCCCGTTGTGAAGATCCTTTCAGCTACCTCGGAGTAAAATGAGATTAGCGTGCGTTACATTCACACATATAGGAAAACTCTTCGAACTACATCGAAAATAATGCTAGTGCATTGGCCAAAAATTAGCATAATCCTTTCGAAGTATAATAAATTACTTGGAAATGCCTATCATCATGGGAATGGAATACTTCATCATAACGTAACTTTTTTATATCGAATCAAGTGTTTTGATAATGAATTTAAAAGAAAACTGACTTTTATCAATGTTTTGAACATGATTACAATTTCAAAGAACCGAACATTTCATTATTTCTTTTCATTGTTTAAGTTAATGATTTATTTGTCACAATCGAAATTACACGATAAAGTGACATAAACAACGAACATATTTGAAAAATATATATCATGTTTTATCTGGCAATTAAGGTTTTCGGTCATCAAAGCATTTTTAGATGATCTGTAGTAGAAGTTGATTTAAATTTGAGAATTTAAAAAAAAACGTTATATGGAGGAAAACAATACGTTATATCGATTTACGTTATCGATTTATATCGAAAGAGGTCACGTTATAATGATGAATACCTGTATCCAGAAAACATGGCAAAAAAATAAGACATGAAACTACGTAGTTTTTGCTAAAATTCTTCTACATAAAATATTATTTTCCCTTATATGTTGTGCCTTAAAAAAACATTTACCTCCTCGATTTAGTACCTTTACTGCATGGTTGATAAACATCTACGAATACTACAAGGTTAACAACCCTCGCGGTTGTAGGAAATGGTGTAGTAGGACTAAACAATGTTATTGAAGTGCTTCATAGTTACACGGTTAGAAATCTTCGTTAGACTCTCAGGCAGGCTTCTTCCGTTCTCTTGATTTTTGCTCAAATTTCCTTCTCTACCTGCCAAACCCCTTGGAGAATTAGTCTTTCTCTCACACAGAGTGAGTAATTATCCATATTTAGGCGTAGAGTATTTCAGTCGCAGAGTTCTTTTTCACTCTTAATCATCGCGTGTTAGAGGTAAACATTTGTTTGCTCTCTCAGTTCAAGAGGGAGTAGTTTTCGTTAGCTTCTCCTTCACTAGAAGAGAAGTTGGCCAAATATCAAAACATTTAGGTTCACATTGAAGCCACATCCTAACCGTTTTCGAATTTAATATTATAAGAAGATTCACAACTCACCATGGGTGCGTATTCTGCACAAAGTTCGATTTTATACGGTTTTTGCCGCACCCCAGAGCGATGGAAACGGTAACGCAATGCTCAGTTGATCACCGACCAATTTATTTCACTTCTCTTGCGTGCACGGATGAGCAATTTACAAGAGTTTCACTAGATTTTTGCTCTGTTCAATTAGGAGCGTTTGTTCGTCAGAGAAACTATTACTCTGCGCTTTCTCTACAACAGATGGTGTGATGCACATTGAATGTAAGCTCACAGTTGTTAAAAGGGAAGAAAACTGTTTTCTCTTTAAGATGAAAATGAGCAAAACAAAGCCTGCTCTCAGGTTTACCATATATCCTTCCTCATCCATATTTTCTACAACATTCGATTAATCGAGTTTGGGGAAATTGTACCTTGAAACTTTCAACCAATATTCAAATATACCATACTATGGTATATTCAAATATACCGTTTGAGAGTAATGTTCATGGTGGTAAGACACTCCTCCCTTTTCTCGAAGGAAGAACTCTCACACGAATCGTACATAAATTTCTATGGTGGTTTGGTACTTTTCCGTACTCTGGAAAGAGTGGAGGTCTCCCAAACAATTTAAACAGATATTTTACCCAGTTTTCCCGGGAAACAGCCTAAATGATCGGGATGATGCAAAGCAAAACAAAGCCTCGGCGCTACATTTCGTATCGGAGCTCGACCTTGTTTTTAATAGGGGGGGATGTTTTGTGATGAATTAATTATTTACTAATATTTGTTCAGAATTTTTCATTGGGTGTTCTGCCACAAAGGGTGACATATCAACACTATTACATATATTTTAAGTTTTATTTCATTATTAGATTGTAATTGCTTCCGCAGTTAAGTGAATATAATTGAAGGAAAATTGTAAACCCACTTGCCAAGAAAAAAAGGAATTTAAAATTAAACCTTAATCTAATCTTACACCTATCTTACTGACTATAAAGTGAGCTATTCGTTGTAATTGAGGATTACAACGATTTTTGTCGGAACTTATTGATAATTTGGTTTAACATAATTTCTAATGTTCCCACATTAGTAAGCCTGTGTAGTTCATTCGTGCTAAACCAGCGAGAAGGCTTCAATATCATTTTTAGAAGTTTGTTTTGAATCCTCTGAAGCATCTTCTTTCTGGTTGTACGACAACTTGTCCAGATGGGGACTGCATATAACATTGCTGGTCCATCGAAGGCGCTTTTGATAATGCATCCTATAATTCAATGAAAGGTGTTATGATAAAACGTAACTTCGACAAAACTATCGTTGACTGGATATTTGAAATGTTACAAAAAAGAGAAATAACTTGCAATCATGGAACCTCAACAGTCACAGTAAGGACTGCAAAAGGATGCCCACAGGGAGGGGTTCTCTCACCCCTGTTGTGGTCATTAGTGGTTGATGAACTGTTGATACAACTAGAATCACAGGGTTATGAAGTAATTGGTTTTGCGGACGATATAGTAGTTATAGTTCGTGGAAAATATGAGCATGTAATCAGAGATAGACTCCAACATGCTCTAAATTTAACTACAATGTGGTGCGAAAAAGAGGGACTTACGATAAATCCAAAGAAAACTAACGTTATTCTATTTACACGCAGGAAAAAAATCAAAATTCCTGACTTATGTCTCAATGGAACGAAATTAGAACTTTCTCAAGAAGTCAACTA
Organism: Wyeomyia smithii; assembly: GCF_029784165.1. Taxonomy (NCBI): domain Eukaryota; kingdom Metazoa; phylum Arthropoda; class Insecta; order Diptera; family Culicidae; genus Wyeomyia; species Wyeomyia smithii. The sequence goes on from NC_073696.1 coordinate 114,396,920, forward strand.
CTTAGGAGTAACTCTAGACAGCAAATTAACCTGGAGCTTACATATGGAAAAAATAATAAATAAGGCTACAAGTGCCCTATGGATCAGTAAAAAAACCTTTGGTAACAAATGGGGATTGGAGCCAAAGATGATCTATTGGATCTATACAGCTATCGTTAGACCCAGAATAACATATGCGTCCTTAGTATGGTGGCCAAAAACAAATGTCAGGTATGCTCAAAAGAAGCTGGAAAAGTTGCAAAGACTTGCCACAATTTCCATCACGGGAGCAATTCGAAGTACTCCTTCAAAGGCACTAGATGCTATGTTAAGCTTACTTCCATTGCATCTATTTGTACAATTAGAAGCAGAAAAAAGCGCACTAAGGCTACAAAGAACAAAAAAGTTCCTTGAAGGAGACCTTAGGGGACACCTCAGTATACTTGAAAATTTCAAAATCAGTGCAATGTTATCTCAGGAAGACTGGATGGATAGGCAGTACAACTTTGAACGACTATTCCAAGTGACTGAGCCAAGTCGCACTGAATGGGAATCAGGTGGGCCTAGCATTCAACCAGGCTCAATAGTGTTCTACACGGATGGCTCCAGGTTAAACAATAGGGTTGGCGCTGGGGTGGCAGGCCCTGGAGTCAATCTATCAATACCTATGGGAGAGTGGCCAACAGTATTTCAAGCAGAAATACAGGCAATAATTGAATGCGCTACAATTTGCTTACGACGTAACTATAGACATACAAATATACGCATTTTTTCGGATAGTCAAGCTGCACTAAAAGCACTGAAATCCGTTTCCTGTTCTTCGAAATTAGTATGGTATTGTAATCAATTGCTACAGCAGGTGGCTAGAAATAGTAAAATAAACTTATTCTGGGTACCTGGGCATTGCGGCACTGAAAGGAATGAAAAAGCTGATCTTATGGCGAGAAATGGATCAATGCAGTTGTTCATAGGGCCAGAACCGTTTTGTGGGATCTTAGAATGTGCCCTCAAAATGGAATTTATTTCACCCCAAAAAACAGTAACCCAGCGATTGCTCAGTATCTCAAAAAAAGACTTATGTACCTTCAGTGGCCTTGTAACGGGACACTGCCCAAGTAAATATTACTTTAAACAGATAGGTAAATTGCAAAATGATGCCTGTCGCTTTTGTAACCTAGATAAAGAAACCTCGGAACATTTATTATGTGACTGTGAAGCACTCTCTCAAAAGAGGAAGCAATTCTTTGATAAACACTTAATCCACCCATTAGATATCTGGATGACTTCTCCCAATAAGGCAGTGAACTTTATTCGTTCAATAATACCTTATTGGGACGATGCCTATATTCAGCAAGTGGAAACCATTCAACCTAATAGTGGTACGACACCCTGATAAGGCTTACATCAAATAGGGGCCCGCCACAAAAGAACAAATCTCTGGTTGCAGTGGAAAATGTACCCAACAGGAAAAAAAAAACATTGCTGGTCTGAATATTTGTTTGTAAATTAACAGTTTATTCTTGAGAAAAAGTCTAGAATTTCTGTTGATAAGAGGATACAAACGTTTTATTGCACTTTGTTTGAATATTCTCAATGTGCTCCTTGAAAGTAGGATTTTCATCATAAATTAGCCCCAAATATTTAACTTGGTCAAACCAATTTAAGATTGCACCGTTCATCTTATATATAATATAATATAATCATGTTACTGGTGGGTTTGAGAAAAGAAACTCTTGGTTTATGGGGAAAAATAAATAATTGTGTTTTTGATGCATTAGGAGAAATCTTCCATTTCTGCAAATATGAAGAAAATATATCTAGACTTTTGTGCAGCCTACTGCATATGACACGAAGGCTTTTTCCTTTTACGGAAATGCTTGTATCGTCATAAAACAGAGATTTCTCACATCCTGGTGGTATATCAGGAGGATCAGAAGTAAAAATATTATATAAGACTGGGCCCAAGATACTTCCTTGAGGTACACCAGCTCTAACAGGCAATCTATCAGATTTACTATTTAACGGTTAACCTGAAAAGTGCGGTCTGTCAAGTAACTTTGTATCATTTTTTTGATGTAAAGAGGAAAACTGAAATTGGACATTTTAGCTATCAAACCTTTATGCCAAACACTGTCGATTGCCTTTTCTATGTCTAGAAGAGCAGCTGGAATAACCTTCAGATTTATTAGTGCGAATCATATTAGTTACTCTAAGTAATGGATGAGGAGCCGAATGCTCATGGCGAAATCAAAACTGCTCATTTTCAAAATTGAATTTTCGTTAATTTATGTCATCATTAAGAATGAATTAATAATCATTCTTTCATAAAGTTTGCTTATAGAAGAGAGTAAACTAATTGGACGATAACTTGATGTTTCAGCTGGATTTTTTTCAGGTTTTTAAAATTGGAGTGACTTTGGTATTTTTCCATTTTGAGGGAAAATATGCTGATTCCAAGCATCTGTTGAAAATTCTCATCAAGAAATCTAAAGAGCTTTCGGGAAGTCTTTTGAGGAGTATATAAAAAATCCCATCATCTCCTGGTGCTTTCATGTTTTTGAAGTTCTTGATAATAGTTTGTATTTCATTCAAGTTTGTTTCCAGTACTTCTTCTGAAAGAAATTCTTGACTGGTGATCTGATCATAGGAACTCAAAGAAATAGTTATCGGTTTCCGTTATACTATACAAGAAATTTTTTTTGGAAATAAATTTTGAAATTCAGTTCGCGCAAATATATATTTCGACTGTGACATACAGTCTTCCTCAGTGCTTATGTGGACTGGTAAAGAGCAAAGCGTAAATCCTGTTTTAATTTGTAGTAGGTAAAAATGAAAACTAAGCACTCTTAATTGGAGTTAGGTAGGGAATTATGCGGTCGATTGTTTACCGTACCATGTCTGGGGGTTTTGGGAAGCAGATTGAATAGCCATGAGGGGTGATTACCTGCGTCTTTGTTGAGAAGCGTGCATGAGTGTTGTTCATGAATTTCTAAACTTTCAGCTACGTCTAATTGGTGAATGTTATCCGAAGTTAGTGGATGTTCCTCGTTAAAAATATGTCCAGCCACTTTTGATTTGAAAAGGTGTGGTGGGGCATTTTTTGAAACTTTACTTGAATTTGTCACTTCTGCGAAATGTTCTTTGAAACGTATCCCTAGGTTACGATTAGTTTGTCCAATGTAAACCATGTCACAGTGACTGCATGCAATTTTATAAATTCCAGCTTTGTTCAGGGTATCAATAGGGTCTTTGGTAGACCCCAATTTTGTTTTGAGTTGGGTATTTCTACTAGTGTAGACAATATCCATCCTAAATTTTGAGCGAAGTGGGCGTGTCAAGTTAACGTCATATTCAACGGCTACTCTTTTTAGATCTTCTGTTATTGGGGTGAGTGTTGTAAAAGATTTCCGAAATTGAGCACGCTTCTTTTTATCAACAAAGGCTTGAATGATACTTTCATTGTAGCCATTAAGTTTGGCAATTTCGAATATATATTCCAGTTCCTTTTGCTTGGCTACTTTACTTAGAGGTAAAGTTTCCATGCGGTGGATCATATGATGGAAGGATGCCAGACATGGTACGGTAAACAATCGACCGCATAATTCCCTACCTAACTCCAATTAAGAGTGCTAAATTTGTCATTTTTACCTACTACGAATAAAAAACAGGATTTACGCTTTGCTCTTTACCAGTCCACATAAGCACTGAGGAAGACTGTATGTCACAGTCGAAATATATATTTGCGGAAACCGATAACTATTTCTTTGATTTCTTAAATCACTCTGCTAAGACGCTCGGTATAGATTTTCTAAATTTGATCTGATCATACTTTTGTGATACTTTATTTTCAATAGGACGCATTACGTTCAAATAGAAATTATAAACACTCTCGAACTGCTGGGCTTGTTTTTGAGCTTTTTGTCCATCCGTAAGAAATATGTGGTCACCATCTTTGAGGACTGAAATGGGTTTCTTAAGAACCTTCGAAATTTTCCAGAAAGGTTTGGAATATGGTTTTAGTTGTTCAACTTCTCTCATGAAATTTTTATTTCGTAAGAAAGTGAATCTATGTTTAATTTCCGTTTGTAAATCTTTAAAAATAACTTTTAAATCAGAATCACGAGATCTTTGATAATGACTTCTCCGTATGTTCTTCAAACGTATAAGAAGTTGAAGCTCATTGTCAATAATAGGTGTATTAAACTTCACTCTAGCATCAGGAACTGATAAGTACTGGGTATTGAGAATTAAACTGCACAAATCATTTAATGCTCCGTCAATGTCAGCACTATTTTGTAAACAATATCACAATTCAAGCTTTCTTCGATCGTGATATGATATCGATCCCAATTGGCCTTGTGATAATCAAACACAGACCTAGAGGAATTTAAAACAGGTTCACGGGATATAGAAAAAGTTATAGGAAGATGATCAGAATCAAAATCAGCATGGGCTAATAAAGCACTGCATGAATGACTTTGATTTGTCAATACCAAATCAATTGTGGATGGATTCCTAACAGAGGAAAAACATGTACATGTAGGACCATTTGGAAAAAAAACTGAATAAAATCCAGCTGAGCAATCGTTATACAACATTTTTCCATTGAAATTGATTTGTGCATTATTCCATGATCGACGTTTGCATTAAAATCACCGATGATAAAAAAATAGATTTATTTCTCGTAAGTTTTTGTAAATCTCCCTTGAAATGATTTTTCTGCTCACCAGTGCATTAAAAAGGTAAATACACTGCGGCTATAAATAAAATGCCAATATCTGTTTCGATTTCACTTCCCAAACTTTCAATAACCTTCGTTTCAAGATAAGACATAACACGATGTTTTATTCGACGGTGAATAACTATTGCAACTCCACCTCCGGCAACATCAATCCTATCGAACCTGTGTACCATATAATTGGGGTTTCTTTTTAGTTTTATATTGGACTTTAAAAGCGTTTCAGTCACAATTACAATATGCACATCTTGGAATTTCATCTCTGAATTTCAATTTAATAACAATAACAGTTGTAAATTTTATACCTACTTGACAGCGTCGTGGAGTTACAGTTCAACTTGAACAGTGTGGAGTTACAGTTCAACAGAGCGGTCATTAACTGTAGCATGGATTGTTGTAGGTAGTCAATCTTCTCGGGAGTAGGACTACCTAAATCAATACTGGCTGACTTTTCAGCACCAAACACGAAAGGTTTGTTGCTGTTTGAATTCGAAATATTACCTGTAAGGACACTAGTATATAAAATGCTTGGTGGTGCCTGAGCAGGATTAATTGTTTTCAATTTGTTGTTTCCTAAATTTGAATTATTACCTACAGACACACTAGCTACAGGAAATGCTGGTGATGCCTGAACAGTATTGAAAGTGTTTTGACCCATATGAATATTATTGACAACAGGTTGTTTTAAATACATACGCTGTTTAAAGAAAATAATTTTTGTCCTAACAGTACAATCGAAGGAATTTGATTTGTGTTTACCCCCACAACACATTTGAAATTTTCAGTGGCCTTTTTCACAGGGCAGATGTCCTTTGTGTGAGAAGAGTCACCACAAATCATGCATTTTGTTGTCATATGACAGTTACGAGTACCATGTCCATAGGCTTGACAATTCCGGCATTGCGTGAGATTATGGATGCCTCCATGTAACTTAAAGTTTTCCCACTTTATTCGCACGTTGAATAAAACACGTGTTTTTCTAAAAATTTCAAATTACTAACTTTGTTATTTTCCTGGTGTATTCCAGTATTATTAATTTTTGCGTTTGATCTACGTTTCATCAAAATTACTTGGTTGGGGGAAACCCAAGTAATTCTGTCAAACAATCTTTGATTTCATCAATAGTTTAGTCATTTGAAAGACCTTTCAACGGTCTGCCGTTTTTGTCATCATAGGTATACAATTTGTACATCTTTTCAGTCATCTACTGTAACAGATGTTTATGGCCTTCAGAAGATTCGGCCAAAATTCGAATTTCGCATCGGCGGCCAATTTGAAAATTAATTTTAACATCAGAAAAAAATGATGAAAGTTCTGAACGAAAAAGTTTGCAACTATCACCACAATAGGTGGAATTTTAGCTTTCTTCATACCGACATTTTGCTCAGAACAAGAAGCTTCAAATTCTTGATCCCCTATAGTAGAGAGAATTTCATACCTATTGCTTTCTGAATCACTCGGAGGAGAAGCCTCACGCTTCCTGGTAGCCGCTTCAAAGCGAGCTTTTTTGGTTCGTTCTGGCTTTTCAGGACAAATTTCACTTCACTTTCACTTTACGCAAATTTTGTCAACACAAATTCACACATTAAACACCCGTTAAACGTTAAAAACAAATTCAATACTTTGCGATTCAACAGGAACTCTTTAAAAAAGATTACCTGTTGAAATCGGAAAATTTCTAATATCTCTCAGTAGTCTAAGACTAAGTCTCGAGCTGTTGGTAAAATGCGACCGTTCTGCAAGGCAGTTCCAGTCGAACTGATGACGTCTGAATTTGATTTTTGATCTCTGGGTATCATACTGTTCCACAAAATCTCATTTGAATTATATACGGTATTTTTAGGTTGTTGTTCTTCAGGGAAAATTTTCCTTCTATAAAACGTATAATAATTCATAATCTTCGAAAAAATCACTATGAAGCGCCATAAATACAGGGTATCATCATCTTGGAATGTAAGATGGTGTCAGGGGTCACACTGTAAACTGTAGCACTGAAAAAAAGTTTTTGAAAAGATGAGCTATACCGCAGTTAATACCTATAAATATAAATATCAAAAATGTTCTCTAATATCTTTATTTAAACAAATTACTGTCGCGATAGTATTCCGATCCCTAGTCATAAACATTTAAATTCCGTTTTTTAGTTTGCTTAGACCCCATGTTACAAAATTGTCATGATTATTTTTAATTGTAGGCAAATTTTGCTGATATGTCGAGTACCAGTATCCGATCAAAATGACGTATAAAGTCCCTAATAAAAAAAGCATTTTTCTCAAACAATTTTGTTTCTTATGTTCTAATTTTTATTAAACGCGTTCTTGTTTCGATTTTTTTTTTCAAATAGCATTATCGATTTATGAACCATTTACAAAATTATAACATACTCTGAGACCTTACAGCTCAAAGATCTACGAAATAGACATTGTTTCAGTCGAAACTGAAATACTGAAACAGGAATTGCAATGAGAAACATTCCAATTTTACCTGATTACAGAACCAAGGATTTACCAATAGCTTTACGATCCGAAAAGTACACTGTACCCTAAACTTGTTGTTCAACAAAACAATTTCAACCGAAATTGGACCGTCTTTTGATTACGACTACCAAATGAGGACAAGCAAAACATTCCCATTAAATCAATACAAATCATTTGTATGTACAGTGCTAATTGCCTTCGTTCAGCACACAAACGGCTCTATTCAGACTAGACTATCAATGAGCGACCCCGAAGGAAACCGAAAAACAGAAATAGATACTTATTAACATTATTTCGCTAGATGGAGCCTGTGTTTTCACTTTATTACTGTGCCGCCTTGCCATCATAGCGCCATCAGTCCTTGCCCTGGGAGCAGCTCTTGCTTCGCGCTGATAGGCGAAAACCCTCTCCCCATGACATAATATAGCCGATGTGGGTGGCAGTTGATGTTGGAAGACTAGCATACGATACTGGGAGCTACAATCATACATATCTACATAGGAAGTACTCACGTGACGCCAGTGCATACGGCGAAATCCATGTCAGGAGCAGGCCGCTAGCGAAGGCTGTCAGTAACGCGGCACTGGAGGCCGCCTGCAGCCCCATGACTCAAATCCCCCGCGTGCTAATTATTTTATTGCACACCTCGCGTGCCTGGACTGTCCGTGTGTGTATGTGTTTTGTTGGTGGTCTTCTGTATGTCGGATTGTGGTTCTGTATATATGGGTTTTCGATTTGCTTTCGCTGTTTTTTTGTGATGTTTTGTGTTCACAGCCTGTTGTCACGCTGACACTTTGTGTGGTCTCTTTCTCTGTTTAGGCTGGTTTTCGAGAACTCTAAAGAACGGTCAACAAGTGTTATAACATGTGTGAAAGTCGGTGTCGGAAAAACCAGTCGGCGTGTTGCACCAGTTGGAGAAAAAGAAACAGTAGGTACACAGTTTATACGATTTTAATTTGCGGGAAATTGGGTTTGCATCATATCATGTAAGAAGTGGAGAAAAAGAAAAAGAATTTGATTAAATTAATGGGTTACCTTCGTCAAATGTCACCGCTGTGACATACTGGATTGCAATTTTATTGGCTTTTTGAGAGATAGAGATTTTCGGACAGTATTGGCCTGTGTAAAATTGACTTGATATCGGTTTTCGCATACAAGTGGAAGATCGCTGTTTGTGATAAGTTAAATTGAGTTTCGGATAGAATGGTGATAGGGGAAAATAACCCTCCGGCGCAACCTCTTCGAAAGTCGAACGAAATCCTCTGGTGATGATATCACCGCTGTAACAGTGTTTTTCTTTCTTCAAAACATGTAATTTTCACTTCATAATCGGTGGGAGCAATTCTATACATAACCGGTCTAGTTGTTATTTGCCCTCGTACAATCAACCTTTGCACTGCACAAATTTTTTTCGCACTCTTTCCTCAGGTCACAGACTGCTTCCTTTCTCTGCAATTATTTGCTTCAATCTTCTTCCTAGCTTTATTTCACAGTTTGCATTTACACTCAATTAAGTACGGGTAAAGTTGGGAAAAAACCTGTTCGGTATACTCCTAGCCCATGACGATCGTTAACGCATAGAAGGATAGCAGTATCGTACTATGTTGTAGGCGCGAGTGGCATTTTTCTCGGAACGCTGCACTGCTACTTACACCGAGAAGAACACTGCCACTCATATTTGCACCGGCTTGAAGACTAGAAATTCCATACGGTACCGACGCTCAGCCGTCGGACACTAGCCGGTACGAATCATTTTTGCTGCTACTGCTGCTGCTGGTGATAGTGGTAGATGGACCTGGCAAAAGCCATCGTACGTCTTCTTCGTTTTTCACCTTTGGTACCACCACCCACGGCATTCTTTACGCCTAGGAGCCACTTTGACGAAGAATTTTTCCTTCGCTTTATCCGTTTCCTTTCAAACAACGGTGCTTCCTGCGAGCAAATAAATTCACTGAAATAGATTCTTTACGCCAGGCTGTTTCACACAATTTATTATTATTGGATTTCATAATTTTCGATTCATTAATTTTCTTCTCTTCATTATAGCACTGGATTCACTTTTGCTTTTTTCGGTTTGTCGGCCACTTGACTCTCCACGGGTTTCCTGCCTCGTGCGCCCAGGTGTAGCCAGTAGTGCGACGGCTGCATTGAATTTTGTATGTATTTCACTTTGCGTTATCCTTTGCACGTGGCATGAAAAAGTTTTGATCGTTCGCTTGCCAAAGTTACCCCCGAAATGTTTTGGGTAATGAAATACTTCACGTTACGCTGGGTTTTATTAAAGGTTTTTTTTTTCGCTTTCTTGCTCGCTACACTGGTAAATGATAACATCATTTTATTGGAAAAGTAAGTTCAGAGTTTTCGTTTCTAGCTAGGAATTTCCATTTCTGTCTAGTGGAGGTACGCGTCTTCGAGCGCAAAGGTACAACTCAGTACTAGCTGATTAATAAAATAATTTTTTTTACGGCGCTGCTGTGGCGGCGGTTTTTACTACCAGCACAAATATTTTACAGTCTCAGTTTGAGGAAAACTTTGGAAAGATAAAATATACTTGTTAGAATATCGAAAATATCACAACTATCATAAAGTATCACCTGAACTAGTTCAGATTAAACATAATTGTTTTTTATGTACATAAAAAAGGCAAGTTATTGCGATGACAAAAAGTCTAGTTGCTGCGATGCAAGACGAGTCAAGTTATTGCATTGCAAGACGAGATCAAACGAAACTTCTATAGGTTGAAGTCGCTTATCCGGAGACAAGATTATCCGGGATTCGATTATCCGGAATTTCAGGCTCGTTTATCCGCAATAATGTTTTTGCCTTTTGTTTGATATTTATTTCGAAATTTTACCTTTAGTTTCAGAACAATTGTTACCATTTCTGTCCTTTCTTGCATGTTTGGTACATGTCCGAGTTTAATGAAACCAATCAGGGTCAATTTTCTTTGCCTCTCGTGAATTTACCTCATTTTTCCACAAAAAGGGTTTCTGGTTACGCCACTGCTTCATTCAAGTAACATAACGAAAAAAAATAATTATTTGGTTCTCCAGGAAATTCGACTATCTGGAGTGATTTATTTCTCGAAACACCGGATAATCAAGTTCGACCTGTATCGTGCAAACAGAATAAAATGGAAAAATTCACAAAACCGTAGAAAACCGCTTGAGAATTGATTGATGATTAGTTAGACCTGCCAGTTGAAAACTCAAGACTAAAGAAAGGATGGTTTATAAAATATTTTGGATTGATAGGCATATGAATAAACTGGTATGCTGAAACTGTTCAAATGTATTGGGGTGTGTCAAATTAATATTTTGAGAAACAAAAATCATTAGAGCAGTTAGAAGATTAGAAAAATTTTCCCATCGATGTGAACTTCTTTAACATATTCCTACTTCACTCTACGTGTCCTCTTCCAAATATACTGACCACCATCGTTAAGTGATTAGACCTGCATCGACATGTTCCTAGTCAGGTATAAGGATTACCTTTGAAGGATAGAAAGGCCAAACCTCTTTGAGCTGTAAACAGCTGTTTTGCTTTTCATGTTACAACAGCGACAGATATAACATTTGATATACATTTTGTTTGAAAAATTCTTTTGGTAATTAAATTTCGTCCCTCTCAATGATACTAGTTAAATAGTCAAAAACTATTGGATTATTTCTGGGAAAAAGTTACAAAAGTTCAATTTGTATTATAAAATTACCCTTTCATTCAGACAATGGAAAACTTTTTGGCGCATTAGTTTCAATAGATGCTAATAATGTGAAATTGGTCCAGATTTTTCATTGTAAAAGTCGTATTTTTAGGCTGAATGTTTGATCTCGAAACGCCTTGAAAAACTATGTGGAAAATAAAACCTCTTATTACCCGTTCAACGTTCTCCGTCCGCTGAATTCTTTGTGAGAAAATCTAATAAGAATTTGTTCACATAAATGCTTAGTTTTTTTTTGTATATGCATATGTATAAAAAGTGATACAGAGAAAAAACGTTTTTGAGTTTATTTAAAGGTAAGCAGGCTTGTTATTCCCCTCAATACGTGGAAAGAGCACAGTGAACATTCACCGCTCACTTCTTGCCCAAGTATCAGCGCTATGAGTAGCAATTTTTTACCAAACTTCTTTTTCCTGCATTGTACTGGGTTTCTATCGCTCGCAGACAAATTAATACACTTGCTGCTTACACCACTACTGAGCGAAACAAGAGTGGTGAATCACTCTAGTGAGAATACATAGATGTACACCGTGGTGCGCACTACTGAGTTAAATTCGATAGCATTCCAAGAGCAAACATGCGTAACGGGCGGCTGGATTTATTTTTTTTTTAGTTTTGAGATACCAAACAAACATTGCAATCTACTTTCCTACATAGATGCTCCCCTCATTTGATATATGCTTAAAAGAAACACAGTAAAGGTACTGCAGTGAGCTCTGTTGTGTAATTATTGTGCGTAATATTCTATCGTGTGGGGAAACTCACACCAGCTTATTATCTCTCTGGAGAGATACTTCAGACTTCACCGTGATGTTTTTTTTTTGCAAGCTTCTCAGATACAAACGATTCGCTGCTCTCAAGCTAGTGCGTTGTGTTGCCACGAGGAGAGCGGTTGTTTCTGCAGTGAAAGATATTCTCCTACACACTACTGATTCTCTGAGGAGGAACGGCAAGCCTGAAGGTAAGTATGGAATTGTTTCCGATAAAAGCGAAATGGCGGACTTTTAACCAATTTCACACAGTAGCTTGTACTGGATTGGCGTACATAATTGCAAAAAAAAAATCAGCTTAATCCATTTGTATAACAATTGAATATATCATAAAGATAATTAGAATACTCTACTTTTTACCAACAGGCTACACCAAAACTACCTTTTTCGTCCCGGTAACATGCGAAAGAAAAAGAGTGTAGTTTGGAAGACACCAACACATTCTCATATTGATAGCTTCCTCCGGTATAACACACACCAATGAACTAAAGGTGTTTTTTTCAACATTTCATTTTCAACTTAAAAGTTGTTGTTTGGGATGTCGTAGTACCGACGCAAACACGTAATTAACATGAGCAAAAGCGTTAATACTCATGCGAATGCTTTTGTAAAAGTGAGCCGATGTGAGCGGCTTTTATTCAAGACCTTTCTTGCAGTATCTTACTCGCTTGATACTTGTATGCAAGTCGCTATGTGTTGTGTTTTCATCGTGAGTCTTTTTCTGAGTCTCAAATCAAAAGCATGATAAAGTTTCATTTCGAGTCAATCACACATTCGCAAAGTCAACGAAAAAAATCAAATCCTCAAGCGAAACTGGCACGCACTCAAAAGTTACTCGAACATAGCGTTATTCCTTAGTAATATAAACATATAAAAATGCAGTCCTGTCTGTCTGTCTGATTCATATAGACTTGAAAACTACTGAGCCGATCGATGTGAAAATTTGTATGTAGGGGTTTTTTGGGCCGGGACAGGTTCCTATGATAGTTTGAGACCCCTCCCTTCCAGTGAAGGGTCCCATATAAATAAAACACTATTTTTTACACAACTCGAGAACTAATCAAGCAAATGGAACCAAATTGGGCAGGTGAAAGTTTTTGGGAGAAAGAAATATATCTATTGACACCACTTTTTTGTGGAAGGGTGGGCTCTCATACAAACGAAACACGAATATCTGTATGACTGAAGAACTTATCAAGCAAATGGAATCAAACCTGGCATGTGGATGTTTCGTGAAACAAGAATTTTTTCCATGGTAATTAGATAACCCTCCCTGCTGTAGATGGGAAGGCTCCCACATAAACGAAAAACAAATATATGTATAATTCAAGAACTAATCATGCACATAGAACCAAATTTAGCGTGTGGTGGTTATCGGGAGCAACAACTATTTTTGTGATAGATCGACCCCCCTTCTTCCTCTAGAAGGGAGGGTTACCATACAAATGAAACACAAATTTCTGCATAATTCGGGAACTAAACAAGAAATGCTTCTATAATGATATGACACCTCTCACAAATCTTGAAGGGAGGGAGAGGTCCATACAAACTTCTACATAACTCAAGGACTAATCAAGCATAGAGAACGAAATTGTGGTATGTGGAAGTTTTTGAAAGCAAGAAATATTTCTATGGTGGCTCGAAACCCCTCCATCCTCTGGAAGGGATGATTCCCATACAAATAAAACATATTTTTTGTATAACTCGAGAACTAAACAAGCAAATGGAAACAAATTTGACATGTGGAGGTTTTAAGGGGCAAGGAATGTTTTTATGGCAGTTCGAAATTTCTTCCTATTCTAGAAGGGAGGGTCCCATACAAATTAAAAACGAATTTTCGCACAACTCAAGAACTAATCAAGTAAATGGAACCAAATTTGACATGTGAAGGTTTATTGAGAGCAAGAAATAATTTTATGGTTGGTCGACACCCTTTCCTCCTCCCCTCTTCTGAAAAAGAAATTTTGAATTCCTATACAAATCAAACACAATTTTCTGCATTATTCGAACATTAATCAAGCAAGCAAAACCAAATTTGGTATGTGAAGGTCTTCGGGAGCAAGAAATGTTCCTATGATGGTTTGAGACTCTTGCATACTCTGAAAAGCACCGATACAATCGAAACAGATATTTCAACCATTTTTTCCGAAAAACAGCCCAAATGATCGGAATGATGTACAGAAGCCGAAAATGGATTCCAGCCGCCATTTTTAAAGCGAAAAGGGAAACTTCAGGTTTCTGGAAAACAGACAAAAATTCCCGAAAACCACCCAATATCGGTAACCAGGCCAATTACACTTAACTTCGTTCCTTGAGGAGTTGCTGAATGATACCTTATCAACACACGGTGGCGAACTAGCCTGTGGTTTACAGCCACCTTAATAAAGCGATAAAAAAAACTTTTCAACATTCATTCAAACTCATCAAACTCTAGGTTGGCTATAAATTAACAATATTCTTACCAAACTCACTCAATACCTGATGGTTACGACACTACCTAATATTCCCACACACAAGCCACAACAAAAGCCAAAAAATGGATTCATTCGTGTTTTTCACAAATATTTTTTTAGCTCAAGTACATTTTGATATTTTTTTTCTTGGAAACCTCAACAAATTTGCAATTGAGTAAGATTGTAGCAGAAAAATCCAAACGAGACGAGTTGCTCGCCCAGGCTCCAGTGAAAGGGCCTAATATTTCATAAAGATACAGCTATTTTTGTTTGCCAGTCGAGAAGTGGAGGGTGCGGAGTCATAGCTTTGCATAAACTACTTGTTTCCCCTTGACTTCAAGGAAAACTATATCAAAAAAGGTTAAAATCTGATTGAGATATAGCTTTTTCATGATTAGTGGTAAAAAAATATAAATCTGAAACGCCCCTATCGGCGTAACTTTGAACTAAAAGAAAATGTCATAGCATAAACTTATTGGTATTAACTTAAAAAACAACTTTGCCAAAGATAGTATGATTATAAACTAATCATGATGCCCACATTTACAAAGCTCGTATTTTCGTAACGCGACACCATTTGCAAGAGACTGTTCAGCGTAACGCGACACCCCGAAATGTTTTTGGAATATTTCGCTAAAAATTCAGTGTTTTCTATGTTGTAATATGTCATTTTAATGGATTTTGTCTCCGGAACAAATGTCTAGAAGAAACCAGGGTTGAAAGAGCGAAATTCAGCGATGGTGTCGCGTTACAAAATGTATCGGGTTGCAGTGCATGATACAACTATCTAAATTGCTAAACCAACCCTGGCATTATTTTCGACCTGCTTAATCATATGCTCTTTAAGCTAATTTCTAATAAAAGCAAAGCCTTGGTGCTACATTCCGATTCGGAACTCGACCTTCTGTTTATTATACACAGACTTCGCAGCCAACTGTTAAGTGTACATGACAATTGCGGGGCTAGCGCTACGATCCTACTGCCATAAACAGTCTCTCCCTAGCCTAGACTCGACCCTACGACGACTGACTTGGTAGGCTAGCATCGTACCTCGAGACCAGCTGGGAGGGAGGCTAATTTCTAATATCCAGCCTAAAATGTACACCAAATTCGGGTCCTCATGGTGTCGCGTTACCCTGTAATGTGTTTAATACTTACGTTATCATAATGAATGGTTTTGGCTTATTTAACTCAAAACAAAATTAATAACAAGTTACAGCAAAAAATCGTAGCAATCAACAATTTCATTTTTGTTTTTTGCTTGGCAATTTTTTTCATTTGCCTACAACTACATTCGCAGTATTACGAAGACAGCTAATATACGTTTATTACGGTAAAGCTTAGAATAATAGTATATCATCTAACAATTTTGAAAGGTAAAAAGAGAATTTGAATGAATCTTAGTAAATAAACCAAAAAATCACAAGCATTCGTAGGCTCTCACTCTTCTATAAATGTGTATATTCGGGAATTTACTCTTTCGATACCATCCGGTCACGATTATTTAGTGATTATCGAAGATAAAATTGAATATATTTGAATATCCGTTGCGAAAATTTACAATTCTTGTTGAGTAAGTTATTGTAACCATATTTATGAGATAAACTTTCAATCACCATCAGCAGCAGCATTGCAGTTTTTCCTCGATTGCACACGAATAGAAATGTACAAACAAAAGTGTACCACTGCAATACGAATAGTACCGCTGCAGTACGAATAGAAGTGTACCGCTGCAATCATAAACAACGAGACCTGCGGTTCTTTACTTCTTTGGTACTGTTGCTTTTACCGGCATGTTTTCTTTCAAGACATCAGTTTTTATTAGGTTCTGAAAGCAGGTTTTGAAATTGTTCAAGAATGGGGATTGTTTCAAACTTATCGGAAAACTTTTACCTTCGAGACATCATATTAGTCTAAGCTCATGGAAGCAGAAATGAACTGACCTATTGGGACGGGGAGACTCTGTAAATTTTTATTTCGATATTGATATAAAGAATATCACAGGGAACGGATGGTGTCCATTCACGTCGTCTGTGCTAGGAATGCTCGCATGTAATTGGTTCATTGTTCGCGTAAATTTGTCATTGAAACTTTTTATCATTTTCACCACTTAGCAATGAAATTAGAGTGATAACTAGCATATTACAAAATTGTTCTATATTTTATCCATCCAACAACATATTGGTTATTGATATCCATTGTGTGGTTATGTTGTAATTAACGTTTGAAATCTGACGCAACATTTGCCAGTTTCATTTCCAATTGTACAGAATGCATCCCTGTATAGTAAACAAAGACGTAGTCCCACGTCAAAAAATGTAACTCAATAATCAGTAGCATAGGAATAATACCTCCTCTCAAAATTATCTAATGAAAATGTTCAGATTGCATGGCATTTGTGTTTCGAATCCACTCAATTTGATTGTTTTTATTTTTTGAGGTCTTAGCCCTTAGCGTCTCTTTAAAAAAGTGAGCCTAATTTACGAACTGCTTTTCCGAAACAGAGTAATCATGTCACCCAGCGGCAATCAAAAACTGAAACAAATTGTCCGGGCTGGGGCCCCTCTGTTAATGAAGTCAATAGGGACGGTAATCACAATTAACAAGCTGGCACTAACACGGTAACAGCCGAAATAAATTTAAATCAGTGTCTTCCGGTGTACAGCCTTGATAGCAGAGCTCGATTCCTCGCCAGAAACATGTACGAACAGTCGTTTCGGATTCGTAACGTTTTGCGGTACCGCAAATGAGGCAAAACGGAAGTAAATAGCTGACTATCCGCACAGTCATCACATCAGCGGGAAACAAAACTACAACAGCCCAACGTGGGAAAGGGAAGCGGAGGAAGAGATTGTCAAAAGCCCTTTAATTGTCCGGAAATGCTCCCCACCAGGCGGAAACCTTTCGTACCAGCAGGAGTCTTCGAGGGTCGGCGTTTACCCGTACACCACCTGGGTGCTGCTGTGGCTGGCGAAGAAGAACGTTGTCGTCCATGTTCCACCATGAAGCAAATAATTTATTTTGCTCAGGGAACCAAACCTAGCTCCGGTACACTGAAGCTACATGCATGCAAAGATATCATTTTGAGTTTTATCGTTTCACCTGTCGCAAGTAACCACAAACTTCTCAAGTCTATCTTCGGCATGAGCTCCGGCAGTCTTCTTTACGGAGTATTGTGTCAAAGAACGCTGCTTACGAAAAACCACAAAGGTTAAACCGTCCCGTCCAGTGACAATTTCATCGGAAAGAGTGAATTGCATTATAAATTAGACACCGATGTTCGAACAAATGTCTTTTAAGGGACATTCAAAACTTTTCTTTTCTTCCTGTAAGCTGGAGCTTTTGGACCTAATTTTCACTATCAGCGGCTTTATGGACGTATCTTGAGAATGCCAATTGTTCCGTTCAAGAACTTATGATAGCCTATCAGATGAACATCAATCATGGCGTCTGGTTGAGAAATGTGCAGTTGATTGTATTGTATGAAAAGTAATGTTATTTGTTTGCCGTATCGGAGCACACACTTGGTTCGTTTCAGATGTGACCATCACTTCGGTTGAAATGTCGGTAGTTTTATGAGAAAAGTGAACGTAAAAGGTGAAATTTATAGTAACACCTATGTCTACCACATTCTCTCCGACTACATTTTGCTATATCAAGCACAAACTGCGGCAGGTTACGACAACGAATAACGAAGGTTCTCGTGACTCTATTTATAGCTGCATGGAAGTTTCTCGAGTTGTATATTTTCTCTGATGAATTTATCCTTGATTTTTCCGTAGGTAACAAACTAGTATAAAATAATTTGATTTCATTATACCAAAAAGGTAACCATAGGATTTGAGTTTTTAAGATGTCATACGTTTTAGTCGCATTTGAAACCACTTTTTTATTATACATAAATTACACCGCGCTTGTAGTTCGAAAATTAAAATTATTCAGGCAATATTATCCACAACAGGTTGCTCTAACCCGAAGAACATTCCATTTTATCTTAAATTGGAATGCAGTCAGTCCTTCTTTTTCCTCTGTTTGTTTGTACACGGATTACTGCATCTAAGCAAAAAGAAAGTTAACTGCATCTTTCTACGGCTTGAGCTGTTAATGTTCAACGCCATCATTTCCCGCAAGCTGGCAGAGTGATCGTTCTTCAACTCACCTCGAAATAAAAACCCTAGCTTGCACCGAATCATTCTAGATTTTCCCGCAACGTTCCCTGTACTCTCGTTTTACATTCTGTCTTTTAACCGATTTTCACGAAGTCGTATTCTTGCGAAAAAAAATAGTTTAGTCACAGTGTTCGCTCGAGCGATGGGTATTGCTTCGGAAGAAGAAAAGCAACACCGTAAAAAAGAGATTCTCTGAAAACAGCGAGTCTAGGGGTTTTGAGAAAACGTTTTGGCACATTGCCCACCATGTACAGCCCAACAGCAACGATTGCGGTGGTGCAGGACTGGAAACAGCTGGCTGCTGCGGTGGTCACCATCATCACACCAGAGCATTCGCGGTTGACTGGGCTGCCGTTGAGAGTAAAATATAGACAAGGAGGATGCTAGCTAGTTGCTGCACGGGTGGTAATCCTTGAAAAATTTGCTCATTTTTCTTGCGGGTATGTCAAAGCCGAAGTCTGAATCTGCTGAAAAACAACCCCGTGTCGGGATTATCAACGGGTGGATCCACCTCGCGTTCATCGCCAGGGCGGAACGGAACAAGCAGCAAAAGCAAAAGCTTCCGGTAACATCCACGGAAGGATAACGTAGTGAGCGAGCAAAGTGAACACAAAAAGCTTGAGATGAAAAATTGCTTTTCTTTTCGGAACATTGTGCCGGTTGACCGGAGCGGATTGTGCCAATCAGTCGTAAAATTGGAACGAAACTGATGGTCCGCTTTCTATATTGTCATACACTGGTTATTGTGTGGTTGAGGGGGAAAAGCAGTAATGGTGATTCGACCTGAGTAAACGGGGTGACGAGGTTGGTAACACACGGGTGTAAAGGTCGATCCCCAAGTGATGGGAGTGGAAATGAAAATGACTTTGCAAATGCAAAATGCAAAGCAAAAAGGAATAATATTTTATCTCTAATTTTGACAATACATACTTTTCTTAATTGTCAAATATTGCCAAGAGAAAAAATAGTATTGCCGAGTGGAGGATTAGAAAATCATCGGCTGTTGATGATCATATTTTAAAGTTATGTTAAGCGTTACACTGCTTTTTCAATTATAATAGTCAGCAGGTATGCTAGAATTTAGGGAAACGAAATTTGACTATTAGTAAAAAGATAGCAACTTAAAATTATTTCAATTTGTTGAACGGTTGAACGTTTTTAATGGAGGTCAGATTTTATTTATTGCAGTAGATAAATTACTTGGAGAACACGATTTTTAGTTTTTACGATGTATGAAAACGCTACTATGTTTCACATTCGACGTTTCGGACTTCGGACTTGGCCTTCCCAAGGGATAGTTAAGTTTTACCGTTTCGTTCAGTGTACAAAGTTTTGGATATCGACGAAGAGTCTATCTTGTCGTCATTGTGGATGATAACAAATTTGGTCGTTCCATACGAAGTGTCTATACCACTTGGCCACGACCATCACAGATTTGGCTCTAAATTGGGGAAATTATTAATGTAGGTTTGCTTGGAAAAGATTTAAACTTTGGTTTCTATTGGAGTACCCTCCGCTATGGTAGGCAGAATGTTAACGTTTGCACTCCGCTGATTCTAATGAGGACAGTCCTACATATCTTTTGTTTTGTTGTTCAGACATTAAGGTGGCACTCGAACCCACAACTTCTAATCTCCGGTCAGATGCGTTTTCGATTACACCACCGCAAAAGGTATAACTCAGCCTCGCTGAATAGCTATTTTTGTATCGCTTGCACACTTTTCGCACGTCATCATTTACTGATTACGATATGGATAAGGAAAAAATAAAAACTGGTTTCGTAAAAATGGAATATCTCGAGATTGACTCAGAACACCTCAGGGTGACAGTTATTTCTTACGTGAAATTTTCTAAGAAAACAAGATGAAATTATCAAACTTGAAATCAAAATGTCTACATTTGCGAAAAATGCTAATTTAATTTTAAATTAAAAAAACAAATTGTCCGGCAACACTATTTTTCTGGATTCATCGGTTTATTTTCTTCAAACACCTATTGATACTTTGCGGACATGTTATGTCTATGATTTGTAGAGAAAAGAAAGAAGAGGTTTTGAACAAAATATACGTTATTTTGCAACAAAAAGGGGAGTCCCGCAAAGCGAGGGGTATTCCAATCGACGTCAAAATTAAATTTTTTTTCAAGTGAACCTAGATGAATAATTCCCCCTACTTTGAGCCGAATCCGTGATGGTCGATACCAGGTTTGTACTTTTTCGTGATCACTTCGTATGGAATGACCCATATAATGGCCGACATATGTTGTCAATGCTTCAATTCCAAATTATTACCACGAAAATCCAGATACAGGCACACATGAAAAAGAGTCATATCGGACGGTCCATTGAAGCGTAGAACCGTGTGGTCAGGGATTCCACTTATACATATTTATCTGTGGAATATAGATTTCGAAATGTTTTTTGCATACAAATATCTTTATATACAGATTAAATATTTTTGCAAAACCGTACAGGTTCGTACAGATTTTATATAATTTTTCGTACTAAAAATGTTCAGAAGATTTTCGAAATTCAAATTACAGATTAAAATGAGGCTTCCCGGTGCCTGGAACTGTTTTTCATTCGTTGCGCGCCGAGCGAAGACGAGTATCAAAGATCGATCGCTTGGTGCTGCACTCTTAGTGCTGTGCGTGCTTTGTTTCCTTCAGGACTTCAATTTTAAAAACATTCTCACAGCAGAGTATAAAATTGTCTGTCGAACGAGGTTGCTACGAGCTTATCAACTTATGGTAGCAACCGTATTGGGACGGGAAGATTCTTCCAAAAGTTTTCTGATACTTGTATAGAAAATATACCTACGCTTACATCACCTGCGTCGAATGTCGCTTAGCAGTACAGTTTGTAAATTACATTCAATATAGTGCTCATTCAAGCTTATATGTTAGGTAGTATTTGGTGTAAGATGGGTAAGGAAGAAGATAGGGCAGACTGGGGCTAACTGGTTACGGGATAAATTGGTCAATGAAATCTTCAAATCTACGCATCGGAAAAATCGCGTTATATGGATGATACAATCAGATACCCAGAGAAACTAAATTACGAAATGAAGTGCAGTTGTGCAACACAACAAACCATGATTTTCAAAAAAATGTTTAACGTTGTCCTTCGATTCTTAAAAGAATAAAAAACATTTACATTCTTTCAGTCACAAAAAAATCCAACTATGAGTAACTTTTGCGAAAGTCTAAACAAAAAACCGAAAGAGGTTTGACATCCGCTGAAAAGTTACAGGTAATAAAAAAATGTCTTTTCGAACTAAAAATGGACCTCACACTCTCATCAACTTACCCCACCCGGGGGGCCAATTTGACATCCGCTTAAAAACATAAAATACATTTAAGTCTTTACGCGTCTGTTTTTCGCGGATTTTTTCACACGGATTTCGAAATTCACGCAGCTTTTTACGTGAATTTCAGAATAAACGCGTATGTTCTACGTGGATTTCTTACGCGGTTTTTATCTGAGCTTTGGAACCTACGCGGTTTTCTTTACACAGATTTTAGGCCGTTTTTTACACGGATTTCAGAGTTTAGGCGGTTTTTGCACGGATTTCGGAATTTCGTTTTTTTATGCGGATTTCAAAATTCACGTGGTTTTTTACCCGGTTTTCGAAGTTTACGCGGATATCAAAATTTACGCTGTTTTTTTACCTCGAAGTTTACGCGGATTTCAGAATTTACACGTTTTTTCACGTGGATTTCAGAATTTACGCGTTTTTCTACGCGGATTTCTAAACTTACACGTTTTTTTTTTCAACACGGATTTCGGAATTCAGGCAGTTATTATACACGAATTTCTACGCAGAATTTGAAATTAACCCATTTGCGTGTTTTTTTGCGCGGATTTCGAAATTTACGCGGATTTTAGCGGAATTTCGAAATTTGCGCGGATGTCAGATTTTGCGCGTTTATTTACGCGGATTTCAGAAGTTTCGCGGTTTTTTTCACCCGGATTTTTCAATTTACGCGGGCTTCGAAATTTACGCGTTTTTTTTACTCGGATTTCGAAATTTGCGCGGTTTTTTAACGGAATTTATACGACTATTTTAACCAGATTTCGGAATTCACACGGTTTGTTTTTCGCGGATTTCGGAATTCACGCGTATTTTTTTTTGCGCTACGTATCCTCCGCTTGAAAAAAACTTTTGTGTATCTGCAAAGTTACGAGCTGTTTTATGTAGTTCATATTTTAAGAGAAGCTATAGAATTTACACAACATTCTCATGGAAAGAGTTTTTGCCATAATATTACCTGCATAAAGTTATAGAACAGTTTTACCAATAATGACCAATTATCCCGGCTCTACCGCTCTGTACTGATTTATGCATATGACTATATGTTACACGCAACGCGGAGCAGTAAGAATAATTTTTTTTCCTTGTAGAAGTTTGAACCACTGCGACCATTTTTTGATCTATTGTGATAGAAGTAAGAATAATACCAACCGCTCCGTTTACTTCGTGTCTTACACGTATACATTATGAAAGAGTGAACGAAATGAACGAACGCTGTCATAGCAAATGACCGTCACCTAGAAACGATCAATTCCCCTTCGACTGCTTTTTCTCCGAGTGATCGCTGGGCTATACCGAGCAGTCAAGTTGACTGCGGAAGGCCTTCATATCGTGTTTTAATAGTCAACTTGCGGTCAACTTGTTGCTTTAAAGACTATGATTTTGATGTTAAAAACTGTCCGCGTGACGGAAGACCAAAATCCTTCGAAGACGCTGAACTGGAGAAATTGCTCGATGAGAATTCATGCCGAACGTGGGAACAGTTTGCTTCGGTATTAGGATTTACCCGCCTAGCCATTTCTAACCGAATGATACAAAAATAAAGAACTTGGGTTCCTTATGGTTCAAAACCAAGGGACGTCGAGCATAGTTTTTTCGACTGTAAACAACTGCTTCAGCGGAAAAAGGAAGGGTTTTCTTCATTTTCTATCCTCATAATGGCGTTGTAATCAATATACATATCTTATGATTCGAATTCAAGTGAGTGAAGTGTACGTTAGTAGTCAGCAAATCAAGCAATCTCATAGATAGGTCACGGTGTATCGCTCAAATACCCGTCATTCGCGAATCTCAAAGTCCTACCGTTAAAAATTTCATTTGAGATTTTCTATGCTAGTGGGAATAAATAATTTGCCTCAGGGCTATGAAGAGTTATCAGGGTTCTCCGGAGTTACGCTCCTCGCATAATAGCTTCATATGTTTATTGAAACCATGTCATAAAAAATAAGATTTTCTTGGTTATTTATAAAACATGACTTTTTTTGAATTCGTCAAATGAAAGCTTTTGCGTTGCAACGTATTGTTCAGATTTATGACCTAGATATGTTATCAAGAGAAAAAAATTCTATAAATCACAAATGTTTTCGAAGCAAAATGCGAGTTTTTTTATCATATAGCCTCGACAGGAACTTTTTACAACTGGCATTTGATAATTTGTAAAAAGCAAAGCCTTGGTGGTACATTAATAGTATCGGAGCTCGACCTTCTGTTAATTATACACAGACTTCGCAGCCAACTGTTAAGTGTACAGGACAATTGCGGGGCTAGCGCTACGATCCTACTGACACTAACAGTCTCTCCCGAGCCGAGACTCGAACCTACGACGACTGGCTTGTTAGGCCAGCATCGTACCTCGAGACCAGCTGGGAGAGTTGTGATTTGATAATTTGTATAGAATAGAAATATCATCTTGATTTTCAGTGAAATCAATTAAGTGTACTCAAAGTTACAACGTTTTTTTGTGTTTTTGGCATATCGATCGAACTTGAAATTTTGAGAATCTTAACCCACTTAACCCTTTAACATAATCTGACATGATGCAAAAAAATTTTCCTCCCAGATACATAATATTTATTCCCATTTCACTAACTTTTCAATTACAAAAAAAAATGTCTGAACAAAGATTGTTCTAGAACCATCGATAGAACATTTCAATTTTGGTAGCATATCAGAGGGGGCACCTTGAGCTTTTGAATGACAAGTATTAGAGCGATACTACTTTCAACCAGGGACACCTGTGAGGTATAACCGTAGAAAAATAACTTCGTTCATATCTCACTAGATGTGTAATCATGGTTAGGCATGCATTGTAATATCCAACATTTCATAACCTGCAAACCGAGCGCCACAATAAAGAACCCAATTACCCAAGAACATAATATTACTACCCTGCTAGATAGTGTCGTCGGTTGCCCGCTATCTGCACTGTTCAAAAATTTAATTTCATTTAGCAACAGCGCAGAGTTGATTTGGTTCGGCTTTGGCCGCTCCGCTCGCCCACCTGTTTCACCACAAAAAGTGGGTCAGTATAAACAATTAGCTGAAAACAAAGGGACAGATCCCTGCCTGCTAGGACCAGCGCTTTTATTGAAATCTCAATCGCACCGTACCGAACACACACGCGCCCCCTGCCAGTACAAAGGAGGGCAGCACTGTGCGCACATAAGCCGGTACATCTTTGTCGGATAAACACAACAGATTAAATATAAACTTGCTCCGGAAACTTTTTCCCCTGTACCTACGTACCGACAATGTTGGAATAGCAGAGCAGCGTTCGAGATAGGAACGAACGGGGAACAAAGAAAACCAGTGAAGGGTGAAAGTTGAAGTTCAGCTCGTCCAATAACGTACGAAAAAAAACCTTAGATATGCAGAGGCACACATTTAAAACCCCTTATTCTTGCAACTTGGCCGCACTGTTCTGTTGATTATGCCGACCGACGACGATCCGACAGACATATGCTTCAGGTGACAGGTAAAATGTAGGGCAACACGAGAGCTCCGGAAGGAGAAAATATAGGAAAGCAATCTGTTCGCATGCAAAAGATGGGGTTACACACTTTTGAATTGTGCAAAGGGAAAAGAACAACGTTGGGAGGACGTGGCACGGGTTGGAGGGAAAGGTTCTTTGTACTGTTATTGTGCTACTCTTAGCATGTGATGGCTTTGTTTGCTTAGGCTCTCTCATCTTCGTTGAAGCACGGGATTGGTAGATGCGATTCCCACTGT
Source organism: Wyeomyia smithii (assembly GCF_029784165.1). NCBI lineage: Eukaryota > Metazoa > Arthropoda > Insecta > Diptera > Culicidae > Wyeomyia > Wyeomyia smithii. The sequence continues at coordinate 114,422,267 of NC_073696.1, forward strand.
TCAACCGAAACGCTGGGAGGGAGGGTTAGCGGTAGGCTATGGGAAAATGCGAAAAACCGAAAATAAAAGCAGCCACCAGCAAAAAGTGAACCCTTTTGCCAGCTTTGTGGGTTCTGTCGAGCGGTGACAGAGAGTCCGTAAGAATGAACGAAGAGCAGCAGCATGCATTCCGAGGAGACTCGACCACCAGGAGGTCAGCGCTTCAAGCAGTAAGCGCCATACTTTCTCGGCAGGGAAAAAAGATGCGAGAACAGCATCTGTTATTGTTTGCTTGCGAGCTGCTCGGGTATCTACCGAAGGATACAAAGTTAAAAATTCAAATATGGGAAAGAAAAACATTCTGCTGCATAAATATCGGTTCGTTTTATTTGCTTAACGTTTGAATTTTGATTTTTTTTTCTGTTCTTTCGCTTGTCTGACTTTTGCCGTTCGATTTTGCTGGCTGATGCATGGCGTCGGGAGGTGATTGTTATGATGAATTTAATGATGCTATTGGCTGTCAATGAAAGAATGAATGAATGAATGAATGAGGGGAATATTTATGTCACATTTTGCCGTGCTGAGACTGGCGACAACTGGTAAAATCTATATTTTATGAAGCCTTATTACTCGTGACGTAACGAAGCTCATGTTGAAACAAAAAGGATTTTTACTCAGTTGTATCGTCACGAAAATGAATAAATCAAAAATGTGTTTGTTGGTGTACCATCGCTGAGAATAAGTCATATTTTCAAAAGACCGTTACCATTTGTATCTGGCGGTTAACTGCAGCAGCCTAAAAATCTTTTTAATTTAATTTAATTTTAATTTTTTTTTTAATTTCTTACTTATATTGGAATAAGAAAATTAAAGAAAAATCAGCGCACTTTTGCTGATATTATTTCTTAATTCTGGAACCATGGCTATTAATACTCTCGAATTGGTTTTTGTTACAAAAACTGTAGACAAGAGAAATGACAAGGCGCTCACCATTATGGTAGCTGTCACGCCAAAACAAACGATGGACATGCAAAATCATACAGCGCACCCGTTTTGAAGTGACATCTACCATCATAACGGTGAGTTCTTTGTCGGCTTTCTTAGTGTATAGGGTCTCTAATTTTGAACGATAACATTTATTATAAAAGCACGTCAATGAAAATTTAACACACGCTATGTTCTGTTTCGGTTGTTTATAATTTAAATACACTGACTTAACCTGATTTATTTTAATGGTTTCACGAAAATACGTTCGTTGGTCCTCTACTTCACTGCCGAGCAGGGCTGTCATTCGCACAATCATTGCGCTCAGTGTGTGAATTTTACGTCAAGGCACAACGAGAACGGTACCTACACATTTTGACAACCAACAGACACAAAGAAAAAGAGCGAAAACGAAATGACTATGAAAGATATCACCAAGTGAGAAATATTTCAAGAGAGGGAGAACGAACAACACTTTGTGCTGCTTTTTGTGACACATTGCGTGATAACAAAGAGCTTCAGTTTGAGCAGTTTGCGTTGCGTTGCGGGTGGAAAAAATAGCAGAGAAAAGGAACCGAGAAAGGACCATATAAATTTTTGAGAATTCATTTGCACACGGTTCTCAATGGCGTGGACGTGTTTCTTAGGACATTTCATGCACGTCCAGACATGTTTCTGCCCCGGTATTCATATAAAATCGCTTCATGCATTCACTACTGTGACCGTTCATTAGAGTGGTAATGACTTGTATGGAAAAAAAATCGTCGCATTTAGAAGTTCGGTCAGTCGAAAAGTGAAACTTTAACCGATCGATTGTTTCATTTTTTGTTTTTGGATAACACCAGATCTCGATGTTTCATGCATTTTTAAGATATTTGGTATCAGAATTTTTTGATATTCAGAAATTTATGCATTTGATATTCAGAAATTTATGCATGCTGTGCATTTTTTTCGTTGGTCACAAAATAATGCTTTCGTGCTCCCAAAGTCAGATTAATCTGAAGTTTAGTATGGGAACTTTTTTCGAAGACAAAGCTATTGAGCCCTACTTCTAAACGAAATTCGAAAAGTCTATTTCTATTACCACCCTACTGTTAATGTACGAGACATATTGCGGCTATCTCCGGGAAGAAACCATTTTTAGTTTTGAAGCATTGAGCAGCACTTAAAATTAGCTCCTAAATTATTTCAGTAGGCGTCAAATGAAGTGTAAAAACCAAAAAAAAAAAAATAATACTATAATTATTCGTTTGTCAAATCCGATAATCATTCCCTTAGGCAACACACAAAGTAAGACACAATGTGTGGTGTCGCACATTTTAGCAAATACACAAAGAGTACCCAGTCGCATTTTTTCGGTGCGAAAGAAATAAAAAAGAGCGAATGGGGAGAAGAGAACACAATCGAAATATCGGGAGTGGCACGCACGGTTTGATGGCAAATGTGTTGTGTACAAATTTGTGTGGTTCTGTCTGCACTGAGGTGAATTTCAGCCCTGCTGCCGAGAGACCACTGGAGTTAGCCTTCTTACATAATTACAGAGCTCAATAACGTTAACTACAGAGGGGATTTTGTCTCATATTAAACATTCGGTAAAATGTAGCTAAGATAATTTTATAATAATTTAGGTAACTTCTAACGATGTATTTTTAACGACAGACTTATAAAAAATAGTTGAAGAAATTGTTTGAAAGACGGTCGTGTCTCAAGGTTAACGTACGTAAATTTACGACAGCCTGTTTAATTTTAATGTATTCTTTGCAATAGATTTGGGAATACATTTGATTAGGGTTAATCAATTTAAGCTCGTACACGCGGTGAAATTCAGTGATAATTCTAGTTCTTGATTGGTAACTTTGAAAAGAAGCGTTGATTATGGATTGCCAATAACCGATGACACGGGACGATTCTAGTTCTCTTGTCATTCTTTGCTCCGCCCATACTGCAAGCTAACAAACAAAACATAACGATTATAACGCTACCGGCACACTCATAGCTATTAGCAGCAAATGGCTAGAAGTAACCGCGACGCGGCAGTTCCGAACAAAACTACTAACATGTTCGGACATGTTCAGCAATGCTGTGCAGTGTTGTTGTCTGCCGGTTGGTCCGTCTGCTGTGGAACGCTACGGAGCTCTGAAATCTCACATTCAACGCTTTGAATACACCTGAAGTGAAGCTAAGTGTGCACTCACTTTAGCCCTTTGCTTACTGTGATACTGAATTGAATCCAGTTACCCTTCCCTTAAATTAAACGTTTTACTGATTCGACTGGTGTTACTTTTTGTCATGCTTTGCCATTCATTCCTTCAAAAAAGTAATGATTGATATCAAACTTAGGCGTCGTACACAAATTACGTAACGCAGGAAGGGGGGGGAGAGGTTGAGTCTGCGTTACTTATTGTTACATAGGGGGGAAGGGGGAGCAGGGACAGTTACGTAACTACGATGTTGACTCGAAATTGAAAATTTTGAGGGGGGGGGGCAGGTTGTTCAGGTTACGTAATTCGACGGGGGGAGTCATATCGAACGATACTTATCGTTATATAGGGGGGGGGGTCTGAAATCTAGGTTATTAGCGCTACGTAATTTGTGTACGACGCCTTATAGCGCCTATTTAGTTTCGTCAGACTACAGCAAGCATTGGGTGCTGTACAGGATGGAACATGATTCTTAAAATTAGTGTTACTAAAGAACCATTTCACGAGAAACCAATGACTAACAGTTATTTCAAAAACAGGAATTGGAAAATAAAGGAAAATAAAGAGACTTCAGTCAAGCAAGCGCAAAGTAGGTGATGTTTGAACGAACGAGAGATTCGCACCGCTATCGACACGGTAAAAAGTTTTTGTCAGAGCATACAAAAAATATTGTACTCTGAATGCTCTTATTATTCACCTTCACACAGTTCTGTCACTTTCTCCGAACTCTACTGCCGACAGCGGGACGATCCTGTTTCCAGTGAGTTAACCGTCTTCTTGCTGCAGTAATCGGTTATACAATAAAACCAAAATTTCTGCATGTTTGCTTTTCTACGTGACTACTGAGAGTTAAACTTCCGGTGCGTATCTTTGTGGACGCGAGTAAACAACAACAACGAATATTTTATACCATGCACAACTGCTGTACGTGTACAGAAGGTATTGCAGATGTGATTTTGCACCATGAGAGCTTCGCAAATTATTTCCTCGGTACGCAGAGCAGCGAATATGAATGCTATTAAAACCGTCTACAACCGTACGTGTCAGTAGCCAGACGCCAAATAACAATATTTGTACTACGAAAGAGCTACTTATAGTTTTTACTGCCAGGCTGCAATTGAATTTATGGTCTTCACTATACCATCAAAAATTAGGTCAAAAGTTTTGCTCGCGCGCCATGTTGATTGACTAGTAGAAATCGTTTCGTCTATCATTTAATGTTTGCGTTAGAAATGCGTTGGAAATTTATGGGAATAATCGATTCATCCTCCATTTTTCACATAAAGTAATTTACCAATTCTCGTCACTCTTTGTCAATTGTTTTGTTTTAAGCTGCTATCCTTTTTTAGAATATGGTAGAATTTCATCTCTTAATTTTCAACATATTTACCTACTCGTAATCCTAATATAAATATTAAGCTTAGAAATATCGAAAGTCAAACAGAGCATCTCGATTTGATTGTGAAAATTCAACATTGGTATCGAAAAATATTGTTCGATGTAGACAATTTAATACTACTATCTGTGTATTTTTTAAAGATGCATAGATAGACAAAGGTCGATTTTTTTCCGTGGATAAACTTCAATTTGTGGAAATTAATCCAACTTAAAAACAATTATGTTAAGCTAGTAAAGAGGATCTCCACCTTAGGGATCTTTTAAACTACGTGTCCAATAAAGTAATTTTATTAAGAGAAAAATAACTGAAAGTCGTACTACGACAACCTCTTGAAGAATACTCCCCATGCAAAGATGTGGAAAAATATCAATCATATTTTTTGGGAAATCCGTAAAATCACAATCAATAAATCTTGTAGTGAATGGTAACACGGTAACCAATAACCTTGAAATATGCGAAATATTAAACAAATACTTTTGTAGCATGTAGGTCATCAACTAGCCGTGTAAACAGAATGATCCTCCAGTTGATCCTTGTTCAAATTTGTAACGAGTCTCGGAGTCCATTTTCCTAGCTCCAGCCTACGAAATGAAATTAAGCTGCTGATCAATAGTTTGGCATGGAAAAAACTGTGGATTCGTCAACATTTCCGCTTGTATTACTTTCTCTCGAATTTTGTTAGAACAGTGGTTGAAAAATTGACTTTCTAGATACCTCTGTGAAAGCGGATTTTCAACTCTACTGCGCTGCCAGTGATCACATGTAAAATTCGACATTTTGTGGATTTCGTGCTTTTTATTGGGAAATGCATAAAATAGTATGCATAAAATAGTATAATTGTCACACTTCTTAACTTTTTAAACTTTTTTGTCAAAAAAGCTTTCATCCAAATCCACATCTGCATCCTTTGGAACTCGGAAGTTATTCTGGTCCGGTAACCAACCACCGTTGATCCGTTTGTCCAGCTCATGCTTGTTGAATACAAGAAAAACATCATTTCCACTGTGATATATTCCAGAAGTAGCTTGAAAGTAACGCCATAAAAGTGTCATTGAAAATAAATTCAACAAATTTGACTTCAAAAGTAATGTTCAATGTATACATTAGGGTGGGACAAAAAATAAATTCCAGCTCCCATGCACTTTTCGTGTTCCTTATGGGTCCTATAACAACCGTGTAATTTTTCAGATCGATCGGTGTAACTATATTTTTGCGCCCGAATTTTCACCGTTTTGATACGATATTATATGGGAAAATCAACTTTTTCAAAACTTATTCTCTAGAGATGTCCAGTTGGCTCCTAAAAATATATCGATACATGATATTTGTAGGAAATTTTCCTGGAAAAACTCTTCTTAAGACCGTAAGGCGCTACGATGCTTGTAGAAAAAGTTATTCACCCCAAATTTATTGAATGTCTGACGATCGGATTACTATTGAATCATACTAGCCATACTGCTGCAGCATGCTGCTGTTGCAAATTCACTCATGTAATAAGAAATGGTATCGTGTAAAATTTATCTTGGAGGCTTCTCCGAAGATATTATGAGTAAAAATTACACTTTCAAGCTTACTTCCACGCGAAATTATCTCTCATCCTTAAGCAAGTTTGCAATAGCAGCATGCTGTAGCAGTGTTGCTGAAAAAATACCATGGTGAGCCGTTCGTCAGACATTCAATCAGTTTGGAGTGAATAACTTTTTCTACAAGCATTGTAACGTCTTACGGTCTTCAGAAGGGGGTTTCCCAGGGAAATTTCCTACAAATATCATGTATCGCTATATTTTTAAGAGCCAATTCGGCCAATATTTCAAGAGCCAAGGACGTCTCTACAGAATAAGTTTTGATAAAGTTAATTTTCCGATATAAAATCGTATGGAAACTTATAACCGTATGGAAACTTAAACTATAACCGTGTCCCAGTCTAGTATACATAGTGTAAAATAGTACTTTCTTCGTGATACTAAGTTTGGTTGAACTGTCTATTTGAAAGAATATATAGGGAACAATGCATTCAAGGTCAAAATATAAAAGTGTCGTTTGACCGAACAGCCAATTTTGCATAAGTTATTATGCGATTATGGGCAGTGCGTGTTAGGACCAAGACGTGAAACAAATTAGACTTGCAGGAGGATATGAGGCTGAAAATGCAGCCTCGTATTGAAAAACTCTCTATGCTTCGCAAAGGGGCCGCGGATCTAAAAATGTTGGGGGCTACTGCGTTAGAAGCTTTCAATAAAATAGTATACTACCCAGATCCATTAAGCAGACAATGTGTGCGGAAGGAAAAGCAAAAAATAAGCCAACTGGAAATATGAAACAATCATGAAAATATGCCGCATCTCGACGGGACTTGAACCCGCAATCTCCCTGTCTCCGGCATGGTGTTTTGACCAGTTAAACTACGAAGGACGGTGGTACTGTTCCACAATCTATATGCGTATCACATTCCACTGCCGACTTATTCTATTGCTCATCCCCAAATACACACAATACTGTGCAAGCGTTATTTATAGACTGGAAGGAATGTCTCATCACACACAGAAGAGTCAGCTGATGCTGATAACTCTTATAGACTCGTGTGATCGAGACCAAAGTCAGTCTGCGTCGTGCTTGCAAGTGCGACACAACAACGGAAGGTGCTCTGTAGGGCTAAATTTTTTGAACTTAACTTCTATTTTTAACAACGGTTTTTACCCATGTGGTGTTAACATTCAAGTTCATTAAGCAGACAATGTGTGCAGTAGGGAAAGCGAAAAATAAGCAAACTGGGAATATTATACAGATTTGGAAAATATGCCGCATCTCGACGGGACTTGACCCCGCAATCTCCCTGTCTCTGGCATGGTGTTTTGACCAATTAAACTACGGGGGACGGTGGTTCCACAATCTATATGCGTATCACATTCCATTGCCGACTTATTCTATTGCTCATCCCTAGACTTCCCAGGTTGTTTGAAAATTACTGCGATCCAAGTAATTATCGTTCGATTTCAACGCTAACGGTATTCAATAAAATTCTTGAAAAATTAATAGTCAATAGAATTGAATCGCTTCATCATTAGCATAGTGTATTGGATAACCTACAGTATGGTTTTCGGGAAGGAAGTAGTACAGCTACAGCAATCACAGAATTGTTAGACGATGTTATCGTAGGAATTGATTCTAAACAAGTAGTTGGTGCTCTATTTTTCGATTGGCGGAAAGCGTTCGATACGTTATGCCACTCCATTCTGTTGAATAAACTCGAAAGCTATGGGATTGGGGATATTGAAAACGGTACACCCGTTTATATTGAGCCTATAAAAGTTCTTTGATGCCTATTGAAGTGGGCGTGCAGCAAGGATGTAATATAGATCCGCTTCTCTTTCGTTTGTATGTCAGTGATTTGTACAGGCTCCGGCTGACAGGTATCCCACGCCTATTAGCAGACGATACTGCTCATTTTATCCACATCGTGATGTTGGACTTATGGTACGGCACATGAATAGTGATTTGAAATTTTCAAAAGCAACTTACTCTCACTTAATCTCTCACAAAGAAAATGTGTGTTTTTTCCATTCTCTCAGAATGCCTGTGCATGAAAACGTTATGCTAAATTCATGTGTAACCAAGGAAATTATATCATTTGAATACTTAGAGTTGATCTTGGACCCAACACTTTGTTGGTCTGAACATATCAAGCATATCGAAACGAAAGTTTATTCACTATGTGGAGTACTGCGCCGAGTATGATACTTCTGTTACGTAACTTTTTTTCAAAATTTTACATAGCCCATATTCATTCGCGCTTCAACTGTTTCATCATTGCCAGAGGTCGGGCTTGCAAATCTTTAAACGCTTAAAAATTATATTTAACAAACAATTTCCTACTTTGGAACTCTATTCCGAAAGCGCTTACAATATTCTTCCTATCAATGTCCTTTGCGATTTACAAACTAACATGTTTTTTTTCACGATATTCTCCATAGCGAAAATTTCCACTAGGGATGGAAAAACTATCAGTGATAGTTATCAGTAAGAAAACATATCATTAACTATCAGTAAAGTTTTTCTCTTACTGACATTGTCTGAAGTTTTTTTATAGGAGAGGTAGGCACTCTACAGTCATATAATTTTCACATAGGAGCAACTAAGCAAATTTATTTAGGGTGGCTATTTTTCCTAACTTTTCATTGAAAAAACATCGATGAAATAACGACTGAAAAAAAAATCGATAAACGCTTAAATGCTAAAATAATTAAATGTTGTGTAACAAAGTATCGTAACAAAAAAAAAAAAAAACAAATGCAATAAAAAAGATCACTTCAATCGGAATTGAATCTCCGAACTAATGGATTAAAGCGTCAACGCCAACCTCCTTCAGCAAAGCTGATTCAGTATCGAGTAGAACTAGATATGAGGATCTATTATGCGTGCTGACCTCACTAAGCCCCGTTTTTAATCGTCGTATTATCGAAAAGCTTCTCTCCGCAGGTTGAGAAGCAGTATGGAATGGACTTATGTAGAATATAACCTTTCTGTGAAAAATTCTGAGTGAGGGCTAGAAAATTTCTAATGTGACATGGGAGCGCTCTATGCCGCATTCGAAAGCTCTTGTGTCCGAAATAATACAATTTCTGGCGATTGACTAATATTCAGCAAAATGAACAATACGGATTGGATTGGAGTTTTCTAATGTAAACCTAAATCACCAAACATATGCAATACCGTTAACGAAAAACAAAGTCAAGCCGAGGTTGCTTGAATTAAAAGTACCACTGAATAAAGCAACGCTAACAACAACTGTAGCGTTGATAATTTGCTTAAAACTCAAATGCAAATTACTGATATTTACATAGTAATCAGTTACGAGTTAGACATTACTGATAGTTACAAGTAAGAATCACTAATTTCCACTACTCAATTCAGTTATTTCCTGCTGGCCACACTCATCCTACTATAGACGCGAATAATTTGCGATTCACAGAGAGCACCCACAACGTTAGGTCTCAAAGAATCTCAATTACTGGTCCAACAGATACAACGCATTGCCAACAACATTGAAGCAAATACACAACCGTAATAGTTTCAAATCCAAACTGAAAAAATTCCCAAAGCAAAATCTTCGCGATAATCTTGGTTGAAGTTTTTATGTGATATTCTTAATTTTAAGTTAGTCTACCAGAAACATTAATTATTTTCATGTAGCAGTAAATTAGTGAGTCTCTGAAATTAATTTCCACTGAGACGTCACATAAGCAAAGCCTAACCCTAGTAGGATAGCCCGGGGTAGGTTAATATACTTTGCAAACATGCAGAGAAGTACAATAACTCTATTAATAAAAAAGAGGAATATCGCGCTGACTCGACTGAGGGCAGCACTTTCTCAGAATTTAGTGAAACTTTGCGGATGTATAGACCTTACTAAACTAAGCAGTATTGCCTTAGTCATTTAAATTAAAATAAAAAACATTTAAAAAAACTTTATCCGAAACAACCGTGTTATGAAAGTTTAACTTTTGTTTAGAATATTTTTTTTTCTGAGTTCACCAAGTGAAAAGAGGTTAAATGTTACTATCTCCATCAGCTAGAATAGTATTAGTCTAAAGCTGCATCCAATTATTGTTTGCTGATAGAAACATAACAATAAACTCTACATAAAAAGGATCATTCCTTCGACCTGAACGAAAACCTAATGCAATAGCCTATAGGGTGCAGAGCAAACAATTAAGCATCGAAGGATTATACTTGCTTTGACTAGTAGGAAATTAAGTAGGAACATTATCACTGGTCTCCTAATTTAGGGATAAAAGCGAAGTTTTAATCAACATCCGGCGTTTGCGTAATTCTGATCGAAAAATTTCAGCGGGTTTGCTATAGTGAATATTTTCGTAGAAATCTTAAAACTCGTTAACTAATATTGATTTTAATCCAAAAATAGGTCATTGGTTCCAAAAAACCTGTGGTGTCTTATCGGAGGATTTTGAGTAACTCAACTGAACAATACCTACAGTTGCTCATGACTGCATAGCAGCTATCAGATTTTTATTCAAAAAACACACCACAAGCAAAACTTGTCAGTATATAATTGTGTTACGTTACACCACATCAACACAGTTCTCGCACTTTTGCGTGTGCATTCCAGAAATTCGTTGGTCCCAGAAATGAAATATTTTTTTTTCTGTGTGGACTCATCAATGCGACCAGATAATAAATCTATTGTGATATTGCCCAAGTGTTTTCTATACTCCGCACTTCATATTGTTGGCAGTATCACTATTGGAGTAAGTGATACGCTTATCATTCATATCCGTGTTTGTGTGTAAGTTTTACCTTTCCGTTTCAAGCCTACTTCTCTACTATACCGTGCCTCTCTGTCCTTCCTAACAGTATCGCCTAATTACACAATTCGTTACTCACACGTTACTCACACCAGTTTTATTAAAATAGGGACTTATTTTTTGTTAAAAGGAGAGTCAACAAGGGTACTGTAGAATTCAGACTGAAAGAAGGGTACGTGGTGGGGAGCCTGACAATAAACCCATGCTAGAGTCCTTTGACAACCAAATGGCCTGATTCTTTAAGATTCGAACCCACGACGACAAATATTTAATAAATATCTATTCCATCTATTCCAAAGCCTCTTTTTTCCAGAAATGGCAGTAATATATAATGCCTATATCAACAGTCTAAAACCATAAAGTGTAGCAAATAACTTTTCTCGCAGTGCACAGGCACACCTCGGCTGAACATTTAAAACCAATTTTTTTTTTCAAAAAAAATATGCTCTCACTAGTACCTGTAGATTCGCACAATCCTCAGATGTCCCCGTCACGACGACACGAATAAAATCGTCAGTGCTCCCTAGTTTATATTCATCATAGGACATATCCACCCTCATTTGCGGCCAAAATGGCAATGCAGTTTTCATAAAGTTTAAAACTCCATTTCGTACCAATTTGCATGAACAAGTATTTACTATCTCGCAGCGTATCTAGATACCAGATTTGCTTGAAAAAATCGGGCTCTCGTTATACCACTCAAACATTCTAACGACGTATCCTACTCCTTAATTAACTTTCACATAAAATACAAACTTTCTTTTTCCAAAGTAATCCTCCGGGCGATGTGCAACAGATATGAGAGATTTAACTGCAACATCGACACAGCGTTGGCTAATATCCATAGTCGGGATCCACTTTGATGTTTCGGTCTGCCTTGGGGCAGTAAAAATTACACACAAAAAATAACGATAGCACCGGCTGACAGAGTGCGCATCCTGCACATTGCACAACCGATGTGCCTATCCTGTTTCAGCGACTGGTTTGTCATGCTGGTTTTTTTTTCATTCTAGCCATTTCTCTGGTTATACACTTTCGCACATATTCCACGTACTCCATCGTCCAGGATAATCCATACTAGAAACGAAACATATTCCTATCGACATATTCGTACATTGCTACTTCTTGTTGTTGTGGCAGGCCTAGCGGAAAAGCCGTCCACTAAGCATATTCTGCAGTAGATTCACAGCTTTTTCGTTTTTCTTCCGGTGGGATCCCCGCACCGCACTGTACCCTGCACGTAAAACATACACACATACACCTTGTCGTCATCCGCTACTACCCCTTCCCCATTCACTGGTCAACAGCCAAAAAGCAGGCCATCCACTTTCTAATGTACTATCGCTGGATGTTAGCACCGACGATGGTTGCAATTTTCGCGGGTTGGGTATGTTTTAGAGGGGTGGCACTCGGACGCTAGTCTGGGAACTGACGAAGTTTTCCTTCACAAAACGTTCAAGTCACGCGCTTGCATAACTGCTGCCTGCCAAGCCACATGTACACCCAGTCGGCGACGGTGGGCTGCACGGTTCCCCGGACCGATTCCGTGCCGTACGGATTTCGAGAATTTCAACCGTGTAGAATGGTGAAGGCAACTAGCTAGACAAACTGGCGCAGGCAGTCAGGCAGAGGAAAAACAGCTGCTGCTCTGTAGAGCACGATTCTGATCCCACAGTAACCGCGTCCCGCACTTCTCTCGAGTTGGTTGCATCCGTGCAACGAGAACAAGCAAACCTTCCAACCGATACGAGTTTCGCGTCGTCGCCCACCGGCAGGATGAGGTAACCTTACAGGGAGGCGCGCAGTGGAGATTTTAGGCAGAAGGTTCAGAACGCGGATTTCGACCGACTGTTGTTGCTTGGAGGACGAACACGAGCGCACTGAGAGAGAATCCCGTGCGACAGAAGCTCTAGCCGACCGACCGGTTCGGTGAGGATGTCGTCCTTCGGGGCGATCGTCACTCGCCAAGTCGGTCGCCACTACCGGATTCGGGATGCACAGCTTCTGAGTGAGTTTCCTCCCACGGCGTGAGAAGCGTAGCGGCTTTCGGCCGGTGGGTGGTGGGCTGCTCGACTAGGATGTGTGCCTCCCAGTGGGCGTTTGCTCGACTGTGATATCGTTTGTATGGAGCGATATGAGACACTCGGCGACCACGACGGAAACTTACGGACGCTCGAAGCATGCGGCTGTTCATGCAGTTTGCGGTTGTACATTAACACATATTACGAGTTGCAATGGTTTGACCGTAATTAGTTTAGAGGAACTACCGGTTGAGGTTAGTATTATGTGACCTAGAAGCTCGAAGATATTTATAGTGATAGATTTCTGATTAAATAATTAGTGAGTTTCTATTGAATAGCTTTTAAATATACCACTACTAGTTGAAATTGATAACATATCTCCATATAGATGAAGAAAAAAAAAACATATCTCCTGTCCTGACCGAAATCAGAACAAAATCCGCAATCAAAAAACCTTAAATGAGAAAAAGCTATAGCTTCAAAGAAAAAGTCTCAGAGATGTTCCCCGACAATTGAAAATATTCAGACAACAATTTCATCGCAGCTAAGTTTTCACAACATCACTATCTTAACTGTTTTGCTATCGCATTACTAATCTCTTTTTTGCTGGATATAGTCAGTAAAGAAATCAATAGTTATTGGCTCAGCTTAGAAACACAAAAAACGGAAATCTGTGTCGATAGGTTTCACCCAAGTTCGGCTAATATTTTCTATCATCCCATTGAACAAATTCGACTACATTATCTTTTATAAATCGTAATTCGTACCTTGGCTGATAGAGTTTCTCATTTCATTTGCGCCTCAGCACTCATCGACACTCAAAAGCTTCATTTGCAATCGAGCAGTTGAGCAACTGCTGCAACTGGCACAGAACTCACCGTTATGTCAGCGAAAATCCACACGGCCGTCGCCGTCAATCGTCAGCTTACCACCCACATGCGTTAAGGACGACGACACTCGGGCCCTCTGTTGGCACGCGACGACTGCGAGCCAGAGGCTGCTCGAGCTCCGTCCGAAGCCAAACAGAGCCCGGCTGGTTGCGGGTGATGCCAACAGGAGACCCATATCTGACACCCGCACAAACTCTTGCGGCAGCCTGGTTCCGACTGTCAGTCTTGTCGGCACCGTCGGGTCGAAAGGAGCGAAACCGCCACCCACACTGGTAGGCCGACACGCTCAGGCTGCGTTAGTAGTACGAAAGGATACGCGGTGTGCAGACGATAGTACGTGAATAACAAACGACTTTTCATCAATTGCACGGGTGCAGAGCGCGGTCGGAGGGGAAGGAAGGCTGGTGCGAATAGGAATATTGTTTTCATTCGATTTTCTCGCTTTCTTTTGCCAACGCGAGGAACAGGCAGACGGTGGACTCTCGATGCAAAGTGTTTTTCTCGGTTGGTCGGGCTTTCCGGGCTGAACTGATTCGCCACGCTTGCAAGTGCCAATTTGGGCTCGAATTGAGAGCTGTCGCCGGTTCGGTTTGCTCCGTTTGCCTTCGCGGCCTGGACCGAAACCAAACGGTGTCGATGACAAAATGTAATAATGAGGAAAATGTGGTTTTCCCGGTGAAAATCGGAGGGCCTGAGATAACGAATAAATCGTGCAAGTGCTTTTTGTGACAGTTGTCAATGAACGGTTTTTTTTGTGTGAAAAGAGAGAAAAAGCAGCAACGGCAGAAGTGTTTTGCTGGAAGGTTGTTCGAATTACACTCAGGTTCTGGAAAGTGCTGTGAGTATTCTTCAACCGGCACAACCGGGCCAACCGAACCGTTAGTGAGAGGGGTAACTCGAGTGAAAGGTACGAACGGTGATGGGTTGGAACGAGTCCTGGAAACAGATAATATTTCAAGAGGCGTAAATGAAGCAAAACGAAGCGATGCGGAAATGATTCTCAAACTGAGTAATAGTGCCGTCGTAATTGATGGTATATTAAATCCTAATTGCAATGAACAATATGCAACCTGCAAGGTTTTCGCCGATGCAAGGAATTGCAGGAGTCATAGTTTAGTGAGTAAAAATTTAGTTCTGATGGATGTGTTTTTTTGATGAAATGTTTTTGTTTGTATTTTTCGGAAGCATGACTAATTTAATTCAATCTGACTAATTCAATTTAACCAATACTCCATGATAATCAGAATAACACACATTAATACCGCATAGGAATACTATGATAAAATGAATTTTCGGTTTTTTTCACACAAAAACATTCGTGCTTCTGGATAAAAATTTCGAGTTTTTTTTTGCTAGTATAATTATTTCTTTGAATTATAGAATTGAAATTTGTGCTGGTAAAACTTGATAATATATAGACTCGATTACATACAGACTCGATTGTATATGTTTCGATTACACTGGTAAGAACAGGTTTCGCCCTAAAGAAAAAACTAGTAAAAAAAAAACAGATTGTAACTTTTTACCCATTTCTGTGAATTTTGGTGCTCGTAGTGATAATAACTTGTACAGGTTATAGTTTTTATTTTTTTCAGTTTGAGATCCAGGGCAAAACCTTCGATTGCCAGTTGTAGGAAAATAAATTATTTTTAAATTTCAAATATGACTCATCAAAAGCTAAAATGTCATAGAAACATCCATTTTTTTTTTTATTCTCGCTTATTTTCCGTCGGTCTAGTTCCGCCACTGTTGTGGCCAATCACCGACGCCCAGGGAGGCGACTCCACACCCAGGACCCTAACTCACGACCCGTTTATTAACGGACCGGCGCCAACGGCTTTACTTCCTCATGCGATGGAAGGCGTGATCCTAGAGATTTTTCGCCTCAGAAAATCTCCCGGTGTCGGCTAGGATTGAATCTAGACCAGTTGGGTTGGTTGTGAGTGGATCACGCCACCTCACAACCATCGACCCTATGTCGGCGGTGGGATTCGAACCCAGGCGTCGAGCGTGGTTGGCGGAGACGTTACCAACCACACTAGGCCCCCGCTCTAGAAACATCCATGAAATACGTAACGCTTGGGAGGAAGCGACGGGAGTCTGTCTGACAAAGATTGCAGCTAATACGGAAAATTTTGAAGATTTATACAAAAAGATAGGGGGTCGAAAATAGTCATTTTTGGGCTACGTAATAAATGGACGTTCTCTAACTGATTCATGAAATTAATAAACAAATAGAAAAAATAGGATATCGAACGTCTTCGGCAGTGGTTTCCTGCAGTGGTTATCTGCAGTACCTGCAGCAAAAACCTGCTAGAGAAAACTACTGTCGTAAACGTTTGATATCCGATATAATAATTGAAAAAAATAAAATATAAAAAAAAACAGAAATCAAATAAGAAAGATTTGATCTTTAAAACTCAAAGGAAACAAATCAATATGCAATTACATCAAAAATAACTATGAAATAATTCAATTATTTCTTAAAAATGGCTTTAAAACTGTTATTGACTAGACTGTAATAAACTTATAGCCGAAATAGGTGAATTTGTACTCTGTTGCTTAAGTTTAGTTTCTTTTTTTCTCCTTGAGAGTAACAGAAACACTCACTGATTTCCGTAGGTGATAATATTCTAGTGAAGAAATACTCTATTTTTTAATTTTCTTATAAATGTTAGTTAACGTTAAACAGCAATTTTTGACTCGATGTTATTTTGTGCTATTAGTATTTTTTGAATCTCGATTTATTCTCGAAATACTACAAGGTGTACAGACCTAGGGTTGTATGAAATGATGACGTGAGACTAGACACTGTAATTAAAGGGATTTTTTGTTACAAAAGTTACAGAGTCCGCAGACAGAATCAACTCATCTGCTCAGGGACTCACATTTTTCTATTCTCAGCCTTCTCTTAAAATCTATTTTTAAAAATATATTTTTAACAGCACTAGAAAGAATTTCGTTTACATTAGATGATGTTGTGCCTGTAGTAGGTATTTTGTTGTGCAAACAACAATTTTTTTGACAAGATACACGCATATCACTCTTGTTGAAGAAGCACCAGGAATTTCACGTAATGTGTCTTAATCAGAATTTACTCTATTTACTCAAAAATCAAACTTTTCCTTTCAAATAATATGGAAGCTCTTACTTGGTTCTTACTAATATGGTTCACTAATAGCCAAACAAATGAAGATATGTGTACCTATTATATAGTTCCAGTAAAAATCGTAGCAATCAACAGTTACAACGAAGTTAAGGATTTTTTTGCTAGTATAATTATTTCTTTGAATTATAGAATTGAAATTTGTGCTGGTAAAACTTGATAATATATAGACTCGATTACATACAGACTCGATTGTATATGTTTCGATTACACTGGTAAGAACAGGTTTCGCCCTAAAGAAAAAACTAGTAAAAAAAAAAACAGATTGTAACTTTTTACCCATTTCTGTGAATTTTGGTGCTCGTAGTGATAATAACTTGTACAGGTTATAGTTTTTATTTTTTTCAGTTTGAGATCCAGGGCAAAACCTTCGATTGCCAGTTGTAGGAAAATAAATTATTTTTAAATTTCAAATATGACTCATCAAAAGCTAAAATGTCATAGAAACATCCATTTTTTTTTTTATTCTCGCTTATTTTCCGTCGGTCTAGTTCCGCCACTGTTGTGGCCAATCACCGACGCCCAGGGAGGCGACTCCACACCCAGGACCCTAACTCACGACCCGTTTATTAACGGACCGGCGCCAACGGCTTTACTTCCTCATGCGATGGAAGGCGTGATCCTAGAGATTTTTCGCCTCAGAAAATCTCCCGGTGTCGGCTAGGATTGAATCTAGACCAGTTGGGTTGGTTGTGAGTGGATCACGCCACCTCACAACCATCGACCCTATGTCGGCGGTGGGATTCGAACCCAGGCGTCGAGCGTGGTTGGCGGAGACGTTACCAACCACACTAGGCCCCCGCTCTAGAAACATCCATGAAATACGTAACGCTTGGGAGGAAGCGACGGGAGTCTGTCTGACAAAGATTGCAGCTAATACGGAAAATTTTGAAGATTTATACAAAAAGATAGGGGGTCGAAAATAGTCATTTTTGGGCTACGTAATAAATGGACGTTCTCTAACTGATTCATGAAATTAATAAACAAATAGAAAAAATAGGATATCGAACGTCTTCGGCAGTGGTTTCCTGCAGTGGTTATCTGCAGTACCTGCAGCAAAAACCTGCTAGAGAAAACTACTGTCGTAAACGTTTGATATCCGATATAATAATTGAAAAAAATAAAATATAAAAAAAAACAGAAATCAAATAAGAAAGATTTGATCTTTAAAACTCAAAGGAAACAAATCAATATGCAATTACATCAAAAATAACTATGAAATAATTCAATTATTTCTTAAAAATGGCTTTAAAACTGTTATTGACTAGACTGTAATAAACTTATAGCCGAAATAGGTGAATTTGTACTCTGTTGCTTAAGTTTAGTTTCTTTTTTTCTCCTTGAGAGTAACAGAAACACTCACTGATTTCCGTAGGTGATAATATTCTAGTGAAGAAATACTCTATTTTTTAATTTTCTTATAAATGTTAGTTAACGTTAAACAGCAATTTTTGACTCGATGTTATTTTGTGCTATTAGTATTTTTTGAATCTCGATTTATTCTCGAAATACTACAAGGTGTACAGACCTAGGGTTGTATGAAATGATGACGTGAGACTAGACACTGTAATTAAAGGGATTTTTTGTTACAAAAGTTACAGAGTCCGCAGACAGAATCAACTCATCTGCTCAGGGACTCACATTTTTCTATTCTCAGCCTTCTCTTAAAATCTATTTTTAAAAATATATTTTTAACAGCACTAGAAAGAATTTCGTTTACATTAGATGATGTTGTGCCTGTAGTAGGTATTTTGTTGTGCAAACAACAAATTTTTTGACAAGATACACGCATATCACTCTTGTTGAAGAAGCACCAGGAATTTCACGTAATGTGTCTTAATCAGAATTTACTCTATTTACTCAAAAATCAAACTTTTCCTTTCAAATAATATGGAAGCTCTTACTTGGTTCTTACTAATATGGTTCACTAATAGCCAAACAAATGAAGATATGTGTACCTATTATATAGTTCCAGTAAAAATCGTAGCAATCAACAGTTACAACGAAGTTAAGGATCAAAAAGATTCATTTTTGTTCTTTTGCTCGCCAAGTTTTTTTTTGCTAACAATGACATTCACTATTTTACGAGGACAACTAATATACGTATATTATTTGTTAAGTTACAAATGCAAAAATATCATCTAACAATGTTCAAATTTTAAAAAAGAATTTGAAACAAGCTTAGTCAATGGACAAAAAACAAGCATTCGCCGGTTCTTTCTTTTCTATAAATTTGTATTAAATTTACTCTTTCGATATTATCCTGTCACGAGTATTTAGTGAATATCGAAACTAAAATGAAATAAGAATAATTCATAACTTGTAACCGTTGCAAAAATGTACAATTCTTGTTGGGTAATCTAAGGTAATCATATTCATGAGATAAACTTTCACTCTATCATCAGCAGCAATAATGCAGTTTTTACTCAATTGCACACGTATAGAAATGTACAAACAGAAGTTAACCGCTGCAATACGAATAATACCGTACTGCAGCAGAGTTGCCACATTTATTTCTGTTTTTTATTTCGCAAATATCTGTATATCTGTATCACGGGCAAAAAAATCTGTATCGAATATCGAGCAACCTAAAAATGTTGGATGAAAAAATTCTTGCTTGCAAAACATATTGAAAGAAATCATCGTTTTTTGCTTAAGCTTATTTTTCTTGGTCTAAAACCTAAAACTAGGCTAGGATCAAACTGACACGGTATCTTTCATTTTTCTTCACGTGAAGTTAATACATTTTTTTGTTAAATTTATCCTTTCATAATTTCGTTAATTTGAGCGCTTCCTAGGTCTGCAACGTAGCTTTTAGCTTTTAAATTGAGCCCCTTGCTAAGGGGCCATGCGACTCGTGATTTAAGATTTGTTGAAAGCATGCGTTCTACACGAGACAAAATATGTGGAATTATTGAACAATTTCTCACTAATGACCTTAGTAACGGAAACATTATTTCACTATTCCGACTAGTGGTTTCCAAAAACTCAGACCAAGTTACGTCATCTGTTTCTGATAGTCTTGCGGTCAACAAAGTTTCTAGCGTGCGAATTAGGTTATCCAACCCCTTTCAGTCAGTCACTGCTACGAATTTGACGAATTATCGCATAAAACGAATTTTCTAGTTTCATTTCAAGATTAATTAGAGCTGCCGTTTGCAAAACAGTATTTGTGAAATCGAACTGCTTTGCAATTTGTTTTTCGAGTTCTACATAGAAGTCCTGACAAATACTTTTAAACGTTCGTTTTGTGAATCTTTCAAAAGAATTCAACATTTGAAACTGATTTCAGTTCGACGGAATAGCAAAAAAACTGTAATTTTGGCAATATTCTGTAATTCTGTAATACAGATTCTGTATTGCTTTTTTATTAAAAAAATCTGTAAAATACTGAAAAATCTGTATATGTGGCATCCCTGTACTGCAGTACGAATAGAAGTGTACCGCTAGAAGACGAGAGACCTGCGGCTCTCTGCTACACATATACTGTACGACACTGTTGCTTTCACCAGCATGTTTTCTTTCAAGACATCAGTTTTTATTACGTTCTAACAGCAGATTTATGGTTTGTTTAAGGAAAAGGGTTGCCACAAACTTTTGGGAAACCTTTACCTTCGAGACATCAAATTAGTCTCAGTTCATAAAAGCAAAGTATACGTAGTCCCACGTCAAAAGGCTTGTGTAAAAACGGTTTTGATAATTACAAATATTTCAAGAGCCAAAATTGATTGTTTGACTGGTGTTCTAAGGCAAAGTTGTAGGTAGTTGCTTTAAGAGAGCAGCGAATCGTGGGTATCTGAGTTGCTTGCAAAAAAAAAAAACCGTGGTGAAATCTAAAATATATATCCAGGGAGATAATAAACTGGTGTAAGCTTTCTCACATGAGAGGGCATTGTGCACAATAACCACACAACAGAGCTAACGGCAGTGCTTCTATAGTGTGTCTCTTAACCCTTTAGTGCCCAGTGCCGCCTTTAGAGGGTCTTCAGTTACACCTTTAAAAAGCTTCAATCAATACTTAAAAAATGTTTATAAAGATTCATAGAGCTTTTTTCGAAATTCGTCTGAAAATTAACTTGGGCACTAGAGGGTTAAGCATATATAAAATGAGGGGAGCATCAAGGTAGGAAAGTAGATTGCGTTGTTTGCTTTGCATCTCGAAACCGAAAAAGAAAACAAATCCAGCCGCCCGTCGCACATATTTGCTCTTCGAACGCTATCAAATTTATCTCAGCATTGCGCACCGCGGTGTACTTTTGTGTATTCTCAGTAGAATATTCACCACTCTTGTTTTGCTCAGCTGTATAAAGCAAGCATAAATTGTTCTGCGGGCGGTAGAAACACAGCACAAAGCAGAATAAAGAAGTTAAGTGCAAAAAATTGCTACACGCAGCGGTATACTTGGCAAGAAGTGAGCGGTGAATATTCACTCCTTCACATATTGATGAAAGTAACAAACCTGCATTTTGGAGCACATTTATGTTATCTTACCTTGAGCAATGATTTTTTTTTAAATTTAATATGTTAAATGCTTTCAACCAAAAAAGTATTTTATTTTTGCCAGAACAAAAGAAAACTTTTTGCGGCTGCGAAATGCGCCGTACCCTTTTTTGTTAGAGTTCATGACATGTAAAGCCACTTTTGATGTTTATTGAAATGCAAAAACATTTGTTTTCCTACACAAAGTGATCACTAAGGTGGCAGCGAAAAGAGTTATGTCAAATTTCGAAAACCGACCATGTACACTTTATTTATTGGCCCAAAAAATCATCTAGGCAAAATTTCAGCTCAATCGGACATAATTTAGGTGTATCTCAAAGAGCTCAAAGTTGTGATTTTTCGCCTCCTAAAAATGTACCAAGGGGGGAGTACATGAAATTATTAATTAGAAAAATTGGATTTTTTTTCGATGCCAAATGTCTTAAAAATGCAGAAAAACGTCGAGACCTGGTATTATCACGAAAAAAAATTGACCAAAAATCGATCTTCTGAGACTTAGCCGTTTTCTGGGCAACCAGAAATATGGAATATTTTAGAACTAGTTTCTAAATTGACTCACAAATCGTTTCAAACCAGATGTAAATTATTTTAATTGTCATTAGGTATCTTCAACTTGATTTTTACTAGGGTGGTTGCAAACCAAATAAAAATTTAATTTGAAGTGGTTTAGTAGGAAAAAATGCTTATATTCATTTGCCTATTTGACATCTTATACTTGATGTACCACAAAGATGGAAAAACTACTTTCTGTAAGGGTGGTGGCAACTGCGAAAACCATGGAATTTTATGATATTCAAAGGAGAAGAAAAAACCTAACTTTCTAACCCGTTCGTTACATGCACAGTTAAATTTTGTACAAAACTCTGTAATTTTCTATTAGAAAAATATGGTCATGGCGCGAGTAACGCAGTGTTAATGACATGAGTTTCCTCCAGTGATTGCTTTTTCCTTTCCAATAACATAATAAATTATTTTAATTGTTTTTGGAACTACCCTACTAAAAAATAAATAAGAACCACCCTAATGAAAATCAAGTTGAAGATACCCAATGATAGTTGAAATAAATTACATCTGGTTTGAACGAGTTGCGAAAATGACCAGAAGCCAGTTTGAGAACATTGCATATTAAGCCTTCGGTTGCCCAGAAAAGCTAAGTCTCAAGGTCGATTTTCGGTCAAAAAATTTTTTTTGAGATAACTCCAGATCTCGACGCTTTATGCATTTTGATGTCATTTAGCATTGAAAAAAAAAGTTTTCATTTTCTCAATTTCATGTACAGGTCGGACTCGATTATCCGGAGACTCGATTATCCGGAATTTTATTTTTTGGTGACCGTTTTCAATTTTTATTCCGCAATTTTGCCTTTTCCATCCATTCTGGCATATTTGTTACCATTTAAGTCACTTCCGGCATGTTTGGGACATGTTCGAATTAAGTGAAAATAATCAATGTCCAATTTATTTTTTTTGCTTCTCAAAATTTCCCATTTTTGCCTCAAAAATAATTTCTGATTACGCCACTGCACCATACAAGTAAGGTAAAGAAAAGAAATATTTATTTTATGTTCGTTAATCGCAAAATTTCAGTATTTTTTGTGTGATTTGATTATCCGGAAAACTCGGTTATCCGGAATGAAAAAATTTTCGATGTACCGGTTAATCGAGTGCGACCTGTACTCTCCCTAGGTAGATTTTCGAGAGTCGAAAAATCAAAACTTTGAGCGCTCTGAGGCACACCCAAATCAAACCCGACTGACGTGAAAATTTGCATAGATCAATTTTTCAGGTCAATGAACAAAATGCACAAGGTCGGTTTTTGAAATTCGATGATGAATTTTTTTCCGTAAAGTCATTGCCACCCTAGTGATCAGGCTAAAATTCAAATAGATATAATAATAAAACTTAGAGTTTAAACGTATTTTACGGCAGATATAGAGTGCTTGCTACCACGACATTTTTTTAGTATTTTGATATTTTCAAACGTATTTTGACATTTTAAATTATATGTACGTTGTGTGCGGAGATTTAGGAAATTACGTATATCATTGAAAAGTGTAGACCGTTCACAAGCCTGAGCACGCTGTTCCAAAAAAAATCGATGTTGCAAAAGTCAAGGTATAGTATTTTTGTAGAACATTTCGACTTACTAAAAAATTGTTTTCAGGTTGTCCAAATGTGATTTATGAAAAAATGACTTTTTAAGCTAAGAAACCACTCTTTTGCACTTTTTGTAATTTCGTTGGATTCCCACGTTTTTTCATATATATTTTGTTATTTTTGTAGGGTTAATTTTGAATATTTTACATGGTTTGGTTCAGCATCGCATCCAGTTATTTAACTCACAGAGCCCATCAAACATCACAAAAAATATGTTTTTCTCATAATTTTTGATTAAACCCTTCGAAACACATACAAAAAAATTGAAGCTGCAATTTTGACTGGAAAGCGGGATTCATGGTTAAAATTGACATAAAAAAAGATTCTTGATGTCTTATAGAGGAGCCGAGATATTGACATTTTTAAATGAGATGGAAAACTTAGCGTTTGTACAAAAATGCCACAAAAGCTCAATATTTTTCGCGTTGTGTTTTATTTTACCGTTTGTGCGATTAATCACTTATATAGTGATTCAAATGTTGATTGCAGGCCATAACGGAAAAGTTTCAGGATATTTGAAAAAGCTTCTTTTAATGTAGAATGATGGGTGATTAATCCACCAATGAGTGAAATAGAAAATTTATTCTTTGATCATAGGTTCATTTTCTGTTCTCTCAAACAAGAAACTTTGTCGAAGACATCATGTTTCTATCTCTTACATATTACGAACAACATAAAGTTTTCTATTGAAAGACACTAAAATCACAATTTTCGTTCTAAGTTTTTTCCCGGATTTTTCCGAATTTTTAAACCTTCTACTAAGTTATCAGCCATCCGAAAATACATTTATTTTCTGAACATTGTTTTTTTTCTCCCAAAATAAAACAATTATTTGACGTATTTGTAAAGAACGCTAAGTTTTTCATCACTTATAAAAACAGCAATATCTCAGCCCCCCGATAAGATATTAAGGATCTTTTTCTATATAAATTTTCATCATGAACCCCGCTTTACAGTCAGAATTTTAGTTTCTGACTGAAATTTTTTTTTCAATTTAGGATTTAGCACATTGCCTTTCAAACATTGATTTTTTTTGGGATACCCTACTGACTATTCGTGTGCGAATTTTTCTTACCTTTTTGTTCTTACACAGTAAACGACAAAATATATCAAACCTTCGATAACTGTGTATACAAAAGCATATCTAACATATCTACAGAAATGGCATCATTTGTTATAATTTGCTTTGGAGCACGCGGAACTAATTTAGGTATTTTATAGTTTTTTTGGAAACAAAAAACAAAAAAATTCAAACCTTTTCAATTGTTAGTATAGAAAATTTTTTCATAAAAAAAAGTATGCGAAGTTGCTAAGTTTTGTTATAACTGCAAGTTTTCACAGGAAAAATGAAAAAAATGCCTGTTCGTTTTTTAATTAAAATTTAGTATAAGTTAACTTTCTTTGTTTCAAAAGGTGTATGTATTTTTCTTGAAAAAGTAGTATTCGTACCACACCATAAATTCTTATACAGTTTTCCTATACAATCAAAGGTTTCTAAACTGCAATATTTTGAATGGAGCGTATGCCAAACTACATACTCTTTTTAGGAAAATTACTATTGAGTTACCAGTTTGCTAAACCAAATACGTGTGCACTTAACTGCCGTGGGCTGGCGTTTTGACGTAAGCGCCAGAAACACATAATCGCTCCAGAAGCATCGAAGCACTTCTATCTCATCGTCATTCCTATACAAAATGGCGCTAACGTCACTTCTTGTTTTTGATATTTCTCAGTTATGTTTCAATATTTTTAAAAACGGCAACTAGCATTTTGAAGTGGGCTATTTATACTATATTATTACGTAAAAAAACGAAATTTGAAAATTTGGCGTTTACGTCAAAATCCCAGCCCACGGCAGTTAAGGGGTTATATACCTTTTTAATTTTTCAAAAAACCGGAATTTTTTTTTATTGCACTATCTTTGAGTACAGCTTCTTAAGAACATTTTCACAGCTTCTCATGAATATCTGAACAATAGGGAGAAAGTTAGAACGATTTAAGACGCGCCTCGTCACGGCCGCATGAGCTAAGCGCTTGGAGCTTTATACTCGTTTATCTTGGAATGGTGTTTATCATAAAATGATTTTGTCGTGTTTACGATTGCGGTCAAACTACTGAATCGATTTTTTCATCGTGTTTTAAAAATATTTGTTATTAAATTTCCCGGTCATTGAACAATCGTTTTTGATAAACGAAGTTTAACTTTGCCGAAAAAAAAAATTAATGCAATTTTTCGCGCTCAAAACATGTTTTTTCGGGAACGTTCCCGTTTGCACTGAAAACAAAATAAGTATGAAAATGATCGTTCAGATACCCGGCACACTACTAAACTAATGAAATAATACGAGTTTTTTGATTTCAGTCGATCTGCTGGGTCTTTATCGTAAACATCGAAAACCTCTGCAAAAAAAAAAAAAACAGCGTTTCGGGGGAAACGGGCATTACTCTACAAATAATTGGTATTTCTATGAACAATCGTGTTTTTCTGTTATTGATTAACAGAACTTTCAGAAAATTACTACTTTTATGCAATTAAGAAGCAAAAAGGGGCCAGGCACATACCTCGTGGACAGATTGTTAACGATTTTTACACCCCCCCTCCCCCTCCGTGGACAACTGCCCATATAAATTCTAAAAAAAATGTATGGACCGTGGACATTAAACGACCCCCCCCCAAGCTTTCAACGTGGTATGTGGATGGCCCCAAAGGTATTTAACCCCTTCAAATCAGTGTTGTTAGTCTTGCTCGTAAGCAGCCTGCATACCTCATGTGAGGTTCTCGTTGCTAGCGCTATCACACAATGCAGAATTCTCCATTCAAGCTATTTCTCGTTCTTTTTCGCTTTCTTTCTTGTGTACCTACTCCCCTACTCGCGTGAACGACCAGCCGAAGACAATTGTTTTAAGATGCTTTGCAATGGTTAGAGAGGGACAAAAAAATAACAGAGTATCGAACTACTTCGGCAGCGGTTTGCTTCGGTCAGTTTTGCATTAGACTTTTGTAAAAAACTTACCAAAGCAGTCCAATACCCTACCCTACGCGATACTTTACATATCCTTCACCCAACTGTCGGCTGTCGGTGCATGAAGCAAAACCAGGAAGGAAGCATTTTCGTTTTCGAGCACAGTTTTTCAAACACCTCTCCTAGTCTAATAATTTAAGTCGAGTACTCCTACTTGCATGCAGGACCTCGCGTACTCTTCTACAGTCGCTGAGTAGCAATACAAAAGAGTTTTTGCGTGTCGGTGCGTGATTGCTGCTACTATTCCCATAAGCATGAAGAATAAAGAGTATCTCGAAAGCGTGTGTGCAAAAGACTTGAGAAGCGTAGCATATGTCTTGTTCTCAAGCAGAAAGGTGGAGAAATGTTTTGCTTCTCGCTCGCTTTGCAATGCTGCTTAAAACTGGTATATAACTCGTTCGGCCGGAAAATCCTCATATATAAAGCATTTATCATCATTGGTACTTTTTTGCCAATTTTTCTTCACCTTGAAAAATGTATTGAACATTTTTTCCACATCATATTTTTGCATATTGCAAAGAATATTCTACAGGAAATTCATATACCAACTTTGAACCTACAATGTTTATAAGTTATGACTTTTTAAAGATGTTACCTGAGAATATCGGAAAAAATAATTTTGGGTTTTTAGAGAAATGTGAAATCCAGATTCATATAAACTTTATATTTGTTTATTGGTCGACAAACCTCATCTGCTAGGAAACATTTTTGAATTCTGAGGCTATGAAAAATGCTCATGCAACTTCGCGTGTCACTTTTTCCATTCTTTTTTGTTTGAACTAATGATTGATACAGTGAAAGATAACAGTAACATTGAATGCGTAATGTTTGAACCGCCAAACGAGTGTCTTTGTTCTCGAAATCTCTACGAGCCATAGAACGGAAATAGACTCTGGACAGCGTTGCAGATTTTCGACCGAAACGAACCAGACCCGATGCTAATCTCTATATGGTACCGTTGCCTAGCGAGATCAAAATTTAGTAGAGTATAGAGGTGGTACAGTGAAATTTGAGTACGAATGTTTTCACACTCCAAAGTGAAGTACCTACCTTTCGCAGGTGTGGCAAATCGATATGCCATCGAGAAGGACACCTTCAACTAGCGCTCAACAGCTGCATACGCTTAGAAGGATATACAAGTGCTTACGAAAAACAAGCAGAAAAGAAATCACTATCGATTCGTGATTGAAGGCAGCGTGATAAGAGCTTGATTTTTAATTGAAAAATCCTGTCGTCTCCGCAGCGAAGCACGAGCGATAAAATTATTCGTGAGAAGCGACGGGACAGAAGATACCCATCGCCCATAAACGGTGCACAGCACAGCGGGATCCACGCCATTGGTTGGATTCATGCTATAGACCGCTGGAAGAAGATTGATGAAAGCGTGAGTGAGGAGCAACGGCGAGAATGCAGTAAATTTTTACTATTGGAGTATCATTTGGAAAAACGAGTGTCATTTACCGTTCGTGTTCAATGCTCAGTTGGGAAGTGGGTAGTGAATTTCCAGTAGGTAGATTTGTTTGTTAGTTTGATGTAATTTTGCTGAAAAAAGGTTAGTTTGTTGAAGACAATTAGATTGCAGTGCTGATTTCAGACTCCAATCTATGACTAATGTTTTTTTTTGGACGGAGTGAAGAAACCATTTCTGAATAGAACTCGATTTAACTATTATAATGCACACCAAAATTAAATAGCATTTCTATTTGCTAGCTTAATAAACTTTTTGCTGCGTTAAATTACGGTTAGGGAATATCTATATTAAGTTCACTGAGGCTTCAAACGTTAAGTAAGGCATCCTTGACGATAGCAGAATGTTCAATCTTGTGAATGACTGTTACTGTTGTGTACGGAGATTCACGTTTATGTTTGTTATAAAATTTTACGACCTCTCGATCCGTGTCTGAAATGAACTACAAGGTAAGTGCCTCGCTTGGTTAGTTAATACGGTAAGGGAAAACCGGGAAAAACTGGCAAAAATGATTATTGGCTATTCGAATAGCACGAACGGTTTCGAATCTTATTGCATGTTAGAGTAATTGATAAAAGGTCTAAAATCGATCGTTCATAAGCATGGTGTGATCATTTCATCGGAGAATTCTTTTCACATAATCAAAACTCGATTTCCCCTACCTTAACTGCCTACTGAAACCGCATAGCAAATTTTTGCGAGTCGTCCTATTCTGGTAGGACTGCTTTTTGCCAGTTCAGCAACTAGACAACATAATAAGCTTGCTCGTAGAAAACGATTCTCTCGGATCCACCGGGATACACTTTCCACCGCATTTTCTATTTCTCCGTACGATCACTGCAGCTCGAGAGCCAAGCTTTTCAATACGCCATGTCGAATTAATTCCATTAACCGGTTTATACATACTTACATTCATACACACATACTCATAAAGGTCCGTAACGGCGTGTGGGAGGATCAGCGGTAGCGAAGGAGCAGTTCAGTTTCGCTTTCCAGAATTGCATTACCGTAATTATCAAACAGTTAGAGCAATTTCCCGGCGCATTTGGAGCGCTTCCGGCATGATGGGTTGCAAATGGGCGGTCGGCTGCCATAGAGGTTGCTTCGCATGAACTGCTACCGTTTGGAAGTGCGCATATCTTCTCTGTCTGGCTACAGGCAGTCATTGTGCCAAAGATTTTCGTTCCACATACACTTACACAACGCATGCAGGGAAACGTGCTGCTGCAGACGAATTTACCGGGCTGCTTCGGAGGGTTCGCTTCCAGCTCGAACGAATGAACGAGAGAAATCTGCATACCTTATGAATTACTGTCGGGATTTCTAACTGCGGACGGCATCTTGGATAGAGTCGAAGTCGGGGAATTTACAGTGCCGGCAGTTACGCGCCGATAGTTTGTAGCAAATATCCAAGGAATGTAGCAAATCTGAGAGAAGTGCGGGTCAAAGGCGATTGTTTGTAAACAACAGAAAAGTTCGAATCTTCCGAGTGTTGAGTTTTTTGTGTCAAAAATTGCAAAAAAAAACAATAAGTTGTTTACAAGGCCAAACACATTCGATGATACTCACCTGGTTTCTCTCAAAAAGCTAATATTAAATGTATTGATAGGAGTTGGCGGAATTACCTAGAAGGAAGAAGAAAGAAAAGAGTTTTAGAATATCGCAGAGAAAATTTTACAGCCTAATATTGAGATCTTATTATCACAAATAGCAACATTTTTATTTTCCAAATCAACCAATATAGGTAAATCACGACTGACTGAAAGCTATCGCAGAACTGGTAACGGTCAACAATGTCAAAACTAGTGATTTTAGTGACTGAGTTGGTAGAAAAAATTACCAAATAGTGACCAAAATTCGGAAGAAAAAGTGAACAAATAATGTTTTGATTAATTGTAATACCCCTACGTTTAGTAGTCTTCTGGCCAAGTCCTCGTCCCCTCCAGTTTTAATTACGTGTTTTTTTATCACCATAAAACATACTATTTTATTTTTATACATTCTGTATACCCTACAAGAAATCTGTACAGAATTGCTATTGTAATTTCTGATCAAATATAATAAATGCATGTTTTATACGAAGCAAATTCGTTCAATAGATTGTGAAGTGAAGAAGATAATATGTTTGATAAAATCGATGGAAGTGAAACTTGACTGCCTGATTTTTCATTAATCATAATTTTTGCTCAAACGTAAGGTTATGTTTTCGTGAGGTTCCCCAAGTGTATGTTAAATAGGTCGGAAGAAAATCTACTAAAAGAAATGTGAATTCTGAGAACATTTAAGAGAAAGAGATAGGTTGAGAGAGAGAGAGTAACCTAAATTAATGACTATCATGTAGTGGGATTAGAAAACCAGCACTTTGGCGCGCACACGTCACTCACTCTGAAACTACAGTCATTCTCGATATGGTTTGCGTTGTAGTAGAAATATGAGTGCAGGGGAAAATTTAAAAGAGAGAATAGGAGAGAACAACGTAAAAATGAAGTGTTTTCTTGCTATTACACAGTGCAAAAAAATTTACTTTCTCTTCTGCCTTGGCTTCTATATATTTGACGCAAAAACAAACTCCCCGAGTTTGAACACATTTCACCTTAAGGGGCAACAATGGCGCCATTTGGAATTTTTGAGAAATTGCAAATTTTCGATATTTTTCGACACCATTTTGTTTTGAAGCCAAATATCGAAATTCGAAGAGTTTGTTCACATATTGGCATTTTCTCACCCGTCTTTAAAAAAAACAGATGTTAAATCGGAAAAAAACTGAGCTCGACACGGTGATTCTACGAAAACGGTTTTGGCATGGTTTTAGTATATTTTACAAAGCGAAATAATATCGAGTATGTATAAGCATTAATGGTAATGCGCTAATATCTAAAAGTGGTAGTCAAATTATGTCTTGTATTGAGTAAAAAGGTCTCTAAAATCAATTGGTAAAATGTCAGCAACAAGATAATTTTGCCCCGATACCCCTAGAATAGTGAAATAGGTTCAGCTCGACGTTAGATTAACTTATTTGAAATCTGTTTAACGTAATATCAAAAGTGTAAGCGATACTCAAGAATACAACAACAATTTGTCTTCACATTTTTTTTTACTTTACATCAATTTCTACCGCTGAGCAATGAAATAATAAGCAAATAAGCTAATGATAACTAGCGTTTACAAAATTGTCCAACATTTTATCTATCCAACAACAAACTGGGAGGGGGTAAATGTTTGTAATGATTTATTTATGTACTGATATCTATTCAGAAGTAATATTGCGTGTTCTGCCACAAATGGTGACATTTCAACACTATTATATATATATATATATATATATATATATATATATATATATATATATATATATATATATATATATATATATATATATATATATATATATATATATATATATATATATATATATATATATATATGTATATGTATATATATATATATATATATATATATATATATATATATATATATATATATATATATATATATATATATATATATATATATATATATATATATATATACATATATATATATATATATATATATATATATATATATATATATATATATATATATATATATATATATATCTTCTATCTATTTAT